>NC_069657.1:261309173-262559173 GCF_027244095.1 Hemicordylus capensis
TACTTTTAAAAAATTGAAACAGCTATGCCTAAAATTTAATTTAAAAAACAGTTTTGGGGGTTGGGCACAATCGAGCCACAAGCAAGCACTTTCCACTCTCATTGATTTATTTGAAGCTGTATACCCTGTCCCTCCAATGTGTACTACTGCTCAGGGCAGCTCACAAAATTAGTAAAAAAGATACAATTTAAAATCAATAAAACTGAAAACAGGACTTAGTTAAAACAAAATTTAAAAAGAACCCACCAGATATAAGCTGCAGATAAAATGTCTTAAGTTTTAAGCATTTTTAATTCTCATTCATTTCAATGGCAGAGATTTACGTATGTGCTTTTGGATGGACTGTGCTTTTAGAATATAAAAATATTCCTTAAGCCATCTGCTCAATTTCAGAAGCTGAAGCTTTTGCAGAGTCTTTTCTCTGAGGCACTGAAAGCCATCCAACTTTAAGAGGCTTTTGATATTATTACCAAGAAAGATCCATTACTGGTTTTCAAATCAACGCCTATTGTTTAAAACAATACTATAAAATAAATTACAGAAATACCTTTGGTACTGCTCCAAAGCGAATACTGTTGATCAAGGAGCATTCTAAAACTTGCCCTTCCTGGAACATCAAAAGAAACAGCATAAGCTCCAAGATTTAATGTAATACAGAAAATATCCAAGGAGGAAATGTATCAATGGGTAGCATTTGCAAGTGCAGCTAACATTAAGCAGGCTAAATAATCTTCCATGGTTGGGCAAGGTGATTGAGCGGGGTGGTGGCCTCTCAGCTCCAGGCAGTTTTGGATGATGCTGAATATCAAAACACATTTCAAACTGGCTTTCATGAGGGCTATGAGGTTGAGACTGCCTTGGTTGGCCTGATGGATGATCTCCAACTGGTTATCAACAGAGAGAATGTGACTATGCTGATCCTTTTGGATCTCTCTGTGGCTTTCAATACCATTATATGGTATCCTTCTGGACCGCCTGAGGGAGGTGGGATTGGGCGGCGCTGTTTTACAGTGGTTCTGCTCCTACCTCTCTGGCAGATTCCAGATGGTTTCGCTTGGAGACTGTTGTTTTGCTAAATGAGAAATGAAAGTGTGGAGTCCCACAAGGCACACTGAGAGCCAGTGTGGTGTAGTGGTTAGAGTGCTGGACTAGGACCGGGGAGACCCGAGTTCAAATCCCCATTCAGCCATGAAACTAGCTGGGTGACTCTGGCCCAGTCACTTCTCTCTCAGCCTAACCTACTTCACAGGGTTGTTGTGAAAAAGAAACTCAAGTATGTAGTACACTGCTCTGGGCTCCTTGGAGGAAGAGTGGGATATAAATGTAACAACAACAACAACAACAACAACAATAATAATAATAATAATAATACAAAGATCTACAAATTGAAATTGAAAGGCTGTGGCAGAAAAAGACCAAAATAATCCCAGTGGTAACTGGCGCCCTGGGTGCAATTCCAAAAGACCTTGAAGAGCACCTCAACACCATAGGGGCCACAGAAATCACCACCAGCCAATTACAAAAAGCAACTTTACTGGGAACAGCCTATATTCTGTGACGATATCTATAACAACTGACAAAAAAATCCAGCCATCCCAGGTCCTTGGGAAGGACTCGATGTCTGGATAAAACAAACCAGTCAATAACACCTGTCTGACTGTGTAAACAAGAAATAAAAATAATAAAAATAATACTGTCTCCAATGCCTTTTAACATCTACATGAAACTGCTGGGAGAGATCATCAGGAGGTATGGTGCTGGGTGTTATCAATATGCTGATGAAACTCAGATCTAATTCTCCATGTTGACTTCATCATGAAATGGCATATCTTCCCATATCTTCCCTTGCCTGCCTGGAGGCAGTAATGGGCTGGATGAGGGATAACAAACTGAAGTTGAATCCAAATAAGACAGAGGTACTGACAGGGGGGTGGGGGCTGGGGGCAAGACTCGAGAGATGGTTTAGATCTGCCTGTTCTGGATGGGGTTACACTCCCCCTGAAAGATCAGGTACGTAGATTGGGTGTGCTCCTGGACCCAAAGCTCTCCCTGGTTTCTCAGGCTGAGGTGGTGGTCAGGAGCGTTTATCATCAGCTTTGGCTGATATGTCAGCTACGTCCATTTCTAGAGGTGAATGACCTTAAAATAATGGTAAATATGCTGGTAACCTCCAGGCTTGACTACTGTAATGCGCTATACATGGGGCCGCCTTTGTACACAGTCTAGAAACTAAAATTGCTACAGAATGTGGCAGCCAGATTGGTCTCTGGGAGAATACGAAGGGACCACATAACCGATTTTGAAAGAACTGCACTAGCTGCCAATATGTTTCCAGATGAAATACACAGTGCTGGTTATTACCTATAAAGCCCTTAACAACTTGGGTCCAGGCTATTTGAGAGAGCGCCTCCTTTGTCATAACCCCTGCCACCTGTTACGATCTTCTGGAGAGGTCTGGTTATGGTTGCCACCAGCTTCTTTGGTAGCGACCCAGGACCCGGCTTTCTCTGTGACTGCCCCAGGGCTCTGGAATATGCTCCCTGCTGAAATAAGAGCATCTCCTTCTATGTTTGTTTTCAGGAAGAATCCCAAGACTCTCCTGTTTTCTCAGGCTTTTAATTAGAATTAATTTTAATAATTTTAAAAATTTGTTTTAATAATTATTTTATTCTATTTTTTCTATTGTCATGTATTTTAAATTTGTGACTTTTAAATATTTTAATTTTTGTACACTGCCTAGAGACATATCAGGCAGTATAAAAATATGATGAATAAATAAATGAATACAATAAATACACCATCAAAACAAAGCAGGTTAAAACATACAAACAAACCTGTTATCTCACTAATCCTAAAGAGGGAAATGTTAGCCATGTGGAAACAGCTGCAAACCTAGGGAAATTTAGAAACTACTTGTCAGAAGCAACTCTGGTTTCTGTGGGCCTCTGCATCAAATGCATGGGAAGGAGGGAAATGTATTGCTGTACCATGATGATGTCATGAAACAACTACACAAACCACCAACAGAGAAGGGGAGAGAGGCAGGTGGAGGTAACATCAGTAGTACAGATTCTCAAGACCAGTAGTGAACCAGCTATATTAAGACAATAATATACATAATAATATACACTCCATTTCTTTCTCCTAGGAACACATTAGTGCTCACAAATCTATCCAGCAAACAAGTGATAGCTGAGAGGGGAATATCATTCTCCCTTGCTGAATTAAGGCCCTGATATTCAGAAATAGTGCCTTGCAATGGAATAGAGAGCACTCTGCCTTATCATAGATATGCATGCTTCCAGGATGTAAGTAGTCAGTACAGATGGTCAGTAATGATCTTGAGATAGCTGTAATTATACCTTGCCTTCACTTTTCCATGTTAGAAAAAAGCCAAATTCATCCACTTTAAAGAGACAGTTTGGTTCAAAGACAAAAGACTCCTGTTGAAAGAGGGGGGAAACGAAACATTCAGTTGTTCAAGAAATAATTAAAAGGTACATAAATTAGCCTGTGCACTAGTTTTGTAGTTCAGACACAAATTATTTTGAATGTCAGCCTAGCAGCATAAAATACCATCACGGCCGCCACAGGCAAATCCTACAGTTTGACATGCCATTCTCAGAGCATGAGACACCAGGTGTAAGCAGCATCCTCCACTTTTGCTGATGCAGTTATGACAGTGGCTGAACTATTACTGTGCCAACAACCATCCCCAAATGGCAACTGTGATGGAACTTTTGTCTTCAGGAAACTGAGGGAAGAAAAGACAGACAACTTGCCTCAGAGGCCTCTCAGAACCAAAAGGAATAAGGGTGTTCCACTCTCACACTGACTTGACCAGTGCACGATGTCTACACAATATTCAGAAATGGGATTAGATGAATTCATGGAGGGCAGGGTCAAAAGGCAAAATGTGGCCCCCTCTGCTTTAAGTTAATAGTATGCAGGTTGTTGCCTTTAACCCAACTATAAAGCCTGCAAGGTAGCCCTGAGAAGTAGCTTTCTACTTTAGAAGAGCAGGGCTACAAATTAGTTAGGCGACACTGCAGGAGCTTCAGAAGTACATCTCTTAGCTAATGAGCTCCAGCCATTTCCCTCAAGTTGGAAGCACCTCCACCACTCCCTAGCACTATAGTAACATTTTGGGTGCATGTGAGGGACAGAGAAAATAACATGTGTCTAAAATGTGCACTGCAATCTACATTCTACATAAGATAACCAAAGTAAAACTCCAAATTCTATCCTTGTGTGATGTGATCAGATCAGTGGTACATGGAATAATCTGTATGAGCCAGCGTGGTATAGTGGTTAGAGTGCTGGACTAGAACCGGGGAGACCCGAGTTCAAATCCCCATTCAGCCATGAAACTAGCTGGGTGACTAGCTGGCCAGTCACTTCTCTCTCAGCCTAACCTACTTCACAGGGTTGTTGTGAAAAAGAAACTCAAGTATGTAGTACACCGCTCTGGGCTCCTTGGAGGAAGAGCAGGATATAAATGTAAAAATCATCATCATCATCATCATCCTAGTGTGAACCTTGTGGCCCTTGGAGCCGTTCTCCTTGGACATTCCTGAATAGAGAAATGAGTTGCTGAAGGGGGTTATCCTGGAAGGAAGCTGTGTCAAATTATTCAACTACACCACCAAGCCATGATACAGTGCTAGCTTCACTAGCATATAACCATGGTTTGCCCCAGTTCAGCTACCCATGTGGGGCGGGGGGGAGAGCGAGAGATTGTGAGAGATCAACTTGAGGCTCTCCAGCAATCGTTAGACTACAATTCCCATCATTACCAGACAGAATAAATTGCATCTGGGAATGATGGGAGTTATAGTACATCAGCAGCAGGAGAGCCTCAAGTTGGCCATCCTTGTATATATAACGTGGTGTTGTAGCTGCGGGGCAAATAGCGGTGTTGTGTTGGTGAGGCTAGCATGAAGTCAGTTTGGTACCTACAGAACTCTCTTCTGAAGAGAGATCTAGAGAGCAATAAGGCACTTCTTGTGGATTTTGTTTCTTTGCTAATCTATTATCACTTCCTCCTTTAAGGCTCCTGGGATAAAATATCTTTTTTAATGAACATGATTACATTTTATTTCCACATGTGCCCACAACCTTCTTCTTCTGATTAGATAATTAGATTTTTTTTTTAACTTGCTGTAGTAGGAGAGGGGAGCACTGGATGGCAATATGGAAGATATGCACATAGTTCCTATTCTGCCTAAAGGTCCAGCATGGTGACTGAAAATGCACAGGGTGTGTGTGTGTGTGGACACAGGGGGCACAGCTCTGTTATGTGCTATAGTGATTCCTTTGTGTAAGGGCACTGGACCCATGGTGGACTGGACCATGCGATATAATACCAAATTTAATAACTTTGGTATTACTTGCTTATAATATCAAAGTTACTTCTCTCTGAGTTTTTGGGATAGTATTTGCAGGGCGCGGGGACACAATTAAGTGGTAAGTAATCCTTTTGCAAATAATGAAAATTAAGCAAGCCATACATTCCCTGTTAGTGTATTTACTGCTGCCATGAATATGGGAGATAAGATCTCTAGCTGACTTGGCAGGCCTTAATGTTAAAAATACCTTTTCTTCATTTTGAGAGATTAGAAAATGAAGTAAAATATTACTAAAGGGATTTATTGGCACTTATTTTTTGTTTGTCTGTTATCGGTCCTGTTAAACAGAGCCTCCAAATAATCTATCGAGTGCTTGATAGATCAGCTGGGGATTCTGTACCTGTGAAGCTTGTTAAAGCACCGAACAATGCCTACCTGCTAACTTTGGATAAAAAGAGTGTGAGTTAATCTATTCCTAAAAGGACTGGTGATCACAGAATTAAATTTTAAAAGTGCTTGAAATTTCAACTTTTCCACATAAGGCATCTTTCTTCCCATGTGCCCTGGGGCAACGGCACACTTTACCTTTACAATATATACATTACATTAAATGATCCTGGACATTTTTCTTGCTGGAGCTGATTTTCAGCTTTCTAAAGTTATTCTTATATGAGCATTCCCTGATTTGGATCAGAATGAAAATGGCCTGGCCTTTTCAGGCATTAATTATACTGTGGTCCAGAGCTTTTTCCTATACACATTTCTCTCCGGAGAATTCCCAAAGAGGTTACATTTTGCAGCGCTTCAATTTTAACTGCTGCACTGTCCACTAACTACAACAACAAAGGCTGTGTTTTAATCTGCACAGTCGCTTATGAGCACAGCTTATCTAAAAGGAAATGAACAAAAAATCATGTGATTGAATGGCTGGCAACCATGGAAAGCTGCAGCAAGATCCAACTATGCACAGTATTCTTTAGATTAGAACATCCAGAAACCCCACCAGAAAGGATAGTAGGCAACATAAATCATCCATGCTGCTCCACAACTAGGGCCCATTTATTCAGTACCAAACATTCAGGGTGAAATTCAGAAATATTTCTATCCTTGTTTGTACTTCTCTAATACATCATGTATTGGTGAATACATAGCCCGAAAGAAAGACCTGAGACCTTGGAGAGCAGTTGTCAGAGTGGATAGTACTGTGTGAAGATTTATGATAATTACATTAAACAAAGCTACCCCAAGAACTCTAATACAGATAGAAAAATGCAACTCCTTATAAATAAAATAGACTATTTCAAATAGTTTAATTTTTAGTACAATTAATGTGGTACATGCAATTCTAAAATCATATTATCAATTACAGTAGTCAAAACTTCTTCAAGATGCAGTTCTTCTCCAGGACCAGATAAAATTAAATCTTAGAAAATAACCTCAAAGTATCCATCAACTCCAATAGGAGGCTGGTCTGCTGATCTATTTCAAAACATACCTTCTTCAAAGAAATGCAACATTAAAGACAAGTAGTTGGGTATCCAAACAGAATGATCAAATATACACACAGTGATAATTCTATGAAAACAGTAGGTGGAAGCACCTTTCTGCCACTACGGGAAACTGTCTGTTACCTTACTGTTAATTCTGGCTGAAATCTCACAGTGGAACCAGGCTGGAATATCCCACATCTCAAAACTTCTTGCTTTGTCAGGTAATCTCCTCCTACTCATTACCATCCTTGTCATTATATGAGAAGAATATCTGTAAGTAGGATTCTCTCTTCCTAAGGAGTTTTAGCTCAATATGGGTCATTCGTTCTGTTCTCTACCTGCTATACTAAGGCAGTTTCTTATGTTCATACACACAGAACTCTAGCGATCAGAGGCAGACATGCATAGCTTGTCTTCACAGGAAGAAATAATCCAGAAATTATTCCTGGAATTCCAAATATTTAAGGAAGGTTCCTTACCTCTTCATATCTATCAAACACAGCTCCATCTTGTAGAAAGGTTGGAACTGGCTTCTGCCAGTTAAATTCATATGGTTTTGCCATTATAGTTTTTAAAAGACCTGAAACAAAAAATAAACAACATTAAAGTTTGGCCATTGGAACATAAAGCAGCGAGACTAGTGAGAGTATTACTTCTTCTACTAAGAACCAAAGTGTTCAGTTCATTCAAATTTCTCTTGCTACTATGTATTATCCAATACAGTTTATCCTTGAGAAACACGTAGTTATGTGCAGATTTATGTTTCAAATAAGACAGGTTAGGCTACAAATTAAAACCAAAATCTACCACCATCACTTCCTTGCAAGAAAATGATGGCAATTTAAGTACCAAGTTAAGCAATGGTTATGGCATTCATTTTCACAAGCTGGCAATTTATGTGTTGAGGGTGAAAGCACAAGGCTTGCTCATCCAGTCTATGTGGTACATGTGTAGTTGGTGTGTGCTAAGTAAGACAATAAATCTAATTTGCCCGGTCATGTCTACTTTGACTGGTAGCATGTCCCAATACCCTACGCACCGAGATGCTTTAAATGGACTGCACTTTGGACCATCTGCATGTAAGGCATACACTCTGTTACGGAGCTCTACCACCATTCTCTCAGAGCAATAAACAGCAAGGTTTAGGCATTGTAATCTGCCAGTTAATAAGTCTACTAGGTACATATGGTGTACAATAATATTACTTCTGTTTAGCAAAATTCTAAAAATGGAGGGAAGTGTTTTGATAATCTTTACCAAGTGAAAAGCAGAAATTAGACTAATGATACAATCCTGAAAATCCTGAAATCTGGTTCACTGCAATCAGTTCATCAGACTTACCTCTGAACAAACATGTTCAGGGCCAGCCCATTCATATAGGCCACCTAGGGGGTCACCTAGGGCGCCAGATTTTAAGGGACTCTGCCATGCTGACACCCCAGTGGATGCCCCCGCCAGGGCTCTTCACTGACAATGGAAAACAAAAAGGGGTAGTACTCAGATTGATGTGCATACAAATATGATGAGTACTATCTACTATTAGATACTGACAGAGTATATATAGGTAAATATACTGTAATGAGATATAATGAGGAAAATGTACCATATAAAAGATTCAGACTATATACACAGTGTACAATCTATTAATAGGGGAAATATTTACTATAAGTCAAGCATATTATTAGTATTAATAGATCAGTAATAATAGCATGCATAGGAGAGATGTTAGTAGGGATGCACAAATCGGCTTGAAATCGAGCAGGCTTGCACTCAAGCCCACTGGGATTGAAGGCTCACCCTTGAACCGGACTGGGTGGAGCCGGTCCGAGAGGTGAGTCAAGCCACACACACACACCCCGCCTCACGAGCCGGCTCGATGGGGATACTTGTAAAAGAGAATCCGGCAAGGATTCCCTTACAGAAAAAGGGTTAAATGCATGGGGGGGGGGAGGCTAGTATTCTTTTAAAAATACCTTTAAACCAAGCCGCGGCTGCAGCGGCGGGTGCTCCTTTCACCTCCCCACCAGCCTCCCAAGCATCAGCCAGGATGGCGCACTGCCTGTAGCTTAGCGCAGACTTTGCAAGGAGAAGATCTGAGGTTCACTCTCCGGGTGAAAAGGGTCTTGGGACTGGGAAAGACCTCTGCTCGAGACCCTGGGGAGCTGTTGCCACATTCAGCAAATCGTACAGAGCTAGACGGAGACAGACCAATGATCTGATTCAGTAGAAGGCAGCTTCATGCCTTGGAGCTACTCCACTTCCAAACAGGAACATCACTGTCTGCTCAAGAGCAGCAAAATGGGCAAGAGATAAGAGATTTCAAAGGCAAACAGCCTCTCTCCCTGGTTGATGGGGAACTGACTGAGCCATCCCTGGAGCAGTAGGGATCCTTCACCAAAAGCACTGTTACTTTTGTTACTCCAAGTGGGTGGTGCCTGAGATGGTGCCCTGCAGAGGCTTTGGTGGCGGTGCAGAACGAGGCGGCAGCAAGGGCTCCTTTCACCTCCCCTCCAGCCTCCCAAATGATTGGGTGGCCGTGCTGCAGCCTGTTTTGGGCCCCTACACTGAGGTGCACAAAGGCTGCAGCACAGCCGCCCAGTCATTTGGGAGGCTGGCGGGGAGGTGAATGGAGCCCTCACTGCCACCTCCTTTGGCCCCACTGCCAAAGCTGCCATTGGGTGCCATCCTGGGTGCCACCCACTTGGAGTAACAAAAGTAACAGTGCTTTTAGTGATGGATCCCTCCTGCTCCAGAGATGGCCCAGTCAGTTCCTCATCTACCTGGGAGAGAGGCTGTTTGCCTTTGGAATCTAAGTTCGTAAATTGTAGATCAACTCGTAACTTTTGGTTGTTCCATCAATAGTATCAAACCAGGTGTGTCAAGGAAGCATAGAGCACATGACAAAAGTAATATTCATCTACATCAAAGGATGTTCTCTGCTCAGGTACAGAAAATGAAAACCCACAATTGATGTACACGCATCAGGTGATATGACAGGTCAAGGAATAAGGGTTCTAGCTAACCAATATTCTGATAAACAAGAAAAGGTCAAGGATAACATGTTCTAAGGGTTTTGTTTTGAGAAATGGGTATAAGAATACTTGAGCAAGATTGTGAGATGTTGCCAGTTCTGCAGAGGAAGCACCACACTTACTCTCCAAGGCCTGGTCACCCAGCTAGATGAAATGATTGTATTTATCTCGACCGGTGGTAAGCATAATAAAGTAGCCTCTATATTATCTTATATTATATCTAGACTTTTTCTGTGGGTCAACAAGACAAATAGTTCTGGAAGTCCTAGCTATTAGTTCAGTGCTTTTCTGCTGAGGATAATGGCCAAGCCCCAGTAGAGGATTGTGAATGTTTCAATAAGGTAATACAAATTTCTTACAGTAGACAATTGAACAAACACTGTGCAAAGAATTCAGACTTATGAACAAACAAAGAATACGTGACACCCCAGCTGATACCTCCACCAGGCCTCTTCACTGACAAGGCAGCAACAGAAGTGGCAGCAGAATAGACCAGGGAGGAGATGGAGGTGACAGCTGCTGGAGGCACCCAGGCTGGGCCAAGTTGAGCATGTGGTCCAGCAAAGGCAGCAGTGGAAGCTATGTTGTCTGTCCACCCACCAGCTGGCCACTCCCTCCCCTCTGGCACTCAGGTGCAAGTGAGCTATGTACTCTGCAGAGCCTTGCACAAACATCTTGGCACTGAGGGTGCAGCTCAGAGATTGAGAGTTGCAGAAAACAAGGAGCTCACCCTGTGTGCATGCACCACTCCTGATCACTGGGTACATTCATGGCTCCACACTTCTTGGTGGGGGATGGGGATTGCCAAAGTCATACTTTGCCTAGGGTGGCAGAAACCCTAGGGCTACATGTTTTGTATCATGCTGCAGATCACACAATATTTAAGCACAACATGGCTGAGGCAGAAATGGGAAGCCACAGCACCATGGTAGAACAAAACATTTGCAAGTATAAGGTCACAGGTTTAATCCCCATGGAAAAAATTCTTTCCTTCTAATGCAGAGCCGAGAAACTTGGAGAACGGCTATTAGTCAGAATGTACAATACTGAGCTAGACAGATTAGTGGTTTGATAAATCAGTGGTTTGACTAGGTATAAGGCAGTTCTGTATGTTCATCAATAAATGCTGAAGCTATAATCTACAACTTAAACATGTTTGTATTTCTGTTCAATGTTTCCTTTATATTCCACTTTTAAAAGTGAAATTCCTAGAGAAATCTGGAAAGTTACCATTTTTGCACTGGAGAAGAGTTTTGGTTTTTTTAAAGGCATCTCATACATGCATTGTTCTTAGTATCCAGTGAGAAATACTGGATAAGAGAGAAATACTGTATCCAGCGAGAAATGCTTAAAATTCATCAAGATATATTTTATTAATGTTCAGTGTAAGTGATGCAGTTAGAGAGTTATAATGGCATTAATACGCAGCATTCTCTCCAGCACAAAATGCTTCCACTTGCACCAATGTTTATAAATAAAAGCTAACACAAATGAAAAGACTCAAAATAGTATTCAGTAATATTTATTCCAGTTCCTTCTAAAAGGGGGGTGGAAGCAAATGGCTAGAAGCCAGAAAATACTATATGGATGCCAGAAGAATACAAGAGGCACCATACATAATTTACTGAACTTATGATCTCACCATTTAGAATATTAATGCAATTTAAAAAAATCAGTGATACTTTGACATCTTGATGAGAAATGTACAACCAAGTTTTTATTTGAATGAACTAAAAATAGTCTCAGAATTTTACAACAGCTTCCATTTCAGCCGATCAGCAAACAGTGTCAGCAAGAGGAGCACTGGAGAAATGTCTTGTATCTGGTTAGAGAAGACAATGGGTTGAATCCTAACTAATGGACCTGTTTCCCCAGGAAATCAACAGCCACCTACGCCTAACCAATAGCCAAAGTTCCAAAACCAAGTACCTTCCCTGGCAAAAAGATTAATCCTATTAGCATAGCAGGCCAGGAGAGGAAAAACCTTTGTATTTTTCTTTCCGCCTACATGTCCACTCCCATGAAAGGATTCATCTTTGCAAAATAAAGGAATCCATAGGGAGTCCTTTGTGAAATCCAATCAAGCCCATGTATAATGAACAGTTCCCTTGAACCAGCATTTTGATTTAGTTCCACACATGCACCAGCCCAGATAGAACACATATGAACTTGCTCTCTTTGTTGCTCAGGTTTCAGGGAACCCATTCTATGCTCTGAAACCAGCTATTCTCCATGAACCTCAGAGTCATCTCCCAGAGTTCCACTTGCTACTTTGATCTCTGTCCATTTTACTTCAAACCCAGGAACATTGCACAGGAAGGACAGGTATAACTCCCCTTAGCCTCTCCTTTAAGCCGCTGAACTACCTTGTCTGTCTGTTTACTGTCTCCCCTCTCCCTCCCACAACTTTCTAAGAGCCGAAACTGCAGACCCAGACTTGTTGCTCCGGCTCAGTCAAAGCCCTGCTAGCTGACCTGCAGGAAGAACCCTTCCTTGCCTCTCTTCCACAAAACCTCTCATCTGCTAACCTAAGCAATCAACTAATCCAAACTAATCAAGGTGGGAGTCTGAGGACCCTTTTTAGTCAAAACAAAGCTCCACTACTTCCTAGCCAGTAAGAAGATTTACATGAGGCTATAACTGTAAGGACTAGCATAAATCTGCACAGATTCTCTGGCCAGGATCTATCCTGAGTAGAGCAAAGGATCCTCATTAATGTATAGCTATCCACCTGCACGGTGCCACTAGGAAACTCGGAGTCTGATGAGTTCCCCTTCCCTCATCTCCTACTCTCTGAGCCTATTCACACATATGTGCAAAACCAGGCTAAGGAAGCCCAGCCCAGTTCTGCAAGCTGCAGGCCCAATCCCAGTGGCAACATGGTGGCAAACCTGCTTGTGAAACCACCCCTCAAAATGGGTTTAGGAGGCTGAGCGCTCTCCTAACCTCGTTTTGGCAATCATGTGTCAGCCATTGCTGCAAGACTTGGGCGGGGGGCGGGTCCCAATAATGCACCACACACTCACACTGCATTACTGGAGCTCCAGGGGTGGGGCAACGCACAGCAGCGCTTCCCTGCACCCCGACCCCTGGAGCTATTGGTAGGAGCCAATGCTCGTCTGGGCAGGCCATCCGGAACAGCTGCAGGGAGTGTGAGTGTAATCCGCTCTCTCCGCAGAACACCCCGGAGCCGTTCTCACTGATCATGAGAAGGGCTCCTCTGTGTCCCTGGAAATACCGTTAAACAAACAACTTCCTCCCTGTCTCCAGCAGTCCTTCATTCTAAACAGAACCTGTCCTAGTTTGTCTTCCTTCACACCTTCTCCCTCCCTTTTCTTCTTAATACCTTTTCTGTTGCTGAAGAATAAGTAAACCTGTTCCAGCAAAACCCAAGCTGTTTCACATCCTAGAGGGTCCCCCTGTTCGCCGACTCTCTCCTGCCTAAAAAAAAAAATTACCCGAGATTTGCGCTACCTCTGTCATTCTGTCTCAGCTGCCTCTCCCTCTCTCTTTTAGCTTCCCCCATCCTCTAGAATGGCCTGCTCTAGGAATTTCCTCTCTCTGTAGTCTCTATGGCTCCTCGCCATTTCAGTTAGTGCTAGCACTTATTGCTTCACTAACTAATCTAGGAGTTCCCTTCCCCTGAACTCTATGGTTCTAATGTATTTCATTGCACTGCTTTGAAGTACACAGATCTGATTGCTAATTCCCTTCGTAAGTTATTTAGAGTTAATTCCCTTAATTAATATGTGTGTTTACACTCTCTCAATAAATTTGACTGATTGTTTATTATAAGCTTGTCTCACGTCCCAATCTGTACTGGTTTGGCTTCTACTAAAGAGGTTACCCCTTAGGCTTGATGGTCTTGAGTTCCCACACATTTCCCCTCAAGTACGTGCTATAAACTGTGCTCTGCCAAAAGTCAGGATCCAATCCAAGTCCGTTTCCACAGAATTTAAACACACCCTCTTCTGGCTTAAAGAGAAGGGTTGGAGAAGAATTGAGTCAAGCATATTAACTGAAGGTAGTGAAAGCTTTTCACTGGGAATTAATTTTGTACACAGCACATCAGTTTAAACAAACTCATGACCTTCACAAAATTATGATTTAGATTAGAAGTTAGCAAAGGAGTTTTATGTTCCTTGGAGACAAGGAGCCCATACAAATGAATGACTTTGTCTACTAGTGAAAAATATTTTAGACTTTTAAAGAAAGGCAAAAATAATAATTATTGACATCTGTATGCACTTTCTTTTTAAGATTTAATGTCAAGTAATTAGTTTTGAAAAGATACATGAACAGTTAAATGAGAGATAAATAACTCTTCCCTAGCCTTTCTCTTCCCCAACTATATCCTCAAAATTCCTTAGGGATAATCTTGTCTATGCCTGAGGCATTATCTAGACCTAGATCTTTGGTTATTAAATTTTTTAAAGCTCAGGATCATATTTCTTCAATAATGTTTAAATGTGTACTGGTAGTGATCCCTGGTATGATGAAATATTAAGATGAAGGCAAACTTTAATAAAGTTGGATATGACTTAATATAAGCTTGTTTTAGCAATGCAGAGGTTTGGGTTAAAAAACAACAACAAAAAGTAACAAACTAGTACTTTCTTTGCTCCTATTGGTTATTCTCATGACAACTGGACTGCTTACAAATACAAAGATACAGAGGTACTGGTGAATCTTTTGCAGAAGGGTTAATTCAAGAATCATAACTGAAAATCCAGAATCTAATATTTTGTATTTTTGGTGGAGTGGGTGGGTTGTTTTAATCATTTTTTATATCCTACTCTTCCTCCAAGGAGCCCAGAGCGGTGTACTACATACTTAAATTTCTCCTCACAACAACCCTGTGAAGTAGGTTAGGCTGAGAGAGAAGTGACTGGCCCAGAGTCACCCAGCAAGTATCATGGCTGAATAGGGATTTGAACTTGAGTCTCCACGTTCCTAGTCCAGCACTCTGACCACTACACCACAAGACATTACAGCCTTTATATTTTATCATTTTTCATTCAGGGAGAGGCCATACCTCAGCAACAGAGCACATAGTTAACCCAAGATCCTAGATTCAATCCCTGACACCTAAATGATTTTTGGGTAGCACCGCTGAGGAAGACCATTGCCTTAGGCTTTGGACAGCTGCTGCTAGTCTGAGTAGTCGGGGGGCGAGCTGAACCAGTTGGGGGGCTAGCTGAACCAGCGATCAGTATAAGGCACTCTCATTTGCCCATATGTCCTCCAAGTCATACTCCTTGAAATCCCTATATTAAGGATAACCAACTACAAACATTCAACAAAATTGGTGGTAAAGGCTATGCAATGGACAGAACATAGCAGAAACAACATTTATTCAGCCTTATGCCACTTCAATCATTCATACTGGACAGTATTTTCAGTTATCCACAAAAATGAAGTCAATATGCTGAAAGGCATAATCTCATACTGTGCAGGAGGAGGCAATGGTAAACCCCTCCTGCATTCAACCACAGGGCTTTGTGGTCGCCAGGTGCTGACACCAACTCGACGGCACACTTTACTTTACCTTTACCCATCGTTTACCCAGGGTATAACTGTACTGACACTGGACAAGGCATCAGTAGTATCTGGCTCCTGCCATCACTTCTTACAAAAGCCCAGTGGGAAGGTGGATCTGTGCACTGGATGCCTGGGGCAGAGTGGGAGGGAGTGCAACAAGCAGGTTCTGGAAAGACACTATGGGGAAGGATAAGACGGCAGTGGCAGCTAGGCAAAAATGTCACCATTGCCACTTCAACCTGCTGCTGTCCTTTAAACTATGCTGAAACAAGCCCCTCCTTTCTCACACTAAAACACCAACTGCTTTTGGTGGGGGTGGACTGTGGGGGGAGGGAGAGAAAGAGGAAGAACCTCTTGTTTTATTATTGTTCTATTGTAAATATATATTTTTTAAAAATCAGTGTTGCAAACTGCCTTGGGGGTCTATGGACAAACCAACAAACCCTGAGCATTTTGCACAACCAATGACCCTGGAGAATTTTCCTCTGGACATGGCATAGCATATTTGACTCTCCTCCAATATATTACCTTTAAAACAGAAAGACTATTTTATCTGCTTGTAAAAGTAAAGCTTTCAGAGGCAAAGCAGGAAAAATAACCTCTGTTTCCTAAGTAAGCCAGTTCCGCCACAGATGTGCGAGGTCACAAAAGACAAGTGAGAGGTCTGCAGCCAATCCAACCTTGATAGATTTCTCAGTTATAATCTGCCACTGAGGTTTATGTAGCAAGGAAAATATCCCTCTACTTTATTTGTCCTGTATCCTTAAAGCAACAATTCTTCAGTTTACCAAGCACATTTTCACAAGGTGAGTGACACTTCAGAATATGGAAAGGGAGGAAATATATTTTCACCACCTCACTTAAACCCTTTTCTAGGACTCCCTACCCCTTACTACCAGAGTGCTGATCACATTTTCTATGAGGATGCTTTTTTAGAAAATGACCACTAGAGATGTGCAAAGAAACATTTTTCTTTGTTTGGGGAACTCTATTCATTTTCAAGCCTCCACTGCAGTTTATTTTGGTCCCATGTGGGCACATTCCCTAGAGTCTCAATTCATTTTCACAACCCCATTCCTTTTAAGGGCTTGTTTATTAAGTCTTTAACTATATGTTCGGTTACTGTATGTGTGGGTGGGATCAGTAGTTGCCTCCCATCAGACACCACCAGAACTACCCATTCTACCCCATGATATAGCTTTGTCTCAGGGTAGAGCGGGTATTTGTTTGTTTGTTTTTTAAAAAGGTCACTGCCATGAAAAATCCCCAAAACATTTATTTTGGAATAATTAGTAACAACCAAATGGATCCCATTAAGTTTAGTTCCCAAGCATTCCGAAAATTAGGACACATCCCTAACTGGCCATCTCCCCACTGCTGCCTAGCCTGTAACATCTTGAAGCCATTCCTGCATGGAACGTCGCCATCATGTTGTTCATGCCACGTTCTTGATAGTCACTGCACCTTCTTACCATGACAGCAGAGGCAGCTAGTGAAAACTGCTCACTGCAAGGAACCAGGAGAGAACTTTTTCAGAAAGAGAAGAAAAAATAGGGACTTAGCTCTTGCTCTTAAAAATGGGGGGGGGGACCCCTAGCGAGTAACAACAAAAGCAAAGAACTTATTCACTGAGGCCAAAACTCACAAGACTCCCTATGGCGGTCTGAAGAAAACCAAGCAGGAAAGCACCTGTTCTGTCCCTCATACCTTGTAAAGAAGGCCATAGTTTCTAGAAGAGGGGAGGGGCAGGAGCTTTCCCCATTATACAACTCAAAGCTCTAGACCAGGGCTGAACAACTTCCGCCCTCCAGCAGATATTGAACTACAGCTCCCATAATCCCAGACAATGTGGCAGGGGGTTGTGGGAGTTATCGTCTAAAAACAGCTAGAGGGGCAAAGCTGTGCAGCCCTGCTCTAGATAATTCAGTATGCATCTCCTACACGGTGGATTACACAGAGGCCACAAAGAATCACCCATGAGCAGGAGACTAGACTCTTACTGGCTTCTGTTCATGCAAAATGCTGGGAAAACACAGATTTTGCACTCTAAATATTTCATTTATATGCCTCTACAGTTTGGAATAATATAGGAGGTTTGCCTTTATGAATATAGGAGTTGTGCTTCTACTTCTCTGAGGAAACATGCAACCATATCAAGAGAAATTTCTCAAGCAAAATCAGTTTGGCTTAGATTTGCCTTCAAGATGAGTATGTTCACACACACACACACACACACACACACACAGACACACACATATCCCTTGAACTGTCCAGTACAATAATCATACCTAAAATGGTTTGTCAGAAAGTCCACATCTTGTTTGTTAGAAAGTGTTTTTGCCTTTTGGCTACCATTCTCCTTCCTCTCTCCTTTCCCCTCAAATGACAGCAACAAAATAACCCTACTCGAAGTCACACATTTTACACACTGAAAATACACTCCTGACATCTTTACAAATGTGTTGGGATCCCAAAGCAGCCTGAAGTGAAGTGTGAAGAATACAAATTGTACACTGTGCAGTACTTGGTTGCTGCACAACCAAAAACCTATTCTTCCCAGTCGAGGCTTGGGAAAAGGGAAAAGGGGGGAAAAGAGATGAATAAATGTGAATGTTGTAAGGAGAATGGAAAAGCAAGAACTCTTATTCAAGCATGAAAGTTAGCACACGCTCATAAACACACAAAGAATGAAATCTAAGGCATGAAAGAACAGGATATTGCCATAACAGGCAAAAGGCACAGGCACAGAGCAGGATCTCTGTGGGAAGGTAAGCACATCTTAATCAAACATGGATCAGTGCATTCAATGTATTGTAATCCCCAGCTGCCTTAAGAAGAATTTTTATTCTCCAGCAGCTGCTTATTTTGGTTAAGGAGAAGCTCAAATGTAATTATAATTCTGATAGCCTTAGATGGGGGAAAAGAGCTCATTCTGAACTAAAAATAGTTGGCCCCACTAAGTTCATTTGTCACTCAAAATTCAGCTTGATGCATGATCTCATGCATCTTCCTGTAAGGGCACACCATCAAAAATTTAGCTACATACATGCTGAACATCTGGCTAGTGCTAGGATGTGAAACTTTGATAGAGAGGTTTAGTAATCTCCATATTCTTTGAAGGCTGATTAGATCAGAAACATGAGGTTCCTCTTCTTTGCTCAGGCATTTGTCTGTTGGTACTTGGTAGCAGCCGCGGAGCCAGCCGAACGGCGGCCAGGGTCGAGCACCGCTTGGCGGCCCCTTCCACATATGCCCGTGCGTGTGACGTCACACACAAGGGGGTGTGGCTCGGGTTCCAGAGGATCCCAGAGCGAACTCCCCCCCTCCTGCCCGGGCTACCGAGGACCCAAACAAATGCATTCACTTGCTATGAGGCACACCCAAGATAGATAAAAGAAGGACTGAAGAAATCAATGCGGCAGATTTATAGGCTTAATTGTAAACCTCACAAATTATTGTGGTCTGCTGAGTACAGGCAGCAATGTGTCCAAGGACATGTCCTGGCCCCGTTTGCTGGAGAGCAAAAAATTTCGGGTGCCTGCTACCCAGAGTTTAAAAGGAACCGTGAAAGCACGTGTTCACAAGTCAGTTGCGGAACTGGAGGAAGGGGAGGAAGCAAGAAAGAGGGAGCACGTTCCCACCACAAAACAGCCCAAAACTTCACCTGGGAGAAAAATGTATGTTTGCCAAAAACACATGTAAGTCCCAGAGGGTTTACTGACTCCCAAATAAATAGGCAGCAGGCTTGTAGTTGCAGCGCAATCCTAGACATGTTTACTCGGAAAGAAACCCCACTGGGTTCAGCAGATGGGTTCTACTCTCCAGCAAAGCATGTAAGGTAAGCTACAGTGGGGCTTATTTGAACCCGTTCGCACAATGGTGGCTATGCCCCTGCTTGGTAGAATCCCAACAAGCTCCCAAACCTTTCTTTTTACCCCCTACAAAGTTGGTAAATCTCACAGTTGCATAAATAAAGTGGAGAACATGCTAGGAGAATTAAAAATTTGATACAAATAAAACAGAAGTGACCTGCAGAGACCTGAAGATAAAGTTTCATCATTAACCAGATGGTGATTCTATCATATACCATATGATTCTATCATATTCGAAGTTTGTCTCCAGTTACCATCAGCTCGTCTGGTGGTGACTCAGAGGCGGGCCTTATCTATAGCTGCTCCGGGGCTGTGGAATGCGCTCCCTGCAGAAATCTGTAATTTAAATTCTCTATTAGCCTTCAGGAGAGCCCTTAAAATGTATGTTTGACCTGGCTTTCCAGGGTTTTTAAATCAGTTTTAATATTGTAACCCGGTTTCAGGTTTTTTTAATTTTTAATTACTGCGACTGTTTAATTGTTGTTTTAAAATGTTTTTAAATTGTTAATTGTTGTTATATTGTTTTTTAATTTTTGTTTTAGCTCTTTACTGTTTTAATTGTTTGTTTTAATTGTAAACTGCCCTGAGTCATTTTGGAAGGGCAGTATAAAAAATCAAATAAATAAATAAATAAATAAATAAATAAATAAACATAAGATACATAGGTGGAAAGTTTGAAAAGGAATATATGCTTTGTAAAAGTTTTTTTTTTAAAGAGTCATTTCCAAAACAAATACTAAGCAGGTAAGCAATCCCATATTGCCACCAACAGTGAACAGGATGGGAGGAACCTAAGACCAAACCCACAGATGATCCTGTACTATTGGGACCCTCACACCAGGAGAAAAAGAGGAACCTGAGCCAGCACAATCTGAGGACACAACCTTGCTTTTGTCCTCCTGATTCTGAAGAATCCCCTGAGGACCAAACAACACACAGACACACACACCAGCTTGCTGGAAACAGCACCTTAGAAATCAAGCAAGTCCCTTAAAGGCAGAGTTCTCTCTGGGAAAGGGGTGGAGCCAATTCCCTTTGCCTGGGAAGCAATATTTAGGAAGCTGCTGGAGCAATATTCTGTTAATGTTACACTACCCAACTCCTGTGATTCTGCTTGGATTATAGGTTTAGTTAGGGATGAAGGGGGAAATGTTGCTCTTTTACAGTAAGTTAAGGCATTTGTTCTTTAAACAGCCTACATCTGTCTTCCTAATACTCTCAATCATACACAGCCATCCCTCACCAACTGTGAGGGTTCAGTTATGGCAAAACCTTGCCATTGGCAAATTCACGGTTGGTGAGCAATTGAAATCAATGGGAAACGGGGTTAGGGGAACTGTGGCCATGAAAAGACCAAAAAATCAAAGAAAAAAAAACCAAAAGAATTGCCAAAAATCACCCAGAAGCCCTTAAAATCACCAAGAGTAAGCAAGAGGAGCAAGCTAATTGAACCTCTGAAAAATTTTGAACCTCCCAAAATCACTCAAAGGTACTTTTGAACACCCCAAAACCACTCAAAGTCACTTTAAATCACGAGGAGTTGCTACACTATATGTGCTTCTACACATATTTTGCCTTTCTCCTCTACAGAGCATCAAATTTCAATTATTTGAGTTGTGTGTGTTCCTGCTGTGCATCCATTTGATGATGATAGGCTGAGGGATGGTTGTTCCCACAACACAAATAAACCGAGTGTTAGATTTGCCCACTCTTGGTAATCACAGATTTTATGCATGCACACTAATTGCATGGTTGTCAGCATCATTGTTTCATGGCAGAAATATAAAACTATTTACAGAGGTGTAGTAACAATGGTAGGCTACAGAAGAAAAAGAACCTACTATTATTAAAGAACGTAATGTACATAAACAGAAGATGACAAGCAGTAATGATACAACTGACTCTGCTTCAATTGTTTGTGATACATGGACGTTAATTTTATGTAGCAAGAGAAGCAGCAAGGCAGGCAAAGCTTTGCCAAGCAAACAAAATTAAACAATGAACCAGTGCCTCTCCATTACATATGTATTCATCTGAAGACCAACTATAAAAGCAAGGATTGGCCTGTGTGATTCACAAACTAATTCTCAACCCACTTCTGTCGATCCGACAGATCACAACAAAAGCACATTTGAAGATCTATGCTCTGGAAATGTGGGTGGCAAAAAGGCAGTTCTTTTCTGCCCACATTGCTTCCACAAATTCATGTCCAGTGGAGTTGTCTAGGATTGTGAGAGGGCTGGTAAGTGCCCTCTCCCCCTTGAATTTGACCTTAGAACCATCAGTCATTCGCTGTGACATCCTCAATTGCTTTTTTGCTGATAAATTATCTTGAATTTGGGCAAACTGGATTCCACAGTTTCTGCAGAGTCTATTGTGGAGGTGTCCGGTAACCCCACCTTATAGGATTATATTGAATCAATTTCTGTTTGTGACTCCTGAGGATGCTGACAGTACGTCCTAGTGGTGTGCACAGAACCACGCAGCGCGGTTCGGCACTGAGGGGGGGGTCTACCTTTAAGGGCGGGGGGGTAGTACTTACCCCTCCCGCCGCTCTTCCCCCTCCGGCGCTGCAGTTAGGACCGAAGTTTTGGGGGTGGCAGCGTTCCTCCCTGCCGCCCCTGCCCCCGTCGTTGCCAGGAAGTTGTAGGAATACAAGCACGCATGCGCCCATCACAGCGCGCGCACGCCTGTTGCTGCCGTGCGCGCGCAGCGATGGGCACATGCGTGCTTGTATTCCTGCAACTTCCTGGCAACGACGGGGGCAGGGGCGGCAGGGAGGAAACACTGCCGCCCCCAAAACTTCGGTCCTAACTGCAGCGCCGGAGGGGGGAGAGCGGCGGGAGGGGTAAGTACTACCCCCCCGCCCTTAAAGGTAGACCCCCCCTCAGTGCCAGACCGCCGGACCGGTCCGGTTCCGAACCGGTTCGGAGGCCTCCAACATGGCCTCCGAACCGATTCGTGCACATCCCTAGTACGTCCTACAACCTGTTCTCTTGACCCTTGCCCAACTTGGCTTATTACATCTGGTAATCATATTATCAGAGAAGGCCTGGTAAAGATGGGAGGGCAGGATGTCTCCTTGTCTTAAGGAGACCCTGGAAGGAACCACTCTGGAAGGAACCTGCATTGGATCCCTCAGAGTTAGCTAATTACGGACTTGTTTCCAATCTTCCATGTTTGGGCAAGGTGATTGAGCAAGTGGTGACCTCTCAGCTGCAGACTGTTTTGGATGATACAGCTTAACTAGACCCATTTCAAACTGGCTTTCAAGTGGTTTATGGGGTTAAGACTCCCTTGGTGAGCCTGATGGATGATCTCCAATTGTCTATCGACAGAGGGAGTATTACTCTGCTGATCCTTTTTAATCGCTTAGTGGCCTTTGATACCATCAACCATGGTTTCCTTCTGGATTGCCTAAGGGAGGTGGGATTGGGTCGCACTATTTTACAATGGTTCTATTCCTACCTCTCTGGTAGATTCCAGATGGTGTTGATTGGAGACTGCAGCTCTGCAAAGACAGAGCTAAAGTACAGAGTTCCACAATGCTCCATAAAATGCTCTTTAACATCTACATCAGGGATTCTCAACCTTGGGTCCCCAGATGTTGTTGGACTTCAACTCCCATAATCCCCAGCCCCAGTGGCCTTTGGTTGGGGATTATGGGAGTTGAAGTCCAACAATATCTGGGGACCCAAGGTTGAGAACCTCTGATCTACATGAAACCACTGAGAAAGATCATCAGGAAGTTTGGTGCAGGGTGTTATCAATATGCTGAGGACACCCAGACCTGATTCTCCATGTCAACCTCTTCAGGAAATGGCACGTCTTCCCTAAATGCCTGCCTGCAGGCAGTAATGGGCTGGATGAGGGATAACAAACTGGAGTTGAATCCAAATAAGACAGAGGTACTGACTGTGGGAGGTTGGGACCCGAGAGATAGTTTATATCTGCCTGTTCTGGATAGGGTTACACTCCCCCTGAAAGATCAGGTATGTAGCTTGGGAGTGCTCCTGGACCCAAAGCTCTCCCTAGTTTCTCAAGTTGAGTTGGTGGCCAGGAGCGCTTCTTATCAGCTTTGACAGATGCATCAGCTACGTCCATTTCTAGAGGTAAATGGCCTTAAAACAGTGGTACATGTGCTGGTAACCTCCAGACTTTACTGCAATGCACTCTACGTGCGGCTGGCTTTGTACATAGTCCAGAACTACAATTGGTACATAATGCGGCAGCCAGATTGGACAACACAAAGGGGCCATATAACTCCATTTTGAAAGAACTTCACTGGCTGCTGCTATGTTTCCAGGTGAAATACAAAGTGCTGGTTATTGCCTATAAAGCCCTTAATGGCTTGGGTGCAGGCTATTTAAGAGAGTGCCTCCTTTGTCATGAACCCTCCCACCTGTTACAATATTCTGGAGAGGTCCGGTTACAGTTGCCACCAGCTCGTTTGGTGGCGACCCAGGATCGAGCTTTCTCAGTGGCTGCCTGCAATAAGAGCATCTCAGTCTCTGTTTGTTTTCAGGAAGACCCTCAAGACTCTCCTGTTCTTGCAAGCTTTTAATAAGAATTTGAATAATTTGTTTTGTTTTATACTATTGTTTTTATTGTGTCTCGTGTGTTTTAATCTGTGTTGATTTTTAAATATTTTAAATTTTGTACACCACCTAGAAATGAACATATCAGGTGGTATACAATATGATAAATAAACAAACACACACCAACATAATTCCACAAAAGGTGGCAATGTATCTCAACTTAGTGGAAACACTAGGGAAACGCTGCTGGCTGATCTTGTAGTACTAATTCAGTTGGGCTTAAGTGGCCATAATTTAACTCAGAGGGGATCATATATATTAGAGGTGTGCAAAGCATCCCTCTAGCAGGACATTCTGCCTCAAAATTCAGCATTCCAAGTGTTCCGAGCTTAGAAGAGAATGTCCTTGAATAAGGGGTCCTGTTACAAGCTCATAATGGAATGACCCTGTTTCAGCTGGAACGTTCTGACTGCCATTTTGGATTTCAAAACTGTGGTCTTTCTGGCCCCTGCGTGTGTACCGCGGCTATTTGCATGGTGCTGCTGTCCACACAAATGCCTGCAACGCATGCGCAGAGGCCAGAAAGTCTACCTTTTTAAAATCCAAAATTGTGGTTAGAACAGTCGTCGGAACGAGGTTATTACATCAGAGCAACTGGCTCAGCTCACCCAATTGTAATGAAATGTTTTGCACATCTTGCCTTCTGTTCTGAACTAGAAGAAAGTAAAAAACTGATCCCCAAACACCCCCAAAATTGCTCTCCCTAATCCCTGGAAATGACCCCCTGACCCTGGAAATGACCCCTGCAAACCCGCAAAAAAACTGGCCAAATTAAAAAAAATACACACACACTGCGAATACTCGAGTCACAGTTGGCAGGGGAGGTCTCATTTTCCCAATTGTGTTTACTCAAATCCACGAATGAGAAAACCACAGTTGATGAGGGATGACTGTAACCAGTTAAATCAGCTGCACCATTCACATTTACTTAAAATAAACCCATCTTCCCTCTCACAATATACTGGCCAAAAAGGTTCCACCTATATCTTTGGATCAGTGCAGATAATCTGATTTCTATCCAGAACAACTTCCTTTTGAACAGCTTTAATAAGCCTGAAAGTGAACTGCCATCATCACTATTGCTTGCTTTGGCGTCCAATGATTCCAAATGGCAAGAGCAACAACCTTGCAGGTCCACTCAGAGAGACCTTCCCATTCTAATTTATATATCTAAGTTCACGGAAATGTAAAGCTTCCAACAGAGCACAGCTTTTATAGCACATATCATACCTTTTGAACTAGGGTCAAAAAAGGAAAATGATTTCCCCCAGGAAAACGACTGTGTGAAAAACAGGTGCATCTCAATGACCCATTTTACTTTAAGATACATTTTTAAACATGCTTCAGACATGGAAAATAAAGCTGGGGCAAAAAGAGCAATCAAATTTTGATTCTTGAATTATATTAAAAGAACACTAGAGGGTGTTCTTTTAATATTCCCATTCCCAGAGATGACAACATACCAAATTGTATTCATTTGACACGGTATCTTCTATTGTCACTACAGAATAAAGTCCAGACAGTCAAACTTTACTAAGAAGTGTGGACTATCTATGTGAAGATAATGCAATAAGTACAAAAAGGTGGTTTCCCCCCGCAAAAAAATTAAAAATAAAAATCATGCAATAACTTTATAGTAACTGGAACATTAGCACAAAGTTTGCTGTGTTTGATAGCACAGTCATCCCTTTATCCCATAAACATTAACTAGGTTAGAGAAATGTCAGTATAAATGAAAGTACATCATGATCCTATTTAACCGAGCATAACAGTTGGAACAGGTCCTCTACAAAAGATGGTGTATAGGATTAACCAGGTCACAAGGACTAGAAAGCAGTAAAACTATTCACAGGGGATACTGTATCAGAAAACCTTAGATTAGATTTCACTCCTCCCTTCTTTACTCCTCCTTTCACTCCTCCTTTCTTTATAGCATTCTATGGTCTAGACCAGGGGTAGCCAACTTTGACTCTCCAGGTATTACTGAACTACAACTCCCATCATCCAGAGCCACAATAAATTAGGCAAGCATGTTCTTTCCTTTGCTAAGCAGGGTGTGCCCTGGTTTGCATTTGAATGGGAGACTACATGTTTCTTGCACTGTAAAATATCCCCCTTAGTGGATGGGGCCACTCTGTGAAGAGCGCCTGCATGCAGAAAGTTCCAAATTCCCTCCCTGGCATCCCCAAGATAGGACTGAGAGAGACTCCTGCCTGTAACACTGGGGAAGCCGCTGCCAATCTGTGTAAACAATACTGAGCTCGATAGACCAATGGCTGACTTGGTATAAGGTAGCTTCCTATATTCCTAAGGGCAGGGCATGGGGCTGATGCTCTGAGAAGGAGAAGACTGCCATGTCTCAGGATCTGACCCAAAGTTCCAGGATTATAGTCTTCCCAGGGCCTCTGAGGGAATGAGTTTGTTCTCAGGGCAAGGAACCCGAAGCACTGGTGTTGGCTATTTTCTCTAGGGCCCATCAGCAGCCTTCTCTCCTAAAGTTTTAACCACCACCACCCTCCTTTCATGTCCTTCGCGATCTCTCTATCCCTGGGGGAGAACTGAAGGCCAAAACAAGTGTGATGGGTATAGCACTGGCCCATTTAAATATTCCACCCAAACCCTCCACACTTACTGCACAAGTCAGCCTATTTGCATGTAAAGCTGCACACCCATCCAGGATCACCAAATACTGGCATATTAATTCTACATGTAAACAGACCAACTTGTGTAGTTAGTGCATTATATGTGACAGGACAACGGGGAACTGCATTACCCACAGCTGCCAAATGCCATCACAGGTGTTTCAGCTCTGAGAGGTGACCACCAGTTCCATTAAAAAACATAGTTTGCCGCTCGTCCACTGCCAGAATGGTTATTATAAATGGATTTTTAATACAGGTTCCAGGAGACTGACAACTCAATGAGGATCCTGCCTTAGGACAGTGGACTGGGCTCGACCTTCTGGTGATTTCCAATGAACAATGTTATCAGTTCAGCTATAATCAAAGAGAAACACATTATCAGACTACATTGGGCTCTGTAGCCCACTTTGATAGCAATCAACATGTTGAGTAGGGAAACTAATTTCCTTGCCACTGGGAAGGAGCCTAGATTAAGGGGACAGCAAAATTAAACAATGTTAAGTGAAAGCAAAACATAGGATTACCAATGCTACTTTAAGCTAGACAGATTTTCACTTGATTCAGCTAAACTCCTTTTGGAACCTTTCCAATGAACAATCATCAAGGGGAAACTGTAGCGCCACAGATTTCCAAGGCAAGAATGCCGTGAGAATACAGTAAAGAAATCAAATAATTGTGTTTCAATACTCAACATCTGAGCAAACTTCATCAAAGTATGCAAATTATTGTATTTGCACGGCCAAAAGCATTCAAAAGAACTCCCATCATTTTAAGTGCCTAAAGAACAAAAGACTAGGAACACTTACCAATGAGTTTTCTTTTTCTGGTAGGCTCACACTCTTCTTCGGGGCATAATCTGTAAAAGGCTGGTGGTAACGTGACCGAAGGCTCTTCGGGATTCTAATGAGCCACCACGTCTCCCAGCAAGCCAACTACTTTTCATAACAGGAATATAGAGAACTGTTCAGACATCCTCCTAACTAGAATGATCACACTGGTTACCTTGCTGCCAAGGAAGTATACAGTTACCACATATCCCAGGTGATATCACTTGCCAGTCCTGAGACTTCCTGCTTCAGAGCATTAAGTTTGAGGCCTAGGGTGAAATCATTGAGGAGCAATTTAAAAATTAAATTTCCACTTTAGTCCAAAAAGATTTAGCTCAAATTAGGTTTCCAAGATATTCCAGACAGCCTGGTAAAGCGATACACTGGGTTCCTATCTTGCCATCTAACGCAATATTGGGAGCAGCACACCTTCTCTTCTTGTTGTTGCTCACCAGCCAGGCAATTAGATAAAGCATGTACAGCAATGGATGCCACATCAACCACTGTGACAGGTTCACTCTTCTATTTCTTGGATCATGCTGCCTGAAAAGAGCCACTAAATTATCTGGCTATTATCTTGTAAACTCCAAGGAAGATGAGAGGACACCAGCAGGTGGGAAGGCGTACAGAAGTGTTCTTACTGAAGACAAATGCATTCACTTGCAGAGACACAAACTGCTAATTAATGCAATCCAAAATCTGTTGACTCATTCTTTCAGGCGCATTTCCCTCTGGCTAAATCAGCCAGCTTCTCAGTTCTCCCCCTCAGTGTAGAGTGTTCTCAATTATCTGCCACTGTGTGGGCAAAAGTCATGGGAGTGTGCTCAGTGCATGTAGCTCCTGGCTCTCAGGGAACAAGTTTGTGCCTCTCAGCCAAAGTGGCCGATATTAGAGAGTCAGAGAGATACATGGACGAGACCTTCAAGAATGTGATAGAGGCATCCAACTCCTGGGTTGATGGCTGCTCTGCTATCACGGAGAATGGAGGTTTCGGGAAAGGAGACAGATGTTGGTTTCATTTTCATTTTTTGAAGGCAGGCACACACTTCTCATAATGCTGTTTCATTCAGGCAACCAGGACTTGCATTTCCTTGCTGCACTGTTTGCATCTCACAAGCATGCCTTTCTTACCCACAGGTACAGGGACCATTAAAATATTCCCAAATGGAGTCTCTCTTACAGCCTGTTGCCATGATAGGTGTTTTCCTACAACAATGGAGGATAGACTCGGAAAAGGTTTCCTCAGAACTGCATGAATGTGTTCTGTGCACTTTCTATTCCTCTCTCTTCCCCATCTTGTGCATTTATATTCATACTCCTTCTCCTTGCTCAGATCTACTCCATTCCCGCAATCCTCTATTCATTCATTGACCTTCTTTGTCTTTGCACTGGGAGTGCGGGGGAATAAGGGCTTGACTCTGTGTGTGTGCTGCATGTACACCACTTGCAGAATAAGATTGATCAGGTCTGTTATCTCTCTTCCCCATATACTGCTGTTAACATGTTCATAGAATATAATTAGAATTCATTATTAAAATACAGAATAATATCTTTGACCTAGGTTCTTAGTGAAGTAAGTAAGTGTGTGTGTGTGTGTGTGTGTGTGTGTGTGTGAGAGAGAGAGAGAGAGAGAGAGAGAGAGAGAGAGAGAGAGAGAGAGAGAGAGATTTAAATCAAATCTATTTAATTTTTTAAAATGATTTAAATAAAAAAAATCTAATTTTAAAATATATATTTTTAAATCATTGATTTCTACCAACTCTGCCACACAGTGATTTGCATGTCTAGTGCAAAGGTTCTGGACATCATGTGGTGTCTAGATAGGTTGTTAGGCCGTTCCTGCTGCTGGATCCCTGTGGATTAACTGGCCAAAGACGTCAAAAGGAGAAGACTACTTTTGTGAGTGAGCCCATTACTTTATTTTAAATAAGGCCTAGTTTGGGGAAAGGGATCCAGGTTGGTAGCAGTGTTCTCTCTAATTTTTTTCATCTGAGTGTGGAATGAGTTTTCTTCTGGGCAGCAGTATCAAGGCAGTGTGGGATAACATGTATGACCCAGCTATGAAAGGAAAATGCCATCATTCCTGGCAAGCGGCTCAGGTGGAGTACCCTCCTGGTTCAAGAGGTTAGGTGGGGAGGCGCCACTGAGTGTAGAGTACCTGAGTAGAGTACCTGCAGGAACTGGTGGTGGACCACAAAATGGATCTGGTCCAGTTTGGGACAACACATAACCTAGTCTGGCTGGACTTGGCAACGGTTGCTGGACGGATCCTCACCTGCCCACCAAACAGTGTCCAGAGCAAGATGGTGTTCTCCATGGCCAGGGATGTGGTGACACCCCACCGCTAGCACCTGGATGTTGGCTTGGTTGAGCAGCTGGTCTTCCTCAAGGCCAACCTCCCACTGCTGGGGAGGTCAACTTAGGGTTGAGGTACTGACCCAGAAAAAATTCAAACATTCATTTTTTAAAAAATCACCCAATTGTTTGTGGTAGGTAGCACCCATCATGCTCTACCACCCAAACTGTTTTGGTATCCCTAGGTGCTATCCAGGAGAAATAATGGGCCAGTTCGATTTCCATTCTTCCCTATGGCAGAACCAGTTCGACCCCGGTTCAAATTTGAACTGGATCAGCGGTCAGTTTGATAGACTATGTACTCAACCCGGCAGCCCCACTTAAGAGTCCTGTTCGAATTTGAACCGAAACGTGGGAACTGGTTCTGTGCACATCCCTAATCCTGAGTGGTGCAGAGACCTTGTCAGTGTCATGGAACCTTTAGGGAACAGTGACATACTGGCCCCTCATCAGTGATCACATAGTGTGATCAAGTTCAGCATACATGCGAGGAGAGAATTGCCCAGAAAATCTAATACAGACAATTTGAACTTCAGAAGAGGAAACTTCTCTACAATAAGGAGTTCCATGAAAATAAAACTGGAAGGGAAAATCAAGAGTCACTTCACTCCAGAATGTGCAAAGTTTATTTAAAACCACAATAATAGAAACCCAGTTAGAATGTATACCAAAAAGGAGGAAAGGTATCACCAAGTCCGGGAGGATGCCAGCATGGCTAACAAGTAAAGTCAAGGAAGTTAGAAAGATGGAGAAAACTTGTTTCAGAAATCGGAAGGCCTGCCCAAATTAAGAGAACAGAAAGGAGCACAAACTCTGGCAAAATAAATGCAAGGATACAAAAAGAGAGTTTGAGAAACATTTAGCTAAAAACATCAAGAGGAATAAGAGGAATTTATTTGGATACATCAGAAATCAGGAAAGCTGCCAGGGAGGCGGTTGGACCATTAGAGGATGAGGGAGTGAAAGGGGTTTTTAAGGATAATATGGAGATTGCAGAGAAGCTAAGCACATTCTTTGCATCTGTCCTCATGGCATTGGATACTGAGCATATATACCTGTGCCTGAACCAAGTTTGTTAGGGACAGTGGTTAAAGAATGGAGTGAGATAGAAGTGATGAGAGATGATGTTCTAAACTCTCTGGAAAAATTAAAAATTGAGAAATCGCCAGGGCCAGATGGTATCCACCCATGAGTGCCTACAATCAGGCTCTGTAAAAGAGGACTGGAAAATAGCCAATGTAACACCAATTTTCAAACAGGGATCTGGGGGGATCTGGGAAATTACAGGCCAGTTACCATAACATCTATGCCGGGCAAATTGATGGAAAGCATTCTCAAAGATAAAATTATAGGAGATATAGAAGAACAGCATATAGAAAAACAGGCCCTGCTGAAGGAGAACCAGCATGGCTTCTGCAAAGGTAAACCTTGCCTCACCAACCTTTTGGACTTTGAGAATGTCAACAGGTGTGTGGATAAAGGTGATTCGGTTTACATAGTATACTTGGACTTTCAACAAGCTTTTGACAAAGTAATCAAAAACTCTTGAGAAAACGTAGCAGTCACTGGAAAAACAGACAGGTTCATGTGTGGATTGGTAACTGGTTGGACAAGAAACAGGGGGTAGGTATAAATGGACAATTCTCTAAGTGCAGGGAAGTAAGAAGTTGGGTCCCAGAGGAATCTGTACTAGGACCAGTGGTTTTAAATTTATTCATAGATGATCTAGAAGTTTGGGTAAACAGAGAAGTGGCCAAGTTTGAAGATGGCACCAAACTATTGTGTCATCTTAAACTATTTAGGGTAGTGAAATCCCAAACAAATTGCAAGGCGCTCCAAAAGGATCTCTCCAAACTAGGCGAGTGGGCAATAAAATAGCAGATGTGGTTCAATGTTAGTAAGTGTAAGGTGATGCATATTGAGGCAAAAAGACCCAACTTCACATATACACTGATGGGGGGCAAGTATGTCACCCTACATACTTACCAGCTGATTTTCCAGGACAACCTGTGGTAAGTAGGGATGTGCACAAAATGGATTTTGTGTTTTGTTTCAAGCTCGAAACAAAAATGAAGATGGTAAGAAAGTTTCATCGAAAAAGCAGTCACACTGATTGTTTCAACAGAACAAACCTTGGAACATTTCAAATGTTTTGACTATAGAGAACAATGGGGAAATTCAAAAACTCCATTGTTCCCCATGGGTAGCTCCTAGGTACACCAATGTTGGTTAGGTGGTAGGACATGATGAGTGCTACCTACCACTTGACCCATAAAAGAAACTGTTATCATTTGTATAACAAGCGAATCAAGAAGCAAGGAGATGAGAAGCCAGTGCCAGAAAACTAATCTGCAAGGGGGAAACAGGCCTCCAAAATAGTGCACAAAACATCAAAATATTTCAAACTGAAGTGGGGTTGCTTTGTTCCAAACACGAAACAGGCCCTTTATTTCAAGGGTGTTTTGTTTCGAGCTCGAGACACTCAAAATGGCCTATTTCAAGTTGAAACATTTCAGCATGAAAGTGCTAAGGCTGTTGTCCCGACAGGTATACAGATAGATGTCTTGTGATCTGATGGCACCATTGTAACCTTGATAAAGCATCTAGATTATTATGAAGACCAAAGGCTTGATATTTAAATAGAATGTGAAGATAGGCATACTTCAGACCTAATGGTATCAAGAAATAGAGTAATTTTGCTCTCACTGGTGATTAGAACACCAAGGCTCAACTCATTGAGTGGAGAGAAAGGATAATGATGATGTTAACTCCCAGAACTCTCTGAAAGTGTGAGATTGGCTTTGTGGAATCAGTGTATCACCATTGTTCTGCTTGGCTGATTAATTCACACTTCCAAGAGTTCTTTGAAATCAGCCATGTCAGAATCTGGCCCTTGAAATCTGCCTGAACTCCAGTGTCTCTCCCTTACCAGTGGTTTTTTGGGATCCCTTAAAGTTACCAAAGTTCAGCCAAATTTGGAGCACACTCACTCTCCTCCATGGGTAAGGGAAATTGTCAGTAAAACTGAGGAAGAATTCTGTCTTCCTTCTATCAATCAGTAGAGAAGAACATTCTGGGACAATAATTTACCAGAGAAAATTACTAGTTAATTACAAATGTATTCCTTCCATGCATCAAGATATACTTTCCCTGGAGAGTATGCAAGCTTGAAGCTTTTTGTTTGTTTTTTTAAGAGTATTGCAAACAAAAATATGTTCACACTTGGGCTTTGATCTTCGTGAGCTGTTGTTGAGCGCTACCCTTCTCTTTGCTCAGAATCAAGGACAGCATAGTACAAACTGTCTAAGCCAGACACAAATACTCTGGGCACAGATTCAAAGGATTAAATGGAAGGAGATGTAGCTTTTCTTCCAGCTAAATCCTTGGGGAACATGTCTCCCTTCACAGCAAGTGCACTATCTCTAGAAAGTGTTGTCATTATTGTCCCTACCTTAGAGAGAGAAAATAGGACAAACTTTCCAATATAAAAGAAAAAGGCAACCACTTGATATTAGCACCTACACCAATACACTACAGAACATCATCAGGGATCACTACTGAGGATAGGACAGCTGGCTCTATCCTGAGGGTTCTGGACTTGCAGCTTTCTTTCAGGGCTTCCCCCACACAGTTTTCCTCACACAAGCTCTCTCAAGGCTCATCTCATACAGATGCTCCCAGCTCTTTCAAGACGCAAGAATCCAGACATGTCTCATCCACTTTCTTTGATGAATTGTTTCACTTGAGGTTCTTGGATCTCTTCCTCCCCGGCACTAAACTGAAGTATTCTCCCTCAGAGTTTGAAACACAGGCCACATTCAGACATCACAGGAACTGGTTTAGAACTGCAATTTGCAGTTAACATTCTAAATTGGGGATTGTGTCGCAGACAATCCCCCAATCCCAGTTTGGGAAACTCCAGAGATAGTTTAGTGTTTTCCCTCCCACTTTCTGGTCCTCTGAGCTTGGTTCTGCCCATTTGTACAGCCATGCTGGTGCCAGGCTGTGGGCATAGTTTCACAGCTCCAGGAAATCACTCGGGGCAGGGGGTGGTGGTGTCTACAAGTCCAATGCGTCCAGCACAGATCTACCACCGCTGTTGTTGCAAGGATTGCAGACTTCAAGCAGTGCTCCTTGGTAATGCTGCTGGCCCTTTAATTATAAGAACAGCAGAGCCTGGTGTGCCCGTTGGCAGGCAGAGGAAGTAGGAAGTATGCAGGGAGGGGCATGGCATTCAGTCAGGGAACACATCATGGAGTGCTGGGTAAGCCCTAGAGCGTAACCACGGTTGGTGCTGCTCCGAGCTGGCCTTTCACTGGTCACATAACCTGTAACCACAGTTATAGCGGCGGATGCACTCAGACAACACGACAGCCCCTTCTAACAGAGGTTTAGAGCCGTGAAACTGAAGAGTAATCCCAGCTCCAAATTCCAGTTTGGGAAATAAACTGAACCCTGTGGTTTGGTTGCAAGGTTGTGGTTGCATGCATTCAGACAACGCATGAAGCTGGAGTTACAGGTTTGCCAGTAACCTGTAACGCCGGTTTCGTGTGATGTCTGAATGAAGCCTTACTCTCTCCCACCAACAGTCCAGTAGAACACAGTCAACTTCAGGGGTCTGTTGCTTAGCAACCTTGGACGGGCTTGGTGGTGAATCAATTAAGAAAGTCTGAGTGGCTTCAGTCTTACTTAGTATTTGCCTAACCCTGCCCTACTGGAAGACCATGGATTTGTTTTAGGCTACTGGACATGCTCAAAGGAGCCGCTTTCTTCGAGCAACAGCTGAGGAAGCAGGGCTTCTATAGTTACAAGGTAGCCATTGGGGCTGTTGCTCTGTAGCCTCCATTGTCTCAATTATTAGCTCCCAGAATCATGAGGCAAGGAGGCACAATGGAGAGGGGAATTCTCCCTGCATCTGCCTCTGGTTGTTGGAGAGAACTGGTTCTATCTACTGTCATGGGGGCAACCTTTGAGAGACCAGACCACTGGGCAATGGGGAGAGGGAAAGCAGCCTGCCAAACCTGACTTTCTGATGCTGCTTGTGTAAAAGACCCCTATACTACAGAATGTGGGGTGGCAGCTTGCTGGGGGTCTGAGGTTTGGGGCCCTGTCACTGAAAGGTTCCATACTGCTGAGCAGGGAAGGATAGGTGAGAAAGAAGCACCTAAGGTTAAAACACAAATCATGTGAAGAAGGCAAGAAGGACAGAGGCACAACACAGAGCTTCAATTGGGAACCAAAAGCATGGCAGAGTGCTGATGAGGATTGATTGCCTGTTCTGTATGTCAGTGTCTCAAGTCCCATTCAAAATGAAAAAAGGCTTAGGATGGGTTTGGAAAAGAATAAAGGCATTTCTCGCCCTCGCCCCTGACAGAGCTTACATTCACTGCCCAAGGCAGAAGACTGTAAGATGAGGAGATGGTCCCTAACCACAGCACTCCATTTTTGATACAGACTGCCTCAAGGCTATCCAGGAAACACAGCCCACAGCAAAATGGTGTATGGTCCCACCAGGGAGAACAATGTGCTCAAGTTGCTCATTGCCTTCTGGAAAGACAAAGTAATGTTGTATCTTCTAGAACGAAATGTTCCTAAACTAGGAGATTTTTCATTCCTACATAAAGCACTGACTAAAACTTCCACAAAAACAAGCAAAAAGAACAGATGATTAGAAAAGTTCTGAACGTGTAGCTAGGCTTAGATTCTCCCTGTGCCACTAACTACCAACTCATGCTCACTGTGGTGGAATCAGACCTTGCTAAAGAAAAATGGTACTCTGGTACTTCTAAAATCCAGGGGCCGAGCCACCATTGAGTGGACAGGTTCAAAGAACCCGGGCCGCCACACCTGGTGCCCCAGACACACACCCCGCTTCTGACGTCAGACACGGGGGACATGATTTAGTTGCCAAACGGGGCCGCGTGGCCACATTTTTGAGCTAAATCAGACAGCGCTGCCTTCGCAGTGTGGCCAGTTTAACTCCCAGACAGAGCCATGCGGCCCCGCATCTGACATCAGATGAGGGGGCATGGCTAAACTCTTCCTGCGTCTGATGTCAGATGCAGGCGGGGGCTAGGGGACCCGCGGGAGTGGCAGAACCCAGGCCGTCCCTGGCCTCCACCAGCCCCTGCTCAAATTGTTCACTTTCTGCACACAGCATCCCATCCAATCCAATTTCCGTTTTGCATGGTTCAAAGCAGAAATCCTTAACCTTCATTCTTCTTGACCTTCTCAAGCAAAGAGATACCTGTGTACTATAACTAACTAAAAAGGTTTTATCTGCTACACAGCATGCCTTGCAGTACCTGACAGCTGCACTATCTACTCAGATATGCAATCTTTTCAGATATACAAATTAGAACTGATCTTTTTTGGCAGTGATCTCCATTTATTCTGAAGGTTTATTTGGCTGTTCCACTGGCCAATGGTAATAGTACCCCCTTGATATAGCAGTGACTGGTCTTCTACAATCACAACACAGTTTCAATGTTACTGGGGCTGGCAACAATTGTTTACGCATTACAGTATAGCAACTATCCTTATAATAGGATATACATTCTAAATTCAGGCTTTTAAGGAAGATATCTATTGTTTTATAGTAAAATGTTTTATCCCTTTTAACTGGAAGACTGACTCAAATCTAGATATTTGGTGCAATTAAAAACTTATCTTTAGGGACAAAATTAATGCAATTCAGATGTCAGTATTTCTAAAAATTAATTTCTTTTTCTACAATATACCAGACAAAATTCTAAATGAATGGCAGAATAAAATGCACTGATTTGGACTGTCAGAAAGAGAAAAAGAGCATGCAAATATTTAAGCTGAGTAATATTCTTGGGCAAATGGAAGCTGTCCACTGAATTCCAACCATTCTATTACCACACTGCCATACTTGGCTAAATTTCAGTCTAGCTAAAAGATAGGGGTGATCAAACATGCCACACCAAATCACCTGTAAAATTTCTTTACACTCACATATATGAAAGGGTCCACGAATATCAGCTTGGCTTATTAGTCAAGCATTGATCTGTCCCCCAACACCCTCCAGACTGCAAACAGAAACATACACCACACTATCCCTCAAGCATGCTCCCAAAACACACACACACACACACACACACACACACACACCCAGGAGTTCATGTAATTTGTGCCTAGACGTGGTAGCCAATGGGGGGATTCTCACGATCAACAAAAATCGGGCTAGCAGAGGCTAGCCCAATTTTTGTTGACCGTAAGAACTACCGGTGGTAAGAACTACCGAGCCCGGTGGTTCTTGAGCGGGTAACCTGCTCGAGAACCCCTGCTAAAAAGAAGGTTTGCGGAGCGAGCGCTCCAGCCAACCTGCTTTTTAGGATCGTGAGTAGCTGCGTCGCGCCTTCACGCCATGCCTACACACGAGTAGACCCCCGGTCGGGAGGTGAAAAGCTTAGCCGGCTCTTCCCACTCACTGCCCAAATTGGGTCTCACTGATCGTGAGACCTGGTCCATTGACTAATTTCTAATAGCCAGTATAATTATACTAAGAATGCCTCTGATCACATGCAGAGTGTCATTCCCTTTCCACCAGCAAACATAGCTTGCCCCTCCCCAAACAGTACAAGCTTGCCTTCCCCCTCCTCTTACATCTAATTCTCTGGACAAAACAGGCTTTTCCTGTTTTGCTCTCACCCAGACACACGACTTCATTTGTGTCACCAGGAACCTGGTTCTCATCACCAGGGCTAAAAAAAGGTTAGTGTGCACAATCTTTCCTGCCAGAAAAGAAGGCCATGACATTTTCGCGCCATCCCACATCCCAACTGCAGTTCCTTTCTTATAGGAGGTCCCCCCGCTCCCCCACCGTTCTGTCTTTAAGCAGCTTTGGGAGGAAAAACCCCTCCCTTTATTTATTTATTTTAAGATTAAGGTGATCTCCTGTCCTAGAGGGGCTCAGATTCTAATTACAAGGAAAATACATAATAGACAAGACATAAGCAAACAGTCACTGGAAAAGACACTGTGCTGGGATGAATAGAGAGTCACCACCTTAGAATGCACCTCTTTGCCCAGTTAACATGGGATATTGAAAAGATAAAACACTACTAGTAAGAGCAGCAGATATAATATAATTTTCACTGGCATTACATACATTGAACAACTTTCAGAGTTCATTATGTTTTCAAATGCATTTTATACAGAAGCCACCCCAGAGGATCTTTATCCGGATCTCTTGTACCTACCTGAATTAGACTGACAAATTGGCTTCCTAGAAAGCTTGTCATTGGCAGACTATTTCAGACTTGCTATTCTCTAATCCAGAATAATGGTTATTGCCTCCCCATTTGCCAGACTGCTTCCTGTTTGTAAACAATTATACAAGCAAGCTTAGCTTATGCAAACCTTTATAAATGTGGTGCTCATTATAGAAATTAAGTCAAAGGCATTTTCTGTGATAGCAGGATTTAAAAGGATTGGAAACTCTCAAATATAAAATGCTAATTAATTATGACTTCATTATTTAGGGGACATGTAAATAAAAATATTCATTCATGCCTGGGTTATTTTTTACTCTAGTCTGCGGAATGAAGGAGAAGGGCTGTGCTGGAGAGACAGGAAGGGGTGTAAGTCCAGCTGACTGGTCAACTATACTCTCTTCTCGCTGTGTTTATGTAAATTTATATGCTGCTGCTTTTTATGCTTTTAAAATTTGTATGTAAGATGCCATAAATTCACAGGTGAAGAATGAAGGCATATACTTTTAAATAAACACACTTTGTATTGAGAAGAGCAATCTATCTCTATCTCTATCTCTATCTATCTATGAGAGCCAGCATTGTGTAGAGGTTAGAGTGCTGGACTAGGACTGGGGAGACCCGAGTTCAAATCCCCATTCAGCCATGAAACTAGCTGGGTGATTCTGGGCCAGTCACTTCTCTCTCAGCCTAACCTACTTCACAGGGTTGTTGTGAAAGAGAAACTTAAGTATGTAGTACACCGCTCTGGGCTCCTTGGAGGAAGGGAGGGATATAAATGTAATAATAATAATTGCTATTATATAATAATAATAATAATAATAATAATAATAATAATAATACACACACACATATATATGGTTAGTTAGTTAGTTAGTTAGTTAGTTAGATTTATATGTCGCATAGGACTCAGGGCGGCTTACAAGCCATAACATACACAGCAACAAAATTCCATAAAAATATCTTACATAACCTCATAAACTACAACGCCATACAATACTCATTCCACATGACATAATTCCACATGGATTACAGGATCACTCTACGACCAGCTATATATATAAATTCTCTATGTGTGGCAGCTCTCGCAAGAGTTTGCAAGTGAGCTGCTATGGGGAGCAGAGGAAAGCGGCGATGGACAGGAGTGCAGGCAGCGGGGAAAATAAAATGGCAGTGAGTGGTGGTGGCCGGGGGCGGGGGGAGAGAAGGGGGAAGAGCCAAGAGAGAGGGAGGAAGGAGTGGGGAGAACTAGAAGCACAGATGCTCTGTGCCCGGGCCAGCTACTTAATCATTATTAGCCTACCCAGTATGAAATGAGTATGCTTTTTATAGAACAGCAGGTTAAGTGTGCAGCAGTGTTCCCTCTAAGGCATGCACCTGTGTGCACGCTCACATTTTTTTATGTCCGCTCAGTTAATTTTGATGCCCGCTCAGGTTGAATCAGGAAGACCCCATTCTGAATGCATGTGCACACACACTGCCTTTATACTGCCACCCAGAAGAAAACTCATTCTACACATAGATTGGGGGGGGGGGGGATAGAGAAAACTGTGAACACAGTTGCCCAGTCCTGTGCAGGTAGGCAGGACTGGGCAACTATGCCTCATTCTAGGTGTCTGTGTGAATACTAACAGAAGAGTAGCTCTATACAGCGAAATTAGCTCTGGTCCCAAATGTTATTCAACAAATGACAGTTCAGCATTGCTCCCAGATTTATTTCCAACAGAGAAATCCAGAGAAAGACCAACTCCTGATGCACAAATCTGAACATCTATTATATATTTTGAAAAATATGTGTGTGTGTGAAATAAAGTCATACTTCCTTATGACCTACAGATACTAAATTTTGTATACACAATCCTGCCACTGAAATTAGCTGAATGCACTATTTTTTATACTGGAATATGCTTGGGGACACATTTATTTAGTTTTATTTTATTTTATTCATTGCTAGGTTTTTAAGCCAGAAATCCTGAATTAATCAAATTTTAACAGTTCTTGTTCTCATCAGTTTTTTAACATTCAATAATCAGCTCAATAACTCCAAAATGACACAACACACAAGAAAAACAGATCTTTCTCAGAATCTAATTTACCATGTAAGGTCATTATACACTAAAATGTATACTTGAAGATGAAATTTTACACATTTCAAACTGTTATTTTACTTCCCTTTTCTCAGCACATTGATAAAACATTCTATTACATATATTTAATTTCTTGAACTTTCCTTGAAGTGTAATATACACAAAATGACTTTGCCTGGTCAACAATGGGCCACACCTACTGGTATCATATATTATCTGATTAAATCAGGTTGACAAAGGCATGCCTATGTTAAGGTATTTTTAAAATAAGTACAAAACCTAGATAAAATGAATTTCTTTTTGTCTGAAGTTAGTTAAAGCTACATTTTTTCAGCATATCCTCATTTCCTTGTTTAAAATAAACTGAAGAGCTCATTGTGTCTTTTTCTGAGCTGTGCCGTGTAACCCTGCTTCTTTCCCCTCACAAAGCAACTTTCTCTTACTTCAGTCACATGGCTTTCAAGAGAGATAAAAGTACTAGCTGTGTAAACATCTTGCAATGTTTGCTTCTACTAAATGCCTCAGGGTCATGTATTGGGTACTACCATGTAGCGGAACTATAGCTTTTTCCTTGTACCAAAGACTAAGTTCAATTGTCATGGATGAGGCATTAATCCAGGCTGTTGAATATCAGTAGAACTGAGTGCCTTCCCACAGATGCTAAGTTAAACACAGTACGAAATGACTTATTTGTTTTACTTAAACAGCAGGACACTGATAAAACCAATATTCCCCACCCCATCATCTCTTCATAGATTTAAATAGAGGTGCTCTTACCCCTGGACTCCTGAGCCAAAGTCCAGAGCCTCCATAGCCCCTGGGGGCCCCCAAATCCTCTTTAGTCTGTCCCAGGTGGTGGGGTCACTGCACCACGGGTCCGCACTGAGCCAGGCAGCCAAGCGTGACTGTTACCTGTGCCGGGCACTGAGCATGACCTCTGCTTTAGAGACAGAGGAGAGAGTAGGGAAAGAAATAAGTGGGATGGGAATATATTAAGTTTAAGGTAAAGTGTGCCATCAAGTCAATTTCGACTCCTGGTACCCACAGAGCCCTGTGGTTTTCTTTGGTAGGAGGGGCTTACCATTGCCTCCTCCCATGCAGTTTGAGATGATGCCTTTCAGCATCTTCCTATGTTGCTGCTGCCCAATATAGTATCAGTGGGGATTCGAACTGGCAACCTTCTACTTGTTAGTCAAGCATTTCCCCACTGCACCACTTAAAGTGACTATGTTAAGTTATTTATTTATTTATTTATTTAGCTAGGCTATTTGTATACCACCCACTATCAAAGTCTCTAGGCAGTTTACAACATGAAAGCATAACCAAAAATAAAATAAAACTTAAAACATGTAAAAATTCAATTTAAAATAGCTAAAAACCATTAAATAGCTAAAAAGCTTGGCCGAAGAGATGTCCCTTCAGTTGTTTCAGTTGCATGTTGAGATGTTTCTGCTAATGCATGTTTGCATAAATATGCCTATTTTATATAGGGGTGTGCAAAAAACCACCTGGCCTGGTTTGGTTCGAGTTCAAACCAAATAAAACTGCACTGGTCCAGTTTGATTTTGGCCTCCTTTGAAACCGCCACCCCCCCTTTGGTTTGGATTGGAGGGGGGAGGGGGTTCATTGGACATTTTATGGGGGGGAATCTTTTTCGTTCTGTTAACTTACCCCCTTCCAGGGGCTTCTCCAAGGTGGTGGGGGGTCCACGGAGCTTCCCCCTCCCCCGCCGGCCTTACTTTTTGTAAAAATCACCCGGTTTGGGCATCTTCAGCCCTTTCTGGGCCTATTCCTCAGTGCAGTGACCATTCAAGTCGCCATGCTTGCTCAGTGGGACCCTCTGTGGCCAGGAATGTGATTCTAACAGGGGGGGGAAAGAGGGAGGGGTGCGGGGAGGAAGGGATGCCAATTGGTCCTTGCTTTAGGCAACAAACGACATGGGCTAGCTCAAATATTTTGTATTATATGCCTATTGTAATGGATTGAAAATGAACACCTCCATGCAAGAAGGGACTGATGTGTAGCTGACCGGAAATTAACACCAGAAGTCATACATATTTTTAATGCCCTAACTGTTCGTGTCTGCCTTGCAACAAAGAGAGATGGAGAAGGGAGCATTCCAGGAATTATGAACCAACAGCTACCTCCCTCTTGGGCAGAGTTATAGAGGCCTTCCACCATCCCTGTCCTTGGGACAGAGCTCTTCCTCACCCGCCTTCACACCCACCTTTAATACTGTGAACAAGCTAATAATCCTTCTCACAGAAAAATGCTGTATACTGCTCTGAGCCTATGGGATAGAGCAGAATAAAAATAAAGTAAAACACACTAAGGGCAGGGAAAGGTGAAGGAAGGAGAGAAAGAGAAACCCAATTCCCATTTTGTCCTTATATTTATTTTTGGCAAAGTCCCTGAGAGGTTAATTATTTCTAAAGGTGGATGTACACTAATACTGTAGTCGCTTTCAAAATGGTACCCAAGGACCAGCTTGGTTTGAATTGACCTTTAAAGATCCAGCACAAGTTGCCAGGAATGTTATTTTTACAACACAACAACTTGCACTACTCACTTCCAACACATAGATAAAACTTTGTAGGAGAATAGCCATGTCTATTATTTTCCTGAACAGAAAAAGTGTCTTGTGGCACCTTAAAGATGAAAAAGCATGTTAGTCTTTAAGGTGCTACAAGGTTCTTTGCTGTTTCAGACAGGATGGTGCATAGCAGCAGAAATCAATAATGCTGATTTACCAAAAAAACCCAAAAAACCTAGATCTCACACTCCTTAGTGTTTACTACTAGAGGGAAGCTCAGGGCGGGTGTTTTCTTTCTCTGAAAAGCAGAAGCATTATATCTCCAGTGTAACATTACCTAAGCTTTCTTTTTAGCAAAGAGCACTCAGATGCTACTCTTCTCCATCATTAATCACCATGGAAACCTTCTCAGACTGACTTCGGGCCTGAAGTTAAGTACTGTCAACCCATATCAGTTTGAGAGTAATTCAGTAAAAGATTGGGTACCTTACATCTTACAGCTGCAAAACTGAAGCCAAGAAATGTAAGGGGAAGAGATTAACAGCTACAGTTAAGTTAAATTTCCCATGTAACACTGCAAAAGCTGCCAAATTAAATGATGCAAAGATATTAAAATTATTCTAGATTCAAATCAGTTCTAACAAAGAAAGCACTGCATATATTGATGCATTAGTATCACGATAATGGGGAACAGAGTGGGGTTTTCTTAGATATGGTCTATCAATTTTCCTGGCATTATCCAATTATATAAAGGCCAGCTGGGAAAAACAAAGAGGCCTTTCTAATACATTTCCATTAATCTTTGCTCTCAAAAAGCATCCATCTTAAATGGAGTGAAATAAGATGCACCATGTCGTTCCATTGAACATAAAACCACCATATTACCACAGTCAGTCACCAGGCCTAAGCTCCCTGAGCATTCTTGAATTGAAGGTGCTTCTCCCAAAGAAATATTGTGACTTGAAAAGATGTTTAGTGTAGCTATGTAGATGTAAGTGCATACATTTAACTGTATAAGATTAACCGACATAATGTTTCACTATGGCTTGTTGCTGCAACCTTGGCTAAGATCCCAGATGAACAACGAAACCAGAGTTTACCATGCCATGCTAAATCTTGCTGCCAGAGGACAAGCATAGGGAGTTGCCAGGGAAACCTGCTCACTACCTTGCAAAGAAAGATGCAGGAGATGCAAGGAGGCTATCTTAACCACTGCTTGCTTGGGACAGATGAAATGCTTGACTAGGGCTTATACAAACTATGATTTGCAAACATATCCCTTTTGCCACCAAGACTTAAGTACGTATGGTTTAGGGATTCAGAAACGATGTTTAGGAATATTTAAGGGGAAATGAACCATTAAGCAAATGTGAAAAGCAAAATGTGAAAAATGACATTTTGCTATCTGTAATCTATGTATGAAGGTTTCTTGACTCAACTTCAAGAAGTCTTATCACAGTGACTACCTGTGCCAGCAGAGCAAAAGCATAATATGCAATGAAACATAATAATCTGGCTGTACTCCATTTAGGACTGTCATAATTGTTACTTTGGGGAATAGAATCAAAAAATAGATAGCAAATGTCTGACAAACAGGAAATAATTAATTTCAAAATTTTAAATGCCAATGCAGGAAACTGGAAAGGTCAGCTGTCAAATCCATCTATTACTGAGAACAAAGTCAAGATAGCTTGATTTAATATTTGGTGTTAATCTAGTAGTCACTGCACCATTTTGAGGAAAGGAAGGAGACAATATGGGGGGGGGGGACAAGAAAAGTACATTTAAAAAATATTTATCTGTTTGAATAGGGTGGGATTCTCAGGTAGAGATGTGCGAAGTGGCTTGAGGTTGAGCCGGTTCGCCATCAGACCTGGCCAGCTCGAGGGTTCACCTTCGAGCCGCACCGGACCCAGTTCAGCTCGACCTCGAGCCAACCCCCCTGGGCCATCTCAGAGCTGGTCCAGGGTTCAAAATGTTTTTTACATTTTTTAAAAAAATGAAACTCACTGCCAAGCCTGGGGTCATTCTGCCACCTCTGGGGGTTCTGCCATGGGAATGTGTGTGCCTCTCAAGCTTCTCCCTCCTGCCGCCAGCCTTTTCCCTGGTCCTTTCTGGACCAGTTTGGCCCGTTTCCGGCCATGACCTGGGCATGCAAATAGCCCATGCGCATGCGCAATGGCATTCAAAATGGCCACCACAAGCTGTGAGAGAGCAGGAAAGGCCTGAAAATAAACCAAACTGGCCCAGAAAAGACCAGGGGAGGCTGGTGGGAGGAAGGGGAAGCTTCAGAGAGCCTTCCGTGGCTGCGGCAGCAGCCCCTGGAGGCAGCAGAACAACCCTGGGCCTGGTGGTAAGTTTCGGGGGGGGAATTACATTTGAACCCCAGAACGCTCAAATCTGAGCTGAACCAGGGGGTATTCGGGGGTGCACAAAACCAAACATGCCCGGTCCGGGTAGAGTCCAATCCATACTTGGAACTGAACTGGGCAAACCAGGAGTGTAGGCAAACTTTATTCTCAGGAGTGTAAGAAGAGATCCCCAAAGGCTTCTAGAGAGCCCTCTGTGCCACTAGTGACCCTCTTCCATTTCAAACATTTTTGTATTTGAGAAAGGGGTGGACAGCTAATCCACTGGTTGTTTCTTCTATCTCTAGTGAACACTTCTTCTAGTATAGTGAACAAAGAAGGATTGTTATTAGTACTTGCAAAAATCAAGTGGAAAGATGAGTTAGTTCATCACTAATTCCTACCACACCCATCTCTCTGCCCAAGAGATGACCTCCCGAAAAATGGCTTGTTCATTTATCTGAATACATTTGGAAGACCAGCAACTATTCACATATGCAGTCTCACCACATTTACTATACAAAATGGTGCCACCTCCACAGTTCACCCTTATTATAGGGTAAAGCTGACAAAAGGAGTACAGTGTGTATGTTTTTGCAATCCCAGCAGAAAGTTTTCACAGCACACACAGCCAACTACATTTCAAATGCAATTACACCACCCTCATGTGATGCTTTAAGTGCATGTGTGTGACAAGGTACATACACACTGGCCAACATGATGCCCAGTGAAATGTCAGGGCTTCGGGACCCACTGGGCTGTGCACATGACAGGCAGCCCTGGCTTGCAACTCCTTAAAACAGTGCACAGCCTTTTGTGTCACGTGACTTCTGTTGTTTCCAATGGGAGTAACACTGTTCAATTGCATGCATGTTGTTTTAGGCAACCCACCAGGGCTGCCCTCCACATACACAGCAACTCCAGCAGGTCCCAAATGTCAGCATTTCACTATGTATCATGTTGGCCAATAATAACAAAAACTGTTTCTATTAATTATTTTCTGGATATGCAGTCTGCAATCCTGGAAACTTCACAGAGGATAAAATTCTGACCAGGCTAGTAAGAGACTGGCAATCCTATGCCTTTGCTTTTCTGATAATTACATATACATGTTTGCTATGTGCTTTTTTTCATGATTCCTGTTGCTTGTTCCTATTTTGGATGTGCCTGCAGTTACAGCATATGGTCAACAAGCTAAGACCATGTAACTTACATGAAAATGAAGCAAAAGCAGCTTTCAAGAGTGATCTACAAGTCTGGGATATATGCTCCTAAATAAGGGGTGTATGTGACACTGACTCCTGCAGGACAGGGGACCAATAGGTCTTCATTCCTGCCATTACTACCATATGGTCATGAAGAAAGGCTGTGATTCACACATGGGCATTGTTGACTACATGGAATATTGCAACACAGCCAAATAATAGATGGTCAATTAATAGTGTTTGACTGGTCAAACTGAACAACCCTACTGCGTGACCATAAACAATTTGCCTCTAATTCTACTCGTTTCACTCCTGCTTTACTACAGCTTCACGCTTTCATTCAGAAACACAAACTTCAGGAAGGGACTGGATTCTTCTCCTGAAAGCAAAGACAATGATCTGGGGAGTTGCCTACACTCCCCAAATCAACAGTCTCAGAATCAGGAGTTTTCAAACCTTTAGGAATGTATGCCCAATTTAGTGTTCCAATTCCAACAGCTTTTACTCCTCTAACTAACCCTTCCGCGGCTTACAGAAAACTACAGAATCATAAGGTTCAAATTTCAGTCAGTAACATTATTTGAGAGTGCTTAATTCATTATCAGAGAGAAATATACACTTACTAGATATAAAAATAGGAGACCAAGTTTCATAAACAAGCTATGAAAGGATCTCTGCTTGTAAAAATTTATTATAAACATTTCTATCCCACCCTTCCATCCAATTGATGTCAAAGGCCGCTAACAACATTCATTTAAGATCTTATTCCCCCTTCTCTTTGATTCTTAAAATAAAATAAAATAAATTATCTACTGGATTACTCTAAATGATTGTTATTCTAAACAACAGGTTAATATAGCTTCCTTAAATTACATTTCAAGTTTATACACCATGGTAATTAGGGCAAACAGTTCATTTTAGGAGTAAAAACCACTCAGACCAGCTGTGTTTAAGAACAGAGTTGCCAGCTTTCACCATAGGCCATACCATCCTTGGCACAGGCCACATGCAAACAGACTCAATCAGGAAGCCTCCCAGAGAGATAAGATGGAAACCTCCCTCTAGTAGAAATAATATCTAATAATGTGAACATTGTTCTCAGTGTCAACAAGGAATCAAAGTAAATATATCAGCATCTAACCAATTAGGGCAGCTTCCTTTGTAGGAGAGAATGCTCTCCAATATTAACACTTTTTTTTAAAAAAAGTGAAGGTTTCCTCTGGAGGACATCCAGGAAAAGATCATTCCACAATTTAATGCTCTACTCAGTCACCCAACAATAAAAGTTCAAAAAGATCATCATCATGTGTTGGAGCAATTAGCTGACCCAGGGACACAGAACATGAGCAAAATACAAAACAAGATACTTCAATCATAAGAGTGGAAATTACAAAAGGGAAGGTCTATATCAGAGCTGCATTTCATTTTTAACTCCTAGAGTACCTAAAACAGAGCTGAAGTTAGGTTTAACAAAAGCCCAAGTCATTCTACCCATAAGATGGAGTGCAGCAAAATTGTAAACACACATTAAGAAGACAAAGATAATCAGGCATCATTATACAATCCTTAGAATGACTTCTCTGATACACATGCCACTTAATGAATGTCTGCAATTCATTACAGGAAAGCTCTTAGATTTATCTGGCATAAATAAAATAAAACACTTTATCAAAAATTTAATCCACTGTTTGGCAGGGACATGTTCTATCCCTGTCTGAAATGTTTCAGTTCTCTATTTGTGTGTGAGCCAGCATGGTGTAGTGGTTAGAGTGCTGGACTAGGAATGGGGAGACCTGAGTTCAAATCCCCATTTAGCCATGATACTTGCTGGGTGACTCTGGGCCAGTCACTTCTCTCTCAGCCTAACCTACTTCATAGGGTTGTTGTGAGGAGAAATTTATGTAGTACACTGCTCTGGCCTCCTTGGAGGAAGAGCGGGATATACAATGTGTAAAAAAAAAACACCACCACCTCATACCATCTTAAGAATGTATAATTTTGTCATTGCTTTTGTATATTCGTTTCATTGCTAAGGTTTTAAAATAATGTTCTTAGCCACTTTTGGAATCCAAGGACTGCAGGAGCCTCTCTTGTGAGAATGTTGCTCTACACATATACTCTAAAGTAGGGAAGTGCAGAACATTCCAAACTTGAAAGATTTGCCTCAAAACAGAAGATGGAATGAGCCTGTTCCGAGGTGGAATCCAAAATGGCACTCTTCTGACTCAAAATGGCACTCTTATGTGCATGCGCAGAGGCCATTTGTGTGGTCAGAACCACCATGCAAATGGCCGCCACGTGTGCACAGAGACCAGAAGAGCACTGTGGAGGAATAGCTGCCTATCCCACCTTTGTGACACCACATGTGGAGGAATCTCAGGTCCCACTGGCCCCATGATATCAATTCTTTACCACTGCAACCAAGTAGACATTTCTTTTATAAAGCTGGGTCTACTACAACAGCCCTTACACCTTTACCAAAAAAATACCAAAAACAAAAACTCAGTAAAGTGGAAGGGTGGAGACCATCAAACAATCACTTCTAACCTTTACTTTGGAAAAAATTAATCAATTTAAAACATTAGCTTTTTGATTTATTTATACAGCACAAACTTAGAAAACAAAACACTTACCATAAGAGCATACAGGAGACAAAAAACTGTTGGGAAAAGGCATTATTCTAAACTGGGCCCTAATACAGAGTCCTCCGCACTTACCTTCCTTTGTCAGCAATTTGGCTTTTTTCTGGTGCAGTCTCAGGTCTTGGTCACCTTTACAAGCTTGGAGCTCAATCCAGTCTGGTTCTTTAGTGATTTCAGCCCTGACCAGAGACTACACCACTCTCTATAAGTGATTCTTGCTATAGCCACAGACTCTCCAAGTGTGCTAGCAATTCTTCAGCTGGACTCAACTCCTACATGTAGCTTCCTGACTGCACTGCTTTTGACTGCAGACTCTCCACTCTTGACTTCCAAAAGTGCTAAAAGCAACCTCCTTTTAGACACAAACTGTTCCAACAGTTCGTTTTAAACAACCCAGTGCGTATAACATGAAGTTCCCTCCATTTTTCAAAATTTCCCTTCCCTCCAAAATTAAACTGTCAAAGAGTTCTCTCTCAAAGTGAAACTAAAAAGCAGCTAGGCATGAACTCTTTACTCTGCCAGAATTCTTTGCAACATAGGGATCTTGCAAGCATATTAACACAGAAATCCTATTTACAATAATGAAGAGTGGTTTGTGCATATTAATACAATTTACAATTCATTTATAATACAAGGGCTTATTTACAAAAACCAAGAGGTCTAAGCCTCATTCCTCCACAAGCGCCATTTTGGATTCCAATGTTTTGTGCACACCCCTACTCTAAAGCACCATATACACTAATGGTACTACATAAGCAATAACAATGTACACATCCACATCCAGTTTCTAACATTTATTATTTATTTAAAGTATTTATATCCTTCCCCTCCAGCACACTGCAACCCTGGGGCAGCTTACAGTATTGGAAATACATGGATTGTAGCATTCAATATGATACTATTTATAAACTATAGCTATCTTTGACAAACTATAGTGTCCCTCCCATCTGCATTCTGTAAATAGCTGTATTTTTAAAAACAAAACATTTTTTTAAAAACCTGCTATTCAATTAATCAAAGGTAACTTTTTAAACTGAGTAAACTAGCTTAGTCAACTAAACATTATAGCCCTAAGAGGAATGAAGAAAAAAAATTATCCACAGAAACATCAATGCTGATGTCACTCAAATTTCAAAACACTGTTGTTCATTCATCAAACTTGACAACAATTTTTTTTTAAAAATCCCTCCTATGAAGGGGACAAACAATATTAAGCATGTAAGAAATGTTTCACTGGATAAAACCAGAGATTCATCTAGTTCTGCATTCTGCCTCCAACAATCAACAACCAGGTGCTCCTGAAAACTAAGCAATATTTTTAGGGGATGTACACAAACCATTTTTTTGTAATTTGATCTCAATTTGAACTGGCCAGTTCCATGAATCAAATATTGGCAAAAAAAAAAATCATAATTTGCCCATGGGGAACATGAATCACTCCATTGTTCCTCAGGGGTATGTCCTAGGGACACCCAAGTGGGCTGGATTGTATGGCATGATGGGTGCTACCCACCAACCAACCCACAAAAGAAATGGGCAAGAAGGTGATTTAATTTTTTAAAAATGTTCCCAAACCCCCCTTCTTCCAGATCCTATGGGGGTTTAAATGTTAAAAAAATTAAATCACCTACAGGTGAAACTCGGAAAATTAGAATATCGTGCAAAAGTCCATTAATTTCAGTAATGCAAATTAAAAGGTGAAACTGATATATGAGACAGACGCATTACATGCAAAGCGAGATAAGTCAAGCCTTAATTTGTTATAATTGTGATGATCATGGCGTACAGCTCATGAAAACCCCAAATCCACAATCCCAGAAAATTAGAATATTACATGGAACCAAGAAGACAAGGATTGAAGAATAGAACAATATTGGACCTCTGAAAAGTATAAGCATGCATATGTATTCAGTACTTGGTTTGAGCCCCTTTTGCAGCAATTACTGCCTCAATGCGGTGTGGCATGGATGCTATCAGCCTGTGGCACTGATGAGGTATTATGGAAGACCAGGATGCTTCATTAGCAGTCTTCAGCAATTCTGCATTGTTTGGTCTCATGTCTCTCATCCTTCTCTTGGCAATGCCCCATAGATTCTCTATGGGGTCAGGTCAGGCGAGTTTGCTGGCCAATCAAGCACAGTACACTTTATACTTTTCAGAGGTCCGATATTGTTCTATTCTTCAATCCTTGTCTTCTTGGTTCCATGTAATATTCTAATTTTCTGAGATTGTGGATTTGGGGTTTTCATGAGCTGTACGCCATGATCATCACAATTATAACAAATTAAGGCTTGACTTATCTCACTTTGCATGTAATGCGTCTGTCTCATATATCAGTTTCACCCTTTTAATTTGCATTACTGAAATTAATGGACTTTTGCACGATATTCTAATTTTCCGAGTTTCACCTGTACTTTACCATTTCTTTTGTGGGTTGGGTGGTAGATAGCACACATGCTTAGGTTTTCACTCAACCTGTGCTTAGGTTTTCACCCAACCCACTTGGGTGTCCCTAGGACCTACCCATGGGGAACAATGGGGTGATTCAAGTTCCCTATTATTTCCTATGGGCAAAACAAGCAGAGAGCACACATTTTGCAACCCTACCTTGAAAAACACTGCAGAACAGAAGCACACACAGTCCCTCCCAACACAGAACACCAGTCCAAAGATGGCAAAAAAAGAAGAAGAAGAAGAAGAAGAAGAAGAAGAAGAAGAAGAAGAAGAAGAAGAAGAAGAAGAAGAAGAAGAAGAATCACTGACCCAGAATCCACTGCTAGCCGCAGTGCCTCTCCTGGAAAAACATCACTGGAACAAGTTGCTCTCTCACACACAAGTATGAGACTTTGCCCTTATTTTCCAGCATTGCAACAGCTGCCACAGCAACACCCTTAGCAGCAATAAGCTCAACTACAGCAATATCTTCAGCCATATTTTGACTAAGAGTACACATTTGCAATGCAGAATGTAGACTGCAGAGCAGATCAGAGCAGTGAGTGAAGCACAAGTTAGTCAAGACCAGACATGGAGCTCATCTCACAGCAATCACACAAAAAATATTACAGAGAGAGCGAGAGCGAGAGAGCGAGCGAGCGCTGAGCTGCCACTGTCCAATGCTACATCACAAACCAAGCCACAATTCAAGGAAGGAAGGAAGGCACCGAAGACTGACCTTTGTCAATCTAAGATCCAGCACAACCAGATAGTTAATATAGCAGCAATAGCATGGCATATTATACTCAGTGCTGAGAAAAGAAAACCACAAAACCAAACCTTCTTTGATTCCTTCCTTCTTCCTCTCCTGATGTATCCTCCTCAAGGGCACACTGAAGGCTCTCTCTGCCTCTCAGGCCCTTTGAAAACATTTTGAAATTCCCCACTTTTGTGTTCCAGGATTTGGTGCAAACCTATTCGAACATCCCTACAGTTTATACACACAATGATACTACTAAATATAACTGCAAAGCTGACTTTCCACTTAATATACCAAGAGGTTACAGTGAGCAGTCATGGTAATTCCACCATCTGGAATCTGTTCAAGAGATAGGAGTATAACCATTGCCAAGCAGTGCCTCCCACCCAAAACCCCTTCAGTCACTCCTGAGGCTATCCTGATGCTGAGGCTATTCTCACGATGGGGGAAGACCAGGCTAAGGGAGCCCGGCCCAGTTTTCTCCCATTGTGAGAACCACTGGGCGAGCCTGGTGGTTCCATGGCGGCTAGCCCGCCTAAACCCCCATCCCCTTCCTGGGGCTCCGGAGGCTGGGGCACCATGTGGCAGTGCTCCCCTTCCCCAGAGCTCCTGAGGGAGCCACGGCCGGGCACAGGAGACCAAAGCAACTGCTCATGTGGCAACCCCATGAGGCTCTACACATTGATCGTGTGTAGGGCCTCACTATGGTCGATAGTATCAAAAGCCACCAACAGATGCAAAAAGACAACACACTCCCTCTGTCAATTCCCCACTGGAGACTATCCATCAGGCTGACCAAGGCAGTTTCCATATAGCAGAAGGAATGGATAAGAAATGCATATGGTCAAGAGGTGGACAAGTGGCAAGTACACAATTTCTAAGGGTAAGTCAAAATGTTTCCCCTTCGTTTTACAAGCTGCAAAGCTCTTGGCTATTTTTTGGCTATTTTTGTGGGACCCTGAAAAGAGGGCCCAACCATTCACCCTAATATCTGAGAGTGATGAGTGTGCTCCTCACTGCTGTCTGGGCACCACTCCCCCACCCTTTTTCTTCTTCTTCTTCACTCATAGGATATTACAGCAAGGACAAGATGCACCTCCCTGATTTCTTTTTATGTGGGGGTGTAGTGAGACATTTTCCAGGGGGAGGACTAGAGACATAGAGTCATATGTCATAGAGTCAGACCATAGGTCCATCTAGCACAGTATTGTCTACACAGACTGGCAGCGGCTTCTCTAAGGTTGCAGGAAGGAATCTCTCTCAGCCCTATCTTGGAGATGCCAGGGAGGGAACTTGGAACCTAGATGCTCTTCCCAGAGTGGCTCCATCCCCTGAGGGGAATATCTTACAGCACTCACACATCAAGTCTCCCATTCATATGCAACCAGGGCAGACCCAGCTTAGCTAAGGTGACAAGTCATGCTTGCTACAACAAGACCAGCTCTCCTCTTCAGACATACACTGAAGGAGCAGGAAGGTTGGTGGGACAGAGCACCATAAAGGAGATTTCTGCCAAAATGTTTTGATATGTAGGCAATGGTATGTAATAAATGAAGAAGCAACCAAATCAATTTTTAAAACAGGAAAGGAAGGAGACCCAAGTAAAATAAATAATCACAGAACTAGTTAATTTGTCAATATTATATATATTCATAGCTATGTTAATAAGCTAGGAAAACAATATGTTTCAGCTCTAATTGCTTGGGCCAAGGGTAGTGGTGTGCACGGAACCATGGAGGCACGGTCCGGCACTGGGGGGGTCTAGTTTTAAGGGCAAGGGGGTAATACTTACCCCTCCCGCCGTTCTTCCCCCTCCGGCACTGCAGTTAAAAGTGAAGTTTGAGGGGCGGCAGCGTTCCTCCCTGCCGCCCCTGCCCCCGTCATTGCCTGGAAGTAGCGTAAAGTACCAGCACGCATGCGCCTGTCACGGTGCGCGCCCGCCGCCGTGCGTGCCGCACATGTCACACGCACGCTGCGTGTGACGTGTGCGGCGTGCGCGTGCACAGCAGGTGCATGCATGCTGGTACTTTACGCTACTTCCAGGCAATGATGGGGGCAGGGGCAGCAGGGAGGAATGCTGCTGCCCCCCAAACTTCACTTTTAACTGCAGCGCCGGAGGGGGAAGAGCGGCGGGAGGGGTAAGTACTACCCCCCTGCCCTTAAAACTAGACCCCCCCAGTGCTGGACCGCCGGACCGGCCAGGATCCGAACCGGTTCGGAGGCCTCTAACATGGCCTCTGGACCAGTTCGTACACACCACTAGCCAAGGGTTCCCAACCTGAGGTACTCCAGATGTTACTCAACTACAATTTCTATCACTCCCAGCTACAATTTATTGTGGATGGGAGTGATGAGAGTTGTAGTTGGGAGTACCACAAGTTGGAAACCCATGGCCTGGGCTAAGTAAGGCCTCCTTCAGTTTCTTGGGGCTTGAAGAGAGGGTTCATTCATTCCTCTGATCCTCAGGGCCTGGACGAGACTAGGCTGCTGCACTGTGTGCACTCTGCATGGAGCCCTGAAGGCCTACCCACCACCTATAGAGGGTGGCTGAGCACTGCAGGGTAACTGCAAGAAAATGTCTTGTAATTAATTAATTAATTACATTTGTACACCGCCCCAAACGTTCATCTCTGGAAGGCTAACAATAGTGTAAAACAAGTTAAAAACTTAAAACAATTTAACAATTTAAAAACCACCATGAATTAAAACCTTGAAATTTTAAAGAACAGAAAAAGCTTGGGTGAAGAGGGTTTTTCAAATGCTTTCTAAAAATTGTCAGAGATGGGGGCAGAATGATCATTTGGGGCACAGAATGATGGCTGACATGCTCCTCAGCCTTCTATCAATGGAAGGAGGACCACAGATTCACAAGAAACCTCAGCATTCTTGTGCTGAAGGCTTCTTACACAGCAGGCTGGGTGTGAAAGGAGACGGAAGAGTGATGGTTGTGGGTCTCTCTTCTCCCTCCAAAAGCCCTGTCCACTTGTATAAGTATGTTCCCGAGGGCTGTCTAACCCTCAGGAACAGAGTTATACAAATATAAAGAGTTTTGGGAGGGAGAAGAGAAGAGAGACAGAAAAATTGCTTCCGCCTTCCACTCCACACCAGCCCAGCTGCACAAGAAGCCTTCAGCACAGGGACACTGAAGGCTCCCTGTGGACCTCCTTCCACTGCCAGAGGGCAGTGGAGAATGTCAGGCAGCATCCCATTCACCCCGTCACTACATCCCTAGTTCTGTATCATTATATAGTCAACAGGATTTAGCCGCATAATGATGTCTGATGCCAAATCAGAGGGAGTGGCAGTGCATGTTGTCCTTGATCTAGTATGCTCTGCCCTTTTTTTTTGCCATCAGTCTTAAGGGTATTCAGCAGCAATGCAGAGTGCTATTGCTCCCCACTGCCCCCAGATCAAAGAGAAGCAGCACTGCCAACAACAACAAAATGGTAAAGAGGATGACTGAGTGTTGCACTTGCACCCAAAACGCTTCTGAGGTTAAAAAAAAAAAAAAATTAAACAAACAAAAAAAAAATGTTCAGTCCAGTCCTATGAATTTAGGATATTGTTTAAAAATAACCAGCTAAATCTTGGGCTTCAGTCTTCTACCAGTGAATGTTGCTGTTACTTTATAAACCCAGAAGTGAGAAAAGTGAACAAAGACAAGCTCGGGATTAATGAGGATTCAGCAATGACAGATGTTTTAAAAACCTCTGGAACCACCAGAATTGGGCCCAATACTACTTTCACTGGATATCTAGGTATACTGATGGCAAGTATTACAACACTCGTGCTCCCAAGAAATTCTGTTTTTAGATCTTGGGGATATGCAAGCACAGTTCCTCAAACACACACCAAGGGAGGACGACTTTCTCCAGCCCAACTTACAACTCACTATATTAGATTAGAGTGACAAAAATAAAATGCCTCCCGAGTTTTCTTCCAAATGCTGCCAAATTCACTTGCTGTAACCCTTAACACCTTTTGTTGCTTATAAGCCTTTATCTGCACATATAAGGAACTAGGATGAATCTAATGCCTTGTTAACTGTGTAATTAACTGGAAGGAGTAAGCTAAAGATTAAAAGTATCTTCTGCCTGTTTCAGCTCAAAAGCTATGACGGAAATCTCTGCCTGAAGCAGCACATAGCAACTATACAGAGGTTGCACGAATCTGACACAAACTATCATGAGCTTTCATTTTCTCTTTTAAAAAAAGTAAAAGTAGAAGAAGATGGAGAGAGAGGGAGGGAGGGAGGGAGAGACAGACACAGACATGGATCACAGTTATGGTGGCAAGTTGAACTGCTGCATATAAACAGGAAACTTACTGAGGAGTGCTTATCTGGGTAGATAAAATTCTATTTGGTGTACTGCAAACTTCTTTCTGCAAAAAAACAAAAGATTATAAATTGTCATTTACTCAAGCTTCACCATCTTTACAAACTCCAAACATGCATCCTTCTAAACACAGGCTAACATTTCCATTAATGGTGCAGAGGTTTCACATACATAGCAACTCTGCAGTGTTTAGTAAATCCAGAGTTGCATCATGCACTGGGGGAGAACAATGTTTACCAATACCCTCTCCCCCGAGAAGCACTTTGTGGAACCTCGAAGTAGGTCCCTGGGGGTCACACGACCCTCAACGATTTACTTCTGGGGCAAGGAGGATTGGCGAAAATCATAAACTTGCCCCACACACAGTGCAACTCTGCATTACTAAACACTGTGGAGGTACATTGTGTGGTGTGCCTCTGCACCATTAGTGGGGACACTGGCCATTCATATCAAAATATGATTCACATAAGTCTGAATGGAGAAATCGCTAGCAGCAGGCCTCATTCAAAGGAAGGCAAGCCCATAACTAACAGCAGCACAAACCTTAGGCCAGGAGAGACATTATTTACTGAACATGACAAGAGAGAGAGAGAGTAATAGGTTCATGCATACCTACTCTTTTTGATCAGGCTAGGTATACCTGGAATATTGCTGAACTTGCTATCCATCCTCTGTTTTAGATCCAGGGCTGTTCAGGAGTAGAGAACAGCATTCTGCCACTTCAAATGTTACTTTCTACCTCTTCAAAGCCAAAAATCGCATCAGGCATGCCCCTTGGATGTGCATAAGAATATCTTTGGTCCCTGGCCACAGCCATGGGGAAACAAATGTGATCAAAAATGTCCTTCTACCTTGTGACCTGCACAGCCAAGCATACAGTCTAGAGTTTCTTGCTCTTGCTATAGGGTTACATGGGAAAAGTCTGTCAAAACAGTTGAACAAAAGCAAAACTACACTCAGCAGTTGCGGGGGGGGGGGGGGGGAGACATGCTGAATGACCACACTTGAGACTTGAAAACCCTCTTCACAGAAATGCCTTCGTGTCTTAAAGAACTAGAGACCTTATGCTCTTACAGAACATAAAAACACAATCCTTAGCCTGATCTACTAGAGACATCTACTCCAGCAACCTCTTTCCAACAATGATCAGCCAGAGGTTTCTGGGAGATTCACAACAAGCAGGGCATGAAGGCTATGGCCCACCTCAGCTCCGTACCCCTTAGCAACTGGTGGCACCCCATTTATGTAATAGCCTCCCCAGTAAGGCTTGCCTCACTTTATACTTTTAGACATCAGGTGAAGAGTTTTCTGTTCACTCAAGCTTTTAAAAAATTGATTTTTAAAGTTTTTTAAAGGTTTTGCATTGCATTTTGTATTTTTTGTTTTGTGTTGTGATATCTTTGTCATGTTTTATGTGTTTTCATTGGATGGTTTTTTAATGTGTTGTGAGCTGCCCAGAGAACTATTTGTTATAGGGAAGCTAACAAATAATGATGATGATGATGATTAATTGGAGGCATACTGCCTCTGTACCTGGAGGGCCCATTTAACTATCACAGCTAATAACCCTTGATAAACCTATCCTCTATTAACATGCCTAATCACCTTTTAAAGCCATCTATGCTAGTGACTATCATCAAAACTTGTGGTATTTAAATATGCATTGTCAAAGCAGACAACTTTTGCCTGTCCTGAAAAACTACATCGCATCCATTTCACTAGGTGACTTTGAGTTCTCATGTTATAAAGGGCGGGGGGGGGGGTGATCCATCCCCATTCTCCACAGCATGCCTACTTTTATAAGCCACTATCATGACTCCTTTGTTAGTTAGAATTTTCTAAATTATAAAGCCCCAAACACATATGCCTTTCCTCTCAGGGCAGGTGCTATACCCCTTTGATCATTTGGGTAACCCTTTTTAGCACCTTTTCCAGTTCAACAATATCCTTTTTAAAAAATGGGGCAACTGGAATTCCAACATCATCCCAAAGGCGACTGAACCATAGGTGCCCAGGGCAAAAGGGTGGCTGTACCTTTGACAGGCTGTAAATTGCCAGGTTCTGTCCCTAGCATCATGAGGTAAGGTTGGGAAAAACTCCAGTATGAAAATCTGCAGAGCTGCTGGTACTCAGTATAGACAATTCTGAGCTAAATGGACCAAGAGACTGACTCCATATAAGGTCGCTTCATCATAGCTGTTCAGTTCTATCAGGGTATGACAACATTGGCCATAGGAAGTTCCTATATCTCCATTCCTTTCCAACTGCTAAAACTGGGTTCAGCTGCCCATTTGACACTTGGATTTCTTTTCCAAGCAGGAACATTAAAGCTATCAAATGACTAGGAATAATAACCGAAAAAGGCAAAAGCAAAGTTCAGCATATATTCCTGACATGACTCTGAAGATCTGGGTATTAAAATTATTGCAAAAGAAAACAAAAATTTGAGTGGAGAAACATTTAGATTTCTCACTGCCAATATCAACACGACAATCTGTCTCCAATTCCCCGTTGTCTCAACCCTAAGTGCCACAATTATATTGTATACCGCAATGTACAGTTGCTGAACCAACAACCAATGAATTTCTAACTGCAAAGTAGTGCAACAGAATTTCAAGCTGCAATGTAAAGAGTTTCCTGTAAAGATAGGAGCACGCAATATAATGAGGGTGGAACTTCTGCAAGACTGATATGGATGGCTACATTAATCACTTTCTTCACAGATTAGGTTGTCTGCTTTCTAGAAAAACATACAAGACCTAAAATCTTCCATATAGGCCACAGAATTATTTGGTCATGTTTCTTTGCAAAATATTAGCAGGAGAAGGCAACGTTTGGCACTCCGTCTGTTGTTGAACTACGACTCACACCATCACCCCCAGCCACAGTTGTATAACGTCACCCATACAGCAGATATTTGAGTTAGTCTTCCTCCCCAAAAATACTAATAGCAAGAACTAGAAAAATGCCAAAAGATGCTGAGAATCAAGAGGTAGAACAATATGCAATGGCAAGAGCACCATATCTGAAATAGCCATGAGTGGTAGAATGGAAGCATGTGAAACCAAGGCAGAAGAAATACTACTGAGTAGATCAATGGATTTAAAATATATATAAACTTCATATAAAAATTACACAATTCATTGAATAGTTCAAACAAGTTGTATATCAACAATTCAATGCACAAGAATTAGAGGAAACCCTCACCAAGCAGCCGAATATGATGCATGATCAAGAGATCAAAATTTGCAGCTAATAGCATCAAGTCATACAAAGTTGACAAAAGCTTTTCAGCACCAAGGCAAGAAGGACCACTCTTCCTTGCTCTTCCCCCTCCTACTGACAGTGAAACATAGTCCCAGGAGACCAAACAATGGAAGATAAAAGAACCCAGCCAGCCACAAATTCCCCCCTCTCGCAAGAAGCCCAGGGCACATTGGAGAGGGCTGGGGCTCTCTCCCTTCCAGGAGCATGGGGAAAAAGGAGGAGTAAGGCAACACATGAAGCCTCTGCAGCCTTCTCTCCTTGTGGGAGAGAACAAACAGTGGCAGGTCTGTTCTGAAGCAGAACTGGACTGCTTTCCATGAGATCAGTACAAAGTGAGGAACCACCCTAAGCATCCCTTCTAATGGCCAGTTGAGATCCCTGTCACTCAGACAAATGGCACTGAGCAACAGAAACCTGACATACTAAGGCAGTTCACACATTCATAATTAGGGCAGGAGAAGTCTCCTACCCTGCATCAGGAGCTGAGTATACTCCTGTTTGCCAATCATCTGTGAGTTAAAACAACAGTTGGAGGCACTAATTATGATAGTGTGAACTGCCTTATTCTGTTCTACTTATCTATCGATATACAGTATCTATTTCTCCTAGGCATACCCATCGCGAATCCCATGCGTGGCAGCTCTCGCGAGTTCACGAGCAGCTGCTGGATTGATTAGCGACGGGGATGGAGGAAAATAAGGATGCCAGCTGGCAGCCAGAGGAGGCGGCGGGCCAGGCTAGCTGGCGCAGCAGGCAGCCTGGCCACCAGGAAGAGAACGCGTCTGCAGGTGTGGCTTGACCTGGCCAGCGGGAGCAGGAGGTGACGGCAGGCCGGCCCGGCCAGCGGGAGTTGGTGGCCACTACCGGAAGTGGGAGGGCAGGTAGGAGTGGGTGGGCAGTGGTAGGTGGGCTGGCCAGAGGCACAGATGCTCTGCGCCCAGCCCAGCTAGTATATATACTAGCTGGACCCAGTATATATACTAGCCCGGCCCAGCTAGTTTATATACTCCTGCGAGAGCTACCATGCACAGAATTAGCCACTGGTATGCTTTAGAGAAGAGTGTGTGTGTGTGTGTGTGTGTGTGTGTGTGTGTGTACACACACACACACACACACAATGCTTTTGCTCGTGAGCTCTCGCGAGAGCTACTATGCACAGATTTAGCCAATGGTATGCCTTAGAGAAGTGTGTGTGTGTGTGTGTGTGTGTGTGTACACACACACACACACACACACTTCTCTAAGGCATACCAGTGGCTAATTCTGTGCATGGTAGCTCTCGCGAGAGCTCACAAGCAAAAGCACTGTGGTGACTGGGCAATGGGGATCCATATGCAAATAGGGAGGAGGAGCCTGTGGCACCATGATAATTGGGCAGTAGGGGTTCCATATGCAGATAGGGAGGAGGAGCCTGTGATGGTTAAGGTCAGTTGGAATAGAACTGTTACTGGTCAGAAGACGTTCTTTATTGTAGAGGAGAGGAAAAAATAAAAATAATATAGATATAGATATAGATATAGATATAGATATAGATATAGATATAGATATAGATATAGAGATGGGTCGTGAGGGAGGAAAGAGCCCCTTCAGGAGGAGGCTGCCATTCTGTGAATTAGATGAGGAAACAATATCTATTAACTCACGAAGGGGGAGAGAGAGAGAAAGAAAAGGAAGGAAGGAGGGAGGGAGGGAGGGAGGGAGGGAGGGAGGGAGGGAGACGGACCCTGGGCCTGTCAGTGGCCTGAGGGGGGAAAGCGGCTATGGCAGTGGCGTCAGTGGGGAAGGGCCTGGTCAACCGCTGCTGCTCCTGTGGGGAGGAGCAGGAGCAGGGCTCAGGTGGGGAGGTCTCTGGAGATAGGGGGCTGCAGCTTGGCCCATAGGTGCCAGCAATGCTGCAGCTGCAACCAAGAGGGGTGAGGGGGATGGAAGCAACTTGATGGAGGAGGAGGGGCAGGAGTGCAACTCAGGTGAGGGTGGACCAATCTCTGAGGAGAGGGTTCCTGTGGTAGGGGGTGAGGGGAGCAATCAAGTACCACCACACAGGTGCTCTGCACGGGTTAAGCTAGTTTTTTTCTATTTATTTGCCTAAGAGGCAAGATCTATCAGAGCCAGTCAACACCTCTGTGTGTGTTCACTGATCTTTCTGTAGAGTTCAATCTCGTTATTTTTGTAAAGGTAGCTTGGCCTCCATGGTGGACAACAGTGGTTGAAGACCTCAGTCTCACCTTCATTCAAGAGTGAAAGAGAACGAACTATCCTCCCCGCCCCCCATGTGACTTTCCCTCCATATTTGCAATGAGCAAAACTGCAGCTCTGAATTGAAAAGCACTCTGTAAGATGAATTGATAGCAGCAGGTTTATTACAGTTGACAATATTAAGCCCATTAGGAGTTTACTGCCACATGTATCCTGGTTTGCATTTCACACACCACTAAGGGTCCATTTAATTTTTAAAAAGCCAAATATTGACAGCTTTACAACCAGTATATTGACAGGTCCACCAGCTTCTGTAGCACTGCTCATTATAATGGGAATATCCTGCTGCAGGCTACTCAAGGCAACATGATAGATGTCTCCCCATAACATCGCTGGAGATCAAAGATCAAATGCATCGTGCTGAGGGCCTACTTGACAGTAAGCAGCAACATTAGTTCCTCGGTAACTGAGAACTGCGTAATATGCAAGCATTCAGACTTACTATAGAGCAACCAAAGTGCTTTTAATTTTATATCTATTTAAACATGCACCATAAATTTTTACATCAGTATATAGCTAACGTTATATGACCAGTGCCACAAATACTTTACTGAAAATACTTAGAGGCTAGTTAATGCTGCACCAGACTGCAAGATTTTTGTGGGTTCCTGATTAACTCCCTTGAAGTAACTGGATTCAGATCCTAAGATCTGGGGTTTGGAGCTTGGAAGAGCTTAATGGGCAGTGTCAAGCAAATCAGGGACTGAGACTAGTTGGATAATAGCAGAGTCTAGCGATACCTGGGGGGGGGGGGGAGGACAACACCTGGCAGCTTAAGGAAAGTATGTGACTGTGTCTGGTTCCTCAAGGATGAACCTGATGGACACAGGGGACAGAGCAGACAGCAAAAGCTCTCAAGCCAAGCAGGAAATAGCCTGAACACACTCTCCCCATACACCTTGATTCTGGCCCTCATTCCAAATGTTAATCTTTTTCCTGGAAATCCCCAAAAGGAAACAAAAACCCTGAAATTTGGTAAGCCTGGAAATAACTCCAACAGACAAGACCAGGCCTTTGCAATCCCTTTAGCACTGTGACTATGTTTATAAATGTTTAGAACAATGTGCCTAAAATAAAAATGAGCCGTTATATGTGTCATCATAAAAAATTAAACTAAAAACTAAAAAGGAGGAGAGGCATCTGAAAATTTGTGTTTTTCTACGTATCATTTTAGCGACAGATTGGTATGCAAACTAGTAGCAATAGTTTCACGTGAACTGTGCATTCCACAGCAGCTGTTATTAGGGGGGAAAATGAAAGTAGATGTAATAGGCATTCCTGAGATTTGCACACAAACAGTCCACACCATCTTCACCAGCGGCAGTTCCATCATGGCCCACTTACACGGAATTGGCAAGCACAAAAATCAGAAGCGATTTGCCAGCTCGTATGAATCAACTACAAGTTTCTGCCAGGCAACAGCAGGGAGAGAACTCAAAAACCTCAGAAGCAAAGCCATTGGCCATGATCTAGAATAGCTGCACAATCCACTGGCATACCAAGCCAAACTTTGCACTTCTTTCTTGGGAACAGCCTACTCCATAAGCCATACAGGAGACCATCATTACTGGCAGGTTCTCCATTAGCAGTTTTTGGCATCTGTTGGTGGATCATAAGGACCAGTTTCAGTTTTCACAGGGGTAAATTCCAGCTTTTTTCAGCTATTCACAGTTCCTAAGAAACTGGAAATGACTTCCTGGGTCACTTCCGGTGGCATTTGCGGTGGTATTTCTGCCCTGGAGACAGCATGGAAGCATTTTGTGGCTCTCTCTTAAAAAAACAACACAAAACTGAAAATCAGAGGATGGGGGGTGGCATTGCTGGAGAACAAGGTACTGTACGTCTTTCCTTTCTGCTTTTGTTATGAACGGTCCATAACATATCAGAACCAGAGATACCAACTCAGAAGTGTGTGAAATATTGGCCTGTGTCTGATTTCATTTTATATTAAGAAATGATACCTGAACTCAAAGTGAACTAGGATGTTGCTCTCCCTGCTCTGTGAAGGGAGGAGGTGATCCAGCATTGTGTTGTTAAAATGGATATGCAAGAAACACAAAAGCCAGGCCTGAATGCTGAATGCCACTCATATGCTAAAAATGTGACTCAGACTGCTCTCCTGTTGCAAGAAACCTTTGTGAATCGTTGTCAATAATGGCTTTGCTATGCCCAAGGGGGATATCTCAATTGCTTTCTATAGCGATTCACATGAATACAGAGATCCGCCTGTAGACTTTAAATCTTACATCACTGATGCTACAATGTATTGAACGTCTCGCACACCTTTTTCATGTTACTTTAAATATAATCACACACTCGATAAGAGGTACACAAGAAATAATGTAATTCCTGTCTCACAACTAATTTTCTTACTAACTCCTGAGACTTTTAACACCTATTGGGGGAAGATGCAATTTGCAGCATCTTAGATGCAGATTTACTGTGGGCAATGCCCCCCCCTTCTCAGCACAGAGTTTACAGAAGATGAGATTCAGAGATCTCTCTGGACTGGCCAATATCCTGAATAATTAAGACATTGTTCAGAAGGTAGCAGCAAGTTGTCACCTTTTTGGACACCCAGGAAAAGATGAGATCTATGAGAGATCAAAGAGAAATACACTATAAGAATGAGGCTTTTAGACAGAGAGTTTAGCAATCTTTTGCCTACAGCAAAAGCTGCTCACGAGGATCCCAGAGTTTGCTGCTAAGCCGCGGGGCAAAGCAGGAATTCTGTCCATGAACAGAAACTACAGCAATGCCTGAGTTTTGCAGCCCAAGCTGCCTGATCTGAGCACTGCAACAACTCCTGTCTCCGCCAAAGACCTCAGCTGAAAAGATCTCCGCTCAAGTCTCTGATCCTGGTAAATATGCTGCCTGGAATTCCCTCATCCCTTCCCCTTTCCCTGCTCCCTTCTCCTTTCCCCACTTCTTTTCCCCTACTAATTCCAAAACCATGCCAGCCCTCAGTCTCCCTCCCCCCCCCATCTTTTCTGCCTGTATCTGAATTGTATTAGGCTCTAGAAAGATTTAATTGCACACACATATGTTAGTTAGGCACACGGGTGAATATTGGTGCTGGATAGGAAATACTGTTGCTAATATTGATAGAGTGCTCTGCTTTCTGCTTTGCTGGATTATGTTGTTATTCCTTTTATACTCAATAAAGCCAATTGAATCTTTGAGTGGTTTGATCTCCTTTCTTCCTTGCGTCCAGATCACACGTGGTCACTAATATAAAAGAACTTGGTCACGTTGGTGACACTATTTATGAGCCAGACCTATTTTGTATACTAGCCAATGAGCATATTTAGTATATAAATCAGGCCTGGTCTGTAACACTTTTGGGGGCATTTTGATGATTTTAGCACACTTCATTGTGCTGAAGAACCTAAACCCCCAATCTCCATAGGCTCAAGGTTTCTTTTGTCATGGTTTCTGGTTCTGCGAAACTGTCATGAAAAAAGAGGGCTTCTTATATTCTGCTTTTCATAGTCAAAGATTAGATCCCAGGACTGAAAATAGGCAGTACCTAATAGATCAGGGGGCAGCACCTGGTTCTGAAAGTAGTTTACAGTTCAGTAAGGCTACTGTGCCAGAGAAAAGTTTTTTGGGTTTTTTTTAAACACACCCTAGAGCCCAGCTGCACGCAAGCACTCCCTTGCACATACATACTGATTAACTGGATTACAGTCAATGTAGCAAGCATCCATGATGGAGACCATTTCTACACTTTTTGGGGTGGGGGGGGGAGGCTGTATATTAAAATATTACGAAGCATTTACTTTTAATGCCACTACTAGAACTCTGCACAGTAGTGAGAAAAATAGATACTAGCTTTGGGGATTACTGTTTCAGTCTCATCTCAAGCTATACAAGTCAAATGATTTGGGGGCGGGGGAATAATAGAAAGTAAAAAAGACCACAACCGCTGTAATGAGGAAAATGACTTAGCAGATGATGCTTAGAGATTACAGTTAAAATCAGCTATAATCCTAACAGCCTGAACTGTACACTCTACCAAAGCATCATGACAATAAAGCCTTCAAAAATCACCCACAGTAACAAAGTTATTTTCCCCCAAAACTGATTTTAATCAGTACAATCACTATCATTTCATATTCCTTACTGTACTTATAGTTTGTAACTAGAATCACAGGAACACTGAAAAAATTATGGGTATTGCTTCTTTACAGTAATTTTTCCCTCTTGTGATTCAAGAAATTGCCAATATGCAACTACCACATTGTTTCCTAAAACCTTTTCTTAAATTCTCCATATCTGTTGCTCCGTGTGGGGACAGGTTGGTATGGAAAAAAATTTGACTGGAAAAACAGCCCAAATCCCTCTACCATACTCCAATCAGATTCGTAATGCATTCGGGTTGAATTTCAGTAACAAAAAAGTCAGGATACTGTTTACATATCTCACACGTCTGATCTAATTTGCCCAACAGGATCCAGAAAAAGGACAATAACAGACCTGTGAAGCAGTAAGACCATGGAATAGCACCAATCCTATCAAATTCCAAGCTTACTGGATCACCAAGCTTACTGGCCAGGGTCATGGGATAAACAGAGTTGGATGGAGGAACTTTTTCAGGTCCCCTCCCCAAGCTCTTTTTAGTTACACAAACCAATGAACAAGATATGTGGAGGGCGAGGCTTCAATGCTTCTCCAGTCAACTGCCCCAAGCTGCCCCAGAATATGCAATTAAAAGAAAGCTCTACTGAGGAACAGAGTGGGGTAGTAGGACATCAGACACAGTACCAAAACAAAAACAACACAGGTAACCTTCTAACTTGTCTGTCCATTTGAGAACCTAGGCAGGTTTCCAGTTTAGATACTTGCACATGACAAAGGAGAGCAGAGTCTTGAAGGGCCAATCACTGACAGCTTCCACTGAGGAAAATTCCCCATATTGAACAAGGTTTTTGTTTCCAACTAAATAAGGGGAGGTTTTCTCATGATCAGATGGGCTGGCCACACTTTGTAGGGCAAAGCTTTGACATGTCAGACTAAGCATGAACTGCTTGTAGTTGTGGAAGTAGCAATTGCTACTTGGGCATCAAAGAAGGAGACAGTCGAGATGAAAGTTAGCTACAATTATTTTTTGTTGCTTACAGAACAAAAGGGATCCCCTTTTGCATGGGAGAAGTCTGGCATGTGATAAAAAGGTCGTTGGGTGGTGATGGGAACAAGCAAATAAACAAATGAAACAGATTTCTGAAAGTGCACATGTAGAGAGGGCTTTTTGTCCACAAGATCTTCCCCACCATTCTAGTTTTTATACTAAAAGATTGACTGGCATACACAGAAATTTCCCATTATTTTAGTTAGAAAAAATTAGTCAGACAATTAATAATAGATCACAATTATAGGTGATATACTATAGATCACCTTTAATTATTTAGTTATGCATGGTCCTTATGGGGTTGTCTGGTTTTGATGCCTTACTATACGCAACAAATTTTCACTGGTATAGACCTCAGCTAGGTGACCTTACACTGGATACATGCAAAACAAATGATTACTCCAAAGCTGGCATTAGCCCTACAAACTCTAATTATGGGGAATCTCCACAGTAGCATTCTAGCACATGTAATAAGGAATCATTAAAATAAACTGAGTTCATCAACACTACATAAAACTGATCAACATTGTGTAATTATGTACAAGAAACACCTAATTTTATTTATTCAGAAATATTAACAACCATTTATTTTTAGACATGTATATCCTGCCTTTTTTCAGATGAAGTCAAGGTGACTAACAAAAAGATGCAACCATAAAAACACAATTAAACAAACTCAGCAGGATAATACCTATAAAAATATCATTAGAGAAAGAGAGACAAAAACCAATAAAGCTGCCATACAGGAGAAGCAGCTCAGAAAAACGTTGGGGAAGGAACACTGGGGAACTATGCACAGCCTCTTAATCGGATTACAAACCAAAAAACCAATTAACTGACAATCAGTGTGTACCTGTAACTCTTCTACCCAAAAAACTGCTTTGGTAGGAAAAGGGTAAAATCCTGTTTTCCACGCAGTTAATAGAAGCTTGCCATAAATGGGTACAGTCCAGACAAAATTGAGCATATCCAGATCCTTTTTAAATCAGTTCAGCTTGCAGCTGAACAGCATATTAGTAAGCTGCTCAAATGAGAGAGATTGAATATTTGCATATTTTCATGTATTTCCTTGGGCATACATAATCTTTCCCCACTCCAACTTCCACTACATTTTGCATACTTTGACTCTTTCCACATCCTTAATACAGCCTGAAGCTTAATTTCACATGTACTGCCTTGCCAAAAGTTGCCATTCTTTCCCAATATTATTATGCTTAGTAGAATTGTTTTGCAGAAAAAGAAAATGGCATGATTTGAAGACAGCAGGAATGGAATTCTGAACACCTACATTAATTTTTTTAAAGGCTCAAGAATGTACAATTATTATTACATATGCCAAAAATTATATCAAGATCCTGAGGGGAAAAACCCCAGCATTTAAAAGTAAATGAGTGCTAATTAGGGCAGGGAAAACTGGAGGGGGTGGCATTTGGAAGCATCTCTATACATGGATTGTGAAATGGCACAGGTTAGACACCAAAGATTTAAAAACATAGGAACATCCCTGGTGGATCAGGCCCAAGATCTATCTACTCCAGCATCCTGCTTCACAAAGTAAAGTCCACAGGCAAGGGGAGAAGGCATGTCCTCTCTCCTGCTGTTGATCCCCTGCAACTGGTATTTAGAGGCATCTTGCCTCTGAGCTGGAGATGGCCTATAGCTTTCAAACTAGTAGACATTGATAGCCTTGTGGTCCATGAATTTATCTAAGCCCTTCTTAAAGACATCCAAGCTGTTGACTGTCACCACATATTATGGCAGAGAATTCCATAAGCTCATTATGTGTAATGTGAAAAAGTACTTCCTTTTGTGGCAATCTGTTTCATGGGATGACCCCTGGTTCTAGTGTTGTGGAAGGGAAAAATTTTTATTTCTATCAACGTTCTCCACACCATATATAACTTTATACAACTCTATCATGTCGCTTCTCAGTCGTTCTTTTTCCTAAACTAAAAAGCCCCAGGTGTTGTACCTTTGACTTGTAAGCAAGGTGCTCTAGACCCCTAGTCATCTTGGTTGCCCTCTTCTGCACCTTCTCCCGTTCTATAACACACTCTTTGAGGCATTGTGACCAGAACTGCACACAGTACTCCAAATATGGCTGCACCAGGGCATTATGATATTAACAATTTTATTTTCAATGCCCTTCCTAATGATTCCAAGCATGGAATTGGCCTTTTTAACAGCTGCCACACATTGTACCAACACTTTCAATGAGCTGTCCACCATAACCCCAAGATCGACCCTTTCCTGTTGATTGGCCAACAGCTCAGATCCCTTCAGCGTATAAGTGAAGTAGGGTTTTTTTTGCCCCAGTATGCATCACTTTACACTTGCTTACACTGAACAGCATTTACCATTTTGTGGCCCACTCCCCAGTTTAGAGAGATCCTTTTGGAGCTCCTCACAATCTGTTTTGGATTTCACTACCCTAAATAGTTTAGTGTCATCTGCAAATATGGCCACTTCACTACTTAGCCCAAAAAGCACCAATCCCGGTACAGATTCCTGGGGGACCTTACTTCCCTCCATTTAGAGAACTGTACATTTATACCTACCCTCTGTTTCTTGTCCTTCAAACAGTTACCAATCCACACACAAACCTGTCCCTTTATCCCATGACTGCTAAGTTTTCTCAAGAGTCTTTGATGAGGAACTTTTGTCGAAAGCTTTTTGAAAGCTCAAGAATATTGTCAACTGGATCACCTTTGTCCACACACTTGTTGACACTCTCAAAGAACTCCAAAAGGTTGGTGAGGCAAGATTTATCTTTGCAGAAGCCTGCTGGTTCTCCTTCAGCAGGGCCTGTTCTTCTATATGCCTGGAACAGATGTTAAGCTAACCAGCCTGTAATTTCCCCAGGATCCCTTTGGGAAAATCAGTGTTGTATTGGCTGCTTTCTAGTCCTCTGGTACAGTGCCCAATTGTACGGATGTTACATATTTTTGCAAGAAGGTCAGCAATTCCACATTTAGCAATAGCAATAGCACTTACATTTATATACCGCTCTATAGCCGGAGCTCTCTAAGCGGTTTACAATGATTTAGCATATTGCCCCCAACATTCTGGGTACTCATTTTACCGACCTTGGAAGGATGGAAGGCTGAGTCAACCTTGAGCCCCTGGTCAGGATCGAACTTGTAACCTTCTGGTTACAGGGCGGCAGTTTTACCACTGCGCCACCAGGGGCTCTTGAGTTCTTAAAGGACTCTCGGGTGCTTGCCATCTGGCCCTGACAATTTCTTAATTTTTTAATTTTTCCAGACAGTTATAATATCATCTCTTATCACCACTATCTGACTCAGTTCTTTAGCCACTGTCCGTGAGAAGCTTGCTTCAGGCACTGGTATATGCTCAGACAGATGTAAAGAATTCATCTGGCTTCTCTGCAAGTAAGTTTAAATGAAACTAATAAAGATCCTCTTTATTAATCCCTTTCACTACCTCATCATGAAATAGACCAACCGCCTGCCAGGCAGGTTTCCTGCTCATGAAGTATTTAAAGACGTTTTTGTTATCCCCCTTGATGTTTTTAGCTAAATGTTCCTCAAACTCTCTTTTCAAAACCCTTGTCATCTCCTTGCATTTCTTTTGCCAGAGTTTGTGTTCCTTTCTGTTCTCTTAGTTTGGGCATGCCTTCCAATTTCTGAAGGAATTCTTCTCCTTTATAGCTTCCTTGACTTTACTTGTTAGCCATGCTGGCATCTTCCTGGACTTGGTGGTACCTTTCCTCCATTTTTGTACACAGTCTAACTGGTTTTCTATTATTGTGGTTTTAAATAAACTCCATGCATTCTGGAGTGAAGTAGCTCTCTTTATTTTCCCTTTCAGTTTTCTATTCACCAACTCTATTTCAACTCTTCATTTTAGAGAAGTTTCCTCTTCTGAAGTTCAAAGTGTTAGGAATGTGCAGTTAAGAATGTGCAGAACTGACTTGATCTCAAACCAATCTGCCACAAACTGGATTCAAACAGTTTGACTGCTAAATGGACCACTCTTCAGGAAACAGTTCAAACGGTTTGATTGCTAACTGGACCACCCTTCAGGAAAGGGGACTAGTCCAAGATCAAACCAAACTAAACCCAGTTTTAAATAAACCAGTTCAACAATTTGCTCGACTGGGGGCAGCGGCGAGCATGGTGTAGCGGTTAGAGTGCTGGACTAGGACCAGGGAAATCTGAGTTCAAATCCCCATTCAGCCATGATACTAGCTGGGTGACTCTGGGCCAGTCACTTCTCTCTCAGCCTAACCTACTTCACAGGGTCGTTGTGAAAGAGAAACTTAAGTATGTAGTACACCGCTCTGGGCTCCTTGGAGGAAGAGCGGGCTATAAATGTAAAATAATAATAATAATAATAATAATAATAATAATAATACTAATAATACAAACAAACATCTGCCACACAATACACCAGTTATAACTGTAGTCGAGAAGAATGAAAAACAAGTCAAAATAATTGACATAGCATTACCAGGGGATAGCAGAATAGAAGACAAAGAAATAGGAAAAATCACCAAATACAAAGATCTACAAATTGAAATTGAAAGGCTGTGGCAGAAAAAGACCAAAATAATCCCAGTGGTAATTGGCGCCCTGGGTGCAGTTCCAAAAGACCTTGAAGAGCACTTCATAGGGGCCACAGAAATCACCATCAGCCAATTACAAAAACCAGCTTTACTGGGAACAGCCTATATTTTGCAACGGTATCTATAATAATAACAGCAACAACATTGATAAAAAATTCAGCCATCCCAGGTCCTTGGGAAGGACTCGATGTCTGGATAAAACAAACCAGTCAATAACACCTGTCTGACTGTGTAAAATATTAATTATTATTATTATTATTATTATTATTATTATTATTATTATTATAAACAGAGGGTTTAATACTGGCTGCACAAGAACAGGCACTAAGAACAATTGCAATAAAAGCAAAAGTTGAAAAATCCACAACAAACAGCAAGTGCCGCCTTTGTAAAGAAGCAGATGAAACATTGGACCACCTAATCAGCTGTTGCAAAAAGATCGCACAGACTGACTACAAACAAAGGCATGACAAAGTAGCAGGGATGATACACTGGAACATCTGCAAAAAATACAAGCTACCTGTAGCCAAAAATTGGTGGGACCATAAAATTGAAAAAGTTGAAGAAAATGAAGATGTAAAAATATTATGGGACTTCCGACTACAAACAGACAAACATCTGCCACACAATACACCAGATATCACTGTAGTCGAGAAGAAAGAAAAACAAGTCAAAATAATCGACATAGCAATACCAGGGGATAGCAGAATAGAAGAAAAAGAAATAGAAAAAATCACCAAATACAAAGATCTACAAATTGAAATTGAAAGGCTGTGGCAGAAAAAGACCAAAATAATCCCAGTGGTAACTGGCACCCTGGGTGCAGTTCCAAAAGACCTTGAAGAGCACCTCAACACCATAGGGGCCACAGAAATCACCATCAGCCAATTACAAAAAACAGCTTTACTGGGAACAGCCTATATTCTGTGACGATATCCTATACCATAAAAGCCTTAAGCGTGCAGCCGTGCTGCCTGTGTCTTTTTGGGCCGTTCTGAGCATGCGCGGAGCGCATGCTCAGATCGGCCCAAAAAGACACGGCCGCCCAGACACCGACGGCCATCTTCTTTTGAATATTGTGAAGAACGTCTAAGGGCTAAAATGCCCCATTAAATTGCCCCCGCGGCTGCCGCCGCCAACCGTCCGCCCCCCCTACAAGCTTTAAACCCCCACCCCCACATTTAAGGGCCAAAACGGACCTTGAAAATGCCCCCGTGTTTTCTCCAAAACGGCCCCTAAAAATGGCCACACGGCTATCGCCGCCAACCGCCCGCCCAGCTGCCGAAACCTGCTTACCCCACACACAACTCTCATTCCCGGGAAAACGTCCTTAAATCGTTAGCCTAGCCAACGTAGCGAAGGAGAGAGGAGCTCGCATGCAGACCTCCTCACTCCTGAAAGCCTCTTCCTGTACTGGCGCTTTGGATAAAAAGGACGCAAGAGGTGTCCTTTTCGGTCAAAGCGGCAGTACGGGATGAGGCTTTAAGGAGTGGGGAGCTCGGCATGTGAGTTCCTCTCTCCTTCTCTACTAACTATGCCAGGACGTGGACCCGGGGAGAAGAGGTCTCGGCAGCTGGGAGGGTGGGCGGTGGCATTTTGAAGGGCCGTTTAAGCCCCTAAACGTAAGGGGGTGGTGGAAGGGAGGACTCAACCAGCTGGGAGGGCGAGCGGGCGGCGGAGGGAGGGACGTGACGCAGGGCAGAAGAGGTCTCGGCAGCTGGGAGGGCAGAAGCTGGGTTGCTGCCAACAGCCCCAGGGACATGTTCAAGGGCCGTTTTTGCCCTTACACGCGGGGCTTGGAGCTTAATGTGCACAAGACAGCTTGGTCAGCGGCAACAGCAGGAGGTGTATTTCAATTCGCCCTTTCAGCCCTTACACGTGGCGGGGGGGGGGGGGAGGAGGACTCAGCCAGCTGTGAGGACCGACTGCCAGAACACACAGTTTCACAAGCACTGCAGCTTCCATTTCCTCACCCTTTCCCTGGCCAGCCAATCACATTCAGAGAAATCCCCCCCCCTTCCAAGTACGGGCGGGAAAACAGCCTGGATAAATAGCAACTGCGCGCAGCAGCCCAGTTGACTAACGGTCTCCACTTTGTCACCGTTAGAGCAGCTTATTTCGAGAGCGAAACACAACACTTACTACAGGCACTTCATTGCCAAAATTTACTCAAAACATCCAGGAGCGGCTTTCTATTACTGAATTTCAACCAGATACTGCCAGGAGCCAAAACTCCCTGAAGGGAGTCAGCACACCGACCGGGAGGGAAGCCCTCAGAACCAGAAAAAATTCATTTCCACTCACAGTGGAATAAGCATTGATCTTTTATTTAGCAAGCTCAAAAAACAGAGCACCACACGTTGATTACTACTGTCACCAAATTGCCAAGAGATACTAACGGGTACCTTGATGTTACACCAAACTCAAAAATCTCTGAGGGGAGACAGCACACCAACCTACACGGTAGCCCTCACAACCAGAGACAATTCCTTTCCACTCACAGAGAACTAACCTGCAATATTATTCTTAAAAAGCTGTGAAGTGAAAATTGATGACTGCACATTTAGTAGTTTAACACACACACCCCCCATAAAAAAGGGTGAAGGAAAAATAGGAGAAAGAGACAGATAGAGAAGGAGGACAGGAAACAGACTGCTTGAAAAATACAAAAAGAAAAGAAAAACCACGCTGCTTTAAATTTAGACCAGCAGCTGCAGCAAGATAAATTGACAGACTAACACTGTGAGTCTCCTGCCATTACTCTTTAATGCAACAGGAACAGTGAGTATCTGTCACCATCCATCAAAAAAAGGAAAAATAAAAAAACAAATATATATATGCTGGGGTGCAGAAAAGATAAAGGATAAATTTTAAAAACAAAGATTTAGAAACCACTTCTCACTGCTGCTCTAGGGAGTAGATTCAAAACTCAGTACAAAGTGAACTCACTGCACAACATATTTTAATAGAAAATACTTCTCAACACTGCTTTTGGGATTATACCCACGATAGATAAGACAGTGAGAAAATTGCCTAAATTGAGGAGGAAAGCAGAAGGGGCACAACACTCCAACATTTCAGCAGCTGCAAACAGAGGGGGGGGGGGAAGGAATAAGAAAGACATACACAAAAGTTAGCCCTGAGAACTACCCAAAGAGTGGGAAAATTATAATTACACCAGAACCACTGACTTCGCCATACAGGCCATACTATAACGCAGCAGAGCGCAGATTACAAATTACTCCACCCTAAACCACTTTGGCATAAATCCTCATCCCACTGCTCAGGGAAAAAAGGGGTAGCCAGAGCCTGCTTCAGCAAGCAAGAGACATAGAAAACCAATATTATTCCTGATACCAGCAACCTGAAAAGAAGCACATACCTTAAACCAGAGTTAGAAGTTTTAAAGACATCGTGATCAGGGTATTAGAAGGCCCAGAACAAGGAAGACTAATAGCAGGCTCAGAAAAAATATTCACCAAAAATGTGGTGTATAAAGAAATACTATAAGGGGAAGGGGGGGGGGGGAACCAAGAAAACAAAAAATAAAACATAAAATTTAAACAAAAATTAGCCCCAGAATTGTAAAAGAACAAAAAAAGGGACAATGAAGAACAACAACACCAACAAACACAACAACAAAAAGGGAGATAAAGGATAGACACAAGGACAAGGGAGAGGGGAATAAAAAAGGAAAGAAAAAATAACAACAAAGAAAGAGAAATCGACAGAGAGAGAGTGAAACAGACAGGGGGAGAAAAAACACACACAAACACACAAAAAAGAGAGAAGAGATGAAGAAATACTATGAGAGTTGAGAGGGGGGGAAATTAGTTAAAAAAACAAAACAAATAAAGATTATTATTTAAACATAAAATAACCTTATAAGTATGGAAAAACTACATAAAGGAGATGGAAGAACAAAAGAAAGTGAGACAACAAGAAAAGGGAAAAAGGAGCTACAAGAAAAAGGGAGAGCGGAAAGGAAATAAAAGAGTGCAGAAAAGGTTTTCTCTTTTTATCCCCTTTTTGTTTTTAGTAAGCCTTACTAAGTTTTTATTTAAAAATTCTGCTTATTTCCCCAATAAGTAAATTACATACATATCGGGAAAATAAACAAAACTTGAAAATGAACACTTAAAAAGACTTACTGAAAACAAAAAGGGGAAATAAAACAAAAAACACAACCCTTGCTGTAGAGGAGATACAGATCAAACAAACATAACTACACAACCCTACTAGCGCCCGTTATTTTAACGGGCTTAAAAATACTAGTCTATAATAACCAACAGTACTGATGATAAAATTCTGGCATCCCAGGGAATTCACACCTCAGAAAATAAGGGAATAACATCCCTTCAGAAAAACTTCTGAGGTGTGAATTCTCATTCAATGATAGCAGATGAGATTTTTTTCAATTAAAGAACTCTCATGACCCCACTTTCACTTTTTCACACTCTCATTTACTATGAATATCAATCTAGCACACTGCACCTTATGAAGAAAAACCTCAGAAATTCACCAAAATCCAGCCCTCTGCCCAAATCACTCTGAAATTGGGGATGGGTGGTAGCCTCCACCCATTAGGCACTATCTACCAGCCCACCCCACTCTTTTGGGGCAGATCCACTTTCTGCCCCCAATCTGCCCCAAAGACACCAACACTTCAAAAATTCCCAAAAATCAGCCCTCTGCCCAATCCCCCTGAAATGGGGGTGGTAGCCTCCACCCATTAGGCACTCCACCCCAACCCAACCTTTTGGGTCAGATACACTTTCTGCCCCAAAACTGCCCCAAAGACACAAAAACTTCAAAAATTCCCAAAAAATCAGCCCTTTATCCAATCCCCCTTAAATTGGGGTGGTAGCCTCCACCCAATAGGCACTACCACCCCACCCCACTATTCTGCCCCAGGCCCCACTTTCTGCCCCAATCTGCCCCAATCTGCCGCAAAGACATGAAAACTTCAGAAATTCCCCCCAAATCAGCCCTTTGCCCTATCCCCATGAAATTGGGGTGGTAGCCTGCACCCATTAGGCACTATCACCCCACCCCACTCTTTTTGCCCAGATCCCATGCTATGCCCCCGAACTGCCCCAAAGTCACTAAAACTTCAAAAATTCCCCCAAAATCAGCCCTTTGCCCAATCCCCCTGAAATTGGGGTGGTAGCTTCCACCCATTGGGCACTACCACCCCACCCCAAAATTTTGCAGGTGGGCCCTTTCCCCCCCAAATCGATTCGGATTCAGATTCGGATTAAATCCGAATCCGAACCGAATCAAGCATGATTCGGGTGGCCCATATTCGGGCACAAAACAGAACAGGGGTGATTCGGTTTGGGTCCTGAACCGAATCACCGAAAATACGAATTGCACACCCCTAGTCTTAACTGTAAGCAGGAAAGTGGAAAAAGGAGATCCTGAAGTATATAGTGAATCTATGTATGCATGAAAATACTTTAAAATATTTCAGCGTAAAAGGTCTCCATATATTAATGCTGACCACATCAGCTTCTGAAGACACAATCTGAGAAAGCCAAAACCAAAGGAAGGAAGGAAGGATTCAGTCTTGTGCACTTTGTAAGTATATATATCACATTTAGATCAATGGGAACTAAGCTGGAATATTGAGCCAAAGGACTATCTCTAGTCATTAATACTGGCAGGAATGATCACAGGTTTCTAAACAGATGTCAATTGGAACAGCACTTGCAAGGAAAGAAAAAAAGGCTATGGACACCCATTCTTCCATAGCAGAAGTAGCAGCAGCAGTGTGAGAAAACTCCTGGTATTTGTTGGCCATACCAATATTGTTGTGACAGTTGAGGGTGTAAGACTTTCAGTCCTTTAACCTGAAATATTTTGTTGCAACATGTGATTAGACAATAGCCCCCCCCCAATAAATAATTGCATTGACCTCACTGCATATTAGGATGCACCCAATAGTAGGATGGGCTTCAATTGCTTGGGGATCCCTGCAAGCTAAGCTTGATGAGGACAATGTCAACCTCAGAGGCAAGATGCCTCTAAATACCAGTTGCAGGAGAGTAACAATAGGAGAGAGGGCATGCCCTCACCTCTTGTCTGTGGGCTTCTCAGAGGCATCTGGTGGGCCACAGTGTGAAACAGGATGCTGGACTAGGTAGGCCTTTGGTCTGATCCAGCAGGGCTGTTTTTATGTCCTGGAAATGCTGTGCAAGGCAGCAGAAAGGATAGCAAATGGCAGTTGAATCCAAAAATAAGTTAAAAGAGAGAGAGGAGGAACAAGATACAAATCTGCCATCTAGTAAATACTTGCTGATTTAAAGAGAAAACATGCTATTGGTGAATTTCAATGCAGCCTTGCTTTCTACTACATTTTAAAAGGCCACATGAGCAGATTCTGTGACTTTTCCACTAAAAGTGAACAGGGTCATGGCCAGCTTATTCTCTTTGGGGAGGGGTCACATCCATAACATAGCACCAAACTATGCTTAAAGCCGTACCCACAGAGGGAATAACATAGCAGACAAATCTGACAATGAAAGCAAGAGAATGTTCTATTGGGAATTTTGCTGCTGGTAGTTTGTGCTTATAAAATCAGAATAACTTGATCCATGTCATTTGGTACTTCATTTGCATTTTTTATTAGATAACTGGAAAGTTAGGTCTTGGGATTGTTACATAATTATATATTTATGTCATTTATAGGAATATGTAGAATCAGTTTGTACAAGCATATACAACAACATGATTGGTACTGAGTGTTATTGAAATCAGTCATCTGATTTGTTCTAAACTACCAGTTTTTCCTTTATGTTGGTAGCATGGGCGATGCCAAGCAGAAGGCTGACATGCATTGTTCTGCATTTTCACTACAGCAGGCATTAAGGACATGCACATTAATACTGTAGCAAATTTTTTGATATCTAATAGACATAAAAAGTGTTATTCCTGATATGAAAGTCTGAAAATCTGCATAAATATATTGTGTAAAATTAAATTAACATACTTTCCTTTTCAACTAGTATTAAGAATGCCCACAGACTTTTATCTGGTCATTAAATAGTTCAACTCCATGCCATGCTTTAGTTCCCACACATTATTTTTCTCCCTACACTGGTTCAGCCTTCTTTCCCCTACTCTCACTTTGCCTTGTAATGGAATTCTGCAGTATGGTTCCTCAGTCCCGAGCCAACCGTCAGCGTGATATAGAGCCAGCGTGGTGTAGTGGTTAGACTGCTGGACTTGGACCGAGGAGGCCCGAGTTCAAATCCCCATTTAGCCATGAGACTCGCTGGGTGACTCTGGGCCAGTCACTTCTCTCTCAGCCTAACCTACTTCACAGGGTTGTTGTGGCAAGAAACTTAAGTATGTAGTACACCACTCTGGGCTCTTTGGAGGAAGAGCGGGATATAAATGCAAATAAATAAATAAATAAATAAATAAATAAATAAATAAATGTATGTAAATTAGGTCTTTACTCGCAGTCCCAAGGATGCTCGGAGCAGTCACTCCTCCCAGCAGCCCACACAACTAACCTGGCCTTCATGCATGCATTTTTTGTGAACCAGTTCGCGGACCTGTAGTTCGGTCTGAATTTGGGCTGAACCACTAAAACCGGTCTGGGCACACCCCTAGTCTGTGTTAGACTTCCTTAACGATTCTCTCCTCGTATATATACTGAATTTGATGATTCTGTGGTCACTGTTCCCTAATGGTGCCACAACACTGTTATCTCACAGCAGGTCCTGGGCACCACTCAGGATTGAGTCCAAGGTTGCCCTTTCTCTGGTTTGTTCCATGACCAGCTGTTCCAGGGCACAGTCGCTCAGCGAATCTAGAAATCTGGTTTCTTTGTAACTACCTGAATCTCAGAGGAACATAGGAAACTGCCATATACTGAGTCAGACCATTGGTCTATCTAGCTCAGTATTGTCTTCACAGACTGGCAACGGCTTCTCCGAGGTTGCAGGCAGGAATCTCTCTCAGCCCTATCTTGGAGAAGCCTGGGAAAGAACTTGAAACCTTCTGCTCTTCCCAGAGCAGCTTCATCCCGAGGGGAATATCTTTCAGTGCTCACACATCAAGTCTCCCATTCAGATGCAACCAGGGTAGATGCTGTTTAGCTATGGGGACAAGTCATGCCTGCTACCACAAGACAAGCTCTCCTCTCCATGAAGCCAGGGAGGGAACTTGAAACCTTCTGCTCTTCCCAGAGCGGCTCCATCCCCTAAGGGGAATAACTTACAGCACTCACACTTCTAGTCTCCCTTTCATATGCAACCTGCTTAGCTAAGGGGACAACTCATGCTTGCTACCACAAGACCAGCTCTCCTCTCCTTACCCAATCTCATTACCCAATTTACACATTGTTGTATCCATATGGAGTAAACCATGGGCTTACATATTTAGGATTAAAATGCTAAAAGAGTCATTCTTCAGCTGTAAATTTCATACAGGGCACAATTGGAAACCACTGAAACTCGTTCTCCTATGCCAGTTAATTCGTTTCTGAACTTCAACAGCCAATATACTATGGAGAACAAAGATATTAAATTTATCAACAGTATTGCTTTAAAGGCAGGTTTGAGCTTCAAGGCCAAGAACAATTTAGATGCAAATGAGATCAGAGTTGCGGTAATCCTTTCATTTTATCAAAGCTTAGGAAAGATTTTAAAAAGTTATATAATCGAGAAAACCACTCTGTGGTATGCAATATACCAACCCCACCATATCTGTAAACATCAACTCAACATGCAGAACACGCACATCTACCCTTCTACCTCTGTGACCAGAAAAGCATGCAGAGCAGTTAGTGATCTCAGAGATACACCTTATGCAAGTTAGGAGAATGCTTAAACCCTCAAACATAAAGAGCGAAAGAACCATAGGAATGATTTATTTCCATTAACTTCATAAGGCTTCTACTGAAACTCAATACTTACCTAAACGCAGCCTATCATCAGCTCACATTTTGAAAGAGCAGCTAACGGGGGGGGGATAGGGGAGGGAAATGCCCCCTCAGAAAAGCAGCTGCCCCCCACCTGTCCCTCATTTGTTTCAGGAACCTAAAATGTGGGACATCTAGAATGCCCTCCCGGAAGAGCTTTGCCATGCGCCCTCCCTCAGTGTTTTAAAGTAACTGAAGATGCAACTTTTTTAAAATGTTTTTTTTAAATATCTTACTCCCTCCTTTTATCTGGTAGGTTTCTTAATGTTTAGCTGTTTACTAATAACTTAATTTCAATGTTAAAACATATTTGAATTGTGGTTTTAGCCAGGTCTTTTAACTTTTTAGCCATTATTTATTTATTTTATCCTTTACTGTATCTATTTCATTAATATTGTAAGCCACCCTGACAAGTAATGCACTGAAGGAGTGGGGTGTAAATATTTTAAATACATACATACATACATACATACATACACGGCTCATCCTCATACACAATGTGGCTAACAGGAAGAGTCTGGGAAGCTATAAAAGAGAAGTCAACTTCCTTCACAAAATGGAAGTCTTGCCCAAATGAAGAGAACAGGAATGAACATAAAATGCAAGGAGACAAATAAGGGGTACAAAAAGAGAGCTTAAGCAACATATAGTTAGAAGTTTCATGAGGAATAACATAAATTTCTTTAGATATATCAGAAGCAAAGGTATTGGACCTATTCCAGGGAGGTGGTTGGACCCTTAGATGATGAGGGCGTGAAAGGGATTATTAAGGAGAATAAGGAGAATGCAGAAAAGCTGAATGAGTTCTTTGCATATGTCTTCATGGCAGAGAATACTGACCATGTATCCACTCCGGAACTGAGCTTTTCAGGCTTGGAGGCTGAAGAACTGGGCCAATATGAGGTGACAAGAGAGGATGTTCTAAACTGTCTTGAAAAAACTAAAAATTAACTAATGGCCAGGGTCAGATGGCATCCACCCAAGAGTTCTGAAAGAACTCAAATGTGAAATTGCTGATCTCCTAACAAAAGTATGTCACTTGCCCCTACAATCAGGCTCTGTACCAGAGGACTGGAGAGTAGCTAATGTAATTCCGATTTTCCAAAAGAGTTCCGGGGGGATCTGTGAAATTATAGGCTGGTTAGCTTAACTTTTGTGCCAGGTAAATGGATGGAAAGCACAATTAAGGAGAAAATTGTTCAACATATAGAAGGGCAGGTCTTCCTTGCTTCTGCAAGGGCAAGTCTTGCCTCACTGACATTTTGGAATTATTTGAGAGTGTCAACAGACATGTGGGTAAAGGTGCTCCAGTTGATATAGTATACTTGGACTTTCAAAAAGCTTTTGGCAAGGTTCCCACCAAAGGCTCTTGAGTAAACCTAGCAGTCATGGGATAAGGGGACAGGTTCATGTTTGGATTAGTAACTGGCTGAAGGACAGAGAGTAGGAATCAACTCACAGTTTGCACAATGGAGAGAAGTAAGCAGTGGAGTCCCCCAGGGATCTGTTCTGGGACTAGTGCTCTTTAACTTGTTCATAAATGATCTAGAAATTGGGATAAGCAGCAAAGTGGGCAAATTTGCAGATGACACTAAACTATTTAGGGCATTTATTTATTTATTCAATAAATTTGTATAGCACCCACTACCAAAGTCTCTAGGTGGTTAACAGCATAAAACAAAACAAGAACAAAAAACTCCAATAATTTAACAGTTAAAACATGAAACCAGATTAAAATATCCATAAAAACACCAAAAAGCTTGGCTGAAGAGATGTGTCTTCAGCTGTTTCCTACAATTCAACAGGGATGGAGCAGCTCTAATCTCAGCAGGAAGTGCATTCTACAGTCCCAGAGCAACCACAGAGAAGGCGCACCTCTGAGTCACCACCAGATAAGCTGGTGGCACCCTCAGACGAACCTCCTCTGAAGATCTTAATAGGCAGCAGGGTTCATAACGAAGAAGGCACTCTCTTAAATACCGTGGACCCAAGCTGTTAAGGGCTTTATAGGTAATAACCAGCACTTTGCATGTTGCCCAGAAACGTTTTGGTAGCCAGGGTAGATCTTTTAGAATCGGAGTAATATGGTCTCTTCGGGACGTCCCGGAGACCAATCTGGCAGCAAGATTCTACACCAATTGCAGCTCCCAGACTATGTATAAAGGCAGCCCCATGTAGAGTGCATTGCAGTAGTCAAGCCTGGAGGTTACCAGCATGTCCATCACTGTCTTAAGGTCACTCACATCCAGGAAAGGGTGCAGTTGGTGAACCAACAACAAAATATTTATATACCGCTTTTCAACAAAGGTTTCAGAACCGGTTTACATAGAGAAACAACAATAAATAGAGAAATAAGATGGATCCCTGTCCCCGAAGGGCTCATAATCTAAAAAGAAACATACAATAAGACACCAGCAACAGTCACTGGAGGTACTGTGCTGGGTGTGGATAAAGGCCAGTTACTCTCCACCTGCTAAATAAAAAGAATCACCAAGTTAAAAAAGTGCCCCCTTGCCCAATTAGCAAAGCTGATAGAAAGCACTCCTGGCCAGTGTTCCAATTTTTTCCACCTCTGTGCGGAATGAGTTTTGTTCTTGGTGGCTGTATCAAAGCAGCATGTGTGCACATATATTTAGAGTGGAGCCTTCCTGATTCACCCTGCGCAGTATCTAAAATTAACTGAGTGGCCATCAAAAAACATGTGAGCACACACACGTGTATGCCTTAGAGGCACTGTTCCCTCTAAGGCATACACAAGCACATGCGTACCACCCCATGGCCCCTTGCAGCAGTTTCTGGTGGGTGCGTAGTCTCTGCTGTGCCCGCCACCACCGCGCACAGCACCCTGCCCAGCACCCTGTTCCCCCCCTCTCCCCGTAAGCATTGCCCCCTTACCCCCTCTCCCCAGCCAGGTCACCACCGCCCTACACCGCCCCGCTGAATCCTCCTCCTTCCCTCCCTCCCCAGCTGGGCCTCCTCCTCTTCCAGTTCCAGCAGCGAATCTCGCAAGACTTCTGTCAAGATCTGCAGATAGAGGCAGCCATGGCTCTGCCTGGCAGCCCCCACCCAGCAGCCCAGAGAGACCAGAGCTTGGGGCCTGGAGTCGGGGGGAGGAGGATGGGAGGTGGCAGCGGAGGGGCTGGAGCTGGGGGTGAGTGGGGAGAACTGGGGGTGAGTAGGGAGAGGATAGAAGGCAGCAGTGGCTCTCCTCCGGCAGGTTAAATTAAAAAAAAAAATGTGCACCATGCTTTGTGTGACGCATTAGTTCTTAACTGGTTGTGTGTTTGTGATTGAGAGAGAGAGTTACATGCAAACACTGCCTTGAAACTGCTGCCCAGAACAAAACTCTATCTGCTCACTGATTCTAAAAATTAGAGGGAACACCGCTTAGAGTGAATACTGCTCCTGGCCACCGCCTCCACCTGAGGTATCGGAGACAGGGCTGGGTACAGAAGTACTCCCAAACAGTGAACCTGTTCGTTCTGGGGATAACCCTTCTGTAACACCATCCAGAACAGGCAGGTCTATCCCATTTTTGAACTGTGGCTTCCTACAGTGAGCTCTTCCATCTTGTTTGGATTCAGTCTCAGTTATGCCATTGCCTGATGAAGCTGACATGGAGAAGTAGATTTGAGTGTATCAGTGTACTGATAACACCCTGCACCAAATCCCGATGTTCTCTCCCAGAGGTTTCATGTAGATGTTAAAAAGCATTGGAGACAAAATGGAGCCCTGAGGGGCACCATACAAAAGCTTTCGCTTTGTAGAGCAGCAGTTTCCAAGTAATACCTTCTGAAATCTGCCCCAGAGGTATGAATGGAACCACTGCAAAGCAGTGCCCCCTACATCCAGTCTCCGCAGGTGATCCAATAGGATACAATGGTCGATCATATCAAAAACCACCGAGAGATCCAAAAGGGCCCACAGAGTCACACTACTTCTGTCAATTCGCCTTTGGAGATCATCTATCAGGCCGACCAAAGCAGTCTCCACCCCATAACCTGCCCAGAAACCAGTTTGAAATTAGCCTAGATAATCTGTTTCATCAAAGACTGCCTGGAGTTGAGAGGCCACCACCTTCTCAATCACCTTGGCCAACCATGGAAGATTGGAGACAGGCCTATAAGTGCCCAACTCTGAGCGGTCCAGTGAAGGTTTCTTTAAAAGAGGTCTAGTAATTGCCTCCTTTAACAAGGAGGCATCCTACCTTCCCTCAGAGAAGCATTTATGATCTCAACCAGACCCTCTCCAACAATATCCCTACTTGATAATACAAGCCATGTCGGACAAGGATCAAGAGAACAGGTGGTAGGACACACAGTTCCAAGCAGCTTGTTCACATCTTCAGGGGTCACAAACTGAAACTGATCCAATATAACCACACAAGATGAGTTACTGGTTACCCTCACTAAAGACTCTGTACCAACAATGGAATCCAGGTTGGCTCAAATTCAAAGGATTTTGTCCGCAAAGAACTGATTAAAAGCTTCACATCAGCTAACTGATGGTTCCAAAGCTGGAGCAGAAGAGGCCTGTATAAGATGCTTCAATACCCTTGACAATTCCACTGGATACAAACCTGCGGATGCAATACTTGTAGCAAAGAATAGCTTCTTTGCCTCATGTATTGCCAGAACATAAGTATTCAATTATGCTCTGTGCTGTGATCTGTCAGATTCGAGCCGAGTTCTTCTCCACTTGCACTCTAGTCATCTACCTAGCTGCTTCAGCACCTGTAGTTCTTCTGTATACCATATAATTTAGAAGCAGGTCAGAGAGGACACGTGGGAGCGATCGAGTCTATCACCCTAGTAAGCTCATTATTCCAATTTTCCACCAGGGTGTCTTCAAGATCACCGGCAGAGCCAACATTAAAGCCCTCCAAGGTTTCTTGGAATCCTATTGGATCCAATAGCCTCCTCGGGCGGAACATCCTAATAGGCCCTTCATCCCTGCAGAGCTGACAACTGGCTGCAAACTGAAGTTTCACCAGGTGGTGGTCTGTCCAGGACAATGGGGAAATCATTGGCATCCCCATCCCTGGAACACCTCTTTGATCAGAAGAAAACAACAAATCAAGCATGTGACCAGCAACATATGACGACCATGAGACCGCTTGGGAAAAACCCACAGGCCCATAGTTGTCATGTCCACTATGAACTCCCGAGCTGCTCCTGACAGTTCAGTCCCAAAGTGAACACTGAAGTCATGCACCATCATCAACCTGGGCGTCTCCAAAGCCAATTCTGCAACCAAATCCAACAGCTCAGCTAGGGATTTTGTTGGCCAGCAGGTTAATCAGTTGTGAAATTCAAAACAGATTGTGCCAAGCTCCAAAAGGATCTCTCCAAACTGGGGGAGTGGGCAACAAAATGGCAAATGCAGTTCAATGTACACAAGTGTAAAGTGATGCATATTGGGGCAAAAACCCCTGCTTCACATATACACTGATGGGGTCTGAGCTGTCAGTGACTGACCAGGAGAAAGATCTTGGGGTCATGGCGGACAGCTTATTGAAAGTGTCAACGAAGTGTGCTGCAGCTGTGAAGAAGGCAAATTCCATGCTAGGGATCATTAGGAAGGGGATTGAAAATAAAAATGCTAATATTATAATACCCTTATACAAATACATGATAGAGGTGTGTAAAATTATGCACGAAATAGAGAGAGTGGACAGAGAGAAATTTTTCTCCCTCTCTCACAACACTAGAACCAAGGGTCGTCCCATGAAACTGAAGGCCAGGAAATTTAGGACCAACACAAGGAAGTCCTTTTTCACACAGGACAAAATTAATCTATGGAATTCTCTGCCACAGGGTGTGTGATGGCCACCAGCTTGGATGGCTTTTAAAAGGGCTTAGACAAATTCATGGGATAGGACAGGTCTATCAATGGCTACTAGTCTGATGGCTATAGGCCACCTCCTCCCTCAGAAGGCAATATGTCTCTGAATATCAGTTGCAGGGGAGCAACAGCAAGAAAGAGGGCATGCCCTCACCTCTTACTTGTAGGCTTCTCAGAGGCATCTTGCAGATCACTGTGTGGAACAGGATGCTGAACTAGATAGGCCTTCGGCCTGATCCAGCAAGGCTGTTCTTATGCCCCCAGAAATGCACTTTGTCCCATCTGAGATCTACCACAGTGTTTTCCCCCCGGTGCCACCACTGAAATCTTTACTTACCAGAACTATAGTGAGAAATCTTTTAGACAAAGTTTCTTTAGTACACAGTTTCTGTACATATCCAAGCTACATCATCAATCATCATCATCATCATCATCACCATTATTATTATTACATTTATATCCCACTCTTCCTCCAAGGAGCCCAGAGCAGTGTACTACATACTTCAGTTTCTCTTTCACAACAACCCTGTGAAGTAGGTTAGGCTGAGAGAGAAGTGACTGGCCCAGAGTCACCCAGCTAGTTTTATGGCTGAATGGGGATTTGAATTCAGATCTCCCCGCTCCTAGTCCAGCACTCTAACCACTACACCACGCTGGCTCCATGAAATATACATATTTCATATATACATGACATATATACATGAAATATACATCATCCAATACAGCACATTTTTCTCAGCTGGAAAACCAGATAGCAACAGAAGTAATCTTATGTATGAATTACTGGGGATTAGCCCAGACACTTTTACAGTTCCAATCTGCACCACTTTTAGGCCTATCTTCTTACAGGATTACAATATATAAAAATGAACAAATGGTTCACAACTGAATAATCCAGTTCTATCTATGTACGGAATGAGATTTAACTTTTAAAGTGGAAAAAGCCTCAGTTCACTTGATATCATGCTGTAATTTTATTTATTGGGATGTGAAATATGTAAGAAAGCATATAAGTGAAAACACACTCTTATCTCTAGGCAACAGTTTTTAACTCATTACAGCCACTGAAATATGAGCCAAATCACCTCCTTATTGCATGCTAGGAGTTCATGTCCTCTGTCTTCGCTCCAACATCGCTCCTAGACCTCATGTTGATCACCTCAGTCGACACATAAAGCCCATTGATTGAGAAGACTCGAGGGTGGGCAGCAGGGAAGGCAGCAGTTGCTGGGCACATGGATTGCGTGCCCAGATGGTCCGCAGCTGCCATGGGCAGCGTGGAGGTGTGGGGGTCGGGACGTGTTGTCCCAGCCCCTGGAAATCCCACATTGTGGGAATACCCCCAGAGACGGGTAGGAGCACATCACTCTTTAAGTGTCGGCTGAAAGCAGCCGACACTGATCAGCTCAACAGGGGTTAAGTCAGGTTTGCTCCCAGCAGTTCCCACAGGCAGCCAAGCCTGGGCTTAACTGCCTTAGCCCCGTCTTGGCTGCTCATAAGAACAGTCTCACAGTTTAGCCAATCCAAAAATTTACAAACATAAATATAAGACTCTTTATCTTTGGAAACACCTTCCTTCCCCATTCCTTTTTGTTATTGCTCTCTCTGAAACGGCAAATGATTTCATTTGAAATGAAATCATTTCTGAAAGCAGAAATGATTTCTGCTTTCTGAGGGGTAATAACTACAGCTACAATCTAAAGGTATTTAACAACTATTAACCACATTTATTAAAAGAAACTGGAACAACTTTGTTCACTTCTTAGAAACAGTACATCTTCAAGCAATTTCAACTACATTTCGTAACTACTTTCCATACTATAGTTAAAAATGAAAATCTTTTACAAAATGTAAGTCAAAGAAACATTTTATTAGCGTTCCGAGACTTTTGACATTTTCTTCACTCAAATAACTACCTTCTTTCCCAGACATTTTAAGTAAGTAGTTCTGTAAGCAACGGCATCTCCAGAAAGGGCCAGGGGGCAAGGGGCAAGCACTCCATGAAAAGTGGCTTGCTGCCAATCCCCATTTCTGTTTCAGAAATCTAATATGTGGCACCCAGATCACCCATCCACAAATACAGTTTGCCCTTCTGTGCTCCCCACCCCATTTTTTCCTGATGTCGCCACTGGGTATTTACCCACTCATGTCCCCCTACCCTGGAGCTGCCCTTGCCTGTTAAGTAATGAAAACCAATCTGTAAACAGCAAACTCCATGAAGCCCACCCTACCTCTGTGGTACAACTGTTCTCTTCTTGTACCAGTCTGAACTGCTAGAATATTTTTAGTGCAGCCAGCTGCCCTAGAAACGCAGCCCTAAGCATGTTCCTAGTAGGGGTGTGCATGAACCCCATATCGTGGTTCAGTTCTAATTCAAATCGAATTCAAACCATACTGTGCGCCACCAAACTGGTTCAGTCAAACCAACCAGTCAGTCCAGTCTGTTTGACCGAACCATTTCGGGTAGCAATATTTGTACAGGGTAATCCAGTGAGGATTTCGCTTTACAACTAAAGGGGCGGGGGGATGCACTGGGCGACAGAGGAGCAGCAAGAAAGGTAGTCCAAAGGTTCTTACCAGCCGGCACAGCTGCCGGCGCCACTACTTGCCACCCCCCAGTACAGCCCAATCACCTCCAATTTCTTTTTAAGCAGGCTGCCTACATGGTGGCAGCACGGCTCCGGCCTCCACAGATGTGCGGAGGCCAGAACTGCACCGATGCGGCACAGCCCGCTTAGAGGTCAGCCGTGCTTGGGCTGTATTGTGGGGCAGCTAGTGGCAGCGCCGGCAGCTGCACCAACTGGTAGGAACCTTAGACTATTTTTCAAGCCACTCCCCTTCAATGAGGAGCCAGTTTGTATCAAACCAGGCTTGGTTCGGTTCTATCGCGGACTGGACCGGCCCTGGTTCGGTTTGTGATCAAGCCACCAAATCAGTTCAACATCGAACAGTTCATGCACACCCCTAGCTCCTAGCAACTCACTGTAAGAATGGAAGGGAGTTGCCAAACATGTTTTTCAATTAATGCATAAAAATATCAATTATTGTGTTCATTATTGTGCACTTATTAGCCTACTTTCCTTAAAGAAAGTAAGGCGGTGCTTAGAAATCACCCGGCATTGATTGTGTGTGTGTGTGTGTGTGTGTGTGTGTGTGTGTGTGTGTGTGTCCATTCCCATCAACTTTGCAATGTCTGGACCAATATAAGCCAAACTAGGTACAGCTGTAGGGACACATAGGAATGCCTCTACGGCGTAGTTTGTGATGATGTCATCCACCACAATTCAAGATGATGGATGCATGAACGTTTGAGGTGCAAGTGGGCTAACTTGTGAACTGCCTAACTGATTTGAACCAAATTTGCTACAAGTGTAGGGACAAATAGGGATGCCTCAACAGCATAGTTTGTGATTATGTAATCTACCCCAATAAAAGATGGCAGATGTGTGAACGTTTAAGGCTAAAGTGGGCTAACTTGTGAGGATGGTAATTATCATTTAAAATTATAGTGAAAGGCAAGTAGACAGATTAGTTCTTACCAAAACAACTTGTTATAATTGTCTTTTAATGTTATTTTATTTTATTTTATTTTATTTTATTTACTTCCTTAGGGTCTTTGTACAAAAGGTGATCTAGAAATGTCAAAATAAATTTTAAAAAAATTAAACTACCAAACAAAACAAATTTTAAAAGAATTCAGATTCAATTCTGCTACAATTCAGTTCTTAAGTGAGAGCTTCGTCACATCCATAATCCTTACTCCTTCCCATCAGGATGATGTCACTGCCCATACACTGGCAGAAAGGAGAGGTGAAAGTTACATAGGCCTCTGCAAGTTGCATAGAATGGTAGATGTGTTTAACATGGTGGTTTGAACTTTAAAGGTGCGCTTCAGCCTCCCCCATAGCACACACTTATGCCCAGGAACATCACTTCAAAATTATTAGACTAAGGTAACTCACATGCTACCATCACTTACTGTGATTTCAGTACTGTATTGTAATGTTGCCGTGCTACCTGTAGCTATTGTTTGTTTTTTACATTTGAATAAGGAGCAAAAGCATTTTTCTATAAAGCAACAGCAGCACACACACACACACACACCAATTTAGAGATGCCTCCCCTCTTTTTTGCAAGGTGACAGATCCCTCCTCCCAACAGGGCACACCATATGAAGTGGAATAGGCCACCCCCACGGATCAAAGAGTACATATAACACAGCGACAGCAGTTTTGTATCTTGAACATCAACACTGTAGGATACACTTGCAGATGTCCCCGAAGCACGAGCAGCTCTAGGCGCATTACAGCCCAGCCTCTTCTGGGTCCTCAGTCAGTGTTAATAGGAAGCTCTCCTTCTGCCTCCCTGAATTAGGCTCGAGATCCCATGCCCACCTCTCCTTCTGCATCAGCTGCTCAGGTGTCCGCCTTCTCCATTTGCTCTCTTCAGGCTTTCTTTTCCTCCCCACTCCCTTGCAACTCCCTCTCCTGGGTGGGGCTTGCCCCTTCCAGCTGTGGCGAGTCAGCGAGGTATGCCTGACAGGAGCAGGCTGGTCCAAGAGTGCCTTGGATTTATCCTGACTTCCCTTCAGTTTCCCTGGGCAGTCTTGCTTCCACAGCCATCCTGAAGTTCAGGCTCTGGACTCAAGGTTGATACAAGCATTGGAGAAAGAGCAACATGCTGATTCTTCAGAAGAAGCTTTAGGAGGGATTCACCCTCAACTGTACATCTTTCCCCTTCCCTCCGGCTATAGAGGTAGCCATAGCTTCTGTGTACAAACAAGAAGTAATTTAATCAAAAGTAGCAACTTATCTATTCTCTTCCTCCACCACTTTTTAAATCAATATTGGATTTCTTTCTCCGCAGAACTAACATCCATTTTTATAATCATTAGCAACACAAGCAATTCACCCAATCTGATGTTGCAGTGGAAAAGAAACAGTATGCTGTGAGAGGCTGGCTGCAGTCCTCAAACCATGGTAGAGGGCAGAACAAGGGGTAGCCCAAATTATGTGCCATGGTTACACTGAGAGGTTTAGCTACCTTTGGAGGCGAAAAGCGGAAGTCGCTTGAGAGAGGCTACTTCTTGAATGTGGGCGCCAATCTGGCCTTTGAATACCTTTTTTTGCTTGTTTGTTCCCTCTAAAGCTTTAGATCAGGGTTTCTTAACCTTGGGCCCCCAGATGTTGTTAGACTACAACTCCCATCATCCCCAGACATGGCCTTTGTGGCTGAGGATGATGGGAGTTGTAGTCCAATGACATCTGGGGGCCCAAGGTTAAGAAACCCTGCTTTAGACATCCAACAACCAAGTGCTTTATTGGTGCCCCAAAATAACACCCACATGGACAGCGAAGGCATGAACTTTTCAGTACTGCACAAAGTTGCAGCACATTAACTATTAAAAAGCAGCTATACAAGTGCCAGGATATGCTGGATAGGGGACATTTTAAAATACACTTTCCCTGTTGTAATAAGCTTGGGGAAATGCTAGGTTAGTGCTGGCAAACAATGCTTTTGAGATCATCTGTCACCATGACCTACCAAGAGCCTTTCCCAGGAAAACTTAAGAGAAACAATGGCAAGGAATCTGTTGCAAATCAAGACGATATGAAGTAGCTAAAAAATAAAAGCATGAATACATGTTTAGGGGCAACAAGATTTGGGCTTTTTGATTAAAGCAATGCAAACGGGGGGGTGGAGGGTGGAGCCAGCAATCCCAAGCTATGTTGCCTACACAAGATTACAGTGTAATAAATTCAGACTTTGTGTAGAAAAGCAAGCTTTCCCATTACAGGGCAATTACAGATGAAGCTGGAACCACAGCTTCCAGTGAAGATGGAAATGTTTTGGGGGACAGGCCAATGACTTGCTGATTTCAGGCAGGTTTCAGGTCTACTCAGGACAACAAAGGGGCTTCCAATGCAAGAAGGTGAGCCCTGGAGTATGGTACAGACCCTGGTCTAAACTAATCTCCATACATCCATCCTGAAGGTCCAATTCAGCAAGACGGAGAGCTTTTTGGGTAGCAGGAAGGGAGATTGCTTACTTCCTCTTGAATGGGAGTTTTTCCCTCCTGGGATGTAGAGCACACTCTGCAATACAGCAAGAAGTCACTGAAAAGACCGCTCTCTTGCCATATGACTGCAGGGCCACTGTGATGTAAGACAGGGTTCTAGCAGTGACAGAATGGTAAAAACATCACCCCAAAATGAGTTGTGGAATCTACTCTGGCTTCCATGAGCCACTCTAGAATTTTGGCACAGTGGCAAGATTTCACTTTGCTCTCTCTGCCCACTGCACAGAGCAAAACCAGGTGCTTGTTCCTATCTGCAGTTACAAGCGAGTCATGCAAGCATTTAAAAGCTGGAAAGCATCAGTTCCCCATTTGTAAGAGAGAAATAATAATGCCCTTCTAAGTGTGTTATGAAGATTAATAAGTTTGGAGCTTTACAAAAAAAAAGTACTCCACTAAAATGTATTAGGATGCCTAAAAATGGAGACTGTCACTCTCAATGATGCTCTCATTCCAATTAATGAAGGGACTACTCTTCCAAATCCAGCCTGGAAATGATCCAGAGTGAACAGAGATTTATTAGATGTCTGCTGGGTGCTCCAAAATTAATCTCAACTCCAGGTCGGGTATGGAGCAGATTGCATGCCTAAACCCTGGGGCAGGAAGATGACACTGCAGCACAGAGATGCCTTGAATCATATCACAGTAGCGCCATTCCCTGCCATCCCCATCAAAGCTCATCAGACAAAGGTAGCAAGCTAAAGCAACAGCTGTCTACGGCCAGGCAAGGCCCCTGCTGACTCCGCAGATCACCGGGTCCAGATGGGCTGCAGTATCTTCTGTGGCCATTATCTGGGTGGTGCTGCAGCACAAAGACTAGGCCAATGGCTCTCTGCCCAAGAGCTGCCCAGGGAGTTCTCCACACAGCAGGCTTTGCCGTGGGTTTTCTGCGAGGCTTTACTGCAAACTCAGTTATCCCAAAAACCCAACACAAAAAATGGATTTTTTAAAACTCCGGATATAGATCAGGCTGCACTCTAATGCGCAGTGAAAAACCCAAATTGTGTGTGAAATGCTCTCTGATAGCTTGCAGGGACTTCGAGGTAAAGCTGCCTGATATGTGAACACTCACGCTCCAATCCTGAGGAGATGCACACTAAAGGGCTTTAAAAGTTCTGTGTGGAAAATGCCCTGGTGGTGCAGGGAGTATGACAAATCCAATCTGTGCTGTCATATTCTTTAGTTCAGTCCTCTTGGCACCCTACACAACCCTAATTAAGTTGTACCAATGGAAAAATGCTTTGTGGAACACAACATCCATCAACACACACTAGAGACTACTAATTTATTTTACTGTTGGTTAATTTTTACAGGACTGAATTTTCCTAATGTTAGCTTCTAACACTGTATAGTATTTTCATGGTCAATACCAAGAGAAAAATACTGATTTAGTACTAATGCTGATAGAGAAAGTGGAGGTGTAATACATATATACTAGCCAACCCGCACAGAGCATCTGTGCGCTCTTTGGGTGCCTGCTGTTCCCTCCCTCTTGCCCCACTCTCTCTTGCCCCCTCCCCCGAAAAGGCCGAAAAAGGCCCCACTGCCGCCATTCCTGCTCTCGGCCATTTCTCCTCTCAGCCGCCCATTTCCCTCCCACCCTGGCCTCCAACAAGAGCTGGGGCTGTGCCCCGCAGCCTGTTACCTCTCCGCTGCCACCCACCGCCGCTTCTATTCCTGGGACGGCCAGGCCAGGCCGTCCCACTGCCTCTGTCTCCTGCCAGGTTCGGCTGCCTCCCACCAGGATGGGATGGGCCGCCGCGTCTACAGGGGACGGCCTGGCCTGGCCTGGCCATCCCGCCACCTCCGTCTCCCAGAGGCCGCCGGCCAGCCTGAGCCGAGGCGACTCTCCTCTGGCCGTTTTGTGGCTCTCCGCCGCCGCCGCCATTTTGCCCTTCCTCCTTAACTCTCGCCCCCACCAGAACTCTCACAACATGTTGCGAGAGTTCCACCGCCAAATTCCTCAGGACATGCACCGGCTAAGATGTCCCAGAGCCTGCAGGAAATGTTCACAATTGTCAATGATAGGAGACTCTGAAAATGGAACCACATATAAAGGCAGATAATTTGTTTTGAATATCAGTCTCCATTCAAACTGCATACTTCTCTTTCAGCATCATTCAGTTTGAGTGAAACAAAGATTGAGTGATTGAAATATTTGGTCACTCAGATTTCATCTAGAATGGAAACTTCTTTGGATTGCATTTGCTGGTATAACTTTCTCCTTTAAAGGAAAACAATGCTATTTTGTGGATAATATTTCAGGATTACTTTGTGGACAAGCATGGGCAACAAATGGTCTTAGAGCCATTCTGCCATTTTCATGGAAAACCAAAGGCACACATCAATGTCACTGTGCCTTCTCAGTCTGAGATGCACTACATTCTCAGGGTTGAACATTATTAGGGATGCAAAATAAAACATCCAAAGTTACAATGCCTTTCATATAATCTCTGACGCAGTCACATTTGGAATAGTGTGTACAATTCTGTTTGCTCTATCTCAAAGAGGAAAGTATTGCCTTGAAGCAAGTCCAGAAAGGAGGAACAAAAATGGTCAAAGAGCACCTTCTCTATAAGGAAAGGCTAAATTATATAGGGCTTTCTAGCTCAAAAAAAAAAAAGGGAGGGAGTGGGGAGAGAAAACAAGAACTGGAGGAGAAGTGTTCTCTCTAATTTTTTTCAACAGAATGAGTTTTCTTCTAGGCAGCAGTATCAAGGCAGTGTGCACGGATGTATATTCAGAGAGGGACCTTCCTGGTTAAACCTGAGCGGGATCCAAAATCAGCTGAGCGAATATAATAAACAAGTGAGTGCATGCACACATACACACACACACACACCCCTTAAAGGGAACACTGGAGGGGAGCATGATAGGGGTTTACAAAGTTATGCATGGTATAGATAGTGGATATTTTCCTCCTTTACTCACAATACTAGAAGTCACCTAATAAAATAAATCAGCAGACTAAAAGCAGTACTACTGCACAGAATATATAATTAAACCTCACAATTCACACCCCATTATGTGGTGATGGCCATTATTATTATTATTATTTCGATTTCTATACCGCCCTCCCAAAAATAGCTCAGGGTGGTTTACAAAGAGAAATAGCAAATAAATAAGATGGATCCCTGTCCCCAAAGGGCTCACATTCTAAAACGAAACATAAGATAGAAACCAGCAATAGTCACTAGGAGTACTGTGCTTGGGGTGGATAGGGCCAGTTACTCTCCCCCTGCTAAATAAAGAGAATCACCACAGTAAAAGGTGCCTCTTTGCCCAGTCAGCAAGGCCATTAGGATAGAGGGCTTTTTAAAGGATAAGATGGATTCATACCATCAGCAATTATCAACTGTGACTAGCTTGTTTTGCAAGACTCGAAACCTGTAAGCCAGGCTCAAGAGCAGTATACCACCAAACATCAGATGTGAGGGAGCAAACAATAGCCCCTGGTACGGAGATGACATCGCTGCCACACTGAGACCAAGAGGGGAATGAGATGCAAAGGGCTCAAGAGGTCTAGGAAGGTGCTTGGCCTTGAGCTAGATAACTAGCTTCTTAAATCCATAGGGAACCAGCACATTCTTTCCCAATACAAAGCTGCCACAGAAGGCTGGGCAGATTGTTAAATCTCTGCAGTAGCCCCTTCCTTACCTAAGAGGCAAAAAGATGTAAAAGCTTCCCTATACTTACTTTCGCATAAAAAGAAGCCTATTGTCAACGTTGTTTTTTAAATTTAGTATAGTTCAGTTCACAATGGATCGGATAAAGCTTGCTATTCAGAAACACTGACTTGTCTATTCAGCTGAAATGCACAAAATAACCAACAATGAATATTCAAAAATTGATTATTATATAAGCACTAACACAGTTCAAAAATTGCTTTCTGCATCCAATAAAGTAAAATACAGCTGTTATAAACAACTCACAATGATAATGGACATGAATATTCACATGAGGTTCTGTTAAGGACTGGACAATTCTAAGTGGTTTAGAAATCTGAAGTCACAGCATATACCAAAATAAGGAGAATCAACTCTCATTTCTCTTCAGGTTCCTCATCATTTAATATTCTTATGTCGCCTAAATTAATCTCCACTTATGCACCACAGGGCAGCAAAGTTGACATCCTGTTCCTATTCAGAGCCTGGCAAGCTTCCATATAGCAAAATAAGTGAACCTCCCTTATAAAAAGCCAAACCCATAAGCCCTCAGTCACTAAGCAAAACAATTGACCAGGAACACAAACAACTTTATTGGTTAGACAAATAGAACTCAAAATACCCTCTTCAAATAACCAGTGTTTATGTTCTATGTTCTCACATGCCCCAAACGATACCCAAGGAGTTACAAGACTACATATTCTTTACACAGATCGATCACTGCTTCTAGAGTAAATGTTGTTACTCTAAGACAACATTTAAGCATCTATGAATACAATATATTAAGACTAACAAACAACTGGATTTGCCAGCAAAGACAGGTTCTTCAAACCAGTTTCCATGGTTTTACCACAGATTCCCTGGAAAGTCCCTGAATGTTCTTACATGTTCCCACATTATATTTGCACAGATCATAACACAGATACATACATCTGTACCTTCAGTAAGTAATCACAGTTTACACAACGTGATTAAGAATCTTGAGCTTCAGAGACAGAAGACCATCTGTCTGTTACATCAGTCACTAGCAAATGATATTAACACAAACATTTATTCCAAGATACATTTCGAGCTAATGAGTATTCAACAATAACAGTAGTTTTTTGCTCCCCCCTCCCCACACAACCTTTTTTTAGCAATGAATCAAATGTGAACATACAAATCAGGCCGGGGAGTGGGGGGAGGCTGGGGCTGGGCTTCATTAAAAAGGTACGAGAAGTGCAATTTCTATCACTGCTGAATTCAACATGCTGAAGGAAAGACATGCAACTATAGCACAATTCTATAGTTTCATGCCAAGCAATTTACTGAACACTGGGGTCAAAGAAACTCACTGCTAAAGCTGGCTTCTTTCTCCTAGTTCAAGGCTTTTAAAATAAAGCATTTTATAGGAACAACCATATGGAAATGAAGACAATTTAAAGCCTTTCCCAAGGGACAGCTCTTCTTGAGATGTGGCTACACTTCCCACAAATCCCCATGTAAGCCAATTTATTCTAGAGGTAGAAGTGCTATTGATTCATGTTTCTGAATATGTACATTAACAAAATGTAGGAAAGCCCAAGCCTCAGTAAAGTAAGAAAACTAATAATTTTATTTTTCTACTGACAAAGCCATTATCCCACCCCCCCGCCCATCACTCTCTTTTGTTGATAAAATATGTGTGAGTCATGGTTGTGGGTAAAATCTTAGCTGTACTGAAATAAATGAGTTTTGTTCTCTGCACTGAAATAATTTAATCAGAGTTTAATGTTTCTCCCATTCTCTTAGTTTAAAAAGCCAACTGTATACACTGGTGTCGCATCTACTATTGGACAATAACTAAACACATCACAAATTAAATTTATTTATTTATTTATTTATTCGTTCATCACATTTATATACCGCCCAAACTTTCGTCTCTGGGTGGTTAACATAAAACAATTAAAACACATATAAAAAGTTAAAACAATTCAACAATTTAAAATCAATCACAAAATTAAAACCAACAAATCTTAAAAGGCTGAGTAAGCTTGATTAAAAAGATGGGTTTTTAGATGTTTTTTAAAAATTGCCAGAGATGGGGAGGATTGTACCTTAGTGGGGAGTGCATTCCATAATCTCGGGGCAGCAATCGAGAAGGCCCGTCTCTGTGTAGCCATCAGATGAGTGGGCGGTAACTCGAGACGGACCTCCTCAGATGACCTCAATGGGTGGTGGGGCTCGTAGTGAAGAAGACTCTCTCTTAAATACCCAGGGCCTGAGTCGTTTAGGGCTTTATAAGTTATAACTAGCACCTTGTATTTTGCCCGGAAACCTATTGGCAGCCAGTGTAACTCCATCAGCAAAGGAGTAATATGGTCTCTCTGAGATGACCCAGAGACCAACCTGGCTGCCACATTCTGAACCAACTGAAGTTTCTGGACTATGTACAAAGGCAGCCTCATGTAGAGTGCATTACAGAAGTCAAGTCTGGAGGTCACAAACAGATGTACCACTGTTTTGAGGTCATTGATCTCGAGAAACGGATGCAGCTGGCATATCAGCCGGAGCTGATAGAAAGCACCCCTGGCCACCGCCTCATCCTGAGAAACCAAGGGGAGGTGTAGATCCAGAAGTACTTCCAGACTGCGAACCTGTTCCTTTTGGGGAAGTGTGAACCCATCTAGAACAAGTAGATCAAAATCATCTCCGGAGTTCTGATCCCACACAATATGTACCTCCGTCTTATCTGGATTCAGCTTCAGTTTATTCTCCCTCATCCAGCCATTTACTGCTTCCAGGCAGGCATTTAGGGAGCATATGCCAGCTCCTGAAGACGTTGACATGGAGAAGCAGATCTGGGTGTCATCAGCATACTGGTAACATCTAGCTCCAAATCCCCTGATGATCTCTCCCAGTGGTTTCATGTAGATGTTAAAGAGCATTATTTTGAAGAGCAACAATCTCCAATCGACACCATCTGGAATCTGTCCAAGAGGTAGGAGTGGAACCACTGTAAAACAGTGCCTCCCACCCCCAACACCCTCAGACGTTCCAGAAGGATACTATGGTCAATAGTATCAAAAGCCGCCAAGAGATCCAAAAGGACTAACAGAGTCACACTTCCTCTGTCAATTCCCAATTGGAGATCATCCATCATCCAATTGGAGATCATCCATCAGGCCGACCAAGGCAGTTTCCACCCCATAGCCCACCCGAAAACCAGTTTGAAATAGGTCTAGCTAATCAGTTTCCTCCAAGACCACCTGGAGCTAAGAGGTCACCACCCTCTCAATTACCTTGCCCAGCCATGGGAAGTTGGAAACAGGCCTATACTTGCTCAACTCTGAGGGATCTAATTCAGGCTTCTTTAGAAGAGGTCTAATAATTGCCTCCTGCCCTCCCTCAGAGAAGCATTTACGATTTCTACCAGGCTGCTTACAATAGCCTCCCTGCTAGAAAGAACAAGCCATGTTGGACAAGGGTCAAGAGAACAAGTGGTAGACCTCGTCGCTCCAAGCAGCTTGTCCACATCCTCAGGAGTCACAAACTGAAATTGATCTAGTCAAATCACATAAGAAGAGTTGTTGGACACCTCCAGTTCAGACATCAAATTAATTGTGGAGTCTCCATCTAAGTCGGCCCGAATCCGAGATTTTATCTGCGAAAAACTCTTTAAACACATCGCAGCAGGTAACTGATGACTCCAAATTCTAGTTCAAGGGAGGAGGGGCAGATACTAGTCCCCTCACAACCCTAAACAACTCCACTGGACAGGAACTCGCAGAGGCAATATGAAAAAAAAATGCATTTGCACAATGCAAAATTCCATGAGTTCTATTTTATGAAGAATTGTTCATACATGTCTCAAGCACAATGGATAATGCTGGAATTAAACTTTTCTTAAGTAAGGTCAAGGCTTTGCAAACATACAAAACATGGTTGCAGGAATGAACAGGGAAACAGGAGAAAAACAAAGTGCTAAATGTTTAGTAAGCATCAAAGGCACAATACTAAAAACACTTCCAATGGAAATTGAATTTGGGCCAGAGAAAGATAATTACTTCTACACAATTGATAATCTGGCTGTGACAAGTTTTCATGGGGTTCACTTTTCACAGCAAAAAGGTGCTATTTCAAGAGGAACAGAATATTCCCTGAAACAGAAGATATTTTTTCTCGGGGGGGGGGAAAGGCCTCCCTCTGTAAAATCATAATCCAGCCCCCTCTCTCAACAAAGCTGTTACAGCCATTTAAAGGAAAAGACTTCATTTGATGATGTAGGAGAGGGGGCTCGTGCTGCAGATAGGCTCTATTAACGCAGCACTGGCCATTTGAATAAACAAGGTTTCGGAAGGCAGCTATCAGGCCCAAGGATCCCAGATGGGGTGTGATCCTCTTCAACACAATCTAAGAAAAGTTCTACCTTACTGGACTCCAAGAGAGAGAGAGAGAGAGAGAGAGAGAGAGAGAGAGAGAGAGAGAACACACTTAGGCATACCTGTCGCTAATCCCATGTGTCGTAGCTCTCACGAGAGTTCATGAGCAGCTGTAGGATAGCAACGGGGATGGGTGGGAGCGAAGAAAATGGTGGTGGCAGGGAGGAAAGACAATGCCAAATGGCAGCGATGGCCAGCCAGCGGGTAAACAGAAAAAATGGAGGGGGTGGGCGGGCAAGTGGAAGAAGGCAGCAGAGGCCGGGAGGGAAGAAAACAATAACTGTGGCGGCGAGCAGGGGGCAAGCGGGGGCAGCGGTGAACTAGAGGCGCAGATGCTCTGTGCCTGGCCCAGCTAGTTTTAACCAAAGAGATACGAACACATTTGTATTTCTAGAAACAACAAGAAAGCAAGCATCCGTTCAGGTGATACCTGACAAAAGTGCTTGCTTCCATGTGGGAAAGATTCATATCCATTCCAGAAAACCAAAGGTGTCACATATGTTGTGTGCTATCAAATTAGTCACACAATTATATATATTAACTGAATGTGCTTCATTATTTATGTGGCAAAAGGTAATACCCACCACAAAAGGTTATTTACAAACAAGTACAGATGAGCAAAATGTTTTGACGATGAAACAATTCAACTTGAAATGCTCCATTTTGTGTGTTTCAAGCTCAAAATAAAACACCCTCTTTTTAAAAGGCCTATTTTGATTTGGAGGCCTATTTTCCCCTTGCTTATGAGTTTCCTGGCACTGCCTTCCGATTGGTTTGAGATCTCCTTGCTGATTAGTTGGCTTGTTATCATACAAATCAAGTGTTGTCATGGGAAACTGTGCCCTCATTGGCTGGGGGAAGGGAGGGGGAACACAAAAGGAGGGAATTTCAAAATGTATTCAAAGGGACTGGGAGGTCGAGAGAGCCCTTATAGTGGGTCTCTCTTGTAGAAGATTTATCAAGAGTGGAGGAAGGAAGGTTTGATTATGTGGTTTTATTTTCTCAGCAGTGAGTATAATACATTGTGCTATTGCACTAAAATTATCTGGTTTTGCTATATCTCAGCTTGACAAACACAGAACTAGGGTGCCTGCTTTTCTTGAGTTGTGGTTTGATTTGTTTGTGATAGTGTTGTGGAGTGCTATGTGTGTTTGTGTGTGAGAGAGAGATATGTTGGTGATTGCTGTGATGAGTTCCATGTCTGGCCTTGAGACTAACTTGTGCTTCACTCATTGCTCTGGTGTGCTCTGCAATCTGCATTGGAAGGTGTATTCAGTCAAAATGTGGCTGAAGAGATGTTCTTCTAGTTGAGCTTATGGCTATGCTTGCTGCCAAGGGTGCTGCTGTGGCAGCTAGGAAGAAAGGAGTCATAATTGTGTGTGTGAGAGAGGGCAACTTGTGCCAATAATGTTACTGCAGCGCAGGCAATGTGGCTGGCAGTGGATTCTAGGTCAGTGATTCTTTTTTTGCCATTTTTGGACTGTGTTTGAAATGTGTGTTCTCCGTTGGGAGGGACAGATTCCCTTTTACTGTGTGCTTCTGATGAGTTTTTCAAGGCAGGGTTGCAAAATGCATTACAAATTGTAATGCTAAACTTGTGAGCACTGCATTCTGTGAGTGCAGCTTGTTCTGGCCATAGGGAACAATGGGAAAATTCAAAACACTCAATTGTTTCCCATGGGTAGCTCCTAGGGACACCAAACTAGGATGTGTGGTAAGGCATGATGGGTGCTACCTACCACCCAACCCACAAAAGAAATGGGTAAGTGGGCAATTTTAAACAAAACTTTAACCTTCCTCCAAACCCCCTATTGGATCCCATTTGTTTTAAATCACCTTTTTGTGTGTGGGTTGGGTAGTAGGTAGTACCTATCATGCCCTACCAGCCAAACCACTTTGGTCCCTAGGAGCTACCCATGGAGAACAATGTAGTGTTTCGAATTTCCACATTGTTCACTATGGCCGAAACACTTGAAACGTTTCAAGTTTGGTTTTGTCAAAGCAACTGGTTCGACCACTGTTTCGATGAAGCATTTTGGCCATCTGCATTTTGTTTCAAGCTCAAAACAAAAAGTGCACATCCCTACAAACAAGAGCTCTGTGATACCTGAAATGAAGGGAATACAGACAACACAGCAGGCCTGGTCTGAGAAGTGACCCATTTTAAATGCCTTTGGGTACTTCCTTACCTAAGAAACATATCTTTGGAGTGGAATAATTTGGCATTATTCTGTATAATTATGAGAGTTCAGGAAGGATTGAAATTAATCCAAAAATCCCTGTTGACATTGTCAAAAGTGATTCATAACAGAGTTATGAACGTATCACCCAGACAGTCCGAAACCTTCAAATTCACAGGACAACAGTTACATCTTAAAATGATTTTCTAAAAATATACAATTATTTGAATCCACAGGATTTAGAAAAGAATTTGAAACAAATTTCTTTGCAATTGTCTTCAACATTTAGGCTTTGCTTTGAGTATTTTAGCAAGCAACCAACTAAACTTGGCAATACATATGCCCTTGTTTTGCCAAATGCCAGCTCTATCCTATGCTACTAATTTCATGCCAAGTAATGTAGAGGTCCTATGAAAGCTGAGGGCTATAATGAAAATGTCATGCAAAACTTTAGCACACAAGGAAATGATACTTAGGGTAAACACAATGACCTCTGAAAGCATCTATGCAAATTTCATATGGTGGCAAATGTGGAAGGAAATACAGATTGTTTTCACTTTCAAATGACTAAACACAGATTGAATATATATCCAAATAGTCAATATATAATGACAAGTTGTTCCAGTAAGAAGCGAACATTTGCCCCAAGTGAGCAGCTCTTCTTCCCTTTTCCCAGTACATTATTACATATATTTAATTTCTTTAACTTGCCTATAAATGCAATTTATGCAAATGACTTTGACAGATCAACGAAGTCATCCGGGGACTTGGACTGAGTTGTCAGCAATATGCGGACAACACTCAGCTCTATCTCTCCTTGTCATCTGATCCTAGGGAGGCGGTGGATGTCCTGAATCGGGGACTGGGGGCCGCGATGGGTTGGATGTGGACTAATAAACTGAAATTAAATCCAGACAAGACAGAGGTACTGTTGGTCAGTAGGAGAGCCAATCGGGATGAGGAGATTTTACCGGTTCTGGAGGGGGTTGCACTCCCCTTGAAGGAGCAAGTACGCAGCTTGGGGGTACTACTGGACCAGGCTCTGCTTTTGGAAGCTCAGATGGAGGCGGTGGCCAGGGGTGCCTTTGCACAGCTACGGCTAGTGCGCCAGCTGCATCCCTTTCTCGAGAAGGCAAATCTGGCCACGGTTACCCATGCCTTAGTCACGTCATGGCTGGATTACTGTAACGCGCTCTACGTGGGTCTGCCCTTGAAGAATATCCGGAAACTGCAGCTAGTGCAAAATGCGGCTGCTAGGATTTTATCTGGAGCTGCCCGGTGGGAGCACATCACACCCATTCTGAAAGAGCTGCACTGGCTGCCAGTTCGTTTCTGGGTCCAATTCAAGGTGCTGGTTTTGACCTTGAAAGCCCTTAATGGTTTGGGCCCGGGGTATCTGAGGGACTCCCTTCTCCCAAGGGTTGCTGCCTGCTTGACAAGGTCATCTGAGGAGGCTCTGCTCTGGGTGCCTACAATGAAAGATGCTCAGCTATCGTGCACTCGGGACAGGGCCTTCTCTGTTGCTGCCCCCAGACTTTGGAATGCTCTCATTCTCTCCTCGGACTCCATCACAGTTTTTAGAAAGCTTCTTAAATCTTGGCTTTTTACCCAGGCTTTTACATGACTGTTTCTATTGCTGCTTCTATGTGTTTTTACTCATTTATAGTTTTTATGCTTGTATTTTATAGTTTTTAAATTAATTTGTTTTATATTTTTAGCTTAATATTTTAATTGTCATTTTTATTGTATGTTTTTTAACTTTTGTAAACCGCCTTGGGGTTGTTTTTAATGAAAGGCGGTATATAAATTCAACAATAAATAAACAAACAAACGACAGGCCTCACATACAAGCATATATTTCTTGCAGTGCTATCAAAACACCTCTCTTTTAAAGGGAGACTGCTAAGCAGTTAATAAAAATGAACTACTATATAATATTAGTGGTGATTAGAAATACCTGAATTGTAAACAGATTTACAGAGGGAAATGGAACTTTTGATTTAATCAGAGATCAGAAATACATGCCCTGATCAGGGTTCATGTGCAGAAGTACCTTAAAGACAACTGTCAGTAGGGAGCAACATACAACTACACACCTTCATTCCATCCACTGTTTTGGAGGGAAAATACAGAAAGATTCCATTTGAGGAAAAGCTTTTCCCCTGTGCCTCTTGGGAATTGGAAACCACTGAGCATGTACTCCTTTCTTGCAATTTCTATAAAGATAGCCGAGATAAAACTCATACTCCCTCCACTACTCAGCTGCCCTGGTCGCCTCAGCCAAGTCTACACTAAGATGCTGCTCTCAGGTGAAAAGCAGATTTTCACATAAAATGCTGCTAGGTTCTGTGCGGCAGCGTGCAAGATCCGTCGGACCCTGATTGTAGCCCATAATCCGTGAAGCAGATTTTAACCACAGAATACCTTACTAGATTGCCCTATTTTAGTCAGTCACTTCATTTCCCTTTTTATAGTACATTTTATAGTATCTCTCTTCTTTTTTTTTAACAGGGTAGGTGTCTTTTATTCACTGATATTTGTAGGTGTACTACAGTTGTATTTTATATATTCCACTAGAGTTGTATTTTATAATTGATTAATGTAGCAGATTTTAAATACCAACTATTATTCATTTTACTTAGCTACCGTACTATTTTAATTAGATGTTCTATGCTATATTTTATCTATATCTATATATTTAATTCTCTAAGGCACACCCATGGCTAACCCCGTGCATGGCAGCTCTCGCAAAAATTTGCAAGCAGAAGCACCGTGGTGACTGGGCAGTGGAGATTCCATATGCAGATAGGGAGGAGGGGCCTGTGATGGTTAAGGTCAGTTGGAATGCAACTGTTACTGGTCGGAAGATGTTCTTGATCGTAGAGGAGACAGATAGATAGATAGTCTGCGAAGGGAGGGGTGGTTAAGGAGGAAAGAGCCCCTTCAGGAGAAGGAGGCTGCCGTTGTGCGAATTAGATGAGGAAACAAGATGAACAAGTTCTGTTAACTCAGAGAGATGGAGGGAGGGGAGAGAAAGAGAGAAAAAGAAGAGAGAAAGAAGGAAGCGCAAGGAATGGGCCCAAGCTTGTCAACGGCCTGAGAGGAATGAGTGGCCATGGCGGCAGCTATCGGCAGCAAGGAAGGGCCCAGTCAACCACTGCTGATGTTTGGGCTACCAAGGCTATTGGCGGAGGGAGGCGGACGGGCCCAGGCCTGTCAGTGGCCTGAGCACAATGAGCAGTCATGGTGGTGGTGGCAGCAAGGAAAGGCCCAGTTCACCATTGCTGCTGCTGCTGCTCCTGTGGGGAGAAGCAGGAGCGGGGATCAGGTGATGAGGTATCTGGGGTTAGGGGGCTGCAGCTTGGCCAATAGGCACCAGCAATGCTACAATCGTGTGACCAAGATGGGTGAAGGGGATGGAGTAAAGGGATGGAGGAGTGAACAAGAGGGGTGAGGGGGATGGAAGCAACAGGATGGAGGAGGAGGAGCAGGAGTGCAGCTCAGGTGAGGGTGGAGAGTTCTCTGAGGTGAGGGGGGGCTGTAGCAGGGAGTGGGAGAGCAATCAAGTAGTAATGTGCAGATGCTCTGCATGGGTTAAGCTAGTATTTTATATTTTAGCTAACTCGCTTGTACTCCATAGTATATTTTAAATATCTTGTATTTCTTAGACCCTCATTCAATTAGTCTTCCCGCTAGAACTGTAATACAAATCTCAATCTTATAATTTATAGTAGTAATACATGCAACATTTCCATAATAATCTGATTGCCTTATCTACTTTACTGTATTATAACCTGTGTTGGTCTTTGACTGTAATAAAGATGATTGACTGATTGATTGATTGATTGAACTACACACCTTGCACTCACTTATCAAAAATTATAAATATTAGAAGAGGACCCTAGCTGTCCCCAAATGCAAGTATAATATAACTTAGTCCCTTATCTATGGCACAGGAGGGAGAGCTGTGCACCTTCCTTGCAAAGAAAACTCTCAAACTATTTAGTAGGGACAGGTTGAGGTGTAAATTGCAGACTTCTCCAGCTCTGATGGAGCCCACCCTGTTGTAGCTCAGCAAAACTATGGGGGGAAACGGGAGCGGGAAACACCACCATATTGAGAAGAGAGGGAAAACACGAATGTGCAGAAAGGATGTCTGGCCTGGAGACTAACTTGTGCTTCGCTTCACTTGTGCTTCACTCTGGTCTGCTCTGCAATCTGCATTGCAAGGTGTACTCAGTCAAAATTGTATTTATTTATTACATTTATATCCTGCTCTTTCTCCAAAGAGCTCAGAACACATGATTATTTTTATCCTCACAACAACCCTGTGAGGTAGGTTAGGCTGAGATATACATGACTGGCTGAGGTTGCTCTAGTTGAGTTTATGGCTATGCTTGCTGCTAAGGGTGCTGCTGTGGCAGCTCTTGCAATGCTAGGAAGAGTCGAGAGAGAGAAAGGGAGAGAGAGCGCAACTTCTGTGGATTCTGAGTCAGTGATTCTTTTTTTGGCCATTTTTGGACTGGGTTTGAAATGTGTATTCTGTGCTGGGAGGGACAGATTCCTTTTTACTGTGTGCTTCTGCACTGTTGTTCAACACTGCAGACAAGATGGGTGCTATCTACCACCAAACCCCCAAAAGAAATGGGCAAGTGGGTGATTTAAAACAACTTTTTAGCCTCACCCCAAAACCCCTAAAGGATCCTATAAAAAGTTAAAGGTTTGTTGAAGGTAGCACCCATCATGCCCTACCACCCAATCCATTTTGATGTCCCTAGGAGCTACCCATGGGAAACAATGATGTGTTTTGAATTTTCCCATTGTTCACTATGGCCGAAACACTAAACATGTTTCAAGTTTTGTCAAAGCAATCAGTTTTGATGAAACATTCTGGCCATCTGCATTTCGTTTTGAGCTCAAAACAGAACACAAAATCTGTTTCATACACATTCCTACTGCATCCATGTTAAGCAAAGCAAGCAAACTTTTCCATTTGTTCTGAATGATTTTTCTATTAATTTAATATAAGAAGAATACTGCAGGGGTCAAGAAATGTTGATTCTGTTCAGCAGCCAGAAAAATCTTTTATTCATCTGGTGATTTCTCATATTGATACATTACTTGTCAGGGTTTTGTTTTGCTCATCAGGCATCATATTTCACAGTCGATTAACTACTGTTTCACAGTAGATTAATGGATTTCCTGAGTCCTGGACATCAGGACTAATGAATGCTCTCCAATTGGGAATTGACAGAGGAAGTATGACTCTGTTGGTCCTTTTGGACCTCTCGGCAGCTGTCAATACTATCAACCATAGTATCCTTCTGGAGTGTCTGAGGGGGTTAGGGTGGGAGGCACTGCTTTGCTGTGCTTCCACTCCCACATCTCAGGCAGATTCCAGATGGGGTCCCTTGGGGACTGTTGTTCTTCAAAATCTGAACTTCAGTATGGTGTCCCTCAGGGCTCCATATTGTCTCCGATGTTGTTTATCATCTACATGAAACCAATGGGAGAGATCATCAGGAGATTTGGTGCAGGGTGTTATGAGTATGCTGATGACACACAAATCTTTTTCTCATTGTCAACATCATCAGCAGAAAGCAAATGCCTCTCTTGAAGCAGTGATGGGCTGGATGAGAAATAACAAACTGAGCCTGAATCCAGATAAGGAGGTCCTTATTGGGTGGGGTCAGAACTTGGGAGATGTTTTTGATCTGCCAGTTCTGGATGGGGTCACACTTCCCCAGAAGGAATAGTACACAGTCTGGGGGTGTTTCTGGACACAAACCTCTCCCTGATGTCCCAGGTTGAGGCAGTGGCCAGAAGTGCCTTTTATCCACTTTGCCCGATATGCCAGCTGCGTCCCTTTCTTGAGATAAATGACCTCAGAGCGGTAGTACATTTGGTGGTTACCTCCAGACTTGACTACTGCAATGTGCTCTATGTGGGGCTGCCTTTGTACATAGTCCAGAAGCTGCAGTTGGTCCAGAATGCGGCAGCCAGGTTGGTCCCTGGTTCATCTTGGAGAGACCATATCACTCCTATCTTAAAACATCTACACTGGCTGCCGATAGGTTTCCAGGCAAAATACAAGGTCTTGGTTATAACCTATAATGCCCTAAACAGCTTAGGCCCTGAGTATTTAAGAGAACGTCTTCTTTCCTATGTGCCACACCGCCCATTGAGATCATCAGGAGAGGTTCATCTGCAGTGGCCAGTGGCTCGTCTGGTGGCTACTCAAGGATGGGCCTTCTCTGTTGCTGCCCTGAGGCTTTGGAACATGCTTCTTGGTGAAATAAGAACCTCCACACCTCCTCAACTTTTAAAAAGAGAGTCAAGACACATTTGTTCACCCAGGCTTTTAATTAGATACTGTTTTAATAGTTTGATGGTTTTTAATAGTTTTAAAGTTGTTTTATTGTTGCAATGTTTTAACCTTTTTACTTGTTTTTATTGTTTTGTGGTAAACTGCCCAGAGACTTGCCGTTTTGGCTGTATACAAATATGCTTATTTCCCCACAGTGACCAGCCAGATGCTTCCAGGAAGCCCACAAGCAGGACACAAGGACAACAGCCTTTCCCTTATTTTTTGCCAACCTCACCATTCAAAAACATGGTGCTTCTATTTAGCTACCTCAGCTAACAAATTCTTCCATGAATTTCTCTATTTCTCTTTCACAGCCAGTGGCCAACAAACTCTTTCTTGTGGCAGTGAATTCTGTAAGTTAACTACACTTTGAGCCCTTTATCACAACTAGTGAAAAAGGGCTACCCTGTCTGTGAGAATGAAGCCCAGACAAACTTACTTCCCCATAGACGATCCTCCAGACTTCCCTGGGTGGGCGGATTGCCTGCCCAGACAAGCACCGGCTGCCGCTGATGGCTCCAGGGGCCGGGGTGCTGGGACGTGTTGCCCCGAGTCATCCCGCGCCCCTCCCGGAAATACCATAATGCACTGCATGAGTGCACAGTGCATTATGGGGACCCCATCCCCTCCCCGGGCTCCCCGCAGTCTGGCAGCCGTGGCTGACAGACAATTTTAAAACGAGGTTATGAGTGCTCACTCTCCTAACCCCATTTTAGAGGGAGACTTCGTAGGCGGGTTTGCCACCATGGTGCCACTGAGATCAGCCCAATACCGGCGGTTCACACACACACACACACACACACACACACACAACCAGGCTAGGTTCCCTTAGCCCAGTTTTGCATGCTCGTGTGAATAGCCTCTTTGTGTGAAGACATACTCCTTTTGTCTGTCTTGAATCGACCACCCATCAATTTCATGGGGTGATCCCAAATTTCAGTATTTTGGGAAAGGAAGAAAAATCTCCCTGCTTTCTCAAAGTCATACATAGTTTTCCAAATCTCTATCACATTCTTCTTGTAAATGACTCTCCTTCTCAACTGAAAAGTCCCAGCTGCATTTGCCATTCCTCATAAGGAATGTGCTTCAACTACCTTCATTCGGACTGTCCTTTTCTCTACCATATCCATAAGCACACACAGTACTATAATGCAACAGCACGAAAGAGTTACATTAAAATACATAAGGGTATTTTGCTCTCTGTAATTTCCCATTGCAGAGTCTCCAAAAGGTAAATAAAGAACCTCTTGCAAATACTGGCAAGCTTCCATATCCTCTTTACCAAACTGCATTTACTAATATGGGAATGAAAATGCAATACAGGAAGGATCGACCGGGGCGGGGGGGTGCTCATCACAATGAAAACAATCAAGCTCAAGTGAATCCTGAACTATAAGTAGTACCCTAATAAGATTCCAATGTAGTATTATGATGTTATTTAATCTAACCAGCCACTCCGCAATCATCTCATCATTTACTTTTTTAAAAGCTATTTTTCAATCAGTTTATAATGAAAAACTAACTTGCACAGTACTAAACCACTGAAATGCACGACTAATTGAGAGCAAGAAAGAGGCGGCACTGGTCTACAAACACATCCATGTAAACAATGTACAAATATCTGTTTTTAAACATATCCAGCACACAAGAAAAACACTACTATTTCAGCCTGGGCAGTGGGGGGAGCAAAATGAGGACTCTATTAAATATACAGATGCATCCTATGATACCAGGGTCAATTCCCAACATTAGATCTATTCTGACATTATGTTGTACAGCCATTCAGGTGTCGGTACACACATACAAGTTTTTGTGTGGATGACTATATGCATTCATTTAAAAAGTGAACCTAGGTCCCAACCCTCTCAAAGAAAGTACCAATGGGAAGTGCACTGAAGTATGGATGTTCAGCATAATGCATGAATCATCGTACATGCGTACACTGTGCACAGAGTGTACATGCTTTTAATATGAAGTGTAAATGGGACACTTTTAGCAATGTGGAGTAACAAGACTTTCAGTATTCTGTTGCAAAAGAAACAAATTAAGAAAAACTGTAGATGTATCAACATATACTCCAACCATTCCTATTTATTAGGAACCATCCATGTTTTCTGGTATCTGTTCCTGTTAGGCAACTTTTCGCTTTTGGGTTGGCTTGGGAATAGTCTGCACCACCTATGTTCACTATGTGCACTACATATGTTTACCTGCACAGGTCAACCTCCTGCCTTTGATATTAAAATCTAAGTGGGGAACAGATACAGCTTAACATAACTCTAGTGCACGTAAATGCATGTGGCATGATCAAGGCATGATGTTATGAGCAACACAGACACTCACACTTGTAAGGACAAAAGTGGTGAGGAAGTCCCACCCTGTCACTGTCACTTACCTCCTCACGCCAAGCGCACAAGCTTATGGTGCCATTTGTCTGAAGGGGGACATGATGTAAGTATGTTCACTGGCAATTCCATGAGCAACAACCTGGATCAGTCCAGGCAGCAGCTCACAGAATTGCAGGTGAACACGTTTATGGTGCCTCCCCGTTCAGACAAGTTGTACAATGAGCACATCTGTTGGGTGGGAGGGGGTAACAGCTGCAGAGTGGGACTTCCTCCCCACTTTTGCCATTGTGAGCACCTGTGGCACACATAACACCTGAAAGGAGCAAAAGTGGTAATGGAATTTGCCATTTCAAAGTGTTGCAGCTAGAAATGTCTATTATGAACTCCTAAATACAGTAAAATATTGTTACAGGTTTGCCTTAAAGGTGTGCCTGGTGAGAGTCCAAGATTTGAATGTTTATGTTAGTCAGCTGAGCTCTAGGATGGGAGCTGACTGTTAGGAGACAGGTTCCGGATGCACAGATCTCTCTGGAATATTTGGAATGAGAAAAGCCAGCCATCAGAGTTTGGGGTGTCACATCTCATCCCCCTTCTAGTTAAGAAAAGGGGGGGTGACAGAACACATGTGCACACGCACATGTCAAAACACACATGTGCAAACACATGTCAAAACACACATGTGCACACACATGTCAAAACAGCAGTTTGCAGTTTAAATAAAGAGTTGAGGGCTGAGGGCACCTTGAGAGCTGAGGGCATCTAGGGGTATCCCTCTCTCTGCTGACCAGAAATGAGGTAAAAAATGGTACATTGCAGAGTGCTCATGCTGCTTGTTTCCATTTATGTTTTACTTGTATACCATGAATAAAGCAATTACTTCTGAAGTAACATAAGCCCCGAGTACTCTCTCATCCATAGGAAACAAAACCCAAGTAGGACTACCCCTGGAACTTCTCACTGCTCAGGGAAACAAGGGCACACAGTAATATAATTGGACAATTTTCCTGTTATATCTTTAACCAAAAGAACACACACACTTTGCTTTCCATTAATGAGACCAGACCATGACTGTGGCTACACGGATTTTTCCTTGATTGTGCAAATCTAAAATACCAGAGCACCATTTGCCTTTCATCTCCAGATGTGCCCTCCCCACCCACCTGCCAATTATTGGCTATCTAGATACTAAATACATGTTGCTGAATGTTTTAAAGTGAAAGTAGCCTATAATCAATACATCTGCATTCACTGTGTGAATTAAGATTCTATTATAATTACAGGTTGGTGGCTTTTAAAAAAAAATAAAGAATTATGGAGCGTTTTCCAAAATACCCTGCTTCAGGAGCCACTACAGGACAGGCTACTGCAGAACAAACAAATGCAGCATACAGCGTGACAGGATGGGAGAGAAAGTGGTAGCTCAGGCAATGATCCCTGGTGCCAGGAATGTTAACATTACAGAAAGGCACTTTATCTGCAAAATACTGGAAAGTATGCAATAAAAGCTCCCTGATGAGTTCCCTCTCTCCCACTGAAATGGTCTAATTCAGAATATTTGTATAAAATGTGCTGGGGATGAGTTTCATTAAACCAGACCAAAAGGAATTAGCGCACCTTGCTCAAAATGTGAAATTTCGTTTTCTTATTTCACTCATTCATGCCTAATTTCCTATTAAGAGACCTACTGAATCAAGAACGTCATAGTAACATCTTTCAAGCAACAAGAAAGACTGTCTGAACATGCATGTCTGGGTTAGAAAATAATGCTTTAATTTACCTTTTCCCAGTCACTCCTGCCGCATGAACTGATTACCTTCTCATGGCACAAATTAGAAAGGCCTGTCCAGAAGCCCGCAGACACTGCTTTGGAAAATGTCCCTGTGTCACTGAGCTAAAAGGCCTTCTGAGTTGACTGAGTTGCAAATTTGCCTCTGGGTATATCACATGGCAGAGGCTGCTGCTTGCCTCTGTGTGATCTCCCTTGTTCTCCAAGAGTTTACTTCTCCAACTTCCCTGCCCTACCCCTTCTATTCTTCTGACTTTCTTTAAAATAAAAGGTCCACATTTTCCCCTTAGTTGTAACTCATACGGCCTGTAGTTTCTCATGCTACTAAATTTCCAAGTTCCTAATTACTTTTACAAAAATATAGCATGTGTATTTAACAGAGTTTTATGAAGCACAACAAACACACTGCTATAAAACCGTCATTTAGAGATAAAATGATTTTTGTCTCTTGACTGGCTCAAAGGAAGGTCAAAAAGAGGGTAAAATGCCAGTTCACTTTAAAGCATAGGTCTGAGCCAGGGGAATAAACTAAGACTGAAACCAAAATATTATGATCCTGATAAAAGCAGATATTTGGTTTATCATCTTCCACCATCACAATTAGAGCTTGCTCTAAGTTATGTTGTACTTAAACTGTAATTTAAGCGGAACATAACTTATAGCAAACACTGTTTATTAAGACAGCTAGACACAATTTCAGACCGACAGCATGGATTTCAATGAGTGTATTCTGTGCTTTAGCAATACAAAGCAATTCCATATCTCCTTTTGAAAATAAACACTTAATTCAGGATGTTTGTTCTGAAAAGTAGAGACACAGAAATAATTAGCAGTAGTTGGTAAAGCTGTGCACCATTTAAAAATATCCAATTGGATCCAATCTTGACAACATTGGAATCTGATTTGGGGACCCCTAGGAGCATCATATCAGTGTCAGATTTCCAATCTGAAAGGGGGGGAGGGTGCACTAGAATTTTTTTTTATATCAAGTTGGGAAATGAGAAAGAATTTAAAAAAAATGGGAGCAACTGATTCTAGGACATTGAAATTGGGCACACAAGTAGTACAAGATGACATGAATCTGTGTATTGGATTTGAAGCAAATTGGTCAATCCACCAATTTTAACAATTTTTTGAAATTTAAAAAAACTCCAAAAAATCTTGCAAGTGGCTTGTTTCACAGCAGAAAACAACAACAAAACTCTGGAACTGAAGCTGCCCTGCCCCCTTGGACCATCATCCCAACTCCTTGTGGAGGAATCTCCCCTTTGCCTTTATGAAAAAGGGAGAACGCCACTCCCTTTTCTGCCTCGTCTCTTTTTATACTAAAAAGGTTCATAAAATGTAGAACAGGATGACAAGTGCATGTGTATTTAATTTCAATAAAATTGGTCAGTCCACTGGTTTTAATGATTTTCCCCTACTGCAGTAAAACTGCCAGAGAGAGTTCTCTCTGTCCATAGAGTAAAGGTAAAGTTGTGCCCTCGAGTCAGTGTCAACTCCTGGTGTCCACAGAGCCCTGTGGTTGTCTTTGGTAGAATCCAGGAGGGGTTTACCATTGCTCCTCTCACGCAGTATGAGATGATGCCTTTCAGCACCTTCCTATATCACTGCTGCCCGATATAGGTGTACTTCATATCTAATGCAAGTGGAACTAATTGTTACATCTGAACAAACAACACTTTCACTTTCCCTAGGATTTGTGGATTGAATAATTCTGGCAGCTTTACTGTAGTAGAGGAAAGAATCAATTATTGCTATATTTAAAAAATCCTCATAGATGTATACAGGGAAATTTTTTTTTAATCAGCAAAAAAATGGCTGGGTAAAGAGCTCTGAAATTTTGCACACACATAGCTGAGAACAGCAGGACTGTGTGTTTAATATCAAATACATCAGCCCATGCATTGACTTTTTAAATTAATTTTTAAAAATAACCTAGAAATTGTATTCATCTCTGAGAAACATGGCAAGAAGTGATGTCGCATCCAAGAAGCACAAGGGAAGTAATGTAACATCTGAGACTCTACCACTTGCTTTTTAAAGTGGTAAGTAAAAAATTAAATTAAAATTGACTAAATAAATAATCCATGGGTGGGCAAGCTGATAGCAGAAAATAGCTTTTGTCCCCCGAGCATGCTCTGGATGCTATTTTGTAATTCCGATTGAATTTGGATATTATTTCCAACATTCATTTCAATTATTCTGACTGGATATCGGGTACCCAATATCAGATTGGAATTCAGCTGATTTTTACCAATTTTATTGATACTATTTGTTTAATGTGTTGTGAATGTTAAGATATTGTTAAAATCAATAAAAATTTAAACAAGAAAAAATTTTTATTGATACTGATAGCAATTCCGACATCAGAATTCCAACTTTGCACAGGCCTAGTAGCTGGACTGGTTTCTCAGACATTCAATAAATCTTTACAGACTTGGAGTTAGTTCTGGACCGAATCCTGGAGTACGGCAATGGCATCGCCACACACCAGAGTCTGGGGCCTCCTACAGACCTGAACCCAGCCTTCTTCACATCATGGACTGAGCCCTCCAGATCACCTCCCAAGTCTTGCCATCAGCAAAGTAGAGCAAAGTGGGGTGGGGTCAAGAGTTGGGAGGGCTCCATTTGCAGTCTGAATGCTGCAGTTCCTAATCACACAGTAAGCAGAACGAGAAGCTGGACTGGGAAAACAGATCAACCAAGGCAGGATGAGAAAAATGGAAAGAACAGCTTAACTGTACACAATAGGGCACAGGGTAGCGCTGTGCATCAGAGTAGGGCTGGACAATTATTTCCAGTTACTAGCTGCCAGGAAAGGAGCAGTACCCAAGTATCATTTCTCTGCACCTGATGCAAACGTGTAGTGCATTTCAATCAACCATGCACACAAAAGGCACTGGCTGGCTTGGAAAATGGGAGCATTAATCAGTCCTTACCTTTTTTTAGTTCCCTTTCTTTTCACGTTCAGCATTGGAGAACACTTTCTGAGGAAAATGGTGCTCAATTAATATTACAACTCGGCATCACAAGGTGGTCAGATCTGAACAGCAAACCAAGTAATTATGAACTTCAGCAACATCACTAATTTTGGCTAGCTACCAAGGCATGCTGAAATCTGTGGAGACTTGCTCCAGTTCCCTTCCTCCCCAGTCATGGACACTTTCCTCTGAGCTGCTTTGTCACCATGCTCACGAACCTCAGCAACTGATTACTGTACATGAACCAATCAAAGGCAATTGAGAGTGACATAAGAAAGGTTAATAGTAAGGGAAGGACTCTGCCAAAGCCTCTATGGTTTATGATGAAGGGGGTTAAAGAGCCGATTGCCTACATTTTGGCTGACACAATGGGCAGAGACAAGCAGTGAGAAAGGGCAAGAGGGTTAGTGGGCAGGAAGCCTTAAAAAGCTTACCTCCCCACAGACAACTGAGGGCTTCCTCTTCAGCAGGCAGAGCACCCGCCCAGACGATTATTAGCTGCTGCCAGTAGCTTGGAGGGTCAGATTACCAGCTGCTGCCGGTAGCTTGCAGGTCGCATAATGCACCGTGCGAGTGTGTGGTGTATTATGGGGATCCCCCCCTTCCCAAGATCCTCACAGTCTGCCAGTCATAGCTGCAAGCAGCCATGGCTGGCAGATAATCACAGCAATGGGTTTAGGAGAGTGCTCGCTCTCCTAATCTTGTTTTAGAGGGTGGCTCCAGAGGCGGGCTTGCCTCTGAGGTGCCACCAGGATTGGGCCTGATCCTGGCGGTACACATGGACGGGCAAAACCGGGCTGGGCTTCCTTAGCCTGGTTTTGCTTGCATGTGTGAATAGTTTCAACGTATGGCCCTTCAGACCTTACCCGATACAAAAGTATAGCCGGAGGTGGGATCTAAACACGATGATATGAGTAGAACTCAGATTAGTAGAACTTCTGCTACTATGAAGGCACAGCTAGGCACTAGTGACCATATGAAGTATACAACATCCAATAATTAAGGCTATTTACAAGAACACTGCTATATAAAAAATTTGTTATGAGAATTAACAGAATTAGCCATTCTGTTCATTTATTTAGTTAATACTTACTAAATAAAATCCTTACCATTAAGAAGTTACCAGAACTGTACTACAAACACTAATCACAGGGAAACTGCCTCAACAGAAGGAAGACTCTCCCTGAACTTCCTGACAGTTGCACTAATCAAAAGCCATTAAGTGAATAAGGGAAAGAAAATTCAGTAAAATGGGATGCACAGGCAATATGTTTGAAACATATTCTTTTGAATATCTCATGTCAAGGGTATTAGGGTTAAAAGAGAAAGAATTAAATTCAGTTGTGTGCTGAGAAAGCTCAATGCACAGCAGATAAGGAGCTTGACTCCCACCGCCCCCCAAACTCAGGCCATTTCCATTTTCCAAGGGTTAAGCCCCATAGGTTCGATGCAAAGGTGCCCTTCCATCTGCAGAAAGCATCTTCCACTCACAAAAGGGCTATTTGACACTTTGTGCTGCAGTAACATTCAAAGCCCAGCCTCAACTGTAGGATGATGTTCTGATTGCACAAAAAACTTGTCCAACCTCTTGCAAAAGCAAGCATTACAGAAATTCTATCCATCTGATTTTCTCCTGAGATTCTGCAGTTAAATACATTTGTGATCCACAATTCTTTGATTTAAAAAAAAAAATTCTTTCCTTAAAAAAAAAAATTAAGAGCCCCATGCACATGCAGTTTACCACAGTTTAAGTTGGCATTTATTCTTACAGAATACCAATGCACACCAACCAGGTGCATCTGTGTGAGGTGGGATGCTGGAGTGGATGGGCTTTTTGCTTGATCCATCAGGGCTTTTCTTATTATATATGTTCTTATGATTGGGGAGAAATCTACTCATCTCATTGTCCAACCATTTTGGGCAGCAACGTGTGTTCACTTCATATCAATGACAGTCATGTGGGTGAGAAGAATGGAAGAGGTTTATGTGCATCTTAAGATAAATTGGTTAATTGGTGCCCATTCCCTCTTTCCACATTTTTCATCCAACAATTTATCCACTTAAAAATTCAACTATATCATAACTTGAGCCTGACAGAGCAAATAGTTTTGAGGTACAGTATTTACGGTACAAGAGGATTTTGATATAAATTAGACTGTTATATAATTTTCTATTGAAAAACCTCAAACCTAGTAATTAGAGTAAAAGCAGGGGCAAAGCCTAAATTTGATTTGGAACCAAGTTAATAGAAAGTGATATCCCTGGGTAAAAGGTGTGCACTTTAATATACCATGATCTGGGGATAATGAGTTCTTGAAATTAAGCATTCTAAGAGTATAAATTAAAAAAGAAAATTAGCACAGAAACCTCAGTGAGCACTCTGTACTTTACTTACTTAGCCAAGACCCATAATTGATCCAGAAAGGTATGGAAAATGGATCTACTTGTTGCCATTTGTCTAAAACCAGTCACCTACCAATATCTAAACTACGGCTTATGCAAGCAAGACTTGTAACCGGGAAAGGGAAAAAAAATACAGTGCAGGAGTCAGAATCAGCTGGATGTCCAAGAAATCAGCCAAACAGACGATCATTTGTTTTCTATGGAGCCAACACAATACTTAAAATCACTGATCGATTACAAGAGTTGTGTTAATATGAATGGAACTTACCAGATTAAACACAAACAGATAGGTTTCAAATCCAGGGTGCTCGCATCTAAAACAAAAGTATCAATGGAAAGAATGCCAGGACAAGAAGTGCAGAATCAAGATTACTCTAGCATGGTGCAAGGTATGCATTTAAATCACAGCTTAACCCCGCACTGTCTGATCCTTAGTAATGTGAAGCTCCTAGATAACAGCTGCTGTAAAGGTAAAGTGTGCCATCGAGTCGGTGTTGACTCCTGGCGACCACAGAGCCCTGTGGTTGTCTTTGGTAGAATACATGACGGGTCTACCATTGCCTCCTCCCATGCAGTATGAGATGATGCCTTTCAGCATCTTCCTATATTGCTGCTGCCCGATAGAGGTGTTTCCCATTGTCTGATCAACACACCAGAGGGGATTCGAACCGGCAACCTCTGGTTTGGTAGTCAAGCCATTTCCCCTCTGTGCCATTCTACAGAAGCTCTTAAAAGAGCTGGGTGTGGACCCTAGCATTACAACAGGCATGTCTTTAAAACAAAGATTTAATTTGAATTAAAGAATGTTTATATACAGGAGAACCTCAGTATTTGTGGGGGTTCTGTTCCCTGCTACTACCATGGATACAGAAAACCATCAATAGTGATTAAATGGGGCAATGTAAATCTGGGGTTAGGTTTCCAGAGGTCAGAAAAATATCTGGAAAGTGGGTAAAATGGCCCTAAAATGTGGGGGAAAGTGGCCTTCCATGAAGGGGGCTCCCAACTGCTCCATGCTAATCAACGGGGCGGAATATTTGTGAGCTCAAACAACTAAGTAGGTGGGCAGAGCTTATGGAACTCAATGGTGAGCTGTAGGGAGGAGGCAAAAAGAGTGAGGAATTTCCCAGCTTGAACAATCCCGTCTGCTTCTGGGGGGGAAGCTGTCTAGTAGCCTCCACAAAAGAACATGCTGAAACTCTGTGGCCCCCTTACTATGCAGGTTCTCAGAATCCAGTTCTGATTCTGAAAGGGAAGCCATTTGACACAGCCAATCTCTTGGTGTTATGAAGTATTGCCCTTCCAGGTACTGGTGGGCAAGTTTTGAGGGAATTTCATCACAATTCCCCAGCTTTATGGGAACATTCTAGGAGGTTCAGATAACCACAGCATGGTTTAACAGAAGAAGAACTGCCACTCTGTAGCAGTTACACAAAACGGAAGAGCTCTGCTCCTTAATATTAACTCCTGAAGCTTTTAGGGCAGGATGAAAAGGGGCTGGAACTGAGCACCAGTGCTGCCTAACCTACCAACAACCCAGGCACGCACACACCCCAGAAAACGGGGGGGGGGGAGATTTGCACATGAAGACAGACGCACGTTAGAGCAGGGACGCCTTTCTTTGTTGCTAGCTTTTGTTTTTATACCATGCTCAGCCACAGGCTCAAGTCACACGCACAATCCCAGGGATGTACTGCAACACCGGTTGTGGATCCATAATTGTTTGGCATACTTGGACCCGAGGCCTGCTTCAGAGAGCATGATTTTCATCACCCCCACCGCCTGTTAAGATCATCTGGGGAGGTCCAGTTGTGGTTGCCACTGGCTCGGTTGGTGGAGACTCGAAACTGGGCCTTTTCTAGAGTTGCCCCGGAACTCTGGAACGTGTTTCCTAATGAAATGAAGAGTTTCCCCTTCTCTGATTGTTTTTAAGAAGGAACTAAAAATATACCTGTTTAGTTGAGCTTTTAGTTGATAGTTTTAAAGTTTTGGTTTTAGAGTTTTTATTGTATTTTAGATTGATTTAATTATGTTAATTTTTAATTGGTTTTATATTGTGAACCGCCCAGGGACTTTTTGTATGGAGCAGTACGTAAATGTACTAAGTAAATGAATGAATGAATACTATTGGTATGTGCATCACAAATTCTAGGTAAAATGTAAGCAGCTGAGACACACCTCACCTCATATCTGCACATGATGTGTGGTGAAATTATCGCTACTTTACTATGTGGGATAGTAAGATGACCAAAGCATCCTGGGGTAAGAGAGCTCAACCCAGCAGTGTTCACAAGCATGTGACTGTACATGCGCACAAAGCATGCACATGAGCACACGCACACAATTTTTTTAATGTCCACTCCATTAATTTTAGATCCTGCTCTGGTTGAATCAGGAAGGCCCCACTCTGAATGCATGTGTGCACGCACTGCCTTGATACTAATGCCCAGAACAAAACTCATTCCACACACAGATGGAAAAAAACAGACAGAAGACTTCACCCCAGGGTAGTCTGGTTGTCTGTCTAGGCTAAGACCTACATTCTAAAGTGTGGTTGAAGTGCTTTCAGCTCACATTCTTTGCCCTAAACCAAATGCCTTGGAATGTAGCAGATGTGGTTCAAAATTGCTTCCATCACACTTTAAAGGTGGTTTTAGTCTGGTCTTTTTACTTTATTGATGTTATTAATTTTTAATTGTTTTGTTAATGTTGTGAGCCACTCTGAGCAGTAGTGTTCTGGAAGGGCAAAGTATACATATTTTAAATAGATAGATAGATAGATAGATAGATAGATAGATAGATAGATAGATAGATAGACAGACAGACAGACAGATAGGAAGCTATCTGTCTGCCTTCACCTTATGAAGCTGGTGTGTGCACAAACCACAGTATGAAGCACATATCAGTATAAAACACTTCGTAAAGGGGGAAAAAACCACTCAACAACTGTGTACTTGGAGAAGTCAAAAAATATGGTGCAGCAGTAGACCCCACTGAAGACTGCAGCAAGCAAATCACACACAGAAAGCTTCCATTCACCATCCTTATTTATTAGAAATTTCTTATATACCGCCTCCTCCAAAGACTCTAGGCAGTGAACAAAAACAACAATAGCAATAGCAATAACTAAATATAAATAAATAAATAAATAAATAAATAAATAAATGGCAAAAGACTGGAGGAAAAGGTAGGTCTTGAAGAAGGGTCCTTGAAAGACACAAAGGAGAGGGCTGAACAAATCTGGGGGAGGAAGGGTGTTCCAAAGAAAAGGGGCGGCCACAGAGAAGGCCCTTCTATGGGCCCAGGCATCATGCACTACACCAGGGCCCAGGACACTAAGGAGGGCTAAGTGAGTAGACCTCACAGGACGAGATACAACTGGCTGAGAGAGGCGATCCTGTCATAATCTACCCACTTGTATTCGTACATTACCACCATCAATGGTCTTTCTCCAGTGAAGAGCTATAACTTCAAGCAGCCCTTCAGGGCTGAAAGGGACAAATTCAGAGGTCCAGCTCCCATTATTGAACACTTTCAGTTCTTCAACTTTGAGGCAACTTAACCCCAAGAGTCAAAGCGCACTTCATTTTGAGCGCTTCCTCGTCTTTCAATTCATAACAAAGGAAGCTGACTTTTTAGAAAACAAACACCAAACAGGACCAATCACAAAGAAAAACTGGTTCCTTTTTAAGCAACTCTGGCTATGGATGGGTTTGAACAATGATACATATGTGGCTGACACCCCCTCCCCCAAAAAGGGTCAGTAGTCTCTCTACAGCCAAACATCATCATCAACAACAACAGGTTGCTTACCTGTAACTTGGGTTCTTCTAGCGGTCATCTGTGCTCTTACACGAACAGGCGCAAAGCCCATTCATGTAAAGCACAGAGACCACGTCGAAGAACCAAATTTATGATCAAATTACTGCACTGCTCCTCTTATTCATATTTTTAACATTAGCAGAATTCAGAAGTTGTATTCCTTTCAAAAATAGCCTGGGTGCATGAAACATTTTAAAAATGGCAAGGAACAGCAAATGTTCCATTTATGAACAGCAATTATAATTCAATTCCAAAAATCTGCCCACTATTAGCATTCATAACAATCCTGTAATGACTTGTTTAATAACAAACCAGATGTAGTGTATCAGAGAGCATATTAGTTTACTAGCCTCAGGCATAAAAATACTGCATCTATTCTCACAAATAAAATCTTCAAAGATCATCCAAAACAAGAGAGGGAGGGAACAGTTTTAATAGTTTACAACAAAATCTGCCTAATATCCAATACATGCAAGCAGTTCACCAGTTTTACACTATGGTTTACAGAGGCCCTCTAAATGCAAAAGAAATATACTTCTCTGCTACTGCAACATACTTGTTAAAGCACTTAAAGCAGGCAGGTCTGATCACTCAACCTTTTTCACAATCATCAAAACTAATGCACCATTAATTCGTGAAATGAATATGTAAGCTACTCAGCTTACATTAACTTTGTTAAGTTAAAAAGAAAAAGAAAAAAGAACCAGTTAACCAACCAGCTAGCAGACACTGTGCTATCCCTTAATATCTATTAACCAATTATGGTCTTTTCTGTGTCTAATACCATTTGATCATTCTCCTTGATATTCTGATTAGCAATCTGTTGCTTACATAACTTTAGAGGCATTGGTTTCTGAACAGGACATTCATTAAGTCTGAGTAGCATTTAGTGTAGTATCAGCAGTAATTAAATATCCTTTGATATTCCCTCTAACACAGCCTTACAAACAAAGCTTCAAGGGATGTTTTGTCAATCCCATGGAGCAGCCACTCCAAATGCACACCAGCCACCTCCTCTGTGAGTCAGAATTGCTTCCCTTCATGGACAATGGGGACAAACGTGGGATTGTTTTAATGGAAGGCGGTATATAAATTTAACAATTAAAAAAACAAACCTCCTTGGATGTGTTCGGCCAACCACTTGTCCTTTGGATCCTTGTTCAACATAGCTTATAACATCTAGCAGGGAGGTTGTTGGAGATGGCCTAGTTGACATCATAAATGCCTCACAGAGGGAAGGCAGGATGCTTCCATGTTTGAAGGAGGCAACTGCGAGATCTTCACTTACTATAAGAAGCCTGCTCTAGAGCCCTTGGTGATGGATAATTATAGGCCAGTCTCCAACCTCCCTTGGGTGGGCAAGGTAATTGAGAGGGAGGTGGCTGATCAACTCAGGCAGTTCTGGATGATACTAATTATCTAGGTCCATTTCAAACTGGCTTTAGAGCAGGCTATGGGGTAGAGACAGCCTTGGTCAGCCGGATGGATTATCTCTACCAAGGAATGAACAGAGAGAGTGTGACTCTAATGGTTCTTTTGGACCTTTCTGAGGCTTTCAATACTATCGACCACGGTATCCTTCTGGATCGCTTGGGGGATTTGGGGATAGGTGGCACTACTTGGCAGTAGTTCCCTTCCTATCTCTTCTATAGATTCCAGATGGTGTGACTCTGAGATAGTTGCTCTCTAAAATGAGAGCTATTGTATAGTGTCCCTCAGGGCTCCATCCTATCCCCGATGCTTTTTAACCTCTTCATGAAACCGCTGGGTGAGATCATCAGGAGATTTGGAGTGGGGTGTTATCAATATGCTGATGACACCCAAATGTATTTCTCTATGACATCATCATCAGGAAATGGCATAGCCCCCCTAAATGCCTGTCTACAGGCAGTAATGGACTGGATGAGGGATAATAAATTGAAGTTGAATCCAAGCAAGACTGAGGTACTCATGGTAAAGGATCATATTTTGAGGGATGTAATAGATCTTCCTGTTCTGGATGGAGTTGCAGTCCCCCACTCCCCACCAAGGAACAGGTACATAGCTTGGGAGTGTTTTTGGACCCACGCCTCACTCTGGATTCTCTAGTTGAGGCCATGGCCAGGAGTGTTATCAACTTCGGTTGATATGACAGTTACGTCCTTTCCTTGAAGATAATGATCTCAGAACTGTGGTGCACTCTTTGGTAACCTCTAGGCTTGACTAGTGCAATGTGCTCTATATGGGGCTGCCTTTGTAAGTAGTTCGGAAACTTCAGTTGGTCCAAAATGCAGCAGCTAGATTGGTCTCTGGGGTTTCTTGGCGAGACCATATTATGTCTGTTTTAAAGCAACTGCATTGGCTGCCAATAGGTTTCCGGGCAAAATACAAAGTGCTGGTAATTACTTTTAAAGCCCTAAATGGCTTAGGACCGCGTTACCTGGGAGAGTGCCTTCTTCTGCATGATCCCCACCACACATTAAAATCATCAATAGAGGTCTGTCTCCGTATACTGCCAGCTCGTCTGGTGGTAATTGGGGAGCGGGCCTTCTCTGTAGTCGCTCGTGGGCTGTGAAATGCGCTCCCTATATATTTTCGTGGCTTAACATCTTTAGCAGCCTTTAAAAGAGCCCTTAAAAGCCAGGCTTTTAATAATCTCTGAATGTTTTAAATTTTTAATTGCTGTTTAAATTTTTTAGTTGTGGTCATCTTTGAATGTTTTACATTTTAATTGTTTAATAATTGGGTTTTATTCTTTTTTTTATTGTGTGTGTTTGTAAACCGTCTAGAGCCTTTGGAGTCAGGCGGTAAATAAATCAAACAAACAAACAAAAATAATGGGCTTCCACCACAACTCAGGGAGAGCAGCACATAGTAACCAGATGAAGGCAAAACTCAAGCAGCCCTCTAAATCTAGAAGGCAATGAGAGCAAGCATGATATGCATGCATCTACAACGGAACTGCATATTTTGTCACTTAAAGACTGACTGGGAGCAACTGTCCTCAGTCACAGCAAGCAATAGATAGATGGCTACCATAAAAGATAAAATGGTCACATAACTCCAGAGAGTCATTAAGCAAAGAGTCAGTTGAGTACAGAACATCAGGCCTAAGTGGATTTCATTTCTGTGCCAGGCACAGGTTTGGTTCAGTTAAGAGCTAGTTCTCTCTGAGGTAATAAACTTCCATCCGGGCTAAGAAACTGCTTCACACTACACATGACTGAGTGCTTCTCCATATAAAAGAAGTTCCTGTGCATGGTGAAGTAGCGTAGTATGTCAAGGAGAAGGCTAAGCTGCAACTCTTCTCCCCTGATATGCTAGTTTTCTAAATGGAGGACAGTGCGTTGTATGGGCGCACATTTGAAGCATGTGAGCCTTCACCTGCAGTCTGAACTAGTGCAGCCCAGACACACATTTACCCGCTCCATGAAAACTAGACCTAGCTAGTGGGCCACTGCTGAGCTTACATCCAGGAAGCAATCATGAAGAATTTCCTGCATGGTACAGCTGTTTGCATATCAACTGGGCTTTGCAGTTTGAAAAAGGCCCGCTGTGTCTTCAGCACTGGCCCCACAAGTGATCTGGGATCTTCCAGCTAACTTAAAATATACCTGTGTTGTATTAAAAATCTGGACAAATTAGTCTAAGGGCCTGTTCACTTGCTTATCAAACCACCCCTGTGCATATGTCACTTATTTAATGCATCTTACAAAAGGAGAAAAGATTGGAATGGGGGTACAACATATGTGCATATACTCATGCTGAAATACATGTAGTGGGCAATGCACACAAGTCCACTATCCCATAGGGAGACCTCTGATTTGGCAAGTGCATAAGCTGGCTCCAAGACTTGCAAAAACTAATGCCAAAGTCATCTGCATTCAGCCTCACAGAACAGGTGGCAGACCTATAGTCCTGCAGTTGAAAATGACATTCTGAACTCTGCAGCATACAAGAAGTTAAAAAGTAGGGGCCATAGGGCCATTTAGCCAGAGCTGGAATGAAAATACAATTAAAATAATTTAGCAATTGCAAAAGGATTTGACTTAATTATTTTGAAACCTTACATGACAGATGGTCTGTCCCTAAAAAAAGGAGAGTCCATACCATCACAGCTGCATCTCAGTGATGCTAAACATTTACTAGTTGTACTTCAAACGGGCATTGTTTCATTAGACTATTTATGAGAAGACAAATTTAAATATAGCAATGTGCTGATTCTTTACTATTAATATATCGTTTTGATTACTAATGTACAATTTAAACATATGTACATTTCATATTCAAAGCGATATTATTTGTTTTAATATTTTATAGAAAAGAGCACACGTTCATCATTTAGTGACAAAAACATGTTGCTCATAACTCATTACATAAGGAACAGTAAGATGGATAGCGAACCATTAAGCCTTCCTGGGGATCATTCTGGTAGCTGTCATTAGCATAATTGGGAGCATATTTTATCCTGACCTTTTGCAAAAGCTCTTATTTCCCAAACGTGATGGATACTGAATTGCTTTTTCTGTACCAATAACCATCAGTTCCTATGGGAAGGTGCCAATTATATATTGGAGGGAAAGGCTTTATCAGATGTGTTATACATATGTAATACATACATACACTGTACATATTCTTTTTTCCAAAAAACACAATTGTGACAATTATAACCTTGGATTCCAGTATCCATAAACTGTATTTTCATTTTAACAAGAAGCAGACATATTTTAATTTAAATACATCTTTTTTTTTAAGTTGTTGCCACAAAAATTTTGCCCGGCATTCTTAACACAGTGCTTACCACCCATATAGGAAGAAACATAACTATAATCAGCATTCATTTTGTAACCATCTTTGCTTTAAAAAAATAGGCGCAAGCAACTGGTGACCCCCTAGGCTAAAAATATCTCCCTGAGAGATGGTTCTGTATTGGGCAGGGTGGGGAGGGGGAGAGAGAAAGAGAGAGAGAGAGAGAGAGAGAGAGAGAGAGAGAGAGAGCGCACTACATGGAATTCACGTCCTATTCGTGAGGATTAGCATCATGCCTATTTGGACATCATGCCACCGCCCCAGCTTCTTGTGAGGAGCAGGGACTCGAGTTCAGTTTGTGCAGAGTCAATGTTTGTTCCAGAAGGACCTGGAAAAGAGCCTATAGGAATGAAAGGAATGGGAAGATCTCTTGTTAGACTTGTGTTCTTCTTCCTTTGCTGGTGTAGGAAGAGGAATAGCTATCTTCTTGTCTTTCTTTTCAATGTATTTCATTCTTAACAGACACTCTGCCACCAAGAAATGGAGTCATGGAGATATGAGGTCTAGGTCAGAAGTCTAAATTCCAAACTGAGCCACAAGTCGTAGCAGACCACAACACCGAGGTCACAGTTCTGGCCAAGTAATGGATCAACTCAATGGAAGAGTCAAGAAATCAGCTACTTTGTTCAGTTTACTGGGGATTTTCCCAAGGCTCATATACCCAAAAAGTAACTGCCACTAGCAATTATCTGATCCAAAGAATGTGCATCCTTTCAGAGATGGAACTGGTGGTGATTACCCTCAGTGTTAAGACCCAAATGTCGTAAGCTCTACATAGTAAAAGAAACTCCTCCCCAGTTTCTTGCTAAGTTGCACTGCCACATCTTTTGCTACTAAACAGCTTATGCAGGAGGTTGTCCTGTCTGGAGTCTGATTTTCAGGTGCTGTCTGCTCTGAGGACATCCTTCTACTCACTTGCCAGTTTTCCAGCATATGGTGTCTCCTTTTTTGGGGGGGGGCTCTAGGCCATCAGCATGAGATGTTACCAGAAATTAAAAAAGGGGGGAGGCTGCCATCAAATTCCCTAACAAACTAATGGAGAAAAGCAGCATGTCGGCACTTCCTCGGGATCCCTCCAAACCTTTGGTCAATGAGAGCAAGTCAGCCCCTTCCATGCAAAACGAAGGGTAGGAAGGAAAGTAGCTTGAGGTTCCAGCAAGCAGTCTGCTCATTAACTGAGCACTTACAGGGGCCAGCATCGTTAAGGCCTGGGCTAATGTGCCCCTCCACTCAGCTAACAAAAATATTGGTGTTTGAGGTGGTAGCGGAAAGCATTGAAACAAACAAACAAACAAACAAAAACACCGAATCTGGCAGTGGCTCCAGTCGCTCAGACCTGCACCTCCTCATCAGAAGGCAAAGCCAAATGGAGACGGAGCTTCTCTGAAGAAGGAAACAATGTTGTCTGGCCTGCTTTCGGCATTGGGAGGAGAAGCCGACCCTACTCCATCTGTTCTCTTACCACTAGTTGAGAAGAATCATGCTCAAATATTTATAATCAAGCAATTAATATGCATTTTCACTTAGGAAGTAGCTGAAGTGCAAACAGGAAGCTTGACTGAATTCAATGATTTAAACTCTGATTTTCCAGTTATATGAGAGAGAGAGTGCGAGTGAGAGAGATCAAGAATTAGGATCAAACTACCCAGAATAAAAGGGTTTGGATAAAGCAATTCAATTAATTAGTAAGCCTTGGCATTTCAACCCCCATTATCTTAAAACATGCACAGGAGCTGGCAGCAGCTTTTCGGTCCTCTCTCTGGTACTGTAAACTTACTTCACTGAAGTACATAACAATGCTATTACAGGCAATGATAGGAATGCAAACTCCATTTGCTACAAAAAAAAGTAGGCAACTTGTAGGGGGGAAACCCTATGCACAGCAGCATGTCAACTTGGTCTTGTTAAGCAATCAATCAAGAAAAATTGCTCAGTTACATACATACACTGAAGCAGAGATACACACTCATTAGGGCTACAGATATATGTTTTCTCATATACCTAAAAGATAGTTCTCAGCTTCCATTGTTTGGTCACTCTGAACTTCCAAGTGCAATTAGATCAAGAAAGGCCTCCACTATCTTCTTCTGGCCTCTCCATTCCTCACAGAGAGAGCAGCAACTCCAGACACCCAGTTCCTCAAGCCTGGAGCTGAAGCCACCAGAATGAAAGGAAGGCAGCATGGATGAAGCTCAAATCCCCTTGAGCAAGGAGAGCCTCATGCATTCCATCCAATTTGTGCACTGACCAAGCCACCACTACTACTTGTATGGGTCCAGCCCTTGGTCCCAGATCTCTTCTCTGCTCTCTGAGTAGAGGGAGAGTGATGTCACCATCCTGTCTCCACTATATACCAAGGTCCAGAAAGGCAGGGTCCTTTCTCCCCTCCCCCTGGCTGGGTAGGGTCCTTTCTCCCCTCCCCACATCCACCCCCTCACAATGCAAAGGCAGGATGACATGACTACTAGCTAACAAGGCCCTGAATACTGATGTCTATCTGACTGATGTGAAAACTGCACAATCTAATCATCCAAATGAGTGTCCCAAACACATTGCAAGATGAAACACGTACTGTTTTTGTCCAGGAATTCTCTTACTTTCTACAGGGAAGGGGAAGGGTGCAGTCTGAAACACCCTTGGAGGGGCACACTTACTACAAACCAGAGATGTGGGTTTTTCTGGAAAAATGTGAATTGGAAGTTTTTATCTAAAAGTTTTTTTTAAAAAATCCCCATGCAAACTTCCCCACCCCCCACATTTGCATAACATTGTATTAATGTTTCTCCCCCACACTCCCCTGCAAAAACCAACAACCCCTATACACATTTTCCTGATGCCCTTAATGGATTGTGATCTGATCTGGCATGTTACTGTATTTGACTTAGTTAAACTGTAAAAATATACTTCCACCATATTAGTTTCCAATGCTGTATCTTAAAGTGTTTTCAAGTAACCAAGTAGTAGACCTGAAATATTTGTGGGGGGTAGGCAGGGCACAGATGTCAAAAAAAAAAAAAGACACTTTATGTATTTTAATTGTTTTACTGAAAAAATAAAAATTTTATGAAATATTTTAATTAGAATACTAAATAAATAAAAAAACATATGTACTGTCTCACACCTTCTAGTGATAATCACCTGAAAAACATTAACTATAACTTTGAAATTGCTGAACTTGCCTAATATTGCACAGGTAACATTAACTGTTACTGATTTTATGGAACAATGCTGGACATCTGGACAAGCATTGTGCAAGTTCAACAGTGTGAGATCCAGACTACAGCTGTACTTTCATTTGTGTAGGGGTAGGGGAGATTTTTACCAATCTTCCCTACCCTTGGAAACCCATTGGGCATCACTGAAATATGATAAAAATAGAAGTATGAGGAAATTGTCTGGAAAAGCCTCCATTTTGGAAGAGGCATCATGGAAAACTGTCTGCTGAAAATTCCAGGAAACAAGAGGAGAGGTATAGCATTCTTTTGAGCATTCAATGTTGCTCCATCAAACATCAGGAGGAAGATCATGCACATAGAAGATGTGAGCACATGCCAGGCATCAGAGGACACATGGCTGTAATAATCTATGGGCAAGGGCTATGTTTCAAAACTGGTTTTGCCATACAACACAAAGGATTGTTATTGGGATGATTATCAACTACTACTAACCCCAAAGAGTTAAACTGTGTACTACTCTGAACTAAAGGTGATGTGTGCCGTCAAGTCGATTTCGACTCCTGGTGCCCACAGAGCCCTGTGGTTGTCTTTGGTAGAATACAGGAGGGGTTTACCATTGCCTCCTCTCGCGCAGTATGAGATGATGCCTTTCAAAATCTTCCTATATAGCTGCTGCCCGATATAGGTGTTTCCCATAGTCTGGGAAACATACCAGCAAGGATTCGAACCATCAACCTTCTACTTGTTAGTCAAACATTTCCCTGCTGTGCCACTTAAGGTCATCTAGAGCCCCTATATTACATGGACAATAGAATTAGTACTAAGGCAAGGGTTCAAAAATTCTGAACGTCTGGTTTATCAAGGTAATGAATTGGCATATCTGACTTGAATGAATGGGTTTTTCAGAATTAGGGCTAGTGTAGTCCAGTGGACAGAATACTGCACTTGGACCCAATTATTATTCCAAGTACATCTCAGCCACTGTCTCAAAAGCACCAAATCCTAATGGGAGGAAGGGGGGGCGAGGGGCAGAAGAGCAATATTGCAAGGATCAGATCACAGTAACTAAAGACCATGAAGCACTTCATATATTCTAGAGCAGGGTTTCTTAACCTTGGGCCCCCAGATGTTGTTGGACTACAACTCCCAGAATCCTCAGACATGGCCTTTGTGGCTGGGGATTCTGGGAGTTGTAGTCCAACAACATCTGGGGGCCCAAGGTTAAGAAACCCTGTTCTAGAGTATGATATATGTATGGGGGGGGTTGAATAAGAATCATTTACCTGTACATGTCATCTGCCAAAGGGGATCAACACCCACAACTATCAGTAGGTGAGTGGGTGTGTCTAAAAATAAATAAAACAGGTTCATTTGGAGCCACAAGATCATGTAATTTTTCAAATGGTATTCCAACCACTTGCAAAAGTTGCATAAGATCAAAAAGAAAAATTAACAGAAACACTTGAAGAAACATTAAGACACAAAAAATTCTCTTCAATATTTGTACCAAACGCAAAGTGGGGGGGAAAATCAAAGCACAAAGTTCACTAACAGAGCAATCCTATGTGTGTTTACTCAGATGTGCGTCTCACTGTTTTCAGTGGGGGTCACTGATCAAAAAGTGTGAACAGGACTGTAGCCTGAGACACTGAAAAGGTTACTTGCTTTCCTCAAATGGTCTAAGTAAGAGGAAGAGATCCCACTGCTGAGCTTTAAGTCTAGTAGTATTAACGAGTCTTGGCACTAAAAGGATCTTGACCCAGCCTGCTGTATTGCAGTCATAAATTGTGCTGCTTCGATATCAGATATTCCCTAATACCCACCTACGCAGAATGGTGCTATTTAACCACAGAGCTGAACTTAATTAAAAAGAAGGATTGTAGACCCCCAGAGCTCTCTCTCACTGAGCTGACTCCATCCCCTCACACATATTACAGGAAAGGTTTTATGTCAGGCCATTATTGATTTTATAGATTCATTTTCTACTCATGGCAGACTTCACAGCACCAGACAGTAAGTTCAGCAAAAGGTAATAATCTAAACAGCAACCCTAGAACAATCAAACAGCCCCATCAGCCTTACTTTTTAAACCAATAATAAACACTCTATAAAACAGTCAGCAATTCAAGAGCAGCCACAAGGCTTCTGTCTATTGGCTCTCATCCATCAAGCTGTGCCCTTCAAGCACTGATTTCAGACACACACAGCTACTCCTGGAGGTTTTATTAAGGTAAGGTGTCACTCACTCTTCAGCGGCAGTTGGTGTGGGCACCACCGAGGGTGGGTAGGCAGCAGGCACTTTTAACTGTAAAAGTGGTGGAAGGTGTGGCAGAAGGAGAGGTAAGCACCTACTAATTTACAGTTAAAGGTGTCTCCTGCCCCCCCACCGCCTCCAGCGGTGACTGCACCAGCCAGCACCTGTCTCTCTCTCTCCCTCACACACCACACTCCAGCACCTCACCATTTTAAATAAATGTTAAACAGCGCTGGAAATAACACTGACCTTGAGGGACACCATATTGCATTGGCCAAGCTGGCAAACAGACCTCCTCCCGCTCCTCGCCACTTGCTCCGGACAAAACTTTGGGTGCATCCCTGGTTGGGGTGGGTGGGGCGGGGGAGAGAGCTAATCAAGGGCTGCAGCCACGATCGATAATACATGTTCCACTCAAAAACAGAGTTAGAAATTGGTCTACCAGGCCTGGGCCATTTGAGGTATGATCACCATCTCTTTCAAAAAGTGGCAGCCACCTGCTCCCCACCCAAAGAGGAGTTTATGAGCTCAACCAAAAGGCAGATGAAGCCTCTGCCAGGCTGTCTTCACAAGGGTCCAGACAGCATGATGTACCTTTCCAGCTCGCAGAACTTCTGTCTTCAAAGGAACTTCTGAGAACATCCTCACTGTGCTCATGAAACTGCCCACATATCTCTTCTCTTTCTTTCCAATTCCTCCTGCACAAGTTATGGCTGCCACTTGCCAGACTCTTCTTTTTTTTCTCCCCTCTCATATTGCACTGCTCCTATCAGTGCAATATCAGTCCAGATCAGCTGTCAACTGGCTTCACTCTCTCCATGTCTGGAGCACATAATTCAGGTACAAGTCCTGCTCTATCTGGAGTACCAGAAGGCCTGCCCACAATTCTTGTTCCACTTGGTCTCTCTCTGCCCCCTCACCCAACCTCTCACCTGAACATGGAAGCCCTCCTGTATCTGGGGTGTCAGAGCCATGCATGCTATCCTTCTGCCCATCTACAGCCTGCCAGTTTGTCTCTCAAACCAAAGAGGCACCTTTTAACGTGGTGATTCTCGTTATTGAGCAGGGGGAGAGTAACTGGCCCTATCCACCCCCAGCACAGGACCTCCAGTGACTGTTGCTGGTGTCTATCTTGTGTGTGTTTTTTTAGAATGTGAGCCCTTTGGGGACAGGGAGCCATCTTATTTATTTATTATTTCTCTGTGTAAACCACCCTGAGCCATTTTTGGAAGGGCGGTATACAAATCGAATTATTATTAATAACAACAACAACAACAAAGCAGAAGGAATAGAACTGCCCAATGGAAGCAAGATCAAGAACATTACAAATACCTGGGCATTCTCCAGGCTGATAACATCGTACACACTGTAGTTAAAAGAAAAATTGGAAGTGAATACATCAGGAGAGTTAGAAAAATCCTCAAGTCCAAACTCAATGGCGGGAACACCAAACACGCCATAAACACTTGGGCTATACCTGTTATCAGATACAGTGCAGGAATAATAGACTGGACCCAGGCAGAGCTAGAGACGCTAGATCGTAAGACCAGGAAAATCATGACCATCAATCATGCTCTGCACCCCCACAGTGATGTCGATAGGCTATACTTCCCTCGCAGCTCAGGTGGAAGAGGAATGCTGCAAGTCCATCAAACAGTAGAGGAGGAGAAAAGAGGCCTTGAAGAATATATCAAGGACAGTGAAGAAGATGCACTTCAAATGGTCAATAATGCGAAACTATTCAACACCAATGAAACAAAACAGGCCTACAAGAAAGAACAAGTCAAGAACCGAGCAGAAAAATGGAAAAATAAGCCCCTGCATGGTCAATATTTGCACAATATAACTGGAAAAGCAGACATCACCAAGACCTGGCAATGGCTTAAGAATGGCAACTTGAAGAAAGAAACAGAGGGTTTAATACTGGCTGCGCAAGAACAGGCACTAAGAACAAATGCAATAAGAGCAAAAGTAGAAAAATCAACCACAAACAGCAAGTGCCGCCTTTGTAAAGAAGCAGATGAAACCGTGGACCACCTAATCAGCTGTTGTAAAAAGATCTCACAGACTGACTACAAACAAAGGCATGACAAAGTAGCAGGGATGATACACTGGAACATCTGCAAAAAATACAAGCTACCTGTAGCCAAAAATTGGTGGGACCATAAAATTGAAAAAGTTGAAGAAAATGAAGATGTAAAAATATGATGGGACTTCCGACTACAAACAGACAAACATCTGCCACACAATACACCAGATATCACTGTAGTCGAGAAGAAAGAAAAACAAGTCAAAATAATCAACATAGCAATACCAGGGGATAGCAGAATAGAAGAAAAAGAAATAGAAAAAATCACCAAATACAAAGATCTACAAATTGAAATTGAAAGGCTGTGGCAGAAAAAGACCAAAATAATCCCAGTGGTAACTGGCGCCCTGGGTGCAGTTCCAAAAGACCTTGAAGAGCACCTCAACACCATAGGGGCCACAGAAATCACCATCAGCCAATTACAAAAAGCAGCTTTACTGGGAACAGCCTATATTCTGTGACGATATCTATAATAACAGCAACAACATTGACTATAAAATTCAGCCATCCCAGGTCCTTGGGAAGGACTCGATGTCTGGATAAAACAAACCAGTCAATAACACCTGTCTGACTGTGTAAACAAGAAATAATAATAAAAAACCATGCCCACCTCTGGCTGATTCTGCAAGCTGCTGCCATTTCATACTCAGGGTGGGGCCCACTGCCATCATCTTTGATGCCAAGCTGCCCTGGGGTCTTCACCATAAGAAGCGGCCCTGTAATAGCTGGGTACCCGCCTGTCGGCTCTCCTCCTCTCCCTGCATCAGTTTCTTTGTCCATATGCTGCTGCCCATTTCAATGAGAACTACACCCACCTGCTCCTGCATATGCCCACCTTAGTAAGAAAGAGACCACGTCCACATGCTCATGCTCCCTGCCTGCTCCAGTGAGTGGGTGACACATTGTGCTCACACACACTGCTACTACCACACTAGCCACTGTGACCTCATGCTAATGCTGCCCAATTGAAGGCAAGAGGGTGACTGGTTCCCACCCCCTGATGCTGCGACCACTTTCATGAGGAAGGGTGCGCTCTGCATCCTGGACCAGGCAGGGAGTTCTCAGCATGCTCTCGGACTCTCCCATTCTCTCAAAGACCAGTTTTGTCCCTCTTTGAGGCAGGCATCTCTATCCATCCATGCTTTTTAGGACACAGAGGAACTGCCTGGCTGCTGTTCTCTTTGTGCTATGTCAGCCTGCTGCCTGCCCTAATGAACAGGAGCCACTGAAGATTTAGTAGCCCTCATTTGGGAATAAGGAAGCATCAGAGAGTTGACTTGAAAAGGAATGTCGATGTACTTGTATCTATTTCAATAAGTAACTATAGAAGACCAAAACTTAAATAGAACAACTAAATTCTAAAAACCTAACACATTACATCCCTGCACACCCCTGTTAAATGTCTGTATCTCGTTACCAGACATCCTTCCTCCCAACTTTGAAACTTTGGCCTATTACCTACCTAAGCAAGCCTGAGCAGAACTCTGTGGATAGACAGGTGCCTGACATCAGAAAGAGAGCAAGTCCCCACATGGGTCAAACTGCTGTGTCATGCGTATCTGAGCTGGTGTAAAGCTACTCAGGAAAGGGGGAAAGTACCATCCTGAATTCCTTGCATACCTAATAAGACCAGAGTTCCAAGTAAAGCAAGCCAGGAGTTTTAAATAAAGGATTGTTCCTGGGAACACAAATAGTCCCACCCTTGCATGCAGTGAAAGCAAGCATCCAGGTAGTTAATTAGACTGCCTGGATTCTTGCAGGGGGCAGGGGCGGGATCCCAGTAACTTGTGCAGTACATTATTGGGACTCCTGGGGGTGGGGCGGCACACGGTGGCACATCCCGGCAGCCTGACCCCCAGGAGCTGCCAGGCAAGCTGCAGGAGTGCCGCCGCTAATCTGGGCGGGCAATCTGCCCACCCAGGGATTTCACCAAGATCATCTGTGGGGAAAGTAGGCTGAACATGCCTTCCCCACAATCTGCCTGCGAGCTCTTCTCACTGATTGTGAGAAGAGCTCGGTAGTGTCAATACTTAACATTTACCAAGCACAAACATACACATACTAGTGTGTTATATTATGAGGGAAAGAGGCTACAGGATACTAAAGCATAGAACTATGATACAAAACATACTTGCTACCACTTCAAATAATGAACTTATAAAAAAATAAAAGGTTCCAATATCCCAACACTCAACTCTATATTCACTGACAGAGGAGCAAGGAAAGGAGCATTTGCATTTGAAGCAAACCTAATGGCTTTCATTATACCTCCAGAGAAAGAAGCTATTTTTATTTCCATGGAGGCCTCAGTTCTCTCTATAATTTAAGTTTTCATTCTTTATTTGGATTAAATACACATATTTCAGTAAAGAGGCGATACCTACCTTTCAGCTGAGATCACATCTTAGAAACTCTCACTGTGAAGAACTCTAAAAAACACAAACAAAAACAGTAATAAAAATGTGATATGTTGAAGTTTTCAATGTTCTAAATTAATTATACTGCCATAATCAAAATCAGTGTTGCTGTTAATACCCACAACTTAAATCTTTCCCTGTTAGTGACATCACCCAGTAATAACAAAAAGCTTGATCTAAAAAGATACGCACTTTTAAGTCTTATTGTTTTCAATAGGAGTTAAGTATGCACTTAAATCTCTTCTAATAAAAGCAATGGGATTTTGAAAGGAGAGTGCCCACATTGATGCTTCCCTAGAAAGCAATATTGCCTGAATTTGGAAAGCAACCATCACAAGCAGGGCCACAGAGAGAGATTGATTTGGGAGGATACAAGGTAAATTACTTCTCTTATGATCTGATTAACCAAGTCTACCTGTGACTGCATCTTTGCAAGCACAACCATGGCATGTAACAGAACTAGGTCCCACCTACCACCTAACTCCAACTACAGGAACATTTGTGTTCCCATGATTTACAGGGAAGTACAAGAGCAGGAGTGGTCCTACCACACAGGGAGCCTATTCTGGCTGATTAATGTCAGAGTATGCCCTTCATACTTATTTGTCTACACATAATGTTAAGCTGTGCAAGGAAAAAGAATGAAGATGCCATTTGTCAACGCTTTTTTTCCAGGGCTGGAGAAAGACATTGCTTTTTTTAAATCTGCCAATGTCATTTCTCTTTTTCTCAGAAATCACCTTCAATTTGGGATGGTGAGGGTGGTAGCTCTGCACAGAACCACATGTCAAGTTCCTAGGCATCTGAAACAAAACTTAATGGCCAAGTACTTGGGATTTTTCCAGCTTTCCTATTGTGAACAGACACAGCTTCCACAAAAACATTCCAAAAGCAGAAAAAACAGCCAAGAAAGGATTAATTATTACCACCACCTACAGACATGATGTTTCTAAATTTTAGCCACATTCCATAGAGATAAGTGGAACTATCTTGTCACATCATCCATGAATTTTACCCATTCAAGAATGGGGTGCTTTCATAAACAAAGATCAAGCTGTTCTATTAAACATTTTGGTTCTATGCAGATGAGATCGTATGATGCCACATAAAAAACCCCAAAACATTATGTAATACAGCAAAAAATTAATTAATAATCTATGAGGTCATTTACACAATTTGGGAGCTGTGCGTGCTCCCAATTTTCGGTTATGTGGAAGCAAAGTAGGAGAATAACCTGGGTAGCTTTTCCTCCTGCCTTGTTTCCACACAGTCACTTCTACCCAGGTTTCCCTCCTACCATTCTTCCACACAACCGAAAATTGGGAGCACACAAAGCTCCCAAACCCAGGTAGAACACAGTTTCTGATTGTGTGAATGACCTCTACATGTAAAACAGTAAAAAAAATTGTCAACTCATTTCTGGAACCCCCATGTATTCCCCAGTACTATTTACTTCCCTGCAAAAAAAAAGTCTAGCTATATTCTAAGAGATTATCAAATTTGGGGGTTTCAAACATGAGGGGTTAAGCAGGAAAGCAACTTGCACATCTGCCTTCCCAGCTTCTGCTCTCATGCACAAAGGGGAACTTGTGGATCTCTTCCACGAGGGGGGGGGGGGCAGATATGTTCCGCACACATTTGAATTCTGATTTCACCATGTGGGGAGGGACACAAAGAGGCTCTCCACATGAGCAGTGTGGAGAACCATAAGGAGGTTAGCAGGGAGAGTGGGCTTGACCCACTCTCCCCGCAGACAATCACCAAGCCCTCCCTGGGCGGCCGGGTTGGCCAACCACACAGTTACCAGCTCTGTCACGGAGCTGGTTGGGGCGGCAGAGATCAGAGGCCTTCTGTCCCCTAGAAGTCCCAAAATGCCCCGCGTGAGTGCACGGGGCATTCTGGGGAGCTCCCCGTCGGGAGTCGTCGTGGCACAGAGGTGTGGCATTGAACAATTTTAAAAAACAAGGTTAGCAAAGCACTCACTCAGCTAACTCATTTAATGGTGGGGGGGGGGGCATTTAGGAGAGTTGGATGTTGGGAGCCACGCAGCTCCTGGTGCAGCACACGAGTGGCAGAAACTGGGCTGGACTCCCTGAACCTGGTTTCTACTGCTGGTGAGAACAGCCTTTAAGAGTAAATCAGATATTTTCTGGCACACTGGCACTCACATCATATTGTTCCCTCAATGAGCTTATATTCCAAGAGTCCTTTCTGAATTTCAGTTCAGTTCAGTTTACACATAACACATTTTTTTCCCAACAGCCATGTCTCAGTTCCGAAGGTCTTGAAAAGAGAAAAGCCAGTCAACTGTTAATATAAATATGAGGAAAACATGCCAATGTATGCCTTTACTTGGAAACGAAGCTAGGCCCATAGAATGCAGATCAATTGGCTGAGTTCACAGAAATATTTGGGGAGAATTTCAAAATTCTAACACATATTTAACAGTGAAGGGAACTCTGCTAGGCACACACATTGATGAGTCCTCCCTCTTCAGTAGACACTGGCAAGTATATTGTATGGGTTTTGAGGGATGCATTTGCTTACAATTCAAAAATTGGTTTGCATCCAGGCAGTTTATTTTTGTCGCTGGAATAGGGGGAGGGGGGAGAGGAAGGGTCATCTGGAAATCCACATTTTCCTGCTTCCTGGTTATGTGGGAAATGGTTCGCATTCTGACCAGAACATATATACATAACTGTTCCAGAATAAACTTTGGCTTTTATTTGGCTTTCAAGTGGGCACAGAAAAGACAGATATATTACATACACACGTGTGTGTGTGTGTGTGTGTGTGTGTGTGTGTATAAAATCTATATCAGGCCTGCTCAACTTTGGTCCCCAAGCTGCTTTTGGACTTCAAACTTTAAACTCCCATAATCCTAGCCACAGTGGCCTCATAGCCAGGGATTATGGGAGTTGTAGGCCAACATCTGTAGGAGGGCCAAAGTTGAGCAGTGTATATATATATGTGTGTGTGTGTGTGTGTGTGTGTGTGTGTGTGTGTGTGTGTGTGTTGTCCAGAGATATGGACAAAACAGCAGAAAGGTTCTCAGTATGGATACAGCTGGTAGGGAGTAGCTAGTTTGACTTTCTTCCAGTTCCAGACTTAGACACAAGGAGAAAGTGAAGTTACCCCAGGCTGTCTTCTCTTCTCTTCCCAGGCGCTCACCTCCACTCATCGGGCCTGTTCCTCCCTGACTGATAGCTAGCTGGTTTATGAACAGCCAGCTTCAGGTCTGACAGGAACCCTGCTCCCCCAAAACCACACCCTCTAAATTATCTGGGCTTCCTGGCAAGAAAGAAAGTGTTTCTGTTGCCTATGCAACAGAAACATGTGTTTCTATCATCTTGCTTTCCCTCTCAACTGTCCACAGCTTTGTCTCCACTGCTGAAGCAACTGGGATATAGACAGGCTCTTTGGCCATGGCCACAGCCTCCCATGATGTCTGGCAGAGTTCTCTTCCCACCCCACACCTGGGTCATTAACACACTATAGCCCGATGCAAATATATATGTTAGGGAAATGTAAGGACTGTCATCTCCGACTCGCTCACTGTTTAATCCATTCATACATTTTAGAAACAACTTGTTCTAGTAAGAACTAAGCTGCCTACTTTTCTTTCACTGTCCCTACAACTGGACTAAATTTAGTCCAAATCAGTTCAGCAGTTCACAAGTTAGCCCACTTGCACCTCAAGCATTCATGTTTCTGCCATCTTCAATTGGATGTAAATGAAATCTTCGCAAACTATGTGTTTGAAGTGTCCCTAGGTGTCCCTACAACCGTACCAAATTTGGTCCAAATGGGTTCCCACTTGCACCTCAAATGTTCATATGTCCGCCTCAGGGTATATTACATCATTACAAACTATACCCTTGAGCCATTCTTATGTTTCCCTAAACCTGAAGCAAATTTGGTTCAAATCAGTTAGGTGGTTCACAAGTTAACCCAACTGAGCCTCAAATGTTCATATGTCTGCCATCTTGAATGGGGTGGATAACATCTTCACAAACCACGCCTTTGATGTGTCCCAGTGTATTACTGACTACAACTGTACCAAACTTTGTTCAAAGCCAGCGTGGTGTACTGGCTGGAGTGCTGGACTAGGACCGGGGAGACTCGAGTTCAAATCCCCATTCAGCCATGAGACTAGCTGGGTGACTCTGGGCCAGTCACTTCTCTCTCAGCCTAACCTACTTCACAGGGTTGTTGTGAAGAGAAACCTAAGTATGTAGTACACCGCTCTGGGCTCCTTGGAGGAAGAGCGGGATATAAAATGTAAAAATAAATAAATAAATAAATCAGTTAGGCAGTCCACAAGTTAGCCCACTTGCACCTTAAACGTTTACGCATCAGCTATCTTGAACTGGGGTGGATGACATCATCACGAACTATGCCACTGAGATGTCCCTATGTGTCCCTACAGCTGTGGCAAATTTGGTTTAATTAGTTAAGTGGTCCACAAGTTAGCGCACTTGCACCTCAAACATTTACACATCTGCCATCTTGAATCGGGGTGGATGACATCACAAACTACACCACTGAGGTGTCACCATGTGCCCCTACACCTGTACCCGATTTGGTTCATATTGGTACAGGCACTGCGAAGTTGATGGGCGGGGGGGACACACAGACAGACACGCCCATGGAATGTCAGGTGATCTCATAAGCCTACTGGAAAGCAGGCTAAAAAATAGCTCACTGTTACAGTGCCAAAAGTGGGCAGGAAGTCCCACCCTGGTGCTGTCACACATATCCACTCTCTAGCCACTCACGGTTCCAGCGGTGTTTGTGTGAAAAAGGAAGTGCCATAACTGTGATGGTCAGCACTTCTGTGATCAACAGCCTGGGGCAATTCAGGCTAGTGATCACGGAATCGCCATAGTCAGGCATCTGTAAAGATCCAGCTAGCAATATATCATATTAGGAAGATTTTCCTGCTTTTTTTTTTTAATCCTCCATCCTGATCCTGCGCACTGGGAGATTTTTTCTTTTCGCTGCTAAACTGCACCCCCAGCCCACCTTGAGTGAAGGATTAATGATGCGACAGGAAGGTCGCTACAAGGACACCCAGCTTTTTGGAACAGACATTCTGGCATGAAAGAAGGGGAGGTAATAGCAGACTAACCACTGGGCTGCAGTGATCCCTTGAGCTAGTACAAACTAGAAAATCAATGCTGTTCCATGCTTATTCAAAAAAAAAAAAAAGTGTGTGTGCGGCGGGGGAGACTGCTTTTACTACAGAATATCCCGTCATCAAGGATTTTAATTCAACACATACCTTATTTAACATGGCCTCCCAACCAGACTGTTACTGGCCTTTTGGTTGAAAGACTTCCATTCTTTTAGCCAGTGGCCAGAACTGGAGAATGCAAAGCAAGAAGATACAAAAAGAAAAGAAGACACCCAATGAACCATTCTTGTTCTCTGTCATGAAATATGTACTCTCTTAGTGTCAAACTATGCACTGTTGGCCCTTCATGCTCAGTCTTTGTAACTTAAATAGCAGCCATGGGTGGGGGGGGCAGAATCAGGATCAGTTCGGGGGGGGAGGGGTGTTAAACCATTGCCTCTGCCACACTCCCAATCTGGATCACATTCTCATGCGACCACACAGACACACCCCGCCAATGCCAGGAGAAGATGTTCGCATTGGCAACAATGAGAACCTGCTGTTGGAGGGAAAATAGCAGCTGGGGGAGGTAGCGATCTCAATCAAGACAATGGCAGGAAAAAGAATACCCCCTTCCCCCAACACTGCAATGATCCTAATTTCACCACCACCACCACCATATTCAAGTTACAAAAATGCTAAATAAAGCAGACAAAACAAACAAGCCTGCTGGGGGAAGAGAGAAAGCAATCTGCCTAGACAAGTGGCAGTAACAGAAGCCATTGCTTCATGCTACAAGTGCCTCCCTTGCTGCTGCTGCTGCTGCCGCCACCACAGCTGACTCATAGTGTAATCTCCTGGTGTGCCCAGAAAGTAAGGTAGTCAGGAGATGGAGAAGAACAGCATGGGCACAGGGGGCAGGGCTGGTCCCACCCCTTGACACTGGCCACCGGGGGGGGGGGGGAGCCAGTGCCATCTTGGCACTGCATCAAGTGACACAAAGCACTCAGATCAGTGCTGTCTTTATGCATGTCTCTGCAGTGGTGGTGGTGACGGCTGCAGCAGTTGTAATGCAGTAGGCATGTGTGTGCTCTGCAGGCCCTGATGAGAATGCAAGTGCATGAACACAGTGTTGTCACGTGAAACACAAATGTGTCATAAGAGGTTCACAGAGTTGGAGGTCACCATTTTGCAGAATGCATTAGGTCAGGAATTCTTAACCTTTTTGCACCTGCAGATCTGCCCAGATCCTCAAGTGGTTCTTGTTCAAAATGGTTGAACATTTTGTTCAACCCCATACCCTTTATATAACATAAAGGAACCACCTGAGGATCTGGGCAGGTCTGCAGGTGCAAGAAGGTAAAGAATCCCTGACCTAATGCATTCTGCAAAATAGTGACCTCCAACTCTGTACTTAGTACTTTGGATAAGTACTTAGAATAGTTATTTTCAAGAATTATTCTGCCTCACCAGCAAGCAAGTTCAGTTTACAGTACTGCAAAGATTTTCCATGGAACTCGGGTTAAAAAGCCCTTTGGGCACAGGGCTGCCAGCTGACTGAGAGCCTGGCCTGTTTTGGTGCAATAAAAGCAGGTGTCTTGCAAAAATCAATAACTCAAAATTTTCATAAACTGTGAAGTTGCTACCAAAGGCACTGGGTAAGGGCTGGTCAAAATTCCCTATTCAACCCAACATGGCATCTCTGCACTGATGTCTCCTGGATGGCTTGCTGCTGTCCTTTCAGATTGTCCCATTGCTGAACCTCTTGGGACAGGAACCTTTTCCGGCTTTGTTCTGCTGTGTAATCCGCTTTGAAAGCTTTTTGTTATAAAAGTGGTATAAAATATATGTAATAATCAATTTAATTGTTGGCAACCCTGATTAGCTAAGAGTACATGGGTAGATGGGAATTTGAACTTTCAGTGGTTGTGCAGACAAATCCACCAGCCCAGAAAAGAACCCAAGCCTCACCCAGCTCAGTCAAGTGGCTGCCTGTCATCTCACCATAGGCCATCTCTCAGGCAAAGCACTTCTGTGCAGACAGACTAAAGTTGAAGCACAAACCAGCAGATGCCACTGCACACCCAGAGAGATGCATAAGCATTCCTTGTCCTAAAGGAAGCCATTCTGCACAAGTTCAGAGGCACCAGTCCTAACTGTCAGAGGTTTTGTAAATAAAAGGTGCCTATATCAGAGTCTCATTTGTCCCCAGCTCGCGAGAGATCCATGCCAAGTTGTAAAAAGGGGGAAAGCTCACCAGTAGAAAGGATGAAAGCAGATAAGAAATTGGGCAGGAGCCCAGGTGTATGTCTGATAAGGAGTGAAGACAGGAAGGAACTGGGGAATCGCACCTGAGCATGCTGGGAGAAAGGGACGGACTTCAGCTACCTGAGAAACACCTGAGATTTCCTGTCTACCAGGAGCAAGGAGTAGAAGTTAACCCTTTGTGAGCCGTGACCTCCTACTTTGAGGGAGAAAGGTCTTTCACCTCCATATTACCAGAGTCTGAGATAAAAGATTGGCATTAAATAACCATCTTGTACTTTGGAGTTCAATCTTAATAATCAAATATTTAAGCAGCATACAACAAAAAGGCTAACAAAACCAATCTCTCTGGCTCCAGTTGCAAGGCAAGACTATTAACAAAGCACCTCCACAACCCCACTCCAGCGCCAGACGCTACAAGTTGCAGAATGCCAGCAACAGATCACCAGAGCAGGGTTTCTGCAGGATTTGTTCATCTGCAGCCGCATACACTGCTCTGTTTTAAAAACCTCATAGAAAAGCATGCAATTTCCAAAACACATTAAGAGACATCGCACCCTGTATCAGCAGACAGTATTTGTGCGAGCAGAAAGCAGCATCTGCCACCATCAGAACCAAAGACATCGCTCTACAAAAATGCAGGATATCATTTCTTTCCAAAGCATCTCCAGACAATTAATGTAAATAAAGATAACAATAATTAAAGCATGTGTGTCTTCAGGGACAAGAGATAAGGGAACAAGCCACCTTTCATTTCCTCTCGCATTCTTACCAATTGTTAATTACTCCTCTTAAATACTTTGTGGACATCAAGTAATGCTTTTTGTCTTACACAAATTGTCTATTGCACAACAGCTCTTAAAGGATATCTGAGAGTTACTTATACTCGCAGGGCTTTTGTTGGAAGACACAAAACTAAATGTAAGCACATGCTACATCTTTCCTGGACACATTGTCACATGCACTTGTTTCAAGTTTTCATTTGTCTAGCAAATTCATAGGAATCACACACAAAATATCCCCCTTGTTTCTAGTAGCATCATCTCTCAATTGCAGGGCTGTCCTTGGGCATCGCAAGCAGGATGACCGCCCATTAGAATTAACTGGAATGGGCCCCCACACTGGCTGATTTGCTCCGGGCCCCGCACCCCATCAGGGCTCTCTAAGGACAGCCCTGCTCAGTTTACTGATTTATCTAAGCAAGCAAGTCAAACTGTTTGATGTCTACAAATCCACTTGCCAGCTCGCTACTGGTGAGTGCCCCCAGCCCTCTGGCATGCAGGACACTCAAGACCATAAAGATCTCCTCCTCAGATTTCCACTGCCATTTTTGAGAAGGTAAGAAACAGCACAGATTCTTTCTGAACAGCAGGAGAGGACTCCCCCTGCTTCTTACTATACCCAGTGCAAATGACAGAAGATCCACTTCTCCCTTAAGCCCTCTGCCCGAGTTCCAGAAAAGGATTTGAGGGAAGAGAGAAGACTAGAGGCAACCATCAATAATGGCTGGCTAGTAAGCTAAGCCTAAATTTGTAGATCCCTGGCCAAACATCATTGGTGAGAGGGGCTGGCACTTGTCCAGCATCAGAAGCGTACTTCTTTCCCTCCACCTCCACCCCCAAGACTTAGTAAACTGCACAGGCAATTTACATGTACCAACAAACTTCGACTTTTGCACTCATCTGAGGCTCTGTCTCGCTGGTAGTTTTTTAAAAAAATAAGGTGCTTTTCCTTTTCCTTCACAAGGTTTTCATGGACAGAGATTCTGAGATTCTGCTACAACTGCTATAAACAGATGGTTGCAAACAGATATGTTTTTTATAGCAATTATTATACATGGCACACACACACACGAAAATACATGACTAACAAAACTGGAAACTTAATTTAAACCAGCACACTTTCTTAGCAATCGGCTATCACCAAGCTTGGTAAGTTGAAAGCCTAGGCAAATTTACCTGAGAGAAAGTCCCATGGAAATTACTGGAACTTAGCTGCTAAGCAACCTTGCACTGAACTGCACTGTGCATGTCTTTAAATCAAGACTGAAAACCAAGCCACTCTTTTTGTGACTGACCTTGCTACCTGGCAACTCATGCTATCTATCTTCAACACCAATGCAGCTATGGACACTAATAAATGGTAGAGACGTGAACGGATCAGATTCTGCAGTTCAATTTGAGCTTGAATAGAATTGCAAAATACTCAAACTGATTCGTTGAAACAGTGGCCATTGCAAGCTGTTTCAATGAATCAACTCAAATCAATTCGAGTGACTCAAGTAATACGGAACAATGGGGAACCTGAGTCACCCCATTGCTTCCCATTGGTAGGTCCTAGGGACACCAAAGTGAGCTGCATGGGCATGATTGGTGCTACCTGCCACCCAACCCAGCAAAGAAATGGGCAAGTTGGCAATTTTTAATTAAAAAAAACACCAAACCCATAGAATCCTAAGGGGGCATGGGGGGAGGTTAAAAATTGCCTCATTGCCCATTTCTTTCGTGGCTTGGGTGGTAGGTAGCACCCATCATCCCATACCACCCAACCTATCCATGGGGGACAATGAGGTGTTTCGAGTTCCCAGTTGTTCCCTGTGGCCGAAACAAAAAGAGTGCACACGTTTTGTAACCTTGCCTTGAAATACACTGCAGAACAGAAAGACACAGTCTCTCTCAACAAAGAATACCACGTTTTGCCTCACATACAGTTCAAAAATGGCCAAAAAAAGCATCACTGACCCAGAATCCACTGCCAGCCTCAGTGCCTGCACTGAAGTAACATCACTGGCACAAGTTACTCTCTCACACAATTATGATTCCCTACTTCAAGCACTCTAATAGCTGCCACAGCAGTACCCTTACCAGCAAGCAAGCAAGCATAGTCATAAGCTCAACCACAACAACGTCTTCAGCCACATTTTGACTGAGTACACCTTGCAATGCAGATTGCAGAGCAGACCAGAGCTGTGAGTGAAGCACAAGTTAGTCTCAAACATGGAGCTCATCATAGCAATCACCAAGAAATATTACACACACACCCCTGCCATTGCCCATTTCTCTCCACAACGCCATCTTACAAACAGACCAAACCCTAACTTAAGGAAGGCAAGCACCCAGGTTCTGCCTTTGTCAATCTGAGATCCAGCCAAACCAGAGAGTTAATAATATAGCCGCAATAGCACAGCACATTATACTCAGTGCTGAGAAAAGAAAACCACAAAATTAAAACTTCCTTGATCCCTTCCTTTCTCCTCTCCTGAAGTTTCATCTTCAAGGGCACACTAAGGGCTCTCTCTGCCTCGCCTCCCTAGGCCCTTTAAAAACATTTTGAATTCCCTCCACTTTCCCCCTCGCCCCCACCAATGGGGGCACAGCTGCCCATGACAACACTTGATTTGTATGATAACAAGTCAACCAAGCAGAATGGAGATCTCAAGCCAATCAGAAGCCAGTGCCAGAAAACCAATCAGCAACAGGGAAAAGCCCGCCAGAATGGTGCTAGAATCACTCAAATCAATTCAAGCTCAAATCAGGCCCTTTATTCTAAGAGCGATTAGATTAGAGTCTGAATCACTTGAATCGGCCCAATTTGAGTGTGAACCAATTCAACTCGAATCAATTTGCACATCTCTAATAAATGGTGGGGCTTGCCAATTACACTAATCTACCTATATTTATTTATTCCAAGTATGTCACTTTCTATTTAAAAAGTCTCTGAAGAAACTCAAACTCTAAAAATTATAACACTAATTCAAAAATTATAAAACCATATTATACTTTCCTGATTCAGTCAATATTAAAGGTAAAGTGTGCTGTCGAGTCGGTGTCGACTCCTGGTACCCACATTGCCCTGTGGTTTTCTTTGGTAGAATACAGGAGGGGGTTATCATTGCCTCCTCCCACACAGTATGAGATGATGCCTTCCAGCATCTACCTAGATTGCTGCTGCCCGATATAGGTGGGAAACATAACAGCGGGGATTCGAACCAGCAACCTCTGGCTTACTAGTCAAGTCAGTTCACCGCTGCGCCATTAGGTGACTCAGTTAATATTAAGAAATACCAAATGAAAACTGTAACTCTGCTTTAAAAACCTTTTCTTAACCATTTAATTCAAGTGAAAAATTAAGTTGGAGGCCCATATTCACAAACACACAGATCATAGCCATTGACCTGGTTCTTCATCAAGCACTAGGGTCAAAAGTACCTCAGAGATAAAGCACTGTAAAGCTCAGAGGAAGTTCAATTAAATGTAATTATTCAGCTACTTTGCAATAAAGTAAAACAGGGCAGAGGTTGGAACTCCATTACACCTGAATTTGTGAAACAGTGGTTTCGTGGCAAAAGCGACCTCTGGTTTGCCTCACCAAACTCCAAACTGAACCTTCAGTCTGCACAAAGGATTGCCGCTGAGACTTCCAGTTTGGCTGTCATTATGTCTGAGCCCGGATGCCACCATAACTGTGATTTTGTGCTGATTTTCAAACCAAAATCATTCAAGCAGCGGTGCAGACATGCCTGGGATCTCATCTGCTCCATGCCTGAGGCGCTTCTTGCTGGCCACCTCTCCAAGCACCAGCCCCACCCCTCCTGTCTCTGATCCAGCAATGCAGTTGCCTGGCAACAGGGACGTCGCCACACTCCATCCCAGGCTTATCAGCCTGTCAAGTGGTACAGTCACACAGGGGCATTCCCTCTTCCCACTTTGTTGCTGGCTCCTCCTGGCAAGCAGGAGGAAAAGGAGACGGGACGACAGGCCGGGCACTAAGTGCTTTTCTCCCTGAAAAGGAAGGAGCAGTGATGTATGTGCACAAGCACTCCAGGTGGCAACATAAGCAGGGCACCCCATCACAGCACAAGGAGTGGATCATTTGGTGTCGGGGGGGGGGGGGGTGCCTGGGGTTGGCAGCCACAAGCAGGGAGTCTTGAGCAGCCAAGTTCTATTTTTTTCCACAGAAAGGTTGGGGAAGGGGGGCTCAGCCCCTTCCCCTTCGGGGTTTGAGCTCCCTAGGCTTACTCATGAGCAGAGCTGGTCACCAGGATCAGCGGCATTCTAGTCGGAATGCTCAGAAGCGGAGGCAGGAGTATGCTGACCCAGGCTCAAGAGAGTCTGGCCATGGGGACACCCCCTTACAACTCATGAGAAGGACCATCAGAGGGGAGAGGAAAGAATTGCTCAGCAAATTCTGTAATGATGCCTGATGGTGAATTCCTTTTCTATTCTTAGAACCTATGAGGCACTAACTCAGCACCTGAAACCATTTCTATCTAGACCATGCCCTGTCCGTTTTAGCTCCAATTCTAGACATTCCAAAAAATGGTTTGATAGGGATTGCATGCTGGCTAAGAGGGACTTAGTTTCCCTCTCTATTCGTTTTAAACCTAATCTGACCGTACTGCTAAAGTTAGAAATGACTGAGAGGAAGAAAGCCTATAAGATTCTCTTGAGAAATAAGAAAAAAGCTGTGATACAGGAAAACTGGTTAACTCTTACTGCTATTGTTAAGAATAAGGATTCCGCAGGTTTCTAAAGGTTGACTTCTAGCTCTGCCAGTTATCCCTTTAGTAACGCAGTCTGCCCAATTACAGCTGAATCCTGGGAATCTTATTTTTCTCTACTCTGTGGTGAGCAGACCTGATTGTTTTGGCTAGAATTAATTCCAGATTCTCTGCTACAGTGGCCCCCGGTTACTTCCCATGAAGTCAGGCAACTGATTTTACAGCTAAAGAATGGGAAATCCCCAGGTAACAATTACATTCCTCCTGATCTACTGAAGTCCCACATTGATTGGCCAGAGGTCGCTTTTGCCACGAAACCACAGTTTCACAATTTCGGGTGTAATGGAGTTCCAACCTCTGCCCTGTTTAACTCTAGTTTTGTGTTACATCTGAATCCAGCCTAACTAATGAGGGAGCAAAGGAGCAAAATTAAATGGAAACTAGAGTAACACCTCCCAGCAACACTAGCATGACTCCTCTCTCGGTCTTTCTGTGTCCTGGTAGATATAAGAGACAGATGAATCCTTAGACATAATTGTCCATGACTTCAAGCAAATGAATTCCACTTCTGACTTTGCTGGAAAATTATAAACATATGAAAATCATAAATATATAAACTTGGCCTTATACCGAGTCTGACAACTGAGCCTCATCTAGCCCAGTATTGTCTGCTCTGACTAGAGCAGCTCTCTAGAATCTCAGGCAAATCTCTTCCCCAGCCCAACTACCTTACACCCTGTTAAATGGAGATTTTAGGGACTGAGACTAGGTCATTTTACATGCAAATCATACGCTCTGCCCACTCACCCAACCCCAACATTACCCAAGCATTACTGAGATTCCTATTTTTTAAATTAACTTCTTCATAAAGTTGCATACATTTTTAGAAAAAGGAGGATTCAGTAAAGCAGAAGAAACAGGGCCAAGAAAATGCTTCCACCATGCAGTGCATCTGAAGCTTCATTACTAACACTGCCTTCCACACAACAGCAGTAGAACTGTGGATAAAATCTCTTGTATTCGGGCCAGGTTGGATTTAGACCCCACAATTACTGCAGTGTCTGAATTGGGGATGTTTAGTGACTCCTCTTATGTGGTCAGGCTGGATCAGTTCCAATTTGTGACTCCTGAGGATGTGGACAAGTTGCTTGGAGTGGTGCGGCCTACCACCTGTTCTCCTGACCATTGCCTGACATGGCTTATACTATCTGTCGGAGAGGTTATTGTAGAAGACCTAGTAGAGATTATAAATCCTTCTCTGAGGGAGGGCAGGATGCCTCCTTGCCTTAAGGAGGCAATTATTAAACCTCTTTTGAAGAAGCCTGTCTTTGATTCCTCAGAATTAAGCAACTATAGGCCTGTCTCTAACCTTCCATGGTTGCGTAAGGTAACAGAGCGTGGTGGCCTCCCAACTCCAGGCAGTCTTGGAGGAAATGGACCCATTTCAGACTGGCTTTCGGGTGGGTTATGGGGTGAAGACTGCCTTGGTTGGCCTGATGTATGATCTCCAATTGGGAATTGACAGAGGAAGTGTGACTCTGTTGGTCCTTTTGGACCTCTCGGCGGCTTTCAATACTATCAACCATAGTATCTGTCTGAGGGGGTTGGGGTTGGGAGGCACTGCTTTGCTGTGGTTCCATTCTTACTTCTTGGGCAGATTCCAGATGGTGTCCCTCAGGGCTCCGTATTGTCTCCGATGTTGTTTAACATCTACATCAAACCAATGGGAGAGATCATCAGGAGATTTGGTGCAGGGTGTTGTCAGTATGCTGATGACACCCAAATCTTTTTCTCCATGTCAACATCATCAGGAAAAGGCATGACCTCCCTAAATGCCTGCCTGGAGGCAGTGATGGGCTGGATGAGAGATAACAAACTGAGACTGAATCCAGATAAGAAGGAACTCGGGAGATGATTTTGATCTGCCTGTTCTGGATGGGGTCACACTTCCCCAGAAGGAACAGATATGCAGTCTGGGGGTGCTTCTGGGCACAAACCTTTCCCTGGAGTCCCAGTGGCCAGAAGTGCTTTCTATCGGCCTCGGTTGATACACCAGCTGTGTCCGTTTCTTGAGATAAAGGACCTCAGAACAGTAGTACATTTGCTGGTCACCTCCAGACTTTACTACTGCAATGCTCTCTATGTAGGGCTGTCTATGTACGTAGTCCAGAAACTGCAGTTGGTCCAGAATGCTGCAGCCAGGTTGGTCTCTGGGTCATCTCGGAGAGACCATATCACTCCTATCTTAAAACATCTACACTGGCTGCCGATAGTTTTCTGGGCAAAATACAAGGTCTTGGTTATAACCTATAAAGCCCTAAACAGCTTAGGCCCTGGGTTCACTGAGCTTACCCTCTTGTTCATATACTGAAAACCAGTCTGCAACCATTAAAAAATCAGTGGAGGGTGATAATTTATTCCTGTTTTACAGCCCACTAACAAGAATCAATGAGAGTTTGGGGGTTTTCTCTCTTTAAAGCAGTGGTGCACAACTCAAATGTCCTGGTGGGCTGGAACCATCCATGACTTGGTGTACGGGGGCCAAGGTCAATTGTCAATACATTAATATTAATTGTTAAGTTAATAATTTAATAGGAGGGGAAAGAGGGATGAGATCAGTGGGCTCCAGCCCAGGAGCATGGGACATCTGGTCTCAAGAGGCCAACTGCACTGCTGCTCGTCAGCAGACAGGCGAAGAACTCTTCATGGTTCCTGCTGTTACTGCAGGATATTCCTACCTGGGGGCCAGCAAAAAAGTCCTCGTGGGCCAGATCTGGCCCCCAGGCCTTATGTTGTGCAGGTCTGCTCTAAAGGATCAAGCAGCATTCTCCTTTTAACACTCCCTTCAACTATTGTCATGCAGCATACAGGGTATTATTACATCACAACAAGCAACACTGCCCAGAAACAGTTGTATAATCCCTCTGTCATTCTGTGTCCTTGCAAACATGAAGGACAAGACTTATCTGGCACTAAGCAGGCATATGAATTCTTAGGTAGAATCATATAGTCTTGCTAGAAAATGAACTCCACTTCTGAATTTACTAACAAATTATAGACATATGGATTGACCAAGTCAGATGATTGACCACTTCTAGCCCAATATTGTCTATTTTGACTAGAAGTAGCTCTCCAGAGTCTCAGGCAAATGTCTCTCTCACCCGTTCTCCCTCTCTTCAACTGGAGATGCCAGTGATAGAGCCTGCCTCCCTTTTGTTTTATTATTTTTTACACTTATATCCCGCTCTTCCTCCGAGGATCTCAGAGCAGTGTACTTCATGTCCCCTGCCACTGAGCTACGTCCCTTCCCCTAAGATTACCAGTTTTACCAGGCTTCCTATTTGTCATTCATGTTCACATATCAAGCCACATAATATAAATGTAAAACAAAATCAGAAAGTTGGAAATTCAGTGCAAAAGGCTCTTGAAGGGATCCACAAAGTCCAGGATCCAAGTAAGTGATCCACTGATGAAGGGCCACCAAGGGTTCTCAAAACTGACTGAAACCTAATTTTTTCCTGCTGAACAAAAGCTATTCCCCTCATCTGTTCAAATCTCGTTGGCTTTTCCTTGTCTTGCCAAACTGCCTTCTTCAGCTGCAATATTTTCTTTATCATACAAGGGAAAGTTTCGTTCCTAGGCTGTCAGGCACAGGAACACAGACAGAAGAAAGGGAAATGTCTAAGTCTGGTGTAAACGATAAACTCCCTTTTTGAACTGAAAAAGAAATATCTGAGTCTCAACAACAGCTAACCACCCCAAATGTCTCGAGAGAGGTAGACAGTAAAATATAGAGGGAAAATATTAAGCATTGTTCCTTTCTCCTTTATTGCTGTGTTTAAAAAAAAATGTTTCATTTATAAAAGCACACTTTATACATATGTATATATCCGGATTTTCCATCTGTCTCCTGATCCTACAAGCAAATGGATTAAGGACAACCTAATGGGCTGCCTATTTTTCTAGCAAGCAGAGAGCACGCACACACACATGCGCGCACACACACTTGGGATTGGGCTACAGATCACTATGCAGATCCAACTTGCTTCACTCCTGAAGTCTTTTTTTCAAATATTTCAACTACAAAGGAGTTTCTGAAGGCACACAGTCACCTGAACTTCACTTGTACATACCATTGTGGCTCAATTCTGGATAGGAACATAGGAAACTGCCATATACTGAGTCAGACCATTGGTCTATCTAGCTCAGTATTGTCTTCACAGACTGGCAGCAGCTTCTCCAAGGTTGCAGGCAGGAATCTCTCTCAGCCCTATCTTGGAGAAGCCAGGGAGGGAACTTGAAACCTTCCCAGAGCAGATCCATCCCCTGAGGGGAATATCTTGCAAAGCTCACACATCAAGTCTCCCATTCATATGCAACCAAGGCAGACCCTGCTTAGCTATGGGGACAAGTCATGCTTGCTACCACAAGACCAGCTCTCCTCACATTACATCAAGCCTTGACAATTATTTGCATTTAGGAACCAGCCAGAAAATTTAGGACACTTATCAAAACTACCAGGTGTAGTGATGGACTTTAAAGGGAAATGAGCGTCTCTTTATCCCCTTTACATGGAACTTACTTAAAATAGAAACAGGGCTGCGTGGGACAAAAAAACTACCTCAATATTAAGCTTTTTATTGAATAAAACTACCTAAAGCTACCTCTAGTAAAGGGATTACAGTTAAATTTCTAGGCACCATGGCTCCCTGGTGCCTGGGATTTGTCAAGCATAGCTGACATCAACCATGGTTAAGAAAACCATGGTTAAATCATGGTTAAGGAAACTTAATTATGGAGGCTATTCACATGGTCTGCAAAAATCGGGCTAAGGGAGCCTAGCCCGATTTTTGCATGCCGTGTGAACCACCGGGCTCAGCTGCAAGCCCGCTGGTTCCTGAGTGGGTAACCCACTCAAGTAACCCTCCCCTTAAACCTGGTTTGCGGAGTGCGCAAACCCACCAGCAGAATCAGCCTCCTAAACGAGATTAAGGGAGCGAGTGCTTCCTTAGCCCCATTTTCTCAATTGTCTGCAGTGCCGGCTGCTTTTAGCCAGCGCTGCAGCAAGGACAGACACCCACCCAATGCTGCTGGGATCCCCATTATGGGATTTCCGGTGGCCAGGGCAACACATCCTGGCCCTCCATGCTGCCTGGACCAGCGGATGATCGTCTGAGCGTGCGGGGAGTGCCTCCAGCAAGGAAAGATGGATCATCTGTGGGGGAGGTAAGTTTGAGCAGCATTCCCCGCCACCCATCCTCAAGCCCTTATTACTGATCGTGAGAAAGGGCTTGTGGTCTGTTTGAACATTTGAAAGCTCAAAGCATGCTTTAGGTCCAAAACCACGGTTTGTGCAAACCATGGTTTGTTGTGATGTTACTGAGCCATCGCCTAAAGGCAGAGCATCTATCATGATGCCACCGCCAAGTACATTTACAAGCAACTTTTGAATCCTGTTCTCTCCATTTATTGCTTTTATACTACTCTCATCAGTCTTAATTACCTCTTGGGACATAATCCTGGAAACATTTACAATGTTTTTATCTTTACAACCACCAATAAAATAAACGAAACGAAACATAACTAATTGTATCCATGTGTTTTATATAACAGAGACTCTAGACAGTAAAATATGCTAATCCCCAGGGAGTGAGGACTATCACAATGAATTCTTTTGGGTACTAGATGCTCAGGAGGGGGCAAAATCTGCCTTTGGAGGGAAACTAGCATTTTGCTCCCTCTGGGAGACAAGTATTTTTGTTCACATTCATTTCTACAAATTAATCCATTCAACAGACATAGGCAAAGACCCCTTAAGCGCCTTGCAGAATTAATTTAGAGAAGACAGGACCATAATAGTAGAATGCTATTGAACTATTTATATTAAAAAAAGGATGGCTTACTTAGCATTATTTTAAAAGCATATGCTTGTCCACATTATCCAGTAACAGATGCCAAAAGAAAAACCGGCCAAATCTGAAGATGGGGGGAGGGGAGCGAGTTGTTGATTTTGTTTTGTTTTCCTTTTTTAAAAAAAAATGTAGCTAAACAGTACAAAGCAAAACTAGAAAATACTAAAGTAACAAAACAAGCTTCCTGCTCCTCTTAGCCAACATTTTTGACTACACACCAACCCAAATAGAACACTGAACATACTAGTCTCCCATCACAACTGGACCCAACCTTTCCAGAAGGCCACTGACTAGCCATTTTGAAGCTCTCTCTTTCCACCCCCCTCTATCAATCTGCTCTGTCAAACATTCTTTGACCCACTGTATCTTGGTTATTAAGCATGTCCATACCTATTAACCAAACATGGCAGGGGGGGAAATTCAAGAATTAAACTCCAATCCAAGGGCTGCATATACAAAGAGTCCTTAAAAAAAACAAAAATCTAAAATCCTTATATTCAGTTGTTTGGCAGGAGAAAGAGAATTAAAAGGCTACTTTTCCAGAAACTTTGAAGCCATGTCAACTGGCAGGGGAGCGGGGGAACAAAGAGGAAATGGCGACAACTTGGGGGGGGGTGCGCAATATATGCAGGCTAACAAATCTGAGCATTATTTACCATGTTAAGAGGATGCATAACTTAGCACATAGAAGAGAACTGTGAGTAACATCTATAAATATATCAAACAATAGATACAAACATATCCACTGTCAGATGGAGCAGCAAGCTGCTGCATCCCAAGATATGGGACCAGTTGACATTTTCACTAGCTGACAAACAGACTGACAAAATTTACCATGGTCTCAGACCAGCTGAAGTTGAGAACAGAAATCATGAAAGGGGGCGGAGGGGGAGTTGTATAATTAGAAACAATGGTCCCAATTCAGGGGAAATAAGTCATGATTAAGTCCCACTGAAATCAATGGAGTTTAAGTTAATCACAAACTTTCATCAATTTGTCCCATCATTTTAAATGGAATTTCAGCACAACTAACTCCCTCTGGATTGGGACCCAAATGTAGCCCTCAAAATCAACTTATTCAAAATCATCATCTTCAGCAGTATAAACTCATGTTTCTAGGGGGGAAAGGAGAGTAATTATAAGCTCTATAATATAATGATCTCATTGGTCATCCTGAAATGAAGTATTTCATGTGAGTGTCTCTTTTTTCCCCACCTACAAATTTTCCAAACTTTTCTTGTTAGGGGGGAAAAAAACAGGAAAACATTACTTAGACCAGTGTTTCTCAACCACCGGTCCCTGGACCGCTGCCGGTCCCCGAAGGCTTGAGTGCCGGTCCCTGACTGGGAGTCAACCCCCCCCACCCCCAACTGAAATCAAGGCACTCACTTCCTCAATTTTGCACATGGCACGGAAGAGGAAGAGTATCATGGAGGCATGGGACCCTTCTTGTGCCTTGCCTCCATGTGCTGCTGAGATCTTCCTACAGCTATCTTATTCCCTATCTTTACAGCTTCAAACTGTATGCGGTGCGGGGGCATGGAGGAAAAAGTATGGCAGTGGGCGCCACTTGAAGGGCTGCTGGTTCTTGCATGCTCATTATTTGCAGCCAAAGGTTGGTTGATTGAAACCCAGCTGCCTGTTGTGGTCAAGGCGCCTTGAGAGGGAACGCTGTTTCCCTTTTGCATCAGTGGGGCTTGCTTGTATGTTGTTTTCATTGGCCCCATGTAGCTTTTGAATTTTTCTAATGGCCCAACATACCCTCTCCACTGAGTAATCAGAAGCACCTCCACCCCCACCCCGCACATACTGAAGACATACTGGAGACAAATTTGTTCACCCAGGCTTTTAGATTCAGGGGTTCTCAACCTTGGGTACCCAGACGTTGGTGGACTTCTACTCCCATAATCCCCAGCCATAATGGCCAAATGCCATTGTTGTTGGGGGTTATGGGAGTTTAACTGAGGGACCCAAGGTTAAGAACCCCTAATATTCCATGTTTGCAAAAGATTCCAAATTTAATTATTTTAATGCTTATATTATTTTCATTCTAAACTGCCCAGAGATGCATGTTTGGGGCAGTATAGAAGTCTGATAGATAGATAGATAGACTTGAAACCAACCCCTTTACTAACTGCTGGTCTGGGAAACTGCGCATGAAGAATGTAGCGGTCCTTGAAACTCTGCACGAAGAATTTAGCGGTCCTTGACTCCAAAAAGTTTGAGAAACACTGACTTAGACCTTTTGCTGTTTCCCCTGGGTCCTCACATTTCAACTTAGGGTTTCTATTCTAGATGTTTCTAAAAAGGCCAAAATTACAAAAATGAATGTAAGGTAAGCCAGGAAATACTGTAGTTATTTAGCATTTCACACTACTTTTTTCTGAATAATGTAATCCCCAAACTCAAAGGTTAAACTCAAATGATCCTCCAGTTCAAACTATGGTTTGAAGGATCAGAAACCAACCCTACCCTAACACATGGCTTCCCTCTCAATTTCCTGCTTAGTGCTAATAAGTTTGCTACAACATCCAAATTTGTGAATTATGGTTAGCATTTGCCCTTCAATTCAGAATCAAAATCCATGATTTGAAATATGTTTCCAATTCTGGTTTGGATGGCAAGCACAAACCACAGCTTGTCAGTTCATTTGTCATGGCAAACTATGGTTAACAATAAACAGGAAATAGGGAGCAAAGCTATGCACAAGGAGGAGAGAGGTATATGGAGTGGTTCATTCACAATCCTCCAATCCATGGTTTGGAAGATCACCTAAATTCCGCCACAGTGCTGGAAAGGATTACAAAGACCTTGTAGTTCAATCACTGATCACAAACGAAGACCACATTCCTGCAGATCAACACACACAATCCAGACTAATAGCAGGAGAAGCATCATACCTACAAAATCAAGCCTAGCCAGAAAATACAAAGAAAGCATAAAAAATGCAAAAGTCAGCCAAATTGACCTGGGGAAAGGTTACTGCTCCCCTTCTTCTCAAAGACACCCAAAAATCCCAGACTTGGAGCATAAAGAAAATTCACCCAAGTCCCCCCCCCCCCACCTTGCAAAAAAAAAAAAATGTTATTGGGCAAATCAGTCAATATCCTGTCTCTACATTTGGCAGGTTCCAATGACCCAGAACCATGGGAAGAAAAAAGAGCCAAGATCCTGGATGGAAGGAAGAAACCATTCTGTTCCCAGCAGACCACTGGGATACAATGAAGCAGCATATGAACTGTATACTGCAGGCATCCCCAAACTGCGGCCCTCCAGATGTTGCTGAACTACAATTCCCATCATCCCAGCCACAATACATTGTAGCTGGGGGTGATGGGAATTGTAGTTCAGCAACATCTGGAGGGCCGCAGTTTGGGGATGCCTGGTATACTGCATCGTTAACAAACAGCACAGTAACTTTTCAAAACAGAACTTGGCCACTCCCCACAAAGACACTTCTTGGCAACCAACTCCATATTAAGTACAACAATCATCTCAATTATTTGATAGGGATGCTCACGGAACCGGCAGGGGGAGGTTCAAAGGTGGGGGGCATACCTTTAAGGGCGCAGGAGGGTGCCCTTACCCCTCCCGCCATGTTTCCCCCACCAGCGCTCCATTTTAAGTGTCTGTCGGGGCAGCAGCATACCTCCCTGCCACACTGGTGTCCTCCTTAGCCAGAAGTACCTGGAAGTACCCAGCACGCATGCGCATGCTGGATGTTTGCGCACGCATCTAGCACTCACTTGTGCCCAGCATGCACACACGTGCTGGGTACTTCCGGCCAAGGAGGACACCAGGGCAGCAGGGAGGTACGCTGCCGCCCTGACAAACACTTTTTAAATGGAGCACCAGCAAGGAAAATGTGGCAGGAGGGGTAAAGGCACCCCCCCCGCACTTAAAAGGTATGCCCCCCTCGCCTTCAAACCTCACTGAACTGCCAGGCGTTCAGAGGGCCATAAAAGGCTTCCAAACCAGTTCCATTCACATCCCTATTATTTGATCTAAACAAAATATTTTCCCCTAATAAAATGCTACACTTTAGATGAAGAAAACTAGCAAGATGGACAGAAGGAATAGTTGTTAGTATAAAATTGTACTGTAAACACATAAGACCGCAATGGCATACGTTACCACCTCTTTGAAACAATGCAGGAGTTGCACGAAGTTATCTTTTTGGATACTGAGCAGCCCAGATATATTCACTGGCATCCTGGGAACAGAACAGGAACCTCTTCTTTCAGACTCCCTATTTTTTGCAACAACATTAACACCCTCATACCCAACCTCATACCCATCTCTCATAGAAATATGCTACATTCACAGTGTCAAAAGACAGACAAATTCACCGGGCCCCACTATGCTTACAGGCCCTTTCTGGTAGCCATCTCAGTTGAAATACAGGTAACTGACACACATTTTATCTCTGAAAATGCACATGCTCATTGTTTTGTTTACAAAGATGCGAAGTGCAGAAGACAGCAACCTGATCACATTATAGGCAGCTTATACTGACTACTGATTCTCACATTATGCAACCAAATGCAGAAAATCTCAGAGGGGAGGGAGGGAGAGAGAGAAAGGGGTCATATGACGGGAACAGGATTTCCAGTAATGAAGAGGTTTCATTGCCTGACATCGCTTCTTCCCTCTAATAACTAAAAAGTCAGGAACATGCTGCATTTGCAGCCTTTATACTAGTAACAATCCAGCTTTTGGAATAGCTATACCATTTACATACATCCATTTACCCAGCATCAAACTAACAACATATTTTTTAATTGCAGCAGTGGTCACACTGTTAATCTTGTCTACAGAACCACAGCTGTTTCTGAGATGCACCGTGGGAGGCTATGTCAAGGTCAAATATTGTCACTTAAGTAGATGGCCATAAAACCCACAACTGCGCAATTCATTTAGGCTGAAAGACACAAATGCTTAACAGGTAGAACTTAATTCCTAGTTTGCAGATCCCCTGAAAGCCAGCCAAGTATATGGAACAAAAGATCCTCATTCTTTCACCTGTCAAATGGGAATTTACTGCATTACATGTCTGAATTATAGAAATCTGCTAAATTCAATTTTATAGGCCTCAAATCTATCTGTTCCATGAACTATATTAAATGAGGTAATTTACACCCCAAAGGTGGTCTTTGTAAGGTCTAGTATAGATCTTGACAAATTTTCCTTGGATCTAGCAGCTGGCCCAAAAAACTAGGAGCCAAATAATGGGCACTTAACAAAACTGTCAGATTTGGTTATGGCTGTTATGAGACAGGGGTGGTAAACGGGTTTCTCTTTACTCCTTTTCAAGTGACATACTTAGAACAAAAAGAGGGCTGCCCGGGACAAATCAAGATTGTATTAAATGACTTTGCCTCTCTGAACACCCTTGCCTAAGTATAGAAATAAGTATAGTATAAGTATAGAAATTGAATTATTATATTATTATTATTATTATTATTATTATTATTATTAATCTGCCACACAATACACCAGATATAACTGTAGTCAAGAAGAAAGAAAAACAAGTCAAAATAATCGACATAGAAATACCAGGGGATAGCAGAATAGAAGAAAAAGAAATCGAAAAAATCACCAAATACAAAGATCTACAAATTGAAATTGAAAGGCTGTGGCAGAAAAAGACCAAAATAATCCCAGTGGTCATTGGCGCCCTGGGTGCAGTTCCAAAAGACCTTGAAGAGCACCTCAACACCATAGGGGCCACAGAAATCACCACCAGCCAACTACAAAAAGCAGCTTTACTGGGAACAGCCTATATTCTGCGACGATATCTATAACTGCTGACAATAAAATTCAGCCATCCCAGGTCCTTGGGAAGGACTCGATGTCTGGATAAAACAAACCAGTTAATAACACCTGTCTGACTGTGTAAATAAAGAAGAAGAAGAAGAAGAAGAAGAAGCAGCAGCAGCACCACAGTGAAGAAGAAGAAGAAGAAGCAGCAGCAGCACCACGGTTACATTTCTAGGCCTCATGGCTCAGATTTGTCTAGCATGTTCAGAATTAGAAAAAGATGTTGCATATTTCTAAAATCATGAATCAGGGCCCTAATAGGCTATATTATTTTAAGCACTTTAAAGACAACAATATTACTTTTTTATTTACAGGCCTTTAAGGTGCATATTGTATATTTCCCCATGTGTCCTCAACAATCTAACCCCACCGCCGCCAAAAAAAACCCAGTCTCTCTCTCTCATTTGGATGTAAACAAGCCCATTTTCAGAGTTGTACCGCCCCATAGATACATACACACCTACAAACACACAATTTCCATCTATTTCAGAAATGTGTTGCTTGTTATAACATTCCTAGCCAGCATTTACTTAATCAACACACATCAGCAAGAATAATCCCTCCACAGCTTGGAAACAGACATCCACATCGCCATATAGTATAGATGGCAGTGCCAATCTCTCTGAAGAAGAACAAATGAGAGATTAGAAGTTTTTAGTCCCTGCCCCACAGAGTAGATGCTGTGACTCATACTCACACCATATGCAGTTCCATGAGGGTTGCTAGCTCATCTCAATAGCCAGCCCAGAATTAGGAGGGGGTTGGACTCAGCTGCAGCAACTGGATTGTCCGGCATTGGTCTGTGACTCCTCCACCCGATTACAACAAAGTCCTTCTGCAAACCTAGTTGGTAACTATGAAGCGACTGCTTTTTGCATCTGCTAAAGAACTGCACAAAAACTGCTGACAACCATTTCAGTGAGTCCTAAGATAATCACATTCTAAAGATTCTGTACAATGAATGCCTCGCATCCAGCCAGATCTCTCCTCACACCCACACCCCAAGCTACCTGTAACAATACATTTAAAAACAAAACCAATCATATTGGATCAAAACAGTTTTCTAGCTGTGAATGCTTGCATCTAGCAGTGGACTGTATCACATTTCAAGGACGGAAATATTTATTTTTATTTTTATTTATTTTTGCATTTATATACCGCCTTTCATTAAAAAGATAACCCCAAGGCGATTTACAAAAGTTAAAAACATACAATAAAAAGACAATAAATAAATAAATACAAAGAGAAGTCTCAGGAATTCCATGAAATGATCTCTTCCCTGTTATGCCTGCAGGTTTCTAAAGAGGGTTGAGAAACATTACTCAAAGAAGACTGCATTGCCTAGAGATACAAACACCTAGACTCAATTTGTCTCAATAAACATAAGTACAGCCCTGCTGGATCAGGCCCAAGGCCCAGCCAGTCCAGCATCTTGTTTCACAAAGTGGCCCCCCAGATGCCTCTGAGAAGCCCACAGGCAAGCGCTGAGGGCATGCCCTCTCTTTTGCTGCCGCTCCCCTGCAACTGGTACTTAGTGGCATCTAGCCTCTGAGCAGCTACAGGTGGTCGGAATCTATTGTCATACAGAATGTGTGAGTTAATCAGTCTGAAGTAACTAAACTTCTCCCTGTCAACTCACGTTCACTGTTGTGAACATATTGGGAATGTCAGGGTTGATGCAACACTTAACCATGGTTAAGGCCTAAGTGCAGCTCCCAGAGTAATTTTTTAATTGGATCGGTACAAAGCTTCAGCCAAAGCTGAAATGTCTGCACAGTTCCCCTGGCACTATGCAGATGTGACCATTTCCACTGGAAGCGCTCCCCATGCTAGTGATGCTCCATTAAGGGAAATGGAGCCTTCCATGATTGTTTCTTATTTATTACATTTGAGCCCCTCTTGAGCCACTGTGCCATCTTGGGAGGCATGGTTGGAGTACTGGGAAGTATGGCCCTTCCCAGCACTTTCTCCATATAGCCGTGTTCTTCACTGCAAGGCCCAAGAGCCAATAGTGGCACCCATCAACCTTAAGTGCGGTTGTAGAAAGCTTTGGTCACAGCCAAATACTCTGCGAAGCCTCCCTGGCCCCATGAGGGGGGCAATCATTTTTACTGCACAGTAACTATGCTTTCAAGGGCAAAGGTGCCTTTTCAGACCACAGCACCATCTCGGAAGACGTGCCTGGAGGGCTGGGAAGTGTAGTCCTTCCTCCCAAGACTCTGTGCACACCTTCCAAGATGGTGCTGGGATTCAACAGGACTCAATTTCCCTTAATGCGCCCCTCCCCCCCCAATGTTGGGGAAAGCACAGCACTGTACAGAGGTCAGCACAGTGGGAAATGGCTCACACATTGAAGGGTTTTTGCCAAATGGCCCCCACTTGAAAAATAGTGAAGAGCACTTGCTGTGGTTAAAAGGGAAAGGATAGCGGGAATAAGTAATATCATGGTCCATTCTCAATCCTTTAACCATGGTTAAGGAGCAGAAGCATTATGTCTACGCTGGCTCAGTACCAGAAAATCAAACTAACAGAAAGGTTTGTGTGTACTTGCCACAACTGGTATACCAATATACCTCTGGATGCCAATTGCCAGGGGGACAAACAGTACCTTCATGTCCAGCTTGTAGGCTTCTTGGAAGCATAAGTCTCAGCACTGCAGGAAACAGGATGCTGGACTAAATGGACCCTTGGTCTGTTCCTGCAGGGCTCTTCTTAGGTTAGCTAAAGCAGGGACACCAAAGGCTGCATTTTTGGCACACATTCCACCCAAGACTAAGGTTAATTCCCCTCCCCATAGCCGCAGAATCGCTTTACCATTAGAGCCAATTCTGCTTATTAAAACCAATCAAATCCATGGTGTCAAATGTGAGATTGACATCCAAATGTTTCCATGCATCATGAATCTAGTTACAGGAAATCCAGAATCCAGTTACAAGAAAATGTTGCTTAACCTAAAGCATGTTGCTAAGTAATTCAGACCTCATTTTTTGTGTGTGTTCACTGGTCACTGGCATTTTCCTAACACCATTTTTTTGTCATCATAAGGGTAATTACATCTCTTTCAATGGTTCCTCTCTATAAAACCTGGTATATTTGATTGTTATTGGATTTATCTGTTTAGTAAACAGTGATTCCAGAGCTCATAGTCATTATATATATCCCTCTCTCAATTAATTATTGTAATGATTGTTGTCTGATTGTGTTGAGTGACCTTGAGGTTATATTTTTGTATTGATCTAGTGTTCTACGCCAGTCATATTTTTCATACTATATGTGCCGAGTCACACAAGATCTGTAACTCTGCATATGAATGATCTCAGCTATCCTTAGGCATGCACTTACATGGCCAAATACAACACACAAGCTAGATCATCAAGATGGCTACAGCCAGCAGAAATTCTTGAAACAGCAGCACTGTTCCCAGCCATCACAGATCACAGCTGTATCCACAACAGCCTAGTTTACACATTGCATGATTGCCCCCCCCCTTCCAAAAAAAATACATACCCAAGGAGAGTTGGGACTGCTTGAATGCTGACGAAAATGTCCAACCTAAGTGAACCCATAGAAGCTGCTCTTGGCTTAAAAAGATAAATTAAAAGTTCTTGGGGGGTATACCAGAGCTGTTTATGGTGCAGCAGGGAAATGGCTTGACTACCAAGCCATTGGTAGCCGGTTTGAATCCCCACTGGTATGTTTCCCAGACTATGGGAAACACCTATATCGGGCAGCACCGATATAGGAAGATGCTGAAAGGCATCATCTCATACGGCGCAGGAGATGGCAACGGTAAACCACTCCTGTATACTGCCAAAGACAACCACAGGGCTCTGTGGTCGCCAGGAGTCGACACCAACTTGATGGCACACGTTACCTTTACCTTTATACTATTACCACTATGAATATCTACCACTTTTCAACAAAATTTCTCAGAGCAGTTTTCATAGGAAAAAACAATAATTAATTTGGTGCCCTCTTACAATAGGGCACACTGTCTAAAAAGAAACTTCAAGGTACCTTGTCAGCAGGTACCATGTCAGCGATACCATGAGGCTGTTCTCATGCACAGGCAAAATTGGGCTAATAAAAGACAAGCTGGTCCTGCCTGTGTGTGAGAACCGCCAGGATCAGGTCCAGTGTTCCCTCTAAGGCGTGCGCATGTGCGCGCACTCACGTGTTTTTTCATGTCTGCTCAGTCAATTTTTGATCCCGCTCAGGTTTAACCAGGAAGGCCCCACTCTGAATGCACGTGTGCACACACTGCCTTGAGACTGCCGCCTAGAACAAAACTCATTCCGCACAAAGATGAAAAAAATTTAGAGAGAACACTGATCAGGTCCAATCCTAGCAGTGCCTCGGTGGCAAACCTGCCAAGCCAGCCACCCTCCTAAACAAGGTTAAGAGAACAAGCGCTCTCTTAACTCCATTTGTGTAATCGTCGGCCAGCCCCAGCTGCTTGCATCTGGGGCTGACAGACTGTGGGACTCCCAGCTGGCTTAGGGAGGGGAGGGTGGGTCCCCATAATGCACCACGCACTTCTGAAGTGCATTATGGCAGTTTGAGGGGGGCGGGGCAATGTCTCCCCGCACCCCGCTCTCCACACTGCCTGAAGAAGCAACTGCACATCTGGGCGCGTGATCTCCACGCCCAGACTCTTAACAAGCATCGACTGTGAGGAGGTAAGTTTTTTAAGGCTTCCTCGCCACTGACCCTGTAACCCTTTCTCACCAATCATGCAAAAGGGCTCCATGTCAGCAACAGCCACTGGATGTATGCTGGGCTGGGGTTGGATAGGAACAGTTGCTCTCCCCCTGCTAAATATAAGAGAATCACCACTTTAAAAGTGTCTTTCTGCACATTTAGCAGTGGTAAGAACTTATATGTGTGAATGGGACTTGACTTTCCAAAGGGAATATATTCTGGAAGTGCAGCAGCAAGAATGAGGAGGCAACATTACTCTACGTTTCTTTTCAAATTACTATCCCCCAAACCAGGATCCAGCTCTTCTTACTATTTAGTTATTTCTGAGCCACTTTCCCAAAATGTTCAAGGCAGATTACACAAAAAGAATGTTTCATTAAAAACAAATTTCAGTTTAAAATAATTTGCTAAAATAGATAAAAGCAAACAGTAAACAAAAAATTTAAATAATGTTAAAAAGCTAAGCACAATTTGAAACCACAAAAAAAATTTGCGGCCCTTACGAAAGTAGATGGGGGGAAAGCAAGATATATTCACTCCAATAGGCAAAATAATTCTGAAGCCCAAGAAGAACAGCAGTAATGGCCCTACTCCTAACCATAGCCCTTCTAATCTGGCACAGAGAGTACGTTCATCTCCTGACCACAGCTGACACAAGGGCTGATGCAGTGGTTTATCAAAACCTTGGTCACCTAAATCAGTGTTGAGGTCTCAGGGCATGGGCTGAGGTCACCTTGCTGAAGCCAAGCAGGTCTTAAGCAGTTCATGGAATCACCACCAGGCAACTCCATGTACACAATCTTGGCTTCCCTCATGTTAAATGATCAAACGATGATGGCTTCTATCATGCTAGAAAGGAGGGATGATGATGATGATGATGATGATTTTTTTAAAGGAGTCAACAACCAAAGCCATGCCATGGCCAAGACTGGGAAGAAAATTATTCAGCACCAGTTTTGGAATTGCCAGCTCCTCTAAGCATTATAGAAAACGAAAATTCTGTTTCTTTAGTCAAGTTATGAAATGTGAATATACTTTGGGCAATTAAATCACAATGCAAGCAAACCACAAAATTTAAAGACATACATAAGACAATTGTTCTTCTATCCAAAATGAATATCATAGCAGCAGCATCAATATATGTCCTCACCTTACACATGAGGCATCAACTACTTAAGTTACATTAAACAAGGAATCTTTTTTCCCCTCATGGTAGGAGGCAAATGGATTCGACAGGCTCCCGGCATAGCTCTAACATCACTGCCAAAAAATTACTGAAACAATGCAGCCTCAGTCAAAGACAGCACTGAGCATTAGGTCAAGAGAACTATGGTTTTGTTTGAAGAAATGGAACAAAAACTGTATCACAGTCACTCCCTAAATTTGAGGTGCTACACAAAAAGCCTGAGATATCTCAGTTTTGCATGCCAAGTTGGGAGAAGAAGAAAAAAACTAGTCCCCAAACCCTACTGCTGCAACCAAGTCTAAGTAATATGTGCACATGAAATAATCACATATTCTTTCCCTGTTTACCCTACCTCCAACTCTTCCTTTGTTGCATTTATTCTATTTCTCTTTCTGCACTGTAAATATCCTCAGGGCAGGGATCTGTCCTCTCACCGTGTACGTAGATGAGGAAATGCATAACAGTAATAAAGTCTTTCTGCTTCCTTCTCTTTCACCTGCAAAGGTCTGCCATACTCTCAGATACCAGAGCCAACGGTTTTGGATTACAAGTGATTTGATGTTTTGAGATCTTCTTAAAATAAAAAAACCAAACAACCCAAAACCTCTATTTTACAACAAAGCTCCAGTGTGTGGGAGTACAGCTATAAAGCAAAGTGTGTTACGCAAGCAGACATGAATCCATACCCAGTGATCAAGTCAGGGTTTTAAATTGTTTAGACAGTTGCTAGCACAGATCTATTTTTCATCAGAGGTCTGGTTTGCAGGCCAAAACTGAGGCCACAATCCAGAGCTAGGCATGCTTCAACTCACTGTGCTCTAAATGCGCTCAAACACACCTGTGTTCAACTGTAGCCTAGATGTTTGCTGAAATCTTGTAGCAGAATGCTCAATTGTTTTGAAATAAAAGTTCCAGGTTGCTGCTGTTGGGGGGGGGCGGGCGGTGTTAAGTGCAACAAAACATACTTATTCTTCTCCTTCCTACTGTTTACATGGCAACTGCTTATTTTATATGCAAATCAAATCTTACCTGCAACATGGAAAATATGCACTACAGCTAAGACATCAACTCTGTTTCCTGAGAAAAAAGTGCCTTTTTGAAACATAAGAGGACCTTTGAAATAATGAGATCCAATGGCAGCCTATGGAAAGAATCAATCACGGAATCAATCACGATTTACAGCAGACAACCTCAAAACAGCACCACCTATTTAGTAGTACTGCTTGGATAATTTGTATGGTGATGCTATCTGTTGCTCTCACAGAGACTCCTTCAGCATAAATAATAGCCAGCCACTGGCAAAACTGCACAGAGAGTTCAAAGAACACTTTAAGTTCCAGTTAGCAATGTTTCACTGCACATTTAAGTACACCAATATTTTGCTGACCAGCCACTTAATTCGAAACTTTTAAGATGTGTTCTCATAAGATCTGCATATGAGGTCCATGGATGCCATCTAAACAGGTTTACATGGAAACATGTCCTGGGCTTTTTTCACACAGGGCTTTTAGCTCCCATCTCCTCTAGAATGGAGGGTGCACATTCACATATCAGCCAGATTTACCCGGAAGTCCCTGCAAGCTTTCGGGGAGCACGTCACAAACAATTCATGGTTTTCATTGAGCATTACAGTGTAGTCCAATTTATATCCAGAGTTTTAAAAATCCACTTTTTGTGTTGGGTTTTTGGGGGGCAACTTTGAACTCGCGGTAAAGCCTCTCAGTAAACTCACGGTAAAGCCTGCTGTGTGAAAAACAGCCCTGTAGTTTGCGATCCTTGCTTCTAAATTAAGGCAAGTTCTCACACTTTGCTTTTTCCTACTCAGATGCATTCTCCAACTATCGTAATGCAGTTTCCTGACTCATGTGCTAGTAGTGGCAGCATAAACACTTGCTTCATAGATGACATGTTTCTCCTACAGAGGCATTATCACCATCTACAACAAAAATACACAGTCACACATTTGGGATTGCAGCACCAGGCTCCTGAACAAAACATTCTGCACGGGTGAGGGAAACCACGTCAAGGGCATTCTCTCTTCCTCATGAAGGTAGGATCACAACTTCTTCAAGCACTGGTTGTGGGCGTGCTCCATAGCAAGCATTAGCACCCACAGTGGCCTAACACCATTTGTATTCTGCTGTATATTCACAGCTTTCTGCTTAAGATTCATAACTTAATCTCACTGGGTGACATCCACAGTTGTTCTTAGACCGTAACAAGAATCCTTGTTCCGGAGTAAAGACTCCTGTGCTACACTAATGGCAACTGTAGATGCTACCCAATATTCTTCCATATAAATTAAAAACAGTTGTTATGGCTGTTTTCGTATAATGTGCTGCTGTATAGTCTCCAACCCTCAGGCAGAAGTGAACGTCGAGGCTTTGGACAGGGAGGTATAAAAGTGTATTAAATAAATAATTAATAAACAAACACGGGCGGCTTCTATCTGTAGATGCAGCTTTAGACTTCCCTCATCAGCTTCCAAAGATTATTCTTCACCATTGTGTTTCACAGTAGCTCACCAGACGTGATGAGGGAGGAGAAGAAAGGGAAGAGAAGCAACAGCTGAGTGAAATGGAACTAGGTTTTTGGAATATTTATTTTGAGAAGAGGCAATATAAAATGACCCTGGTAAAATAAAAATGACTGACAAAATGCGATTAAGCAACCAGCATCTCACAACACACAATTCAGTCACACGTCAAACAACTGTGTGGGTTGCAGGCAACATCAACATAGGACTAACCTACTTGACACCTTCTTCCAAGAGTCTCATTGGAAGCAGCACTGGAAAACTATTTGTGTAGGAAAGCAGATCTCCACATCCCCATCCTTCAATAAGCGCCGCTTACCTTCCAAGGTACACAAACAACAATCCCTTTCACTTCAGGCGGAATGCTCCAATGTCAAAGTTACTCTTTCAGCTACAGAATACATTTATTAGCACTGCATAACAGCACTGACATGTAATCCCGGATACACATACAGAAGGGGGGGAAAGGTGACCTGCTCGGCTGGCAACCAACATGCAATAATAATAATAATGATGTTGATGATGATGATGGTGATGATGTAGAGCAGCAACAGCAAACCCAGATTCAAGCTGGGGGCGTAAAATATACAAAGACCTGCTACACTAGGGTGTTTTGCTTCCTCCCCCTCCCCGGACTTCTGTTTAACTGTGAACAAAGCCAAGGTGAAGGCAGACAGTCCTTTTCAACCAAGCCAAGAAAGCGCTTCCGCCAAGAGGATCTCAAGAAGGCGCAATAGCCATGCTAGGGCTACCGATAACAATAAACCGCCCACCCGCCCACTCATGGCAACACAATGAGACTCAAGCTGCGCTCCTGGGCACCCTTCCACGGGAGTAAATCCTACTCCACACGGTGCAATCTTTGCTTCCGAGTAACTCCGCATCGAGTCAGGGGCTGCTTAGAACAGAGAATACAGATCTCAACGCCTCCCCCCGCCCCGCGTGCTGCGAAACAACAAAGTAAGAGCTGGGGATGAAGGGTCGCCGGCCGTACCCGCGAGGGATCCAAAGCCACCGGCACGCTAGAGGCGCAGCAGCAGGAGCCCAGGTGAAGGGAAGAGCAAGGCACCACCTCCTCTTCCCCTCCGGCGGGGTCAAGCAATGGCTACTCGCCCACTCCTTCCCCTACCTGGCCCCCTTCGCTTGCCAGCTCCAGCGATCTGGTGCTTGCGGCTGGAGGGGCTCAGCAGCAAAGGCAGCCCTCTGTTTGCAGCCGCAGCAGCAGCAGCACTGCATCCAACCCCCCCTCCCGCCCCGTTTCTCCCACTGCTCCCGCCAGGGTCTTACATCAGCTGCCGCCGGAGGATTCCGGAGAGGAAAGCAAAGGAGAGCAGCAGCAGCAGCAGCCAACCAGCCCTTCTGTTTGCAAAAGATGCTCTGGGAGGGGAGGAGGAGGGTGGTTTCCCCCACCCCCTGTTCCCAGCCAGCCTTGAGCTCCAGGCGCGGTGTTTCCTTATTGGTGGCGGCAGCAGCAACAGCGGGAGTCGCCGCCGCCGCCGCCTGGGTCGCTGCTCCTGGCTTGTGTTCCAAGCAGCAAGCAATCGGAACAGGGGAAGGGACACAGCCCAGCTCCACGGGCGCGGAGCGGAGGCTGGCGAGGTGGCTGGCTCTGTGCTGCTGGGCGCGCTCGCTCGCGGGTGGAACGAGCCGGGCCGGCTCAAAGCGGCCCAGCCAAGCGCTTACCTGCTCCTGCTTTCCCGCCGGGGGCTGGCCGGCGCGTGTACAGACAAGGGGGGGGGCAGGCTCGCGGGGGTCTCCAGGAGCGTCTAGACCACGCTGTAAGTTGAGGAGCGGAAGATCCGGGAGAGAAAAGGACGCTGGGCACAGCTACAGACCATCGGAGCCCCTTCCCCAAACACAAACCGCATGGCGGTGGCTCTCGCTGCCGCCGCCGCCGCCTCCACGCCACCACGGGCAGGCCGAGAGCGAGTGAGCCAAACACCCGCTCTCTCCTCCTCCCTCCTCCTCCCCTGTGGACTCACAAGCAGTGCATGACAAGTGCAGAAGTAGGAGACTGACTGTCTGAGAGAGAAAGAGAGAGAGAGCGCGCGCGCGTGTGTGTGTGTGAGAGAGAGAGAGCTTTTGAAATACAGACATGTTTTGCAGGCACTAGAGAGCAGCAGGTGCATTATTGCTGGTTAGGTATAAGCAGAGGTGATGCCCAGCACCGATACCCGCACAGAAGCGCAGCAGCAACATGAGGCTGCTGGCTGCACATATTGGCAGCCTAATCCGAATGATTCTCAGAAAGGATTGTGCCATGGAATAAATAGTGTTCAGAGGGAGAAAACAACAGGCCAGCTCCCGACACAAAGCAAAATTCAAGAACTTGCAGAAGGGAAGTTGTGCTTGTTACCTGGGTACATTTTTTTTAATTTTTTAATTTTTTTTTATTTTTTTTTTGCAAATTAATGGTACATCTTGTCTGAATCGAGTTTATTTTGGTCTACTGGCCATAGAACAATACTTAAACATCACCACCACCACCCCAAAAAACCAATCCTAAAAATCCTAAATCCAATCAAACTGTACACCACCTTGTCCAACTAGTACTCTTTTAACTTTGATGTCTAGAACGGTGCTTGGTATCTCTGCCCAGTGTTACATCATCTCAATGCATTATCTTACAGCCTGTACTGTCTTGGAGTATGTAGAACACATAGGTGGATGTACAATGCACAACACTAATGGTCGGTGCTAAAACTAATTCATCATTCCCAATAAAAATACAAAACTGTAACCAGACAAGAGGGACAAGACATGTTGCTGCCTGAAGAGGAAGGCTCCTCCTCCCATCCCTGAATATTGCCAGGATTCTGGAGGCTCTGGGATGACTCTTTTGGAATCCATTAACGTTTCCAATGAACACTGAATATTCTTTTACTCTACAGCAATGGGACCAGTGTTCACTCTAACAGGGATTCCCACATGTTGCTGACTACAACTCCCAGCATCCCCAGCTGCAATAGCCTTTGCTTAGGGATTATGGGAGCTGTAGTCAACAACATCTGGGAATGCCTGTTAGAGGGAACACTAAATGGAACTACTGCCCAAGAATTAGCCTTCTGTGTTGGGTAATAATAACACTGCATTATACTTGACATTGTAAACATGACTGTTTCCCCAGTGTGGAACTTTATTCTTGCATTGTCTTTTGTAGATCTAAAATACACTTTACAGTTCTTTCAGACAGGTGGTTATTGGTTAAGTTTATCAGAAGGCGTATTCACACGTAGGAGAGACACCAAGATTTTGACACACATAGGTCTAAAATTCCAGCCCATCTAAAAATGTATAAATTTCTGAAACTGTTTTGTTTTGTTGTAGTTTATCAAAATATGTGGACCATACACTGTGTGGGAAATCTGGGTTCCTGCATCTTTTCCCACTGCCGGGCTAATAGGTTAGGAAAACAGCACGGGAGAAAGGGTCAAATACAACCACCATCCAGCACTACTATTCTGGTCCAATATAGAGCTTGCTGAAGCTGCTTTTAATTACCATTCAATAGACTGGGAAATCTGGTCAAAGTTCTCCTGAATAACATATACTGTAGTTTCTTGCTAACTGAGCAAAGAGCCACCTTTTTTAAGTGGTGGTTTTCTTTACTGAGCAGGGGGGAGAGCAACTGGCCCTATGTTTCCCCAGCACAGCATCCCTCCAGGGCATCTTTCACACAGCAGGCTTTGCCGTGAGTTTACTGCGAGTTTGAAGCTCCCCCCCCCCAAAAGATGCAAAAAGTGGATTTCTTAACCTTGGATATAAATCGGGCTACACTAGTGTGCAATGAAAAACCAGAATTGTGTGTGCAGTGCTCCCCGATAGCTCACAGAGACTTCGGTGTAAGTCTGCCTGATATGTGAATGCACACCCTCCATTCTGGAGGAAATGCAAGCTAAAAGCACTGTGTGAAAGATGCCCATGGCTGTTGCTAATGTCTATCTTATGTCTCTTTTTTAGATTGTGAGCCCTTTGGAGACAGGGAGCCATTTTATTTATTTGTTAGTTTGTTTATATGTCAACTGTTTTAGGGATATATATATATATATATATAGAGAGAGAGAGAGAGAGAGAGAGAGAGAGAGAGAGAGGTTTAGGCCAGGCCTGCTCAATTTAGGGCCCCCAGCTGTTTTTGGACTACCCTAATCCCCAGCCTCAGTGCCCAATAGCTAGGGATTATGGGAGTTGTAGGCCAACATCTGCAGGAGGGTCAAAGTTGAGCAGCCCTGGTTTAGGTGGTACATGGCAAGTCCCGCCCTCGCAGTGCTAAACCAATTGGTGCCAGGGGCACTGCAACTGCCGCAACCAATGAAAATATGCCCCACTGCGAATATTGGGGCTGGAGGAGAGCAGCAAAGCATGTAGCTGCGGAGCAAGCCGAAGGGCAGCCTGGGACCAGCCCTGCTCAGCGGCCCCCTCCACATACGCCCATGCACGTGATGTCACATGCACAGGGGCATGACTCAGGCTCTGGAGGAGACCAGCGTGAACTCCCCCCTCCTCCCCAGGCTACTGAGAGCCCGAGAAAACTCCATCTGTTATTTTAGGCAGTGCTGGCTGCCTGATAGGATTTTTTTTTTCCTTTCTCTCCCTGAGAGAAGTCACGCACAATGATGTCACACACAAAGGGTGTGTGGCCCAGGCTGCTGAGTGCCCGAGCGAGCTCTCAGCTCGTCATTTCAGGCAGCTCTCGGCAGCCCAGGCATGGGAGGGAAGAGTTCACTCTGGGCTCCTCTGGAGCCTGAACCAGGGGCTTCAGCGGCCCTTTTCATTGGTGGCCAGGGTTCTTTGAACCCATTGGCACAATGGTGGCTACGCCCCTGGAAGCATGAGAATGCCATGGTGTCAATGGCCTTCTTTCTCTCTTGCACATGCACTGGCTCTAAAGGGAAGAGAAGGCTACCCTGAAACACAACCCCCCCACACACGGCAACATCAGGTGGGTAACGGCCTGTGTAGGATCCCAGGAAATACACCCGATTGGGGGGGGGTTGCCATGGCTTTTTCTGTGCCTTGCGAATTTGAGTGTCGGATGGGTTGCAGGAACAGGTGGCAGTGGGGCCAGCTGAGGGGGACACCCGGGAGCTGCATGCAGGGGCTTGCAAGGCGATTCCTGCAGCCGCTTTGCTTCTGGGATCAGAGGTGGGAGACACGAGTGTCCATGACTGTCAATGGCAACAGGGGTGAGAGTTGTCCCTTTGGAAACACCGAGCCCTCAAGTGAGAGAGGAAGAAGGATGAAAGAGGGGAAGAGAGATAGAGAGAAGGGAGGGGAAGAAAGAAAGAGGAGAAGGGGGAGGGGAGAGAGAGAAGGGAGGGGAAGAGAGAATTAGAAAGAAGGGGAGGAGAGAGAGAAAGGAGGGGAAAGGGGAAGAGGAAAAGAAAAAGGCGAGGGGAAAGGGGGGTAGAGAGAGAAATAAAACAAGCCTTCCGACTGCATAAAAATTTGAGGACAGGGAGTGATGTTGGGTCATGTCAGGTGTCAACTGAAAGGACAGGCTTCATTGCCCCATGGGTGGTTTGAGGACATCTCCTTCCTCCAGTTTTTAGTTATGGTCAACTTTACACAGATCTCGCAAGAGTAAGATCATCTAACTCATTAACTATTGTGTCATCAAATCAAGAGATCAGAAACTGTGTGTATAAAGAAATTTATGACACTGAGCAATAAAGCAGGGGCTATGGAGGGGGCCAAGAAGAACAATAAAGTACAAGCACACAGATGCTCTGTGCAGATAAAGCTAGGTCAGATATAGTTTAGCCCTTAGATAAGGGTCTTAAACTTCAGTTTTAAAAATATATGCGTATTAATTTATTTATGCTTGAACTCAGGAGCATATCCATGTACTTAATTAAAAGATACCAATATACAGTAAACAATACAGGAATTCATTTCTTAAGGTTGCCCACAAAAACATTTGTAAAAATAAAATTTAATGGTTAAAATGGGTAAAGAAGGCAGGGTGAAGACGTCTTCCAGCCTCGTCAAAAGTGAAAAAGGAGGAACAGTGTGGGAAACCTGTTCTCTTCGTTTGGGATACTGCTTGACTTATTCAATCAACCACTCAAATCCTACATACACTTAGTTGTAATTGATTGAACACCAATTTCCACCATCCCCATATCTGCTGTGCAGCCTTCAGTTTCCCCCCATCCTTCTATCCCACCCCCACCGCATCCCTCTAGGATCTTCCTAGGTCGTGCATCAATTTGCTGCACTCTGATCATCCCACCACCCTTTATGTTTACTGGGCAGCTGCTGGAACTGCCACACTTCCTCCTCCCTCCTCTTCTCACTTGCCTTGCCTTTTGAAAAGGCAGAACGTGGGACATGAAGTGGAAGGAAGTCTGTGGACCTCCCCACTCTTCCTTATGCTCTGCTCCCACCCCCTGCCAGGGAGCAGGATGAGCAGGAAGAAGGAGAGTGACACAATGGAGGCAGCAGCAAGAGCATTTCCAGACGGGGCTTTTAGCCCCCTTCTCCTCCAGAATGGAGGATGTTCATTCACATATCGGCCAGATTTACCCCAAAGTTCCTGCAAGTTGCTGGGGAGCACTGCAGAGTCCAGACACGATTTGGGTTGTTCATTGCTCTTTAGAGCGTAGCCCAATTTATGTCTGGGGTACAAAAATCAACTTTTTGCGTCGGTCTTTTGGGGCAAATTTGAACTCAAAGCAAAGCCTTCAGGTAAAGCCTGCTGTCTGTTTGGGTATGCTGCTTGCTCACTGGTGGAGTCTGTCAGTGAGACAGGCAGTTGGAGGTAGAGGACCAGTGGAGGCCAAAACAGCAAACAAGAAAGATCTTCCAGATGGCTTTCAATAGTCACCAGGGGACAGATGCCAGTTCCAGCTAAACTCCCAGTTAATCCAGGAGGGCTGACAACTCTGCTTGGGATTAAGTCCTACTGAAATCAGTGGGATTTAACAGTAACAGGTATGAGGTCGGATTGTTCATTTAGCAAACCCTGGGCTAGGCAGAGGAGGGAATACTGCCTTAGGCAATACCTTATTTCCACCATTTTAAACATGCTTCAGGCCCCCAGAATAGAAAGTGAGCCACTGGCATGCACTTTATTTTATGCCCTTGCTGTAGAGGATAACTACAAGTGGTTTCTAATCACACCCAGTCCATGCCCTTCCCTGTCCACAGGCAGCATCAATTTAGCAGGGGAGCTGGGACTAACCCCATGGCTGGATTTTAGCAGAGTTTTGTACACCACTAAAAAGGGTGGTGGGGGAGTGGGATGGCCAGTGTTAGGGTGCCAGACCTTCTCTCCCACTCCCAACAGCCTGGAAACACTTCAGTTACTTTGCTATAGGTCAAGAGTTCCATACTTTTGAAGGTAACCTAGAGAGAGTTGCTATAGATGAGCTATTTGTATCTTTTGGATTCTTGGAAACACGGTCATAGCTTCTGAGAAAGGGGTCAAAAACTGGGAACTGCATGGCTGTTCCTAGTAGAGTTTCCCTTGTCTGGCTCACAACTTGAAAGGCGTAATGAGTTTAAGCTTGCAGATGATACAAAGCTTGGATTACAATTACTTAGAAAGATTAGAGAATGCAAATGATCTTGAAAACTGGGAGGACAAAAGTCATTTTGACTAAAGCATATGCTGGAGAGGAGAAGAAATCAGATGCACAAATGTTAAATATGAAATGTCAATCTGATATGCTGTTCCATACAAGAGTTACAACAAGGCAACAATAGCCCTATCCAGACATTCTTATATGAGTGTTTGTATGTTTGTACACTCACACATGTTTTTGTGTGAATGACTGAATTTACATACATTTAAAAAATAAACCTGGGTACAGGCCTGCACGGTACAGACAGGAAGTGTACTGCTGTACCCGCATTCAACATAATTTTATTATTTATTTATTATTTATTTGATTTCTATACCGCCCTTCCAAAAATGGCTCAGGGCGGTTTACACAGAGAAATAATAAATAAATAAAATGGATCCCTATCCCCAGAGGGCTCACAATCTAAAAAGAAACATAAGACAGACACCAGCAACAGTCACTGGAGGAGGTACTGTGCTGGGGGTGGACAGGGCCAGCTACTCTCCCCCTGCTAAATAAAGAGAATCACCACGTTAAAAGGTGCCTCTTTGCCAAGTTAGGAAGGGTAATGAGCCCATTCTCACAACTGAGTGAGAGGGCTACTGGGTGGACAGCAGAAAAGGCTGCTTAAATTTACCTTCCCCACAGATGACCACTCCTCTGTTGCTGGGCACGCTCACCACATGCCCATACAGTCCTCTGCTGCCCCACGCAGTGTGGAGGGCCGAGATGTGTTGTCCTGGCCCCCAGAAATCCCATAATGCATTGCGCAAGTACACGGTGCGTTGTGGGGATTTCCTCACAGACAGGTGGGTACCTGTCACTGCTACAGCGCCAGCTAAAAGCAGCTGGCATGCACATAATTTAAAAAACAGGGCTAAAGAAGCACTCACTCCCTTAACCTCATTTAGGTTTCACAATGGGGCTAGGTGGCTTTGGCCAATTGGGATCAGGCCCGATCCTGGCAGTTCTCACATGCAGCCTAACATGGGCTTGGTGTCCCTAGCCCCGTTGAGGCTATACATGAGAAGAGCCTCAATGTGTTAATAACTGTATCTGTGTACAGTTCGGTACCCGTATACACTGTACACGCATCATGTGATGGTTGAACATGACATGTGAATAGAATGAAATAGTTGATCCAAAGGAAAGACAGCAAATGCTATTGGGTAGGTTGAGATGTAATGGTGGCACCCGAGGTTGCTGCTGACCCAGGAGCGCACACTCCTTTCCATCCCTGCGTGAGCCTCTACTTCCAGTTGTAGGTTCTGATATGTCAAGATTAGTTGTGTGACATCTGAACCCACCAATCTCAAGGAACCTGCATATGTAATTTACTTCAATGCTCAGTTATAGAAGTTGGGTTCCCCTGAAGAAAGCAGAGCAGGATATGCCAAGACGGGTGGGTTTGGATGCCACAGCCAGTCTCAGCATATCTGAATGGAAGCAGAGGCCCATGTGGGATCGGAAGGAGTATGCTCTTCCAAGCGGCAGCAACCTCAGGTGCTTCTGTTGCATCGGAACCCACCCGATGACATACCACATTACTAGGAAGATACACAGAGGCAAATGGAGCTTGATATTTCTAAAAGTATTCTAGAGTGTGCACCTCATTTCTGTGCTGCACACAAAAGGAGGAGCAGACATGTTCTCCGTTGCTCCTGAGAGCAGAAATAATACCAGTTGGCTGAAATTACTATGGATAGAGTCTTGGGCTAGACATCAGAGGGAATTTTCTGACAGTAAAAACTGTTTGATAGTGGAACAGTCTGCTTCAGACAGTGGTATGCTCTCCTTCACTGGAGGTTTCCAAACAGAGGCTGGATGGTCAGGCATGATCTATTCCTATACTGAGCAATGGGTTGGCCTAGAAGACCAATGATGTTCCTTCCAGTTCTAACATTCTCCGATTCTATAAAAGTATTCAAAGGCTGCACCTAACTTCTGTGCCATTCATATATCTTATGTACAGGATCTAGCAGCACAGTGGCACGTACGCATCAGAACAATCCCATAAGGGCCAGATATCAAGCAGTATTTATCTTTCAATACTTGCATACACAACAGCAGTTGCAAACAAGTGCTGAGAAAGGACAGCAAAAATTGACAGCTATAAACTGTTTCTGGGTCTCCTGTTGTTGCCCTCTGACAGAATCTGAAAGGAGTAGTGCATGAGTGTAAGCTTTTAGTAGCTATACAATCCAGGAAGGTAATGCAATTCAGTTGTAGGTAGCAGACATTTAGAATTACCAACACATATAGGAGGAAACATAGTCTGCAGTGAAATCAGCCTGCAGCCTGCGATGTAAGCAGACATTTGTGAACATAGCCCAGGTAATACGTAACTGAAAATCAACCTTTTATAATGCATTTTTGCCATAGAATTATATGCATCTGTCTAATAAACGTAAAGTCAGATATATACAGGCCCCAACTCCAATAAATCCCATATGCATAGAGTCACGTATACTTACTGGAACCTTTTGCTGTGATGCCCAAACTATAGCTTCTCCCCATAGCAACACTGTACCACAAGAGGCTTTTTAAATTCTAGCACAAACATCCAACATTCAGTCCAAATACAAAGCTCTTAAATGCTTAATGTTCTCAGCCTTTGGGATTTGGTGACTGAGAATGCCTTTCTGTGCATCCATCCTGTCTGAACATGATGCATGGATGGTTTTGTTAAGATGCTCTTAGCAAGATTTTTATGGATATTCTTTAAATATAGCCCCACATTAGTCACAAGTCCCTGCATGCTTGTTGTACTTCAGCCACTGCAGTTGGCACTTACTTGCTTTCCAATTTGTCACCTGCTCTTGCCCATGAATACCTGAGTTCACCATTTCTAGTTAGGCAATATTTTAGTGCAGCTCAAAGTGTGAGAAACATCCCTCCCAAAAGCAAGTGCCAGCTCCCCTTTCAGAATTTATGCCAATCTTTTCAGAGTTTTTCAGAAATGAACTAATTTTTTAGATTGTGAGCCCTTTGGGAGCCATCTTTAGTTGGTCTTTTCTATGCAGACTTTTTGAGGGAGCTTTTGTTGAGAAACAGTATATAAATATTTGTCGGAGAAGGAGAAGGGCTGTGCTGAATGAATGTACTCAGTCGTCAAGAGCTGTGGGAATGGATAAGCCTCCAGCATGGGCTGAAGACCCCAATGTGTGTGGCCTGTGGGACTATCAAATGTGGTAAATGAATATATGACTAGTAGCCATTGACAGACCTGTCATATATGAACTAATTTATACTAGCCATGGGGGAAAGTGGCCATCACCACATCTTATGGCAATGAAGACAGTGGGAGGTTGTTCTTTAGATCCTCCAGTCCCAAACTGTTTAGGGCTTTCAAAGTCAAAATCAGCTCTTTGAACTGGGCCCAGAAACAATTCAGGAGTCAATTAAATCAGTGTAATATTGGTGTTATAATATCAGAAAAGTAGACTCCCAACATAGGAACATAGGAAGCTGCCATATACTGAGTCAGACCCTTGGTCTATCTAGTTTAGTATTGTCTTCACAGACTGGCAGCGGCTTCTCCAGGGTTGCAGGCAGGAATCTCTCTCAGCCCTCTCTTGGAGAAGCCAGGGAGGGAACTTGGAACCTTCTGCTCTTCCCAGAGCGGCTTCATCCCCTGAGGGGAATATCTTGCAGTGCTCACACATCAAGTCTCCCATTCAAATACAACCAGGGCAGACCCTGCTTAGCTATGGGGACAAGTCATACTTGTTACCACAAGACATAGGCGGAACTGGGGGGGGCAGGCAGGGCACGTGCCCTAGGTGCCACTGAGGAGGGGACACCACGCCAGTTCCTGCCACCCCCACCCCATTGCCCACCTGCCCAGCCCCAGGGCCCTTCAGCCACTTGCCATCCTGCTTGCCTTGCTCTTGGCTCTGGCCTAGGATCGGAGCAGCCTGCAAACTGCAGAGCTCTTCTCTCCCCGCCTCTCAGCTGATCGGTGGGTGGGCGGGGCTTCCAGAGAGGCCTCCCAGTAGGCCTCCCTGAAGCCTGAACTCAGCAGGCCCCAGCAAGCCAGGAAGGAGGCAGGCAGAGCTCCCTGCAGTAGACCAGACCATCCCCCACAGCTTTTGCAAGGTAGGCTGTGAATTCCTTTTTGTGGTTACCCCTGTATATAGGGATCTGCTTGCCATAGGGCTTTGATATGGGGGGTGGGGCGAGACTGAGAAGTCTCTGAATATTTAATTTAAAACAGACTGAAAAATGTGCTGGCTTTAAAAACAAAAACTATCTAAGGCCTATAAGTGGCTTGTTTCATGTCAGAAAATTACAAAAACTTCTGGAAGAAATATTTATTCATTCATTCATTCTTTCATTCATTTATAAATGCACTTATGTTCAAGTTGTTTTGCAACCCAGAAGGTCTGAGTGAGAACTGTGAAGCATGTGTGGTGCTTTTATTTTATTTTATTTTTCTTGTGTGTGAACTGCTCCCCAATAACTTGCAGGGACTTCAGGGTAAATCTGGCCAACATGTGAATGCAGCACCTCCATTCCAGAGGAGATGTGTGTTAAAGCGCTTTAAAAGCCTCATGTGAAAAACCTCCTGGAATCAAACTTTACTGAATTTGTTCAGAATTCTGAGAAAACAAACATAGGCTCAACCTGCATGGTTGAAAGTCTCCTTTGCTAATCTGCAGCGAGGGGGCCATTTTAATAATTAGCGTTGCTAGTGTGTTCTAGGCATTAAAAGTAGCACAAATATATAGTACTCAATGTATATCACTATATACTGTGAAGTGTGCATGTGTGTATTCAGTGAAATGTATTTCCAGGCAGCATACTCATTTTGAAATATCAGACTTAAATCCTTGGGGGCCTGGGATGTGTGGAGGCCCTGGATTTTGAGGGGCTGGGGGCCCATTTTAAAATCTCATCTTGGCCCATTCCAACCTTGCTATGTCCCTTGCGGTCACTACACATAGGTTTCTGCACAGCAACACCTGCACAGAAGAAACTTCCATGTAGAAAATGTGTCTCTTGTAAATAGACCCTGAATTTTCCATCCATGACTGGGATATTTGAGTTAGAGTCAATAATAAAAGAACAGCACACTGCTTGTGACAGGAAGGGGCAAATTACAATGATTTCTTAGTCTGGCAGGGGCTGATTTTGGCTCTGGCAGAACTTGGCTGTCTGTAGAGATGTGCACGGTCCGGACCAGTCCGGACCAGCACTGAAGGGGGGCCCTTTCTTTTAGGGCGGGAGGGCTTTCTTACCCCTCCCGCCTCTTCACCCCCTCCAGCGCCCGTATTTAACCAAATAACGGGGCGCTGGAAACCCCCCGCCGCCGCCGCCGCCCCCCCCCCAGCAGATGCACAAAGAAAGGTGCCGCCATACCCCTGCCTCCGTCGCCGCCCGCCCTCCCTCCCTCCCAGCTGCCCGCCCTTCCTCCCGCCCTCCCTCCCAGGTCCTTACCCAAGGCTGCGGTAGTAAACGAGAGGAGCTCCCGGACAGAGCTCCTCTCGTTAGAAAGGCCTGATGCAGAATAAAGGTGCTTTGCGCACGCGCGCATGCGCACACCACAAAAGACACCGGAGGCCCGGTCTACCCGCCGGGAAAAGGCCGGGTAGACCGGGCCTCCGGCCAGCGGGTAGACCGGGCCTCCGGTGATCGGACCGGTTCGGACTCACCCCTAGCTGTCTGCTTCTGTTGCAAATGCCTCTGTCTAGTGTGGCAAACTAATGTATCCTCCTCCCCCTTGGTGTCAAAGTAAGCACTGATGTGGTGAATGCACATATACCCCATCATGAGCCAACAGTCATCATAAGACAAAGGCTGGCAGGAATCATTCACTGGTTTATAGACCCCTACCACCACCACCACCTTCTTCTTCCCCTATTTTGCTAGTGGCTATTTGGGCAGGTGATCCTCTAGGACAAAGTCGTGTTTTTTAAAAAGAATGAGATGAGACAGAGAAAATGACACTTGGAATCGTCGCATAACTCCTGACTGTTGTTCTAAGTCTTTTACAGAGATGGCTCATGTTTTCAGGTTTTGATCAACAACCATGTCTAGATGGTACAGTGTTCCTTTTAACAAGGATTTCCAGATATTGTTGACTACAAGTCCCATCATTCCTGTTTGGACAGGGGCGCAATTTCAGTGCTTGCCCTAGGCACTATTTTCCCTAGTTACGCCTCTGCCACAAGACCAGCTCTCCTCTCCTAAACTCCCACCAGCAGTTTAGCTATAGCATTTTGCACCAGCTGAAGTTTCCCTTATGCTTTTCACAGACAGCCCCAGAGAGAGCATGTAAGTGATCTAAGTTCTATTTAGTAATAGCTGATTTGTGTTTTGGGTGATTAGCATCCTTCTAGAACTCACTTGACAAGCCACGTTACACATACTCCACAGATTAAAATACTGTGCAGTTAGACCATGGAGATTAAATAGGCTCACAATATTTATAATCAAAACCAACTTGGTTATTCTCTGTGTGAAATAACACTTCAACTTAGCTGCAATAGCTTGCAGTTCCTAGTCAGCGTTTCTCAGGCAGTAAAGCAGCCTGATCCAATTATTCTGTGTTTAACATGCACTGAGTAATTATTGACAGCTTTCCATATACCATCTGTCTGGCATACAGGGTTACAGTAATTATAAATGTGTCGACACCCACCTTAGCGAAACTCTGCATCAGTCATTAACTTACTTCTGTAAAGTCTCATATGCCATGTGCTGTAGTTTCTTATCATTAAACAACAATAAAAACAGGCAAAAAGGAGAGCCTTATATACACTCTGGATTTACTACCTGATTGGCAAAGAAGAATACATCTATGGAAGATTCCTCTCCAGAGGGAAAAATTCCAGTGGGGTAGACATGAGTCTATAGGAATGAGAGACTTGTGATACCTTCAGGATTAACAGATCATATGCATATATGAAGCGGCCTTATGCAGAATCAGTCCATTGGTTCACCTGGGTCAGTGCTGTCATACTGACTGGCAGTGGCTTTCCAGAGCTTCAGATTTTCCCAGCCCAACTTGAAGATGCATGGGATTGATCCTGAGACCTTCTGCAAGCAAAGCATGTCCTCTACCATTCAGCTATGGCATTCCCCAGATGTATGGATGAAGTGGAGTCTGGCCCACAAAAGCTCATGTATATAAACCACAACCTTATGTAGGATCCAAAAAGAAGGCAACAATACATACAAAAATGGAATCTAAAACCTCAAGTACAAATCCTTATTTAATCTAGCATACAGCATATATTATAAAACCACTCTTATACATCAGATATTTTATATAATAATACAACCTTCACATATTAAAACAAGTTGTTCTAGGAAGAACTAATCAGCATACTTTCCTTTCACTGTTTCTACAACTGGACTAAATTTGGTGCAAATCGAGGTCCACAAGTTAGATCTCCTGCACCTCAAATGTTCAGGTGTCCGCCATCTTGGATTGGGGTGGATGTCATAATTATAAACAGCACCATTGAAGTATCCCTGTGTGTCACTCACTACAGCTGTTCCAAATTTGCTTCTAATAAGTTAGACAGTCCTCAAGTTAGTGCACTTGCACCTCCAAAGTTTATGTGTCCACCATCTTGTATTGGGGTGGGTGACATTGTCACAACAAACTTCACCATTGAGGTGTCTCCAGGGCCATCCCTAGGGGGCTGCGGGGCTGGGGATGAATCAGCATTTGTGGGGCCTCCTTAACATTTCATACAATTACAGAATCATACTGATTGAGGACATATAGTGTAAATTAGGCTTGAGCCCGAAACGTTTCAGAGGCCATTATAAAGGCCTCCGAAATGTTTCGGCTCTGGGGAGGGTTTCAACATTTTGGCACCAGCAAGGATGGTAATTTAAGGGCGGGGGAGGGTGTACTCACCCCTCCCGCCACATTCCTCCCACCAGTACTCTGTTGTTTTTAAGCCCCTCGGGGCGGCAGCATTCCTCCCTGCCGCCCCGTTCCCCTCATTGGCCGAAAGTGGCCGGACATAGCGACCGCACGTGCACCCATCGCACACATGCATGGCAGATGGGCGTGCGCACACAACAGGCACACACGTGGTCGCTACTTCTGGCCGATGAGGGAAATGGGGCGGCAGAGAGGAATGCTGCTGCTCCAAGGGGCTTAAAAATAACAGCGCGTCGGTGGGGGTAATGGGGGAAATGGGGGGAAAGGGGGAAAGGGGTGAGTACACCCTCCCACGCCTTTAAAGTCCCAACCCTGCCAGCGCTAAATAACATTCAGGCACATCCCTAGTGTAAATAGTGTGAGTGAGGTTTTTGGACATGTCCAACCAGCTTGGACATATAATGCATTTCTAAAGAAATAAAAATAAAAAGCACAACACATGCATCACAGTTCTCAGACATTCTGGGCTGCAAATCAACTTGAGCATAGTGCATTCATAAATAAATAAATAAATATTATATATTGTTTGTTCCAGAAGTTTTTGTAATTTTCTGCCATGAAACAAGCCACTTATAGGACTTTTTGGATGGGCCTTTTTAAAAAAACCAACAATTTATCCAATCCACTTCAATTTAAATATACATATTCCTCCCACCCTGCCTTACATCTCTGCTCAATACCAAAGCCCCATGCCAAGTCATTTCAGGTGATCTAAAGGCTGGGGCAGAAGGGGGGGTACTCTTTTTTATGGAGGCAAAGGGCAGATTCTTCTATATGGTGGTGGAATGATGGTCTAAGTGGGTGCTTCTGTTCCAGACATTTTTTGTAATTTTCTGCTATGAAGTAAACCACTTATAGGACTTTTTGGATGGGGGGTTTAAATTAAAGAAAAATTTAAAAACCAACAATTTGTCCAATCCACTTCAATTTAAATATACATATTCCTCCCACCCTGCCCTACATCTCTGCTCAATACCAAAGCCCTATGGCAAGCCAACCCCTTAATATTCAAGGGGGGAGATAACCACAAAAATGAAATCACATCATACTTCCATTACTAAGGCAGGGCTGGGATGGGCAGAGGGTCTGCAGAGAGCTCTGGTGCTGGACATTGCCTGCTTGCCTGCTTGCTTTTTTCCTGACTTCAGGCAGGGAGGCCTGCATGGAGGCTTCTCTGGAAGCCCTGCCCAGCCCACCCACTGAACAGCTGAGAGGCGGGAGAGCCAGAGCTCAGCAGCTTGCCTTGGAGCCTTTCAAGCTGCACACAGACGCAAAAGATCGGTTCCGGCTGGGCTGCGGGGAAAGATAGTGGCTGGGACTGGGGGAGAGAGGAGGGCAGGCTGCACTGCAGTATGCCCAGAGTGGCGCCTGTGCCAGTGTGGGGCTTGGGGCAATTGCCCCAGTTGCCCCACCCTAAGAACGGCCCTGGGTGTTCTATGTGTCCCTACAGCTGAAGCAAATTTGGTTCAAATCGGTTAAGTGGTTCACAAGTTAGCTCACTTGCACCTCAAAAATTTATGGTTCCGCCATCTTGAATCAGGGTCGATGACATCATCACAAACTACACCACTGAGGTGTACCTGTGTGTCACTTAAAAAAACTGTACCTAATTTGGTTCAGATCGGTTAGACAGTCCACAAGTTAGCCCACTTGCGCCTCAAACATTCACATGTCCGCCATTTCGGATTGGGGCAGACTGGGGCAGCAGGTAGTAAATCCAGAGTACACCACCCCTTTGCTCTATTTGCTCTGCTATAGCATGAGTTCCAGCCAAAGTATGCACTAACCCTGAACTGGCCTAAGCCTTGACTACTGAACTGTGATGTAATCTTTCCTCCTCTATTTACCTTTTAAGGGGAAGACACAGGAGAGGCCTGGAAAACCCAGAAGCTTTAGCAGAAGGCTAAGTAGCCAAGCTCAGCAAAACTTCAAAGCCAGAAGCACAGCAGAGCATTGCCTTTGTAATGCTACATTCTTTAACCTCCTCAAATAGCCCCATGACCCGACTTCTCTTCTTCACTGCCAAGAGAAGCAATCATCAAAAGATCAATTCTGGGTAGTAGCATTGAACAATGACTGATACTGACAGCCAAAACACAAGCTGGGCAGCATCACAAGCTTGTTTAAACTGTATAAAGTGAGAAACTCATTTGTATTACGTTTTCAGAGCTGCGGGGTTATGCCACGTAGTTAAGACAAAACCCTGGGTGTCCCAATCAGAGCCTGTGGTCCATTTTAATCTGCACAGGGATGCTGCCTGTGCCTTCAGCCTGCCGGAAGCCCTGCAAGGAGGAAGACCACTGACCATCTGCTTCCCAGCTGGTCACCTTGGCTGCATCTGTGGGGCTGTGGTAGCTGCTGCTATGGGTGCTGCTCTGTGGGGAGTCTGCGCAGGACTGGAGCCCAAGGTGACTCAGCAGTCCCTTGGTATCACCTGCCCAGACTGGCCATCTCTGGGCCTATAGAGAGATGCTGCCTGTGGCAGTGGGACCACCACCGGTGGGGTCACCAACAAAGAGGCAACACCAAAGGGAATCGCCCCATTGGGGGAGCCACTTCAGGGATAGCGAGGGCCAGGGCCAGGCTCCCTGGCCTAGAATTGTATTTGTATGTGTTAGTGGTGGGTGGGCTTTTCTATTGTGGCTTCTGTTTTAAGTAAGTCCTGGATGGGATTGTTTTATAATGTGTCTGGGTTTATCTGGAGATGGGGAGACATCTACTGACTATTGGGCAGCTATTTTGGTGGTGGTGGGGAATAGAACAAATAAGTAACGTTGGCAGGTCAGTGGGCCATTATAGGGGAAGGGAAATCAGGAATCTTATAGCTGTTTCTCCTTCTGGCTGTCCTGTGAGCTCTTTGACCTTGGGAAGCAGTGCCAACTGTCCACAAAGCCTCACCTTGCTCCTTTGTAATGCCAGATTGGTCCAGAATAACTCAGAAAACATCCATGATTTGATTCTGGATGAAGGGGCCGACCTGGTATGTATTACAGAAACTTGGTTGGAGGAGGCTGGTGGCCTAGTCTGGTCCCAGCTTCTCCCTTCAGGGTACTCTGCTGAGGAGCAGATGAGAGGACGTGGGCAGGGAGGTGGAATGGCTGTGGTCTATAAGAGTAACATCTCCTTTACCAGGATCCCTGTTGAAGTGTCTGACCATATCAAATGTGTGTACTTGAGTTTGGGGACCAGGGATAGACTGGGACTTTTGTTGGTGAACCAATCATCCCACTGCCCAACAGAGTCCCTAACTGAGCAGACGGACTTGGTCTCCGACCTGGCATTAGAGTCCTCCAGGCTGTTGGTGCTGGGGTACTTCAATGTTCACTTTGGGACCAATTTGTCTGGAGTAGCTCAGGAGTTCATAGCAGCCATGAGAACTATGGGCCTATCCCAAGAGGTCTCAGGTCCTACACAGATTGCTGTTCACATGCTTGATCTGGTCTTTCACTCTGATCAGGGTGGTGTTCCATGGGTGGGGACTCCTGTGGCTTTCCCATTGTCATGGACAGACCACCATCTGGTTAAACTTGGACTCACAATCACGTCCAGCCTCTGCAGGGGTGAGGGGCATATTAGGATGATCCCACTGGGACGTTTTTTAATGAGATTTGTGGATTCTCTCGTATTCAGGCCGACTTAGATTCAGATCCCTCAATTACAGTTTCAGATCCCAAATCACAGTTTGATGCAGGGGTGTCCAGCGACTCCTCTTATGTGGTTAGGCTGGATCAGTTTCAGTTTGTGACTTCTGAGGATGTGGACAAGCTGCTTGGAGCAATGTACACTTTGGAACCAATTTGTCCAAGCAATTGGGAAACCTGCGATAGGCAAGGGACGATTGTACATGAAACCACTGGGAGAGATCATCAGGATATTTGTTGCTGGGTGTTATCAGTGTGGTGATGACACCCAAATCTATTTCTACATGTCAACATGATCAGGAAAAGGCATGACCTCCTTAAATGCCTGCCTGGAGATGGTAATGGGCTAGATGAGGGATAACAAACAGGCTGAATCAAGGTAAGATGGAGGTCCTTATTGTGTGGGGTCAGAACTCAGGAGATGATTTTGATCTGCCTGTTGTGGATGGGGTCACACTTCCCTAGAAGGAACAGGTATGCAGTCTGGGGGTGCTTCTGGATCTGAGCCTCTCCCTGGTGTACCAGGTTGAGGCAGTGGCCAGAAGTTCTTTCTATCAACTTTGGTTGATATGCCAGCTGTGTCCGTTTCTAGAGATAAAGGACCTCAGAACAGTAGTACATTTGCTGGTCACCTCCAGACTTGACCACTGCAATGCGCTCTATGTGGGGCTACCTTTGTATATAGTCCAGAAACTGCAGTAGGTCCAGAATGTGGAAGCCAGGTTGGTCTCTGGGTCACCTCAGAGAGACCACATTACTCCTGTGTTGAAAGAACTACACCGGCTGCTGATAAGTTTCCAGGCAAAATACAAGGTGCTGGTTATAACCTATAAATCCTTAAATGGCCTAGGCCCTGGGTATTTAAGAGAACATCTTCTTTGCCATGATTCCGACTGCCCATTAAGATCATCCGGAGAGGTTCATCTACAGTAGCTCTGGTGGCTACTCAGGGACGGGCCTTCTTCGTTGCTGCCCAGAGACTCTGGAATGAACTTTCTGTTGAAATAAGACAGAAATCTCTAACAACCCATCTCTGACAACTTTTAAAGTGTTAGTTAAGACACATCTGTTCACCCAGGCTTTTAATTAGATTCACAGTTTTAATAGTCAACACTTTTAACATGTTTTAAATTTTAAATCCTTTTAATGTCTTGATTTTGTTTAAGTGGTTTTTTTTTTTATTGTAAACCACTCAGAGATGTGAGTTTTGGGTGGTATAGAAATTTGTTAAATAAATAAATAAATAAATAAATTTTCCAGAGACCAAACAGGCCAAAAAGAGCTGAACCTGAGCAATCATATACTAATGATCCAAACCCAACCATATTTACTCAGGAGGAAGTCCCATCTTTTAATGTATTTTAGAATTATTTTTTAAAAATTAACATTCTCATTCTGCTGCATGTGTATAGACAAGGCTTGAGATGCAAGTGGGTGGGGGAAGATTTACCTCCCCCCCCCATCTGAACCTTCATTCCAGAGCAACAATATGGGCAAGTTTAGAAACCACCAACTGCCTTCATTTGGGCCTATTAGATGTGGGGTGTTAGCACAGTCCCCCAATATGTTAACCATTCTGATTCTCACTAGAATTCTGGGGAAACTCAGTGGATAAATATTATTCATTCATTCATTCATTCATCCATCCATTCATTCAGTTTCTATACTGCCCTTCCAAAATGGCTCAGGGCAGTTTACAATTAAAAACAAAACAATTAAAGCAATTACAATCAATTAACAGTTAAAACAAAAATTATAAAACACCATTCCCTGGTTTTTACCAGCTCCCCTTTCTCCTCCCCTTATTCTCACCCCAGGCTTTGAAAACAAGTAGCAGCAGAAGAGAGTGGCTGGGAGAAATAGCAGGGATCAGGGGAGAAACTTCAGCAAGGATTGTGCCCCATGTACATCCCCTGCACTCACACAGACTGCATCTCCTACTGACTTTTACCACCACTGCTTGGAGACCACAAAGACCAGTGAGGCACAGCTAGTGCTGCCCTACAAAAACAAAGCTCTCCAGGCAAATCCATTACCATGATCCTCTCCCCAACAAAGCTACCAGAAAGCCCATCGGCCACAAACGCTAGGCAGACAATGTGTTCCCTCAGTGCAATTATTTGCATCCCTCTTCAAAGAAAGAAAAACCCAGCCACCAGCCCATATGGAAGAGGGATTCCCACAGCATCCCATCCACCATCAATTGCAGCAACACAAAACTAGAATGTGGTTTCAAAGTACAAAGAATCCCTCCATTAAGGTTGCCATATTCAAGCTTCCCAAATCCAGGTGGCCTAATTTGCATATTATGCAAATTATTGGATCTATATTATGCAAATTATGCGACAATTAATGTGTATTTATTTATTTATTTTACAGATTTGTCTACTTTCCCTTCCTTCTTTGCCCTCCCATGTGATTGGATCCAGAGTACAATCTGGGCAACTCATTTGAAATCTGTGGAAATCTGGGTGGAATTTAGCAGCCAGGTGGAGGAGCCAAAATCTGGGGGCTACCTTACATTTCAGGGGACTTGGCAAGGCTATCCTCCATCCTCCTCTTTGGAAAGAGCCATCAATGAAGAAGGGGCATGCACACAGCACTCCATGTACCACACCACCATTCAATTTTGTGACAAGAACTGGGAAAGTATGGCAGACCTGAAGAACAAGCTTCACCCTCTCCAAAAACACCTAAGCCATCAAACAAGAGTTGGATTGTGTGTACATACACAACTAGTTGACATATACAGTGAGTAAAGATGGCAAGTTGTCTTCCAAGTGCAACCAGCTCCTTTCACTACCTAATACAAAGACAGCCATCAAGTCAGAAGGAAGCAGCATTCCCATTGAACACCATGTCCATACTACACACTATAAGAACAGCGTCTTAAAATCAAGTAAATTTATTGTCTTCACAACTGGAAACATTGTGAGGTTAGAACTACAACCCTGTGCTCATCTATTGGGGAATTAATCACGCTACCTTTAGTGGGATGTGTTTGTGAGTAAATTTGCGAATCCTGAAGATTTCCTTTTGAAAAAAAGTTAATAAAGTACTTGTTAGTAAATACCCCAAATTTTGCTTCTATGTTTTAAATATATTTTAAATCAATATTATTTTCTCTGGCATTCAAAGTTTGGCTTTGTATAATGTTCAAATCACTACCCAACAGATCCAATGGTAAAATAAATTCAAAAAATGCATGAGAAATGAAATATATTAACCCTGACTATTATAATTAACAGAATCATATAGAAATATAGTGTAAAATGATCTGAAACTAAGATCCTATTTTTGTTGAATTTTTTTTACGACATGTAATAAATTCTCTTCATAAGGCACTTCAGAATCTTCTCTTGGGATGTAATATATCCAGATTCTTTTGCAATCTAAAAAGTCTCTGGGATTACTATTACTATATTATTCTATGAATTATAATAATACAGCAATATGCTGTAGGGAGGTTAAACATCTTATAGATTAATTTTTTGAACACTGAAATGAGTAACTTTAATTCTGTTCTGTTATAGTTTGTTATTACTTGAAATTGTAATTGTGTTATAAATGGGCATAAATAATATCTAGCTATGCAGAGGACTGAGCTGTAAATAGCCTTGTTTTACCAAAATGAATCTGTTATGAGCAATATACTAACACAATCTATTGTTATTCAGACATTACATGGTATGTGCATACAGGTATGTGCATTTTGTGTGAATGACTTATGTGTTCTTTTCAAAAGTCAGTGCAGGGTCTCTCAAATGCAGGGTACAGACAGGAAGTGTACTACTGTATGTGCAGTGAACATAATGTGTTACTAACTGTATGGGCATACATATCTGTATGGGAATACGCTGTACATAGATTATCAAGAGCAGCTCCAGAGGCAGGGGGGCAAGCATCCTCCCCCCAGAAAAGTGGCTTCCCGCCTTCCACCACCCATTTCTGTTTCAGAAATTTAATGTGGGACACAGCTTGCCCATCCATAAATGCACTTTGCCTTCTTCTGTGCCCCCCTCAATTATTTCTGGTGCCACCACTGTAGATTATACATGCATTGAACATAATGTGTTAATAGTGTTGGGGGCAATAGTGTTAGTTATATAGCAGAGTATTTCAGGAGCTAACTCACTCCCATTACAGCAGCATTATTTATTTATGTAACATATTTTTATACAGCCAAAAACTTACATCTCTGTTAACAGGGTCTCAGGGGCAACTGCTTGCAAATGATAAGCATGGAAATTCATGTAAGGTTAAACTAATCTACTTTATTCAGAAGTACACGATGACAGGAAAAAGACCTATATCTAACTTCTGGCTACATGCTGGTCAGAGACCTATAGAGGCATGGTGCTCAGAGAGAGAGCTAGAAGCATTCTGGGAAGAAGAAAAAGGAAGTCACTCCCAGGAAGTTCCTGTGTATATTCTATCAATAGAAGGGTCATAGAGGCAGAGATAAACAGGAAAGTGAAGGAGACCCTATCTCTCTCTACTCCCAGTGCCCCTAGTGGTCATTAGGGTTACTGGTGCAAAAGGTCGATACCATCTGGAGCTAGATCCTCCACAAATAGGACTTGTGTCAGAAGCCAAATCAAGACAGGCTGATATCATGAGCATAGAAAGAGAGATTTCAGCTATGTGCAAATAGTGTGTGTTGAGGAGAGAGTAGGGATGTGCGGAGAGAGTAGGGATGTGCAAACCAGTGGTCCGGCGGTTTGGTCCAGGGGTTCGTGGGTTTGTGGTCGAACCGAACCACCACCACCCCCGGTTCCATTGGACCGGAACCGGACCGCCGGGTTTGGTCTGGCAGGTCCGTGAACTTTTTTTTTAATTTAAAAGTTAAGGAAGTACTTGTAGCATCTTTGGAGGGCTTGCTGAAGCCGCGGGGGGAGTCCACACGGGTTCCCTCTCCCCCCCGCCGGCCCTCTTCATCACCACTGCGGCCGGGTAACTGAAGCCTTTTTGGCCCTTTTGGGCCTCAGTAACAGTAAGAGCGTAAGAGTGAGTGAGAGCGAGTGAGTGGCCACCATTTTGGTGGCTGCCGCGCACGCACAAATGCCCTTTGCGAGGCCACAGCCTCACAGGGGGCATTTGCGCATGCGCGGCGGCCGCGAAAATGGCGGCTGTTCGTTCTTACCGAGGCCAGAAAGGGCCAAAAAAGCTTCAGTTACCTGGCCATGGCGGTGATGAGAAGGGCTGGCGGGCGAGAGGGAACCCGGATGGACCCCCACACACACAGCTTCAGCAAGCCCCCCGAAGGGGCTACAGGTACTTTCTTAACTTTTAAGTTTAAAAAAAGAAAAAGAAAGTTCATGGACCAGTCCGGGACCGGACCAGATCAGGGGGGGTTCGATGGGGGGGCCGGACCGAACTGGCCCGGTTCCATTTGAGGCCAATCCGGCCTTGAACCGAACCGGGCCAGACGGTTCTGTGCACACCCCTAGGAGAGAGATGAAGGAGTAGATCCTTGGTGAGAAACCAAAAGGGTTCTTTAAATATGCAAGAGTTAGATGCATTATAACTAACTCTAGACAAAATCAGGTGCTTACAACACTTTACAAAATGAAGTTGCTAAGCAAAAAGTTGACTTGGATACCTGACACTGATGCAACCTATCAGTTGCATTGATAGGTTGCAACCTATGAACTTTTATTGAGCATTGGTGTATTGGAAAGATTTGGAGCAGGGGAGGGTTGTTTGCTTGTTCCACTTTCCTCTACAGTGTTCGGTGCTCTGTTTCTGCTTCACCTGGAAAGCTTATTTTAAACAGAAGAAGATCTGAATATATAACTGGAATTAGGTTATTCACTGCTGTATATTTTAAAAAACATTTCTACGGCTGAAGATATTCATTTCTCAAAAATGAGACACCCTTGTTCATTAAAGCACCCCCTTAAGAATTTCATTTCATTATATACCTAATTTTAGGCATTGCCCCATTTTAAAAAAGAGATCTTATGCTGATAAAGTTAAAACACCTGCTGATGCATTACAAAACAGTTTGGGGCTTTTTAGCTTTTTTGCTCTGGTTCTGTCTCAACATCTGGACATCTAGAGCCATAGGATCAGATGAGGACTGAAGGAAAAAGAGTCCTGCCTGGATACACTCAATGTATAGTGTATTTGTTGGCCTGGGATTGTGCCTCTCTTGGCCCCAACTTCTTACCACACCTAACCTTCACACTTTCCAAAGCAGCTTGCAACAATGTAGGGTACAGGTCAAGGAAAGGAACCTGCATGCTTTCGGGAAGATGTGCACTGGACCCTGTCTAGGTGGAATGCATAGACCAAGAGAGAGGAAGAGAGAGAAATGTCTACTCCTAGCATTATTTTTCAGGACTAAGCTGCCAACAGTAAGAAATATTACTAAATAGAACAAATTCAAATTTCTGAAAGTTTCCAACAGATGAGTGTTGAAATTTAAGCCTAATTCCTCCAGTTGCTGATTCAGTACTAATCCCCATGGTTACTCTCAAGATTGTCATTTGCAGATGTCACAGCAATCTCAAAACCAAAGGTGAGAAAAATTTCAAAACTTAATAATAGGATCACAAATATTTTCCAGGAAAGTGCTTTGTAATTAGTTCTGGATACTGATCCTGAGTTTCCAGAATAAGAATATCTGTCAAAAGAAGAACCATGGTTACTCATGCCTCCCATAAATCCATGAAACCTCCCATAATACACCATCCAGATGTATACCGTAATAGATGTTAGTAGGCTCTAAAGATGATTGTGAAGGAAGTATCTAAGAACACATTAATTATAAAACATGCATCACTGAATACCTCTGTCTTTAAAAAAAATTATTAGCAATATCACCTTCTAAAAATCAGTTTTCTCAAGATTTTACTTACTGTTGCTTCTGTTTTTTTGAAAATGTGGAGCTATTTCCCCGACAATGGGAAACACCTATATTGGGCAGCAGCGATATAGGAAGATACTGAGAGGCATCGTCTCATACTGCATGGGAGATGGCAATGGTAAACCCCTCCTGTATTCTACCAAAGAAAAACACAGGGCTATGTGGTCGCCAGGAGTCGAGACCAACTCAACGGCACATTTTGAGGCTATTCACACAATTGTAGAAAATCGGGCTAGCCTCTGCTAGCCTGATTTTCTACAATCATGAGAACCACCAGGCCCGGCTGCGAGCCCAGTGGTTCTTGAGCGGATAACCCGGTCAAGTAACCCGCCCCTTAAACCAGGGTTGTGGAGTGAGCATGCCGCATGCTCGGTTTTTGGGATTGTGAGTAGCCACGTCGCGGCTCCGCACCACGGCTACTTACGAGTAGACCCCTGGTGGGAGGCTGAAAAGCAGCCTCCCGGCTTGGGGGTCTCCCCAGTATGCCCTGAGCGCTCACCCCCGAACTCCCCAGCCCCCGCCGGCTCCAGCACAGAGCTGGCAGTCGTGTGGGTGGCCTATCCGGCTGCCCAGGGCTCCCGCCCTGCTCATCTGTGGGGAGAGCAGGCTTAGCCTGCTCTCTCCGCAAAACCGGCAAAAGCGGGTCTCACTGATTGTGAGACCCGCCTCATCACCTTGATGTACTCATCACCGCTTCGATTAGTTTACTAAGAGAAACTGAAACTAAACTTTCCCATTACAGCTTTCCACAATATAGATTTTCCCTGGCATCTCTGACATCATAGCCGTGGGTTCAGTCTCAAATCATCCAGAAAGGATCCAGACTCCCAGGTTGAAGAAGCTGGCAATCCCTGACCTATATAAAGCCTAACATTAGGGGTGGGGGGGGGGAGAGACAAGACGAGCCAATTTGTTGATTTTCCTGGATATTTGAAAGCAGAACCAGCTTTTTCAAGAACTCAGATTATGTAAAAATATTTAAAACTTTCCAGATAATGACCACCATTAACTTATTACTACAATCCTTAAAACAATAAAGAAAGGAAATGTGCAGACAAGGTTTTCAAAAAACAGTCAGGTGGTACATAGCAAACAGGAATTTCACTTGAAATCACATCACAGACGAACTACTTGCACTAGTATGAACAAAGCAATGATCACCTAAAAACCCTTGTTTACACAACACCCAAGGGGGCATGGCATTTCCTGATCATGCAGGAAGGCAGGTCAGTGCTATTAAACATTTGCAGGCTAAAGTGTCATTGAAGACTACAAAGGAGGAGCCCTGCCAGAGCAAATGCTGTCACTTTGTTTGGAAACATCACAGCAAGATTTTCAATTCACCAAAACGCAACCAACCTCTACAATTCACTGGTGCACAGCAACCAGAACTATGAAAAGCAGACATGCTGGTGTGTCACAGATTCTCTTGAATGCTTTTCGGTTCAATTAACTATTTTCAGAGTTGCTTCAGGATTAATTGGTTGCAGCAAAAACAACAGTGTGTCTTGTGGCACCTTAAAGACAACCACATTATAGCATAAGCTTTTTCTGGGCATTTGCTGTGGACTTAAGTAAGGGTGAGTGCAGTGGAAGGAGCAAACTGTCCTAGAGTTTCATAAGCCTGAGGGCCCCCAACATATGGTTCATAGTGACAGCATTTGGAAAGGACTGGAGGATCCCAAGCCTACGTTCTGCTCCAGCTTACCTGGGCCTGGCCATAAGTAGCACATCATGCCACCAATTTTGTCAAAATAAAGCAGACAATGAGGCTGTGCACACAAGCAGACCTACCCAGGTGAGGGCAGGCCTACCTGGGTAGAGCTGCTCATGTACAGCGCAGGGACTGAGCCTCCCTCAGTAGCCCAAGTTTCCCCCCCGGGCTTTTATCTGGGTTAAAGGGTGGGAGCACACCCTTTACCCCAGGTACTGGGTTGTATGTATGCTCGGGCTGCATGTAATAGTCCCTGCCTGGCTGGGGGAGGATCCCTCGATGCACCACTCCTGGCACAGAACATTGAGGGATGCCAGTGGACCTCCTCCTCCAGTTCCTTGCTCTGCCCCTCGCTGCAGCACGGATCATGTGCTGTGCGAGTGGCAAAGCCTGTAAACAAAGACCGATTGTGTGCAGGGAGGCAGCCCTCCACCCCGCCAGCATTTTTGGTCGTGTGCACGACTTTTATGCCTAAAACTCCCTTTTCATGTGTCTCAATATACTTGCCATCAAATAACTTTTATTAGCCTGTGTCAGCACATTCCTTAATGTTCAAAAGTGCTGAACTATTTTACCCCATTTTCTGAGTAGCGAGGCAACCTTATCAGGTGTCTTTATCCTTTAAGACCGTGTGCTGTCCTATATGTAAGTAGTGGGCCAGCAATGCATTTAATAGAATGGATGTAACGATTCTCTGAAATATTCTCTTCAATTCTAATTAAGGCACTGGTGAATATCCTTTTCCAAGTCTATGGCTGCTTTTGGACATCATCATCATCATCATCATCATCACATAACGTGAAACTGGAGGTGAACAGCCAGAGGTTTTGATTTTGTGGTCGTCCAAATGTGTGAAACTGCAGTTTTGTCACAAAAGCTTCCCGAGGTTTTTGTCCCCAAACTGTAATTTGAACCTTCAGTTTGTTGTGAGTTTTGTTGCTGAAACCTCATGTTTGAAGGCGCCGTCATGTTGTCCAAATTCTGCCACCACTGCAGCCTGGGTTCCATGCCAAAGAGGCTGCTACCTTCAAGAGGCCAGGTCAGAGCAGCCAAAAATGGCATCAGTTCTAGGGTGAACATGCCTCTCAGTGGCTGCTTCTCGAAGACAACACCTCCCGCCATCCTTTTACCCCTCCCACTGCTGCTTAGTGTCCCTCCAGCCTCAGCATTTAAAGGAAAGAAGCACTGTGGCAGATGCTCAATTTCCGCTGTGTGTTTTGGGATTCGGATGCTCCCTTCCATGGAAAGAATGTTAGATAGAGAAGATGACATCAGGAGAGGTTCACCTGCGATCCAGCACTGCAGTGCCTCGTGGAAAAAAGACATGTGGTCCTTGTAGCACAAATCATGGAGTGCTCCCCACAGCACCCACATCTCTATTGCCCCTGGCCCCCCTGTCCTCCCATCCTTAAAAAGGAGGCACCCGCAATGTTGTTTTTCAATGTGGGCTGGTTCGTCCCACACCCACATCTCTCCTGCCTTCTATCTTCTCCCTTCGCTCATCGTCTCAGGCTATGCTCATGACCCCACCACTAGCAGAGATCCGGTTGGCAGGGACTAGAAACAGGTCCTTTTCAGTTGTGGCCCCTCGGCTTTGATACGCTGTTCCTGAAGAGCTTCACCATGCTCCCTCCCTCAGTGTTTTTAAAAAAATCTCAAAACGCACCTTTTAAAGGAGGCTTTTTAATCCTACATTATTGTTTGAGCCAGCGTGGTGTAGTGGTTAGAGTGCTGGACTAGGACCGGGGAGACCCGAGTTCAAATCCCCATCCAGCTATGATACTAGCTGGGTGACTGTGGGCCAGTCACTTCTCTCTCAACCTAGCCTACTTCACAGGGTTGTTGTGAGGAGAAACTCAAGAATGTAGTAGACCGCTCTGGGCTCCTTGGAGGAAGAGCGGGATATAAATGTAAAAATAAATGAATAAATGAATAAATAAAAATCTGGTAGGTTCTTTAGCTTCTTTAGCTTTTTATAATTTTCAGTTTTAACTTGAACCTAATAATTGTGGTTTTTAATCTGACTTTTTAAAAAATGTAGTTGATTTTATTACTTTAACTGTATCTGTGTCTATCTTATTGTTATGAGCCACCCCGAACAGTAGTGCACTGGAGGAGCGGGGTATAAATATTTTAAACAAACAAACAAACAAACAAATAAATAATATGGCACTTCTGCAATGCACTATGCAACTCTGGCCCACTAGACTTCACATTTGTGTCACCAGGCCAATGGAACAGCATGGAGCAGGGGCATAACTAAAATAGGGCAAAGGGAGACAGTTGTCTGGGGGCCCACTGCCTTGGCCCCCCCTGAGGAAAGTCACATGACTGACTCCCCCAGCCGCGCTCCGCCTGGGCTTCTTTCAGTTGCATTCATCCTCCGAAATTGATGTGAGTGTTAAGACCTGGAGCTACCAGAACAGCATGTCTTTCTCTAGTACCATTAAATGTCTTTCATCTTGTTGTGAGATATATATATAATATTATATATATATATATAAACTATGCTTTTTGTTACCACTATTAAGCCTCATTTAAGATTTCTTTACTTCATGAGCTGAGCTTCAGTGGGGGGGGGGCATTTTAAAATCTTGTCTCTGGGCCCACTCCAACCTTGCTACACCCCTGGCATGGAGGATGAATACAGACATAGATCTCAGCCAGGGGGGAATCTAGGATAGGGCAGGCAGGGCACGTGCCCCGGGCGCCACTTGAAGGGGTGCGCCATTTTTAAAAATTTTAAAAATGGTCGCTGGAAACAAAATGGCCACTGTGCATGCTCAAATGGCCTCTGTGAGGCCCTAGGCCATGCCAGGCCTCACAGAGGCCATTTGAGCATGCACGGTGGCCATTTTGTTTTCAGCGGCCATTTAAAAAATAATTATTATTTTAAAAAATGGCCACCGCACATGCTCAAATGATGCCAGCGAGGCCCTAGAGGCCAGTGGGGGGAGAGGAAACCTTTGCAGACCCCCCACGGCCTTTAGGAAGCCCCCGAAGGGGCTACAGTTAAAAAATTTTTTTAAAAAAATAATATAATATAAGTCACTGTACACATATTCAATTTGGCACCATGTACAGAGAATCAGCATTCCCTGTTCAGTATCTTTTGGTCTGGCTACGTCCACTGCTAAATAGTTTTTGAAATATTAAAAGATTAACGAGCTTGACTTGTATTTTTAAAGCTGATATTATGGTAAAGTTACCATGAAAGATGGGCGTCAGATGTTTGGACACGGGGCACAATTTCAGTGCTTGCCCTAGGTGCTATTTTCCCTAGATACGCCTCTGATATCAGCAGAGGAGGGAGTTACAGCGGGATCTTGGAAGCTTGAGTGCGGGGGCAGGAAGCTGTGAGGTTCTCTCCTGTATCGACGAGATACAATGGGTTCACTGAGTGCCCTAGGACTGCCATAGTGAGTGTGCAAAGGTGTGTGGGGGCACTCTCCTCCTTGGCTCACCTTCTGCAGGAGGACTGGCCCATGGACAGGACAGGAGGTGGGTACTGCCAAGGCATGATAACACCTGGCAATCCATGGAAATCATCTCAGAGTGGGATGACAAGTGGTTTATAGGAAGCTTCAGAATGTCCGGAGAGACCTTCCTTGCCAGTGAAATGGAGCCAGTCCTCCAACACCAGGACACATTCATGCATCATGCCATGCCAATGCATAAGCACCTGGCCATCATGCTGTACAATTGCTGCCAACTCAAACTACATGACACTCAGCAACCTGTTTGCGGTTGGTGCCCCAAATGCATACAAAATTTTCAGGGAGGAAGTAGATGTGTTGAATGAGCTGCTCCTTGAGGATATGATCCAGGGGCAAGAAGGGGGACCTGCAGGAGGTGATGGCAGGGTTCATGCAGAAAGTTTTCCCCACAGTCAGTGGTTGTATAGTCAGGATACACATGGAGATTTTAGTACCTGTATGGAGGGTAAAGCAGAAGGCACTCTGGCCCACCTGCAGTCAATTCTCCTATCTTCCCATCCCTGGAGGGGAAAGTCTATAACAGTCAAGAAGCCTTGAGCAAAAAAGGGTAGAATCTGACATCAGTTTGACTGCTTTAGAAAAATGAGAGATGCATGATTTCAGAACAGTGGTGCACCAGCTGGTAACCTCCAGGCTTGACTACTGTAATGTGCTCTACGTGGGGCTGCCTTTGTACGTAGTTCGGAAACTTCAGTTAGTTCAAAATGCGGCAGCAAGGCTGGTCTCTGGGGCAACCTGGAGAGACCATATTATGCCTGTTTTGAAACAGCTGCACTGGCTGCCGATATGTTTCTGAGCAAAATACAAAGTGCTAATTATTACCTTTAAAGCCCTGAATGGCTTAGGTCCAGGTTACCTTAGAGAGCTCCTTCCTCGGTCTGATCCCCACCACACGCTAAGATCATCTGAGGAGGTCCAGCTCCAGTTGCCACCAGCTCGTCTGGAGGTGACCCAGAGGCGGGCCTTCTCTGTAGCCACTACTGGACTGTGGAATGCGCTCCCTGCAGACATCCGTAATTTGAATTCTTTATTGGAATTTAGGAGAGCCCTAAAGACCTACCTGTTCGGCCTGGCCTTCCAGTGCTCTTAAATTGTTTTAAAGGGTCTTTGATGTTTGTGAAGTGCCCTGAGCTATTTTGTAAGGGTGGTCTAAAAATTGAACAAATAAATAAAAAATAATAAATAAATATCTGTGTTCTTAAGGTCTTGGTGTCAATGGGTTTGTCTCACTCACATCTGGTTTCAGTAGAACAGTTAGTCAGGAGGTTTCCACTCTTTCAACTATATTGTCTATAAAATGAGACATTCATAGCCTTGGAGGAGTGGGGGGGCTTAAACCAAAAAATTGAAATGCAGCAAATTTTCCAATTTCAACATTCAAATTTTGAATTAAGGAAAGCTGCATTTTGAATGCTGTAGAAAAGTTGAATGTTTTATACTTCTTGGCATGTCTTGACTGTTTGGTAGCCTTCAGTTATGACTGCAAGTGAAATCTCATAAGTGATTGATAGTCAAATACAAATTCCACTCCATGTTATCTATTAAATGCTGTCAGATACTAAATACCATGGCATGGTAGCCATTAAATTCTTCTAGATAAAAAAAAAATTCTGTGCAGTGCACAAGTAATTTTGGATGTGTTATCCCTAGTGCACACTTTCAGTTTATAGTAGGCAGTAGTGAAGCCTAATAGACTCCCCCCCCCCATTTGAAGCGAGCTTGTGTTCTAGAACCTGCTTCAGAATCCCGAGCAATGCACATGGGTTCCATGGCAGACATGCCCATGTGGAGTCTGAGGAGGCTAATGCACAGAGGCCAGAACTGAGCTGTGCTGGAGCTCCGGGCCCAGTCCAGAGAGGAGGAGCTGTGCTGTTGCCACCCTCCTCACACTTCAGATGCCCTCTCACCTGCCCCTATTAAGATTTTTTTTTTAAAGGTAGGCAGGGTCCTCCCCTTGCTTGTAAAGGGGAATCCTCACTGGGTCCCCCTTACAGGCGTGCCCCCTAGAACCACTGAAATGGTTCAGCCCGGTTCATCACTCAAACTGAACTTGTGGCCAGTTCAACTTGAATCGGCTTATGGTTCAGCAGTCTGGTTTGAGTTTGGCTTGAACCGAACTACCAGAATTGATTCCAGCACACCCCTAGGAGTGGGACTTCCTCCCCTTTGCTCCGCTGTACACGGCTATAGTGGGGCCATTTTATAATGTCTGAACGAAGCTATTGTGATATGCCATTATATATCAGTTCATTCAGCTGTCGATATGTCAAATATTAACAGCCATATAGTGTTATCTGTCTAATTCTGCAAATATCTAATCATCAAATCATATCACTGGGTGTCAAATGCAGACAGCAAACATCCAGAAAATAGCCAAGTAGTCAAATATTCAGAGAATATCTGGAGAAGGTACAGCAGTACCAAAATCTACAAAGTAGAATTTTGCAGATTTTTTTGGAAGCAAAACTAAACTTCATGTTTGTATTTTGCTCTAAACTTCATGCTTGTATTTTCAAATGTTAATAGTTTGGGATGCATGTCAGCAAATTACCAGTATGTAATTTCTCTTACGGTTGATTTGATGTAAATAGGTGCATGCAGGAGATTACCTAGAGAAATTTTCCACGCCTGGAAATTTGCCCATTTAAGAAGAGAAATTAGACTGTAGGCTTTGTCACAGAAAACAAGTCTGAAAAAAAAATGTTCAGCAATTGTTGTTTATCATGCAGCTGTGAAAATTTCTTCCTTTCAGTGCAGAGAGAGGAGAGAGAAAGAGAGAGAACACGTCTCCTAGATTGGGTGATAGGCAAACTGCAAGGTAATTAAGCTTACCCTGTAGATGCTCTTTTTGCAATTACCTCATCAAAAGACCAGAAGTTAAAAAGTACCCTGGATTCACATTAATTCACAGCTAATATACCAAAAGAAGGCCATGAGCATCAATGAGTTGCTTCCATATGCAGAAACTATTCAATGGTCTAGCAGATTCTAAGGGATATCCTCAAGCTACATCTTCCTAATTAGCAGCTTACATTGCATCTCAACTTTTGCAGAATACCTTCTCAAATGTTTGGCCCAGTAGTGCTCCAGTTACAGCAGGGAAGAGCCCCCTTACTGATTGTGCTGGCCCCTCAACTCATTTTTAAATGAAAGAAATGTCAGCATGATTTGACAAAAATGGGAGGGTCAGGGAGTGAGGCTTATGGATTTCTGGAGCTAACCTGTCTCGAAGGAATGGAAAATCAGAGAATTCACGGCAGCCGGGCCAGTACCCACAGTGCCTTCTGCTTTATCCTCCATACAGGTACAAAAGGCCCGAGCCTGCTAAGGGTGCTTTGAGGAAGGGAAATTAGGAGAACTGACTGCAGCTGGACTATTCCTCAGAGTGTATTCTGCTCTACCTTTTGTACAGGTAACCTCTCCCTTGCTAAGCCCCATCTCTGGGTAAATCAGCTGCCTGAGGGCAAATCTCATCCAAGCAGCAAGGATAACCCAGGCCAGGGTAGTCTCATGGTCAGCTGTTGGATGCAGACAGCCAGAAGCCCTGGAGTCAGACCTGGTGGATCGTCTTTGACACCTAAAGTGACATGATGACCCACTGCTCCAATCTCCACCACTATTCATGTATTTCCCTGGTGCTGATTCTCCTCTATTGCTCTTGCCTCTGTTGCCTGCTTCTCCCCGCCCCTCCACCCAAGGCCTGCCAACCACACACCCCAGTTCCTTTCAAAAAAGCAGGAGCAGGGCAGGAATATCTGCAGTTTGCTATAGGATATGAGAGGTTGTTTGAGAAACATCTAGGCCACATTGGGTGGATGCTATCAGTCACATGGGATTTTGAGTGTGTATTCCATAAGGCCCTGGCTGCCTCAGTTATCGGGGTGCAGAAAGAGGGGGAATTTGAGGAGTGTCTCCTTGTATCTTTTGGGGAAAGACACTTTTAGTGGCAGAAAAATATGTTTTGGAAGAAGTTCAGTAAAATGAGTGAGCAGCTCCTCAAATGCCTGGGGGTGGGGGAATCTGCGCCCTGTCAGTTATTATGTTTAAATGGTTTTAAATGGTTTTTATACTACATGTTTACTTAAAAGTAAGTATGATTTACTGACAATTAGAAGCACCAATTTGTGAATCATAGCCCTAATCAAGAGGATTCTTGAAACCCTCTGAATATTACTCAATGTTACATGTAAGAATATATTTTAAAGCTAATTATTGACTCAAAGATAAATTTAAATACCTACTATGATGTTAAGATAGTACAATCATGTCCTGGGTGATCATTTCAACTCTGAGGCAACAATTATTTATGCTGTTGCTGATTGCAAGTGAAACTCTGGATTTACTTCCAGAGAAAAAGAAAATCAACCTACTATCATACATCAAAAACAAGCTTTATGAGTATGGATAATGGCACTAATCCTGGCATATTTTGAATTATTTCCCTTATAAAAGCAGAGGGAAGGGGAACAAGAGAGATCAGCCCCCAAGAGCACCCCTGACTGTGCTGTTAGGTGTATGGCCTTTATTTGCTTGACAGGATCTTCTTAAGAAAGAAAACCATATTAAATTTCTCCCTCATTCATAACCATATGAAATTTCTCCCTCATTCATACACAAATCAAAACTCCAGACCATGAGGAGTCTCTGAGACACTCTTCATACATGATACTAAAAATGTATTTGAGACTTACTGCTTTTGTGAACACTGAAATGAAATAGAAATCTTTCAAGACCCTACCATTTTTAAGATGAGTGGATATTCTAGCTAAAGTAGGTTTTGTATTTATTTTGCATTGCTGAACTGATTTAAGCAGGAACCTATTCACACCTTGCACGTGAATGCTCTCTGTGAGTAGCTTTTCAATTCTGTTCAGTAAAATGTTATGGTTTTGCTTGGCAATCACTATTTCAGAATTCTATATGTGCTATAGAGAACATAATTATAGGGAATCATCCTGACTAGTCTTGTGCTACTTTAATGCCATTATGCTAGCATAAATATGTAGTACATAGCTGTGTGAAGAATTTCACCTCTGCATCGGACACTAGTGCTAATGCAACCTCTCACACAACCTCGTGCACAAGTCTGTATGTAGACAAATGGAACTTTTTACACAATATGCATTTGGTTGGTTTCTTTTCTGCTAGTGGCTGTGCAACTTTGTGAAGCACTATGTCCTTGAAAAAGTGAAACAGATAGGGTTTAACAACAAACCATTGCAGAGAAACATATTGTTCCCTATTTTAATTGTTTTCATTTCTCGCCTGAGAAAGACTTCTGTGTAATCTGAAAGTTTATATATTGCATCACAAACTGTGCTAAATGTATTACTTTACTCTCTGATTTTGCAATAATGCACCAACACAGCAGCAACCTGTAGAATAGTGAACAGCCATACAAAAGAGGATTTCTAGGATTGAAGCGTGGGGGGACAACAAAGAGTATATTATTCAGACTTCTCAAACTCTAGAGCAGGGCTGCTCAACTTCAGCCCTCCTGAAGATGATGGCCTACAATTCCCATAATCCCTGGCTATTGGCCATTGTGTCTGGGGATTATGGAAGTTGTAGTCCAAAAAAAGATGGGAGGCCTAAGTTGAGCAGGCCGGATCTAGAGAAATGGGACTTTGTATAAGGAGAGAAAACATCCAGTCCTCCAGCTACATGTCAGGAACCACCCCAGACTACCAGAGGGAGACCCCACAGAGGAGTTGGAATTGGAGGTGGACCTCTGATTCCGCTGAGCTCTGAACCTCAGCAAGCCACAGGGGAAGTTGTGGGATGAGGCAGCACTTGGTGAGCCTGAGGTCCCTGTTGTGTCTGAGGAGTCTTCTGCAGAAGTGGAGATCCCCAAACCTATCATCATGGACCCACCTGTGAACAATCGTGAGCCCCAAGAACAGGAAAGTTGCCAGGAGATAAGGCCCTGAGACTCTGCCAAAGATATGCTTCACATCTCTGGCCCCCTGTGGCCTTTGTGGGGGTCTCTCCTGAACCCCCAGAAGATGTAGACAGGGAGTTACCCCCAACTTGACAGGAACAAGGCCAGAGGCGACTTGAGAATAACTCCGGGAACGCAGATGGAGGGCTCACCTAGCTGGCTGCCAGGGAACCTGAAAGAAGGGCTACTTGTGAGTAGAGAGAAAATGAAAAGGTTCACTTATGAATCAACAGAAAGGCAACCAGCTGCAAGGGAGATGCCATTAAGCCTCTGATCTTCAGGCAAAGCCTTATAAGCCCCTCAGAAGTGCCAGCAAACTGCTGGAACAACAGCTTATGCTGCTCCTGTTTCCAGTGCCCCAGAATCTGTACTCCAGAAGAGGACTCTGAACTAGCACCTCAGCCTCCTTGTAGGAATGTGCACGGAACCAGCAGGGGCCAGTTCGACAACGGGTGGGGGGATGGCTTTAAGGGCAGGAGAGGATGCACTTCCCCCCCGCCATGTTTCCCCCGCCATGTTTCCCCCGCCGGCGCACGATTCCCTAAAAGCCCATTGGGGCAGCAGCCTACCTCCCTGTTGCCCCGTTCCAATGTTTACCGGATGTAACCAGAAGTACTAGCTGCGACTGTGCACGTTGCGTACACGTCACACGGACCCACTTGCCGTCTGTGCACGTGACGTGTGCAGGCGCAGCTAGTACTTCTGGTTACATTCAGTAAATGTCGGAATGGGGCGGCAGGGAGGGTTGCTGCCGCCCCGATGGGCTTTTAGGGAATTGCGCATCGGTGGGGGAAACGTGGTGGGGCTGTGTGTGTACGTGCATCCCTTAAAGCCACCTCCCCACCGTCCAACCTGAAAACCGGCCAGGGTTCAAACCGGTTTGGAGGCCTGTAAAAGGGCCTCTGAGCTGCTTTGTGCACATCCCTACCTCCTTGTGCATGCTGCAGGCCTGACCCAGCTGTGAGGTCCTCCCAGTGGCCCTGCTCCTTGCTCTGCCTAGCTGTTCCAGTGTGCTCTAGCCTCACTCCTAACTCCACAGCCCAGTCGCCACACTCTTTAGAGGAATCTGCAAGTGAGCACACTGGCTTGATGCAGGCTAGTGCCTTCAGGACTGGACACTACTACATAACACAACCCAGTTCAGCTTCTATTACATTTTGAACTTGGCATGCCTTCTAAAATTAATCCCCAGTTTAGAGAACACATCATGTTTTCCTTTACTGCTGTCCCCATCATGCAGAAGCCCTATGACTTTTGATTAGCACTACAGACAGATTTTGATAACTGTTGTCTTGTATTTCCAAAGGGAGATCTTCTATTTGCTTCCCTGCCCCAACATGTCTCTGTATAACCTGAGCTCTTTAGACACAGTTCTAATCTAGCAAGTTTGCTTCTCCCATTGCCATGTTAAAACTGAAACAAACTTGGACAGGATTTAACAGCATGTCCACTCCCAGAAACATTTTTAGCCTAATTTCCAAAGGGAAGAAGGCTGGTGGGATCCCTGTGTGTGTACCCACTCCCCTAATAACTTTATACCTTTTGTGTTTACAGTCCAATACAAACCACATTTACAGTACACTGGAGGGAATCCTGATGGAGGTAGCTGTAATTCAATCTGCCATCTTGAAACAAGATGGCAGCCACTCAAAATATAAGCCCCATCCCTTTAAAACTTGTTTACAGTCTGATACAGATCACATTTATGGTATTACGTACTAAGGATAATTAAATTAAGTATGGTGAATCCTACAACACTTCATGGAAGTGTCATGGGCTGAATTCAGACATAACACAGAGCTGGGACCTTTGGTTCCACTCCCTGACCCCCCACCCCGCTTTTACCGGTTTGAATTCAGATGCAAGCGTTGGCCTTCTCTCTAGCTACAGCTGGACTGCAGAGAGGAGGGAGAACTGGCTGCCAGGCTTTCTCCTTTGATTGATGGACAACCATGGCCAGTGTTCCCTCTAATAGGGATTCCCAGACGTTGTTCCCAGAATCCCCAGCTGCAATGGCTTTTTCTTGGGGAATATGGGAGTTGTAGTCAACAACATCCGGGAATCCCTGTTAGAGAGAACACTGGCCATGGCAGTCAGTCAGGCTTGGGAGAGGGAGGAGCTTCCTTACCTCAACTCCGGTCCAAGGGAAGACCGCCTCCAGTTCTGCATTCAGACATAATGGAGGCAGCCGCAAGCCAGAGGCCCAAGCAGCAAACTTCACTTCAAACTGAAGGTCCAAATTGGAGTTTGGTGAGTGAACCCTCTGTTTGAATTAGGGTCCAAACAGCAGTTTAACACATTTGGGCATGCAGTTACATGAACCCCAGTCATGTGTAACCCCAGTTTCATGCAATGTCCAAATGTGGCCATGGAATGGATCTCTAGCTGTAGCTAGTTTGAATCAAATTTAACTTAAGATTCACCATGTTGAAAACAGCAGGAAGTAGGCTCTGTTAGGACTACTTAGAAGTTCTTGCTTCCTCGCTTTAGCCTAAGGAAGAATTACATGTTGTAGTGAAATGTGACCGTACTAGCAAGAGGGGCCAAAGCCCTTATAACGGGTGGGAGTGTTAAGCAAGCTGTGTGTGTGTGTGTGTGTTTGCCCAAGCAGAGCTAAGACAATAAAGAAGCTGTTCCTGTTTCAACTGACTCCTCACAACATTACTTTTATTATTCCGATCAAGAACACATGTAACTTGAAAGCTTGCATACTTGATTTTCAGCTTTGCTTGATCCTTATCAATATATTTTATTGTTACATATATTATCAGGAGAGATTAGGAAAATAGAGACTAGCGGGAAAGCTGACATAGGAAGGTGTAGACAATGACAAAAGATAATTCTTTGCTTTCCCATCATCAATATATGATTTATACAAGTGCTTAAAATATAAAAGGTGCTGTACAGAAATAAAGCAAGCAGCATCCTGCTCACAAGCTCACAAGTTAGAAAAAACTAGGAGAGGAAAACTAGGAGGGAAAGGGCGGGGGAGTTTGAGCTAATGGAATGAGAAGATGAAAAGAGTTTAGAAAGCATTGAAGTAAGATAGACACAGCAATCCCTAACAACAGCATTCCAGGGGATGTACAAAGAAAGGGCTCACTCACATTCTACCTGTAGACTCCCACACTGATGAAAAAGCAATCAAAGGTTAACTCCTGTTTCACAATTGATTTGCACTTGACTGATTTCATCAGGAGTGAAATAAAAGCATGTACAGTTTGGCTATTTGTCTTCTATGGACAGTCTCCCGCCCCGCCCCCCTGCACTTTCCTGGAAGCCATCAGGAGAGAGACATTCTCAGAAAAACCTCTAAATACATCCTGAGAGACAGTTGCTTTTTGCACCCTGTGTGCATCAAGTAACTGATGGTAAGATGGGATTTGGAAATGAGAGAGCAGGGATGCAGTTGTGAGTTTTCATCCACCCCCTTTGATCCCAGGACATGTGGCTTTTGGAGCAGACATGTGCATGGGAGAAAATCTTGGAAAAAAGAAGCAGAGTGAAGAACACTTGATATATTTTGTCCTAGTTAGGCTGGATGAAGAAGATAAGAAAGGAAGATCTGAAGGACTTGTCCAGCTGTTATTATATGAGGTGCTGTTGCCCCAAAATTACAAGTGATCTTTTCCATTTCACTCTATCAAAATAAATTCTCTTTCCTCCTCCTCTCTGATATTCTACGTCCCCTATGCGCACCAGCAACCAGCCATTCTCTTTCTTCTCATTTGCCTGTAAGGTAACTGCCACAAGTTAAAACCCTGCAGTATCTGATGTGCTTTTGCCTGCTGCTGCTCCACCTTTCACATGCTGCCAGCTGGTCTCTCCCGATCTGCCCCTTGTGTGGCACAGCCAACTGCAGCTGGGATGTCACGCCAGTGCCTAATGCTCTTCTACCTGCCCACAGACTCTACATGCCGCTACACCAACCTACCTATGCCCATGTCCTCTTGGTCTCTAACTCTTGTAAGGGAAGCCCTGTAACTGGCTGCTGTAGCTATTCCTCTCTTGGCAAATTCTTTCTCTTCACATGCTGCTGTCCACCCAGTGGCAGAGCTGAGACCCTGCTAACCACTGTGACTACAGAATGCGGCCTTGCATACATATTTGGTCTTGCATGTGTCCACTTCAGTAAGAAAGAGGCTGTGCCCATGTGCTCCTGCTTACCTCTGCCTCATTAAAAGAGGAGGAGAGAGATTGTTCCAGTGAGAGAAGTCACTGTGACCTCATGCTGATGCTGTTCACCTGAAGAGGCATTGGCTGCATATGCACATAGTGAAGAACCATGGATCCAATGGACCTGCAGTTCTATTCCCCACCCCACTCCAACCCACCCTCCAGTCAGATGTAACAGAGAACACTCTCTCTACAGTCAGCGAGACTGCAGAGAGGAGGGGGAACAGGCTCTGCAGGCTTCCTTCTGGCATAAAGGACAGCCTGCACAACCAGTCATGGCCGGGGAGGGAGGAACTTCCTCCCTCAACTCCAGATGAAGGAAACACAGCCTATGGTTCTGAATTCGGATGCAACACAGGCTGTGTGGAACCTCCAGTTGGGCTGATGAAACACACTCGGGTTGAGGGTTCCGACTGGAATTTCAGAATTGAAACTTCAGGTCGGTCATTGCATGTAACTGGAGTTGCACACATTCAGACATCACGATAAGATAACCTCTGCTCCCTTGAACTCCAGTTCTGCATTATGTGTGAATGCGGCCATACACTGGCTCCCATACCCAGAGATTGCTGATCATTTTCTAGAGGAAGATACCCTTTGCAGCTTGTAGCAAGCATGGATTCCGCGCCTTTCTTTCTTTCCAAATCTCAAATGCAAGTTGTATCTCTCCAAAGGCAGGCAGGCCCCCTGTCCTGGAGATGGAGCAACCACCTTCCAGCTCCTGCTAGCTGCCACTGATAGTTTCTTTCTGTACTTCATCCACCTGATGCCTGCTGGTCAATTCTGCCACTGACTGGCATCACTGAAGAGTTAGCAGCCGTCACATGGGGATGAGGAAGTATCCGAGAGCTGACCTGAGAAAGGACTGCAGTTATTCTGACAAAGACCAATGGGAAACTAAAACTAAATTTAAAATAAATGCTTGAACTAAATTAAAATAAAAACATTGCCTTCTGAATACCCATAGTGCAGGGCCAGAATCTTCTATTCCCCCAAGGTGGAGGAAGAAGAGAAAGCAGGTAAATTGAAAGAAGATAGTCATACAGGAGCACATGAAACTTTCTTTCCTTTTTCAGCATGGAGCAGGGTGAAGCTGGCCTCCTGAAACAGCAGGTCATGGGCCAGTTTTTTGGGGCAGTCAGTTAGCCCACCTCCCATCCCCATGGGTAGCCTGCAGAGGAAGGAAGGTCACATTATGACACTACACTGCTTTCCCCCTTCCATTTATAATAGAAAATAAAGGCAGGGAAGAGATTGGAAAGCAAGGAAGGAATTGACTGTCGTTTTAATAGGAAATAAGAGAAAAGAGTGGGAAAAGAGGGTTGATGTTGTCTCGCTTCAAGCAGCAAAAGCAGTAGAACCTATTGATCCTGACTTGGAAGAAACAAAGGTAAAAACAAACAAGGCCATCTGAAATGCAGTGATGGACAGATTTGATTTCACTACATTTAACTTTCACTTCTGGGCAATGAATATGGCCATTATTCCACCAATGAACTCTACTTTGAACCAACCAAGCAACTGTGAACAGCCAGATACCTGCCACTGAACCATCCACAAGCAAATCCAGGATGTTCCTGCAGCTCAGCACTTCTTATTTATCTAGTCATTTATATGGCCCTTGCTGTTGTCCACACTGACATCAGCCAAGAGAACCCAACTGGCAAACACAAAACTTGACACTGACCTGGATGCTGCTTCTTACTCATAGAAACTGAAAAAAGTTCCAGGCTTTTGAACAGCCTTTTTAAGAGCTTTGACTCTCCACACCACTTTCATGGCCTTCTAGAAGGCCATCAGAGCTTTCTAGAGGCTAGGTTTTTAACTTGTCAGTGACTTCAGATGTTTTTGCTATGCTTCCTTTTTATCAGCTTTTTCCTGCTGCTCCTTTATTTCATCATTAAAAAAAAAACTTTTTAAAGAGAGTTTTATCTGATTTCCATTTGTATTATTATAAATACATTGTTAAGCAATTTGGAAGCTGTTAGATGGAAAGGTGCAATACACATGTCTAAAAGAAATAAATAACTGGAACTCAGTTATACTTGCCATTTAAGAGGGTGACCAGGGATAGGATCTTCTTAGTAGAGGTGCTTCAGCTGTGAAGTTCTCTCTGCAGAGAGGCTCACCTGGTACCCATACTATTGTTTTTTAGTACTAGCCAAAGACTTTAAAAAAATTATTTCAGGCCCTTTCACTTAACTTTAGTGGCGCACATGTTGCACAGCATAACACAGAGTTGGTGGTGGTGGTGGTGGTGGTGGTGGCGGCAGCGGTGGTGGTGGTGGCAGCGGTGGTGGTGCAGATCCACCTATGCTACTGTAGGCTCATAGTGAAGATTGTAGATTGTAGGCAATCTTGCACAAGAGCACAAATTCTTCAAATAGTGAAGAAGATCAAGCAACATGTTTCCAATCAAAGAAGTGCTTCTGGAGTGCAGCTCCATCACTTGAAATATTTGCAAAAGCCCTGGCACTTTGCTAGGAACCCACAGCAGTGCAGGTGGATCAGAACCACCCATGTTGCGCTGCCCAATAAGTGGGCCAAGTTTGTTAGTTTCTTTTCTAACTATCGTGTTGCCTTTTATGATATTGTGTTAGTGTGGTCTGTTTTCTAGACATCACCCTGAAAACTTTGTAGAACATTTGTGCATTTCTTGCACTTTGGCTCCTTTACCCTACATCAGAAATCTTGGTTGTGAACCTGTCTATCTAAATGCTACTTAATGCCAAATAGAGTAGAAAAAATGATGTTGAATGCCATTAATATAGAAAGCTTTCATTGCAGTCCTTATTGACTCTTTGAGTGGTAGATTTTATTGTACATTAACATACTTTTTGTGTGTTTTAAAAATCTAGGTAGCTGTGTTGGTCCATCAGAAAAAAATCCAAAAGCCAAAGTAGGATAACACTTTTAATAGGACCAATCAAACATCACAAAGTAGTGAGCATTTACAATGTTCTAGTTGATCCTGATAAAAATATTACCATGCTGTGATTATAGGCTTTGAAGAGATCTTGTTCAAAGAAGGACAATAGGAATTAGAACTATGAATCTGGAGATAGTATTTCACACAAAGATTAGCATCATCTTCCTGGAGCCCCTGGTGGCGCAGTGGTAAAACTGCCGCCCTGTAACCAGAAGGTTACAAGTTCAATCCTGACCAGGGGCTCAAGGTTGACTCAGCCTTCCATCCTTCCGAGGTCGGTAAAATGAGTACCCAGAATGTTGGGGGCAATATGCTAAATCATTGTAAACCGCTTAGAGAGCTCCGGCTATAGAGCGGTATATAAATGTAAGTGCTATTGCTATTGCTATTGCTATTCCATTATAATTAGAAACATTGTACAGAAAAGGTGCTTAGGATTCACAGACATACCAAGTGGTAGTGCGTGAGGGGTATCAAAACTAACAGGGCATTCTCCATAAAATCGAAATGTGAAATTAGGTATACCGGAATGGCATGATTCAACCAAAGTTAAACAATTTTAAAGTGCCATTGATGGCAAAGGGTAGAGATTTAAGCACAGGATTGTAAGTAGGGATGTGCAAAATGTTTCACCGTTGAAATGTTTCAACTCAAAATGGGCCATTTTGAGTTTGGAACAAAACAACCCCATTTCAATTCAAAATATTTGAAAGTTTTGAGCAACATTTTGGAGGCCTGTTTTTCCCTTACTGATTGGTTTTCTGGCACTAGCTTCTGATTGGCTTGCAATCTCCTTGCTGATTGGTTGGCTTGTCATCATACATATCAAGTATGGTTTGTAATCAAGTGTTGTCATGGGCAACTGTGTTCCCATTGTCTGGGTGGAGGGAGGAGGGAGGGGGATAACACAAAAGGAGTGAGTTTCAAAAGGGATCGGGAGGCAGAGAGTCTTCAAAGGGATTGGGAGGCAGAGAGAGCCCTTATAGTGTGTCTCACTTGAAGAGGATACATTAGAAGAGGAGGAAAGAATCAAGGAAGGTTTGATTTTGTGTTTTTCTCAGCACAGAATATAATATGCTGTGCTATTGCTGCTATAACTATCTGGTTTGCTGGATCTCAGATTGACAAAAGCAGAAGTCGGGTGCCTGCATTCCTTGAGTTATGGTTTGTTTTGTTTGTGAGATAGTGTTGTGGCAAGAAATGGACAGTGGAAGGTGTGTGTGTGTGTGTGTGTGTGTGTGTGTGTGTGTGTGTGTGTGTGATATTTCTTGGTGATTGTTGTGATGAGCTCCATGTCTGGCCTTGAGACCAACTTGTGCTTCACTCACTGCTCTGGTCTGCTCTGCAGTCTGCACTGCAGTGCGTACTCAGTCCAAATGTGGGTGCTCTAGTTGATCTTATGGCTATGCTTGCTGCTAAGTAAGGGTGCTTCTGTGGCAGCTGGTTGCAATGTTAGGAAGTAAGGAGTCATAATTGTGTGTGAGAAAACTGCTCGTGAGAAAGGGCTCAGTGTGGTGTTCCCTGCATTCTGCTGGAGTTAACAATGTTTGCCTTCACCTTCCAGCCTACTCCCACCCTGGCTATCTAGCCTTTACATACCCATCAGAGAAAGAACACAAACCTTGCAGAATGCAAACTGAATGTGTGTGTGTGTGTATGTATATGTGTATATATATATGTGTATATATATATATATATATATATATATATATATATATATATATATATATATGAATGATTTCTACCTGAATATACATCAGTGATGGGAAATACATTTCATGAACAACTGGGGAAAGTCACAATAAATAGCAAGGTGAGGGGAAGTAGGTACTAGAACCTGATTGTCTTCCCATTTATGTAAATGCATTGTGATTGCACCGCTAGCTCATAAGAGATCACCTATAGGTCGAAGTCCAGACATTCATTTGACCCATATAAGTCACTTCTGATTTTGGAACAAATGATAATGGTTGAAAAGCTATTAAATTCAATACAGCTTACACTTTAGGTGTGCCTGGAAATCACTGAGAAAACTAGTTTGCTTATAAATATTTTGATTAGTTATTCCATCTGAATGCCTACAAACTCAGGGTCAATTACCCAACAAAATTGGAAACAAGTGGAAGCAACTAACCAAGGTTCTGTCCATGGCATGTGTCGCCAACCTCAATGAGGTCAATAATAATAACACAATTAAAATAACACCCTGTTTTCACACTTGCCATGCAAACTCACCCTGAGCATAGAAAAACAATGAGCCCTTTCTCATGAGCAATGAGAAAGGGCTACCAGGTTTGCGGGGAGGAAGCCCTAAAGAGTTTACCTTCCTGGAGACGAGCATTCTGTCATCTCTGGGTGGGTGGATCACCCACCCATATGAGCACAGACTGCTGTCGGCAGCTCCGAGAGTTGGGGTGCCGGGATGCACTGTGCTGCCCCCGGAGCTTCGGTGGGGACCCCCCTCCCCGAGCTGGCCAGCTGCGTCGGCTTGTAGCCATGACTGACACACAGCCAAAAAAACGAGGTTAAGGGAGTGCTTGCTTCCTTAAGCTCATTTTGAATGGTGGCTCCATAGGTGGGTTTGCTGCCCATGGTTCCTCCAGGATTGGGCTCAATCCAGGTGGATCACATGCACGTGCAAAACCAGGGAGGACTCCTTTAGCCTGGATTTGCACATGTGTGCAGATAGCCTCATAATATTACTTTGCATTTTTGAACAGACTAAATGGTATGATATTCACCAGTCTGCTAGGGATGCACACGAACTGGTTCAGCACTCCTTTTATGGAGTGCTGAACTGGTTTGAAATTCGGGCATTCGAGCCAGTTTGTAGGAGAGGGGGTTCCTTTAAGAGGCAGGGAGGGTGCCCTTTCCTGCCCCACTGATTCCCTCCCACCGGCACTCTCCCCCAAACTGCTAGAGCAGGGCTGCAGTGTACCTTCTTGCAGCCCTGGTGAACGTCATACAATCATACACTTCAAATCAATCCTACAGTGTGCAGCGGGGGGGAAATACTCACTTCAGTTATATCAACTCATAGCTTTTACTGAACTAACAGAAAGAAATGGTAGCATTGTTTCTTCACCCAGATTATTCCCACATAATGGTAATGCACACAAGCGTGATCACTGGCAGGTGGGGAGGGCTGGCAGAGAGGCAGGCTTCAGCCTGCCTCCCTGCACATGATCACCCTCCCCAGTTCACTCTGCCACTCGCCATGGCACGTGAGCGATGCCACAGCACGAGTGGCACCATGGCAAGCGGCAGAGCAGGGAGCCGGAGGAGGAAGTTCTCCGGCATCCATTAATGCACTGTGCCAGGAGTGAGGTGTCTTGAGCGATCCTCCTTCAGCCAAGTGCTCTTGCAGCCTGGCTCTGGGTATGCTCAGGCTGTTTGAATACACACAATCCTGGTACCAGAGTAAAGGGTGCACTCATACCCTTAACCCTGGCTCAAAACTGGAGTAAAAAATTGGGTTGGGTAGGAGGGCAGTGCCAGGATTGGGCTCAATCCCAGTGCTGCACACGAGTGCCTGGGTTAGGCTGCACATGAGCCTGGATTAGGCTGCTTGTGTGAATAGGATTATAGTATTTTATATCAAGAGGCAGTGGAAAGAAATTCCATAGAAAGGTAGATTTTCACTTCCATTCAGCCCTGCTCTTACATATACATCCTAACAATTTGCCATGGGCACCAAAGGGTCTGTTGGCTTTGGTTGCTCCTTTGCCACCTTTTTACATCATCTGCACCCCTGCCTCAGGTTCCTGCTTGGTTCCCCTCTTGTCTTCAGTTCTACTCTGCTCTAGCTAAGATGCCCACCAAATATCTGGCCTATATGGAAACATCAACAGGATCAGTTGTGATGTCCAAACTGGGAGATCCTGGCTTAATTCTAGCTAGTAATGAGCCTGGATCCAAAATTGGGATTATCTGGAAACTCTGACTGGAATAAACAAGGGTTGCCCAGTTCAAATATTATGGCAAATCTTGAATTGTTCTAAACATTTGCATAGAAAGGGTAAGAGGAACATACACACTCAAGGGTAGGGGTTATCACGCAAACCCAGGTTTCAGTTCTAGTTCTGTGTGATGTCTAAATTGGGCAAGCCTAGTGGCACCTGAAAGACTAACAAAATTTATGGTAGTTTAAGCTTTAGTGGACTAGGGGTTTCTTCCAGTGCAGGGGGAGAGCGGGCTAAGCCCGCTCTCCCTGCACACGAGTGGGCAGGGAGCTCTGGGTGGCCGGATTGGCCGCCCACACAATTGCCGGCTCCGTGATGGAGCCGGCGGGGGCTGGGGAGCTCCAGTATGCCCTGTGCGAGCGCACAGAGAATATAGGGGAGACCCCTGGGGCCGGGGAGACCCTCCGGGGGCCTACTTGTGAGTAGCCGTGGCCCGGAGCCGCACTGCGGCTACTCACGACCAGATAGCTCGGGTTTGCGGAGCACTCGCTCCGCAAACCTGGGCTATGGGGAGGGCTACAGGAGCAGGTTACCCGCTCGAGAACCACCGGGCTTGCAGCCGAGCCCGGTGGTTCTCAGGCTAGGCTCTCCTAGCTCGATTTTTGTTAATCGTGAGAATAGCCCCATAGAGTGCAACCCATGTGTTAACAGGGTGTATATATACCTTGTGGGAAACATTTTGTGACAGAGAAAGAGAAAAATGTAAACAATGGGCTTAAAGGGCTACAGAATGCAGGGTCTGTGACCATTTTTATATATGGTAAGTCTCATATGTAAGAGATAAATACAGTGATGATTCACAACAGCAGTAACAAGAGATAAAGTGGCTTTGCTAAGTTAATTAACTCATGTATTGACATAGGGACAATTTTTTTCCTGTTCGAGCCTAAGCAGGTAGACCCAGAACTGTGAATGATGGGACCAAATGGCTGTGAAATGCAAGGGCTGAAATTGGTGACTACTCCTCAGTACCACTTGAATGTATGAGATAAGCATACAGGGAGGCACTGACAGCTCCCTAAAGCAGGAGAGGCCAACCTTCAGCTGCAATCAGTTGCAGTGGGAATGATGGGAGATGTAGCCCAATATTAGCTGGAGAGCCTCAGGTTGGCCACCCCTGCCCTAGGGCATGGGACAGCAGTGCAGTTGCCCCATGTAGTTACAAGGAGTAAAGGGCACTTGAGGGCCTCTCTTGCAGGTGAAAGGATCATAGTTCCCCACAACACAGTCTGTGACGGTCCCTTTCCCTCCCTATCAGCTTTCCAGCTGGATTTGGCCCAACACCAGCAAAACAGTTCAGGAGGAGAAGGCAGACCAGCCCTCTCCAGCCCCAGCATAGCATCCCTCCATGGGTCGCTGCTGTTATCTGCCATACATTTCCTTTTAGAACGTGTGTTTGTGTGAACCAATTTGAGAGTTTTTGTTGAAAAGCTGTATGCAAGTATTTGTAGTAGAAGACCAACACACTAGCAAACATGTGGGATGTTCCTGTATGAGATTATTTTATCTTCCGAAATGCCAGCACTGAGGGAATGCAGGCTGGTAGGGAATAGAGGCATCTGCCAAGGACATTCATGGAATGTTGCTCTGACCATGAATTCTGTTGCCCGTAGTGGGCAATGCTCTTGAGGCAGGCACCGCTGGTTTTGTGGGAGAAACAAGAGACACTTTTTATCCCCTTGACTGAACTCAAAATCTGAGTATCACAGAAACTGTTTGGAAACAAGTGCTGATGAACTGATCAGGCGGCCATTTGATGGGAGTAATTCCCAAGGGTGCACAGGACTGCAACCTACCCTTTCCTCATCAGCTTCAGTGGGGTTTTTCTAAGTGGGGCAAAACAAACCAAGCAAGGCAAAGGAAGCCACTGCTTTGTGGACCACTCATCCAAGCAAAGCTTCCTCTGAAATGAAGCCAAAGTGCAAAAAGAATCTTGTGCATTTTATTCCGCCCTTTGAAATCAATGTCAAAGCAGAAGTGAAAACCTTTGGTTTCTCCTAGGGGGTATCTAAAGCGGCATTTCTTTCATCGGGGTGACAATTAGTATTAGGCAAGTTTCACATGTCACAGTGACTCATGTCGTACTATGAGTAATAGAACTTGGAGGGCAAATATCTGGAAGTCTCCTTTCTAAAAGAATTCATATTAGTTGTTGCTGGGTTTGGATAATGAGACCCTGCACTGCCTGATCTCTAGTCAAAGGCATTCTGCCTGGAGTCCCTTGGTGACTAATACACTCTGCTCATCGTTTCAATTTCCTGCCGCACAAAGGTGATATTGCCTGAAATAGTCCTGGAGCACAGATTTGCTGTACAAGGCCTTCAAACTTTTTATTCCAGGTGTCTTGTACCATTAACATGTTTCCCTTCTAAAAATATAGACCCAGTTTCTCTCACCTTTTCTTTTAATAAGAAATCTTTGCACTCTGTGATCTGCACTCCAGCATACCTGCATTTCAGTAACGATGCTGTGTTAATAGAACAACTCCCTGAGTACCCCAAAACAATGTCCTCAGTTAATAGTTGGATGCCATACTTCTTTTGGCTGCTGTTGCATCTTAAATTACTGTACTTGTAATTTGGGGGTTATAACAGGCATAAAAGTTGCAAGGCTGTTAAAACCAAACATGCAGCTTAATTATACTGAAGAATGATGATTGTGCAGTAGAATTTGCACTCTAAACACAGTCTATCTTCAGGCACACACTAATTTTGGTGGAGCTGAGACAACATAAAATTGCATTGTTTTAATAGGAAGGGTTGCATAAACATGTATAATAAACTAAAAACTGGCCAGCACCCATGAACACACGTTCGCTATTGACTAAGCACACACAAGCTCTTGACTGAAGTATGTGATGTCACCTCATGTTCATAAACATTTTTATGCGCTGGCAGGGAAAGTGTAAGTTCTTACCAGATGAACCATATAGTTTCTGAACACAAATTAAAAGATCTAAATGGCTAGGAGAAAACAGCATCCTGAGCTTAGGGACACACAGAGTTGTATTAGAAAGAAGGAAGGGTACTAATGAGGCTGTGGACCCAGGAGATCAGTGTTGAGGATAGGGGGTAACAGAAAGTGAATCAGGAAAAGGACTAATAAAAATGGAGCTGATATGAGTGATCTTTAAGTAATAATGATGTTAAAAGCTATGTTGGTGTGATAGTCCATGAATCTATATAGATCAGGGCTGTTACATTTGGCCCTCCTGCAGATGTTGGTCTACAACTCCCATAATCCCTGGCTATGGGCCACTGTGACTGGGTTATGGGATTTATCGTGCAAAAACAGGTGATGAGGGTGTCCTAACTTGAGCAGGCCTGATAATGATCATGGCAACAGAGAGGTTCTCTGGGTTGAAGAAACAAAGAGGAAAAATAGCACAGTGAGTGGACACAACCTTGTTGAGAACAACATGGAAAATGCAGTAGTAGTTGCCTGCTCCTAGCAGGGGGTTTGGACTAGAAGACCACCAAGGTCCATTTAGCAATTACATTTTGTGATTCTATGGCAACAAGTCAAAACTACCTGCCATCAAATATACTGTTGACCTATGCCTACCCTTTCATGAATTGGAAACCTTTCTCCAGCAACTCTTTTGTTATGATATATTAAAATTCCATAGAGACAAGAACCAAAACGGTTAGTTCCACCCTTAGCTGTATCCAGCTGTTTCTACCAGGTGGAGGTACTGACTGTGGGGATTTGGGACCTGAGAGATGGCTTAGATGTGCCTGTTCTGGATGGAGTTACTCTCCCCGTAAAAGATCAGGAACATAGCTTGGGAGTGCGTCTGGATCCAAAATTCTTTCTGGTTTCTCAGGTTGAGGCAGTGGCCAGCTTTGGCTGATACATCAGCCACACCTAATTCTGAAGGCAGGGGCGTAGCAAGGTTGGAGTGGGCCCAGAGACAAGATTTTAAAATGCCCCCCTCACTGAAGCTCCGCTCATGAAGTAAAGAAATCTTAAATGAGGCTGAATAGTGGTAACAGAAGGCATAGTTTGTGTGTGTGTGTGTGTGTGTGTGCGTGCCACAATAGAACATCATCCTAAATTATATTTTTAAAGGTTTTGTAAATTGTGGACAATAAAGGTCATTTAATGGTACTAGAGAAAGACATGCTGTTCTGGTAGCTCCAGGTCTTAACACTCACATCATTTTCGGAGGATGAATACAACTGAAGGAAGCTTGGGCGGATGCATGGCTGGGGGAGTCAGTCATGTGACTTGCCTCTGGGGGACCCCCAAGTCAGTGGGCCCCTAGACAACTGTCTCCCTTTGCCCTATTATAGTTACGCCCCTGTCTGAAGGTAAATGACCTTAAAACAGTGGTGCATATGTTGATGTTCTCAAGGCTTGACTACTGTAATGTACTCTATGTAGGGCTGCCTTTGTACATAGTATAGAAACTACAATTGATACAGAATGCAGCAGCCAGACTGGTCTCTGGGACAACCTGAAGGGACTGTATAACAACAATTTAAAAAGAACTGCATTGGCTGCCGATATGTTGAGAGGAGAGCTGGTCTGAGAGGAGAGCTGGTCTTGTGGTAGCAAGCATGACTTGTCCCCATAGCTAAGCAGGGTCTGCCCTGGTTGCATATGTATGGGAGACTAGAAGTGTGAGCACTGCAAGATATTCCCCTCAGGGGATGAAGCCGCTCTGGGAAGAGCAGAAGGTTCCAAGTTCCCTCCCTGGCATCTCCAAGATAGGGTTGAGAGAGATTCCTGCCTGCAATCTTGGAGAAGCCGCTGCCAGTCTGTGAAGGCAATACTGAGCTAGATAGACCAATGGACTATCAGTATATATGGTATATATATTCAGTATATGGCAGTTTCCTATGTTCCTATGTTCCCAAGCGAAATACAAAGTGGTTGTTATTACCTATAAAGCCCTCAATGGCTTGGGTCCAGTGTACTTAAAGTGCCTTCTTTATATTGAACCCTGTTGCCTATTAAGATCATTTGGCAAAGTCTGGTTACGGTTGCCACCAGCTCGTTTGCTGGCATTCTCTGTGGTTGCCCCAGGGCTTTGGGATATGCTCCCTGTCAAAATAAGAACAACTCCATCTCTTATTGCTTTTAGGAAGACCCACGAGGGACACCTGTTTTCTGAGGATTTTAACTGAAATTAATTTTAAACTGTTTGTTTTTATTCCATGAAATTGTTTTAATTGTTTTTTATTCTGTTTTATGTTTGTTGTGCTTTAAATTGTGTACACTGCCTAGAGATACACATATCAGGTGGTACATAAATATGATAGATAGAATGATAGAGTATAAGTTTTTGTGTGAAAAGGAACATAGGAAGCTGCCATATCCTGAGTCAGACCAGCTGACTCAGTATTGACTGACTCACTATCTAGCTCAGTATTGTCTTCACAGACTGGCAGCGGATTCTCCAAGGTTGCAGGCAGGAATCTCTCTCAGCCCTATCTTGGAGAAGCCAGGGAGGGAACTTGGAACCTTCTGCTCTTCCCAGAGCCGCTCCATCCCCTGAGGGGAATATCATACAGTGCTCACACATCAAGTCTCCCATTCAGATGCAACCAGGGCAGACCTTGCTTAGCTAAGGGGACAAGTCATGCTTGCTACCACAAGACCAGCACCCCTCTCAGAATGACTGTACACACATTCATTTAAAAAGTACAGACCTTCTCAAATGCAGAGTATAGATAGGAAGTGTACTATATATGTACATTGAACATAATGTGTGAATAATTGTACATGAGAGCAGAACTGTAGATGCACATATTGATTGATTGAGTGATTGATTGATTGATTGATTGAATGCCGTCAAGTCGGTGTCGACTCTTAGTGAACATATAGATAGATTCTCTCCAGAATGATCTCTCTTCAACTTGGTCTTTAAGGCTCTAAGTGGTGCATTCATTGCTGTCATAATCAAGTCCATCTACCTTGCTGCTGTTCTGGTCGTCCTCTTCTTCTCTTTCCTTCAACTTTCCCCAGCATTATGGACTTCTCAAGGGAGCTGGATCTTCGCATAATGTTTCCGAAGCATGATAATTTGAGCCTGGTCGTTTGTGCCTCGAGTGAAAATTCTGGATTGATTTGTTCTATGATCTATTGGTTTTGTTTTCCTGGCTGTCCATGGTATCTTCAAAAGTTTTCTCCAGCACCAAAGTTCAAAAGCGTCAATAGCAATAGCAATAACATTTATATACCGCTCTATAGCCAGAGCTCTCTAAGTGGTTTACAATGATTTAGCATATTGCCCCCAACATTCTGGGTACTCATTTTACCGACCTCGGAAGGATGGAAGGCTGAGTCAACCTTGAGCCCCTGGTCAGGATCGAACTTGCAACCTTCTGGTTACAGGGCGGCAGTTTTACCACTGCGCCACCAGGGGCTCAATGCGTTTTCTATCTTGCTTCTTCAAAGTCCAATTTTTGCATCCATAGAGTGTCACGGGGAAAACCATTGTCCAAACAATTCTAATCTTTGTAGGTATAGACACGTCACAGCATCTAAATCTCCTTTCCAAGGCCTTCATTGCTACCCTACCAAGCAGTAGTCTGCGCTGTATTTCTTGACTGCTGGATCCTTTACTGTTGAAGATTGATCCTAAAAGGCAAAAACTATCCACATCTTCAATGTCTTCATTGTCAATACTGAGGCTGGTTGCTGTACCCCTTGTCATTAGTTTAGTCTTATTTACATTTAGTCATAGTCATATTTTTTTCTCTGTGCTCCTTGACTTTCATTACTAGAGCTTGCAGATCATCCACATTCTCAGCTGTCAGAGTGGTGTCATCAGCGTAGCACAGGTTATTGATGTTTCTTCCTCCAACTTTAAAGCCACGCTCATCTTCTTCCAATCCAGCTTCTCTCAGTATATGCTCAGCATATAAATTGAATAAAGAAGGAGAAAGTATACAGCCTTGTCTTACTCCTTTGACGATCTGGAACCAGTCTGTTTCACCATGTTCCGTCTGGACTGTGGCTTCCTGTCCTGTGTATAGGTTTCTCATGAGAACAATGAGGTATTCTGGGATGCCCATTTTCCTAAAGATATTCCACAACTTGACATGGTCAACGCAATCGAAGGCTTTTCTGTACTCAATAAAACACATGTTGACTTCTTTCTGGTATTCTTTGGCTTTCTCAATTATCCAGCACGTGCATCAGCAATGATCTCTCTTGTGCACATATACTGTAATGCAAATTGTATGTGTGTTGAACATAACCTGTGAATACGCCTTTAAGCCACTTGTCAGTTGAAATTATGCCCACATTAGATTGTGGCCATTGTATTTGTGACATAGTGCTGATGAAGTGGTTGGTATGGCTTACTTTATTACCTTTTAAAGAAATACTACCAGTCATCATTCAGTTCTCACCAAAAGGCATCCAGGAAGCATCTAAGCAAGCCAACCAATGCCTGGGGGACCTTCTGAATCCAAACCAGTCTCTGGTATCTCAGGTTGAGGCCCTCAGGTTGGTATCAGTCTCTGGTATCTCAGGTTGAGGCCAGAAGTGCTTTCTATCAGCTTCAGCTAATACTCCAGCTGTGTCTATTTCTTGAGATAAATGACCTCAGAACAGTAGTGCATCTGCTGGTAACCTCCAGACTTGACTGCAACAACAACAACAACAATAATATTTTTTACATTTATATCCCGCTCTTCCTCCAAGGAGCCCAGCGCGGTGTACTACATACTTGAGTTTCTCTTTCACAACAACCCTGTGAAGTAGGTTAGGCTGAGAGCGAAGTGACTGGCCTAGAGTCACCCAGCTAGTTTCATGGCTGAATGGGGATGTGAACTTGGGTCTCCCCGGTCCTAGTCCAGCACTCTAACCACTACACCACGCTGGCTCTTGGTGTGGGGCTGCCTTTGTATATAGTCTGGAAACTGGTGAAAAATGCGGCATCCAGGATGGTCTCTGTGTCATCTCAAATGGACCATTTGACACTTATATTAAAAGAATCACACTGGCTACCAATACGTTTCCAGGCAAAATACAATGTGCTGGTTAGAAACCGAAAAAGCCCTATACAGCTTAGGCACAATTCCAGCACTTCACACAAGCAGCCTTACCCCAGTAGGGATGCACAAGCCCGGGCAAGGCTGCACGTATGAACAGCCTCATGGTCTTCCAAGCCAGGTTCTCCATGGCATCCATGTTTGCTGATCATCAGTCTGCCCCTTTCATGTATAAAGTGAAAATCTAATTTTTGCATCAATATGGGCATGCAGGTGAGCAGACCTGTACCCTCCCCTCCTCTGCCTTGCTTTCCCACACTCCATCACTGTAGGCACTTTTCTCCCAGCCTGGCTCACTTCTGTTATGGTTCTGAGCACACTTCTGGCACTTGGAAACCATTGGCTGAACTGACCTAGAATTCACATTCACAGAAACAGATTAGCCCGTTTTTGCACTGGCACTTAAATTCGCGGTTTGCTGCTGCTACCCCAACACATAATTTAGATGCACTTAGGTAGGGGTATCTGACAGACAAAGAGGAAACTATAATTTTATTTGAATTCTACACCACCACCCTATACAAAAAGTCCTTGGGCGATTCCATGCATATAACAAACATAACATATAATTAATGTACAGCCCTGGCTTATCTATATAGGTTGAAGGTCCCATTTCTTAGCCAATCAAATACGTTGTTTTATTCATTTATTGTTTTATATATATACTGCTTTTCATTAAAATAATAATATAAACTAAATTATAATCCATTTCTTGTAAGTGTTGCTATGCTCTGCTTAGTTTGTGTCTACATGACATTGTTGCTGTGTGCAGGATGGAAGGTAAACAAAGGACAGTTTTCCAGGTTGTAATGGCACAGCTTTTACAAATACTCTAGACAAACCTGGGTTTTGTGTCACTATAAACACACAAAGGTTGCACTCACATATAACAAATTTGGACATTATGGAGAGCAATCTCTCTGCAGTCAGCAGATTGCAGAGAGGAGGGGGAACTGGCTGTGCAGGCTTCCTTCTGGCATGAAGGACAGCCTGCACAGCCAATCATGGCTGGAGGGAGGGAGGGAGGAGGTTCCTCTCTCAACTCTGGCTACAGCTAACACAGCCTGGGGTTTCAAATTAGGACAATGCACAGACTGCGTGGAACCTCAGGCTGGGGTGATAAAACTCACTAGAACCCAAGGGTTCAGATTGCAGTTAAAAAATTGAAGCTGAGGGTGAGCCACCTCACACAACTGGAGTTTCAAGAATATGGATGACACGGTAAGAAAACCTCTGCCCCCTAAAACTCTGGTTCTGTATTACGTGTGAACGCAGCCAAAAGTCAAGCAGTGCGTGAGATAAGATGTTTGGAGAACTCAAGTATGAGTTGTTGCAGAGCAATTACTTATCCTCTATAGGTAATTGTACAGGAAGCAACTTTAACTGAGAAACAAGCAAAATAAAACATAGGCTAAGAAAACAATAAATAGAGTAAGTCTCTCATGAAGAGAGAGGGAGAACCTCTCAGTTTGAATTTAGGACAGCAAGTGAGGAGGAGACAAACAAACACAGTGACTCCACCCCCAAGCCAGTACACAGACACATTGAAACCAAAGAAGCATGCCCCATAGAGAAACAGAGACAATGAGGCTGTTTTCACAAGCAGCCAAGACCAGGCTAGGGTAGCTAATCCTGGGCTTGGCCACCCATAGGAACCACCGGCAGCTGTCTGGCTCCCTGCGGCACCTTGGTGGCAAACCCAGCTAAGAAGCCCGGCTCTTAAACAAGGTTAAGGGAGCAAGTGCTCCCTTCATTGCATTCATCTGACTGTGTGACCGCTCTGGTTGCTTTCAGCTGGCGCTGAAGCACTGACGGGCACCTGCCCATTGCTGGGGAGATCCCCTCAATGCACTGTGCACGCATGTGGTGCATCGTGGAATTTCTGGGATGTCACATGATGGAATTTCTGTGGAAACCACTGACTGTCTGATCTTTGGGACCAGACCCCCCAGCCCAGATCATCTGTGGAGAAGGCGAGCTTCTGCCGCCTTCCAGCCACCAGCCCTCAAGCCCTCCCATAGGCTCCATATCTATGGAAAAATCTCAACATGGGTCAGCTAGGAGCAATATCTGTGCCCTAATGTGAATAGCTACATATGCTGGCCACTCCCAGAGGGGAAGCCATGTTATGTGTTCCATAGCCAGGTGTGTATATATAGCTAGGTGTTTTGTGGCAGAAAAACACAACAAAGTCTTATGGCACCTTAAGACTGACCAGTTTATTGTAGCAGAAGCTTATGTGGACTACACTTACGTTACAATACTTACAATAACTAAATACTTATAATAACCCCTGCTAACTTGGCAAAGGGGCACCTTTTAACATGGTGATTCTCTTTATTTAGCAGGGGGAGAGTAACTGGCCCTCTCCACCCCAGCACAGTACCTCCAGTGGCTGTTGCTGGTGTGTATCTCATGTTTCTTTTTAGATTGTGAGCCCTTTGGGGACAGGGATCCATCTTATTTATTTGTTATTTCTCTGTGTAAACTGCCCTGAGCCATTTTTGGAAGGGTGGTATAGAAATCGAATAAATAAAGAAATAAATTTAAATTTGTTTTACAATGTTATTGTTAATTTGTTAGTAGTTATGGTGCCACAAGACTCTCTGCTGTTTTTCCTCTTAATAAGATTGTCTGGACTTCCCATAGGAGAGATCAGATTATGGAAAATCAATACACTCCTGTATCAAAGAGAAGAACACGTATATTTGTGTTTTCATATGTCCAAAATGTGAGTTACAACATTTAAAAAATGAAAATAAAAATACAATGAGCCAGGTCTCATGATTGGTGAGACCCGGTTTTTGTGAGTGAGCGGGGAGAGAGAGCTAAGCCCACTCTCCCTGCACATGAGCAGGGAGGGAGTCCTGGGCGGCCGGATCAGCTGCCCACACAATTGCCAGCTCCGTGATGGAGCCAGCGGGGGCTGGGGAGAGTGGGGGCTGATTGGCCCCCGGAAGCTCCAACATGCCCTGCGCGAGTGCGCAGGGCATGCTGGTGAGAACCTCGGAGCTGGGAGGCGGCTTTTCGCCTCCCCTCCAGGGGTCTCATTGTGAGTTGCCACAGCGCAGAGCTGCGCCGCAGCTACTCACAATCGGGAAGCCTGGGTTTGCGGAGCACTCGGGCTAAGGGGAGGGCTACAAAAGCGGGCTAGCCACTTGTAAGCCAGCAAGTGGTTTACACGATCAAGTTTACACTGCAAGCCCGGTGGTTTACACGATCAGCAAAAATTGGGCTAGGCTCTCCTAGCCCGATTTGTGCTGATCGTGAGAATAGCCCCTACGTGTTATATCCTATGAGAACATAAAAAGTGTACTCCAGCCTACCAACCATGGAAATGCTTGTCATAATTCTTTCAGCATCCACCTCTTCAGACAAACATTGCTGTAAACCAGTGATTCTCAAACTTGGGTCCTCAGGTGTTATTGGACTTCAACTCCCATAATCCCCAACCAAAGGCCACTGAGGCTGGGGATTATGGGAGTTGAAGTCCAATAACACCTGAGGCCCCAAGTTTGAGAATCCCTGCTGTAAACACAGCACAGTGAGGGTGTGTGTGTGTGATGGACTGGGGCTGGACTTCCAACCCGCTTTTGGGGCCGTATACAATTACAGAAGAGGAGGGGGATAATATCTGCATAGGGCTTATAAGTTAAGATGGTCTCTTTCACTTCTTCACCACATAAGCAGTTTAGACAGTCTTGTATATTATTCTGGTTTTACAAATTAGGCTCCACGTATCCACACTTTCTTGTGGTCCTTTAGCTCAACATTGGGCTGGAGAGGAATGTAGGGATATGCACGAACCTGTTCGGAGGCCCTTTTACGGGCCTCCGAACAGGTATGAAAGACTGAAGATTAGACCGGTTCAAAGGTGGGGGGACACCTTTAAGGACTGGGGAGGATGCACTCACCCCACTGTCACATTCTCCCCACTGGTGCTGCAGTTTAAAAGAGTCTGGGGGTGGGGGGGGCGGCGGCAGCGTACCTCCCTGCTGCCTCATTGCATCCTCGGACCAGAAGTGACCAGAAGTAATGTGTGCGCACATCAGGCATGTGTGCACTTTGGGCATGTGTGTGCTCATGTCACACTCGACTTCTGGTCACTTCTGGTCCAAGGAGGCAATGGGGCAGCAGGGAGGTACACTGTGGGCCCGCCAGACTCTTTTATACTGCAGTGCCGGCAGGGGAAATGCGGCAGGGTGGTGGTGAGTGCACCCTCCCCAGTCCTTAAAGGTATCCCCCCTGCCTTCAAGCCACCACTACCACCACCCCGCCCCCACCAGTTCCATGCACATCCCTAAAGGAATGTTCCCACAGGGAACAATGGGAAATTCAAATTAAATGAAAAATAAATTTAGGACCGCCAAAACGAAAACTAAAATATTGCCTCCCTCACACTCCTTCTAATTTCATTGTACAATGTAGATTTTTACCTTGTTTGATTCTGTTTTTGTAAGGAAGCCCCATAACAGGCTCCAGAGATGCTGTTCATGTCAATGACCACCAGCATTATATGTGAACAATCCTCTTTCTTTGGTAGCCTTTTAGCACTTGTGTGTAAGAAACTGAACTTTATACTGATGTTTGATTGCCTTACAAGTAGTGTTCAGGGCTATATACTGAGGATCACTTGCTAAGTAGTAGCTTCATGGAGTTTGTTTTACATTTTATATCCCGCTCTTCTTCCAAGGAGCCCAGAGTGGTGTACTACATACTTAAGTTTCTCCTCACAACAACCCTGTGAAGTAGGTTAGGCTGAGAGAGAAGTGACTGGCCCAGAGTCACCCAGCAAGTATCATGGCTGAATGGGGATTTGAACTCGGGTCTCCCCGGTTCTAGTCCAGCACTCTAACCACTACACCATGCTGGTTGCATGGAGTGGCCATGCAGTATGCAAGCATAGGGGGGACTAGCTATTTGTAATGTCATTTGTAATGTAATGTGTAGGTGAGGAGTAGTGTCTGACCATTTTTCTACTCCCCCTGATTTCTGTACCGGTTCAAATGTGTGGCAGAATTCTCCCCACATCGGCAGATGCTACTGACATCAGGCTTTCTACTTGCTTGGAAGCTCAGTACTTTAAGCTACTACTTTTAGTGAATGGTTCTCTCTATTCATCATTGATTGAACTGCAATTATGCTAGAGCTGGCTGGTATTCATCAGAATTTATTTTAGCTTCCTGGATCTCTTGGATATATGCCAATCTTCTAATTATTTCACCCCAGGGAATGTCCGGACTTAAAATGTGTGGCACTTATACTTGGACTGTGGTCTTTTTTTCCTGTGACATGGCCACAAGCTCTAGCATTGGCTAGCATGTGTCATGTGTTCCATCTTCTCCACTCTGAGCACGAGTGCATGTGGAATTATGGATGGCTGGAGACAAATTATGGAGAAAGTGCTTTCAGAAAGGCACAAATATCTGTTAATGCCTGTCAGCAATAGTAATTTTTCTAGGAATACAGAATAAATCTTTGTGGCAATGCCAGTAAATCTATTTTGTAAGCAATATCCTTAATATGCTTATTGCTATATCTCATGATGACCAAATATGTTCTAATGCACACATCCGTGTTTATGAATGAATCTGTTGAAATTCATGCTACTATGCCTTGCTGTGGGACACAGTATAATGTATGGCTGGAAGCCCCCAGAGAATCTTTAGTCTAGTCCAGTCACATAATTTAATATGATGACTCAAAAGTCACTGGGAAATTACAATTACTGTATGAGCTGGCAGCATCAGGCAACTTTACATTTTAAATTCATATATATTGATGATTGTTTTGTTCTGCCCCTAGGTGTAAATTCATAATGAAACCACGAAAAATCAGAAGCAAAAAAGAGCTGTAAGTTTGCTTAAGATGAGCTATTGTTCAAGGGAGCTGCTCAAGCAGATCATTACAAGATGTTTAGTTTCTGAAGAAAAAAGTAAACTTTCACTCAGAAGAGGTCATCCAATTCAGCTAGGAAAGATATTGGAATACTGATACAGGGTAGTGTCAAGAAACTAAGCTTGTGGCCACATTTGCATGTAATGCCAAAGGTTGCCAAATGGTAATGTCCAAATGCGTGCAACTCCAGTTCTATTTGGAAAATGTCTGGAGGTTGTGCTCCACAAACTCCAGTTTGAGCCCTTGGTTTGTAGTGCGTTTCACGGCTTATAGAGGCAGTTAGAGGAAGGCATTTTACATTATTCTGGCACTGGCTGGTCTCTCGCTAGAAAGGCCATTTTATCCTGAGTGCTGCAATTCACTTGAGACATGGGAAAGCCATTTTCAGACTCTATATAGCGATACTGTTCCTTCTGTTTCTTCAGAGATTAACTGGGATGAATTACCCCCCTGGCCACCAGTCTTGGAGGCTGAGATTAAAGATTTGATTGCCCAATTTAGGCCTGGCAAGGCCGCTGGAATTGATTGTATTCCTCCAGAGTTGATTAAAAATAATATTGATTGGTGGACACCTGTTTTAGCCACTCTATTTACAGTGATAGATAGGACAGGGCACATCCCTCGGGATCGGGGGCTGGCAGTTATCGTGCCTATTTTTTAAAAAGGTCAGAGAGGTGATCCATCCAATTATAGGGCCATTAGTCTCCTTAGTGTTATTAGTAAGCTCTGCACAAGACATCTCTACTGGAAGCCAAGGGACTGGATGGTCAGGGAATCAATCTTGGCGGAGGAACAGGCTGGGTTCAGGGCAGGTAGATCTACCATGGATAATTGTCTAATTTTGCAACAGCTCTGTGAGAAGTATCCCAATTCGCTTTATGCTGCTTTCATAGATCTAAGATTTGCCTTTGATTCCATCTCTCGATCTAGATTGTGGGAGAAATTGAGAGCTTCTTCGATAGATCGCCGCCTCTTGGCTTTGATCTCTGCTGTACACGAGAACTCAGCCTTGAAGGTGCGCGGCTCTCCCTGGGGCCATTTGTCCTCTGCAATCCCCACTCAGAAAGGGGTACGCCAGGGTTGTATACTGGCTCCACTTATTTTTAATTTTTATATTAATGATTTGGTTGCTCATTTGGAAGATCTGAATTCTCACCCGCCAAAGTTAGCAGAGAAGCACATTAACTCATTGTTGTATGCTGATGATACTCTTATCCTGGCAAGAACACCTGTGGGTCTCAGACGTGCCCTGGGGGTATTGGCCTCCTATTGTAAAGGAAATCGTCTTGAAATTAATTATGCTAAAACAAAGATCATGGCCCTCGGTAAAAAACCTAAACATCACAATTGGAAAACTGATGACCACCCTATTCAGCAAGTTTCTACCTTCAATTATTTGGGGGTCCTCTTCCATGCCTCGGGCTCTAGGAAGCCACATGCTTCCTATGTGTCCCAGAATGCTCAAAGGAGTGCATCCGCTATTCTCAGGTTTTTTTGGAGTAAGGGGGGGCGCGTTTTATACCCTCTGCTATCAAACTTTTTTTTGCCAAATCTCTTGCTCAGCTTACATATGGTGCACAGCTAGGGCCTTTATCTAGTTTTCTGCAGGTGGAAAGAATTCAATCTAAATTTCTTAGAGCTGTACTTTCGACCCCCCCATTGTGTCTCTAATGCCAGATTGAGACTGGAGACGGGTCTAGTGAAGGTGGAGGCTAGATATTGGATACTTACGATTTTTTACTGGATTAAAATCCATCACTCCCATGGTAGTTTAGTATTTCTCACATTACAAGATTCATTTCATGCCTCCTGGGAACGCAGAATACTTACTAAACTGGCAACATTGGGGTTGCTTCCGCTTACCCTGCTCAAAATGGAAGTATCACAAGCCCGTGCCTTGGTGAAACAGAAAATATTAGACACGGAGCGACAGGAAGATTTATCTAAGTCTCCGGGTTTCTACCATAACGATACCACAAGGTACCTTGTTGCTCCCTTATCTTATCTGCAACAATTAGACATCCCCAGATATAGGTTGGCTTTCACACAGGCCAGATGTAGATGCCTTCCCTCTGTTGTCCTTGAAGGTCGCTACAGTGGGACTCCTTGTGCGGAGCGGCTATGCCCCTGTGGTGATGGGGAAGTTGAAACAATCGGACATGTTTTGCTTTATTGCTCCTTTTATAGGGACGTACGTTTAGAACTAATATCTCCACTGTTGGCTCGTTTCCCAGGAAATTCGCCTAGCCAACAAGTGGCTTTCCTGCTTGAGGATAGCATACCCATTACTCGGAAAGTGGCGGGCTTTTGTGCAGCAGCTGGAAGAGTGTGCCAGTTTTTAATTAACAGTCCTAGTGCTGCTCTATAACCTTTCAGTTATAATATTGTTGATGGGTTAGACTGTTGACTTGTTTTTGGGGTTTTTTAAAAATTATTTATATTTTGATTGTATTCCCCCCCACCCTTGTTGTGCTGGTCATAGACCGTAATAAACTTTGAATGAATGAATGAATGGATGAATGAAGAAAAAAGTAAAAATTTCACTCAGAAGAGGTCATCCAATTCAGCTAGGAAAGATATTGGAATACTGATACAGGGTAGTGTCAAGAAACTAAGCTTGTGGCCACATTTGCATGTAATGCCAGAGGTTGCCAAACGGTAATGTCCAAATGCGTGCAACTCCAGTTCCATTTGGAAAATGTCTGGAGGTTGTGCTCCACAAACTCCAGTTTGAGCCCTTGGTTTGTAGTGCGTTTCACTGCTCAAAGCTGAGGTTGGAGTTCTGGAGTGTTATGAGCAAATGCAGAACTGGAGGCTGCATTTGCTGTAGCTGGAGTTGAGGGAGGAAGCTCCTCCCTCACTCCAGTTGTGATTGCCTGTGTGGGCTTTCCTTCAAGCAGGAAGGAAGCCCAAACAACCTGTTTGCCCTCCTCTCTGCAGTCTCCCTGACTGCAGAGACACTGCTCTCCACTTCGTCCAAATGAGGACAGGAGAGCAAGGGGGAGGGCATTGGACTCAGGGTTCCACTCTGTTGCCAGATTTGGCTTTTTTAAAGCCAAATTTTGGGTTACGGCCCATTTGACTCACGAGTATACCCCTGAGGTTCTGGACACATTACATTTGAATGTGGCCTGTGTCTTTTCAAATAACCAATGTATTGAAGAATAAACAATTCAGGAACTATTGGGTTAGCTGTAACCCAAAATAGGGACTCTTATTTTCCTAATGACATGAAAGGTTGGTTGTGCCCTCGAGTTGATTTCGACTCCTAGTGACCACAGAGCCCTGTGGTTGTCTTTGGTAGAATACAGGAGGGGTTCACCATTGCCTTCTCCCACACAGTATGAGATGATACCTTTCAGCACCTTCCTACATCGCTGCTGCCTGATATAGGAGTTTCCCATAGTCTAGGAAACACACCAGCAGGGATTTGAACCAACAGCCTCCTGCTCTCTAGGCAGATTGCTTCCAAAGCCAAGCCATTAAAATGGCTCTCTAGGAAACATGGCTGTCCATTTAGCTTGTTAGTTTCCAGTAAGGATGTATTGGAGAATAAGGAACAATAAGAGCCGCTCACTTGGAACTCTTATTCATGTCTGATTTCCTGTGGGATACCAACCACCTGGCCATTTGATCCAGTGAATATGAAAACAGAGATTGAGCAGCTCAATGTTTTCTTCATTATTTCCTCCAAGGGAACTTATAACCAACACTTTAAAAAGTGTCAGTGCCTCAGTGTGTGTTTGCTGTTACTTTCCCCTCTAAATGCTGGGCAGGGAGCGGGGAGGAAGAACTGTAGCAGTTAAGGGACAAGGAGGTCATACACATAACCTCTTTTCTTGGAGCTGGGGAGAGCTGGGCGGAAGGCAGGAGTGATCCTGCCTTCCCCCACACGATCACAGCTGCCACCACACCCACAGCACCACACTCACGGACAAATGCTGCTTCAGCGAGCAGCAGGGCAACGGAGAGGCAGGGGGAAGGATGACCAGCCTCCAGAAAGCCCACAATGCACTACACTGCTCATGCATCATGCTCAGCATTCCTTTGGGCCCATCACACATCCCTCAGACTAGCCTACCTCACCACATTGTTGGGAAGATAAACAGAACCATGTACAAATCCCTTTTGGGAGGAATATAAATAAATAAAGGGAGGGAGGTAGTTGATAAGTGGTCAGTGCATAGTGTAAATGTGAAAGGAGGGCCTAGTCGAACAGGTGTTTGTGGAAGGCTCATACAAGCATGTCTGAATAACTGGCAGAGGCTCATAGGTTCCAGTTGCAATGGATGCCTACCATCTGCAGTGGAGGAGCTTTAGTGGCAGTAGGAGAGGGGGGACTCGGCTGGAATGCTGCAGATAGGCCACTGCCACAAACACCAAGAGGACAGACAGTAGCGGTCGGATTGGAGAGGGCAGTGGACTGAGCAGAGTTCTGATCATTTTGTCTGGTTGTTTCATTCTCTGTTATGTCATTTGCAGTCTTGAGTGATCTGCTCTGCATGCGTTTGCAAAAAAATGTGGTGCTCTGCTACGGATGCACTGATTGCCTTGGGGACTAGAGACTCTTGGCTTGAGAAAAATGGAGAAGTGTTCACTAAAGTTGGTTAATGCTTCAGTATTTTAAACCCTTAGTAACATGTGACGTGTGTGTTATGTGGGTGACTTGACACCTGTTCTGCAGCTAGACCCATGTGTTCTGCAGGCACTTTCAGCTCTCTCTTTGTGCTTTTGACACAGATGTAGTCTGGTTTGTATTACACTTGTCTGATGTAGCCTGGACGATATCATGCACAGTATATTGCTTGATGGCAGGGGACCCGTAAGTACAGGCAAGAGCTACTATACATCTTAGAACAGAGGTTCCCATCCTTTGCTCCCCCGGTGTTGTTGGACGACAATCCCTTTGGACATTGTGCCTGGGTATGATTGGAGTTGTAGTCCAACAACATCTGGAGAACCAAGCTTCAGAACTCTTGGCTTAGATGAATGGAGATGAGCACCTGCTTTGGATGTAGACGATCCCAAGTTCAATCCCTGGCATCTCCAGATAGGGGATGAGAAAGAGTCCTGCCTGAAACCTTGGAGGGCCACTGCCAGTCAGTGTAGACTACTGTTTCTCAACTGCCGGTCCGTGGACTGGTGCTGGTCTGTGAGGAGTTGAGTGCCAGTAACTCCTCCCTCAAACAATTTTGAGCCTTGGGGGCCGCCACTGCCGGATGCTCTCTGGTGCTCTTTTCTAGGCAGGCAGCCCTTGCTGCTGGGATAACGTGCATTTCCAGGAAGCAAAATGAACGTAATCCCAGCAGTGAGGGATGCCTGCCTAGAGGGGGCTAGTTCATGCCCCCTCCACCTTGAATTTGAACTTGGAGCCATCTGTCACTCACTGTGATGTTTTAAACAACTTTTTTGCTGATAAAATATCTTGTATTCATGCTGAACTATACTCCCCAGTTACTGCAGAGTGTATCGTAGAGGTGCTCAGCAACCCCTCTTGTAGGATTGAATTGGATCACTTTCAGTTTGTTACTACTGAAGATACGGACAAACTGCTTTGGAATGTACACTCCACCACCTGCTCTCTTGACCCTTGCCCAACTTGGCTTATTTCATCTGGCAGTCATATTATCAGAAAGGGTCTGGTAAATATCATAAATGCTTCTCTGAGGGAGGGCAGGATGCCTCCTTGATTTAAAGTGAAAGGTAAAGCGTGCCATTGAGTTGGTGTCGATTCCTAGCACCCACAGAGCCCCGTGGTTGTCTTTGGTAGATACAGGAGGGGTTTACCATTGCCATGTCCTGCACAGTATGAGATGATGCCTTTCAGCATCTTCCTATATCACTGCTGCCCAATATAGGTGTTTCCCATAGTCTGGGAAACATACCAGTGGGGATTTGAACTGGATAAAAGTGATCCAGTTGACATAGTATATTTGGGCTTTCAAAAAGCTTTCGACAAAATTCCTCATCAAAGTCATGAAAACTTAGCAATTTTCTGTTAAGGGATAAGGGGATAGGTTCATGTGTAGATTGGCATCTGGTTGAAGGACAGGAAACAGAGGGTAGGTATAAATGGACATTTCTCTAAATGGTGGGAAGAAGTGGGATCCCCGAGGCATCTGTACTGGGACCAATGCTTTTTAATTTATTCATAAGTGATCCAGATGTTGGGGTAAGCAGCAAGGTGGCCACATTTGCAGATGACACCAAACGATTTAGGTTAGTGAAATCCAAAACAGATTGTGAGGAGCTCCAAAAAGAATCTTTCCAAGCTGTGGGAATAGGCAACAAAATGGCAGATGCGGTTCAAAGTTAGCAAGTGTAAAGTGATGCGTATTGGGGCAAAAAAACCCAACTTCACATATATGCTAAAGGGGGTTTGAGATGTTGGTGACAGACCAGGAGAGAGATCTTGGGGTCATGGTGGACAGCTCATTGAAAGTATCTGCACAATGTGTGGCAGCTGTGAAAAAGGCCAATTCCATGCTTGGAATCATTAGGAAGGGGACTGAAAGTAAAACTGCTAATATTATAACACCCTCATACAAATCTATGGTGCAGCCACATTTGGAGTACTGTGTACAGTTCTGGTCACCATACCTCAAAAAGTACATTTATAGAAATGAATAAGGTGCAGAAGAGGGAAACCAAGACTATCAGGGGCCTGGAGCACCTTCTTTATGATAAAACCTGGGGTTTTGAAGTTTAGAAAAAAGATGACTGAGGGGAGACATGATAGAAGTCTATAAAATTATGCATGGTGTGGAGAGAGAGAATATATTCTTCCCCTCACATAACACTAGGACCAGGGGTAATCCCATGAAACTGATTGCTAAGAAATTTTGGACTGACAAAAGGAAGTACTTTTTCACCCAAAGCCTAATCAGCTTAAGGAATTCTCTGCCACAAGATGTGGTGACAGCCACCAGTCTGGATGGCTTTAAGAAGGGCTTAGGTAAATTAATGGAGGACGTCTATCAGTGGCTACTAGTCTGAGGGCTATAGGCCACCTCCAGCCTCTGGTAAGCTGCCTCTAAATACCAGTTGCAGGGGAGCAACAGCAAGAGAGAGGACATGCCCTTTGCTCTTGCCTGTGGGCTTCCCAGAGGTATCTGGTGGGCCACTATGTGGAACAGGATGCTGGACTAGATGGGCCTTGGGCCTGATCCAACAGGGCTGTTCTCTTGACTTTCTTATGTTGAAAGTCGAGTTGAGGAGACATCAAGCATATGTACACCTAGGCTTTCGAATGTCATTGCAGAACTCAAGTGGCATCCCTTGCTTGACATCAGCTATTTTAAGAAGCTTCAGAAGTCTTGCATTTCATTAGCACAGGCTTTCTAGCTGGTGTGTGCTCTACCTCTAGACTATGCAACAGAGAAGCCAGCTTCCGTTGTTACTAGCAGGCCTGCTCAATTTAGGCCCTCCAGCTGTTTTTGGACTACAATTCCCATAATCCCTAACCACAGTGGCCAATAGCAAGGGATTATGGGAGTTGTAGGCCAACATCTGCAGGAGGGCCGAAGCTGAGCAGCCCTGCGATAGCTGTAATGGGTATTAGAATGGGAGGTTCCAAGGATTTTGCTGTAACCACCAACACTGACAGCACAACTGCAGTGAAAGGCAAAGTGCTTTGGATTGAAGTAGAATCTCATGATGTGTTTCTGGTAGGCAGCAGCATCACTGACATACTTACTGAAAATATGTATGAAAAAGATGGCATGTTTGTTTAATATCTTTCTCCCACATACACACCAATGGTTGTTGGATAGTTCTAGTTCAATTTGGGCTCTTGTTGAGTGTCAGCGATGAAGAGGGAGATGTGAAAAATCCTGCAGCCCCTGTTGGCAAGCCTGCGTTTGTCTGTGCTTACTCAGGAATACAGTGTTTATGCTGCCACTGCAGTCCCATCTGTGAGAGCTAAAAAGTGAAGCTATTTAAGTCTATGGCACTCTTAACACTATAAATAAAATTCCAATCTATTTCCTCAAGGTAGGCTTTTGATGTCTGACTTGCCTCTGAGAAGGGCTGTAAGGGACCTAGAAGTAGGAGGCAGCATAATTGCACAGAGAAGCCCTGATGCAACAGACGACATAGGGTAGCCTTTTGTGGGGCCTGAAAAGTGTCATTTTCTGCAACTCCTGAGCAGTGCAGCTGGCCTATGGTAAGGACATAGGAGGCTGCCATATACTGAGTCAGACCATTGGTGCATCTAGCTCATTATTGTCTACACAGGCTGGCAGCAGCTTCTCCAAATATGTAGGCAGGAATCTCTCTCAGCCCTATTTTGGAGATGCCAGGAAGAAAACCTGGAACCTTCTGCATGCAAGCACACACATGCTCTTCCCAGAGGGAATATCTTACAGGGCTCATGCTGCTCCTGTTTAACTTCTACATAAATCCCATGGTCAGCCATTTAAACAACCTGGACTTTCATCCCTACCCCCAAGCTGGCAGAGGAACATAGGAAGCTGCCATATCCTGAGTCAGACCATTGGTCTATCTAGCTCAGTATTGTCTTCACAGACTGGCAGCGGCTTCTCCAAGGTTGCAGGCAGGAATCTCGCTCAGCCCTATTTTGGAGAAGCCAGGGAGGGAACTTGGAACCTTCTGCTCTCCCCAGAGAGGCTCCATCCCCTGAGGGGAATATCTTACAGTGCTCACACTTCTAGTCTCCCATTCAAATGCAACCAGGGTGGAGGGACAAGTCATACTTGCTACTACAAGACCAGCTCTCCTCTCCATTCTGCTTTACAATTCTCTCTAGGACCCCCCATCGAAGAACATTGGGGGCCCTCACTCATTACTGTAAGGAAGACCATCTGGAAATAAACGGTCGTAAAACCAAAATCATGGCCTCTGCCAAGAGACCAAAGGCACACTCCTGGCATATAAATGGGAACACAATTGAGCAGATGTCATGTTTCAAATACCTGGGAGTGGTCCTACATGCCTCTGGCACTAGGAAGGCTCATGGCAGCTACGTTGCCCAAAACACCCAGAGGAACTCTGCCACCATCCTAAAATTCTCCCGGTCTAAAGGAGGCTACTACATACCTGCAGCCCTCAAACTAAGTCACTGGCGCAACTTCTCTGCGGAACTCAGCTGGGCCCCTTTCCCAACTTCATCCCTCTGGAGCTTGTCCAGTCCAAACTCCTAAGAGCAGTATTCCAGCTACCCCACTATGTCCCTAACGCTGGTCCATGACTGGAGGCAGGCCTGGTAAAAGTGGAGGCCAGAGTGTGGTTGTCCATACTCAATTACTGGCTAAGACCGTCCTTCTTCCCAGTGGGCCTAGCCCCTTTAACACCGGAGGATGGATACCAATCCACGTGGAAGCGAACCCTGCTGGCGAAACTATCTGCACTTCGGCTTTCCCCTCCTCACTTACTCTCCCTCGGCTGTGAGCAGGCCAGAACACGAATTAAACAGCACATAATGGGAGCAGAGTGCCAAACCTCCCTATCCTGGAAAGCCTTATAGTAACACCAGTTGCGTACCTTACATAGCTAGAAGCCCCTAACCACAGAAAGGCCTTCACCTTGGCTCACTGCAGTGCCCTCCCTTCGGCTGTGCTAGATGGAAGATATAGAAAGAGCCCCTTCCTGGAACGTTTGTGCCCCTGCAGCACTGGGCAAGCTGAAACCATTGGGCACGTTCCCCCTTATAACACATAATGTGGGCAAGTCCTGTGAGGAAGCATGAAAAAATTGTCAGGACCTGACCGCCAGCAAGAGCTAGCCAGGCCGACATAGCTCATACCTGTGCCATGGTTTCTAGTCTCTAGTTACTCAGTCCTACAGCTCTTATTGCCTTAGGTTATCTTTTTAGCTTTTAGTTTGCTTTTAGACTGCCCTGATCCTTAGACTGCCCTGATCCACTTTTGGAAGGGCAGTATATAAATATAATAAAATAAAAGTTCAGAACACTGTCTTATTACTTTCAATGTAGTATATAGTCATCACTTTAATTATAATTAAATTATAATTAAATTTTAATTTCATTTTAAGTTCACTCTTAACTAATTATACAGCCTGCATAGATTCTTATTTTTTAGCCATCTTATAGCTTTTCTGTCACCACCTTTTTAACTCTATAGTTACTGTCTTTACAATCTCTAGGCACAGACTCTTTTTAATACTATAGTTGTCAACTTCACAGCTTCTATGTTTTGAGCCTTACACTGGTCAGAGACCAAAATAAAGATATTGATTGGTTGGTTACCATGAAATAATTACAAGTGATATGAAAGTGCATGGGGTATGAGCTAGGTTTATGGAAATCCAATAACTTTTTTTAAAAAGTGTTGAAATAATGGCTAGACCTTTAGCAGCAACCAACCACAAAAATTAGTTATGCAGATAATTCTTGAAAGTTTGTGTTCTACAGCATAAAGGAAAACAATTCAGGCATACTGAATGAATTTAACTGAGTTATAGTTTGCCTTTTGTTCATTTGGTCTTTAAGATAGCTTTCAAATTTATTTGAAAAAGTTGTTTTCAGTCACAGCATAGGTGGATTTTCAGAGGTAGCCCTTCCTACCCTAGAACAAAGCAAGAGGAGAGACTCCCCTCACCCTAAGCCTGATGTCTACTTTGGAAGGCCATCCCAGTGGGCTGATGCACTCTTAACATTGGCCCCTACTCTCTCAGGGCAAAGAGCAAGCCCTCCCCAGAAGTACCCAGACCCAGATTAATCAGTGAGTGGAGCAGATAACCTTGTCCAGGTCAGGATAGCTCCTGCCATGTAGTTCTTCCCACAGGCATCTGACTTGGTGGAAGTTAGAATCCTCACAGGCTTCTAATCCTCACAGGAACAAGATGGTGTTGTCCTCCTCATTTGTCAATGTTCATGTTGAATTATGGCTGTGCTAGCCTTGGGCAAGCTCCCCCTAAAAGCAACTGCCACGCAGACCACTTCAGGAGTAGAGCAGATAACAATGCCTGGATCAGGAGATGAGGGCTGCTACTCCCACAGTTCTTCTTATGGGTAGCTGACTTGATAGCAGTTTAGAAGTAGGACATAGTCCAAAGTGCACGTAGGTGGAAATATGTTCCACAGAAACATTGCCAGAATCAAGATAAGTTTGCCTAATCCTGTGCATATTTACTAAAATAAACCCCACAGAGTTCAATGAGATCTACTTCCAAATAAATATAAGTAGAATTGCAGACTTAGGCCACATTCGCCTGTAATGCAGAGCAGCGGGTCCAAGGGACCTGCGGTTCCACTCCCCTCCCCCCCCCACTCCTGTCTGAACTCAGACATAACAGAGAGTGATCTCTCTGCAGTCAGCAAGATTGCAGAAAGGAGGGGGAACTGGTTGCACGCATGGGCTTCCTCCTTTACTGAAGGACAGCCCCGACAGCCAGTCACAGCTGGAGTGAGGGAGGAGCTTCCTCCCTCAACTTCAGTTGCTGAAGGAGGAAACTGCCATGCATCATCGGATGTAATGCTGGTGCTGCAGAACAGGTGTTAAAGGCAGCAAAACTCACTACAAACTGAAGGGAAAAATTGGAGCCTGGGAAGGGAAACAGCGGGTCTACTTTTCGTCTGAACTGTGGTTGCACACATTCGGATGTACACAAATTTCAACTGGAGGCTCCTTTGATGCCAATTTTGTGTTACAGTTGAATGCGGCCAATATCTTGTATCAGAGTCCTTCCTTGGTACTCCCCCTTTGAACTCTACTCTAACTACAAAAAGGCCTTTTTCATGAAGGCCGATACTAAAATTTTACCCTGATCAATATAACCTCCCATTGAATACACCCAGAAATTAGTTATCAGCATCTGTCATGGAGGAGCTAAAAAATGGTCTCTCATTTCCCAGGTTAAAGCTTTTATAAGAAAGTGCAACAAACATTATTTTTGTATAAAACCCTCTTTTAGTTCTTTCCCATGAGAAACTATCTGTCACCAGTATGAGAATGGAAAGATATTTGAAATTTTCCAGAGGCTTTGCATTAAAGCATGCTGCAATATTTGTGAAATCTGTCATCATCACATTTATTGAAAGCAGAAACACAATACATTCCCGTTGACCACTTGGAAAGAACTACATTTGCTGAAGACTGGAAAGTTGAAGTGAGAGGAAGTTGTAATAAATGTTTCTGGAACTGCTACATTGTCTCCCCCCACCCAAATTGTTTGGTAGCTGCACCCTGAGGAAGCAGAGGAAAGGGAGTTGACCAGTTCCTGCTATAACATGAACACAGTTTGAGGAAGTCAAATAATGGTTGATTTGCCTAGACAGAATAGTAAAGCTACTTCTAATATGATGATGATAAGAAAGTTCTATTGTACAAAATTGCTACTTATTTAATGCTCTCTGAGAGGCGTTACTGTTTTTGACAAATTTCATTCAACCTGATCCACAGCTGGCATGTGAAGAAAGATTCAGAGGTTGCTTACCCAGCACCCGCCCCGCCCTGCCCCGCCCCCCTCTCTTTAAACTGAAACGGAGCTGCCCAGGTGTAGGGATTCCAGAATTTGTATCGCACAGGAGTCCTGCATTTTGGATGCTTTAACAGAATGAAGAATTCACAATCAAGTGGAGCTTCCTGCGTCACTATGATGGGCCAAATGTGTGATGTGGATGCATTGCCCCTGCAGTTTTATTTATTTATTTATTCATTCATTCATTCATTCATTCATTCAGTTTCTATACCGCCCTTCCAAAAATGGCTCAGGGTGGTTTACACAGAGAAATAATCAAGCAAGCAGATGGATCCCTGTCCCCGAAGGGCTCACAATCTAGTTGATCCAGACCACAGTGTACCATATCTAAATCTATTAATAAATACATAGAAAAACCAAATGCATTCATTTTCTAGACAGAGGTACTATATGGAGAAATGTAAATGTGAACCAGTAATTTATAAAGTGGGAGAACAGCTGCAACCATTTCTGTGATAATGTGATGTGAGGCCATAGTTCGGAAAAACCAGCTACCTTCAAACCTTAGGTCCAGAGCATAGTTTGACTGCCTGAAATAAATCACAATTGGTTGACTGACATTGATTGAGACTTGCAAACAAACCACAGATAGACAAAATAAACTATATAGTTCCACATACTGCCTGGAGGCAGGGGAGAGAGAGAGAGAGGAATTGCCAGCCCCCGCCACCATGCCAGTGTGATGAGGCGGGGGCGGGGTTATGCTCCAGTCACATGAGGCAGGCACAGACCGCCATCTTGCCTCCTCCTCCATGTGGCCGAGATAGGCCAATCAGGAAAGGAGGCGGGCTGATTGGGTTCTGGCCGCCTCCATGCTGTTCAGTTGCTCCATAGCTTGGCACCCACCCACCTGCCTTGTACTCAGTGAGGGATAGCCAGTCATCTGCGGGGGCCAAGTGGAAATTTTTTGGGGTTGCACCAGATTGGCACTAGGCACAGCCTATTTTTGCCTACTTCTCACTGAGTCCTTTGGGTTTGGGTCATAGGCAGGCACTGAAGGTAACTGGTCACTTGGCAGGAGAGTGCAAGTGTGGGGTAGGTAGACTGATTAATGGTGTTCGGCTGGAGAGCCATGGGGGGGGGAGGAGCAGCCCTTCATGGTTTTTGCAGCCCAGGGGGTTGGGAATGGCCCCCAGTTTGGGGTGTGTGAGTGGCTCGACTCATCAACTCAAAGTTTGGCGGCTTGAGTTGGGGGTGGTTCGGGTTGCCCGCCCTCAGTGAGGGAAAGCCTCACCCTGAGAGGAAGCCAGGACCTGATGCCTGTCTGAATCAGTACCTGGCCCTTCACCTTGGTGTGGGATGGTCCTCCCTAGAAGGCGGTCTCACACGAGACGAGTACCCACACTCTGGTTAGGATTAGTTACCTCCTTGCAAGTCTTATTCCCCTATACATTAATAAAGTGGCCCTATTTTACGCCAACTAAGTGTGTCCTGTCTTCATTGGGGCTGCGGGTGCAATGCATCATATGCACGCTCTTACCAAACACTCGCTAAATCCTCATTAGAATAACTGGCAGTCCCCGATGCTTTCTGAAGCAAGCAACTTGCAAATACGTACAGTTTAAACCAGAACAATACAGACCTTTCTCCTGTTCTGAAAACCAACAGAACTATTAACTTTCTGGAACCCTATTTGAGCCAGAAAAGGTACTGCAGCAATGAAATGAAATAAATAAAAGCATGCTTATGAGCCACATATGTTCCGGCTGAGTGAGCACCTCTAATGAATCATCTTCTCAACTCTACCCCTGACTGCTCAACTACATATTAATTCCTAATTGTTCCCTTGGTGATGTATTTGCTTTCTGCCTAAGAGGAAGGAAGAATACTCTTTAGATGAAAAGGCAGCCTCCAAGAACTTGATGAACCAGTATGACTTGTGCAGTTTGCCGTCACTGGCAACTGGCAGCTCACAGAACAAAGCAAAACTGGTGTTTCTATTATACCGTGCCAAAGTTGTCAAGCCTCTTCTGCAAACTTCAGTTGCCTTGCCCCCCCCCCCACCTTTTTTTAAGATGGCAAGGAGCACTGTATGTAGGATGTTGAAAAAATCATATGCCTGGTCTTCGGCTGGTTCTCCCGTGCATGTGTCTGTTGCACTTGACAGACCCCACCCTCCACCAAGTTATCTGCATGACTCTCACATTAACATTTTACATTGAAACTACATTTGCAGAATTTCCTCAAGATTGTTTTTGCATAAAAAGGCAGTCAGCATGTTCCCAAGATGCTGGTATTACATTTCTACCCAAGTTTACATAGGCAATGAATGCCTCACTAGGGCTCCACAAGTGCACTGATGTTAGATAAAACATTCACTAAATAATTAGCATTACTATCAGGGGCATAGCTAGGGGAGACGGGGAGGCCGTGTTCACCCCTCTCCCCAGTAGCCCTTCGGAGTGAGGGAGATAATGAATAAAATAGGCAGGGGTGGGGCTGGGGGCCCCCTTAGGAGCTGGGGTCCCCGGGTTCTTTGAGCCCATCCACTCAATTATAGCTACACCCCTGATTACTACCACATTAAATCACAAAACACCATTAAAAACACATGTGTACGTAATAGGAAAGCCGATGAAAGAATTTAAAAGCCTGACAGAACAGGAATGTTTTGGCCTTCTCATAATGACAGAGATGTGGAGGAAAAGGGCATTCTGAACTCAGGTGAGGATTACATAGGCCCACAAAGTCAAGAGAGCAAATCTGGGGTGGTTAACTATAATTAACTCTAAGGCAGCTTGGAACATCAGTGCTGGAGTGACCATTAATATTTTCACTAGAGATAATATTTGTAACCATACAGAGATCTTAGTGTGTCAGCTCCACTACTGATTCATTTGGGTACCATGAGATATCCTGCAAAATCTCATCACCTAGAAAAGCTCTGTAGTTTCTCTCTTTGGGGATAGAAATCTAAGCAATGGAAGCAAAGCATGCAAATTATCTGTGAAAGCAAAATAAATAATTGATTCAATTGTTCCTGATGCCAGTTTGTTTGTTTGTTTGTTTGTTTATTGTTGCATTTCTATACCGCGTTTCGTTAAAAGACAACCCCAAGGCAGTTTACAAAAGTTAAAAACATACAATAAAAACATCAAGCTAAAAAATATAAAAACATAAAAAACAGGCATAAAAACAATACAAGTAAAAACACACAGAAGCTGCAGTAAAATTATTATGTAAAAGCCTGGGTAAAAAGCCAAGTTTTAACAAGCTTTCTAAAAGCCGTGATGGAGTCCGAGGAGCGAATGGCCACTGGGAGAGCATTCCAAAGTCTGGGAGCAGCAACAGAGAAGGCCCTGTCCTGAGTGCACGACAGCCGGGCCTCTCTCATTGTCGGCACCCGGAGCAGGGCCCCCTCAGATGTCCTCGTCAAGCGGGCAGCAACCCTCGGGAGCAGGCGGTCCCTCAAATACCCCAGGCCCAAACCGTTAAGGGCTTTAAAGGTCAAAACCAGCACCTTGAATTGGACCCGGAAACGAACCGGCAGCCAGTACAACTCTTTCAGAATGGGGGTGATGTGCTCCCAACGGGCAGCTCCGGATAGCACCCTTGCTGCCGCGTTTTGCACTAGCTGCAGTTTCCGGATATTCTTCAAGGGCAGCCCCACGTAGAGCGCGTTACAGTAATTCAGCCGCGACGTGACTAAGGCATGGGTAACCGTGGCCAGATCTGCCTTCTCAAGAAAGGGATGCAGCTGGCGCACTAGCCGAAGCCATGCAAAGGCACCTCTGGCCACCGCCTCTACCTGAGCTTCCAAAAGCAGAGCCGGGTCCAGCAGTACCCCCAAGCTGCGTACTTGCTCCTTCAAGGGGAGTTCAACCCCATCCAGAACCGGTAAAATCTCCTCATCCTGATTGGCTCTCCTACTGACCAACAGTACCTCTGTCTTATCTGGATTCAATTTCAGTTTATTAGCCCACATCCAGCCCATCACGGCCTCCAGCCCCCGATTCAGGACATCCACCACCTCCCTAGGATCAGATGACAAGGAGAGATAGAGCTGAGTGTCATCCGCATATTGCTGACAACTCAGTCCAAGTCCCCGGATGACCTCTCCCAGCGGCTTCATGTAGATGTTAAACAGCATGGGGGACAAGACCTATCCCTGTGGGACCCCCACAGGCCAACGGCCACGGGGCCGAGCAGTAGTCCCCCAGCACCACCTTCTGGACCCTCCCCCCAAGAAAGGACTGGAACCACCGCAACGCAGTGCCTCCGATTCCCATACTCGAGAGGCGGCCCAGAAGGATACCATGGTTGATGGTATCGAACGCCACTGAGAGGTCCAGCAGAACCAACAGGGACGCACTCCCCTTGTCAAGTTCCCGGCGTAGGTCATCCACTAGAGCGACCAAGGCAGTCTCAGTCCCATACCCGGGGCGGAAGCCAGATTGAAAAGGGTCCAGATAATCCGTATCATCCAAGACCCTCTGCAGCTGGGACGCCACCACACGCTCTTATCACCTTGCCCAAAAAGGGAAGGTTAGACACAGGTCTAAAGTTATCCAGGTTGGAGGGATCAAGGGAGGGCTTTTTTAATAGTGGTCTTACCACCGCCTCCTTGAGGCAAGATGGCATCCTGCCCTCCCTTAATGAAGCATTAACGATCACCTCCAGCCATCTGCCTGTCCCCTCCCTGGCAGCTTTTATTAGCCATGAAGGGCAAGGGTCAAGAGCGCACGAAGTTGCCCGCACACTGCCCAGGATCTTGGCCACATCCTCAGGCCACACCAACCGAAAAGAACCCAACACAACAGGACCAGATGGTACCAGAAGCACGTCTGCCGGAACTGCCAAAACTCTGGAGTCCAGGTCAGCATGGATGTGAGCGACTTTATCTGCAAAGTGACAGGCAAACTGATCACAAAGAGTTGTAGATGACTACTCCCCCATTGTCTGGGGGGATGTGTGGAGCAAGGTTTTTACCACACGAAACAGCTCTGTTTGTCTGCACTGAGCAGACGCAATGGAGGCGGAGAAAAAGCATTTCTTCGCCGCCCCCACCGCCACGGCGTAGTCCCTAAAATGGGCTCTAGCCTGTGTTCGGTCGGATTCGTGACGACTCTTCCTCCAGCGTCGTTCCAGCCATCGCCCGAGTTGCTTCATCGCCCTAAGCTCCGAGGAAAACCAAGGAGGAGATCGGGCTCCACCAAGCCGGAGAGGGCGTTTAGGAGCAACCGTGTCAACAGCCCAGGCCACCTCTCCATTCCAGAGATCAACCAGGGCCTCGACAGGGTCACCAGCTCTGGACACTGGAAACTCCCCAAGGGCCATCTGGAATTCAAGTGGATCCATAAGCCTCTGGGGGTGGACCATCCTAATCAGCCCACCACCCCTGCAGAGGGCAGACAGAGCAGTCAAACTAAACCCCACCAGATGATGATCTGTCCATGACAAGGGAGTGGTCTCAAATTCCCCCACCTCCAGATCATTTATTTTCCGGTTGGCAAAAACCAGATCCAGAGTGTGTCCCGCCACGTGGGTAGGGCCCAATACCAATAGAGACAAGCCCATGATTGCCATGGAGGCCATGAAATCCTGAGCCGCACCCACTAGGGGGGCCTCGGCGTGGACATTGAAATCCCCCAAAACAATAAGCCTGGGAGAACCCAAGGCCACCTCCGAGACCACCCCTGTCAGCTCAGGTAGGGAGACTGAAGTGCAGCGGGGTGGTCGGTACACCAGCAGAATCCCCAGCCTATCTCGGAGGCCCACCCTCAAGGACAAATACTCGAAATTCTGAGATTGCCTAAATGGGCACCTGGAAACGGGGAGGGTCTCTCAAAAGATGACTGCAACACCTCCTCCCCGACCCTCGAGAGGGGGCTGCTGCACGATCTGGAAACCTGGAGGACAGAGCTGAGAGAGACCAACCCCGCCCAGCGCATCCAACCAGGTCTCCGTCACACATACCAGGTCAGCACGCTCATCCACAATCAAATCGTGGATGAGAGATGTTTTTGCATTAACTGACCTGGCATTCAGCAGCAGCACCCTAATCCTCGAGGGGGTATCCTCAGAGCTCCTTGGGGTCAGAGGGTTGGGAGAAGGGCCGGAAAAAGGAACAGGCCTCAATTGCCTGGACTATTTTCCCCTGTAACGGCCTGCCCAACTCCCACCGCCATACCTCCCTCTGCCCGCTACCTGTGATATTGCTGCCCCCACTCCATGCCCACTTTTTTGCTCTCCCAGGCACATCTCCCCAGACTAACCCACCACGGCTTCTTGGCTTAATAAAAACCAGAACCAGACTTGTGCAATCTCTTGCTGACTTCTTGATTTCAGGAAGAAGGATCTTCAGGGCAGAAGGAGAAAGATCTTCTGGGCCCCAGGCAGCTCGCCCCACAGCTGAGAGCCACAAGGACGAGAGCCCTTGGGCCAGCCTGCCCTACATAGCAGCAGAAAAAGCCCCAGCCACAGCAACAGCCCAAGGAGATGTTACACACTTGAGGAAAGGTGGGGCAGAAGCAAAGCCCCAAGGAGATGTTACACACCTGAGGAAAGGTGGGGCAGAAGCAAAGACAGCACAGTCAGTGCCCCAACCAAGCTATTCCTTCTGTCTTCTTCAGTTGCTAATGATTAAAGTGAATCTGAGTTCCTTTGGGGGGAAGGGAAGATATTTGAGTTGTTCCACCATATTGACATAAACCTATTACTATGGTTGGGAGCATATCATTTAATATACATAGTTCTTTGTTGCCTATGAAATTGGAGAGGTACCTTGTTAGCCTTTTATTATTGTCATATCTAACAGGATGATCGTATTTGATCAATTATTGTGGCACTAAAGGCCATTCTAATTCTTAGATCTGCCACCAGAACGATGCATTAAGAATGTGTTATGCTTCTATTGGAACTATGGTGAGTGCTGTTTTAAAGAAAATGTATTGTACAACATGAAGTAAGTTCTGATATTGCTTTTTCTCCAGAGGCAATCCAGTTATATTTGACAACGCTTGGATATTCATCTTGTGTCCAGACACTACATTCAGATTAAAAGATGAACAACCAGTAGATGCATAAATGAAAGGTTTTGATCCATTATCCAGCCATAATTCCTACCCCAGAGGATTAACACACGACTGGCCCAGGTGAATATATGTCAACTGAGATCAACAGCTTGATCTCAGCCTGCTTACACCAATGGTAGTTCTTTGTTCCTGTCAGACACAGGGTATAAAGAAATCACCTGGCTAGTAGAGGAAAGTGATTAATTTTATTAAGCTGTAGATTGACCATACATTCAGGACAAAGAAAATAAACCACTTTCCCACATGATAACAGAGTTAACCTTTAGGATTTTTGCTTACAAGGCATGGTGAAGGCCATTGGCATAGATGGCTTTACAACTGAGGATAGGTCTAATCAGTGGCCATTAAGCATGATAAATGTACCCTCCAGGTTCAGCGGCTGCATGCCACTAAATACCAGTTGTTGAGGCAGCACACAGCAGGAAGGGCTGTTGCCTTAATGCCATGCTTTGTGGGTTTCCTGGAGGCATGTGGCAGATCACTGTTGAAAACAGGATACTGGACTATATTGACAGATCATGCAGGACTTTTCTTAATTAGTCCCTCATTACAGATGAGAAACAAGACATCTCTCTGTGACTACCGGATTTATATATGTCTGAAAAATAATTATTTATTCCTAAAGATTGTGTAGTTGATGTTGGTCTGTAACATCACTACCCAAAGAAAAATGTTTAGCAGTCTTATTTCTCTGAGTAACCTTGTTATTTCCACCATCATCATCTGCTTCTTTCCCACCTGCATAAGTTCTAGAACAATGGGATGAACTAGCTGCCATTGACATTTTGCCTAATGCAAAATTTGAAGTTAATTTGGGGGTTCTTCTTCAAGTGTTAACTACTGTGCATTTGAAGGGAGCTAAAACAATTCAGTGGAATTTTGTGTAACTCTAAAGGACCTCATCTCATCTTCTAGCCTCAGTTGGTTTCTCAGGATATAATTAATGCTCGAGGAGAAAGCTGGGTGCTTAAGGGAGCTTTTGACTATTTTATAATTTAGTGGATTTTATACTTTCTACGTTCAGAGAACCTTTCCATCTCACCTCTGTCTTCTGAGAAACCCTTGCATATTTGGTACAGAACTCCTGTGTGGACTAGAGACCTTGGGACATAGTTCTAAGTTGTACAGTCAATTCATGCTGGGCACTGGCTAGGCCTGTTAGGCTGTTGTCACCAGCACCTTGGTGGTTTGTCTGTGGATCTTTTGTGGGACAGATTGTCACCTCCCATACAGTGTTGTAGTTGCAAATTCAGACATGCAGGCACTCTCCATGACAGCTCCCATGGCCATGCCCACCCCAACAGCCAGAGAAGCTGAGAAGTCCCTGAGTGTCCCCACCCTCCACTACAGCCCTCCTCCCATATAAATTGAGTGTATGCTCTGGAACATACAACACATTTCCCCAAGGCTGTGCTTTGCAGGGAAAACTTTCCAAAATGCTGGGATGCTTGGAAGTTAGTCAGTGAAGAGAGAAAATACAGATTGTGTTAAGAAATTTTATTTAGATCTGTGATGAAAGCACATAAAATTACAAGTGGAAGAAACAACATGCCACGAAATTGCATAGGATTCTTACAAAAATGTGAAGTATGCATCTAAAAGGTTGAGAAACCAAATTATATACATGTTAAATTAGACGGGTTCCCCCCAGTTTAAAACAAATAACTATTTCCAATCAGCCAATTACATACAGTGTACATACCAATGTACAAGAGCAATATTAGTCTCAAAGGAAGGCAAATTATGTCCCTTTTAAGTCTTCTTAAAATAATCTCTTACAACTGTGTTAGAGTCAAAATGTCTGGTGTTTTATGAGCTAAAATTCAGTTTAAGCTGATAAAAGAAAAATATTCTCAGTAGCGTGAAGAGATCTGAGTGATGTGATTGTATTCAATGTAATACAATGCAGCTCTATCCTCTAAAGCAAAAATGACCACAGTATATTATTTCCACATGTTCAACACATAACAAGGCCAATACATAAAAGGCACAAGACTCTTACATCATAGACTCCTTTGTCATTACCTTACTTTATTTCAAGTAATATTAATTGTAAATGATATATCACTGTAAATTTGAACAATGCAAGATATACAATATTACACACTAAACTACAACTGCAAAAAGGGCACTGTACAGATATAAAAAAAAGCTAAGTACAGTCAATGGTCAAATACAAATGTACTGAAAACCAACCACAGCTGATAATCTACTCTGCCAAACCATTAACTTTTATTTCATAAATTAAAAAGCTCATCAGTATTTTTCGTAGCTGATTGGAAGCTGCGCTATACAAGCATGTCAAAGAAATTGCCTTATAATTTCTGTAAATACTGCAATTATTATATCCTGTCTAACTTAAAACAAATTTATTTAACCTTTATCTTATAAAATGCAGCATTAAACTTTGACCCTTCCAGGGTTTTTTATTTTATTTAATGATTAATATTAATATTGATCTTCAAAGTGCAAAAGTACAATAAATGACAGGAGTCATATTCTTAAAATCAAAATGAAAGTTTCCGTTTAGAATTATGCACCCTAAAATACTCCAGGCATTGTAAGCAGAGTATATTTTATCTTTTATATACTCTTCAAACAGTGTGCAACATTTCTCCATGTGTGCTGTAAATTAAGCAAAAAAACAAAAACAAAAAATACCCCCCAAAACACACCACAAAACAAAACAAAAAACAAAAGCTGCTCAGCCAAAGTTTTAATTTCCCTATGTACACTTATCATTTAACTTGAAACTTAAGTTTGATCTCTATTTATTGCTTACATTTAAATAAAATAAGTTATTTCTACTGAACTCCTGAGGGAAAGCAAACTACATATATGCTGTTATGTACTAAATGATTTTGCTATGATGAGACAAAAATTTAGTGTTTCAATAGTATCCACAAAGTAGTTCTATTAGTTTGGAGGGGCTGTAACCTCTCTAAGGTTAACTGTATAAATAAATTGCAGGATCAGAACTTCTGTATCATTGTATCTTCTGCCCAAATAAATCCCCCGCCCTCAGATAACAAATGTTCTAGCTCTGAAATATCTGTATTTTATATACATTTTGGAGATGGCATTTTCTACATGCATACCATACAGTTTTTCACACTATGGAAGAGATGTCTGTATGTCACATACTATAGTTAAAAACATTCTTATAATTTGATCACATGATGCAACATTAAAGTAATTGAAAACAATACTTTTGAATCACAAACTTATATTTTAAAGCAATATACAATACTGTTAAAGATTCTTGTGATTTCATGATTGCTTAGCAGTAATACCAGCTGTTATCACTGATCTACAAAATTTATTTCTTATCCCTGAAACTTTACATTCTGCCGCAAGAGCAGGCTCTTAGCAAAAACTCACATGCTCTGTCCATTCATTGGGATTTATGCATGTGTGTGTCTATACATATCTATATGAACTCACATCAGTATGAAGCATATACAAATACATGTATATTTCCTGAAGAGATTTCAGCTTGGAAACTTATGCTAGATACCACAATTTCAACAGAATATCTTGGCAGCAGATCGTTGTCTGATATATTGTCAACAAAGCAAGCTAGCTACTGGTGCTTGCTTGCTAACCAAAAAATAAAATAAAATAAAAAATCAGTGCAAGTATTAAGATGATAGAAGCTTTCAAGGTGCAGTTATAAAGGAGGAAACAAATGGTTAAAGTAAGTTAGGACAACGTGTTTGGAATATTTTGCATTGCTGCTTCTCAGAGAGGTCTATGAACATTTAACTTGCAAAACACACTGGTCCCCCAGAAAGCTCCACACAGTGCACATATCTTGAAAACCTCCCGAGCACATGTGGCCAAAAAAAGGGCAGCATTTAGCTAATTTACCCCTTTATGACTGCACAGAGCTTTTAAGCACGCTAACAAAACATAAAAGGCCTGCAAATATGTAATATCCTCACCAACAGCTTCTGTTAGAAATGCACACTTGTCCCTACAGATGTCTTCCATAGCTGAAGCTGCCCAATGGCCAAGAAAAGGATGGTACAAGAGGAGAGTATCTATCTGGAGAACAAGGTGGTGACTTGCTGTTCCACAGTAATGTAGGGAGCAGTAGTTAGAGGGGTGTATCAAATACTTTTCCTGGATTCTCTTCTAGCTCTTCATTTTGTACGGGTTTATGATTCAGTTTCCCACCATCAGAAGCCAGAGAAAGGGTAGAGCTGTGGTCTCCATCTTCACTAATTTTGCCTTTCATTGCTTCCTGTACAAATTCCAGAATTTCCAATGGGAGTCTTTTGAATTTGTCTTGATATTCTTGGTCAAGTTCAGCCTGTAACTGGAAAACATACCAATACTGTCATAAACAATATTCATTCATTCATTTGATTTCTATACTGCCCTTCCAAAAATGGCTCAGGATGGTTTACACAGAGAAATAACAAATAAATAAGACGGATCCCTGTCCCCAAAGGGCTCAAAATCTAAAATATGAGAAAGAATGATTGACTACCTGTTCTTTCAGCACTGGGGAAAAGGGCAACTGATCTCCACTATTTACGCAACACTAATATTTCCTGCCATTATGATAAGTCTCAGTGATCAGGCCCAGTTCAACGTGTTGTTACTTCAAATCTTTATATACTGCTCAACAAGAAAGTTCCTAAAGTGGTTTATATAGCAAAAGGAATTAGAAGATGGTTTCCTGTCCTAAATGGGCTTACAATCTAAAAAAAGAAAAAGAAACTCAAGGGAGACACCAGAGCTGCCGGCTGGAAGACCATGAGAGCTAAACAGGGACAGTTGTTCTCCCCCACTAAATATAAGAGGCGCCAACTTTAAAAGGTGCTTCTTTGTCCAGGGTTATATGGCTGGCCTCATACAAGCTCATAACCTCAGTCCGGACAACTTGTCTGAGTAGCAACAACAGTCTGTCTCTGGCCCTCTCATTCTCACTTGCCTAACCTGCTACCTGGCCACCAGCCCATTTAAAAAAACTTCCGCTGGCCTCTTGATCTATATCAGCCTGTGCTGAAAAAGGACCCCAGACTGTCCTAACCCTTCCGGGCCCTGACAGAAAGGGTTGATCTGAAACTTACTAAAACATTAAAAGGATGTCAGAAAGTATAAAACATCTGAATTTCAAATACTGATGTAAACATTTCAGATTCAAAATGCGCACTCAACATCTGAAATATTTGTAAATATTGATTTCAGTTCTACTGGACAGCAGTTATTGTTTTTGATGATCATTTGCCTTTGAGCTGATCAACTAAATTTAAACATATCTAGACTAGATAGAGAAGCCTCATATAGGAACTTGAACAAAAGCTTTTTGTTAGGAAGGAAGACTGCCTTTAGTATTTATTCTCTCTACTACAGTGGCATAACAGAACTAAAATTGCCTGAGGGGGAAAAAACCCTCTCAAACATCTGTCCTTTGCTCTGTCTTGCCAATATATTTTGCCCGCTGATTAATCAATTAAAGTTTAAGCTGCATTACCTACCAATTAAACAGATTACAGCTTTCAGATCTGATTTATGTACATGTGTCAACAGCTGCTAGGTAGAAATATCTGTACATATCTATTTGCAAAATAAAAGTCAGTTTTGCATACTCTTTTAGGATGCTTACTGTGGCTGTAGAAATACAAATAAGTTATATAACTAAAGCATAGATTGTACATTTGCAGGACAAGTAGAGCTCCTTATTTATTCTCAAATCAGATGCCACTGATGGACTGAAAGTGTGTGTGTGGGGGGGAATCCTCAAGGAAAAACAGGTTGCATTATTTGAAACATCAGTAGATACAGGTTCTAAAAGCTTTGGCTTCAGTTTATTGAAATAAGCACTCCCCTATCAGCTGCTGGGGCGTAATGAACATTCCAACTCTAAGCACATAATCTAGCAGGTAAGGCTGTTGGCAGAAACAATTTCCACAGAAAAGGGAGTAAAAAACATGACATGAAGTGTTGGTCAATACATGACATTCACATATGACTCTCATATACATACCGTACATTAAGCAGAGAGGTCTGTCTTTATAAATGTGAATGATGTGAGTATGTATACATGCATGAGAAAGGGAGAGCAAGTGAAGAAATGGATAGGGTGAATGAGTAAGCAGGACAAGATGTGACAATGGGCACAGATTACATGCAAAAAACCACTACAGTTAGATTAAGCATCTGATTATTAAACTAATACCACGTTGCGGTCTTCACTTTTTAATTTGTAGTTGCACCTCAATTTAAAAACCAAACCCAACCTCTCTTATTTTAGTATAAAAACTAGAATTAAAAACAACAACCACCCTGCACAGTGCGAGAACACATGAGGCTGACTTATAGGATGTCAGACCAAGACCATTGGTCAGTCTATTTATTTATTTTAAATATGTTGCACCTGTAAAGGCAATGGAAACTGCCTTTACAGGTGCAGGAACCTGCTGACTACCACAGACTTTATGTGATAAACAAGGGAGAGCCATGCTGGAAAGCCCAGATATGTAGATTCATTCCTTCCATCATCACCACTTCATGCATTTGAAAGAGGCTCCAGATCTGCACTCCAGTCTGTCTCTCAAAGTGATATTAGAATGTTAGAATTTCCAAGGGACTGCAGCCATGGAGACAGACCACACCATTTTCATCAATAAAAAATAATGAGCTCAATATCTGTTGAGGTGAAAGTCACTCTGGTTATATGTGGGTGTTCAGCAAACAGACATAGATCAGGTTTCTGAAGGCTGTCTTCCAATATAGTAGAACCCTCAAGGGACAAAGTGGTTATTTCATTGCATCCTAGAAAACTGCTCTTTCTGGTATAGGTGGCTTGGTAGAGGCTATTAATCCTGATGGTTCTTCAGGGGATAGTTCTACATATTAGTCAAAACATTGGTGTATCTTCTGTTACATAAAAGATGTACCTCAAGTGCAACACTTGACATTCCCTCAGGGCTACTTTATGATTATGATTTCTGACTCAGAGAGTCATCCGTGTGGTACATGGACTGGGATGCTGTGCAGCTATTCCAGCATTCAATAAGTGGGCAGGATCCAGTCTAATTAGTCATGACTAAGCACCAAGGAAATCAATCAGATCAGTTAGGTATGGCTAACTTAAGCCTCATTCATTTCAATGGGGCTTAGTGATGACTAACTTAGTTGGGATGTTGCTCACTGAAAATGTACTTGTAAAATTTGAACATGAGTGCAAAATGTGAGCCTTTTATCTCTTTGCCTATGTCCTGTTATTGATAGACTGTGAACCCCTTTTGGACAGAAGTATTAACATTTAGGAAAAAATGCTGTAAGCTGCTCTGAGTACACAGAATAACAGATGATAGACATATAATCAAAATCAATAAAAGAACTTAAGTTCAGGTGTTGGAAAGGGATACATGGTTCAAATACTGTTCTCATATGCATGTTCAAAACAAAAAGACACTTCAAATTTTAAAGGGAAACAAGGGATTTCCCCCCATTTTGGTCACTATACAACTAATCTGCCGAAAGAGTTTATGAACTTTGCTTTCACCAAGTGATAGCTTTTGTGAGGCTCATTTTGCATCATTAGCAATTAATGTTTTATGCCACTTCAGATGAAACTATCTAGAACAAAAAGGAAAAACCAGGTAGTGGGCAGCTGAGGTTCTAAATGCAGTACAGAGCTAGATCAAGCCCTCTCCTAGTAAAATTACTTTATTGCCTCAGGGGTAGTTTATACAATTTGCTCTACTGGAAATTCAACTGTAATCACAGCTTCACATCTGAGTCGCCAAAATGTTCTGCTCAAAACCAAAAAGCAGTTCATTTCTTCAGTGAGTCATTAAGGGCCAAACTACACAGTGTGCATACTGTGCATTCTGTGCTGCTGTCTAAATAGCAGCCATTGGCGACAGGCCTCCTGCCCTGCAGTTACAATGAAAATCCCATCTCTAAAACTGTTTGCCTTGGGAGGGAAGCTGCCATTGGCACTAATGGAAGCTTCCCTTCTGGGGTTAATAGCAACTTTAGGGGCAAAATTTTTGCTGGGTCTGTGGCATGGGATGTAAATGTTAAATATCCCCCAATCCTCACCAACCCCTGCACCAAAGCTGCTATTTAGCTTCACGTACACACACACACACACAACATATTTATCGTAATGTGTAAATGTTTATTTGGAAGTAGATGGACTTTAGACTTCATAGACAGAGGGTGCAAGTGTGCATCACAGAACTGTATATATGCAAATATGGCATCCTGAAGAGGTTAAAGGAACTTGTTGTCTAGGCCCCAGTGTTTCGGATGGCATTTAATCAATCAATTAGTCCCTAAACAGTCACCCAAATATAGGTTTGCTCCTGCAAGCATTTCTCCAGTTTCAGTCCCTGTTTCTCCTTTGATCACCCGGACTGCTGCACCACAATCTATTTATTCTACAGTGGAGTGACGGTCTGCTATTTTGTTATAGGGAAAAGGAGGCTCACAAACATTCCTAAGAAAAGGTAATGTTGGAAATGAATTCTTCTTAGAAAGACATGGATTATGTGCTGCTATCTGATAAAGTTCTCATGACGACATCCAAGTTAACAGGTACACAAGGGTCATTTATAAAAAGTTGACTCAATCGGGATCCTGTTTATGATGCTTTGAAAACACAGCAGCCATGAGAACAAAGACCAAAGTTAAATAGCAATGAGAGCAGCTAAGTCAGAGCAAATATGTGTGAGCTCTTTGGTTATTTGACATTAACATGCACACCTTAGTTGTATTTTAATGCCCATATAACACGTGAAACAGTCCTAATTCATGCTTTACTAAGGGATGGCACGCACACCCTTTTAATCTCATAGTTTAGATCTAATGCACTATTTATTTTATTTATTTATTTTTACATTTCTATACCGCCTTTCGTTAAAAACACAACCCCAAGGCGGTTTACAAAAATTAAAACATACAATAAAAAAGCAATAAAAAACATCAAGCTAAAAACATATAAAAACAGCCATAAAAACAATACAACAGATAAAAACACACAGAAGCCGCAGTAAAATTATGTAAAAGCCTGGGTAAAAAGCCAAGTCTTTACAAGCTTTCTAAAAGCCGTGATGGAGTCCGAGGAACGAATGGCCACTGGGAGAGCATTCCAGAGTCTAGGAGCAGCAACAAAGAAGGCCCTGTCCCAAGTGCACGACAGCCTGGCCTTCCTCATTGTCGGCACCCGGAGCAGGGCCCCCTCAGATGTCCTCGTCAGGCGGGCAGCAACCCTTGGGAGCAGGCGGTCCCTCAAATACCCCGGGTGAACATCTCCAGAGGCAACTGCAGTCCATTTCCACCACAGAAGCACACTGTAATCCCAAGCCTGAGCTCTTCTGTGTAGTACTGTTGCTATTAGTAGAACCCCAAGAATCACAGCTTTCATTTCAGAACAAAAAAGCCAAGAGATGCTCCAGCCAACATTAAGCCCTTTTAAACTGCATTGATTTCAGGGGAACAGTTAAAGCTCTCAGAGTGCTCCCATTAAAACCAAAGGGGCTTTCTTAAAGAGTTTAACTATGGCTGAATCATGTCTTAAATTTCCAGCACTTATTGCAAAATTGTGTAGTAGCAAACATTTTTGATGTTGCCCTCATATACTACAGCATTGAATAAGCTGTTTCCCTTCCCACAACCCCCCCCCAAACTTTTAAAATACAAATACTCATTTAGTTTTTGTTCATTTTAATTGGTCACATCCATAACTTGTAAAATATATATTTTGCTTTAATTCATGCATGTGTCAAATAGGTGCACATGTTCTTGAAGCAGGTCTGAAAGGGACAGTAGATGTCCAATGCAGGTTCACAAGCCCGGCATAAGCACATAAAACCCCTGGGCAAATGCCAGAGCGCCAGGGCCCCAGGGCTCTGAGAGGGCCTGCCATTAGACCCCCACCCTGTTCCCAGACAAACTAGGTTTTCTGTACGCAAGGGATTTTCTTCAGTTATGTGACTCTCCACTTACACTTGGAAATTTCAAAATCTGGGCACAGGCTAACCATCTAATACTGGAGTTGATGACTGGCAGATGTAGTTGTGATACAGAAGCAGGCCCTTGAGCCTATGGAGATTATTTATCAAGTCTCCATAGAATGAGCCCTTTGTAAATAGCAAGCATTCCCCTTGCTACATCTATTGCAACTCATGTGATGATGATGATGATGATGATGATGATGATGATGATGATGATGATGCAAGTCCATCAAACAGTAGAGGAGGAGAAAAGAGGCCTTGAAGAATATATAAAGGACAGTGAAGAAGATGCACTTAAAATGGTCAATAACAAGAAACTATTAAACACCAATGAAACAAAGTACTACAATCAGTTGTTGTAAAAAGATCGCACAGACGGACTACAAACAAAGGCAAGACAAGGTAGCAGGGATGATACACTGGAACATCTGCAAAAAACACAAGCTACCTGTAGCCAAAGGTTGGTGGGACAATAAAATTGAAAAAGTCATAGAAAATGAAGATGCAAAAATATTATGGGACTTCCGACTACAAACAGGCAAACATCTGCCACACAATACACCAGATATAACTGTAGTCGAGAAGAAAGAAAAACAAGTCAAAATAATCGACATAGCAATACCAAGTGAGAGCAGAATAGAAGAAAAAGAAATAGAAAAAAATAACAAAATACAAAGATCTACAAACTGACATTGAAAGGCTATGGCAGAAGAAGACCAAAATAATCCCAGTAGTAATTGGCGCCCTAGGTGTAATTCCAATACAGCTTGAAGAGCACCTCAACACTTTAGGAGCCACAGAAATCACCACCAGCCAATTACAAAAAGCAGCTTTACTGGGAACAGCCTATATTCTGCAACGATATCTATAATAACAACAATATTGATAATAAAATTCAGCCATCCCAGGTCCTTGGGAAGGACTCGATGTCTGGATAAAACAAACCAGTCAATAACACCTGTCTGTGTAAACAAGAAATAATAATAAAAATAATAATAAAATAAATAAATCTTTGTCAGCCACCCCACAACAAATTGTTCTCTGGGTGACTCACAACACAACATTAAAACAATAAAATGCATCAAATCACAACCCCCCCCCCAAAAAAAAACCCCACTAAGAAATAATTTTAAAAAATTGTTTTTTAAAATCAAATTTATTTATTTTATTATTTTATTTATTATATATTATTTTATTTTATTTATTTTATTTATTTTCAAATTTGAAAATCAAATTTAAAAAACAATTTAAAAAACAGCAAAAAAAGAAAGAGTGAACAGAAAGGTCTTCACTAGCATCTAAAAGAACAGAGTGATGGTGCCAGGCGAACTTCACAGGGGAGGCTGTTCCATAAACGGGGTGCGACCACTGAAAAGGCCCTCTCCCTAGTAGCCACCCACATCACCTCATCTGGCAGGGGCACTTGTAGCAGGGCCTCCAAAGAAGATCTTAACGTCTGAGGTGGGACATATGGGGCAGGAAACAGACCATATATATATTCAAAGTGGCACCCATGGAGTACACTTAAAGTGGGAACAGCATTAGCAGTTTGGCGTAACAAGACAAAAGCAAATTGTGAGCAAGTGGTGTTCCATATTCAAAACCAATCAATTGCTGATGAAGACAGTGCCTTTGAGATGGTGCTATGGTGTTCCTTGATTAGCTATACAGTTTTTATTCCTTCATGCTGAGGTGGACACCTGGGCCTGGGTAATATGCCTGTTTCTCGTAAGAGTGACTGTCTGTCACTCCATCTCTGAATTCTACTCCTCTTTTTGAGGAGTCAGTAATGTTCAATATACTTCTGTGTAGTCTGCATGCCACATAACATGGTCTATCATTCTGCTCCTATGACAAATCAGTTATAGGAACTAAGGCTCTTGGAATGAAGAGCTGCAGGAGAAGTGTCTGTACTCTGTGCCTCCCATTCATTGACATGTTAAACAAGAGCCATGGAAACCATGTGTGTATCAAGTCCCCAAGCCATGTGTTCGGGAAAAAAGCTTTGGGCACATTCATCTTGCTGTGTTGTGAGGAGCAGCATTGCCTTTTTATTCTGATTCAGGAAATAGGGCAAGAGAAGCTTTTAACAATCTGTTGTTGTTGTTGACATCTTTTTCTGATCCAAACATTAATCTTTTTCTGACACTGTCCTTGACCTTTTGCAAATCCACCACAAAGTTCGTGAAATCGAGAATGCCGTGTTTATGCAACAGAACACCAAACAGAGCAAAGGAAATATCACGTTCACTTAGAAAATGCCACATCCTTTGCCCCGGATTTGGAATTGCATGGAGAAAGCCTCCTCCTATTCAGTGCGCCCTTGCAGCCTAGCACTGAACCAAAGGATGCCTGGGGAGGGGTGTGATCCAGTGCAATCCAAGAATGCACTGGGCCAGGATGGGGGCTTGGAGAGATTCCATTTCTCCTCCTCATCCGCTGGGGTTCCTGGCAGCCCTAATTTCTGAAGATAAATTAAGTCATGTCTAAAATGCAATAAGCAAGCTCTTGGTTTACAAAAACTCCCCCAAGTCAAGCTAGATGATCTAGACAATTGTAAGAGCAGCAATAAAATAGCATAGCAATGATGCACAGAGACAGCAAAAGGGATATTGACAGTCAACCTTTCAAAAATTTCGCCTTTATCTGAAGCTACGATTCCTAAGATACTGCACTGAATTGTGATTCTGAACCCTGTGGGTTACATGTATTTATGCAAGCATGTCTGAACATTAATTTTAAATTTTATTGTTTTTAAAATGTGTATGGTAATTAAAGCATACCATAAAACCATTATTTTTCTATTTACAATAAACTAAATGTGTTACAATAACTAACTTTCAGTTTTTACATTGTCTCCCTTCCTGAATTTTAATAAATGTAGTTCATTTAGACATTTTTTGGATTACCATATTGCCTAACTTCCTATTGCACAACGGAAGGGGGAGATTGGGTTCGCCAGAGTCTCAAGTAAAGATTATAGCAGTGATCATATAAGAGATAATGTTTTGTATTTAGCAGGTGTGTCTTTGTTTAACTTAAGAAAAGGCATACTTCAAAATTTAAATGTACCATTTCTTCTTATCACTTTTCTTATTTTGCTCCAATTATTTCTTGCAAAAAACAAACAACAACAACAAAACACCACCCAGTATATGTGGAAATCAGAACCTTCTGCAGCATTCTTTCCCATTTATGTCTTACTTCACTTTGGAAGGTGAGAAGATGCTGGATTAATTTTGTATAAATTCACTGACTAGGGCAGAATCATATTATTATTTATGTATTTATTATTATTGAAAACATTTATATTCCGTGTGGGTCTTTGCTTCCCAGACTGGCTCGACCCATGTAATTCAAATATCCACAAACATATTGCATCTATGTGGGACCTTACCAAAATAAAGCAGCTTCCATGCTGCAATAGGTGAGTGTGTGTGAAGGGGGCTGAGAATGTTGATGCTGCAAAGAAGAATGTGAAAGAAAAACTGAAGGAGTGCACCTTTGGGGCAAAGTTAGCTTCTACTGGAAAACATAAATAGCTGTGCAAATCCTTTTTAAACAAAGTACACACTGAGAGATAATTAGGCACAAGCGTATATGATCTGCAGAATATCTTTCCACCAACAATCACAGGAGGAAGCAAAGCTTGTGTGTTGCTGTTTGAATCTGAGAGACAGGAAAAGTCAGTGAAGCAGCTGGAGTGCCATTTTTACATGCTTTGCAGAATAATTAGGGGAAGCCTAGGAGCACTGGCAGTGAAAGGCTCTCAAGACATCTAAGCTCTGTGCTAGGCTAGGCTAATGACAGATGGTGCAAGCACTGCTTTTCAACCCACTAGGAAACATCATGGCTTCGTCTTAAAATGGTCACTGTCAGAGACACACATCAAATGTGTACTCCACATTAAAGTGTAATCCATCACCACTTCCAATGCATAACAAGGGTTTTGGCAAAGGAAACAGACCAAGAAGGATATAGGCACAGTGTCACCGAGACTCTGAAATATACGGCTATGTCCTTGTAGTCTCCCTTTGAGAAGGCATAAGTAGCAAAGCTAAATCAATTGTGCCCGGGGTGGGGGGGGAATGTGTCAGCGGGGAAATGACTTGACTACTAAGCCAGAGGTTGCCAGTTCGAATCCCCGCTAGTATGTTTCCCAGACTATGGGAAACACCTATATCAGGCAGCAGCAATATAGGAAGATGCTAAAAGACATAATCTCATACTGCGCGGGAGATGGCAATGGTAAGCCCCTCCTGTATTCTACCAAAGAAAGCCAAAGGCTCTGTGGTTGCCAGGAGTTGACACTGACTCGATGGCACACTTTACTTTCTCTCCTTTACAAATAACATACTTAGAAGAGAATCAGGGATGCCTGGGGCAAATAAAAGTTTTAATTAAATAACTCTACCTCTGAATAGCCTAGTCAGGAGGACTAGTGACCACATGTTCATATGAAAGAGGGAGTGTTGGGGACAGATCTTCTCATACCCTTTTTTAATAGCTTAAAGTAAGCTTGAGTAAGTCTTAACAGCTTAAGTAAGTTTTGTAAATACATCTGCAATGAAAGTGTATTACTTAAGCATAGAAAGCTTTTTAAAAAGGCACCATGGGGAAGATGGAAGAAAGACACCTCCTGTCCATGGGGCAAGTGTTCACATTTCTCTGCCTCAGCTTCAACAAAAGAATCATTGCTTTAAGTTGAGGTTAGAAATTATCACATGCAAGAAATCCTCCCTTTTCTTTCCCACCTCCCTCTCCCAAGACCCACTACCACTGCCGCTGTTCTGGCCTTGCACACTCGGTGACCTATTGGCACGGACACAGCAGTTTGCTTGCTTACTGGCCCGTCCATCACTGCTGCTGCCTCCTCAGCACCACAGTTTTCAGGGTGGGTGGGAGGGAGAACCAGGAAGTACAATGCTGGGGAGATGGCAGTGGTGATGGACAGGACAGGAGGTGGGCACACCCAGGAAGGAAGGGGAAAGAGGCAGCAGCAGGAAGGGCAGCACAACAGCTGAGAGGAGGAAGAGTGGCGAGGACAATGTGAATGGGGGAAGAATTGCTAGGAAGCAATAAGCAAGCCAGTTTTCTTTAGGTGCCACAGCTTAATTTCTAAGCACAGCATTGAGCTGGTGTTCAGAGCTTGTCAAGCTCTGGCCCCAAGATGCAAAAAAGCAGCTGACTTCAAGTATCACAAATCATGCCCACATTTTGCCTTCAGATAGCATTACTTCTTCCTACACGTTGATCAATGGGTAACATACGTACATTAGATAATTATCTTCTACAGGCACACTTAGAAGGCAGCCAATATACAATCATGAGTTGCCATCTTTCATTTGGTCTTTGCAAGCATCCTGGAAAACATTCCCAACTGTATTCTTGTCCTACTGCACCAGCACTGCAATAAGAGGACAATATTACATAAATGGGCAATGCATGCAGTGGGAATTTACTCCATACTGTGGAGGAACAGCTACTCTGCTGCAAGAGTAGAGGAATGCAAGCCCCAAAGGTATTTAGCACAGAAGGAGAGAAAAGGTTTACAAAGTGACTGGGGGTGTAGTTAGAGCATTGTTAGCAGCATTTGCCACTTTTAAAAAAGATGTGCAACCCTTCTTCCTGGACCTAGGAAGATTATAAAGCCTCAGAGAGAGAAAGAGAGAGAGAGAGAGAGAGAGAACCTACTGAGGCTATTCACACCGTGCCGCTGGGATTGGGCCTGATCTGGCAACCTGCCTATGTAGACACCCTTGAAAACAAGGTTAAAAGAGGGTTGTTGTTGTTGTTGTTGTTTTTAAATCATGTGGCAGCCGTGCAGTGCATCATTGTATTTCTGGGGGCCGGGACAACACATCCCGGCCTCTGACCTTCCCTGCTGCTTCAGTGCACGGGGAGCTGGCCCAACAATGCCTGCTCAATAGTCTGTGGGGAAGGTAAGTTTAACCTGCCTTCCCTGCAGACTGCCCTCTAGCCTTTCTCACTGATCATGAGAAGCTGGCCCAGGGAAGAAACTGGCCCAGGGAAGATGTTGCCATTCAATTGCATTAAATTGGTATAGGTAAATTTCTGACAAGTAAACCCCATATGGCAACAGCAATGGTTTCTCTGAGAGAAGAACCACACGTACAAAATATTGTGGGTTCAGAATGTTGGGAAAATGAACAGAAATACTATTAACAGGGAAGATGCCTAGATGTTGGACAACAAATTTACTTATTGCACACCCACAGTAGTTGGCGGGGGCGGGGGGGGAGCCAAAGACGCTGGGTTATCATTCAGCTTGCTTTCCACTGAGAAATAACACCAAGGTTATGACATAATCTGATTTATAAGAACAGTTTAACTTGGTTAGGATTAGCAAGCAACAACTGCAGTTCTCATGTGAATAGTTCAATGTGATCTTATGTTAATGTATTGTAAACATTCCTCTTAATATTATGTTAACTTTTATTGGGTGGTGGGGAGCAGCCAGAGGCAAAGGCTTGTTTCCAAATTAGTGTGAAAGAAAAGGACTTTTCTGCCCCTTCCTCCCCAGTGCAGTCTCTTGTGTCTCTTCCAAAAGTCATTCTATAAGGCCAGGGGGAGGGGGGCGGTCCCCGTCTCTGTACACACACACCCAACTTGTAGTACAACATATCCTGTTGTATTACAGGATACAGGAAGAAGACACTTAAACTTCTATAAGGGAGAAGAAACGTACAGCAAATGACATCAAGACAATGGGAGTCATACTAGATGTTACAGAAGCGTGTGTGTGTGCCTGTGTCTCTATGTGTGAGTATGCAAGGAATTTGGCACAGACATCCTCTCCACAACTGCTTTGGTTCCCAAGCCTTCTGTTGACCCTGGCTGCACATCTGCAAACTTGTCTCAACAAATGAGCGCTGCTAGAAACCTGCAAAAATGGGAAGCTGTGGTTCAAAGGGATCCCGGGTTTTGTATTATTCCAGCTCTGGAAGTACGCATCTGACCCATCATGTACAAAAAAACCTCCTCTATTGAAGAATATCACTTCAACAATCAGATGAAAAGCGATAGTAGTCCCCAGGAAACTCTTCTTTTTCTGAACTGAAAGGCGAGACAAATGGCAGAGCCAGTACTCCTGAAACTGTGCCTGCCTAGCCTCTTGGCTGCAACACAGTGAGGAAATCTCAAAGTGTAATTGCACTCCTTGGTCTACATCTCTCTTTCCCGCTAAGGTAGAGAAATCTTTAGATAGTGCTGTATAACTCACTGTGAAGAATTTCTAACTATATCTGGGGGTATTTGGGTGTAGGAAGAGGACAGGCAGGAAGTCTATGGAATGACCTCCCCCTTCTGTTGTCTTTAAGGTCTAGATCTCAGTGAAGGAGATGAATATAGCGTCTGGGCCATACCTGCATGTGGAAGCTTGTGTACAAAAGGTTCCCCAGCACATAGAAAACTAGCATGTCAGGGGAAATATATTACATTGATCAGTAATGATGTTGTGCAATGTCACAGATTATGCTTGCTTTCAACTTGCCCTCCATGTACCCACACTTTTGCTCTTTGGTCTTTAAGGCCCAAATCAAGATGGAGAGGATGGGATGCCTGGCACCAGCAAATATACCCCACATTGTCCCGGTCCTAGACAAAGGAATACTCCTCCTATGCAAGCCTGACAGAGCACACCAGTCAATTCCACCAACATTTGAAATAAATATCTGCTATACTGTTCTAAAGACTGGAGAAAAAAGGACCAAAGTGTTGATTTTCAGTACTTTTTAACCCGTTGTAGCTGTGGCAGTTATCAGCTCTTTGAAATTTGGCACATTTGTAGACCTCATCATGTAGATCACACACACCAAGTTTCATGTTATTAGCTTAATAGTTGTCATATTTATAAGCAAAAGAACTCTGATGCTTATAATGGTGGAATCTTTTTTTGCTACTTGCCTTAACTAAGAGGGGCACTCACAAGCCTCTTTAATGTGGAGCCCCCCCCCTTTTTTTACAGAGGATCTTGTCATCATGTACCCTAATCTGCAGCCTGCAGACCAGACACAGGTTGACCACCTTAGTGAGAACTAGGGCTGAGTTGCTGGCTGCATTCACATGTAACACAGAACTGCAGGTCCAATTGATCCATGGTTTCGCTCCCACCTCCCCCCACTCTCCTGTCCAAATTCAGACGTACTGCAGGATGCATCCAACCTTGGGTTGCGGCAATGAAACTCACTACAACCCAATGGTTCAGACTGGAGTTACAAATCTGAAACCTCGGGTTTGTTGCTGTGCCAAACTGCATTTCCACGCATTTGGATGTAATGCTCATGGAACCTCTGGCCCATTCAACAGTGATTCCGCTTTACGTTCAAATGCAGCCACTGTCAGTGAGAAAAATAAAAGCTACAGAGCAGAAGACACATGATGTATATCATGTAAACTAGCTCTTTAGGTTCACTTTTTACTGAGGTGGTCAACCTGTGTCTAGGCTGCACCACTGCAGATCAGGACTCATACGACTGAATGTTTAAAAGTTTCTTTAAAACCCAGAATGCCAAAAACATTTGCAAACTAAAGTTACTGGCACAAAACAATCTTTCAAAACAAACACCTTTGGTTCAATAGCCATCCTTGCTCCATTCAAAACCTGTGAGAGAGGGCATGTCCTCAACTCCTGCCTGTAGGCTTCCAGCGGCATCTGGTGGGCCACTGTGTGAAACAGGATGCTGGGTTAGATGGGCCATGGGCCTGATCCAGCAGGGCTGTTCTTATGTTCTTATGAGTGTTCAGGCTTTCCTATTCACTTCAGTGGCATCTGTGGGTTCTGCCTCTTCTGCACACACATTGATCTTTGTGATACTGGGGATGGCCTTGAATATGAGAAAGCCACATGGGCATATCAGAGTCTCACGTGCGCAAGAAGCTTCTGAATTAGATTGACTTCCTTCCAACCATATTTCACACAATTTACATTTTTTCAAAGAACAGCCTTATCTGTATAAAAAGAAATTATTGCAGTTGATGCTCCTCAACATGCTAAAGAAACAGACAAGTATCAGTAGCTGCAGGCATATATCTTTAATACAGGATTGCAGCGGGGGGGGGGGGAGTAGAAAATACTCTCTTGTATATATCCTGCTCCCAGTTACTGCCTGCTCTTTTCCAAGGGTTGAATAAACCTTCTTTACTTACTTTGCTTCATATTAATTTTACTGCATAGAAGTTTAAATACAGATTATTTCTACAGTGCAGCAATTAATAGATAGCCTAAAGACTTTATTATTTCAGACTCGGGATGTGCATGAAACAGATTTTGCGTTCTGTTTTGAGCTTGAAACAAAATGCAAAATGGCCAAAACATTCCGTCGAAACAGCGGTCAAGCCAGCTGTTTTGACAGAACAAACCTTTCTGTCCATTTTGAGTGTTTTGGCCATAGGGAACAATGAGGAACTCATAACACTTCATTGTTCCCCATGAGTAGGTCCTAGGGACACCAAAGTGGGCTGTGTGATAGGTCATGATGGGTGCTACTTACCACACACAACCCACAAAAGAAATGGGAAAGCATGTGATTTTAAACAGATTTTTAACCTTTTCCCCAAACCCCCACAGGATCTTATGGGTTTGGGGGAAAGGTTAAACATTTATTAAAAACCACCTGCTTGCTCATTTCTTTTGAGGGTTGGGTGGTAGGTAGTACCCATCATGCTCTACCACACAACCCACTTTGGTGGCCCTAGGACCTACCCATGGGGAATAATGGTCTGTTACATGTTTCTCATTGTTCCCTATGGCTGGAACAAGCTGCACTCACAGAGTGCACACAAGTTTTGCACTGCCATTTGCAATCAGTTTTGAAACCTTGCCTTGAAAAACACTGCAGAACAGCACAGTAAAAGGGAATCTCTCTCTCCCAACACAGAACACACATTTCAAACACAGTCCAAAAATGGCCAAAAAAGAATCAGTGACCGAGAATCCATTGCCAGCATTAGTGCCTGCAATGCAGTAACCTCATCATTGCCATGAAGTTTGCTCTCTCACACACTTATGACTCTTGGGTTACTCACACTTATGATTCCTTGGGTTACTTACTAGCACTGCAACAGCTGCCACAGCAGCACCCTTACTTAACAGCAAGCATAGCCATAAGCTCAACTAGAGCAACTCCAGAAACATTTTTTGATTGAGTACACCTTGCAATGCAGATTGAAGAGCAGACTAGAGTATGGATGTGCAAACAGGTTTGAAGTTGAATTGGTTCGAGGGGTCAGGGTGCAGCGGAACCACCCCCGGTTTGGCTTGACCCTGGACCCCTGCGTCATGAACCAGGCCATGCAGAGGCCCATTGCGCATGTGCAGCAGCCTCCAAAATGGCCACTGTGAGGGGGAAAGGCCTGGAGTGGGCTTAAGAATGCCTGAACTGGGTGATATTTGGCATAAGGAAGGCCAGTGGGGGGAGGGGGAACCTCCGTGGACCCTTCACAGGCTTGGAGACCCCTCCGGAGGGCATAAGTACTAACAAGTACACACACACATACACACCTCTGCTACTGTGCATGTCTTGCCACAACACTATCTCACAAACAAAACAAACCACAACTCAAGGCAGGCAGGCACCCAAGTTCTGCCTTTGTCATTCTGAGATCAAGCAAAACCAGATAGTTATAGCAGCAATAGCATGGCATAATACTTAGTGCTGAGAAAATAAAATCACAAAATCAAACCTTTCTTCCTCCTGCCCTGATGTATTCTCTTTTTCAAGACAAGCAGAATACAAGGGTTCTCTCTCTGCCTCCTCTTGAATACATTTTGAATTTTAATTTCCCTTATTTTGTGTTTCCCCCTCCCTCATCCCTCCCCCCAGCCAATGGGGCACAGTTGCCCAGTGACCAGCCTCCCCTCCCTCTAAAGAGTTAACCGGAAATGAACCCTTGTCTTCAATGACAAGCTGGGGAACTCCACGGCTCAGCCAATCAGCACACCAGGTGGGTGGGACCTAGAGAACTGTTGCTGGGAAGAAGGGAGTTCTTTGTTAGAAGAAGCTAGGCTGGAGGTGCACAGGAGGACATGTGTCCATGGAGGTTGGCTGCAGGAGGCAACTGTAAAGCCTGGGAAGACAGGATTACAGGAGTCTTGAAGTCTCATAAGGAGTTTGGTGAGTTCAAGGGAAAGGGAAGTTTAGTCTAGGGAAAAGTTTGTTTAGTCATAATTTGCGTTAGGGATGTTATATTTCTTTGGTGTGTGTGCTTTTGCATATTCTTGATATTGTTCTACTATTGTTTACCTGTAACAAAATTAAAATAAGAAACACTAGCCTACGCTCATCCTACCCAAGGCATTGCAAAAGACTCTATAAAAATTTAAGCATGCAATAAGGGAATCCATTTTTGTAACGGTACTAAGTATTCTTAACTGTATCTAAAAGCTGAGAAAACCTCAGATGGAATCAGTCTATATTATAGTAAATGAATAAAACTTTTTTTTGTTCTTTTCTTTTTACAAGCCTCTCCAAGTTGATTTTTAACTCAGGAAGGGGGGGGGGGGCAATGTGGGATTTCTTTGGTGCAAACATATCTTCAAATGTTCAGCAGTGATCAGTTTTCTCACCACATGTAGGCTTGCACATGGAAGATATTTGTACTTGTCCAAGAGCCAAATTAAGAGAGGTGGGGTTTTTTTGGGTTATCCCACCCCAAGCCCAGAGAGTTTCTGTAGACAAAAGGGGTGGCGAAGGCAACATTTTGAAGCTACCAATAATACAGAATAGTTTTAGGAGAAGCCTAGCCAGACAACTCAGCAGGGATGATTCAGCATTTCTTTCCCTCATGTGAGGGAAAACCATTCCTCCAAAATGCCACTCAGAATGTTGAAACATTTTGATCCAAATGGGGGTTGTTCTGCTCCAAGCTCAAAACAAGCCCTTTATTTAAAAGGTGTTCTGTTTTGAGCTCAAAATACTTGAAATGGCACATTTCAAGTTGAAACATTTCACCGGTAGAATGTTCTGCACATCCCTATTTCAAACTAACTACTAAAGAAGCTAACTATTAAATAAACTAATAAACTAGCTATTAAAGAAAGTTTAAACAACAGCCATAGAAAACATTAAAGAATTAATTTCACTTAGTCATAGATCATCACTGCCTAGAGATGTACATCTCAGGTGGTATAAAATATGATAAATAAATAAATAAAATAATATATATAATATATATAAACATAATGGCACAGCCTTAACTTGAGTCTGAGGTGCTGTTTTTGTATTATGTGTAAGGACAGGACTGAAAAGAAATTAGAACAGAGAGAGAGAGAGAGAGAGAGAGAGAGAGAGAGAGAGGGAGATATTTGGAAAGATCCAATTCATGTTTAAAACTGGGTGATATGGTATGCAACAGATATGGTATGCTACATGTGTCCCCACCACATGTAGGGCATAATATGTGATGTGGATTTATGCACATGTATCTGGGCACATACACACCCAATTACTGCAATTCTTTCACAGCCCTATTATCCAAAATCCTTTTACCTGGAGATGCCAGTGAAGGAACCTGGAACCTTCATGCAAAGTATATGCTCTGTCATTGAGCTATGGCGGCTTGCCTACATTTGTCAGGAACATGCATCTAGCGGTGTCTTTATTATCCAATGGCTGGATAATAAAACACATTATCGACAGGTCTCTGATAATTTCAATAACTACATACATTTGTTAAAGGGGTGTTGTTGGGGTTTTTTTGGCCATTTTTCATACTTAGTTTAGGTTTAGTTAGTTTATTAAAGGAACAGACTTTCTACAGAAAGGTTGTAAAAAGTTAAATATTTATGTCCCCGGATACATTGTAGATCTCATTTTCCTAAATCATTCCTGGGTACAACCACACTGGCCAGATTTGTTTGGAATAGAATCCCTTTCAAAAAGAAAGATATCTGCACAATTGAAAAAAAATAAAGTGAAATCTATTTAATCCCTCCAGGCATATATCCTGATTTGCCATTATGAAGGGTAGTGAATGGCACAGTGGTGTCTCAGTATTTTTAATCAATCTAAAAGCTCAGAATTTTACATTGCTTTTAATATTAATCTGGAGCTGTCCATTACATGATAAAAATAGGATGTTAGAATATTAAACCATTGTATTGCACACAATAATCAAAACAGTATAAAGAGAAATCATACAATTTCTTTGTGAGGGGATAGGTATAGGGCAGGGCTGCTCAACTTTGCCCCTCCCCAGCTGTTTTTGGACTACAACTTCCATAATGTGGTGTACCGATCACCCTGCTGCCCGATGGAGTCCCTAACTGAGCTGACGGACTTGGTCTTGGGTTTGGCGTTGGAGTCTCCCAGGCTTGTAGTGGGGGACTTCAATGTCCACTTTGGGGCCAATTTGTTTGGGGCAGCTCAGGAGTTCATAGCGGCCATGACAACTATGGGCCTATCCCAAGTGGTCTCTGGACCGACGCATATTGCAGGTCACACGCTTGATTTGGTCTTTTACTCTGATCATGGTGGTGTTCCGTGGGTGGGGACTCCTGTGATTTCCCCATTGTCATGGACGGACCACCATCTGGTTAAGGTTGGACTTACAACCACTTCCCACCTCCGCAGGGGCGAGGGACCTATTAGAATGGTTCTCCTGAAGAGGTTATTGTATCCAGTAAGATTCCAAGAAGCCTAGGAGGGATTCAATGTTGGCTTTGCCAGTGATCCTGTTGATGCCCTGGTTGATAATTGCAACAACGTGCTCACCAGGAAACTAGACATGATTGCTCCCAAGCGTCCCCTCCGACCCACTTCAAAATTGGCCCCTTGGTATACGGAAGATCTATGGGGGATGAAGCAGCAAGGTAGGTGACTGGAGTGCAAGTGGAGAAAGACTCAACTCAAATCCGACGGATTGCGACACAGAGCACATTTGAAGATCTATGTTCAGGCAATACGTGTGGCAAAGAGGCGGTTCTTTTCTGTCCATATTGCCTCTGCAAGTTCACGTCCAGCGAAGTTGTTCAGGGTTGTGAGGGGACTAGTATCTGCCCCCCCTCCCTTGAACCAAAATTTGGAGTCATCAGTTACCTGCTGCGATTTGTTTAAAGAGTTTTTCACAGATAAAATCCCTCGGATTCAGGCTGACCTAGATGGAGACTCCACAATTAATTTGATGTCTGAACTGGAGGTGCCCAACAACTCCTCTTATGTGGTCAGGATAAATCAGTTTCAGTTGGTGACTCATGAGGATGTGAACAAGCTGCTTGGAGCTACTCGGCCTACCACCTGTTCTCTTGACCCTTGCCCGATATGGCTAATACTATCTGGCAGGGAGATTGTTGTAGACAGCCTAGTAGAGATCATAAATGCTTCTCTGAGGGAGGGCAGGATGCCTCTTTGCCTTAAGGAGGCAATTATTAGACCACTTCTGAAGAAGCCTGCCTTGGATTCCTCAGAGTTGAGCTACTATAGGCCTGTCTCCAACCTTCAGTGGCTGGGCAAGGTAATAGAGAGCCTGGTGGCCTCCCAACTCCAGGCAATCTTGGATGAAACTGATTATTTAGACCCGTTTCAGACCAGCTTTCGGGTGGGCTGTGGGGTGGAGACTGCCTTGGTCGGCCTGATGGATGATCTCCAATTGGGAATTGACAGAGAAAGTGTGACTCTGTGGTCCTTTTGGACCTCTTGGTGGCTTTCAATACTATTGACCATAGTATCCTTCTGGAACGTCTGAAGGGGTTAGGGGAAGGAGGCACTGCTTTGCAGTGGTTCCACTCTTACCACTCGGGCAGATTCCAGATGGTGTCCCTTGGGGACTGTTCTTCAAAAACTGAACTTCGGTATGGTGTCCCTCAGGGCTTTGCATTGTCTCCGATGCTGTTTAACATCTACATGAAACCGCTGGGAGAGATCATAAGGATATTTGGTGCAGGGTGTTATCAGTATGCTGATGACACCCAAATTTTTTTCTCATTGTCAACAGCATCAGGAGAAGGCGTAACCTCCCTAAATGCCTGCCTGGAGGCAGTGATGGACTGGATGAGAGGTAACAGGCTGAGGCTGAATCCAGATAAGATGGAGGTACTTATTGTGCGGGGTCGGAACTCGGGAGATGTTTTTGATCTGTCTGTTCTGGATGGGGTCACACTTCCCCAGAAGGAACAGGTACGCAGTCTGGGGGTGCTTCTGGACACAAAACTCTCCCTGGTGTCCCAGGTTGAGGCAGTGGCCAGAGGTTCCTTTTATCAGCTTCGGCTGATACACCAGCTTTGTCTGTTCCTTTAGATCAGGGTTTCTCAACGTGTGGGTCCCCAGATGTTATTGGACTTCAACTCCCATAATCCCCAGCCTCAGTGGTCTTTGGTTGGGAATTATCGGAGTTGAGGTTCAATTACATCTGGGGACCCACACGTTGAGAATCTCTGCTTTAGATAAATGACCTCAGAACAGTAGTACATCAGCTGGTCACCTCTAGACTTGACTACTGCAATATGCTCTATGTGGGGCTGCCTTTGAACATAGTCTGGAAACTGCAGTTAGTCCAGAATGCGGCAGCCAGGTTGATCTCTGGGTCATCTCAGAGATACCATATAACTCCTATCTTAAAAGATCTACACAGGCTGCCAATAAGTTTCCGGGCAAAGTACAATGTTTTGATTATAACCTATAAAGCCTGAAACAATTTAGGCCCTGGGTATTTAAGAAGATGTCTTCTTTGCTAGAACCACACCGCCCACTGAGATCATCTGAAGAGGTTTGTCTTCACTTGCCACTGGCTCATCTGGTGGATACCCTGGGACGGGCCTTCTCCATTGCTGCCCCGAGGCTTTGGAACACGCTTCCTGCTGAAATAAGAGCCTCCCCATCTCTTACAACTTTTTAAAAGGCAGTCAAGACGTATTTGTTCACCCAGGCTTTTAATTAGATATTGTTTTAATTGTGTTTTAATAGTTTTAACATTTTAAATTTTAATTGTTGACATGTTTTAATCTTTTGATTGGTTGTTTTTATTGTTTTGTTGCAAACCGCCCAGAGAACTTGCATTTTGGGCGGTATGGAAATGTGTTAAATAAATAAATAAATAAATAAATAAATAAATCCCAACCACAGAGGATAGTTGGGGATTGTGGAAGCTGAAGGCAAACATCTGCAAGAGAGATGAAGTTGAGCAACCCTGGTCTAAGGGATCTTTTCCTGACAACCAATTTATCTTGTCAAGCTCTAGACAGTAAGGAACCAGTACATACAAACTTACAAATTTACTCCATATGTTCTAAGGACATATGATTTGACAGTCACCCCAGTCATGTGAGGGAATGTGCAACTAAAATAAGCAAGCTCAAAAATGACTAATGATGCGATTTAAGACTGCAGCACCCAAAATGCATTGTGACTGCAAGCAACCCATGTTTAAAGCCACCCGAGGATTCAAGAATTAAACACTGAAAAAGAGTGAATGAGGAAAGCAGTTAAAGAATTCTGCACTCATCTGTAAATCTGATATGCAAATCTGATGTGATCACAAACTGAATTTATCTCTACCAACAGTGGTGTGCTGCTCCAGCATCCTTGAATATTCAGGGCAGTAAGACTGTACTACCATAGTTATAACTTTATACCAATAATTCACATTTGTTGTTGTTATTATTTTTACATTTATACCCCGCTCTTCCTCCAAGGAGCCCAGAGCAGTGTACTACATACTTGAGTTTCTCTTTCACAACAACCCTGTGAAGTAGGTTAGGCTGAGAGAGAAGTGACTGGCCCAGAGTCACCCAGCTAGTTTCATGGCTGAATGGGGATTTGAACTCGGGTCTCCCCGGTCCTAGTCCAGCACTCTAACCACTACATCACGCTGGTTAATACAACAGCTTAAAAGATAGTTATTGTGAACTTGCAGCATGACTTTGCTGTTCTTCTTCAAAATACATTGCAACAGACACACACTCCCCATTTGACATCCTGCCCTGGCATTTATTCCTTAAAATTTGAGCTTCTACCTTGAGTTCATGGGAGTCTTCTATTCAAATAAACCTTGCAGAGATCAAAGGTACAGGTGGCACCTTTCATCATTGTCTAGCTTGGAGAGCACTGTGAACCATGCCCAATGTTGTGTACAAGTGCTATTCCAGCTGTGATGGCTATTGGATGGATAATTATTTCAGAAACCTCCTGGAAAACTACTCTGTTAAGGAGTATCAATGTCTTAAGCCAAATTCTCACAAGTTTTCTTCTTCTTCTTTTTAATGCTTTAACTATGTTTCTCAATAGTGGTGACACTCATGGCTGCCATTGGGGAGCCTTCCATACTATGCAAAAGCCACCGACCGTATGTGGAGTGAGAATGTATCTAAGTATGTGGATAGCTTTCATGCCGGTGGCAGCCACTTCCCTGAATATGTAGCTGGCATCTGCTGCATGTAATGCACATAACAGAGGATGCTTGCACATTATGCCTGCCCCAGCACAAAAGCTTCTCTGGCGGTTTTCTCACGATGGCTGTAACATAAAAGCCAGCTCTCAATCTTCTATAAGAAGGAAGGGGTGAAGTTTCTTCTTGTGAATTGGAGCCAAGCCAAGTGTACAGGAATTTCTATTTCCATGTTGAAATTTGTACATTCAATAAGAATCTGTCAAGGCAGCTTCCTCTTTAATCTGGTTTGATACTTTCTGTTAACAGGTGTAAATAGTTAACAAGGATGTGTGGCTTCCTGGCAGATTACCTGTACATGCATGTGATGGGTTAATATTTTCTGGGTAGATACTGATACTCTGTTTTTTCTAAGCGGCTCTTAGAATAATATCATTGTCTCCAAAAGGTTTGTGCAAGCCTTTCCTTCCCCTAGAATGGCCGCAAGACTTTATGGCAGCCTATCTTGTGGACTGGAGAAGGAGATTGACTATCTTCCACTCATTTGCTCCTCAAAGCCAGTGGCCTGTACCTGGACTGCTTACCTAAGGGCAATAAGGGACTATGGATAACTGTATGAGGATCCAATGTATGGCAAATGTTCCAATTGGAAGGCTGTTCACCTTGCTTATGCAAATATGTTTAGAAACACCACAACCTGATTGCTACTCAGGACTGCTTACTTGCTTTAAACTGGACTTTAAAAGCAACTCTGCAAGGTAGCAATACACCTGTATTCAAGTTCTCAGACTAGTGAAACTTTGAGAAGTTCAACCCCAGATCCAATCCCGGGTGAGAGATCACCAGCACCACTGCTGGATGCATCCTGGGAGGAGCTACAGCTTGGTGGCAGAGCATGTGCTTTGCATGCAGTAGGTCCCAGGTTCACCTTAGAATTAGCTTCTTAAAAAGAGCTCTGCTTGAGACCTTAGAAAACCCTTGCCAGTGATATTAGGTAATGCTGGCCTAAATGGAAAAATGATCTGACTGTATAAGGTGACAGTGGGAGGAGAGCTGGTCTTGCGGTAGCAAGCACAAACTGTCCCCTTTGCTAAGCAGGGTCCACTCTGGTTTGCATTTGAATGGGAGACTATATGTGAGCACTGTAAGATATACCCTTTAGGGGATGGGGTAGCTCTGGGAAGACCATTGGCATGCAGAAGGTTTAAATTTCCTCCATGGCATCTCCAAGACAGGGTGAGAAAGACTCCAGTATGCAACCTTGGAGAAGCCACTGTCAGTTGTGTAGACAATACTGAGCTGGACGGATCAGAGGTCTGACTCAGTATAAGGCAGCTTCCTATGTTTCTATGAGACTGAGTAGAGCCAGGAGATGGGCAGAGACCTCCTGGTTCTTAGTTAGCCATCTCATCACCCAATAGTGGTACAACCTGTGTTACCGAGCCTCCTTGTGGCCTTGCTCACTCATTGCTGTGTTGTCAAGCTCACTCACTGCCTGTGTGACTTTGCCGCCATGTTACCTAGCCAAGCCAAGCTCCATCCAGGTGCAGTTTGTACACTAGCCTTGTGGACTCTGCAGGTACTTCTGGAATCCTGAGAAAAATGGCTGCTGGGATGTGTGGGGTATGCATGAGCTCAGTCACAAAATGCCTCTCAAGCAGGCAGGGCCCTTCACCTCAACAAGCGGGACAAAAACAACCGCAAGTTGGAAGTCTTTAAATGGTCACACGACTATTGTTTTTGAAGCATGAAACTGTTGCATTTTTCTTGGTTGTACCTTTCTGCACCTTTCCCAGCGGTGACCCAGTTGTGGGTCTGATTTAAAACACCCCCGGTTGAAATATCAGCAAATGAATGGTATGTGTGCATGAGAGTGAGAGGACGAGCAAGAAAAAGGGTGGAGGTAGCAGCCTAGAAGTATGAGGAAAGGGCACACTGGTTGCAAATGAAAACAGCTGCAGCAAGAAATGTTCAGGAAAACGCACACACAGGCCAGTAATGCAAACCTGCATTATTTTGGCTTTGTATTATGCACAGTAGTTTTAAAGTCTGCCTCTCGAGTTTCATAGCTGCTGATAAGGTTAATAAATTAATATGTAGGTTATCCCAGAAAGCAAGGAACATGTCCTAATATAGCAAGAGATTCAGCCACAGGAAACTATAGGGAAATGTAATACTTCCCAAAGCAGTTAGTATGCTATTATCCCCTCTGGATTTGAAGGAAATACAATTAGCTCAAATGCTTGTGGGGCTGCTAGGGACGTGAATGAACGTTCAAAAACTGACATAAGGAAAAGCGGATGCTCACTGGTAGCTGAGGTGACCTGAAGAAGTGGTCAAATAACCACCCATCTTTGCATCTGAGGGATGTAGGCCTTTTGTATTTCTGGTCTGAGAAGCTCTTCTGCACCATACAGAAGAGGAGCTTGAAAACTTCCTTTTGTGTACTGGGAATATAGTGGTCCCTTTACTCACCCTCCATACTGGCAGTTTTTTGTAACACAAACTGCCTGGCTGAAATGAAATGGGGGCAGGGTGGTACCCAGTCAGGAGAGATCACAAAGTGCTCCTTCACCCCTCAGTAAGCACAACATAGCATTTTTATTCAAAGAGCCACAATGCATTCTGATAATATTCACTTAATCATTGTGATTCCTATTGTATTTTTTTAGATCCCTAATTATTGAAATGTAATTGGTGCACAATTACAATAAAGTTGATTTTTCCCCAGAATGACACCAAGGTACTTCTCTCTCAGCCATTTCCCTTAGCACTTAGCACAGTACCAACTGAAACATAAATACCTCAGAGATATTTTTTGCATCTTCAGTAACTGAGGATGTGGGCAAATGGAAAATGAGAGAGACTGAGATCCCTACATTCTGGATATTTGAAGGTTAACTGTACAATCATAACTGTCAATTCCATTTTGTTCACACACACAAACGCACGTGCACACACAAACACACAGAGAGAATATTCCTCCCTTAAAAAGCAGTGTGAGCCTCAAGCACATGCCACATGTAGTATAAGGGAAAACATGTTTCTTTCCCCATAAATGTGAAGTAGATGAGTATATGAATTTTTGTTCCAACTTTGTTCTTACTTGTCTGACATTTCCTCTAATGTAATCAATGAGTGCTCACTTTTCCATGCCAGGGTATTGAGGCTTAGAATTTCTTTTAGGCTTAAGTTCGAAGTATAGTTGCACATACGGCAGTATCTGTATGAGGGGCAGGGGCTTGGGTGACAAAAAACCCAACTGCTGCTATTGAGAGTATCTACCATGACTTCAAGGGCTTTCAGATATATTGGCATGAGGTAGTAGGGCCCAAATACTGAGAGAGGGATGTTGGTGGTGGTGGTGGAGGAACCACACTGAAGGAACCCAAACAAATTATTTTTTTTCTTCTGCGTGTCATTTTGTTTTAGACTTTCAGCCTGCTGTCAAGATGAGTCAGTCTTCCATACTGCATGCCATATGTCTCACATCTTGTATTTTAACAGTCATTGTATGAAAATAAAGATGTCAAAATATTATCTGCCAAGAAAAATACTATTCTCTTTCATAAACTGTGCTGTAATTAGATACATAAAATGACAGCACACCAGGCAGAATTCCAGCGCCACAGAGCATATATTGTCAAACATGACAATGTGCCCCTGGAGTAAATTATGGCATAGTTCCTGGTATTGGATCATGGGATTTCTTATGGATGTTATGTTGGTGTCCTTACTTAGACAAAGCTCAGACACTGTGCCACAAGGAGGGCCAAACTACATCTGTTCTCATTTTTTTAAAAAACAAACATGCCACATGCCATTTTCTCCCTTCTATTGTTGCTCTTCGTGTTATGTGAGGTTGGGAATTTTATTCCCTCCCAATGAGTATGGGACATTGGTGATTTGTAATGCAATTGACACTGTAACAGGGATTGGCTGATTGCTGTCAGTCTTCTTGCTGAATCATGACACTGAGTTGTATTTAAGAGCACGACTCAGCCACTTTTGTATAGCACTGAGGCTGATGTTTTACACTGAAACATCTGCTACATTGAACACCATACACACACACACACACACACACACACACACACACACACACACACACACACATTAAAGAGATCTCGAAAAAGCTAAAAAAAAGTTTCATTTTTTCCAACAAAACTGAATAGTTTCAAAAACAAAAGAAAAAGTAACACAATAAATTATGAATACCACCAAGGGCAAATAATAAACAGCAATTCAATAAAGGCAATGTGGCCTTCCAGTGGCCTACAAGTTCCACCCTGGCTCAGTTACAGTGTAGGTGAGGACTGCATCACATCCCCATTTGACTGTATTCTGCATAAAGCTGCCTATAGGTTAGGCCATGGATCATGTTCAATTATCGAACACAATATCTGCAAGCATTGCTGCCCAATACTTCTGAACAGGCTCATGAGTCCACTACATGTGGAACAGATCCCTCAGTTTTAACACATTTCCTCCAACAATTAGGAAATGAGTTAGTATACTCTTTACTGAGCTGCAGAGGTACAAAGTGCCCCCACGGGCTTCTTTCAAAACACTCTCCCTCATATTTGCAAAGACAGTTTTGTATGGCAAATTGTTCTACATTGCAGAATAAAGACCACTGGGGGGATATAACATTTTAAATCAGAGTCCCATGTGGTGTTCAAACGCACTTGATATATGTTTAGTTGGGCTGTTGGTAAAATATACATCTTTGAAATCATCTTTTTGGTAGGGTGCTTACTTTGCATTCTGAATAGTATTTGGCTTACAAAAGATTCTCGATAGTTTTTCTGGCTTACAAAATGCATCTGGGGAAACTGCAAAATATAGCAGAAGACTGACATGGAAGGGGGTTCTTAACCCCTTCCCCATGTGGTGGTGGTGCAGGACAAAAAGCAGCTGGGGGCATTTTTAGCAAACACCACAAAGTGAAAGGCTTAAGAACCCCTACTGTTTCAGTTTTCAGCTTCCACAGCAGAATTTTGGAAACCAAGACGACATCAAGGACAGACTACATGTGACAGAGTGTTGCATATATTTTGGCCCTCCTTGTGGCAACATGTCTGTTCAGCTTTATGTAAGTAAGGACTCTTACAGAAGATCCACAGTAAATGCCATGATTCAACATCAGCATAACAAAAGGTACACGTCAATACTGGCAATCCCCCATACAGCATACTGGAAACTCTTTTCTGAATTCCAGCTGTAAATGTATACAAGTGCTGGCAATCTTTTGATGATTGGTGATGAGAAAGCTCTTCCAAGTTCGCCTTGGATCAACTTGGGACTTATATGAGAACCTTCCCCTAAAATGGGAAGATCCTGGATCATTTTTCCAAAACAATCTGAGGCCCAGACATGAGCAACTTTTAGCCTCTTAATTCCACCTTACTATGCAGTACTTTTACATGGAATGTGGGAGAATTAAGAGGCTTCAGGGGCAAAAATGGTTTGGTGAATTCAACAAAGAAGAGAATACATGCTTCCCTGAAGTTTATCCTGTTTGTGGGATCCCCACCATCACTTCAGCTGTTTTCCTGTAGTCTATCTATTTATTTATTTTTATTGAAACTTCTTATATACCACCACTTCTTATATACCGCTTCTTATGTACCGCCTCTTATATACCGCCTCTAGGTGGTGAACAACATAAATACCAACAACAATCAATTAAAAAAATATATTAAAGGGCAAATGCCTGGCAAAACAGGTGTCTTAATAAGGCCCTTAAAAGCAACCAGGGAGGGGACTGAATGAATCTGGGAGGGGGAAGAGCATTTCAAAGAAGAGGGGTGACCACAGAGAAGACCCTCCTACAGGCCCAGGCACCACACACTACACCAGGGCCAGCTGAAAAGACCTCATAGGACGGGATACAACTGGCCGAGAGAGGCAATCCTGGAGATATACAGGTGTTAAGCCCATAAGGGTTTTGTAGGTGAGAACCAGCACCTTAAATTGGACCCAGAAGCAACCAGGCAACCAGTGCAGCAACTGTAAAAGAGGTGTGACACTATCAAATCTACAGCCAAGCATGAGGAGACGGGCCGCTGTATTCTGGACTAGCTGAAGCTTCTGAATCATTTTCAAAGGCAACCCTAGCCCTGCTGGTTGAGGAAAGGCCATAACCGGTGAAATGGCTGAAGTTGGGCAACGGCACCCCTGGCCACAGCCTCCACCTGCTGTTTAAGCAGGAGCTGCAAGTCCAGGAGGACCCCCCAGATCACGAACCATCTCTCTCAAGGGAAGCGCAACTCCGTCAAGAGATAAACTCACGCAAGACAATTGGCCATATCGCAAACTGAACAAGAGCAACTCGGTCTTGCGGGGATTGAGCCTGAGTTTGTTTTGGCCCATCCAGTTCCTGACAGCCTCTAGGCACTGAGCCAGCACATGCATGGCATCACTTTTTTGGCCAGGGGAAGAGATAAAAAGCTGACAATCATCAGCATATTGATGAAAACTTACCCCAAACCGACAGATGACCAGGCCCAGCAGCTTCATGTAGATGTTAAAGAGAATGGCAGCAAGGACTGAGCCCTGTGGAACCCCACAAGAAAGGGGCCAGGGCACAGAACACTCACTCCTAATTGACACTGACTGGAATCGCCCAGTGAGGTAGGACCGGAACCACTGAAGAACAGAGCCCCCAAGTCCCAGCCCACTTAGGCGCTCCAGAAGGATAGCATGGTCAATGGTATCGAACACCACTGAGAAATCAAGAAGAACCAAGAGAGGTGTGCTTCCCACATCAAGGTTACGATACAAGTCATCCAACAGGGTGACCAATGCTGTTTCAGTGCTGTGCTGCAGCCTAAAACCAGATGGGCAAGGATCCAGGAAATCAGTCTCCTCCAGGACTCTCATCCACTGAACACAAACCACCTTCTCCAAAATCTTACCAAGAAAAGGAAGATTGGAGATCAGACACTAGTTATCAAGATTGTCAAGGTTGAGAGAAGCCTTCTTCAGGAGAGGGTAGACCACCGCCTCTTTAAGGGCTGATGGAACAAACCCCTCCTGAAGAGAGGAATTAACTGTCTCCTGAAGCCAGGAGAGAACATCCTGTCTCGCAGCCCTAACGAACCAGTAGGGACAAGGGTCTAGGCTAGAGGTTGCTGTGCCCACGTTGGCAAGAATCCTGTCCACATCATCAGCCTCAACAAGCTCAAAGGTATCCCAGATAGTATCACAAGACCCAGCCTCTATTACCTCAATGGATATTGAGCAATTGGAATCCAACTCCGACTGAAGGCGAGCAACTTTATCAGTGAAAAACCTAGCAAACATGTCACAGCGGCCAGGCGTGTGACATCCATTCTCAGCAAAGAATGGATGATTCTGAAAAGGGCTGCCAGATGGGAATCCACTGATGCAATAAGCATGGAGAAATGAGAAGATTTCACCTTCCTTATTGCCACTGTATAATCTCAAACATGGGCAAGAAACCGTGCTTGGTCGGCTTCTGTCTTCTGTCGGCTTCTGTCTTCCTCCAGCAGCTCTCTAGGTGTCTTTTGGCTTGCTTCATCTCTTAAGTTCCTCAGAAAACCAATGAAGCCGAGATCCACGAGCCCTAAGAGGCCGCTCAGGAGCAATCTAGTCAAGCGCCCTTGTAGCCCCGATGTTCCAGGTCTCAACGAGTAGCGCTGGTGAGTTGCCTACCAGATTGCTGGGAAACTCCTCAAATGCCCTCTGAAAACCATCAGGATCCATAAGGAGCCTGGGGCGGACCATCCGGATAGGTCCATGGCTCCTGTGAAGGGAAGGAGTGGCAGTGATCCGCAAATGAATTAGGGAGTGATCAGACCACGACAAGGGACAGATGGATAAGTCCCCGATCAAGTTGCCACTGCTCCAAGACAAAAACCAGGTCCAAAGTGTGACCACCAACAGTTGCAATAAGCCAACGGCTGCCATGGAGGTCATGAAATCCTGAGCCATCATCGAACCCTCACCCAGGGACGGCTTGTTGAAATCCCCCAGAATCAAAGATCTGGGGTTCGTAACCAGCAGGCCCACAGCAAGGTCGAGAAGTTCAGGAAGGGCAGAGGCTGGGCAGCAGGGCAGCTGGTACACAAGCAACAGCCCAAGCTTATCGTGAAGACCTAGCATCACGAAAAGGCACTCACAACCTGCTGCCTGCAGGGCAGGGCCCCTAATCAATGTGAGGTCTTCCCTATAAATCACTGCCACTCCGCATCTCCAGCCATGGACCTGGGGCTGATGGAACATATGGAAACCTGGCGGACAGATCTCAGATAAGGCAACATCACCATCATGACCCAGCCAGGTTTCTGTAATATAAACCAGGTCGGCCTGCTCCTCCATAATAAGATCAAAAATGGAAGAGGTCTTTTTGCGAAATGACCTGGCATTGAAAAGCAGCAACCTGAGCCCACTCTTATATACCACTTTATATTACTCTTATTGCATGTAATTGAGAGCTTTGCTTTGTTAGATCCAATGGGAGAGGCAAAATTTCAAGATGGAGGGAAAAGCTCACTCACACAATGGGAAATCTTTAGAGGAAGAAGGTCCGCCTTGGTGGGCGGGTGGGCTTCCACCACCTTCAGATTTTTCTCCAACAGTCTCTTAATGACTTCCTTTTTAAATGGAGGAACAAAGTTCCATTTCATTAAATGGGGTGTTTAACGTAATAAGAGATCACATGGGTAAAAAACCATCCTATTTTTTGCCCACAGGCAGAAGTTGGACTGGCTGCTTCGACAGTCAGGATTACCCACAATGACAGCTCTGTTAACTTGTGCAATATCTGACTGCCAAGTCACCCTAGCCCCGAAAATCCCATTGGGAGTCTCTGAGGCTAGGCAGTACGATCCCTGACTGACAAAGGCTTTGCTAAGCTTGGAGAGAGATCATTCCTAACAAATCAAAACCTTTGTAAGTCAAGAGAAGCCAGCAATTCTCAGCTCAGATTTTAAACCAAGGCAAAGAAGAGTTTGGAGGTGGGGCTTGTAAAGTTTGCCTTTCCTTTGAATGGAGCTTTAATGAACTCCCAACAGCTTTTTCTGAATCTGGTTTTGGAGAACTTTATTGGCATCTCTATAATTATAAAATTTGCCCATCCCTTTTAAATAGATACCTAATCCGTAAAACAGATTCTTGATGGGCATTTTAAAAATGATTTGCTAAATCTCTCTCTCAGGGAATTGTATGCAGAATATTTCAGAAGGCAGCAAGTTAAGGATTTAACTACCATACATCCATTTCTATTACAAAGAGGGACTTGCTTAAATTTGCAGTTAAATTTAAATTACTTTGGACACAGTACTTTGCATGGCTGTGGACTTCCTTTTCTTTAGAGCAGAGCCAAGGATAGTGCCAGAGCCTAGGATAAACAGAAGTGCACCTATGTGATTTGGAAACCTGGACCAAAAGGCCTTTGGAGCCCCCCCCCCCTGGAAATTAAGCAGCATAATGCTCAGCCAGGTGACCACGCCACCTGAGACAAACTAAAGAGGATTTGGGGGCCCCCAGAGCCCCTGGACTTTGGCCCAGAAGTCCAGGGGTAAGAGCGCCTCTGAGGATAAACAGTGACCTGGGTGAGAAGCCCCTACAGCACACAACCCCATGGAAAGTTTATCACCATTGCCAAGTTGTGTGGCTTGAGCAGGATGGCCAAACCTAGTTGTGCAACAGGCTCTAGTATGGCTAGTACCCAAACAAGCCACAGAACTTTCAATCAAATGTTAACATCACTGTTTTAGATCAGTGAGCTCTCCCTAGCTCAGTGCAGACAGAACATTCAACGAACAATAAGGCACCCAGCTCAGCACTAAGCTCAGGCCTCATTTAGGCAGGCACTCTGGGAGATTGCTCCAGTCACCCACCTCTAAGCCTGGCCCTGTTTCAGAGTTCCAGATGTCAGGTTGGTCATTTTTCAAGCAGCCCTGTTATCAAGGACTGTAAATAGGACATAAAATGTCATTAAAGTTAACTTGAGCTCAGAATTGCAGTTCCTGGAATTGGGTTTTACTACCAGCCATCAGTTGCATACATTCATGAAGACTGACCAATACATTCAGGATGAGGTAATCAGAACTGAAGGAAAGTAGGGCAAAAAGTAGCCCTCTTACACCATGTTGGCTCCCTGCCATCCTTATGGAAAGCTGGGAGGGGAGACCCTGGCAGCAACCTTTTTAAAAACCACTGCTTGCTAGAAAAGTATTGATTGCAAGAGGACAGGATTCAAAAACACAAGGTAACAAAGGATGCCAAAGACAAAGCACAAAGCATCTTACTTACAGTATTTCTAACTTTTTATTCTTCCAGTGTCATTGTCAAAGAGTAGAATTTCATAGTGATCATTCAGACTGCCTAAGACTTCCTTTACCATTCTCAAGCCTGGCCTATATCAGAGTGCCTTTCAACAAGGTCACTGTTACCTATATACATCTTCTCTGTGTCCTCCATACAGTATCTGGTGATTTGCAAATGGGGAGAAGCTATCACCTGTTAATTATGTCTTCAACTTTGAGTGAATCACTTCAGATTCAATGAATGGGAAGATGGTTGAAAAGGAGTTGTTAACTTGGATGTCCCATTGCAAAAATAAGGGGGTGGGTGGAGAGTTCAGTGACTCCCCATTTGCCACTGACTCTCTACAGTTACAATTACAATTCTCTAGATCATCACATACATTCCAATATATGGAGTGACAGCACAGGACATGTTACAACAAGCATATGATGAGTGGTGACCTGTGAAATGACAAAGAATTATTTTATGTGCCACACATATACAGACTTGGAGAATTTGATCAGTGTCACATACACACACCTGCACCCCATTCTCTCCTACATTCATATGTGCACACAATATATACACAGACTCACTGTTTCACACATGCACACTCATCTTCCACTTACGGGAAAGCTGACTAACCTGCAAGTCACAATCTATGGTGGGTAATTTCCTCCTCCTGAATCTACTTGGAAGTTGCTGAGCCTGTGGTGAAGTGCACCACAATTTTTTGCTTTCTTGCAAGCAAGTACAAATGAAAACAAGGTTCTGAACATGACCGCTCATCATAGGAAGCTGATAGCTTTCATGCAAATGCAAATGACAAATGAAGTATTACATCACAAGAGCAGTGTTCCCTGTAACAGGGATCCCCAAATGTAGCTGACTACAATTCCCATAATCCCCAGTTGCAATGGCCCATTTTGCCTAGGGATTATGGGAGTTGTAGTCCACAACATCTGGGAATCCCTCTTACAGGGAACACTGCACAAGAGTTATAATGAACTGTGGGATTTCTTGCCACAAGATGTGGCGATGGTCACTGGCTTAGACGGCTTTAAAAGGGAATTAAGCAGATTCATGGACACTAGGAGGAAGGTCTCACAATCCGTGAGACCCGCTTTTTAAAAAACTTTTTAAAACGGGCTAAGCCTGCTCTCCCCGCAGACAAGCGGGCAGGGAGCCCTGGGCAGCCGGATCGGCTGCCCACACGGTTGCCGGCTCTGTGACAGAGCCGTCGGGGGCTGGGGATCTCGCGGGCTGCGGAGCTTGGGAGCTCGGGGGCTGTGCGGCCCCCGGAAGCCCCAGTATGCCCTGTGCAAGCATGCAGGGCATAATGGGGAGACCCCCGAGCCAGGAGGCTGCTTTTAAGCCTCCCGGTCGGGGGGCTACTCATGAGCAGATAGCCCAGGTTTGCGGAGTGCTAAGGGGTAAGGGGCAGGCTACAGGAGTGGGTTAGCCGCTCCAGAACCACCGGGCTCGGCTTCAAGCCCGGTGGTTCTGACGATCCTCAAAAATTGGGCTAGGCTTTCCTAGCCCAATTTTTGTGATCGTCAGAATAGCCCCTAGGTCTTTCAGCAGTTATCAGCCATGGCGGCTAAACAGAACCTTCAGGTTCATATATAGTATGCTTCTGAATACCTGGGTGCTGTTGGGGGTACTCAGTGGGTATGGGCTGTTGTCTTTAAGTACTGCTTCTGAGATTCTCAGAAGCTTCTGGCTAGACACTGTTGGAAACAGAATGTTGATATGATCTTGCAAGGCTCTTCTTATGCAAGTAGTTCTGATTGTGAAGAATGTGCTCAGCCTGTTATGATGGACATCAGATTTGGCCCTTCCCTACATTATTTATTATTATTTATTTACACAGTCAGACAGGTTTTATTGACTGTTTGTTTTATCCAGACATTGAGTCCTTCCCAAGGACCTGGGATGGCTGAATTTTATTATCAATGTTGTTGTTGTTGCTGCTGCTGTTATTATTTATTCGATTTCTATACCGCCCTTCCAAAAATGGCTCAGGGTGGTTTATACAAAGAAATAACAAATAAATAAGATGTATCCCTGTCCCCAAAGTGCTCACATTCTAAAAAGAAATGCAAGGCAGACACCAGCAACAGTCACTGGAGGTACTGTACTGGGGGTGGATAGGGCCAGTTACTCTCCCCCTGCTAAATAAAGAGAATCACCACATTAAAAGGTGCCTCTTTGCCAAGTTAGCAGGGGTTTAGCACATGCACATCTGTTCTTCTGAGTGATTGGACCATCATTACTTTACAGCATCTGATGTGTCTGTTCATCTTATCTCTCTCTGTTGCTTTGCCTGTTTCATCCCTGACTAGAAGCTAAAGATACAGGCTAAGGTGTGGCTACAGTTCCCTTGGCAACAGGTAAAGTATTGGAGAGAGCAGTATAATTCACAGTGCAAATGAATGCCGATTTTCCCATTTGGGATGTTTATGAGGCTCTTTGTGGCTGAAATATTTCCTGCAAATAGCTTGGGTTCTCCTTTGAGGCATCCAGGAGGTGTTTAGGATGCCAGTAAATGCTCTAACAGCTCTGCAAGACCCGTTTGAGCTGCTAATAGAATATAAATAAACCAAGCTGTCTAGCTAGATATCAACTGGAATTCTTAACACTGTACTTGGAAAGCTTCTTAAAACATTCAATTTCCTAGTCTAAATGCCTCCCTTGCCCTGTCAGATTGTGCATAATAGTCTATTCTGAGATGAAAAACATTAAATTAAGAAAATAGTATCCACTAAAAGAGAAAAAGCACAATTCTTTCCATAAAAGTATGCAAGACAGTTCGTTATTTATTTAACAGGCTGTGAATGATCAGTTCCACTCAAAACCCAGCTAAATGGAAACATAAAACACTCTAACATATAGTAAGTGCCAAAGTTAACCACTTTTAAGTACCACTGATTGCAACAGAAGGCATTAAAACATGTTTCTTTACTCTCCCATTGAAGTCAATGGAATTTAATGCTGAATAACATTGGCTGGATCATGGCTTAACACACCTATGCATTGAGCATAAAATAAAATTAGTGTGCTTTGCATTAACACATCCCTTTCGGTAATGCGTTCACATTTTCCCAACAGTTCAGCTAGCTTCTAGCATATATAAATTAGGATGGTTTTAAAATTACTCAGGAAATTGTGTTTTTATATGTTACAGATTTGTGACTGTCAAGTCTCCATGCAATTTGTCTCCTTGAAGTGATATATTTTAAGACTTTCAGCCAAGATTTGCTTTCATCCAATGTTGATTTGATATTTATGTCAATCAGTACATTGTAGCTATAGCAGAGAGGTATCCAAATTATTTGGATACTATCCGTAATAGAGAGGAATCTGAAATTTAGTACATGCACAGTCCATAACACATTGGCATGTAGAAAGGTCTTTAGTCTGGGATGTTTTTAAATCTCTCACCAAAACTAGAACTCAAAGCCTACTTCATAATGGTGGCCAAGGCTCTAGAAGAGGGCAAGCCAAGCCAAGTGGAGGTGTTCAGGGACTCCCCCACCACATGGGTGGGAAGAATTGTCAGTAGCAAACAGGAATGTACACGTAATAAGCCACACATGCAACTGTAAGCAGGAGCATGAGAGCTCTTCCTTTAGAAATGGGACCTGTTACATGTTTGGCGAAGGATAAGGGATGACCAGTGACAAGCAAGTGCATAGTTGGTGTGCAGAATGTGGCCTCTATTTGACACGAAGGAATGTCCTTTTACTGAGTCAGATCATTGTGCCACTTATCACAATCTAGGGCGGTCTCAGATGGCAAGCTCCACTCGATTCAATTTGGTTTTATTTTAGATATTTGTAAACTGCTTTCCCAAAGTTCTAGGAACTGGCTTGGGAGTTTCAAGCTCTCTCAATGAGTATTTGGGAAAAGTTCATCTGTTTTCTAAGTGTCCTTTCCCAGCTTGAACTGTCGGTGTGTGCATGGTGATGGTGTCATGCACGTTGTTGCCTTGTCTCCTGGGAATTATAGTCTGGCTTGGTATCACATACATGATTCAAGCATTCCCCCAGCTTATTTCTTCGTGTAACACAGTGTCATTTTGTAAATTCTATGCACATTTTAAAAGTCCACAGCAATGACATATCACAGCAATCGAGTGTATCATTATAACTAAGAGGTTAACATTAAAGAATTTCTGTGCATTTGTCTACAAAAGCATCTGGCTTGGGATGCCACCTGGTCTGCTGAATTCTGACTGTGCATGCACAGTTTCATTTGAAATTTGCAATAGGAGCAAATCTAGGCTAAATGGCACTTGATTCATAATACAAACAAGCATTATGAGCTACAGAAATGTGTATATATCAAACCAGGTAATTATCCACTTTGGCATCATCATTAATCTCAGGGAGAGACTTTGGTAGCTGTACTGAGATACTTGACAACAGAGACTGCACTCTAGGAAATTCTAAGTGCAGAACATATACTCTACTCCTCATAAGGCAAGTTCAATGTTTTCCCATCTGGCAATGGCCAGTAGAACACAATTTAGAGTATTATAAGGGGGGCATGTCATAATCATCTTTGCCAAAACACAGCAGCTATTCAATGAGCCATGGGTATAGGTATGAGGAGCTTTTGAAATTACTCAAAGCAATCATTTGCTCCACAATTAGGCATGTCACGCTTGTTAGCATGCAAATTACTTTGTGATCAACAGAATATTAATTTCTATTTTCATGCAAAAGAAGTGTTGCAACAGAAGTCACCTCCATACAATAGCAACTTTATAAGTTGTGGTTAGCAGCTTATTCTTTTTCATTATGAACAGATACTCATTTTTTGTGAATTTTGATGTAAATTTTTATGGAGAGGAGCAAATGTTTTAGCTTTTAAAAAAAGCAAAACCCACAAGGCCAATTCCTGAATCCTAAGTTGAAAATTCTCTTCTTCTTGTGATATTCTAGGGGTTTGTCATTTTCAAATGTTAAGCAAATTTCTCAAAATAACCTAGGTTTATACCCAGGTTATACCCCAAATAACCCAGGTTTCCTTGCTTCTGCTATACATTACATTCTGCATTGCATTGTGTTTCTTCTAAATCTATTCCTTTTTTTTATCATATGCTCCCAGTCCTAGCCTGTTCATCTACTATTAGCTACTAACTAGGCATGTGCAGAATGCTCAGAGTTGGAATGTCCCAAGCTTGGAAAAAGCCTTTTTGAGTGTTCTGAGCTCAGAACAGGACCAGTGTTCTCTCTAATTCTTTTCATCTGTGTGCGGAATGAATTTTCTTCTGAGTGGCTGTATCATGACAATATGTGTGCAGGTACATTCAGAATGGGGTCTTCCTGATTCAACCTGGACAGAATCTAAAATTAACTGAGCAGACAGCAAAAAACTTGTGATTGCATGCACGTGCACACGCCTTAGAGGGAACACTGAACAGGACACCACTAAAAGGGGGTCCTGTTCCAAGCTCAGAATGTAACAAGCCTGTTCCGGCCAGAATGTTTCAAGTGTTATTACAGCTTTTTAAAAAATTAAGATAGGGCAGTGCTGGGGAGGGACGGTGAGAGGTACCTTTAACATGAAAATAACCAAAGCTCTTTCTTACAGCCACTGTCCTTTAACCTTAAAGTAATAGAAGCTCTTACCAGCGGTAAGTCAGCCCAGCAGCACTGCAAGCCACCACTTCGGTGCTCTGGCCAGCATCCCACATGGCAGTACGTCTATGGGGCTCACCTGGTCTCCCCACATGCATGGAGGCCAGAGCTCTTGAGACATGCTGCAGCTGCGCAGAATGCCAGCCGGAACGTAGTGACAGCTTGCAGGTCTGCCGGGTCACGTTACCACTGGTAAGAGATTCAATTACTTTAAGTTTACAGGAGAGTACCTGTAAGAGAAATCTTCGGTTACTTTTATGTTAAAGGTACTTCTCGCCACTCCCCAGCACCAGCCTATCTTAATTTGTTTTTTTAAGCTGGACACTCGGAACATACTGGCCAGAATGGGCTTGTTCTGTCGAAACACTGGGTCACCCCCGATGCTTCATTTGGAACATTCAGGCCATTTTGCATTCTGTTCCAAGAGCTCCAAAATTGGAACGGAATGAAAAACCCATTCCGTGCACACTTCTACAACTAATCTATATACCTGAATTTGATTTCCTGTTTTGTTACTAGTATGTATTTTTCTCTCATGCTGAGCAAGCAGTTTGAAGGCTTAAGAGATCTCCAAGCTTTATAAAAGTTTTATGATTAAATTTTTGCCTATAAATCCTTCCCTTTCCTCCCACACAGTTCTAAAACTCTGCTTGCAAGTTCCTTATTAGCCATGTTGGCAAATCTGTCAACAGGGATTCCTAATGAGGAGTTCACACAATCACTTTAAAATGCTACAGGGATTCCTAATGAGGAGTTCACACAATCACTTTAAAAATGGTAACACACTTGACATAAGCTCTCAGCATCATTCTCACCATTTTAGGTAACTGCCTGAGGTGGAAAGAGAATCATTATGACAGTCAGTCCATGGCTGCAGTTTCACAGTAATGAAGAGACAGCTCCAATTATCCCATTATGAATGCAGTATGTGAGCTCATCCTGAAAGTATTTCAGCAGTTGACACGACACAGTGTAAAACTGAATTACATTTCTGAACTCAGTGCTGCATGGACTCTACAGCCCTCTTTATTATCATCACCATGTATTTATACAGCTCATTGCTTCAAAGGCAGGATAAATGAAAAGGTCGAAATTAGCAGGCGGGAGGACTTCAAAACAACACAAACTGCTTAAACTAAATATAATGGAACAGCTAGTGGTAGTACTTGTTAAGGTAGCCAACATATGACATCAGGGATTAAAGCATGCAAAGGTAAGTGTGGGGATTGAATGGAGTAATGGCTATTATGTTAGGGTTCCTACTAATATGTACAAAATGAGAATTGTTAGTTTTACTAGAGAAGAAAGGCAAATGTTTCACTCACTTTCACTAGTCTCATATTCCATTTCTACTTCTGTTTTTCCTCCTCTACTTCTGGTTCTTCTATGCTCTTTAAAACAAAACCAAGTATCATTTCAATTTTAGGTGAATAGCAATGACTCTAAACTAGAATATGACATTTTACACACAAAAACCAGTAATACCTTCCACCCCCCAAAAAATCATTGCACTTAATGAACAACAAAATGCTCACTCAATGCACCTTGCATGTTACCTCTTCAATATTTCTGCAGTTGGCATAAATATCAGGCAATGAAACCAATCTGTTCACTCTCATCAAAAGATGACAGTGTTTTCTCCAAGTTACAAATCTATATTTGTGTGCAGATAGAATTGTTTCAGTACGAAAGAAGATATCCCCTTAGGGATAATGGCAATCTTCACAGCAGAAGATAGATCTATCCATCATTTTGGCAGTAAAGTCACAAACTGTGTTATTATACAGCTACAGTCGAACATTACTAAGGTTGGGAAGTTCTTGGACAGAACACCTTCAAAGGAAATAAAAACTCCAGAAAATTAGACTAGCTAAATAATAGTACTTATTTTCGTGACAATGTGCTAAAAACCTGACCGATTACACCCAAACAACTATTTTTTAGTAAGTACACATGAATAACACAAGGCATGACAATTCCTTAGTGTCAGCTTGCAACGGCACCTGAAAATTTAAGTGTGGTGACCGAGTCAGGTGACTGATGATTACGAATGAGCAAGCAAGGCAGGGAGGGTTGCTCCTTCCTTCTGGTCATGTCAACTACCTGATGGACATGACAGAAAAAGATGGACATGACCAGAAAAAGTGAGCAAAAGGTTGGGAGCAACTCCTTGTCACTTCCCTTCATCCATCGCCTGCCTGAGCCAGACAGACATGGTCAGGAGGAGGAACATGCAAGCAAGGTTCCCCAGGCCACAGAGTGCATTGTTGGGAGTGAGTGGTGAATCTGCCCCGCAATGGTGTAGAGGACAGCCTGGCTCCTAAGGTCCAAGGAAATTGGTTGAGGCCTGATGTAACAGCAGTAAAAACAACAAAGAGTAATAGAGTTTCCTGGTATGGAAATTTAATTTGGTAACAAAGTACATCTTTCTTTGTTATTATAGATCAAAAATCATTACTATGGATTGTGAAATCGTGAGAACTCAGTCCTTTATGATTTACAAGATATAGAATAAATATGTGTGGAGAATTAGTCCTGCTAGATTTCCCATTATGGCAATAATTTATAATTTTGACTTTAACAAAGAGGTTGCTTTGTAATATGAAAATCTAATAATCTAAACGTATATGAAGACTGCTTAATAATACTAAGTGAGGACTGCCCCCACCCACCTCAGTTAATACAATGTACTGCCTTGGAAAACATGTTAGGTACTAATTTTTCTTATCTATACTGTACAAAATATTGGTTTGTTTTTTTTAAAAAAAACCCAAGCAAAAAACAATATATTAGACTGAGGACAAAACCTAGAGAACCCTATTGCTTCTGAGGTGTGGTAAAACATTTACAAAGTAGGTAATAGTTCTTCCCTGTGAATGAATGTAAAACAAAAAACAAAAACCCTCTATCACACCACAAAAAATACACAAGATACATTGATCATAAATGTGAGAAAAGAAGATGGAGGGTAGTGATATCCACATGTAGTGGACCTGTGAGGTTGCTGAGAAGTATTGGAGAAAATAAAATGCAATAAGGAAAGGTACTCAGATGAAATCAGACTTTTGATCTCTCTTATTTTTAATTAACTTGTACCCCAAATCTGCCAAAACATCAACATGAAATGATCTCATATGACTTCTGCAGCAAGACTTGAGCCCTATTCATACATTATATCCAACATTTGCACAATCTGCATACAGTGTACAGATCTGTACACAGGTACACTTATTCACATGTTATGCTGAACACAGGTACAACAGTACACTTCCTATCTGGACCAAGCATTTGAGGGACCTGTACTCAAGTTAACTTTTAAAATAAACACAAGTATATCTATTCATGAACCACCTAATGGCGCAACAGAGTAATGGCTTGCCTAGCAAGTATGAGGTTGCCAATTCGAATCCCCACTGGTATGTTTCCCAGACTATGGGAAACACCTATATCAGGCAGAAGTGATATAGGAAGATGCTGAAAGGCATAATCTCATACTGCGTGGGAGGTGACAATAATAAACCCCTCCTGTGTTCTACCAAAGACAACCACAGGGCTCTGTGGTCACCAGGAATCGACACCGACTCGACAGCACACTTTACCTTTACATCTATTCACACAAAGACAAATAGGTGTGTGTAAACATCAGGGTCATCCCTAGAGTTTTTGGCATCCCCCAGCCAAGAAGCTGGAGCCCTAGCTTTAACTTGAGCTAGGGGTGTGCATGGAACCGGAACAGGCGGTTCGGTTCGAGTTCAAACCAAACTTGAACCGAGCTGCCCAGTCTGCAAGCTGATTCATTAGAGCCAGCAGCAGTTTGGTTTGAGCTCTCCAACTGAGTCGACCTGGTTCAATTGCCCTACTTGTAAAAGGAATCTGGTATGGGGACCCCCTGCTTGTAAAAAGGGATCCAATGCTGGCTTCTTCAGAAAAGGATGAATGATTGCCTCCTTAAAATAAGAGAGTCAGCATGGTGCAATGGTTAGAGTGCTGGACTAGGACCGGGGAGACCCGAGTTCAAATCCCCATTCAGCCATAATACTAGCTGGCTGACTCTGGGCCAGTCACTTCTCTCTCAGCCTAGCCTACTTCACAGGGTTGTTGTGAAAGAGAAACTTAAGTATGTAGTACACCGCTCTGGGCTCCTTGGAGGAAGAGCAGGATATAAATGTAATAATAATAATAATAAAATTGCTTCTTTGCTGCATGTATTGGCTGAGCACACATCTTCAAATGTGCTCTATGTTGTAATCTGTCGGATTCAAGTTGATTTTCCTCCATTTGTGCTCCAGTAGTCTACCTTGCCACTTCAGCCCCCATAGTTCTTTGTATACTACGGGGCCAGTTTTGAAGCAAGTCAGAGAGCATGCTTAAGAGCGACTATGTCTAACACCCTGGTGAGTTTGCTGTTCCAATTCTCTACCAGGACATCAAAAGGATCACTGGCAGAGCCAACACTAAATCCTTCCAAGGCTTCTTGGAACCCCATTGGATCCAATAACTTTCTTGGGTGAATCATCCTAGTAGGCCCATCACCCCTTGGGAGGCGGGATTTAACCAGATGGTGGTCAATCCATGACAATGGGGAAATCACAGGTGTTCTCGCACGTGGAGCACCATGTTGGTCAGAGAAAAAAACTAGATCAAGCATGTGACCAGCAATGTGCGTCAGTCTTGAGACTTGTTGGGATAGGCCCATAGTTGTCATGGAGGAGCTGTCAACTCCTGGGCCGCCCTAGCCAAATTGATCCCAAAGTGAACACTGAAGTCTGCCTCGCACAAGTTCGGGGAACTCCAACACAAAGTCTACGACCAAGTCCACCAGCTCAGTTAGGGACTCCATTGGGTAGTGGGGTGATCTGTACACCAATGTAAAACCCAGTCTATCCCTGACCCTCAACCTTAAGTATACACATTTGATATGATTAGACACTTGAACAGGGATCCTGGTAAGGGAGATGTTCTTATAGACCACAGCACCTCCCTGCCCATATCTGCTCACCTGTTCCTCAACAGAGTACCCTGGAGGGAGAAGCTGGGACCAGACTGGGACATTTCTGGGGCGCAATACAAGAGGTAGAGCAAGATTAATTGGCAGTGCTATATTGTGGCACTGTTTATACACGTCCACTACCACCCCCAAACCACAGAATTTGTTTCCTAGGTGATCAGCTAGGTCTGCTTAGTGAATGGGCCAACCCTAACAAACATACATACATAGGGCTATTATAAAAAATTCTAAAATAAAACACCATCCACCCCTACTATTACTAGAATGGAAAGACAAACTGCATGAATATGCTTTAATGCCAAAATTCACTAACTGCATCAGATGAACAGCATCATCCTATGTATGTTATTCAGAGTAAGTGTGTTTAGAATTGCAGCCTAAAAGGAGGACATCATCACAATAGTTGCTTTCTCAAAAACTGAAAGTCTTTATTAGCTATTGTCATAATATGGCACTCTTCAATGAAAGCAACTTATTGGCCACTCATCACTTTGATATGCTGTAAACTCTGACATCTTTTTCAAGTGACCTGTTCTGAAACATTATATTTGGTGCTTTACAAAGTGAAATGAAATTCAAATTAAAATATATAGGAAGTTTAATTGGGTAACAAAAGGCTAAATGGCACATTACAGTTCAGTAACAGAATCTTTTGCTATTTGATAGGCATGGTAATTATTTTTTGAAATCATTTCCCCTCCTTTTCCTACCTACAGAAATTTAGGAGAGTTACTTTTTCAAATTGAAATAATAGTTAAATGTTCATGCATTTAATTCCCACTTTTTGAGGTGATTGAGTACCCCAAATGGAATTTTTATAAAAGACTAGGCTTTAAAAGTTTGTTTAAGAGAAAAGCAAGATATAAATGTAAACCAGTGCACATGTGCTGTTTCAGGTCCATTCACAATTAATGACTTGTTTAATGGAAAGTATTAAGTAGCAAATGTCGTTTCCTACTAAATTCTAAACTAGTTTCCCTTAGTTTCCATTTAGGCTCAGAAAAACCTGCCTCTTCTTCTACCTCATGGTCTTAAATATCCAACAGAAGCTGGTCCATGTGTCTGAGATAGCTTTGCTTTTTGGAACTGCACACTCATCCAAATGTAGATATTGTTCATTATTTTCCATAGGAAGTGCATCCAGATCTGTTGAACTAAATGTAGACACTGTCCTTTGCTTGCATTTGGATGTGCACTTCAGTGCACATATCAGTTCTAAATTGCCCGGCTAGCTTATGCAAAAATTTGAATATCCAGCTGCCAATTATTTTTTCTCTAATAGTATGTCAGATATGATGAGTCAGAATGTGAGTCTGTGAACTGTCTGCACTAGCAGAACTAGATTATCTGTGCTGGTAATTGATTCAGTCAGGTTTTCACAGGATTCTTTTTTTTTTAAATGCCATATTATCAGATTTCAGGAAGTCCATATGTCCACTGAGGACACTGCTATGTTGCTGTTACATACAAGATGAGAATGAGAAAGCCATATGACAACGGAGTGCAAAGTCTTGCAAACTAGGAAAAAGAGGCACTTTTAAAATTGGTGACTCTCTTATTTTAAACAGAAGGAGAAAAATAGTCTCAATCCAATACAGCCATTTGGAGGAAAAATGACATTCCTTTGATTTTAATTTTTGTCTTCCAGTGGTTGTTGATGGTGTTTCCAGTGCTGTTGATGGTGTTTACCTTATGTTTCTTTTAAGACTGTGAGCTTTTTGGGAACAGGGAACATCTTATTCCCTTTTCTATGCAAATTGCTTTGGCAACTTTTTAAAAAATTGAAAACTGAAAAACAAATATTCTTAATATCTTAATAATGGGCATAAGGCCTGTGCAAATTTGGATTCAACAGTCTGGATTTTATCCAAAATTGTATAAAATCATTAAAAATTGGTATAATCTGAATATGACTTTTTAAAAACAACCACATTGATACAGCTGGAATTAATTCCAAAATACCAAACAATTTCAGAAATACATCAGAATTTCAGAATTCACAAAATGGCACCAGTGAGGTTTCGGCAGAATTATCACCCAGGGTTCAATCAAGTGGCTAAAATCATGTTCTTGTTGGAAGTGAAGGACTATGCACTGTCTCTTGTCTCAATGACAGTGGAGGACAGACTAGTGAGTCAGAGGGCTAGAGGGTCAAGACATTGGTCATCCCTTCTCTACTGCTCTGACACTATCCCTTTGGAATGTAGATTGCTACTATTAGGGACTAACTTCCTTCCTGCTTTGCACTTCCTCTCTCCCTTCTCTTCCTGTTCCTTCTACCTTGCAACATGCAAGCTCCTCTCCCTGCACCATGTGTGCAGAAATGCAGAATCCATCTGCATCCAGCTAGATAGATAGATTAGAGATCCTAACTCCTCCCTTTCCTATCTAGAATGGAGTTCTCTAATAAATACCATTTATACTGATTTGAAACTATGAACTGGCTCCAAGTTACTTTACTCTTAGCATACACACATGCCTAACTAAATTCTGCTGTGTTGTGCCTCTGTGCACTCTGCTATAATGAAAAAGGGTTTCTCCTACCAGAGAGAATTCCCAACAGTTCTTTAGTGTACTTTTCACGTGTGTGTGTGTGTGTGTGTGTGTCTTTGGGGGGGGGGAGATTGAGAAACATGCAAAAGTTTAAAAATTCATTGCTTTTAGCTTGGTTTTAAAAAATAAAAATAAAAATGGCTAAAATTGGTGAAATACGGCTTGTTTCAAGTCAGAACTTTACAAAACATTCTGGATGTGAAGCCCTTCCTTGGACCTTCTTCCCTAAGTGGAAGAATCTGCCCTTTGCATTTATGAAAAGGGGTAACAGCATGCCCCTTTTACTCCCCTTTTTATATATCCTGGATGGGTAGGCATACAGCTGTGAAATCTGGCACACATGAAATCCACATTGGCAGGACTCTGCCCGCCCCCGCCAAGGCTATAGGTAACTTCTCTGATCTTGGAGGAATTTTTTTTTTTAAAGGGCTAAAATGGGCTTGCTTCAAGCCAGAAATTTACAAAAGGTTCTGGATCTGAAGCCCTCTCTAGGACCATCATTCCACACCCATGTGGAGGAAAAATGACATTCTTTTGATTTTATATTAATTTTTGTCTCCCCCATTGCAGAAACACACAGTCAGTAAAAGTGAAAATACTCTGAGTGTTTCTGTTTTTGTGATTATAATTTCTCACTTTCCTTTCTAGCCATTAAGGGATCAAAAGGTCTGAAGTCCTTTCAATCCGTTTATTAATCATTAATTATTATTATTATTATCATTATTATAATATTTATATCCTACTCTTCCTCCAAGGAGCCCAGAGTGGTGTACTACATACTTGAGTTTCTCTTTCACAACAACCTTGTGAAGTAGGTTAGGCTGAGAGAGAAGTGACTGGCCCAGAGTCACCCAGCTAGTTTCATGGCTGAATGGGGATTTGAACTCGGGTCTCCCAGGTCCTAGTACAGCACTCTAACCACTACACCATGCTGGCTCTCTCTTTTAAAAGCTCTGCCTGTTCTTGCAATGTAGAATGGGGGGATATGAATATAAAATCAAAGGAATGTCCTTTTCCCTGACCATGGGGGAGGAATCATGGCTCAAAGAGGGGCTTCAGATCCAGAACTCTTTGTACAGTTCTGGCTTGAAACAAGCCAGATTTTACCATTTTTAACCATTTTTACAAAAATTTCAAAAGGTCACCAAAAATCGGGGAAGTGACCAATACTAATAAAAATCACAACAGAGGCCTCTGACCTCCTTTCCCACATGTGTGGCAAGTTCCAAGACTCAGGGACCAATGGGTGATTTTTGGTGGGTTTTTTCCTATTTCCCCATTGACCGCTAATGGGGGAAAAATCTAAATTTAAGTCAGAATTTGGATTTGGATTCTGAATCCGATCTGATATCCAACATCACCAGGGCCCATAGAAGCTGAATCCGAAATTGTTGACATCAGATCGGGTCAAATCCAAATCTTCTGAACACTCACAGGCCTAATGGGCATTAACCAGACTTGAATGTTGAAATGAAATAATGGTGCAGAGTTTATGCTTGGTCTGAGAAGAAGCATCCCATCTGTGCAGAGCTCCCTGAACTCTGTAGCATCTATTGTGCAAAATAAAGTGACTTTTGCTGATCTTTCCCCCAGGAGTGCCCTTAGCCACCTGAAAATATATTCCTGAGGATCATTTGTTTATTTATTGTTAGGCAAATCATGCCTTTGTTCCCCCTCCCCCACCCTCAATTTGTTCCTGAGGATCTCCAAACTTCAGGAGTGGATTTTTGGAGCCCCAGGGAGATGCAGAGGGAAGGGGAAATTGGTGAAAATTTCTTCTCCTATCTTTGACAAACAGAGCTTATTTCATGAACAGAGGCAGCTCATATAGGATACAATGGTGGGCAACCAGATGCTTCTGGGAAACCCACAAGCAAGGCATAAAGCAACCATCTTTCCTTCTCTGTGCACTCTGCAACAACTGGAAATCAAAGGAACAGTACATCTGAACTTGGAGATTCCATTTAGCTACTGTGACTGAAGCTGTTGGTAAGCCCCAAGCTCCATGAATTTGCTTAATTTCCTTTAAAAATCATCTGAAATAAATAAATTCTCAGGTTATGAAAGCAAAAACCATGTATATAATGCACACATAAACAATACTAATTAATGCTTTGGCTGCGTCACTAGGACCTTCTCAACTATTTTAGTTGAATTCTAGATGGCTACATTAATTTGCTTGTTTTTTACAAATGAATATTTGCACTTTGGCACTTATCCAGATGACAAGGCAAATCCTGAATCCTAAATAAACTGCTTTGTGGTGGCAGGGGGGGAAATGAGCAAAACAAGCAATTAAATATTGTAGTGGATGTTAGTATTAATATTATTCTGTAACAGATGTTGAAGTTGTTCTCCCGAGCAGCCAAGACCACGCTAACGCAGCCAAGGAGGCATGTAGATCTTGGTGGCAAACCCACCTAGGGAGCCCACCTCTTAAATGAGGAGCCCTAGGGAGCCTGCCTCTTAGCAATCCCTTAACCCCATTCATCTGACCATGTGTCAGCGCTGGCTGCTTTCAGCCAATGCTGCAGCACTGATGGGCACTCACCCGTCACTGGGGGAATCCCCACAATGCACTGCACTGCTTGGAGCAGGGCTGATCATGTGGGAGTGCAGAGTGTGCTCCCACCCGGAAAACAATGATTGTCTGCAGGGTGGGGGGAAGGCTTAGGAAGTCTTCCCCTTGCCCACCTAGTAGGTCATGTGAATGGCCCCATTACGTAATTTTTGTGTTCCATATATAATGCATGAATGGTGCAGTACTACATACTGCCAGTGTAGATCCATGTAGTACAAACCTCTAAATTTTATTAATATAGGGATACAAAATGGAACAAATAAAGTTATATTATCAAAGAGGGATTTCGTTACACAACATGCAAACAGCACCATACTGAACCCTTAAATTTGTTTCTATTTCTGGACACCTGCAAGTGTTCTAAATGTATACTTTGCTTCGTATATTCCTAAATGACATCATATTTCAATTATTCCAGACTTTTTCACCTACATCGGAACTAGTTATCTAATATTTAATTGTTAAATTTGTTTTGTTTAGCAAGTTTAAAAAAAGCTCCAGTCAACAAAGCTACAATGTATTGTGCCAATCTACTCTAGAATAGTTTTAAGAATCTCAAGTGTTTCTCAGCTATGAAGTTCTAAGATCATAATATCAGGTAGCCCAAAGAAGACTGCATGTCTGTTCAGAGCCAAATGTATTTCTGTAACTTTGATGAGTCAAAACCTAGACATAATGGGGACAGTCATGCTTGTTGTTTATATGTCTGCCTCTCTTGATTAAAGCGTATGTATATAATTTTTACATCAAAAGAAACATGTGAGGGAGGGAAGCAAACTCATCTTCCATTTTACCTGCCTGCACTCTATCTCTCCAGGCACTTGTCTCCCTAGCCCAGCTCACTTCTAGTATTAGAACCTGGCTGGTGGGAAAGTGCCTGCAGCAATAGTTTGTGGGGATGTACCTGTAAGTGGGGTTAGGAAGAGGGGAAGATTCAGCTCCCCTCATCCACACATACTTTCTGATGTCAAAATTAGACCATACTACATCACAGATGTAAACAGGGCATATTTATGTACAAGAAATATTGGTTGTCCCTGTTAGGGATGTGCCCGAATCGTGGTTTGAAGTGCGGTTCGAGCACCTTTCGGAAGTGACGTGGGGCAGCTTTAAGAAAGAGGAGAGCAGGTCCTTACTTGCTCTCTGCCGCCCCATGCAGCTTCCTGCTGGGGAGGTGCTCAGCCCAAGCACTCCCATGCAGCGCCAGCACGCACATGGCATCCACACATGCGTGGGCCATGTGTGTGTTAGTGTTGCATGGGGGTGCTTGGGCTGAGTGCTGCCCCAGTGGGAAGCTGAACGGGGCAGCGGAGAGTAGATAAGGACCTGCTCTCCTCTTTCTTAAAGCTGCCCCACACCACTCCCAAAAGGTGCTTGAGCCTCACTTTGAACTGTGGTTTGGCACATCCCTGTCATGTCCAGCTAGGCTACAGTGTGAAAGAAGAGAGTTCAAAGCAGTAGGTTTGAGAAATGTTTTTAATGATGTGGGATGTAGAAACAGAGTGGGTGTTGCTGGGATTTGTGCTGTGCAGCCACACAGTGGCAGTTTTGTGTCGGCATGACCACTTTTCACACAGCAGCAGCCACAATTTCTGTGGATGCTGCCAACAGCTGTTTCCCCATCTACCGGAATCTACTCCAACTGCACTTCATACAGTTGGGGTGATCATTTTCAAAACGTTTACTGGAGTACTGCCATATAGAAACATTTTTAAAGCATCTTCCATTGGTTTTGTTTTGTTTTTTTAAGTTAGCTCATCCTGCCCCCCCTCCCCCGGTTTCAGTAGCATAAACCAGTCTGACTTTATTTTTATTGGATAGATTTCCATTTCCGTGGCCTGAGGATGCAAAGTACTTGGAGGAGTGCAGCCTGTCACTTGTATGCTCAACCTTTATCTCTAATGACTATTAACATCTAGCAGTGTGAGTATGAGTGGTTGGATCCATGGAGTGATAAATGCCTCTTTGAAGGAAAGAGTTATTCTAGCTGCCTTATAGGCAGCAGTGATGAGGCCACTCCTAAATAAACCTCCCTTGGACCCAGATAATTTTAATAACCAGCCCCACACCCCTTCTTTTTGGGCAAGGTGCTGTAGTAGTTAGTGGTTTTGCAATTCCAGGCACTCTTGGATGAAACCGATTATCTAGATCCATTTCAGGCTTGCTTCAGGTCTAGTTTTGGAATAGAAACTGCTTTAGTTGCCCTAATGCATGACCTATGCTGAGAGGACAAGGGCGAGTGTGACCCTGCTCATCCACTTGAATCTCTTTTGATACCATTAATCACAATATCATTCTGGATAGGCTGTCCAGGTTAGAGGCTGGTGGCACTGCTTTTCAGTGGTTCTGCTCCTACTTGCATGGCCAATTCCAGAATATCATGCCGAGGGATTACTGCTTGACCCCCTGGCATTCTATGTCCCACACTTTGTAATATCTACATGAAGCCACTGAGTGAAGTTGTCTATGGGTTTGGAAAGAGGCATGCTGATGACACCCAGTTTGTTTCGTTTCAGTTTTAGGAGATTTTTATTTTATTTTATTTCTTTATTTCTATACCGCCCTTCCAAAATGGCTCAGGGCAGTTTACACAGAGAAATAACAAACAAATAAGATGGATCCCTGTCCCCAAAGGGCTCACAATCTAAAAAGGAACATAAGACAGACACCAGCAACAGTCACTGGAGGTCCTGTGCTGGGGGTGGATAGGGCCAGTTACTCTCCCCCTGCCAAATAAAGAGAATCACCATGTTAAAAGGTGCCTCTTTGCCAAGTTAGCAGTGGAAGTGCTGAACCAATGCCTGGAATCAGTAACAGACTGGTGGAGCGCCAATTAACTGAAGTTCAATCGTCAATGGAGATTTTATAGATTGGTGGTTCATCTGACCATAGAGTTGGTGCTCAATCAGTTCTTGATGGGGTCACACTGCCTCAGAAGCATCAGGTTCATAAGTTTGGGGATGCTACTGAATCCAACTCTGACACTAGACACCACTTTTAAGCAGAAAGCCAGCTTAGATTCTCTGTGTTTGCCTGTGAAGCTGACTGGGGAACTGTACATCAGGATGTCTGGTCTATAGGATTTCTGCAAATCAAACTGTGCAACAGTATTTTTAGTTGTATCCTTGAAATGTACTTGAAAAGCAGGTAACCTCTTATAGACTGCTCTCCATGGCCCAATCCTGTCACCAAGATCACCTTTGCAGAGTTCTGTTTGCATCCAGCTGACATTGATTCATGTTGCCAGATGGCTAAAGATGAAGCACAATCACTCAACACACTGTCTGACCTACTTACACCACGCCTAACAATCTGCTGCTTAATACTTGGTAAAAGTATAACACTTTTGATTAAAATTTTAATCTTAAAATTTCTTAGCCCAGATGGATTATTCTAAATGCATCTGTTGTAGCCAGACAAATACGAGAACTCCAGTTTCCCTTTGTTGTATTTATATTCAGGGGCAAAGGAATGCATAGCAAAGGACGATCTCTCACTACCTCAAGGACAATACAGTCAAAAGTAATTACAAGTCAGCCACTCACAGCTCAATGTTAATAATGAAGTTATTCCTAGAACACACCTGATGGTATTTCCTCTTTCTAAACAAACAGAAGACTCTGAAAATCTGTAACTGTTACCCCTAAGACACTGTAATGGTACAACCTTAAAAAAATAAATCTTTTCTATATGAGGAAACACATGAGCCCAAATTAAGAGAGCATTTGGCCAGCACATTTCAAGTTTTCTAGTATCCATTATCAATGTTTAGTGCTATTTTTAAAATGAGTTCAATACCCTGTATATGGCTAAACAGGCATTCAGTTTACCAAATGCTCTGATGGTCTTGCTGGTCGAATGACCGTAACAATAAAGATTTGATTTGATTTTGATTCTGAAATGCTCTGCTGAGTTATTCAGTGGGTTGCAGATAAGGTTGCCACATGTCCAGGATTGGTTCGGACAGCCTAAGAATTGGACATTTTATCCAGGATGTAGGAAAAGTGTTGTCTTGGAAATACAAAATGTGTAGGCATTGTAGTTACATGGTGCCAATGTTTAAGAGGTCCATATTGTTACCCTTTCTTTCACCAATATCACTGCTGCTGTCTGGCTAGGTTGGTTCAGTAAACCCCTTCCTCTCATTTTTGAATCACCTCTAGAGTTAGTAAGAGTGTTAATGGGCTTCTGGGTTTAGTTGTGAAGTGTACGGACAGGGAGTGTCCCTGTTTGTCTAGTGGTATTGTTGGGGGCCCCATTTCTCTCTAGAACACTCATTGCCTAATGCAGCACCTGCTGTCTTGTGGGGGGCCATCTTAGCCAACAGGAAGTGTTTCCTCTGTGGAAGAGCAGGAAGACATGCAGGGAGTAACAGGCCTTACCACACAACTGTCTTTAATTGTTACAACATGAAAGATGAAGTTCTGCAGAAGCTCCATCCCCAGTCACTGCTCCCAAAACAAAATGAGCTCCTAGCCCTCTCCTGTGCAAAGGATGCTATAGGGATAAGTGGGTGAAACAGCCACCAAGCTCCACTGCCGAGCACTCTTTCAAATCACAGGAAAAAAGTTGGAGTTTAAAATTCTGCCCCCTGCCAGACCTTTTGATAGTTGTATCCAGGAATTCTCTTGGATGAATGTGGCTAGTGACAGGACAAGCCTGCACAACTTATAAAGAAGGGTGTTGCTTGGTGGTAGAGCACAAACCTTGCATGACAAGCACCCCATCTTGCATGACAAGCACCCCATGACAAGCATCCCTGACATCTCAAGGTAGGAAAATACTTCTGCATCCCCAGAGAGCATCTGCTGGTCAGAGCAGAGGAGCAGATGGGGCAGTGGTTTGATTCAGCTTAAGGCAGCCTCACATGCTGCATTGTGACCAAACACTATCGCTGCATGACAGCTCACTAGGCTTGATAGCCCCTGCCCCTCCTGTTTTTGCTGCCTGCTTAGGGCTGAAGAACAGGGAGGGGGCTGTTATGCTCTTGGCAGACCCCAATGCACAGTTCAACTTGATGAATCACAACCTGTAGAGGATTGCAACAGCACTAAATAAATGCCCATATGGTTACTGAGAATGGTCTTGCTCACTTGCATGGCAGAAAGTGTTCATATTAGTCCAAGCACATACCCCTTTTCTTCCATCATGGTAGAGGCCAGATAAGAAGCCCTCTGTTTAGAAGAGGAAAATTGCTTTCCCAACCCTCAAAACCTAATTCAAGCAGGCCCTTGTACTGGACTGGAGCTGATTTTGTGCCTATTTTACAACTTGTAAAAATATAGAGCATTTTGCTTCCCAGTATCCTCCTCTTTTGATGGATTTTGCTTCTCACTATTTTCAATGCTCTCTGATAGGAAAAAAGTGTGTTTATGTATTCTGCTACATAGGAGGTGGTGAAGGGAGGGGAGGAATGGAATTTTCATTGCAACTTCAAGCATAATGTCAATGGAGAAAAGGCAAACATGATGGAAGAGTAACTAATTAAAGAATGGAATGACAAACAGATCAAACTGTTTTGTATGCATGTGTTAAAGCTGGTAATTTTCTCTTCCATTCAACTTAGCAACTAATAATGATTGTCAAAAAAGCACACATCAACTTCAGTGCAACTGTTTTCAAAAAGCATTACACGAAGCAAGGAACTCCATAAAATATGAGCAGGAAGAAAAAGTAAGGCTGAGACAAATTTTTGTGATGGTCATTATTGTCAGAAGGAGGTGACATTTCAGAGTGTGAGGTTTTCTCCAAAAGAGCAGTACTTGTCGGACGGGGGGCGGATCACATTTTGCTGTAAAATTGGGATTCTTCTCCCATTCTTGGCAAAACACTAAGAGTAGGAGAAGGATCCTGATACTTATCATGTCATGGGGTGCTTTTTTCAATGTGGCTTCAGCAGCAACTTCATAGGTGGCTTGTAGTATAAAATATTAGTGTACTAGGGGTGTTCTTTATGAACTATTTTCCACAGTTTGGTCCAAATTAGAACCAAATTTTAACTGTACTGAAGGGTTCACAAACCAGTTTGGTTGAATTAACTGGCTGGCCGGTCAGTTCAACGAACCAACTAAAACTGGTCTGACGTGGTTTGCCCTTAGGGAATAATGGGGGACTCGAACCACACCATTGTTCCCCATGGGTAGCTTCTAGGGACACCAAAGTGGATTGGGTGGTAGGGCATGATGGGTGCTACCTACCACCCAACCTGCAAAACAATTGGGCAATCAGGTGATTTTAAATGATTTTTTGAATTTTATTTGGACAAGTAGGTTATTGACTGCCTGTGTGTCGACATCGCAGTTCCTGCACTGTCAGCAAGGTGCCATTCACATTTCCGATGCCTTCTTTTGTGTTTTATTGCTGCATTACAATTGAAAACTAAAAAAGTGTTTTATTGCCACAACGTTGTAAAAAAAATAGTTGTATTTTCCTGTTGCAGGGAGATTCTGCAAGCTAGAAAAGACTGCTCCCCCTGCTGGTGGCTTTGCACAATGACCTCTATTTACGTTTTAAAAACCATTCTCAAATGATCCTGCCGTGTCAAAGTAAACTACTGCTGAACAGTGGGTAATCTGGAAAGCACCACTATGTCCTTACAGTTCTGCAGCAAAGACATGGTTGAGAGGGGGGTGGGGAGAGGAGGAGAAGAAGATTGGGGGCAGAGTCCCACTCCAACTTTGCTGTGATCCTGCACCTGAATATATACAGATTGCAGCCAGGCCCAACTTGAGAACTCACTGAAAGCTACTTCAACAGCTCAACAGGAGAAGTAATTATTATAATATTCTTTTTTCACCTAAACCGCTACAGAATCAACAAAGTGGTAACCAACCTCTTGAAGTCAGTGTAAAACTCTAGAAATCTGCCTTTTCATATATATTTCTCACCTTACGGGGAGAGAAGGAAGAAATCTTATACTGAACAAATCTCACACAGAGACAGAAGTAACAAAGATAGGACCCTATACATTAGAAGGAGATGGGCAAAAGAACATACATAAGGCCTTGGGGACATGTGATGACAAGTACAGCTGTAGAACAGGCTCCCCCTGGATTTTGTAAAGGGCAATAAAATTAATTGGTTCCAAAGAAAGAGGGTCAGGTAACTTAATGAATGATAGATTTATCAGCTTGAATAAGAGGGCAAAGGAAGGCACTATTCTCAATCACATCACTAGATCTCTTGATGGCCAGAAATTAGAAATGAATGACTGGAGACAAATCCTTTCATCTATATGTGGCTAACTGTCAGGGTCAGGAATAAATAGGTGGAACCAGCTATCGGACATACTATCATCTAAAGATACAGAACAATGGTACATGGTAAATACAGTAAAAATTACACAAAGCATACCATGGTTGGACATATAGAAGATCATGTATCTTTCATGTTTAAAGAGAATGTATGTTAAAAGATATTTAGAAGTATCTATCTTTGGGATGCTCCTCCTCATTGTTTGTTCTTTGGGACCAAAATGGCATCTACTGTGCAATCTTAACTTAGCATTTTATTTGTATTATTTCCAAGGGTCAGGAAAATTTAGACACTGACAGTGTGTTTCCAGGCTGCTTCAAGAGGTTACAATCCATACAAGCACTTCTTGTGGAAAATTGAACTGATTTTCCACTCCAAATTCCAATGCAAAGTATACAGAGCTTTCACCAGAGAGGTGCCAAGAAACAAAATGACGCTACTCTACAGAATACCATGGCCAATGACAGGTTTTGATTTTTACCAGAAGTTCTGATTGTGCACGACCCTAGACTTTATCTAACTCTATGCATTGGGAAACAACTCTCCCGAATCTTGGACTCTATGGCTCTGCTGGCATTCAGCACCTGCCTTATTTGGCCTATTGGCAAAGAAGCACAAGTATAAATTCTGCAGATATTTGTGCTCTCTCCTCCCACAACAGCTGCTAACCCTTTAATGGAAATATGTCTATTTGTGATCAGTGTTCCAGTGCTGAGAAACTGATATAGCTCAAAATATTTGTGATAGGCAGCACATTGGTCCAGACAGCATCAAGTTCTTTGTATTATAAAACATGTTATTGATACTATTTTCAGTTAGATTGCTTTTATTTTCTTTAGAAGTGAAACAGACATAGACTCATTGCATGTGTGAAGGCAACGCCTAGCAACAACTTTGCTTCTCTATCTACCTGCAGAGCAGACAGACACAAATATTAGAGAACAAGTGATAGAGCAAGTGTTCAAAATGGGGGTGCTCAAATATGCATAAGCCCTTGCCTGAATAATTAAATGGATCCCAGTTTGAAGTGGCAAGCTCCTTTGAGCTTCATCTCTGACACCTGATGAAGAAAAACTTTATTTGGGTCTGGTTTGGGCCTAGTCAAGTATCTAAGCTAGGCCTGTGAATTCTGAACTTCAGTACTGTCGCAAAGGTTGCTATGGTAACATAATGTATCAATATGCTATTTGGATGGAATTGAAGGAACTGGGACAACATATAGACTGGAGTGTTAAGAACTGCTTGCAAATGGTGATTGGCACATACTCTCAATGTTCCTAGCTATATGGTCTGATGTTTGACCTTTACTGTAATTGGGTAACTAGTTATGTTATATGCTCTTGATTGGGGGGAACTTTACAATCTTTACTTTGCACAATGCTGAAACTTTGTTCTATTATGATTGGTTCAGGCAGTGTTCTGTAAGCCCCTAACTGTTGGGCCTATGTTTGCATTAAGAGCTGTGACTGTATAAAGCACTCTTGCCAAGTCTACTGGGTGTGCAGGCACCCAGCATGTTGTGATAATAAACCTTGAACCTGATGGGTGGTGTGGCCTCCACTCATTAAACGAACTGCTGGAGATTTCTCCAACACACCAGACATTTATCTGATTTACAAAGCACAGATACATTAGCTATTGTGCATACCCCTCCCCCGTCCCACACCATTAATCTCCTTCAGCTCTCTTCCTGATTAGACCCTCCAGTACTTCGGAGCAAGTAATAAGGAAGCTGATGAGTACAGAATTACAGTTCTCCTTGAAAATGGCATGCAGGATTAGAAGCAGGAATGGTGGGGAGAAGGAAATATAAGGGCTTTGTCTTGTTGTGGCCACCCTGACGACCACACTAGACCCAGAGTTACCAATCCCAAATTATGTGAAATCCAGGCCTGTGTCTGATTCCACTTTATTAAGAAATCAATTAATGCCTGAACTCAGATGAACTGACCAGTACATGGCACCCAGGTCTCATGACTTGCCTTTGGGACAGATGGTAATTACTTTGTGAAGGTAGTAGGGGCAATCCAGAATTGTTTCTTAGTGTTTGTGAAATGTGTAATCGAGAGACACAATGGCCAGGCTTGTTTTTCTGTTTCACACATATCCAAATGCTATCACTGTGGAATACCTTTACAGATGCATGTGAGGAGGATTTACACACACTAACTATTTGGATATGTTGTTGTCCAGCTCATTCATGTTGGACTAGCACTCATAGTCCAGCGGGCCGGGCTGAGATCTGTATCTTTGTCAGCACCACTGAACTCCTTGCAACAGGAGTTCAATGGGATGCAAGGATTAAACTGCTAAAATTGTCTGGAACTTGCTCTCAGGTAATGTCTTTGGGGGAAGCTAGGAGCTGAGCTCGCATTTCCTCTTACAGAAAGTTTACAATAGTCATTGATCATTTCTTTTGCTATCCGGTGAATTGCCTTGAAAAGACGGGATAATCCTGTCTTTTTCTGAGGAGATATTTGCAATGTAGAATTAGAAGCATTGTTTACATCCTCTTGCTGTTTTTAGAATTACACCGTAGGTAGATGTACACACAAAAAATGATTTAATTGCTCTTTCACACATATAGTCTTGCTTTTTCTTTCATAACACCTTTGACTTTTAACACTTGAAGACCAAGCACCAGAAAGTCTAGGGACAAGAGAAGATGTCCATCTGCAAGCTTAGAGATGCAGATTTGCTTTGGGAATGTCAATAGAACAATATTCTTCCCAACAACAGTTAACAGGAGAAGGACCCCAGATCCTGTTTACCCTGGACTGACCTAATATCCTGACCTGATCAATAATTAGAAGACAGGATCTAGAGAGTAACAGCAATTGATACCTTTTGTGAGCCTGGAAGGATGATGATATTTTGAATAGACTCTGTGGAGATTAAATGATGGAACAACTATAAGAAGAGAGCTCACTGGACAGAGAGTCAGCAAGCTTTGCCTAACCAGTAGATCTTGCTCATGTGCACAACCCAAGTGCCTGCAGTCTAGCAGTGGAGCTAACAGAGGCCTGGAACCTGCAGACAAGAGACTGCTCAGTGATTCTTGCTGTGGGGTGAAGAATCAAGGACTAACTCTGTCTGTGAAATCCAGCACCAGCTTTTTCCATCTGAAGCCTCATCATTCCCAAGCCTCGTATCCAAGCTGTGTACACTTGTTGCCCCATGCCGGATCCTGGCAAATATGCTGCTTCTACAGCCTTGGTTTCCACTTCCCTCCCCCCTCTCTCTACTAACTCCTGATTCCCAACCATCCCATTCCTGTGCCTTCCTTACCTCCCCCCTCCCTCTTTCCATCTATCTCTGAATTGTGTTAGGTTTTAGGAAGATTTAATATTGACCTTACATGCATCCACACACATGTGATAGTTATGAACACTGGATTAATGTTATTACTAGCTATAACTGAAATGTTACTAGTTCTGATTGATTGTTCTGTTTCTGTTCAGTTAGGTTGATGTTGTTGCTCTTTTATACTCAAAAAAGCCCATTGAATTATTTGAGAGTGTTTTGGTCTTCTTTCTACTTTCGTGCCCAGACGGTACATAGTCACTGTATAAAGAACTGGTCACTTTGTGACACTGGTGAAACAAGCCTAATTTCATATGCTAACTCCGGAGCATATCTAGTGTACAAATCCGTCTTGGCTCACAACTGTCTTGGTTTTGCCAGTTTCAGCAAAGTTCATTCATTTATTCGGATCATGGAAGGAGGAAGGGTTTGTCCTAGATTAAATCCTATTGGGACTAGCATATTCATCTACTAACAAAAAATCTATTCAACAGGAGGAGGAAAATGCCCTCAATGTTATGAATAGTGTATAGACCAATGGTTCCCAACCTGGGGGCCTCCAGATGTTGCTGAACTATAACTTCCATAATCTCCAGTTACAATTTATTGGGCAGCTGGGGATTTTTAACTGGGGGTGATGGGAGTTGTAGTTCAGCAACAACTGGAAGCCCCCAGGTTGGGAATCCCTGGTCTATAGCTCTCGGGGGTTGGGGAGCAACAGCTGCATTAAGACAATGGAAACACATCAAGCCATCTCCTTTTCACTGCATGAAAGTATAGTCAAGTCAAGGTTTGGGGAGGTACCGTAATCATCATGCAGTCTCTAATGATGCACAACCTCACTTTTAAGGCATAAATACTGGCATTCTCATTGAAGGATCTTACCCGGGCTCCTCTTAATTTCCCTTCTGCACTGTAGTTCTTGAGCATCAATCATTTGGGTCTTCCAGCAACTAAGTCTCATCTATTTCTATGTCAGAGCAAGAGACACCATTCACACAAAAAAGCAGCTTTGCTGGATTTGTTCACAATGCAACAGATGTAAAATACATAGGTGGAGATAGAAATATACAAGATCAGGGAGTGCAGGTGAAGACATTTTACTTTTAGTTTGGTTTATGTTCCATTTTATTTTCACATTAGTTTTTAATTAAGCTGTTCATTGCTCTCTATAGGAATAACAAAAACCATTCTCAAGTTGGCTTTCTGATGCTTTCTCATTTGCAAAGCAAGGCTGTCTGTTGTGTTTTTTTTAAAGATAACCACACAGCAGGGAGTCAGCAGACAAAGATACTGTCATTGGCATCCAACAGGAGTTAATGAGCAGTCATCATCCCATGTCCTAAAAATCATTGGCAGACAGTGGGCCTGACTGTGGAGAGGAGAAATTCATATTGGAGAAGATGGCAGAGATGAAAGAAAGTTAAGAAATACACAATGTGGAATAAGGTACAAAGTGAAACTGCTTGGCAATGTGTAGGCATGGGAGTGCAGGGTTTCTCTCTTCCAGTAAGGCAGCATTAGCCTGAGGTAAGGCACGGAGGGAGGCCAGTGGCAGCCCGGGTTCAGGTCACTGCCACAGCCCCCCAGCAACACCCCCGGAATCAGTGTCTAGGAACATAGGAAGCCGCCCTACACTGAGTCAGACCACTGGTCTATCAAGCTCAGTATTGTCTACACAGACTGGCAGTGGCTTCTCCAAAGTTGCAGGCAGGAATCTCTCTCAGCCCTATCTTGGAGAACGTAAACCTCCCCCCCACCCATTACCTGATGTGCCTTGAAATCCCCCACCCCTGAGTTACAGTACTACCTGCATATACTTCATAACCTTGTGGGTTTCCAAATCCTTGTGTGTAAATCTTTGTAGATATATCATGTACAAACAACCACTTTGTATATAATTGTGCTTTGGCAACGTACTGTATGCTTTGGTAGTTTGTTGGTTCCATAACAAAAAAATCTTGTCCTATCTTGGAGAAGCCAGGGAGGGAACTTGGAACTTTCTGCTTTTCCCAGAGCAGCTCCATCCCCTGAGGGGAATATCTTCCAGTGCTCACACTTCTAGTCTCCCATTCATATGCAACCAGGGAGGAACCTACTTAGCTAAGGGGACAAGTCATGCTTGCTACCACAAGACCAGCTGTCTAACGCAGGGAGCAGTTAGTCACGCCCCCTCATCTGACATCAGAAGCATGGGCGTGGTTTAGGTCCCAAACGGCCCCGTTTGGGAGCTAAATTGGCCAGTGCTGCGCTGCTCCTGGCCATGTTGTGAACATGGTGCTGGAGGATCTTGCTCACAAATGGGGCTGTGTGGCCCAATTTGCGAGCTAAACCATACCCTCGCATCAGATGCAGGGGGCGTGTCAGGGCGCAAGGCGTGGCCCCTGAGGGGTAGCAGCTTGGGTTCTCTGAATCCGTTCACTCAATGGTGGCTCTGGCCCTGCCCGGGGTCACAATGGCCAGCCTCTCTCCTTCAGTTGGGAAGCATCAGTCTGAGGTCAAAATGGCCAGTCTCTCTCCTTCAGGTGGGCAGCATCAGCCTGAGATCACAATGGCCCATCTTATGGCCTGCCTCTCTCCATCTGTTGGGCAGCATCAGCCTGAGGTCACAATGGCCAGCCTTTCTCCTTCAGAAGGGCAGCATCAGCCTGAGATCCCAGTAGCCAAGCTCTCCTTTTTGCAAGAAACAGCTTGTGGGCACAATGGCATGCTCTCTCTCTCTCTCTCTCTCTCTCTCTCTCTCTCTCTCTCTCTCTCTGGCAAACAAAAGCAGGGCTGTATGAATAAAGTCCCTTTTTCACTGAGGTGAGAATATGCAGGAGCAAGTGTCTTTCTCTCATTCTGATGAGCAGCAGCACGTGGACACATTATTCTCCATTAGAGTTTCTCTCTTTGAAACAGGAAACATGTCAGCAGAGAAAGAACAGATGCAGAGGAAGAGAGTTCACAAGTAGGCATTCCTGGAGGTTAGAGAGCTTCTACTTATAGGAAATATCTCAGGGTAGCCTGACACCAATAGGAATAGAGGTAGGGAGTAGTGGCACAGCAATGTGGCAATGCCCAAGTCATAACAAGGCAACAACTTGCAGAGTCTGGCAGCAGTTTTTGAGAAGTTTGAGAAGCAAATTGGTAAGCACAAGTCAGCACAGCAGGCACTATCAACAATAGGGTTTATTTCCCCATGAGGCTTTACACACAGGACTTCTACCTCGAAGCTCCTTCAGAAGAGAGTGTGTGCGTTCACACACCAGCCAAACTACCCTGAAGTCCCTTCAAGATTCTTGCACCCACTCCACACACAAATTGGGCTTTGTGATGCAACTTCTTGCTTACCTCGACGTATTTCCGGATTTTTAAAATGCTGGTTTTAAGCTACTTTTTCTGAAAACGCTGGAGCAAATCGGGAGAGGCACTGACTAGAATCGTCAGCATGATAAGAGGGATGCTTGCTTTAGAAATGCAGATATCGCTTTTTTGGTTCTCTCCCCCCCCACCCCAATTGGCTAGAAGGAAAACATGGACGCATGCCATGTGAACTTGTTTCAAAACAAAATCCGAGAGCAGAGGGGAGGGGCTGCTTCCCTCAATGCTGCGTGTGTAGTTTGAAGTGGCTTCGCTCAACATTTACCCCAAAGCATGAACCACATGTGAATAACTCCCATGAGGGCAAATAAGCAGAAGGACAGATCAGAAGGCAACCAGCAGAACAGCAGCAGGAGGCAGAGGCAGGCATTGTCTAGCATCCCAGATACAATGGAGTTTCAACTGGAAGCATATACTGGGGGGTGGGGGGCAGATAATGAGGGACATATAACCCCTGATGGTGACTGGTAGGTAAAGGAACAAGCAACAGAATATGTGTGCGGATAAGCACAAAGAGAAGATGACATGCAGCAATGTTGTTGTTGGCAGCAATGAGAGAAGGTATGTGGGAAGTATCATGTCTGGTGGATCTTAATAGTGCTGGTCTCATTGTGAGGATGCACCAGGGGAACTGAGGTCACCAAACCGAGGCCACAAGCTGGGAAATCAGGTGTACACAAGAGCCAGATAAAGCAGGTCAATTCACAAGCCAAGGTCAAAAGCCAGGAAGTCAGGTCTACACAGAAGCAAGGATCAGGCTGAGAGCATGGCAGCCACATTGCTTCAGCAAGTCCTGCAGCAGATTGAGCCTCTTTGAATGGGAATTAGAGCCATACTCTGTGGGCTGGAATACTTGAAAGCTTAAGGTGCCTGCACCTTGTTAGATAGTCGCTGGCTGCAGAGTAGCTGAAGCAATGGAGATAGAGCTGGTACAGTTTCAGCCTCCTTTCCTGACTGGAAGAGGGCAAGGAGGCATCCTTAGTTTGAAGATGGGGTTTGGGAAATAAAGGGTTCTCGAGTCCTGGAGCGGGAGGACCTCACATACTGCTTCTCCCTCTGCATCCTCAGGGTCTGTCTTGGACAAGCAGGGATCACAACATCCTCTTCCTCTGAGTCCCTGAGATCTGTGTCGAATGGGGGTGGGTGGGTTTAGGCTCAAGGATCAAGACAGGCAGAAGGAAAAATGTTCACCCTGGACTTACACTGACACTGTAAGTCTCCAGTGCTCTCTCATCAAAAGGAAAGGAAATCAAATACTGTGGCATTGCTTCTAGAACTTGTCATTACTTGAGGAACTCAGGCATGTGTAAATGGTGCCAGGAGTCTGATAGTCTTTCCTTGAATGAAATGATATGCTGGTGAGAAAGCCAAGATTGCCAACAACCTATGAGTAGGCAGAAAATCCATGAACCAGAAAGAGTCCCTACATCCCAAAGCAAATCTGTCTCACGCACGTATTCTCTTCCCTTGAATTCAAATGTTTTTAGCTGTCTCTGTTCACTTGTAAAACTCTGATGGCCACATTCTGGAGGCTATCAGACATTCTGAAGGCCAGGAGCATCAAGAAATATTAAAGTTATTTTGTGAATTCGCTTACTTTCCTCAGGTGAGACTTTAGGCAAAGCCATAGTGATAAACCAATTTGTGGTATGGACCCTAATGTACAATGTTCTCCTACTTGTCCTCTTTTATTTCCTTGAAATCCTTTCTTAAAGCACACTTTCCCCATGAAGTCTTGACATCACCCCCCAGAACCTGCTCCTTATTGAAATTCAGCTCAACTATGGGTGCCTTCAGATGTAACGTTTAACTGAGAGTTCAATAGACCCGCAGATTGCCTCCAGTCCCACGACACACTCCCAGACAATAACAATCTGCACTCTGGGAGATTGCAAAGGGGATGGAACTGGCTGCGCGGGCTTCCTCCGATGCAGGAAGGAAAGCTGTGGCAGCCAATTGTGTCGCAGAGAGGAAGGAGATGCCTACCCTTAAGCTTGCACAAACTGGATGACACATTGAGGCTCTGGAGCCTCGGTGTGGCAAATGTACCTTACTGCAAACTGAGGGTTCATCTGGAAGTTTGGGGGATGAATCAGACCTGTGGTTCGGACTGGAAACCATGGCTCCAATAATTCAGATGCCACAGAGGGCCAACCTGAGATGCGTTTGCCTCAGGTTTCCTGTGCTGTCTGAAGGCGACCAGAGCATAACAAAGATTTGTATATTTTTCTGCTACTTATCCCACCCGCATTTCCCTCACTTTCCTCTGTTTTCTTTTTGTTCATGTCTGGATTTGTAAGTAGAAACCTGTCCTTGCATTCTCTATAAAGTGCTATATACGTGGATGGCACTATATCAATATGCATTATTAACGACGACATTCCCCATTAATTTAAAAGTACAGGCTTTTAACAGTACTGGTTGAGGGATGGGTGGAAAGGAAGAGAAGTGGTTTAATTGTGCATGAGGCCCCATTAAAAGCCTACTGTAACTCATTTAGCTACACATGCTAAGGGCCAAACTAGATGTTAAGCAAGACACTGGCCCTTGAATCTTGAGTTTTGTTTTCTTAAATAGCTGCGGGTAGAGGAGGGGAGAATGCAGAAGACTGTGACTAGAGGGGAAGGAATCCCCTACCATGCAGGGGACACATATTGTCATTATCTCCTTGTCCACACACACACTCCCACCACCGCCAACCTCCATGATTATAATTTGTCCTTGGCACGCATGACAGTTTTCCTCCTGGGTCTGAGCGGAGTCCAAACAAGACTAGAATCATGGTATTGTAAAATCTCCATGCAACCATTTGCATCTGATCCCCCACCCCCGCTCCAGTGGGCTGCTATTTATCAAACAAAAAGGAAGCACTCAACAGCCTGTGACATGCCCAACATAAATATAGTTTGGCCCCAAGCCCTGTCCAGCTTGCTAGTGCTGATCAGGTTCCTCTAATATAGAGTATTTTTCTGTTTATTACATTATTATTAATTATCTATCTATATAATTCTCTTAAATGTACCCGTCGCTAATCCCATGCGTGGCAGCTCTCACGAGAGTTTGTGGGTGAGGGGAGGGGGAGAGGAAAGCGACAGTGGCAGGGAACATAAGGCCAACGGATAGGTCATCAAGCAGGTGGGCATGGAGAAAACGCAGCAGCAGCAGTGGAGGGAGAGAAAGCGGGGGCGGGGGGTGAAAAAGCAAAAGCGGGAGGAGAGAAAGTGGCGGGCGGCCAGAAAAAGCGGCTGGCCAGAGAAAAAACATTGGAGGGGAGGAGAGGGAAGAGGATGGCAGAGGCCAAGAACAAGGGAGGCCAAGAAAGAGGGAGAATGAGAAGTACAGATGCTCTGTGCCCGGGCCAGCTCATTGTGGTTATTTATTATTATTATCTTGTTTACACAGTCAGACAGGTGTTATTGACTGGTTTGTTTTATCCAGACATCGAGTCCTTCCCAAGGACCTGGGATGCCAGAATTTTATTGTCTATTGTTATAGATATCGTCACAGAATATAGGCTGTTCCCAGTAAAGCTGCTTTTTGTAATTAGCTGGTGGTGATTTCTGTGGTCCCTATGGTGTTGAGGTGCTCTTCAAGGTCTTTTGGAACTGCACCCAGGGCGCCAATGACCACTGGGATTATTTTGGTCTTTTTCTGCCACAGCCTTTCAGTTTCCATTTGTAGATCTTTGTATTTGGTGATTTTTTCTATTTCTTTTTCTCCTATTCTGCTATCCCCTGGTATTGCTATGTCGATTATTTTGACTTGTTTTTCTTTCTTCTCGACTACAGTTATATCTGGTGTATTGTGTGGCAGATGTTTGTCTGTTTGTAGTCGGAAGTCCCATAATATTTTTACATCTTCATTTTCTTCAACTTTTTCAATTTTATTGTCCCACCAATTTTTGGCTACAGGTAGCTTGTATTTTTTGCAGATGTTCCAGTGTACCATCCCTGCTACCTTGTCATGCCTTTGTTTGTAGTCAGTCTGTGCAATCTTTTTACAACAGCTGATTAGGTGGTCCACTGTTTGATCTGCTTCTTTACAAAGGCAGCACTTGCTGTTTGTTGTGGATTTTTGACTTTTGCTATTATTATTATTATTATTATTATTATTATTATTATTATTATTATTAATTTAATGTCAATATGTCAGTGATGCAATGCACATATTAACTCCAAATCCTCAACAAAAAGACTTTTTATTGAGCAAAGAAAAACTAAAAGTTGGTTTAGTTTGGTTTAGACACCATCCTCAGTTAAGTAAAAACAAATGAGAAAAACAATATACCGCCTGACTCCAAAGGTGGTTCATGGTTCTCCCCCTTTGCCAAGCCAGACTGCACCCCAGCTTCAGGCACCTTTCCCAGCCTTAAGGTTCAAGGCTTGTCCACCGGCCTCCAGGTAGACATAGTGGGGTGGTTGCCCCACTGCCAGGCCCCTTTCTGGGCAGAGGTGTTGTAGTAAAAGTAGCCCCATTATTTCCTTCAGCTGGATGGAGGCACAAAGCTGCAAAAACCACCTTTAAACAACAACAATAACAATAACAACAACAACCTACTATAATTTTCCTGGCACACGCCCAAGCATGGGTAAAGTTTCCCTCAAAGCCCATCGGAGACTGGGTTGAATCCAAATCAGAGACCAGGCCTGTGGAACTCCTTCCTAGACAATGCAACCATATCGGTCCCCACTGGAAGCTCTAGAACCACTTAGCTGACCCCCTTTCAATGCACCCTTCCTGGCTTAAGGTTCAAGGTTTGTCTATTGGCTTCCAGGCAGACAGAGGGGGGTAGCTCACCCCTCCCCAGGCCTCCCTCCCTGGGTTTAATGTTTTGGGAACCAAGGGGAGGTAGACCTGACCTCCAGATTTCCTGCCCCTGTGCCAAGCCCCTTTTATGGATAGAAGTCCCATGGTTCTCCCCCTTTGCCAAGCCAGGCTGCACCCCAGCTTATGACAACAAACCTAGACAAAGGTAGTTCGCACAGCAGATTTCATTTCTTTCCATAATGGAAACATGTATTTTCCTCTATTTAATTTTGCTGGAGATTAAGCAAAAATTAAAAAAACAAAAAACAGACAAGTGAAATATATAAAATAGTTGAGATCATTCTAAGAGCTAGCCACAACACTTTTCCTATGATGTGCAGTACAAGGAAAGAAACTTGACAAAGGCTGTAAAATTGGGGTTTTTTAAAATCCAAAAGTACATGTCATGGTCATGCGTAGATAGTTACATAAGCCACTTCACTGGACAGAGAGGATAACAGTAAATACTGTATTTTCATGCACACACACACACACACACACACACACACACACACACACACACACACACACACCCTTGCACTCCTATGTAACTCATAGACAGTTCTAATGTATGTTAAAAAAAAATAGATAGCTCCCCCACACGTTACCCACCACTTGGGAAGAGCAGGGCCATTGACGACATTGGTAATGAGAAACAGCCCAGGGAGTTCTCCCCATCTTCCTTCTGGTTCCCCTGTTGGTGCAATCAGGAGTGAGGTCAAGCAAGCAGTAACCAGAGTGGCCTCATCCTGTGCACCTTGTAGGCTCTTGTATATAAGAGTATATATTTTTAAAAATTCAATTGCGTCCTTTAAGATCTTCACACCTCCCCTCCCTGGAAAGAAAAAAATGTATACCCCATAGGGTATATTTGCAAAAATAAACAAATTTGATAACCTGATTAGATCATGGATGAAATATTTTAATTCAAACATATAAACAGATTGTTCTCCAGTCACACACACTGTATAACTCCTCCTTCTCATAACTGTCCCACAGAAGAAAGAGAGAAGCTTGTAACCAAGCGGAGAGTTGGGTGCCAATCAAGTAGGGATCCTGAGTGAACTCAGGGCACTAGGTGCCAGAACAACGGAAAAAACAGGTTGCTTACCTGTAACTTATGATCTGGATGTGATCCGTTGTATTCATAAGAACTGGGTTTCTGCGCCTGCGCAGGGACCTCCCGGGCTGACTAGCTAGCTCCTCTTTGCGCCCCGCCCGTCTGCACGTGCCTTGCAGCTTCCGTTAGAATCGACGGTTGGGGCGCCTCTCCTTCAGATTTCTCGCAGACCGCCATATAAATGACGATCCGCACACCAGCATCCACTAGTCCAGGCATTCTGCAGCGGGGCCGGCTGGGAGGGACTTATGAATACAACGGATCACATCCAGATCATAAGTTACAGGTAAGCAACCTGTTTATCTGGATTGTGATCCATTGTATCCATAAGAACTGGGTGTTTAGCAAGCTACCCCATAAGGAGGCGGGTGCAGATGACCCCCAGCTATGCCAACACACGTTTCAACACTGATCTTCCAAAATTCGCCTCCCTAGCCATCCGCAGATCCAAAGCATAATGCTTCACGAATGGTAGATGCGATGACCATGTCGCCGCCAGGCAGACATCTGCCATTTTAATGCCTGACAGATGTGCCGCAGACGTTGCGTAGGCCCTAGTAGAGTGAGCCCGAACCGTCTTTGGCGGTGTTATCTTCTGGCTTTTATAGGCGAGGAAAATCAGTTCCACTAGCCAGTGAGCAAGCCTCTGGCGAGAGATTGGACGGCCCTTGCTACGCCCCCGGAAGGAGAGAAAAAGCTTTTTACTCTTCCTAAAGCCATGAGTTCTCTCCAAATAGTATAGGAGTGATCTACGCACGTCCAACGTGTGGAGGGCCTTCTCTAAGTCTGTCTCTGGACTACTGAAAAAAGTTGGCAGCACTATGTCTTGATTTAAGTGGAAATCTGTTACCACCTTTGGCAGGAATCTCGGATCGAGACGCATCACAACCTTGTGTGGATAGAATTGAGTGTAGGGCCTATCCATCCGCAGGGCCGTCATCTCGCTCACTCTCTTAGCCGATGTAATGGCTACCAAGAATGCCACCTTCAAAGTCAGAAACTTTAGCGGAATAGTCGCCAGTGGCTCAAAGGGTGCCTCCGTTAGGGCGGAGAGTACTAAAGACAGACTCCACTGCTCCATTGGGCTGCGCACAGGAGGGTAAAGGTTATTTACACCTTTCAGGAAACGCTTACATTCCGGGTGGGAGAAAACCGTGGACCCATCCCATCCCCTGTGCTTTGACGAGATTGCAGCCAAATGCAGCTTAATGGAGACATTCGCCAATCCACTCAGTTTGAGCGATGTCAGGTAACGTAGCACATCCCGAGGGGTCGCACGCAATGGCGTGACACTCCTCCCCCTCATATAACTCTTGAAGCGGTTCCACTTGCAGGCATAACTGCGTCTTGTCGACGCACGCCTACTGTTTAGTAAGATGTTGTTTAATAGTTGATTCTCCAAGCGGTCAGCTTGAGAGAGTGCACCTCGGGGTGTAACACCTTTCCGTGTTCTCTTTGCAACAGGTTTGGAGCCCTGGGGAACTTGTGGAACACTGAATGAGACATTCCCAGAAGTGTGGCAAACCACGGCTGGCGTGGCCACCATGGGGCCAGAAGTATGCATTTCGTTTGGTCCCGCAATATCTGCGCAACCACACGGCCCATTAACGGCAGCGGGGGAAAAAGATATAACAGCCCCGTCTTCCAGGCCCGTTGAAAAGCATCCCCCAGGGATCCCTGGCCTATGCCCGCACGCGAACAATAATTGGCACACTTTTTGTTGGCAACCGTGGCAAATAAGTCTATCGATGGGACCCCCCAGATCTCGAACACCCTGTCGAGATACATCGGGTTGATTTCCCACTCGTGTCTTTGGTTGAAACTGATGTCCCTGCTGAGCCTGTCGGCCAAGCAGTTGTCTACACCCCTTATATGTATTGCCACTGGGTGAATTGAATGTTGAATGCACCAGTCCCATATTTTTCTCGCAAGTAGGCAAAGAGACAGTGACACTGTCCCCCCTTGATGGTTGAGGTAGGCAATCGCCGTCGTGTTGTCCAACTCCAGCTGTATTGACCGTCCCCTTATCATAGGTTCGAATGCCCTTAGGCCCCGAAACACAGCCAATAGCTCCAAGTAATTTATATGCTGAAGTCTCTGCAACTGGGTCCATGTCCCCTGCACGCATACGCTGGCGCAATGCGCACCCCAGCCCGCCATCGAGGCATCTGTCGTTATCCGGGAGGTGGGCTCCTTGGACACAAACTCGACTCCTTTGCCCAAATTGTCCATGTCTAGCCACCACCCCAGGCTGGCGAGGACATGTTGTGGTAGTGTCAAGTGCATATTCTGGCCATCCACATTGGGTCGGAAGTTGTGGAGAAACCAATGCTGCAATGTGCGCATGCGGAGGCGCGTGTGTGACACCGTTGCGGTGCATGATGCCATCAAACCCAACATCCGCTGGATTCGAACCGCTGGCTGCCGTGGAGTCCTCTGAAAGTGACGTATGAGTTCGTGCATTTGGGTAATTCTTTCCGCAGGTAAGAACGCCCTGGCCAATTTCAAGTCCAGCACTGCTCCGATGAAGTTCACTCGAGTCATGGGTTCGAGTCTCGACTTCTTCCAATTCACATTGATGCCGAGGCACTCCAACAAGGCTAGCAGCATCTGCACTTGGCGGGTCAGTAAACTCCTGTCGTGGCTCACCACGAGCCAATCGTCTAAATACGGATACAGCCTCAAGCCCTGAGTTCGCAGGTGGGCTACAACCACCGCCATCACCTTTGTGAACACTCTGGGCGCAGTAGAAAGTCCAAATGGAAGCACCACATATTGATAGATCTGTGCCCCTACTGTAAACCGGAGGAACTTGCGGTGACTCTCCTGTATCCCGATATGAAAATAAGCGTCCTTGAGATCCAGAGTAACTGCCCACTGTTCGTTCACCAGCAGAGGCAGAATTCCCTGCAGCGTCACCATCCTGAATTTCCTGGTCAGAATGAAGAGGTTGAGCCCCCTCAGGTCCATTATGGCTCTTATTCCACCGTCCCTCTTTGGTATCTGAAAATACCGGGAATAGTAGCCGGTCAGTCTGTTCGCCCATTGCACCCGCGTGATCGCCTGTTTCTCCAGCAGCACCTTGACCTCCTCCCGCAACACCTCCGTGGCCGGCGTATAGACCAGTCCAGAGAAGGGAGGCCTTGTCTCGAACTCCAACGCATATCCAGTCTGCACTATTCTCAGTACCCACCGGTCGGATGTTATGTTGTGCCATGCTGGCGCACGGCTTGCCAGTTTGATGTTGATCCTGGCAACTACAGGGCCGATGTAGTGGGTCCTGGATTGTAGCGTTGGACTTAATTGGCTGCTGCAAAACTGATGCAGTGGACGAACAGTCCCGTCAAAAGCTCTTGCTGGAAGCGTCCTTGTCGCCTTGACGAGCTGTTTTTCCTTTTTGTTTTTGGTTAAAGCCCTTACCGCGTTGGTAAGGTCTGAATTGTCTTCGGTATTCTTTGCGGTCCCGATACCGATCACTCTTTCTCTGATAATAAGTGCGGCTCCTTGCGGTTGAGCTGGAACCGCTCGAAGGCACCATAAAGGTGCGGGCAGTGAATTTAGATTTTTTTAACGTCTCCATTGACGTGTCCGTGTCCTCATGGAATAAACCTTTGCCGTCAAATGGCAAGGACTCGACTTTCTCCTTCATGTCTGCCTGCAGGGTTGCTGAGCGAAGCCACGCATGCCTGCGCAAGCTCACTGCCGTCACCATTGCTCTCGATTCCGTCTCCGACAAGTGTTTAAATGCGCTCAATTGTTGGCGCGTTATTGCCGTTGTTCTTTCGTACACATCATTAAATCTCCATTGGAAGTCCTCCGGAGACAAAGAGGATGAATCCTGTAAGAGCGCATCCCAAAGTAAATGGTTATAGCGTGCCATACACGCCGCATAATTAGCAATACGAATTGCTAAACTGGAGGTGCTATAGATCTTTCGACCCATAACGTCAATTTTCCTCCCCTCTTTGTCAGCAGGCGTGGAATGACGGTGTCCACTCTTGGTGGATGAAGCGCAACTGACAACCAAGGAGTTCGGTATAGGATGACGTAACAGGTAAGAGTTCTCTCCTTCAGTCACCCTATACAAATTTTCAATGCGCTTGGAAGTCGGAGCCCCGACCCCCACTGAGTCCCATGCCACCTTCGCAGCCTTGTCTATCCCAGGAATCATGGTGAGGGCAACAGGATGCGAAGTCTTAGACCGCTTCATCATATTATAGACCGGGTCAGCAACGTCCGCATCCGGAGAGCTTACGTCCATGCCCAGGGCTTCAGCGATGTCCCTTATGAGGATATGGTAAGCTTTCAATTCCTCAGTTGGCGAGGTGGATAGTTTTGGTGGCACATCCGAAGGGGGGTCAGACCTACGACTGATATCATCTCTGTCAGAGGCTGGTCCCGACTCATCGTCCTCACTGTCATCAGAGGGTGAAGATGATGGTTCAGAAGGAGGAGGTGTTGCTTTCCTCTTTCTTTTCCCAGCAGGTTTTTCTGGCATCCTCGTCTGGACCACAGGTAATTGTGAATTCTCTGGAATGTAGGTTTGAACTTGCACCAATGGTGTTTGTATAGGCAAGTTCACAGACGGCCCCTGATGGTCCGCATGCTCTGACTGCAGCAGCGGCTGAGCAAGTTGTCCAGCCTGCACAAAATTCCGCAGCCCTTGCACTGGTTGCATTTCTACCTGTGCCGCTTTCCAACGCAAGAACTCTGCATAATCATCCGGCACCCCATGGCGGAAACCGCAGGAATGAGTTGGCTGCAGCATTGTAGAGCACCCGACATCGGTCCTTGGATCCTGGACCACTGCTGGTGTCAGTGAGGCAACATGAGGCAGATCAGCCAGCTCTCCACCTCCAGGACCCTCGTCTAAGCCTGTCGACAGGAAGCCGCGAAACGTCGCACCCGAGGGTGTACTCGAACTCGACTCCAGCAGTTCTCTAAGTCCGTCCCCGTGTGTAGCCAGACTCGGAGTCCTTGGCGTCGAGGGGGACTGTGCCGGCGTCAATGCCGGTGACAAAAGATGAGGAATCCTCCTCAATGTCGAAGCCGTCAACACCGATGAAGGAGCAGTGTTCACATTCAATATCTGCTCTGGCACCGTGGACGCCGACGGAGGAATGGCATACACCGCCTGGGCAGTTATGGGAGGCTCCGATGCCGAGACTTGCAAATGTCTCGACGCCGATATCGACGTCGATGTCGATTCCAATGTCGACGCCTGTCCCAGACTGCCTTGGTCCAATCTCGATGTCGGCGCTGGTGTCGACGTCGAGACTAACGTCGATGTCGAAGCCGAGACCATCCTGACCGTCGATACCCGAGGTGTCGACGTCGAGGCTGTAGGGGACTCAGCCGAGTCCACGTCGTAAATCTGTGCTGCCGTCGGTGAGGGAGTTCGATGTCGAGACTCCTCACGATGGCGACCTTCCCTCTCAGAAGCATGACGATCTCTATCCTTATGCTTCCGTTTTTTGGAAACCTCCTTTGGTTTCTTAAACAGAGTGTCAACAGTGGTTTTAGACTGCTTATCAGCAGACCCACTGGAACCCAATCCCGGGGAGCTTGACGCACCGGACTCCTTCGACATCGAAGCTCCCGATGTTGAACCGGAACTCATCGACGCCGACGGACGAGGAGTTGGCGGCCGAAGTGCCTCCTCGTATAACGCAGCTCGAAGCCTGAGAGCTCTATTTTGCCTAGTTTGTTTTGAAAACGAGCAGCATATCTTACATGCCGCCGTGTTATGATTCTCTCCTAGGCACATCAAACAGGCGTCGTGATAATCAGTCGAAGGCAACTTTGCTCGACACTTTTCACATCGTTTGAATGTCTTCTTAGCTTCCATTGTCCAAATGCCGTTCCGAGTCAAATTCAGTAAACAATCTTAGGAACAAACAAAGCAGAGTCCGTAATCAAGTCCGTTCACCGTTCCGAGTCAAAACCGTCCTGTACAAACTTCGAAGTTAGAATCAGAGTCCCAAATCAAGTCCGTTGTTCGTTCTGAAGTCAAACCAATTAATCCGCTCAGTAGAGAATAGTCAAACAGTCCGAAGTCAAAAGTTTTGATAATAATTGAGGAGCAACAGCCAAGAGGTGTAAGCGCTTTGGCGGTCAAGAGAAAACTGAAGGAGAGGCGCCCCAACCGTCGATTCTAACGGAAGCTGCAAGGCACGTGCAGACGGGCGGGGCGCAAAGAGGAGCTAGCTAGTCAGCCCGGGAGGTCCCTGCGCAGGCGCAGAAACCCAGTTCTTATGGATACAATGGATCACAATCCAGATTAAGAAGAAATCCCCCCTCCCCACAGGAACAAAGTGGCCAAGAAGGAGGAGATAGAGTTTGTGCAAGATTTCCCCTCCAACAGGAAAATCACTAGGTAGAAGTCCATGGACAATGAGTGAGTAAACTCAACAAGCAGAAGGGCTTTGAGATGAGACACAGGATAGGACGAGGGGTGGAACAGGTAATAATGTTCTAGAGGCAAGACATGATAGACTGTCCAATAGGCCTCATGGTAACGGCAGCAACCCAAACCACACTACAGAATTCCTCTTCAATTAATATGCAGAGGTGGTGCCAGAGAGGATGCAAATGCCTTGCAGCATAATAGCTTCCTCTATATTGCTAGAACCTTGTGGTAACCTATAGAAAAAGCACCTTACAAATACTCAAAGTACTCTTCTTACTACACACATACACACGTTATATATAAAGAGCAGGTTCCCATGGGCTGTCTGTTTTCCAGATGGGAGCATTAATGTGAAATAGACAGGGAGGCGATTCTCACTATCGCCAAAAATCAGGCTAAGGGAGCCTAGCCCGCTATCTGAAGACCGTGAGAACCACTGGGCTTGCAGGCGAGCCCAGTTGCTCTCAAGCAGGTAACCCACTTACTGAGCCCCCCCGCTAAGCCCCCCGCTAAGCGAGTGCTCCGTTAACCGGGGTTTCCGGATCTTGTGTTGCTGCAGCACGGCTCCACACCGCAGCAACTCAAGAGGAGACCCCTGACTGGGAGGCTAAAAACAGCCTCCTGGCTCAGGGGTCTCTCTGCGCTTGCGCAGAGCATGCTGGAATTTCCAGGGGTTGCTCAGCCCCCAAACTCCCAAGCCCCTGCCGGCTCCGTGACAGACCTGGCAGTCGTGTGGGTGGCCAGTCCGGCCGCCCAGGGCTTCCCCTCCGCTCGTCTGCGGGGAGAGTGGGCTAAGCCTGCTCTCCCTACAAACCCGCTCTGGGCGAGTCTCACCAATCGCGAGACTCACCTCAGGGTCTCCACACCCCGCCCTCAGAAATTTAACATGTGTGACAAAGCTTGCCCCCTCTCCCAGAAATGCTTTGTCCTTCTTGTGCTCCCCCATTCCCCCCCACACACACCCCGGGGCCACCACTGCTGTGGTGCATTAACCAGAGACAGCTATTCTACAAGACACCACATGCAAGCTCTGCTTGTTGATCATAATTCTGAAGGCTATCCCCCTTCAGCTTTCTGGGCCTGTTGCTGGGATCACAATTTTTACATACACACAAGAGCTACTGGCTCTGTCTGCCCCTCTCTGTCTACTCCTGCTAACTGGGTAGAGGCACCTTTTTAACACGGCGATTCCCTTTATTTAGCAGGGGGAGAGCAACTGGTCCTACCCACCCCCAGCACAGGACCTCCAATGACTGTTGCTGGTGTCTTATCATTTTTAGATTGTGAGCCCTTTGGAGACAGGGATCCATTTAATTAATTAATTAATTCGCTATGTAAACCACTTTGGAAACTTTTGTTGAAAAGCAGTATATAAATATTTTGTTGTTGTTGTTGTTGTCTATTGCTTATCTCTTCTTAGCAGCCAACGTTCTCTGCTTGCCCTGCCTCCCAGCTCTTAAGGAAAATGAGCTGCTAAGAAGATAGTCAAGAGAGCAGGCTTCTATAGCCTGGTCAAAAATGAAATCGTTGTCAACTCCAAGATGACTGAAAAACTAGCTCCATGAGAGTGAGCTCACTGAACAGTGGCTATAAAAATGATTTGAACAAAGTATCATGTCGCCATTTGTGGCATATGCTTTAATACACTACAGTAAAACAGCAATAGCTTCCATCATGTATCTCCTCAGGATTAATAGCTGAAGCCTCGCCAATGAGTCATGTGGTTATCTGTAACCTGGGTAACCTCTCTCTTTTTAGCAAGCTGTTGAAAGGGGGACTGTGAAAGAAAATACACATCTGCAGGTTCTCTGCAAGGTTGGATGAGCAGGGGTGCTCTCTATCGATACTGCATACACAAAGAAATGGATACACACAAACCTGAACCATAGCTGTGGAAGGATCAAAAACTAGTTGGACCAATCCCCAAACTCACCAGGCAGGACCATCCAACAATATGACTTCAAGAAAACAACCTATGCAAGAAGAGAGCACAACTTATACCACGAGATGAGATCTGGTGCAGTGCATAAAACAGCTAGAACAAAATAGTCCCAGAGAGGGAAATGGTATGCTTCTGGAAAGGCAAATCAGTTTACATTATTTATTTGTATGTTTGTCTTTCAATTGACCTACCAATTATTCATTTTGAAATTTATACCATAACAGTGCCCTTGGGGCATCATACACAAAAAACCACTGCTGGAAGGGAGGTTTCACGGTATCCCCCAGGAAGATCGTGTGTGCCCATGTGGCTCGGGAGAGGTTGAAAGTACGGCCCATGTTATTTTACACTTCCAGTTTTATAATGATGCTAGATTTGAGCTTATTTGCCCTGAACTTGCCTTATAACCAGATTTGGATGGTAATTTATGTTTATCTTGTCTTTTAGCTGAACAGAACGTAGCCAGACTGTGGAAGGTTGCCAAATTTTGTTACATTGTGGGTAGGATACGTCTGGAGGTTAGGAATACTCCTTAGCTGGATATTTTACCGTTGTTAATTATAATCTTACTCCTTTATTTTATTTATATTTGTTATATTGATGTTGTTATTTGTATTTTTTATGTTCTCTTTTCTGGTCCATGACTGTAATAAAACTGAACTGAACACAAAAAACCAGCATAAAAACACAATTCAATAATTAAAATCACAGTCTTAAATCAGAAAAAAAAGAGAGAGGCATGCATACAGTATTGAATGGCAGCAATGAAAACACCCCAAGTGCCCTGCTCGTTTTTTTAAAAAAAGCCCCCCCCCATTTAAAAACAAGCAATCACTGCAAAAGCTATTCTATCCAGAGGATGCCACTACCAAGAAAGTCCTGTCAAATGGAGAAGTCCAATTTCTTGAGATAAAAGACCTCAGAACAGTAGTACATCTACTGGTCACCTCCAGACTTGATTACTACAATGTGCTCTATGTGGGGCTACCTTTGTACGTAGCCCAGAAACTGTAGTTGGTCCAGAATGCAGCAGCCAGGTTGGTCTCTGGGTCATCTCGGAGAGACCATATCACTCCTATCTTAAAAGAACTACACTGGTTGCTGATAAGTTTCCGGACAAAATACAAGGTTTTGCTTATAACCTATAAAGTCCTAAACAGCTTGGGCCCTGGGTATTTAAGAGAACACCTTCTTCGCTATGAACCGCCCTTTTGAGATCACCCAGAGAGGTTCCTCTGCAGCTGCCACTGGCTCTTCTAGTGGCTACTCAGGGACAGGCCTTCTCCATTGCTGCCCCAAGGCTTTGGAACACATTTCCTGCTGAAATAAGATCCTCCCCATCTCTTACAACTTTTAAAAAGGCAGTCAAGACACATTTGTTCACCTAGGCTTTTAATTAGATATTGTTTTAATTGTTTTTTAAATAGTTTTAATGTTTTAAATTTTAGATTGTTTTAGTGTGTTGACCTTTTGTTGTTGTTGTTGTTTTGTAAACCACCCAGAGATGTGTTTTGGGCGGTATACAAACGTATTATATAAAATAAAACAATAAATAAATAAATATAAATATCTAACTTCAGCATAGTACAGGAGCTGTAGTAGGGCCTCAACCAAAGGTCTGTGGAAAGGCAGTCAAGAGAGCATGCAAGAGGGCTAACAAGGTGGCAGCCAGGGTTTTAGGGTGGTTGGAGGAGCTATAATCCCCCAGCATGATTTACGATTCTCTCGTCCTGCATTATATGGCAAGAAAAGAATACATCTGTCGGAGGAAGGAGACCCGGCACATGTTGCCTGTCTGTGTTTAGGCATTTCTGTTATCCTCTATGGGTGTCTTTGTGGAGGGTCGGCATGCCCATGTACGTGTGCCTGACTGTGGCACAGAAAGTTGGAAGGCAAAGCCATGATGGTGGCTTGTTAAAGTTATATGAGATTAGCAAAATAGGTTCAGGTGAATTTAACCAGTTTTCCTTTACAACTGAAGAAAAGCTTTGGTTTGTGTTGAGTATGATTTAGGATTCTGACAGCTATCTGGTCAAGGGGCTGGATGCCCATAATTTGAGTTAATCCCAGATGACTCAGACAGATGACTCAGATAACTCAGGGTGGCTGAGTTACCGAGGATCAGGAGATGGGGTAGGACCTGTTCATGGCCTTCCAGCTATTCTTTCCCCCACTTGACACCACTATTACGGATAAAAATTGGTTAATAAACTGGGGGTGAGGTTGGATCTTGTCTGTCCCCTCCTTTGTTCCACACGTGCCGTGTTTCATTTCCTCAGTGCAATATATGCACAGATGGTCATTTTCACTGGTCACCTAGAACATGATCGACAGAAATACTACAGCACAAACTGACCAGCACCAAAAGGCAAGCCTCATCTCACAGTACCTTTAGTCAGACAGCAGCTGGCATCCTCAGACATGAAGAGAACCTGGTGACAGGATTAGTGCCATGTGGCCCCAGTTCATCATGACATAGAATAAAGCATTATTTAAACTATAATTAGCAATTTCCTCTAACAGCTTGAGAGCTGAAGCCTGCTGTGCAGTAAGTTTCCAAGCCTCCTGCTAGAAGTCAGACTGTTGCACATGCTCATCTTTGGCATGCAGATGCCCACCGTTCAAAGAGTCCTTTCCCTTATATAAAAGCCCTGCTGTGTTTCTTTGCTTCATTAATTACCAGAGGGCCTCAGCAGTGCAACTCAGGGTCGCAATAGGCCACCGAGCATTGATTATCAGAGCAAACATGCATTTTGTTTGCCCCTACAACCAAAGACTTGAGGAGCAAATTATCAGGCAAAGCTCACAAAGCTCATCACCACAGAGCAGAAATAAGGCTTCATAAGATTAATGCCTCAGCTTTGAAAACAAAAAGGTTGGGATTGATCAATGTGCTAAGAATCCTGCAGAATAAAGCCCAGAGCCAAACTAGTGCTGCTGATATTACCTAACACCCCGTCCCCTCCCACATCATAGGACACTTAGCCCTCTCTTCTCAGATAACTCCCCCCACGAGGTGTTTTTAACATGTGGGGGCCCAAAGAAGTCAGTCTGAAGAATGTAAATAATGTTGTATAATCATGCATCAAGCAACCCTTTTAAAAATATTGTTCTGAACATAATCAAATCAACCATTTCCCCCTTATGAAACGATCTCCCTCTCTCTCAAATGTAATAAATAAATAAATAAACACTCATGTGACTTCCAGGACCTCCTAGCAGCCCCATCAGAAAGGGAAAGAGGCAAGGATCCTGTCTAGAACAGAAGAGTCCAGAGGTTGTGAGCAGAGCAGCAGGGCAATGCAATTCCTTTTGTTTTCCTGCCTCCTACCCACCAATCCTCAGTGGTGACTGAGCTCACATGCCTGCAACAGGAGGGAGGAAAACATATCGGACTCTTAGGGCAGTTGATGTGCTCCCTCCTCCTTCTGCAATCTGGATAGGGAGGAGGCAGCAGTAGGGGGCAAACCTATTGCTCCCAATTCTGCTGCCAGAGGTGACTACAACATGCTTTACTGTAGGGCAGCTTTGGGAGATTGGGGAAAAACAATCATCTTCAGAGAGGTGGAGGAGAGAAAGAACAGATTGTATTTGTTCGGTATCTGTTTTCTTGTCCTCCCTTCTAGACCCTGTACTGTCTAAGCGACATCATTTTTCTGAGACATTTTTTCTGAGTTTGGGGCCTGCAGAGAATGCACAATTGTCACAGAAATGGCTGAAGACCACAGAGCAGCCATTAATTAATGAGGCTCAAGTTGCATCCTATGCACACTTGCCTAGCAGTAAGTCTCACTGAACTCAGTGGCACTTACTCCTGAGTATGAGTCCAATTGCATTCAAAGGGGACCTTAATTAATTGTACTGAAATGATATAATTTATGATGAAAAAATGATATAATTTATTAATATTAATTCAATAGTAGAATTGGAAGCTTACTTTTTAGAACTCTTTGGCTTCACCTCTGAATTTCAATCTCTCTTGTGCATGCACAAATGCACGCACGCGAACACACACACACACACACACACACGATCCACACACAGGGGCTCTCTGAGTCTGATTTCAACTTGGCTGGGCTCCTCCCTACACAGTTAAGTTTTCTTCTTTGCTCCCAGTCACAGCAAACAGGGCTCTGCAGTCAGCTGATGGGTCCTGGAGAGTATCTTTCCTACCAGTCACATACACAATTTGCTTGTGAACATGTAGGGGCCATGGTAAAGTAACCTAAAGGGCATTGGATACTTTTCACCCTTCCTGGAGGGTTGCTAATGCTGCTCCTCCCCTCCACTGCCTCTCCCTTCCCTACCATGGGACATGCCTCCTCTCCCTTCCTTCTCCTTCCCTCGTGGGGTACTACTACCAGTTTACTGCTTCCCCTTTCCCCTCTTTGCTCACTGCCCAGGAGGCTTCCCTATCATCATCATCTCCTCCTCCTATGCAAAGAGGAAGTCAGTGAAGGAGAAGACAAGTTCTGGGGATACCCAGTACTTTTGGAGGATACTGGAGATACCTTCTCTTTTGGAAGGAGGAAACAATGGGGAATCTGGCCAGCAGCTGCCATGGCAGCATGAGATTTGGGAAGAGGAGAAAGAAGGGACGCACCTCAGAGGGGTAAGAAGGGGCCGTGGCAGGCTTCCTGCTGACAGGGCCCGATGGCCCATGTCTGTGATTCTCCTAGAACTGGAAGTTATCAGGGACTGTTACCTGATGGTTGTGGCAAACCAGGGCAATCTGAAGGCATGCAATCAGTCAGTCAATCAATCATATTTGGGTACATTTTCTTTTGCTTAATTATCCCTGTTAGAGCTCAGAGGTGCTCATGCTCCTCCTCCCCTCAGCTCCCACTAGCCAACCTTTAGTAAGGACTTTAGCCCCCATACTTTCAGGGTCTATGCTTTCAGATTCAAGTACTTGATGACAATGTTAAACTTTTAATATGAACCTTACAACTCTTTTACATTTTTTTAAAAAAAAGGAATCCATTTTTTCTTATTAAATGTGCCTGTTAATATCACCTTAAAAGAATTCTAGAATAGTTAACTGACATCAGTAGGTTGCAAGCATCTAAAGGAAACTTAATGTAGGGGCTTGGGTATCACTGCAAGTATACAAATCCCGCAGGTTTCATATGTGCATAATTACCAAACCAGTAGAGAAATCTAATTAGCATGCCAAATATCACTTCAGATTGCTACATGTATCTCTTGTGACCTGCTTGTCACTGGAATAAGACCATTTGCAGTGTTATAACAGGGATAAAATGAAAAAAGGCTATATCGAGACAAATAACCGCACAACATTTACTCTCACTCTTTACTTTCAACTTGTGAAAACCACTTTTAATTTTCAAGACAGAAAGGACACTGTTTGTGTTTGTACTTGTGGCTACCTGGAAAGAGGTCATCAAAATGAAGATAGTTCTTCTACTGGTATAAAATATGAACAACTGCAGGATCATGCCTATTTTCTTTTCAGTTAGTGCTGAAATGGATTGTCTCATCCTTTCAAGAAAATGAATGCAGTTCAGTTGCCCTCATCCTGTTAGATGTTTCACAATGAAAGACTTTCCCTACAAGAAAAGGTCTAACTAGTTGGGGCTATTAAGTTTAGAAATATTATGATATGACTAGATATGGACTAGTTATAGTCTAGCCATATGGTCTAGATACAGTTTGATAAAATTATGCATGGTATGGAGAGAGTGGACAGAAAGAACCTTTTATTCCTCTCTCACCATATTAAAACTCAGGGCTGCCTAATGAAATTGGTTTTAGCAACTGATTCAGGACAAACAGAAGGAAGTGGTGCCTTATAACATACATACAATGGCCATTCACTTGGATAGCTTAAAAGATTAGAACAGAGGATCCCAACCTTGGGAGCTGGCGTTCAACAACATCTCTCCAGATGTTCTTGGGCCAGATCTCATTTCATCCTCAACCACTAAGGGGGTTGATGATCCCCCATTGATTTCCACAATGGAGCTGGAGATGATGGGAGTGGTCATTCAGCAATATCTGGGGACCAAAATTGAAAACCCCTGGATTAAATAAACGCATGGAGCATAGGTCTATCAGTGGCTCCTTCCACATTCAGAGGCAAAATATCTCTGGCTGTGTACCTCTGAACAGTGCTTGAAGCAATGAAGATGACTGTTGCCTTCAGCTCTTTTGTGGGCTTCCTAAAACCACCCAACTGACCACCGTTGGGAACAGGATGCTAAACACGGTGGACCCTTGGTCTGATCCACCACAGCTCCTCTGATGTTCTTAAGCTGGTTCGGTTGCAAACTCTGCTGAGGACCCTTTCCCCATATGCCCTCTTCATAATACACAGTTACTGTATGATGCAAGTACTCCATCTATAGGCTAGTATGCATGCACCCTATTTGCATGATGCTGATTGTGCAAATCAAGCCTGCATTTAATTTATTTTTGAAAAATTGTCTCACATTTCTTACACAGGCAATCCTAGGCAGCTAACTGCAAAATGTGAAGACATAATAAAGAACACAAATAAAAACACAAAAACAAAAGAAGGACAAAGTAACAACAGCAACAAACTGCCCTATGAATGGAGTGTTTGCATTATGATGCCTTGCATATTATGGAGGGTGGAGTGGGGTTGATGTACTTGCTTCTCCTCCACACACAAAGGAAATGTGTGTTGGGAAAATTTCACATGTCTTACAGAAACTCAATAAGCTTCCACTTGAAAATCCTCAGAACCTTTTCTTTGAGAGGAACCTGTTCCACTTCGAACTGCTCTTTTTCTGAAATTTCAGTCCCAACCCTAATTTTAAGTGTAGCAGCCACCTAATGGTGCAGTGGGGAGAAACCTATCTAGAGAGCAGGAGGCTGTTGGTTCGAACCCCCGCTGGTGTGTTTCCCAGAATATGGGAAATGGCTATATCGGGCAGCAGCGATATAGGTAGGTGCTGAAAGGCATCATCTCATACTGCGTGCATGGGGGAGGCAATGGTAAACCACTCCTGTATTCTACCAAGAAAACCACATGGCTCTGTGGTCACCAGGAGTTGACACCGACTCGACGGCACAACCTTTGTTTTCCTTTCCTTTCAGACGGAATGCCCAGTGGGATTTTTGACTTTTTTCTTTGAGAAGCCGCATCTCACTCAAAATCTCAAAAAAATGTTTGAAAGGCCATATTGTTTCAGAAACTTTGACATGTAGCATATAGGCCTGCTATTCAAGAAATACAAGCCCACAGTCCTCTAAGGTACAGATGATGTAATTAGTTGCACATTACTCTGGTTTGAGAGCAGAACATCTATGGCTGAACTCAGATGCAAGCCCACTCTCCTAGGCTCATCACTACCCACTAATATACACTGCTTCTCTAACAGCCACATGCATACATGATTTAACATGCATTAAAATTAATTTTCAAAGAGTTATGTATAGCAGTAGTAACAGTAGATTCTTTCCAGGCTTTAGACTAATAATCCTTTTAGCTACATGCACAATTATCTCATTTTAAAAGGATGAGATTATGCAAAGGAGTAAAATGGGCAAAGTATCTGATTTGGCATACAGAAAACAAATTATGCCAACAGCCCCAAGGTCTAAAAAGAGATCAATGTATTTTAAGATTTCCCCTGACTTCTGGATCTTTCCTTATTCATTGTACTTTCCAATTATGAGGTTTAATGAAGGTTCATGTCAGAAATCATCCCTTTTCCCTGAAGGCAAAGGGTATTAATATTGGGGGGGTGGTATGGTTCATTAATTTGCTCTGAAGTGTGTGTGTGTGTGTGTGTGTGTGTGTGTGTGTGTACATGCAAGAGAGCGAGATCGGAAATTCCCATGACCTTCTCAGAAACAGAAATAGCATAAATTATTGATAGGTACTGTTATTTGTATATAGGCTTTCATGTATAACGGGTTGGACTGCAAATGAAGTAGCTCTAAAACAATGCAGGCTTATACATCTGTTTTTGTGCCCCCTCCTGCCACATTATTAGTGTCATAGGATGCATTTGTTTTTGGTACAACTGTTTTTTGTTTGTTTGTTATTGCTACTCCCCACCACTCATTTGCTCACTTGCCCCCTCCCTGCAACTTGCTCACTCACTCACTCCCTGCCACTCACTCACTCACTCCATCCCCACTACTTGCTCACTCACCCTCTCCCCACTGCTCACTCGCTCGCTCCTTCCCCGCCGCTTGCTTGCTCTCCCCCTCCCCACCCGCTCACTCACTTGCCCCTCCCTGCCGCTCGCTCACTCACTCGTCCCCTATCCGCTCCTCTTCTCTGTCTACATATGGATGGAATCCCCACTGCCCAATCACCATGATGCTTCTGCTCTGTTAACTCTGCTTGGTAAAGCACTGTGTGGGTGGGGCTTGCCACATATGCCAGCGTATTATATATATAGAAGATTTTTAAAAGCTATAGCTTTTTACACTGCAAAATTGAGTGTATTCTTTTCCACGCTATAATACCAATGTCCATGATTTGTATAGTATTTATGAGGAATCCTTTTTTTTAAACAGAACTGCAAGTCAAAAGCTTGGGAATTTGGGAATTACTTTTGACCTGATAACAGTTACAAACTTTAGAAAATGTCCCTAGGAGACTGCAGGGCTGTGGATGAGCAACATGCCCTCTCAGCCATACTCCTCTGCCACTGCCTCGCTGCTCCTTGCCCTCACTCCCTGCTGAGTATCTAGCAGCCCAGCACTAAGGAGTTTGATCGTCTCCCTCCTCGTTCCAGTGAAAAGAGAGGTGACCAAACTCATCTTCCTTGTCACTGCATCCCTTTTGAGCCTCCCTAAAAATCTGTTCCTGTTTGGTGATTCTTGGGAATGGTATGGGGTGAAGCATGGAAGGCCTTTCTGAAGACCTTCCACAAGTGGCTCCCCAACTCCTTCTGCAGGGATTTCCACCCCTCCCTACAGTCCCACGCACCACCTTCCACATCATTCCCAAGGCCCCCAACTTTCAAAAGTGGCATTTAGGAGAGCTCAGGGAATTGGACTTGCATGATATCCCTAGGGCAGCTTGTTTCAGTGTTCCACCATGCTTAAAACTATACAGTTTCCAAAAGGGGACACAATAAAATTAAAACTAAACAAATAAAGAATCCTGAGTCTAGAATGATAGCAAGTTCCATCAAGTTCCAGGGAAACTGGTTAGGGAAGAGAAAGGTTCAAGGTAAATCTCAGTACAGAAAGAAATTGTATTAGCTCTCACAAACAGCAGGTGAGGAGATAAATCTGTCCCTGGGCAACACATCACAGACCACATTTATATATCTGGATGTTGCCCATTTTCTCTACTCCAAATTAAACAAGCCCAACTCATTCAGTCTTGTCATATGGGATATTCTCCAGACCTCTAAGCAATTTAGTTGCTCCCCTCTGGATTATTTCCAGCTTTTATATATCTTTCTTGAAGTACGTCAATGAGAAATTAACAAAGAACTCAAATGCAGGACTCACCAACACCAGGTAGAATGGGATATACTGTAGTCTGGGAGCGTGTGTAATTTCATGGCAAAGTTTGGGAGGAATTTATACGGGTGGCTTTATTTGACTTGAAAACTTCTCTAGATGAAGAATTACCATGGTGTCATGGTTGCATGCATGTATTTTAGTCTTAAACTGGCAGATTTCCTATCTGATTTTAATGTTCCTATCTATGCAACCCAGTACTGTACAGAATTTGTTATATTACTGATTGACAAACAACCTACAGTCCTTTTCTACACTGCTATGTACTAGAAGTAGTGGTAATAAAGTAGTAATCAAATTGTTCCTACCCAATTTCAGACTTTGTAGTGATGCTTATAAAATTTAATCCTTTTTATTTCTGCTCATTTTGTGAACTTGCTGAAACACTTTTTAGTTATGGTCCTGGACTCCAAAATACTTGCAAACCTTGTGTCAGTAAAACCATTTTACTTGTGTACTTTCTATATCCTCCCTTCAAATAATTAAAGAATGTATTAAATAGCACTAGACCAACATTTGTATTTACAAAAGTGTTTGCTGTGTCACAGGAACAGAGAGTGTGTGTCCTCATACTCCTTCAGGCATCTATATTAGGAAACTTCCTCCTGGATTATTGAATTTCTAATATCTACAGAAGCAATTACAATTAGAGGACACCTCTAGACTGCTGGACAGGTATGCTAAAGATAGAACACTTGAAATTTCTAACCATTGGCAGCCGCTGTTCTGACATCAAACAGTGAGAGATGAAAGACATTTGAGGTAAGTCAAGAACTACTCTATCTACAAATACCTAAACTGTGTCTAGGAAGAAAGTTGTCCAAGTATACCGGATCATACTTGGAATTAAACTGTTAGAGATATCCGCTGGAATGGTCCAATATGACTGAAGGGACACTTGCTCTCCCCCTGCTAAATATGAGTCACCATTTTACAAGGTGCCTTTTTGCCAGATTAGCAGGGACTGTTTGGCTGGCCCAATAAATTTGCTCATCATATGTTTGCAGTTCCAAATGAAAACCCTATCAATTGCTGTGAAAGGCATCTGAACCCCCAATCTTATTCACCCTCCTCACCACAAGTTTGTGTATCTAGCCAATGATCTTCCCCCTTCCCCGCCCCCCTCACCTGATGAAATGGGTCAGGAGGCAGGTTCAGGAAATGAAATATTTGTATTGGAAACTGAACCTGCTGGTTAATCACATCACTAATCCAACCCTAAGAAACCCCAAGAGAAAACTGTTTTACGTCTAGATAAAGGATAAAGGTAAAGTGCGCCGTCAAGTCGATTTTGACTCCTGGCACCCACAGAGCCCTGTGGTTTTCTTTTTTAGAATACAGGAAAACATTGCCTCCTCCCGTGCAGTATGAGATGATGCCATTCAGCATCTTCCTATATTGCTGCTAACCGATACAGGAGTTTCCCATAGTCTGGAAAACATACCAGCAAGGATTCGAACTGACAACCTTCTGCTTGTTAGTCAAGCTGTGCCACTTATATCTAACTTGTGTCATATTACCAAAAAAGGTGTAATGAAAATTACTGGTACTTATTATCCTGTATCTACCAAAGACAACCACAGGCCTCTGTGGTTGCCAGGAGTCGACACCGAATTGATGGCACACTTTACCTTTTACCTTACTCTTTGCACATTGAAAATGTCAAAAAGAAAGCGATACCTATTTTCATAGCTCATGCGCATGCGCAGTAGCTTAAACAGTCTGGGTCACAATCTATACAGCCATGAAGAAAATAACTGGTCTAAAACTTTGTTTAGATGCTCTGCTGTTCTTGTTGCTACCCTGAACCCATCCCCATTTATCAAGAGTAAATATAAACTGATTTTTTGTATAATAATGGCTGTCAGAATAACCTATGTGCAATATTAGAAACTAATAACAGTCTGATCTATAAGAGAATAGCAAAACAAGCAACATAAATATGCCATTATGTCAAAATAGGTGCAGATATGTCACCTGCTCAGCTGAGATGGGATCAGGATGCAATACACAAAATGTACCATATTCAATATCAGCATTGCAAGACAGTGTTGTACAGCACACAGTGATTAACTGTATAATATGATTCTGCAAACATTTCTTATTACTTATTTTCTTGAACAAAATACTAGAATTTTTGCATGCGACATAATACTAAGAATACTAGGAATTTTGCATGCTACAACTACAGTATCTCCTTCTATTCCCAGACTAAACACATCTGATTTTACTCTGCAAAAACAATGTCAGTGTAGCACACCCTCTGCTGGTCAAAGGCATTCTTTACACTGTATGACACACACTGATAATCTACAGATTAAAAAAAAAAGTCTTTTGTGAGATTAGGTTTTGAAATACATATGCATGTATATTAATATTGAACATTTTTCTTTCTTCATATGGTGAATTATTTGTCACTCTTTCTTTGATATTTGTTTAGTTACATTTGTAGCTAACAGTCTGGTCAAATAACAATCTAACATTAGACTCAATTTTCTGTAATAAAAAGTTCCCCCTCCCCACCGCCAAAAAAAAGCATACAAGACTCCTTACCTTGGGCTTTTCATCCAGTATTTGCTGACGAATCTCCTTATGTTTCTCCACAAGTCTTTCCTGCCTTTTACTCTGAGCATCTTCTAGCTGTAACAGAATAGCGGAACAATTTATTGCACTCAATATATACACTGGCATTTTAGTCCCCCAATTCTATCTTAAAGTAATTCTATTCCATATAATATAGGATCTCTCATGTAAACAAACTGAGCAGAATATCTGAACATTACTTTTTAAAATAAGGTATTGGCATTTAAAAACATTACTGGCTGAAACCCAGATTAATGATGTATGCACAAAGGGAAGTTTCATGAGCACAAGGAAGGAGGGGCAATTTTCACTGAGACCCTCTTCAGCCCTTTGTGCCTCCTATAAATCTGTCCTGGAGGTTGTGGGGCCCTCAGGGACATTTTTTCAAGCGACAAAGATGACTGATAAGGGAAGGGGGGGATCAGCAAAAATTGCCTGTCAACCATTGCTTATGTGAGATGTTCTTCTGTGTATGCATTGTTAATCTGGCCAATGTCCTTAAAGCACAATCCTTCTGAGTATGCTTACTCAGAAGAAAAGCCCTCTAAATTCAATGAGACTTACTCTCTTGTAAGCGTGCTAGGATTACATGCTTAATGCAAAATTTGTGGAACTTCCATTTACTTTTAGTTTATAACTTTATATTTACTGGAAATGTAGACTTCAAACAAAAATACCCAGAGAAACATTTTTAGTATACAGGTTATTAATTATATCGTTTGCTCACGTTAATAGCTTAACCTATGACCAGGAGATCTGGCAATTTATACAACAGACCACAAAGAGGGATGAAAGCCCTCCAACCAATTGGGGGAAACAAATGTAGAAACAGAGAAGGAAAGAAAATTGTAATACAGTCAACATATCTGATTTTGCTTTGTTAGTAGATTTTTAAAAAATCAGACCCCTAAAAACTATATATTGCTTAATCCTTCTAATTTTTCATTACAGTGGGTGGCAATTTTTAACATCAGTGTCTTTTTTAAAAAGTGGCATATGCTCTAAAAGGATTGTAGCCTAATTGTCTGGATTCTAATTTCTGTGTTATTTTAAACTGTAATCTTGCTTCCTTTTAAAAGCTCAGCATTAGCTCAAAAGACTATTTTAAACTTCTTTGCCATTAACATAAAAGAAGGAAGGTAGGTGCTTTTTATATTATTATTATTATTATACCACCAAGAGATCAAGACTTTGTTTACTACAACATCCTTCTTAGGGACAAACTACATGTTACACCAAGATGTCTATAATGCAACTCGCAATGGCTCCTTTTTCTGCAGCTTTACAGCTTCCGAAGGCCTCCAGTTTGAATGGGGAAGTGGCAGGAAGCAAGAAGTGCTTAACTTGTGCCCTGACAGTCATTTGTGCTTCCAAACTCTGGGAAACCAAATGGCAGGCAAACATGCACATGGAATCCCATGGGAGAAGAGTAGACTGGGGAGGGCGCGGGCAGAGATCTGAAGCAGAAAAAAACATTGGTTTTGGCACTGGTTCCCTATCTGCTGTCTTTCAACTTAAAATGAGTTTGTTCCAACCCTTATTTTGCTCACCAAAAAAATATTTCCTTGGTGCTACATTGCATGCATTTGCAAGTGAGAGTTTGCCCCTTACATGATGCTGGCATCACAGAAGCCATGGCAACAGGGCTCCTTTCTGAACAGCCCCTGCTAACTGAGATGGGCACGAAGTGTTTCGGCACCTCTAATACGAAGTGCTGAAGCACTTCAAGCGGTCCCAGCCGAATTGTTTTGGCAGGGTGGTGGGGGTGGTGAGCAGATGGAGATAGGCAGGTCTTACTTGCCGCTCAGTCGCTCCTCTGCTGCTCCCCACTGGCCCACTGCGGTGCTGTCGGCATTAAATGCCACACCGTGTGGCTGAAGGGCTGCTCCCAGTAGCCCGCGGGCAGCATCAGCATGTAAATGGAGTCAGCGCATGCGTGGACGTCATTTACGTGCTGTTGCCACCCACAGGCTGCTGGAAGCAGCTCTGCAGCCACGTGGCACTGTGTTTAATACCGCTCTCCACCCCCCCATCCCCAGATGTGCGCGAAATGCTTCATGCACACCCCTAGCACCTCTGGTGGCTCTCTTATATTTAGCAGGCGGAGAGAAACTAGCCCTGTCTAACCACAGCACAGCATCCCTCCATTGGCTGTTGCTGGTGTCTACCGCATGTTTCTTTTCAGACTGTGAATCTTTGGGGGCAGGGAACCATCTTTATATTTATTACTTTTTCTTTGTAAACTGCTTTGAGAACTTTAGTTGAAAAGCAGTATATAAGTATTTGTAACAGTTCCTGCATTATTCGGGTCAGCTGAGAATCCTGTGATTCTTCCCCATGCCAGCACTGACAGAATTTTTTGGCTGAGACTTTCCTGGAAATTGTTTCAGATAACCCACAAATCTGGAAGTGGCCTTGCACCGAATCAGGCCACTGGTCTCTTTCGCTGACTCTTGGTCTCTTCTGACTGGCAGCGGTTCTCCAGGGTTTCAGACAGAAATCTTCCCCACCCCTGCTGCCTGGATCCTTTTTGACTGGAGGTGCCAGGGACTGAACCCAGAGTCTTCTGCATGTAAATCACATTCTCTGCTACTGAACTTTGGCTCCTCTGTGGTCTCCACTGCATGGGTCTATCTTCTGTTTCTGGGCAAAGACATTGCATGGCCTACTCCCTTCACATTTCTAGAATCAACTGGCCAGTGTCTTCCTCAAGACCTTGGGAATTAATGGGACCTGCCTGCTGCATGGAACTGAATGGGGACCATTCTCTTAGAGGTAGTCAACACCCTGTGCTGAGCTGCATCATTTCAGACTGCAGGGGAAGACTGATAGGACTGAACGTCACTCCACAAAAGAAATGGTCATATTTTAGCCTAGACCGTCTCCTTGCTTTGCTAGATTTCTATGAGCAGGGAGAGTTTTTTCCCATGTGGAAGCATTCAGTTGGGAGCCCACCCCTACAGTGCAAAGCAGCACAGATTTATTATGTCAGTATTTGGGGTTAGGGGCTGAAGTATTTAAGATGTGGGCAGCGGGACACTAATGCACACAGTGTGCAAAGATCTTTTAATCTGATTTTATTTTTGCGAATCACCTAGACCCATCTGGGTGAGATGGTATAATAAATCAGCATCGGCATCTTCCCTTGCCAGTGTTGATGACGATGACAAAACATGGATTCCTTTCCATGGGTCTCAGGGATTTTCACATCACTCTAGTGGGGCAGATCAGACCATGCAGCTCATCTGCTGTTTCCTGATTCACAAACACCCATAAAGACAGTGCTGCATGTTATGGACAACATGGAAAGCTACTGAAAAAAGCATATACATGCTCCCCTCCCTCTTTTCTGTAACACTCAGGAACATCTAGCCCATGTAATATTATCATTGTTTTATGCATTTTATTTCCCCACTAGTGGAATCCAATGATGTGGTCCCAGGAAGGAAATTAAGTGATGTCACAATACAGGTAAGCATCCCTAAACATTAAAGAGGGGAGAATAGAACCCAGGGGATAGAATTTTGATATCCTCAAGTTGCCTACAACTTGTAATTCTACCCTAATTTTCTAATTGATAGTTTAAAAATTTTTAATACTGGGTTTTAAATGTTTTAAATGATTTTAATTGTTAATTGATTTGATGTTTTAAATGATTTTCATTGTAAACCACCCAGAGACGCAGGTTTTGGGCAGTATTAAAATATTTAAAATAAAATAAAATAAATAGCGTTATCTGTTCTAATACAGTAGAGATAATGGTCTGATAGTATAAATTAAGTGTCAAACTATCTATTACAGCGTAATTTTTTTTAAAGCCTTTGTGTTTTGAGTGTTCAGCTCTGCAACATGCCAAAAGCTCACTACCACACACAAGTATGGTCACTCAAGAGAGTATGATTTCCATAAAGTCTGTGGTTTCTCTCTGTCCCCCATTGTAAACCATGCTGAGCACATTCTTGTTGAAAAGGATCATCATCATCATCATCATCTCCTCTCTTTTCTTCTGAATAGATTTAGCTTTGTTGTCGGCCATGTCAGCATTGGCTCTTACCAATGTTCTGGTTCCCCCAACCCAGCGTCCTGACAACTTTTCAAAAGGTTCTCCGAAATGGTGCAAGCTTCAATGTTGGCATGAAGCAGAGCATTCACAAACTAGCAACCATATGCCCTGTAACATTATGGCATCACCAAACAGAAATAGGTGACTTAGTCCAAAGAGAACCACAAATAGCACTGCTCATTGCAAAGTACTGGTAATGCCTGTAAAGCAATTCTTCCCATTTCAAAGAGCAGCATTTGGACATTACCTTGCCATGCAGGGCACTTTCCAGACTAGCTGCTTATCAGCAGCAAAATGCCTCCGTTTGGGCAAGTCGCATTCGGAACATAAACAGCGGGGGGGGGGGCAGTCTCGCAGCAACTAACAACCCGAAAAAACAGCAACTTTTTCACACCGGATATATAACATACTTCCTTTATATCGCAGTGATTAAATTCGCAACAAGGCATTGGAAATGTGAACGGCACCCTGCTCTTCGCGTAGGGACTGTGATGTCACGACCCAGGAAGTATGAAAGAACACTTCCGAGATACGTCCTGACCCCATTGTAGGGTCTAGTCTGGAAAGCGCCCAGGAGGAACAGGGGTTTTAGGTTTGCCTTACTTTCTTTTCCCTCTGCAATATCACATCTGAAACACTACTTTCAGCATCTCCCAGATGCCTTGCTATTTCAGACGTAATAATGTTGTGGAGGAACACTTGAGAATTCTGCTCCCACACAGCAAGATAATGTCAAAAGTGGCTCTTGACAATCAACAGAAAATTACAAACTGAGTTGACAAAAATGTTAGCACTGGAAGAAAAAAACGATTATTGTAAAAGGTTTCTTTGCATGAAGGACTAAAATTACTCTTATAAGCAATGAAGGACTAACATTACTGTTATATAGATTTTCTGTAGCTATAACATGATTACTCCATGGAAAAGCAGTGTAATTGAAAATGCCATGCCATATGCATATACAGGATATTTTATGAACATATATATGCAGTGGACTCACCCTTTTAATGAATTGCACCACTTCCTGGATATATGACCGAATCATTTCTGTCTTCTCCCTGAGAGCAAGATTAAAAGCTACTAATTCCACTCAAATGATTTTTTCCCCTCATATCACTAAACAGTTTGCTGGATTCGGCCACAAAGGATCTGCTTGTAAATTGCTCCTAACATGATATAGCTGAGTAAGAGAAAACATAACACAGAGACTGCCAAGTGTGTTATATCCACTAGTGATTGTAAATGGTTTATCATAACATGCTACTGGGCTACACAAACTTGGCTGGTGGGCAGGACACTAAACCTAGTGCAAAAGAAAATGAAAGAGCCGGCAACTCTTGGAATAGTTTCTAACTATATGTACAGAAACCTCCTTGAGTCCATGATCCATCTCTCTCCTCCTCTTCCCCGGAGACTTTTACACATAGCAGGCTTTACCGCAAGTTTACTGGGAGGCTTTAATGCGAACTCGAAGTTGTCCCCCAAACCCGACACAATTGGTGGATTTTTTTAACCCCAGGTATAAATTGGGCTATACTCGAACGTGCTGTGAAAAATCCAAATTGTGTGTGAACTGCTCCCTGATGACTTGTAGGGACTTCGGGGTAAATGTGGCCGATATGTGAATGCACCCCCTCCATTCCGGAGGCGATGCGAATTAAAGGGCTTTAAAAGTCCCATGTGAAAAACTTCCGGGGATGGAGTTCTGACCAATCACAATCTGGGCTGGTACTCTAGGGGTTCCAACTGGAGAAAAAACCTTTCTGGAACAGACCCCAAACCTCTTGCATTCCAGTGGATACTGGGATTGCTTCAGAAGCAGCATAAGGCAGATGTGGCAATTTGTAGTCATTGCTCCCTCATACTATCAGAAGGCAATCAAGCATGAAGCAAGGATTACATAGTCTGCAGGGTGTCCTCATGCTGCACTAGGTCTTGCCTTTTCACACATTCAAAAGCCTTCTGTAAGGCATGGGGGTGATGATGTCGCCAGCCCCTTGTTGCACTGGGAGGTCTCAAATCATGTCTAGAGAGCACTAACACACACACACACACACACACACACACACACACACACAGCAGAATCCATGCCAAATTCCACAACCTACTCTAGAATTTTGGCAAAGAGGAATGCGTTCATTCCTTCCAAAAATTTTAGTAGCCCAAAGAAAGCAGTTGTGTTCATACTCTTCGTCTATACACATAATCCATCTGTATTAGAATATACCAGGTTCTTTTTCCATGGCTAGTAAACTGTATTTATTTCCTCAGTTTCTTCTCTTGACTTTTTCTGCAGAAAATGCTGGGGATTGCAGTGCTCAGTACAGGTACCTTGGGAGATGCAACTGACTCCGGTTCAGGCCGGATCTCAGACCGACACAATATCACTGGAGGGCCTCCTTACTAAAGTATAAATGTTATGCACATAGGTTTGGCAACTATTTGAATGGGGACTCTGCTGAACAGAAGCCTAGGACTAAATGCAGTAGCAAGCTGCGCATCAGCACAATTACAGACTACCTCCAAAATCAGGTAGACAACCACGTTTTTTAAAGCAGAGGTTTTATGTTTTCATTTACTTTTTATTTTAGTAACATCTAACTTGACTTTTCATGTTAGAAGAAACACAAGGTGTACAATGAAAAATTAAAAATAATAAAACACAATATCAAAGAGACAAAACAATAAGACCTAGCAGTAAAGTACAGTAAAACCAGCATAAGAGCAGTATAAAAACATCAGTAAAAGAATAGATTTACTGCCTGGGTCAATATCTCTTATTGTTATGTATGGCTTATTTATTCTGATATTAAACAACTGCTGTCCAGTTCCACTAAGCTCATAATTGACTGCCTTCTGGCACAGATGTACAGAGGCGCAAAAGCAGGTGCCTTCACTTTTATTCAGTGTTTCATATTCTGGAATATGGACTCTGGAAGGCAGGCAAAGAAATGTCAGGAATGGCTTGCTGAATTCATTTTCATCAAAATAAATGATGTTGCAGGGTTCCTCTTATAAGTCTTCAAAGCTGATTGAACTACTAGATGTCTACAGCACTCCCACAGCACATTTCCCCTCATCTTGAGTGGAAAGTCAATTTTTATTATACTAATTTCAGACACTTCATTTTTGTTTGCATTTTCATTTAGGACCAAATGCCTCACATCCTTTCTTGGTAGAAATCCCTTTGATCTTTGAAGATGTCTGTTCTGTTATTGCCAATAAACAAACAAACCGATGCTATTATGCAAACATGCATATATAGCACTACTTCAAGGCTTTTTTTTTTTTTTTTGCTTTTTTTAAAAATTCAGAGCTTAATATACTTTGGAGTGCAATACAGCTCCCATTTAAGTCGGCAGGACCTTGGACACCAAGTTCAATGAGAGATTAATTTTGCCCTTTGTGTTAGAGCCAGGGGCACACCTAGGTAATTTTGGTGCCCGGACCTGAAGGGGATTCGGAGTCCCTCCCCCCACCATGAGGCCCCCACTGCAGCAAGCCCCCCTTAATTTTTTTTTAAATGCAAACCTTTGTTGGGCTTCCTGCTGCTGCCTGCCCCACCGCTGCCCGTGCCCGCTGCTGCCCCTGTTGCTGCGCCGCTCCTTGCCCTTTTCATGGCCGCCATGTGTGCAGCCGGGTGGGGGGGGGTGAGTTGAGCAGGCCTAGGACTCCCTTGTGGTGGTGGGCAGTGGCAGGTGGTGGCAGACACAGCAACTGGTGGGCCCATCCGTCTGGGCCTTCACTGCCTACGCAGTGGGAATATCGAGCCGCCACAAGACCAGGATGTCACAGGCTTGCGACAGCTTGATATTCTCACTGCACAGCCGCTGCGCCTGCCACCGACACCACAGGGGAGGCCTAGGCCTGCTCGCCTCCCCCTCCCCCTGGCTGTGCACATGGTGGCTGTGAAAAGGGCAAGGGGCAGCATGGCGGCCAGAGCAGCAGCGGGTGTGGAGAGTGGCGGGCTCAGGCAGGAGTGGGGCAGCAGGAGCCCCCCCCCCCGCAAGACATTTGGAGCCCTCCGGGCTTATGAGGCCACAGACCAGGGCCCCAGGGTCCAGGGGTAAGAGTGCCTCTGGTTATTGCTTTCTAAAAAATAAAAATAAAGAGATAGCAATGAACATATTACATTGAGTCAGACCATTCATCCATCTAGCTCAATACTGTCTATTCTGGCAGCAGCTTCTGTACGGTTTCAGACAGAAGTTCTGTCCCATCTCTACCAGGAGATGCCAAGGACTGAACCTGGGACCCTCTGCATGCAAAGTAGGTGTGCTACTGATAATTTCTAGACCCTTTTATAACTTTAGCTACCATTGATAATTAGGATGCTGTTCTTTCAGCTGTAGAATCAGGACTGCTCTAAAATTATTGCAGAATGGGCTTTTGAGTAGTCACTTTTAAGCCTATGGAACTCTTTCCCCAAAGAGGTCCCATATGGACCCTGGAGTTGTTTCAAAATGAGCTTCCCAAAAGCCTCATTTTTGTCAGGTGAAGAATTAATATTGTGTATGGCTGTTAATTATTTTTGATCTATCTACTATTCAGTTGTTTTTAGATTGCTTTCTTGGTGTTCTACTGAATTTTATTCATTTGATTAGGTTTTGTTTTAGAGAAATAAAATATGAGGACAATTTAAGGCAGCCTATGGTTCGAATCCCCGCTGGTATGTTTCCCAGACTATGTTTCCCAGACTATGTTTATTTCCCTATATTTATTTCCCAGACTATGTTTCCCAGACTATGGGAAACACCTATATCGGGCAGCAGTGATATAGGAAGGTGCTGAAAGGCATAATTTCATACTGTGAGAGAGATGGCAATTGTAAACCCTTCCTGTATTCTACCAAAAAAACCCACATGGCTCTGTGGTCGCTAGGAGTTGATATCGACTCAACGGAACAACTTTACTTTTATGATGTATGATGGAATATTGTACCACCTGTGCATCTATCACAGTACTATGAATTTGGGGACACAATTCTAAACAGTTTGAAGCCTATGTAATTTAGAGCTCACCATTTTCCCTTATGTTTATTTATTTTATTTTTATTTATTTCATTTCATCTATATACTACAAACCACTTTAAAAAAAATAAAAGCACTTAAACTATTAACATAAAACTCATTTGCAAACCATTTATATCCAGTCATATATTATTAAAAGTCTTTTGCTGGTCATAGGAACATAGGAACAAAGGAAACTGCCATATACTGAGTCAGACCATTGGTCTATCTAGCTCAGTATTGTCTTCACAGACTGGCAGCAGCTTCTCCAAGGTTGCAGGCAGGAATCTCTCTCAGCCCTATCTTGGAGAAGCCAGGGAGGGAACTTGGAACCTTCTGCTCTTCCCAGAGCGGCTCCATTCCCTGAGGGAATATCTTGCAGTGCTCACATATCAAGTCTCCCATTCATATGCAACCATGGCAGACCCTACTTAGCAATGGGGACAAGTCATGCTTGCTACCACAAGACCAGTTCTTATATACTTATAACTTATAACTAACTTATTAAAAGTCAGGCTGAAAAGATGGGTCTTTATGGGTCTCTTGAAGGCCTCCAAAGATGATAAAACTCTTATAACCATGGGGAGTGTGCTCTACAAACTAGGGGCAACAATTAAGAAGGCCTGATCCCAAGTTATGTTCCACGATGAACTTTAAGAATAGCCCAGGGTGCTCTCTTGACTGTACTGACTGTGCAGAAAGTTCAAGTAATGTCGAGATGCTGAAGCTTGGGTTGCTTAATGTATGTGCTGTCTGTTCCTTTGTTTTTCTTTCTTATTTTATTATGTTCGTAATGTTTATGTTTATTCTCTTGTTTCTGAACTGGCTTGGGTTGCTCCTGCAAAATTATAATGTTTTAAAATAGAAATAAGTAAAAGAAGCAAGAAAGATGCTCTTGAGGGTTGCTGCAGCTGTGGAACTTCTTTGGTGAGAGCTTGGATAACATTCAAACATATTTCTTGAAAACATTCAAAGGGGTAGTTCAAACATCACATGAAATCACAGTTAAATCTTGGCTTTGTGCATCATTGCCAGGCCTTGAGATTATGTGCTCCCCTCTCCCCTGCTTGTGTGAGCCTCAGCAGAATTCTACTTCTGATTGTGGTTAAAAACAAAACAAGATAAATTATTACTTTCAAACCAGTCAATCTAGGTTTATTCTGACCAAATTCCTCGAAATAACCTGAGATCTGAAACACACTTCAAACTTTGGGTTCAGATCTTGGCTTATTTCAAGGAATTTAGTTTGAATAAACCAAGATTAGCCTATTTAGATGTCACCATCAATCTTGATTTGTTTTTAATTGCAATCTGAAGTAGAATTCTTCTGAAACTTATGTAGGCAGGAAAGGGAACATGTGCTCCCGAGGCTCAGGGACGTCAAATGGAACCAAGATTTAACCATGGTTCCATGTGATACCTGAACCAGCTCAAAGATACTGGTTGTGATCCAGCTAAAGTTAGTCATGACTAAGTGCCAAGTAAAGCAATAGAACGTAAGTGAATCACAACTTATTCAAGTCCATTAGCTTAACAGGACTTACAGTGCAAACCCGAGCATGTTTATTTAGAAATCCCAGTTACCCAGCTTACTTCCTAGTAAATGTGCTTATGTTTTCAGCCATTCACAAGAAACTTTAGCCGAGTGGGGCTTTTATTTTGGATGAAATTTTATGAGCAGAGCTAAGTAGGAAACAATCAACTGGCAGTAAGTACTATGCTTTTATAAAAACTATGTTTCTAATATTTTGTTACTAGTCTTGATCCAAAGAATGGAGAATTTCCTACACCAAAATGAATACATCAATAAATAGAATTACTCACAGATGTGTGTCTGTGCCCACAGAATACTCAAATTGACCCTCAATTTAAGCTTCTTATAAAATATATTCCCTTCTCAAAGGAAATCCTAAAAGCGTAAATTGTAAAGACAGGACTTACTCATCCATTTGATTTCTATCCTTTGATTTAGCTTCTGTAATTTTCTCCTGCCTCTTTTTGTCCATTTTTTTCTTCAATTCTTTCTTTTCTCTGCAACAGAAGACAATAATTTAAAAAACTAAACTAAGTCTAAAAAAACACAATGGTTTGCTTAAAATATACCTTACCTTTCACATGTCTCTTTCAGTTTCTTTAGTTGATTGCTCTGGCATTCTTCTGCTACATCTATCAGCTTCTGAATAAGCTGGGGTCGGGGGAGAGAACAGCCATGTGATTTATTTCTTTTATTTATTTATCATATTTTTATACTGCCTGGTATATGCATCTCTAGGTGGTGTACAAATTTTAATATTAAAATCACAGATTAAAATACATCAAACAATAAAAATATAAAACAAATCATTAAAATTCTAATTAAAAGCTTGAGAGAACAGGAGAGTCTTGAGGGTCTTTCTGAAAACAAACCGAGAAGGAAATGCTCTTATTTCAGCAGGGAGCATATTCCAAAGTATATTCCATGTTATAAAATTGTGTGAGCCACATTTCATTGCTGAATCTTCTGAGCATATTAATCTGCTCTAGCCACAAATCCTGAGGATGGATAGTAACGTTTCAAAATAACAAAACACTTTCCGGATAGGGCTGGTCCACGTCTCCTGGGTGAATGAGGTGGTGTGACAAGCAGCTGCCTCCCCAGCAGTTCAGAGTGTGCTACTCTTTTCTCCAATGTTTACCCTCCATCTCCCTAGCAGGTCTGCTCTCTTCCATCCCCATGGTGGCTCCTTCCTTCCTTACCCCTGGTCCTCCTTATCCCCTTATCTTACACTGGTGCCATCACTAATCTTGTTCCTTCCTCCTCCTGCTCCCAACAATTTCATTCTCAAAAAACAGAGGGGAAGGAAGGTGGGGGGAGGAGGTGTGTAGCAGAGTAGAGCACTGGGCTAGAAGCTGTGGGCCAGCAAAGACAGCTGGAAGTGGCAGTCTGGCAGAGGTGGGTCATGCAGGGGGCTCCTGGTCTTCAAACCTTGGGTCCTCAGATGATGTTGGACAACAACTCCCATCATTCCCAGCCACAAGGGCCTTCAGCCATTGTGGCTGGGGATGATGGGAGTTGATGCCCAATGACATTTGGAGACCCAAGGTTGGGAACCCCTGGCCTACTCTATATAGGCCAGGGGGTCTGTAATCTGTGACCCCCGAGCGACATGCGTTTGCTAATAATACACAAATGTGTATTGGGTACACAAATGTGGCTGTTTGCTAATATGAATATGTATGTGTGTGTATAGTTATTAAACTGTTTTGGTAATAAGTAGCAAACAGAAAAGGAGAAGCTTACTATAAGCTGCGTTTGATTACCCCCATAAATGTTTTTTCTCTCTCTCTTACATCAGTTAAAATTAGTATTGATTAATCATGTTTTGGGGCATATAGCTTGTATGTGTGTGTGTATATATATGATGCAGTTTTCAAATATTTTGGTAAAAACAAGAGAGATCTCTTCTTCTTTGAAAAGTTGCTTTCTTCAAGGTCTCAGACAGGGATCTTGGTAGATCACCTGCAATCTTTGTAATTGGTAATCCTTCTGCATGCAGAACAGGTGTCCTACCCAAGGAGAGCCACGAATGGCAATTTGTGATCAGATGACTCAAATCACACTAGTCCGGAAGTCGCCTCTTCCCACATCCTGTGCACCTTATGCTGTGCTGACACCTGTTGCCAGCAGCCTAGTGAGCTCCTTTCATGGTCTATTGATTATCACCAACCCAGTCTTTATGAACATAGGCTCCAACTGTCCTTATTTACCAGGGATAGCCCCTATTTTCAGGACTCTGTCTTTGGTCAATTACTGCCCCTACTTTTGCCTCTTGGGGATGCTTTGTCCACTTTCATCCATGTGAGATGCTAGAGTTTCCATTCTTTAGGACTGAGCTTCCTCCCCAGAGTCTCTAGAAATTAAATCTCCAAGTGGGTGGGTGGATGCATCATATCACCTGCATGTACACTGGTGAACACTAAAGCATGGCACTATGCAGTGCACATCATACAGCAGGCAAAATCCGGTCTTCAGCAATGTGTAATAGTGTGTGGGAGACCTGGGGAGTAATGTTTGGTATGAGAATTTGCTGTTACAAGTGTTATCCCTAATTTCATCTGCAAAATGTTGGAGGATATGGCCTCATCTGCTTTGGTAATCTACAATAATGTGCCCTGCATAGACTTTGTGACCTGCTTTCCATTTGTGCCATGCTTGCAGTCAGAATTATATGTCACACCATTGAGGCTGCGTGGCCACACCTACATATCCACAGGCATGTCCCTATTTTCATGGGTGAAATACTGAAAGATATAGAATAACTGTTCTATGGGGTGTGCTTGGTTCTTAGAGACCCCCACCCCAGTTTCACACTATTAACTAAGAGTGAGCAGTCCGTTGATTTTTTTTTTTTTTTTTTACTCTAGTTTGCTTTGTCTGGATGCATTTCAATGCATTGTAAATAAATAGTAACATTTTTGTCATAAAGGTTAACAGAACTTTTTTTCTATATGATATAACAGAATCATAATGAAAGAGCAACAAATTATTATATGTTCTTCTCTAAAAACAACCATCTGTTGATCAGATGTAAGACAAATCAAATCATTATCTACATCACATAAGCTCTGGGAATAGACATATGCACTCTTATACTACGTGCCAAACTTGTACAGAATGGATACAAAAGTGTTCCGACAGTGCACAAGGCGTAAACAAATGTCAGCAGTAAATTCTAAGAAAATAATACATTTGCGGTTGCACAGATTTTGTTGAATTGATTTTCAATTCTCATACAACCAACACTCAAGTGTCTAGTTATAGACAACTCTTTTATTCTTCTGATTCCCAAGTTAAAGGCATTTCTTTCCTTAAGGGAACAACAACAACAAAAGGGTTCAAGCTTTAAAATATGGAAGTTTCATTACTCAAATACAGCTCAGAGTTTTGTTTCATAAGGCTTAACCGGCAGCAAATATGAGACTGATCTGTTTTCCTGTAGTACACAAATGGAACACTTGGGTGAACTTTGATCTTTTGTACAACGAAGCAACCAAGTGTGTTAAAGCGTGGAAAGTATATCTGACAATGTCCACATGCTGGGAGCAGTTTTAAATAATATAATCATATTAGCATTCTTCTCTTTCCTTTTACATTCCAACACATCTATTACCATCTGATTTGATTCCATATTTCTAGCTCAGAGGGTTGTTCTACACAGGGTGTCTGATTCAACCAACAGTAGTGTTACAGCTGTAAAAATAAAAGCTGCTTTGGGGCTATAAATGCATACTATCACTTTGCTGTTTGTAGCTTGTGCTCTGGCATCCATTTGGAGCTTACAGCTTCAAAGAAGTTCATTTGGCACAAACAAGAAATAATTGGAAGCCACCTTAAAAGATATGGAAGGTCTTGTTTCCACTTTTGTAGGCTACGCTAATCTAACTGCTTATTCTGGAATGATATCTGATCTTTTAACAGGGCATTATTACAGGCAAAACATGTTGGGTTTCAGGATCAAAGCCACAGAGTTCAGGATCAAAGCCACAAGCACGCCAGGGCAAGTGGCCTTGGCCTTCTGGCAAGGACTCCCCACAGCAGCCTTCAAAAGGCTCAGTGTGTTGCAGTTTGGAAAAAGGAAGAAGCAGCAGGGATTTCTCCCCTTCCCCCGACAGAAAAGGCCGAAGGACAGGTGGAGTTCTCTAACTTGCATGGAGGCTTAAGGAAGCGGACACTCCTGCTTTTCTCCTGTTTCTTGAAACCTCCATGTGAATGACAAAGGACTCTGCTCACCTTCAAGCCCTCTGTCAGGTCTCCCGACAGGTGGAGACTCTCCCCGCCCGCCCCATTTGTGCTAAGGTTTAAATAAGGTAAGAAACACCACAGGAGATATTCCTGCTGCTTCCAGTTTTATAGACAAGATGCTGCCTCTCTTCCAAGACCTCTGCATGTGCTCAAGGATCCAGGAAGGAAGTGGCATTTCTTCTCATTTCTGCAGCAGTTTGGAGGAGGTTACAAACAGCAAACATCTCTCCCGGGGCAGAGCCACCATTGGGCAAACAGGTTCAAAGAACCTGGGCCGCCACCGATCAGGTGCTGCAAGTGCGGCCCCATAAACTCCCCCCGTGTCTGTTGTCAGATGTGGGAGGGGTGTTATTTCGGTCCCAAACGGGGCTTCATGGCCTCGCTTGGAACTGAAATCACCCCCCGCTGCCTGGGCAGTGTGGCTAGAGTGAGTCTCCCTGCACTCCTGGTCTCGCTGCCAACGCAGTGGGGCCAATCAATCTCCCTCCCAAATGGGGCTTCATGGCCCCTTTTAGGAGGGAGATCAACCCACGCTACATTGGCAGTGTGGCTGGAAAGGCTCTCCCTGCCTTAAAGACTCTTCCTTTAAGGGGGAGAGTCACTCCGGCCTGCGGGAGTCACTCCGGCCTGCGCTGCCCAACACAGCACGGGCCAATCTCCCTTCCAAACTACACCCCTGCACCTGAAGTTAGGTGTGGGGGCATGGCTAGCTGGTCCCCTGCGTCTGATCTCAGATGTGGGGGCGGGGTCAGGGGGCTGCGGTGGTGGCCGCACATGGGCCGCCACCAGCCTCTTTACGCTCCTGATCTCTCCTGCTCTTCTCTAAATTTGGGCACCAAAGGAGAGAATTCCCTGCCTCTCTCAAAAATCTTCTGCACATGCTAGAGGATGGGCAGTGGTGGTAAAGAGAAATAGAGGCATGGTTAGTAAGACAAGCTGGCCTTTGTGGATCCCTGCCTAAAGAGCAGTACTAATGTCAGTACAACCAACTGTGGCCTAAAGTTTCTATTTAATGTGGAGCAAATTTTTAAAGCTTTGCAAGGTTTTCTGCTCAAGATTCATAGTCATCATTACAATTAGGAAAGAGACTGAAAATAAGACAGCCAGCTTCATAAAGCCTTTATATATACACATGTGGTGCGGTGTGTACAAGTCTAGCTGCCCCATCTCAACTGTTCCACAAACCCCACGGTTTTCACCATACCATAGTAAATCCTATATTTTTGCCATTTGGAACCAGGAAAGATCACTAGAACCACATGGGGCTTTACACATAAAGAATGAACTTCAAGTGGTCAAAACACACAGCTACATCTCCATGCAACATTGACAAGCGCACTCAAAGAAATCAGGGAATCAGAATTCTTATACATACCAGTTTAATATGTGCTTGTTTCTGGTACTTTTCACTGTAATACTGTTCTTGTCTGAGATTGAGCAGTTGCTGCTGTTGCTTGTCCTTAAGTTCTATTAATTTCTGTGACATTTCTGAATCGAGGGTAGCCAACTCTTGTTCTACAGTTGATGAGCTGTGATCGGGACTGCCAGTTTCAGATCTGTAAAGCAAGAGCAAAGGCAATTCATTCGAGCTATAATGGTGCAATACTGATCACACACACATCATCAGAATAGCCCTGCAGGATCAGGCCAAAGGACTATCTAGTCCAGCATCCTGTTTTCACACAGTGCCTCTTCAGATGCTTCTGGGAAGCCCACAGGCAAGGGCTGAGAGGGCATGCCCACTTTCTTGCTGTTGCTCCCCTGCAACTGGTATTGAGAGGCATTGTGCCTCTGAGGCTGGAGAGCCAGCAGACTAGTAGACATACACACACCTCCCAACAGTCCCAAGACAGTTATACAGCAAAACTCAAGACTGTTTTTTGCTCTTTTTTGTCCATCAATCCACAGTGCAACCGATTAGGGAAATTGCCCGCAGTGTATATACATTTTCAATGCATTGAAAAATCAACGCGTATCTGTTTTCTGTGCTACAGGACCGCCCTCAGTATAGTCCCCTCCAATGTAAATGGTGGTCTGCATGCAGTATCAACATGTATCCACACTCTAATTTTTCTAATAAATCACTTCAGTTTTCAAAAAGTACCTTCACACAAAGCAGAACTATGTCAGAGCACCTAAACAACATTGACCTATTTCCACTTGAATGCTTTGGCAAGAACTTAAAAACAAAAACAAAAAACCAATCCTTGTCAAGAGAATGGCTTACTTTCCCCCTTTTGATTTGGAAAAGCAACCATGTGAAATTCTAGGAATGGAAATTGCACTTCAAAGGCAGGCACAAACACACCCATACAGTGAGAGAGTGCAGCTCACACATCATGGAATCAGTATACAGCAGGGATTCTCAACGTTGGGTCTCCAGATGTTATTGGACTTCAACTCCCATAATCCCCTGCCCCAGTGTCCTTTGGTTGGGGATTATGGGAGTTGAAGTCCAATAACATCTGGGGACCCAACATTGAGAATCTCTGGTGTACAGTAAGGGTCTGATAACACTGAAAGACAGTTGTGAACAGTTATTGGGGGGTGGGGGTGGATAAGGTACCTGAAAATATATGGGTAGAAACAAGACGAGTTTGATAGGAGTGGTACGAACATATATTTCACATTAGATCTTACTATTCCTCCCCACCAAAACAAACAAACAAACAAACAAACAAACAAACAAACAAACAAACCTTTGTACTCTCTGCATCCTGTTTTGAAAATTGTGGTTGGCATTTTTTCAAGCTCCATAAAAACCTCTTCATCAGCACACTCAACCCTTCTAGAATGTATGCACCCAAAATGCATGCATCCTAATGTCAAACTATTAGTAGACTCAAGAGCAAAGTTCATGAAAACCAAAAGGTCTGTCAAAGGAAAGCCAGCTGAGTGAAATAACATGCAAAAGCAAAGCAAAAACCATTTTCGCAAAATGGAATCTGAACAACAAACTCCCTAGGGAACAGAGTGATATTTTTGGTCTTGGGAAAGAACTGTAACTATAAAGGGTGAGGTGAGAAGAGGGAGCAATCAATGGGGGCATGTGAAACAAACAGAGCTGCAGCAAGCTAAACAGTAACAGATTATTATTATTATTTTAAAGAAAACATTTTAAAAAGCAGGCCAAAACAAATGAAATGCATCAGTCTGCACCTAGGCAGATAATCAGAGGTGTTTACAGCTCTACCCAGGTGTTAAGTTAGTTGTCTAGGAAACCACAGAAATAGAGCCTAAAAGGGAGTGTTTACTTAAGGCTAGAGCTATCGCTTGGGAAAGATCATCATCAAGCCTGAAGAGAGGGTGACACTTGTGCAAACACAAGAATGCCAGGCAGACATTTAAGGCCAGAAGGAAACTCAATTGTCATGCATACCATGTACTACTTTCTTGTGAGGGACAATTTGTGACTGAAGACTGTGACAAATATTGTACCTACCCAGAGGTGCACCTAGGTAATTTTGGAGTCCCCGCCCCCCGCTGCAATTTAAGCATCACCCCCCCCACACACACACATGCAGTATTTTTAACACGTGGGTTCTTGAGGGCACAAACAGCAACTGAACTCACAAGAATGTAAGAATATACAACAGGTATATTTATGAAAATATGCACTAGCAGAAACATTTCAACACGCAACTTAACATATTCCCATCCCCCATATTTCTTTCCCCACCTGCTGCTCTGTCTCTAAAGCATCCGACACAGGTCACAGTCCCACTTGGCTGCCTGGTGCAGTGCGGGCCAGTGGAGACCACACCACCCAGAACAGAGTTAAGAGGATTTGCCCCCCCCCCAGGAGCTGTGGAGGCTCTGGACCAGCCCCAATGTCCGGGGTAAGAACACCAGTGTACCTCTCTATTATAAGTGGGGGAACTCACAGGTTCTTTGAAGCCACTGACACCAGGGAGCTTTGGATCTATTCCATTGGGTATGATTCCCAAAATGAAGTCCAAATCATGTCTCCTGCTTTAATCTGTGAATGGGACGTACAGAGGTGGACTACCCTGTCCCTATCCTGGCCAATGTGTGTTCTGCACTTAGCATATATGCAATAGGGATGTGCGAATCGATTCGGATACAAATTGATCTGTACCCAAATCTAGCTGATTCGGGTGATTTGGAGACAAAACAAATCACCCCTGTGGTCCATTGGCTAGATTCGGGTACAAATCGAATCGCGGCTGATGCAATTCGAATCAATTCAGGTTTCGGATCTGTCCTATTAATTTCCCCAGATTCCCAGCTTTCTTTCTTTCTTTTTCTTTTTAAAAAAGCTAAACTCTAGCCCTTATAGAAGTGGAGTTATGGAGCAAAATGTGTGGTCACTATTTTTTAAGCGTTCAGATTCTTTGGTGTATAATAACTTTCACTCAATGAATCCTTAGGAGGATTCATTACACACCTTCATTTCTTCTATTCATTTTGACTGTCTTTTAGACAGTGCCAGTTGTCAACTGTCATGTGCCAACTACACCCCACTCCCACCCGCAAGGCGGTGAGGTACTACTCAGTTTAAGTTAAGTGCCTAATGGGTAGAGGCTACCACCCAAATTGCAGAGGGATTGGGCAAAGGGCTGGTTTTTGGTGAATTGTTGAAGTCTTCCATAGGAAATCATGTAGGTTTCAGCAGCCCCATAACTGCACTTGGGGGGTGCTGGGGTGGCCCAGAGTGAGTGGTGGTGTAGTGAACAGAGGGTGCCAGCCACCCCCATGGGTTTCTAGCCCATGGGGTTCAGGGTTCTGTTGTTTCTGAGGTGTTCTGAGTGTAGATTCTCTGGTAGCAAATGAGATTTTCAATACAAACCATGAATCCACTCTCATTTGCTACCATAGGAATCTACACAGACCACCTCAGAAACAACAGAACCCTGTACCCCATTGGTTAGCAACCCCATGGGAGTGGCTGGCACCCTATGTGCACTACACCACCACTCACTCTGGGCCACCCCAGCGCCCTCCAAGTGCACTTATGGGGCTGCTGAAACCTCCATTATACCTTATAGGGGAAAACCTTAAAGATGAGTAAACTTCAACTATTCACCAAAACTATTCAGCCCTTTGCCCAATCTCTCTGCAATTTGGGTGGTAGCCTCCACCCATTAGGCACTACCACCTCACCACACTCTTCCACCCCAGATCCCACTTTATGCCCCAAATCTTCCTCAAAGACACTAAACCTTCAACTATTCACCAAAAACTAGCCCTTTGCCCAGTCCCTCTGCAATTAGAGAACCAGCGTGGTGTAGTGGTTAGAGTGCTGGACTAGGACTAGGGAGACCCGAGTTCAAATCCCCATTCAGCCATGAAACTAGCTGGGTGACTCTGGGCCAGTCACTTCTCTCTCAGCCTAACTTACTTCATAGGGTTGTTGTGAAAGAGAAACTCAAGTATGTAGTACACCGCTCTGGGCTCCTTGGAGGAAGAGCGGGATATAAATGTAATAATAATAATAATTATTATTATTAATCATAATCATAATCATAATTTGGGTGGTAGCCTCCACCCATTAGGCACTACCACCTCACCACACTTTTCCACCCCAGATCCCACTTTATGCCCCAAATCTGCCTCAAAGACACTAAACCTTCAACAATTCACCAAAAATCAGCCCTTTGTCCAATTCCTCTGCAATTTGGGTGGTAGCCTCCACCCATTAGGCACTTAAACTGAGTAGTACCTCACTGCCTTGTGGGTGGGAGTGGGGTGTAGTTGGCACATGGCAGTTGACAATTGGAACTGTCTAAAAGACAGTCAAAATGAATAGAAGAAATGAAGGTGTGTAATGAATCCTCCTAAGGATTCACTGAGTGAAAGTTATTATACACCAAAGAATCTGAACGCTTAAAAAATAGTGACCACACATTTTGCTCCATAACTCCACTTCTATAAGGGATAGAGCTTAGCCTTTAAAAAAAATGAAAGCTGGGAATCTGTGGAAATTAATAGGACAGATCCAAAACCCGAATCGATTCGATTTGGATCAGCCACGATTCGGATCCGAATCGAATTTGGGGTGATTCGGATGGGTCAGATTCAGATCCAAATCTAATCAGGGCTGTTTCGATTCGGTTACAAATCGGAACACAGAAAATCCGAATTGCACAGCCCTAATATGCAGTCCATAAATGAGAAAAGGCTTACAAAACAGGGGTGTAGTTATAATTGAGTGAAAGGGTTCAAAGAACCCGGGCCCCAAGCTCCTGAGGGCCCCTCAGCCCCATCTCTCCCTATTTTCTTCATTATCTTCCTCACTCCAAGGGGCCACTAGGGAGAGAGGTGAATACAGCACCCCCCCCCCCCGCTGGTACAAAAGTAATCTGCAAATGTCTGTTAGAGCAGTAAGGCTGAAATGTTGAATTCTAGTCAGAACACAATCCAGAATGCAATGCAGCTTGCACCGTACCACCTCAACTGTGCATGAATGGATGAAAATGATTCTGTTTTCTTTCACCTGTTTCTCCCGAGAGAGATGTCGAGATCCCTCTTCCCTGTTTTTTCTCTCTCTCTTTCCCGAACTGGAGAGGCAAGTCTACTTGAAAGAAGGGAATACCTGTAAACAAGTGAGCAACTGGAAGTTCCCAAAGCCAATGCTATTGGGGTTCAGAAACCTCAGTAAAGATGGGAAATAAATGGACTACCTGGAACTCAGGCTTGCCCAGGTTCTGTGGGCTATACAGGATTTTATGTGATTGAGAGTTTTCTGATAAGAGTGGAGGGCAACTTAAGAAAGCATTCATGTTTCTTGACTCATAGCACTCTTTTTGTTAAGGGAGGGAAAAACCCTCCACTCTTCTTGCTATATGAATCATCAGTAGCCAGTGGTGGTGAACATTATTAAGACAGACAATTACAGCTGCTTGAGCTCTTTCTAGGATGAGAAGTTTATGACATAACAAGCACTTGAGTATTTGCTCAAAGACTTTTGAAGAGAATACAGAATTATTCTGGATGGATTAAAGGGATGTGCTGGGGGGAGGGTAGGGGGCTCCCCCTCATCCCTGCTGGCCTCCTCCAGAGTAGCCCGGGCTCGTAGTGGCCCATTTTGGCCCTTTTCCAGCCTGGTTCAGGCCTCCGCGCGTACACAGAGGCTTGGACCAGGCCGGAGAAGGCCCAAACCTTCCATATGAGAAAGCACATGTACTGAGACTCAGTGGCATCTAATAGGATGGAAATCTAGAACTATCAGTTAGTAACTAATTCAATTATGTGCCATTATGCCATTAATAAAAATCAACCCAGACATACATCAGAGTTTTCAGAACTGAAATGTAAAGCCCACAAGCAATTTTATACTGTGCTCAGTTTAAGGATGATGCTTCTGCTGCATTTAAAATAGTCCTTACATAGTTTTCTGTCCTCCTTCCAACTCAAAATTTTTGCCATGACAGGATGATTAAATTTCCCTCTTTCAATCTGTTTTTGAGAGGTATGCATATGATGGATATTTATATACCACTTTACAACAAAAGTTCCCGAAGTGGTTTACACAGATGTAAATAAAGATGGCTCCCTGTTCCCAAAGGACTCACAATAAAAAAAAAAGAAACATAAGATAGACACCAGCAACAGCAACTGGAGGGATGCTGGGCTGGGCTGGATAGGGCCAGTTGTTCTACCCCTGCTAAATAAAGAGAATCACTGCTTTTAAAAGGTGCTGCTTTTGTTCACTTAGCAGTAGGAGAAGTCCATCCAACAGAGTATCAGCCTTCATTATTTTGGACCTGATTTTGTCCTTATGACAGAATTCTCTAAATGGCATTGGGCAAGTAACTTTCTCCTGACATGAGCTACGCTTCCATCAAAGGGATCTGGAAGGATAATTGACAACACCCACCAAGAATGACACCTGCCTTTGGTTCTGCCCACTGAAATTATCACACCATTCTAACAGGAAAGCTGTTTTTAGGAGAAGCAGCAAGTGCTGAAGAACATACTTTTTCTTACTGTCTCTCTTAGCTGTTTTCTCCAAGACTGCCCTACGCCGCAGGTAGTCATTTTGGATCTCGTTATACTTGGTAGTATGCTCTTTTATAAGATCTGTGGTTTTTTTGTGGTGTTTCTTCACAAGATCCTTCATTTCTTTGTAGTGTTTCTTCTGAAGTTTCACAAAGCCTTTCTGTTGCTTTAGCTCCTCAATCGTTTGTGCTTCAACTTCTGCAGTAATGAGAGGAAATACTTCATTGTTTTGTCTCTTTCCCACATGATATATTTGTAGGACTTGTGAGGATTTATTTACAAGTCTTCAAACCTTCACTGGAGCAGGGAATTGAGGGGATCAAGAGCAGCTCTTATGTGCCTTGACTGTTTCCATAAGATACATGTTCATAGTTTAAAACAAATGTAGACTGGTGAGCCCAGATTCATAATGGTTAAAAATCTCCATATGATGAAGTCATATCATATTACGTCTTCCACAAACATGTGGAAGAAGTAAAATATGACCCAGGGTGTCCATGCTAATGTGTGATCCCAGGGAGGCCCAGCTCAAACAATCCCCCCTCCCACACCAAGCAAGTGGGATTTCTGGAGAATTAGGTGTTAGTATTGACACCCCAGCTCAAACTTTTTATGGCTTTTTGTGGCTGCTGGTAAAGAGTTTTAACACACATGAACTGTGGCTGAGGCCCAAGACCAGTCCTTAAACACTGCTTCCCATTTACAGCTTGATCCTACTAGATACTTAAAGAAGTATTCCCACATGAAAACAAAGCATAAATTCACTGGGATGCACAAAAGTATATGTTTTGTGGGGGAGTGAAAATACTGTACTGTTTAATGCAAGATATAGCACCAAAAGCATCTCTCTGGAGTCAAATAGTAAGTCATTTTTATTGGTTTGGCCATAAGTTTCAACACCACTAAAGTATCGGTTAAAAAAGAAAGCAGTACCAAAAGCCATAGTTGCATAGATACATCATATACAAATTTTGTATGGACGAGAGATCATGACAAGACTGATCATTACAGGATGTCAAAATCTATATAGTCATTTATCTTTAACACAAGCCACCATGGGCAAAGAAGAAAAGGAACACATTTAATATACATCTTTGGCTCTGCTGTGAAGGCATATAAGGTCACTTTCAGTTATATGGAGTCAAATTGTCCTGTATTAGTTTAATACAATCACCAATCTTTTAAAAAAGTAAATCACATGCAAACTCCAGTTATGAATCAAAAGTCATTCAAGAGGGTGGAGCATGTTCTGAGCAAATTATAGCCTTAAGCTGTGTCTGCACATGTCTCCCACTCAAGTTTCTTTCAGAACAAGGGAAAAATTGTCCTCCTTTAAAGCTCTTTGTGAGCTAGCAGCCCACATTCACAAACAGTGGTTTAGGAATAACTCAACTAAATCCACAGTCTGCTATTTTAATTGATACAGATGCATGAGACAAGAGGTCCTCATCAGGTTAGTTTAGTGGCTCTAAAACTCATTCATTAAATCCCATAACAAAACCTGAAAGTGAAACCCTAGCAAGCAACATTGCCTACAAAAATGATACTAACTGCATCAGCAGCTCTCGCCATGTTTTGAGATGCATCCCATGGAAACAGTTGGTACAGCACTATATAAGCTTTATGTTAATGCTCTTGGCATTGATTCTACAAAACTCTGAGGTGGTTGTGGCATCCAAGACCTGTAGCAAATTCTCCAGGTATGGCCAATTAGCTGGGATTAATACTCATCCATTAGTGATGTGCACGGACCGGTTAGCAGGCCGTTCTAAAGGCCTGTGAACCAGTTCGCTGGGCGGGATAGTTTGTGGTTCAACACTGGGGGGGTGGCTCTTTAAGGGCGGGGGAGGGTGCATTTACTCCTCCCGCTGCTTTCCCCCTGCCAGCGCTCCTTTTTTGAAAAGCACTTGGGGCGGCAGCATACCTCCCTGCAGGCCCTTCCCTCATTCCTCGGCAAAAGGCTTCAGAATATGTGATTGCGCATGCGCACAGCACGTGTGTGTGCGTCACATGCGTGCGTTGTGTGCGTGCATACGTCAGACGTGTGCATGCACACAATGTGCACACATAACGTGTGTGCCATGCGCACGTGCAATTGCACACTCTGAAGCCTTTTGCCGAGGAACAGGGGAAGGGGCGGCAGGGAGGTACACTGCCACCTCAAATGCTTTTCAAAAAAGGAGCACTGGCAGGGGGAAAGCGGGGGGAGGGGTAAGTGCACCCTCCCCCACCCTTAAAGAGCCTCTCCCCCAGCTGTTAACCGGAATGCCACAGTTCTGTGCACACCATTACCAACCATAAATTTGATGAATCAGGAGTTCTACCATAATGGATAGTCTGTTCATATTTTTTGTAAAGAAATATTATTATGTATTTAATTTATTTAATTTATATACCGACTGACTCCAAAGGCTCAATGCGGTTCACAAAAATAAACACAATAGAAACAAAATGAAACAAACTTTTAAAACAGCAATTAAAATATGTAAAACATTCAGAGATTACTAAAAGCCTGGCTTAAAAAATGTGTCTTAAGGGCTCTTTTGAAAGCTGGTACAGATGTTAAGCCACGAACATCTATAGGGAGCGCATTCCACAGCCCAGGAGTGACTACAGAGAAGGTCCACTCCTGAGTCACCATCAGACAAGCTGGCAGTATACAGAGACGAACCTCTTTTAATGATCTTAATGTGTGGTGGGGATCATGCAGAAGGTGATGTTCTCTCAGGTAAACCGGTCCTAAGCCATTTAGGGCTTTAATAGTAATCACCAGTACTTTGTATTTTGCCCGGAAATCTATTGGTAGCCCATGCAATTGCTTTAAAACAGGCATAATCCGAGACACCCCGGATACCAATCTAGCCGCTGCATTTTGAACCAACTGAAGTTTCCAAACTACATACAAAGGCAGCCCTATGTAGAGTGCATTGCAGTAGTCAAGCCTAGATGTTACCAGATAGTGAAGCACAGTTCTGAGATCGCTATCTTCAAGGAACGGACGCAGCTGTGTGTATCTAAACCAATATTAGTCTTTTCTGCCTTTAATTTTAAAAATGTGCATTTGAGAAATAAAGGTACGTATTTTTTCAGTGGACAGGAAAATGGTCAACTTACATACACTCACATAGTTCTCCCAGGGCTTCTTTATGTGGTCAGGAATACTAAGGCTGTTAAAACAGTCTTTGCCCTAAATCTAGCACCTATATTTATTCTGCAGGTAAATTCTACAATTATTCAAATACACAACACAAATTGTTATAGGTTTGTAGGGAATTCTCAACTTTATAAAATAGATAAAATAAATAAGTAAAGAAATAAATAACTTGTTAGCTAACATCATCTGTACTATTGCTTTTATGTTGGTTTATTAGATGCAAAAGCCCTTATTCTGGGTTTCTAGGTTTGATTTCAGAAATGAAAAAAGAACCAAACCAAAGAGTTATGCTTTTAATAAGATCCATTGAGACAGGTGATTTCAGGGTGGCATGGTCATACACAGCTCCCCCCCCCACCCGCCCCGACAAACCAGAATGCTCATTCATCCAGAAGATATTGTTGTATACCATCTACATGTTGCTTACCTGTCAGGACACTCTGAATAAGATCTTCTGTTTTTGCAGGCACTTTTACAGAACCTAGACATAAACAAGAATCATTTCAGATGTTTTGAAAGGACGCATACATGCTTTCAAACAGTACATGCACACTGATTTTCTTTTTAATGTGAGAAGGGATAATTTATATTATCTCATAAGATCCTCCTGATGAATGTACATTGTCAATCTTTCTCTTGTCACTAACAGGCAAAGAAAATATGAAGCTTATTTCTCATCAGAAACATCTGGTTTTGTTCCAAAGGCTACAACTGATGCACCAATTCACATTACTATTAAAAAGCACATGCTCCAATTTCTCAGGTAAGTATCAACACTTCTTAAAAGAACATCATGAAACAGGTAATGCTACTTTGGGGGGAAATAAACCAGAGGATTATATACCAGACACCCTTTGGGAATACTTACTATTCAAAATAACACAACTAGTATGTCTTCTCACCTCCTCTTAGTGACTGGAGTCCTTTCTCATACTTATTGCTGACACATCTACATGGTGACAAATCTATATGGTCCAATTGCTTTCTCTATAGGACCTTGCAGTAGGGACCTAACAGGCTGATCTAGGAGGGTTCTTTTGGCTGATTCTCACGCTGCTCCCTGTTCTTCCTACCCAAATACTGTCTGCTCCATGCCGTTCTCCCTTTCTTAAGGTTTACTACCCCTATGCCCACCAACCACCATCTGGTCTCTCTTCTAATCTATTCCTCTCCAAGGTCCATGTTGGAAGTTGAAGCACCGCTGTATCTGGGCTGTCATGTCAGTGCTTGTTATACGTTGGATACCTGAAGCCTATCACCTTTCTTTCACACTGTGCCCAATTCTGGCAGGCTTTGTCATCCTTTTATATTGCAGGTGTTGTCAACATTCCTGTGCCTGCATTATCTCTATCTCTGAGTTCCAGGCCACCCTGAGGTACTCACTTAAGTACATCATGTTACCAGTTGTCGTGCCTGCCGGCTATATTTCCCCTTCTCCTCATATACTGTTGCTTTGCTCAAACACTACAGCCCATTTTAATAAGAAACACACTAGTGGGTCACTGTGTATACATTTATAAAAGAGACTCGTCCACATGCTCCAGACTATGTCTGCCTCAGTGAGGGAAGAGCAGAGACACATTGTGCCCACAAACTGCTACTGCTTACTAACTTCAGGGAAGGTGAGTGAGTGAGAGAGAGACTGGTCATTGTGACTTCATGCTGATGCTGCCTGCCTGCAGTAGAGAGACTGGGCATTGTGACCTCATAAGGAGCCTACACTCAAGAAGGAGAGACCATTGTAACGTCAGGTGAATGCTGCCCAATGAAAAGAGAGGAAAGGATGAAATATGTCCTCCCACTAGATGGCTGCTTTCACCTGAAGTACTTTCAACTGGCTTTCTTGCCTACACATTTGCCAACCAGTTTCACGAGACTGTTGACATCTTCGAACAGATGTAGGTTTCTTAACTTTCCTTCTTATTCTCCCACCTTCTCACATCTAAATGTTACCTCTTCTCAGACAGGTACCCTACTTTGGGATAACTACCCTCCAATTCCTTCTGGCTGCCACTGATAATGCCATATCTATATTTCTGTGTTATATATGCCTACTGCCTGCATTCATCATTTCTCTCATGAACACAAGCCACTAAAGTGTTAGCAGCTACCATTTGGGGATGACAAAGCAACCTGAGAAGGGTTGTAGTTACTCCTATGGAGAAACATGACAATTACAAACAAGGACTACATGTTTCAGAAAATCTAATATTAAACAGAAAATCAGCACTAAAACATTGCCTCCTGTACACTCCTATTAGAAATAAAGAGCAGGCAGTCTTTGGTGAGTTGGGCTCAGGCCACTGAAGTCAGGATCTGCACCTATCAAAACATGCAGAGGACAGCAAGTGCATTATTTCTCACCCTGCTAGCTGGGATGCATGAAAATGGCTGAACCAGGGCCTTCCATGTGCATCAGACCTGTAGTTCTGTGCTCCACCCCTTCCATCCTTCTCACAAGCTTGAAAGGGAGAAAATGACTTTTGACCCATGCCACAACCAGGTGTTCCAAGAGCAGCAATACTTCCGGGGAGTCACAAATATGCTAACCTGAATGGCCACTGGAGGTAGGATAACAGCACCAGAAAGGGTTCTCAGTCATCCACAGTCATTAAGCCAGTGAACCACAGTTAATTTAGTTGTGTTCTCATTCAGCTTTCATCAACTTGTTCCCTTAAATGTTCTTTACAGTTGTGCTGCCAACACCTCGGGGGCCACAGTATCAAAAGCCAAGCAATAACTCAAAAACCATCTGGGCAGTAGTCAAGGAAGTGGATAGGACCCAGATTTGAGTGAAGCTGCAAAGCATCTAGATAAAGATGGGGTGGACCTGCCCCCACTAGAATTCACACAGGGGCCATGATTCCTAGCATGGTCAGAAGCCGTTCTATAGCGGGCACAAGTCTGATGCTTTCTGACAGGTATTGGACCCTTTCTGGAAACAAGGGGAAGCCTCTATTATTGTGTTATTTCACTCCACTCTTTGCCTTGGAGATTTTGGGGCATGTGAGACAGGGGTCTAGCTGCATCCATCTCACATCTGCATCCAAGGACAGATGTGCTCACATTCCACCAAGAAGAAGTGGAAAATAAACACCCCTCACTCACTTGGGCAGAGATTTTCATGTGTAATAATGTGCCTAGTGCAGTCCCTGGGTTGTGATGGACTTCCCAAAGGTCCTGAATCAGCAATTTCCCCTTGTCAATTTGAGAAAATCATGGAAGTCATTTTCAAGAGTTTTGGCAGAGAGGAATGGATCATCCTGCTCTGTGCTAAAACTCAGCAGACTGAAACTCAGTTGTTTCACATCTCTTTTATCATAGCTAGTCTTTCCTGCCAAAAGAAAGGTTGGAGATCCAAGCAGTTTTCCCTCTAACAGGGATTCCCAGATGTTGTTGACCATAACTCCGATAATCCCCAAGCAAAGGCCATTGCAGCTGGGGATGCTGGGAGTTGTAGTCAACAACATCTCGGGATCCCTGTTAGAGGGAACATTGGATCCAAGCAGCCAGCTGGGTTATTACTATCAGGAGCTGGTTTCTTGAGCAGAAGGCCAGATATTTAATTTTCAGTGCTTTCAATTGTGCCCTCTTTGAGGCACTGGTAAATTCAACTAGCCAAGAACCAAGCTTCTGTCAGTTGGAAACTATTTGTCTGCAAACTTTCAAGCATGCAGTATATTGGTAATACACTGAAACTGATCCAAAATGAACATGACAAAGTAGATCCTGCCATCCCTTAAAGCTGCTCTTGGGATGAAAGTGGCAGTTCCAAGTTTTATTCCTCTGCCACACTGACACTCCACTCCTGCTTCAAGCACCTCAGATTAGTAACAACATGGACTTATATTTTCTTTTATCCTTACAACACTCCTAGGAAGTGAGGTTATTACACCCAAGACCACTAAGAGAGCTTCACAGAAAGCCATTTTCCTGGATCTAGGACCGTCCAACTGGGGGGACAAGGTAGGAAGGTCAGGGAATAAGATGTGGTGGGGAAAACTCCTTATCCTGATTGCAGATGAGTCTATGCTACTGGGATCCCCCATATGAGGGGAATCCAAGCCAGCACCCCCACCATGACTGAGGACACAGCCTTCGTCTTCCAACTCAGAGAAATCCCTCAAGGACCTGCCAGCATCGCTGGCGCCAGCACTTAAGAAATTAGGCAAAGCCCCTTTAAGAAACAACTTTCCCTAGTGAAGGGCTGGTGCCAATTCACTTTGCCTGGGCAACAGCTCTAAAAAGTGCCAGTTTGCTGCAAGAAGCCACTAGACTCAAGAGCAACATTCCTTCTACATTAGAATGCAGGTTCCAAATCTTGCCCTCAGAGCTATCTTAGGTCTGGTATGCTCCTGGATCCCTGTCTTAGTGGAGACCCTGAAACAGGATACAGAGAGAGGTTTTAATCTGTACTTCCATATGTAAACTCAAACATAACACCGCTTGTTACAATGGGTAGAGCATAATAGCTTGTAGGTACATGCAGCAGGGATGTGCACAGAACCAGTTCAAAGGCCCTTTATGGGCCTCCAAACCAGTCTGAACAGCAGGTGTTTCTGCCAGTTCAAAGGCGGAGGGTGCATCTTTTAAAGTCCATCGGGGTGGCACTGTACCTCCCTGCCGCCCCGTTGCCCCCTTTACTGGAAGTAACTGCCAGGTACGGGTGTGTGCATGTCACAGGTGGGCATGCACACTGTGTGTGTGTGTGCGTGCGTGCGCGCGCGCGCGATGTGCGAGTGCGCGTGCCTAGCACACACAGACACGTAGGATACTTCTGGTTACTCTGGGTAAAGGGGGCAATGGGGGCGCAGGGAGATATGCTGCTGCCTCGATGGACTTTTAAAAAATGGAGCACCGGCAGGGGGAAAGCAGAGGGATGGGTAAGTGTACCCTCCCCTGCCCTTAAAGATGCACCACCTCCGCCTTCAAATCACCCTCGCCCAGTTCCGTGCACATCCCTAACATGCTGTATACATCCACCAGGCCATTCACTACTTGAAATAGCTGTGCTGGGCCGTACTTCGTGTACATGAAAAAGCAGCAAACAAGACATAGTTTGAAACCGGAATAGTCTTCTAAACAGATACAGATATACTTATGTGTTATGTGGGGTAGAAAAGACGGCTGGTCGAATTCCTATTTGTCTTAACTATGTTTGTGAACCAAGAAGATAATACAAGGGAAGTTTATCTGGTTGCATTCTTTACATATAACGGTAGCAATGACACAATATAGTCCATTTCTCACCTGGTGCTGGTTGGCTGGTAACAACCTGAGTGGATGGTTTAGGAGTGAGAGAAGTGGTGTGGTTTACTCCATTTTCAGCTGGTGCAGGCTTAGGTTCATTATGAGCTTCTGAAGGTACATCTCCCTGATCAGCCTAAGGACACAAACCATTTGCCATAAATATGCAAGAAAGCAAATGAGATACTGGAGAGGGAGTTTACCCCTGTGATCAGGACCCTTGACTGAGATCCTGCATGGATTCTACTTTCAGTTATGTTCAATTCACCACGGTAATTCAATTTCCCTTGTTAAGGAAGCTTGTACAGTGCCTGGCACCAAGTAAGCTTCATTTCAAACGTTAGAAAGCACTTTTAAAATAAAACCTTACTAGGAAAAGTAAGAAATAGCTGCCACTGCTATTTTTTCAGCTCCTTATTAGTCAGAGGTTTAAAAAACCAACTAAACCCAAGCATTTTGTCAGAAAAAGGAAAACTGAGATTAACCATGGAAATCTGCCACTGCAGTAAATCATCAACTGCACTAGCATTTTGCCTTAAGAAAAAATCATCCAACTCTCAATGGTTTTGTATACACCTTGGGTCCTGTGGAAACACAGATCCACCTAAAAGGTATAGTAACTATAGATTACATTTGTGAAGTAAAACCCTTGGTTTTATCCACCCATAGCACCTTCACCGTTTAACCCTGTTGGTGGGACACAAGATTAAAAAACATGTATTGGCATCTCTTATATCTAGATTTTTCTCAAATGTCTTTATATTCCTATGTTTTATTCCTAGAAGTCCAGATAATACCATTTTGGCACATTGATCTCAGCATTCACCCTGTTTTATAACATAATCACCATTCAGATAAATATGAATATTACAGTAGAATACATTAGTCACCAATGAAGAGAGACCGTTACACAGAATGGACTTGCTATACAGTTCCACCCCGCCCCATGTTGCTGTCCAAGCACATACAGCACACTCCGATTATGAGCTCACCCCTAAGACACATGGATCATTCACAGGGCAGCTCACCCATAATTATATCCAACAGCGAAGCTTACATAAACAGTACCTCCATCCTTGCCGCATGCTTGGAAAAATGGGTCTGTAAAGCCCAACCTGTTTAAGTATTCCCCACGATCTTTCCTTCCTCGCCAGCTCTCAAATGCCCATGTTTAGAGCTCATTGTTTTCCTGTTACACATGGATCATTTTACAGTTGCTCTATTAGCAATCATATTTGTCAAAGTACACTGCTGTTTTTTTCACTACGGTAAAGGAGCAGGGAGGGCAGCATACAGACTCGGAGCATTGGTAGGTGGTTCATCTTCTTGAGATTCAAACATTCACACAGGATAGACTTGTTGCCATGGTACCTTGCTGGACTAGTTTTTCTGGCGGCTTTCACATTCAAACTTCATTGGTAATATATTGATGAAAAGAGAAAGGGCAGGTCTCCTCTCTAAACACCTCACCCTTTCCTAAGTAAGGGTCTATGGATTCAGCAACAGGTGGTAAATTTTTGAAAATGATTTTGTTGTGAATAAATGACCTTAAACCTGGCTCGGTATTCACACATCATTACACATTGTGCATGGATTTCCACTGTATCAAATCTAACTCTTCAAAAGCCACATGCAGTATCTTATGTGTTTTAAACACACACACACAGCCTGTTATTGACTTGGCAAAGTAATTTTGCATAAATTACACTTTTGGGCAAGTGCAAGAAATTAAATATACGTAATAGAATGTTTTAATGTGGTTACAAAAGGGAAGTAAAAGAGTTTGAAATTTGTAGGATTTCAACTTCATACATAATTCAATTTATTGTATAATGACCATATATGGTAAATTTAAGTCATAGTAAATTTGAATCTGAGAAAGGCCTTCTGCTTTTCTTGGGCATGATGTCATTTTGGAATTATTGATCTGATTATTGAGTATTAAATCTGAGAACAAGAACAGCTGAAATATCCTCATTAATTCAGAATTTATGCTAAAAAATACCAAAAAAAATTAAATGTGCCCCCAAGCATATCCCAGTGTAAAAATTAATCAGCTGGCCTGGTTTGGTTTGAGTTCAAAGCAAACTTGAACTGAGCCAGTTCAACTTTGGCCCCCTTTGACCCCCCCCGGTTCAGTCTGGGGGGTTCGACGAACAATTTAAAAATATTTTTTTTTAAAAGATTTTAAATTAAACATACTCCCTCCAGGGGCTTCTCCAAGATGGCGGGGGAGGGGGGCCTGCGGAGGTTCCCCCTCCCCCCGCCAGCCTCCTGGGTAATTAAAACTTGTCCAGTTTGGGCGTCTTCAGCCCAAGGCCGAAGCGGACCTCCACGGACCCTCCCCCTGGAACCTTGGAGAAGCCCCCAGAGGGGGTAAGTTTAATTTTTTAAAAAATTATTATTTTTTAAACTGCTTGTCGAACCCCCAAACTGGGGTGTGTGTTTCAGTTCGGGATCGAGCTAAACCAGGGGGGTTCGGTTCAACCCCAAACCTTCGAACTGAATTGGTTCGACACCGAACTGGTTTGGTTTTGAACCTGTTTGCACACCCCTAACACACACCCCAATTCATGCAAATTGATTCACTAGCAATTCACTTAGTGCGCTACCATTTTGTCTCTGTGTTTTTAAATTGCTGATTGGTCTCCTTGCACTGGGTTCCAATTAGCTTGAGATCTCCTTGCTTTTTGGTTGGCTTGTTGACTTTTAAAACAATTGTTGGCATGGGTAACTATGTCCTCATTGGCTGGGGGGAGGGAGCAGAGAGGGGGGAGGTCAAAGGAGGGAGTTTCAAAATGTATGTAAGGGGCTGCCTGGAGACAGAGAGCGCCATTGCTTTTATGCCTCAGGAGAGGAAAAAACTCTGACAGAGAGAGACTGTAGCAGCTCAGCAGCACCGTGGAAAGCAGAGAGACTGTGGTGTGGGCCTGCCTACCTGGCCCAGCAGTGAGTGAAGAGACAGAGCGCTCGCTCCCTCCCTCTCTCCCTTCCTCCCTTTTAATTGCAGTGCCTGCCAACTGCACAACACCCAGTGACTTTAATAACTGGGGTACCCTGTGTGTGCACACACATGCATGTGCAATGCAGTCCACCTGCCAACAATTATGTTTAAAATAGTAATAGCAGCCCAGTGGCTTAATTAGGTGCTGTTTGGATTTCATTTCCTTTTTCACTTATTGCTTGTAGCCAGACCCTTTAATAATGGGAGTGCTGAGATTTCCCCCCTGCCCCCCAGCCACCACTCCCACAACTAATTTTACTGAAATTGTACCAACAGTTTTGCAACTTTCTTCCTATGTGTTATTTTCAGTAACTGGGGTGTGCTGCTGTGGTGGTGGCGTTTCGTTTCTTTTCTCCCCCCCCCCCGCTTTTTGCAGCTCTGCTGCCACCTTTGTTGCTGCTGTCTGTGTGTTGCCTGCCTGTGCCAGGTGGAGTGATTTTTGGTTTTTGTAGGCTGGTGTGTGGTGCCCAGCCTGCAAGGCTCCCTCTGTGTACCGTGGCTTTCTCTGAGTTATTTTTTTGCTTTGATTGGGTGGGTGAGTGAATGCCAGCTGCTCTGACCGCTTTCCCCTGACTACAAGATCCCCTGATGCGCCACCTTCAGCAGGTGGTGGTGCCCTCCCTGTACCAGACATGCAGGGAGGCTGTGTGGGGAGGGACTGCTATGCGCAGCAGTGCCTGACACCAGCGTGCCCGTAACTGCGGATCTGTGGACCAGTCCCAGTGGGAGGCACGCTGCTTTCCTGTCCCCCACGGCACACTGGTGGGGGCAGGAGAATGAGGGGACATCTGCTGCTGCAAGGTCCCATGCAGTGAAGCTCAGGTGAGCTGTGCTGCATGTGGAGGTGCTGGACAGTGAGCACACGGCAGCTAAGCTGCCGACAGCCATGAATCACCAGGTGAATGAATGCTGATCAGGAAGCCAAACCTCTGTCAAGCGTTTGTGGTCACCGACAATGCTGCCAACATCACAAAGGCAGCTGAGCAGGGTCGGTTTGTGTCCATCCATTCCATGGCGCACACTCTGAACCTGGTCGTGAGGGATGCGCTTGGCATTTCTGGGGCTGTGGCCAGGCAAGACATCCCTGCTGCAAGCACTGGGAGACATCCTGCTGCTGTCATGGCTGCTCTTGCGGAGAACTGCCACAAGATAGCAGCTTACTTCCACCAGAGTGAGAAGGGTAGGGATATGCTCAAGGAGAGGCACCTTGAGCTGGACCTACCTGAACATTTGATCCCTCAGGATGTTCAGATCCAATGGAACTCCACCTTTCTCTTGCTCTGGTGCCCGCAGGAGCAAGAGCCAGCCATCCACAGCCTGGCAAGAAGGTGTGGCTTGGAAGTGTGTGACCTGTTCAACCAGGACTGAGTACTCCTTTCTGAGGTTATCTTGGCACTCAAGCCATTCTTTGTTGCTATGAACAGTTTGTGTACCAAGACAGCGATGCTGAGGCAGGCTTTACCTACAGTTCTTCTCCTCGAGAAGATGATGGGTGAGCTCCAGTCCATGCTGACCACTGAGCAAGCAATCGCCTTGGCAGGTCGGCTGAGGACTGGAGTGGTGGATCGGCTCATGGCACCCTTGGGTAAATTGGCAGTGTGTGTTTTGTCCTGCCTATGTGACCCAAGGATGAAGGGCAAAGCCATCACCCCGGATGGGCTGCCCAGGTGGAAGGACCTCCTGGTTGCAGAGATTAGACAAGCAGGGGAGAGGAGGCTGGGCGCAACCAGGAGGAGAGTGCTGGAGCAGCTACTGCTAATGTGTATTCCACCCTTGTGCTACCATCACTGCCGCTTCCCAGTCCAGCAGTGTGGTATCCCTGGCAGGGCCAAGTGAGCCGGCCATTCTGCCTCTGTATTCCACCTGGTGGTTCATGGATAAATCCCTTGGCGCCTTGTCAGGAGTGCTGGAAGAGCCCACTGAGCCCTGCAGTGGTGCAGAGCAGTGTGTGCTGCAGTACCTGCAGGAGCTGGTGGAAGGCTGGGGATGGAGCCAATCCAGTTTGGCCGGACTTGGCGACTATTGCTGGGCAGTTCCCTCTTGTGCCTGCCAACCAGTGTCCAGAGCGAGAAGGTGTTATCCATGACCAGAGGAGTGGTGAAACCCCATCACTCACACTTGGACGCTGACATGGTGCAGCAGCTAGTCTTCCTAAAGACGAACCTTGCCCTGCTGGGCTATCCCAAGCTGGCCATGGAGGGCTAGTGACTCCTGATCACTCACACCCACTGCAAAAGCACTGGCAACTCACCCCACCATGGCCAACCCCAAACCCAGATATGTCACAGTCTGCTGATTAGTGCTGCACATAACTCATAGACACACACACCACCGCCATGGCTGATGAGATATGGACTGGAGCCCTGACCCATGTGTCAGGCTGTCAGCCAGGGCCCAGACACAGCAATCTGAGGCCATGGTGTGTCTGGATACACATGGATACACATGGTGTATCCAGACACAGGTAGGCAGGCAGGCTTATGCTGGAGAAGGAAGACGACTTCTTATGGTAAGCAATTCATGTCTGGCCTTGAGAGTAACTTATGCTTCACTCACAGCTCTTGTCTACTGGGCTCTGCACTCTGTATTGTAAGCTCAGTCAAAATGTAGCGGAAGATGTTTTTCTAGTTGAGCTTAGTTACTGTCTGCTAAAGGTACTGCTGTGGCAGCTGTTGTAAGGAGTGATCCATCCGAATCACCCCTGATTCGATTCGGATCCGAATTAACCCGAATCCAAATCGATTCGGGTTAGAAAAAGGGGTCCTGGGGGCAAAAGAGTGGGGTGGGGTGGTAGTGCCCAATGGGTGGAGGCTACCACCCAAATTGCAGAGGGATTGGGCAAAGGGTTGATTTTTGGTGAATTTTTGAAGTTTTAGTGTCTTTCAGACAGATTGGGGGCATAACGTGGGATGTGGGCCAAAAGAGTGGGGTGGGGTGGTAGTGCCTATTGGGTGGAGGCTACCACCCCAATTGCAGAGTGATTGGGCAGAGGGCTGATTTTTGGTGAATTTCTGAAGTTTATGCATTTTTAAGGTTTTCCCCCATTCGGTATAATGAAGGGTGTATCGCTTCTCATCGGGGGGAAAGGGGTGGCCTAGAGCAGTGTGGGGTTGGTGGTAGTGCCGGGTAGGGGCAAGGAAGGTACCTGGATTTTTTCAAAGGATTTGGGCAGAGGGTTGATTTTTGGTGAATTGTTGAAGTTTATGCGTCTTTAAGGTTTTTCCTCATAAGGTGGTATAATGGAGCTTTCAGCAGTCCCATAAGTGCACTTGGGGGGTGCTGGGGTGGCCCAGAGTGAGTGGTGGTGTAGTGCACATAGGGTGCCAACCACCCCCATGGGTTTATAATAGGGGTGTGCAATTCGGGTTTTCGGGTGATTTGGCTCAGACCCGAACCGAATCACCCCTGTTCTGTTTTGTGCCCGAATCTGGGTCACCCGAATCACCCTTGATTCAGTTCTGATTCGGATTTAATCCGAATCCGAATCTGAATCGATTCAGGGGGGTAAAAAGGGGCCCAGGGGCAAAATTTTGGGGTGGGGTGGTAGTGCCCAATGGGTAGAGTCTACCACCCCAATTTCAGGGGGATTGGGCAAAGTCCTGATTTTTGGTGAATTTTTAAAGTTTTAGTGACTTTGGGGCAGTTCAGGGGCATAGCATGGGATCTGGGCAAAAGGAGTGGGGTGGTAGTGCCTAATGGGTGCAGGCTACCACCCCAATTTCAGGGGGACTGGGCAAAGGGCTGATTTTTGGTAAATTTCTGAAATTTTCATGTCTTTGGGGCAGATTGGGGCATATTGGGGCAGAAAGTGGGGCCTGGGGCAGAATAGTGGGATGGAGTGGTAGTGCCTAATGGGTGGAGGCTACCACCCCAATTTCAGGGGGTTTGGACAAAGGGGTTTTTTCTGAGGTGTGAATTCTCATTCTATCATAGCAAATGAGATTTTTTTCCATTAAACAACTCTCATGACCCCACTTTCACTTTTTCACACTTTCCTTTACTATGAATAATATGAGGAAGTAATCAATTTAGCACACTTCACCTTATGAAGACAAACCTCATAAAAATAAATTCACCAAAATTCACCCCTCTGCCCAATCACTCTTAAATTGGGGATGGGTGGTAGCCTCCACCCATTAGGCACTATCTACAAGCCCACCCCACTCCTTTGGGGCAGATCCACTTTCTGCCCCCAATCTGCCCCAAAGACACCCAAACTTCAAAAATTCTCAAAAAATCAGCCCTCTGCCCAATCCCCCTGAAATTGGGGTGGTAGCCTCCACCCATTAGGCACTACCACCCCACCCCACTATTTTGGGGCAGATCCACCTTCTGCCCCCAAACTGCCCCAAAGTCACTAAAACTTCAAAAATTCTCAAAAAATCACCCCTTTGTCCAAACCCCCTGAAATTGGGGTGGTAGCCTCCACCCATTAGGCACTACCACCCCACCCCATTATTCTGCTCCAGGCCCCACTTTCTGCCCCAATCTGCCCCAAAGACATGAAAATTTCAGAAATTTACCAAAAATCAGCCCTTTGCCCAATCCCCCTGAAATTGGGGTGGTAGCCTGCACCCATTAGGCACTACCACCCCACCCCACTCCTTTTGCCCAGATCCCATGCTATGCCCCCGAACTACCCCAAAGTCACTAAAACTTTAAAAAATCGCCAAAAATCAACCATGAACCGAATCACCCGAATTTTTCGGGTCCGAAATTCGGGTGATTCGGCTCGTGCCTGAAAAATATCGAGGGACATCGGGGGTGATTTGGTTTGGCCCCGAATCACCCAAAATTGTTCATTTCGGGCACAGATCGTTCTGTGCCTGAAATTTTTTGCACATCCCTAGTTTATAACCCATGGGGTACAGGGTTCTGTTGTTTCTGAGGTGTTCTGAGTGTGGATTCTATGATAGCAAATAAGAGTGGATTCATGGTGTCTCATTGAAAATCTCATTTGCTATCATAGAATCCAAATTTCTGATTCAGTTCATTGAACCAGCTGGCTATGGCTGGCTGGTTTGGTGAACTGATTCTTTTTTCTTCTTTTTCTTTTCTTGCGATTTGATTTGCTAGTTAATTGAATTGCAAAAAATGATTCGTACACACCCCTATTTGGCTGATGGAGAGATGCAGGCATTGTCTGGAACTATAAAGTAGTTTCCTCTGGGGGCAGCGAAGCTGCTTATACTAATATTTCCTTTCTAATGCTGAGAATGCAGCTGTTTCAAAGGCAGAGCAACTGTTTGTAGAGGGATCCCTCACCTGGCATGGAAACACAACTGCATCCATGCCATGCAACAGGCTTATTATGCATTCTAAATAAAACAGGTGAGACAGTGACTTAGATCAAGCAGACCAGCATATAAAGGGAGGAACACTTGTTTAGAAAGCAAAAGCAAAGAGTAGTGTAGACTTTCACCACCACAAATAAATCATAACTTGTACTCATTTGAGCAAAGTTCAAAGCAACCAAGTTGAACCAAAATACTCTGCTAATAGGCCTGGGGTTCTCAACAGTACCCCAGGAGTACTTGAAGGACTTTGAAGGGAAACTCAGAGCTCTTCTGCCTCTCCACTCTACAACCACATTATTTGTTATCCATCTGAGGAGTACTGGCTTGATGCTGACATGTCCCCAACGATGTGTCCACTGCAGAAGGAGAGGCAGGAGGGCTCTCCTGCCCCCCTCCTCTGCTCTTGAATGGCTGGCTAAGTGCTTACGCCCAGCATACCCCTCCCCTCAGCCTGACTGACAAGCCTAAGAAAATCAGCAGCGAGTGCTCTCATTAAAATTAAGAGCACTTGTCCTATTAATTTCAATAAGACTACTTATGAGTAACTTAGTGTGGATGTGAGCCAGTGACTGGAGTCACTTTAATCATCCTTAGCTACAATTTATTGCATCGGGGGATAACAGAGAGTTGCGACCCAACAGCAGCAGGAAAGCCTCAGTTTGGCTACCCCAGCTATATTTTATCCTAAAGCCTTGTTTCCTCTTGATTTCAGTCTGACCTAATGCTAGAAAGTTTGATCATTGCTTGCTGAAAGGCTTACTTGATACTAGACGTTTCTGAAGAGCACACCAAGGGCTGGGTGCAGAAATAATGCAAACCTGTGGTTTGTGCTACCCTAGTTTACAAAACAAACCATGTACAATATGGAGTTTCCAGATATGCAATAGGCAAAATGGGTTTTTGAGTCCCTTGTTTGTTGTTGTTGCCCATCTGCTCAGGACTTAGCTTTGTAAGTTCATTCCTGTTTTCATTGGAATGAACGGTGGCCCGCGGTTTGATGGTTTGGTCCGGCGGTTCATGGGTTCATGATCGAACCGAATCCCCCATTTCCGTCGGACCGGAACTGGACCACTAGGTCCGGTCCAGCAGGTCTGTATTTGTTTTTAATTTTTTTTAAAAAATGTAAATGTAAGTACCTGTAGCCCCTTCGGGAGGCTTGCTGTATCCAGGCGGAGGTCCGCGTGGGTTCCCTCTCCCCCGACCGACCTTCCTCATCACCGCCGTGCCTGGGTAAACATAGCCTTTTTGGCCCTTTCGGGCCTCCGTAAAAGCGAGTGGCCCCCATTTTGGCAGCCGCCGCGCATGCGCAAATGCCCTCTGTGATAGCCTCGCAGAGGGCATTTGTGCATGTGCAGCAGCCGCCAAAATGGTGGCCGCTCACTTTTACGGAGGCTCAAAAGGGCCAAAAAGACTACTCTTACCCAGCCACGGCGGTGTTGAGGAAGGCCAGAGGGGGGAGAGGGAACCCGCGCGGCCCCCCCTGTGGCTACAGCAAGCCCCACAAAAGGTACTTACAGGTACTTACATTTACATTAAAAAATTTTTTTTAAAGTTTGCGGACCGGTCTGGGACTGGACTGGCGGGGGGTGGGGATGTTTCTGATGGGGGCCGGCCCAAACTGGCCCAGTTCTGCTCGAGGCCGGTCCAGCCTCAAACCAAACTGGGCCAGATGGTTCTGTGCACACCCCTATAGTGAAGCAGCATCTAGAGTTTGAACAATGGCACTAACTGTGGTTTATACATGGTCTCGGAATACAGACATAATAGCCATCTTCAGAGTTCACTGTTATAGAGGGCAAAAATGGGGAGGATATCCCCCCTGCCTCCGCTGTTAAATACCCTCTTGTGTCAACAATCACAGTACCATTTGTCTGAAGGGATGGCGCCATAAGCATAATTGTGGTGAATCCATGAGCTGTAGCCCATGCTTATGCCGCCACCACGCTTACGGCACCACCCCCTTCAGATGGACGGCATTGTAACCATGATAGTTGGCATGAGGGGTGATTAACAGCAATGTGGGGGGACTTGCTCCCCGTATTTGCTGCTTCAACCGTGAACGTCTTGGGCACTCATAACATCTGAAGAGGGCTAATGTGAAATCTCAATTGGCAAAAACTGTGGTTTGTAAACCAACCCCTGCTAACTGGGCAAAGAGGAAGCATTTTAACATGGTGATTCTCTTTATTTAGCAGGGGGAGAGTAACTGGCCATATCCACCCCCAGCACAGTACCTCCAGTGACTTTTCCTGGTGTCTATCTTATGTTTCTTTTTAGATTGTGAGCCCTTTGGGGACAGGGCGCTATCTTATTTATTTATTATTTCTCTGTGTAAACCACCCTGAGCCATTTTTGGAAGGGCGGTATAGAAATCAAACGAACGAACAACAAACTTTAAACTATGTTTTAAGAATCTGGGGGTTTTTTGGCTCCCAGTTTGTAGGCAGTCTTGGGTTCACATACACTATGCAAAACCACAGTTTAACTAAGAAAATTATGGTTACACATTGGTCGCATGCACGTGTAACAGGAAACCAGAGGTGAAGGAGCCTGAGGTTTAATTTCTTGTATGTCTTGATGCATGCAACCGCACTTCTGTCAGAAAAGCAACCCAGGTTTCCCTTCCCAAACTCCAATTTGAACATTAAGGTTGTAATGAGTTTTGCTGCTCTTACCTGAGGTTTGTGTTCAGTGGCATTATGTCTGAAGGTAGAATTGGAGTTACAGTGAGCAGTAATCGGAGCTGAGGGAGGAAGAACCTCCCTGTGATTTGCTGCCAGGGCTGTCCTTCATGCCAGGAGGAAGCCCATGCAGCAAGTTCCCCCTACATTCTGCAGACTGCAATTTTGAACATTCTCAGACAGCAATTTCGAACGTTTCCAAAGCACGTGTGGGGGTGGGAGGGGGAGGGGAAACACGGGTCCATTGGACCCATGATTTCCCATTACATGCAAGTGTGGCCTCTATGTCTGAACCCAGCCAAGCTCTACAATTCTTTATAAGCAAAATCTGCTCCAAGTTGAAACACCTGAAGCAGATTTCCACTCAATGGAAAGTGACTGCAGAAATAATAGTTTTCATATTATGGCAAGTCCACATTTTTTCTAAACATGTTTGTTTTCAAAGATGAATTTTGGAAGACATAGCTAGTGATCAGGTTTCAGCATGCATATGGGTGGACCATTTTTCCTCATTTTTTAACCCCACAGATTATTGTTAAGATATCACCAACCTCCCACAAGTCATTGATTGTGACTTCTACCCTGAAGCATGGGGTCCGAAAATGGGTCACTCAAAGCTCTATGGCTTCACCTTAGAGATGCCTTGCTCCTGGATCTGAGGCAACTTTGGGTTGCTCTACTTCCTCATCAGCTGCCCCAACAAACCCATTCATCAGCTCCTTAAAATACCTACCTATTCCACTTGGCAGCATTACCAAAAATAAAACTTGTAGATTCAAATGATCTCTTTAAAATGTTAATCCTTGGGGTAACAGAATCTGTCCCATTCATAATACAGTCACCAACCAAACAACTCCACACATTCCAACAGGGCTTTAGACAGTTCTTCCCACACCCATCACAAAGGACCCAGTCTCAGTGTATCACATGTGACAAGACAAATATGTGAAAAATAATGAGTCAAAAAATAGTATATACCTTCTATTCCCAGAGGCATTGTGCTATCTGCAGTAAATCAACACTCGTCCCCCAGTTACTAAAATACATTTTGTCAATCCCAGGTGCTCACCTCTTTCTTTACTTCTTCTTCATCCTCCAAAGTCAGTGCTGCCAGCTGTTTTGCTCTCTGCTCCATCAAGTTCACATATCTGATTGGATTGGATAATGCTTCAATAACATCTAGAAACAGGAAACAGGAATTTAGGATCAAACTCCCCCAAACCTACCTGCATTAATGCAGAAGGGTAAAGCAAAGGACAGTGTTTGTCATAGCATTGTAGAAGGCATGACAAAACAAGACGTATGGGTAAAAAATAATCTCCCTACATTTCTTTTACTATAATCATAACTGATAATTACCATCTTCACACATTAGCCCACTTCCACCTCAAACGTTCACACATCTGTCATCTTGAATTGGAAGTGAATGACAGCATCACAAACTATGCTATTGAAGTATTGCTACAACTATATCAGAATGATCTCTGAATACCTACAGTCCCTACAACTGTACCAAATTTGGTTCAAATCAGTCCAGACATTGAGAAGTTTACAGGATGACACACACGGACACAGAAAGCTTTCTTTCCTTAAAGGAAAGTAGGCTAAAAATTAACTAATATTTTGTCGTCCCCCTGCCCCCACTATGTAACAAGTAATTGGGGAAAATGATTTGACTAGCAAACCAGAGATTGCGGGTTTGAATCCCTGCTGGTATGTTTCCCAGACTATGGGAAACACTTATATCAGGCAGCAGTGATATAGGAAGATGCGGAAAGGCATCATCTTATACAGCGTGGGAGATGGCAATGGTAAACTCCTCCTGTATTCTACCAAAGACCACCACAGGGCTCTGTGGGCACCAGGAGTCGACACCGACTCAATAGCACATTTTACTTACTTTACCCTTAATGATGCTGCCTTTTCTCCCTTGCTGCACCTTATGCATGGAACAGCCATACACAAAACCTAGGAAAAGGCACCTCTTTCTCACCCTTTGAATCCCGCCTCAAACCCCACAATTTCTACAATGCTTTTGACAAAATGCCTTAAGGGCTCATTCCTGCTGAAAGTAAGCCTTAGTACATGCAACTGAACTGAAAGTATATTCTGCCCATATTTACTCTTGTCTTCACTTTTCTCTATTGCCTCTACTACATCAAATTTTAGACTGAAAGCTCCTTGGCTGAGGTACTTTTTTGGTGGGAAACCTTACAAGTACCATGCACATTAATACTGCTCAGGGTTTACAGCGGGACCCTGATCAGATTTTTATACTTGGACTATGACTTATTGCTACCCATGTCCTTTAACTTACTGTTATATTCTAAGCCTTCACAATCGGATTGATTATAACAATGAATGCATTTTCAGTAGTTATTAGATACTGCAGATAGCAAAATATGGGGGAGAACAATTGCTTATTGAGACATGTGTGGGCGTGTGTGTGACTTTTCCATAGTACTGCTTTTGAGAGAAAGAAAGTTTACATGAAGAACTCCCACAGTTAAGGAAGAGGCAATTTCAGAGATTTTCCTGGTTCCTTTACAAATATATATCTCAACTTTCTTGTTAGAATCATGGAAATCTTAGAGTTATTCTTCTCAAATCTGCATTGTGATATACATAAATATAATACAATTAAACAGTTTTCTTACAATTAAGACACTTTTTAAAAGTCTGATTTAATGGCTACAGGATAGTACAAGTGTTTTACAGAATCTTAAGGACCTTCATAAACCTAAGGTTTCACAAACAGCAGCTTTTGCATATCCATGGTCTTGCATTTCAATAAGTAACATACTGGGGTTAAACATATTAAGTTTTACTAGCCGACTGCCAAACAGAACATCTGTGTGGTATTCGGGGCCGGTGTTTCCCGCCCAGGCTGGACCTCCCCCGCCGCCCGAGGTCGTTGGCTGGCTTTAAAACCAGCCCGTCCCCTCCTGGGCCATCTCCTCTTCCTGGCGGCCCAGCCACCTTCTCACCCTGCTGCCACCTCACCACCGTGGCTGGGCCTGAAACTGCAACCACCTTGCCACCATGGCCAGGGCCACCGCTTCCCTCGTGCAGCTCCTTCCTAATCGGGCACCAATTTCTCCATCTTTGCTCCCGTCTTTGCCGGGAACTCTCGCAGTGTGTCGCGAGAGTTCCGCCCCAAAGACACGCATCCCAATGGTGGGTGGCTAAGAGAAATAATTATATAGATTTGAAAAACTGCTGTTTTCCATTAGCTGTCTCACACACACACAAAAAAATCACAAGCAACATACTGTAAACTAAAAGGTGTTAGTATGATTACTTATGAAAAGACTTTGAACGATCTGTTAATAGTATACCACCAGGATCCTGCTAAGTTGCTGGGGCCCTAGAGAAAAGCTCTCCACTGCCCCCTCATGGCACTCTTTCCCCCAACATTTTAACTTCCTATGCATTCCCCACACTCCAACCTCTGTGCATCCTTCTGCATGACAACCCTCTGGCTTACCTGAATGGGGAGGGAAGGAGGAGGGGTGCCTTTTTGCCTTGTCCCATCACCCCTATGTGGGCCCTGGGGCCTCAGGGGGTGGTCATGGACTCCTGGCTAGGGCCCAACTTGTCTGACTCTTGATACTGCCTGGTATACTACCATTTTAAAGAGAAGGGATTAAGACCAAGAACTCGCAGGCGCCACACTGAATCTTCCTGACTGACCCATTTCTTTCTAGTTTGATGACCATCTGCAAGCCTATACTCGCTTTCTTATTCTAGAGACATTTGAGAATTATTAACAATTAACATGACCAAACCAAAGTTAAACCATGATTATAAACACAGGCATATAAGGGGGGGGCGGACTATCACGAAGTCCAAAAAGAAAGAACAGCTTTGAATCAAGGAACATTGGCAATCTACTAATGACAGCACATTGCAATGGATGATTGACAGCACCCTAACTTCTACAGCTTTTTGAAGACTACTGAGATTAAAACAGCTAGTTACTACTGTCCACTGCATCTATAATTCCAAAGCACCAAAACAAACAACAGCAACAAAACACCCTTTTAAAATCATTTTGATTCAAGCTTGCAAATCCTGTGTTTACCTGCATAAGTATCAGGCACATAGTCTTTCACCTCTATGTATACAAATATGGCTGGTAGCATCAAGGGCTGATTCCTCTCATTCCTCAAGCAGATGTAGTGATAGCCTGGAAAAGAAAGCAGACAACATATACAATGCAAGTCTGATTTATTTCGGAGTGCTTGTAATTGCTGAGTACTCATAAGCACATGTGTTGTGCATTGCTGTACTGGCACTAGTAAGATTGTATACAGTTGGGTTTTCAAGATGCAGCAGTTTGGTAAATAGTGACAAGCCAAATTACTCAAAGCAATCACTCTGGTGTACAAGGTGTGCAGAGAACCTGGTACCTCAACTCAGCTGCCATTTCTTAAGTCAAAAGGTTTTAGTGCCACCCACTTTTAGAAAGCCAAATAATCCTACCTGGTCGAATTGCTGATACCGGCAATATTCGATGGCCAATGAATTTTCCTCCTTCTTCATAGACAGCTATCCTCAGGCAGGCCAGAGAAGGCAGAACCACCTATAAAAATTTAAGAAATATCAGGGGTTTTGTAATATCTATCTGATTGATTGATCGATCTGTAAAGCTGCTTGGACTTCACTCACTCACTCACATTAAATTCCCAGACAAAACCATGAAAGATAGAAACATGTCATTTTGCAGGTAGGTTCCAGACCTCATCCACACAAACAGGAAAATAAAAAAAATTGGGGAAAATCCCCTAATTTTCCAGAAAATGCAGAAAAACTCTCCCATTGGAAAAACATGGGGAATTATACCTTCCGACAAACTTTGGCAGTTTTCTCAAGAACTTTTACAGACAGCAAGTTGGGACTTTCACAAAATGATGAAGAGACAAACCTATATTGTTTCAGTGCACTGGATTTCTATCCATGTCCAATTCTCATGGAACTCGCTTAAGAAATTGAAACACAAAAATAATTTTGCACTAGATATTTTAATTCGTCTATCTCACTCAAACTCCTAGAATGAGTCTTTTTGTGGGTTCTTGGCAGCAACACTATCACATGCTGAAAGCAGTTCTTCTGGTCATCAACTAGCAAGGAGTGAAGGGAGAGTGCATGGTCATTTTGTAGTACAGGAGGGATGCTTGCAAACTGAAAGCCCTAGTACTAGTATATTTATAAAGTCTTCTACACAAAGCAGGTGTAATGAGATACACTGTTTAAATGAACTAATATGGATAGACATTTAGTTATATATTGTGTTGCAAACATTTGGTGAATATTCAGAGACAGGCCTTTTTTTAAACTTTTTTATTTTTGGTTTTACAATTGCAAAAAAATAAGCTATATCAATTCTGATTTGAAGAATGGATACATCATTATGAAGCAATTTTGTAAAGCATAAAATGACACAAAAGTCCAGTAGAGAGTTAGAGAAGAGTTGGATATATGCTAGTTGATCTAAAAAAACTGGTATGCGGTGCTTTATGAAATAATCATGGAGCAGAATTTCAATGAACATTTTTTAAAATCCCCCATATTTTTGGATACCACCTACTAATCGAAAGGGGTCTCATTTTTCCAGTATCGAGCAATTTGGAAGTTAGCTTCTGTAATAAGGTTATCAAGTTTACTCCAGTTGAGTAATGTATATTTTATTGAGTTAGTACAGAATGCTGCATGGCACAACTTTACCTTTTACTTTACAGAATGCAGCAGCCAGGCTTGTTTCGGGGATTGCCCAAAGATATCATATTACATCAATTTAAAAAGAACTGCACTGGCTGCCAATACGTTTCCAGGCAAAATACAAAGTGCTGGTTGTTGTTGTTGTTGTTATTACTACTACTACTACATTTATATCCCGCACTTCCTCCAAGGAGCCCAGGCTTTTAATTTATAGTTTGAAAGCTTCAGGTTTTAGAGTTTAGAGTGTATTTTTAAATTGTTTTAATTGTGTCTATGTTTTAATGGATTTTAGATTGTGAACCACAATCTAATGTATGGGGTGGTATAAAACCTGAAATGAATGAATGAATAGAGCTTTTCCTGGATAGAGCTGAATGAATGAGTGGAATTGATATGGATTATCTTGACATTTTCTTTAGGCAGTCTATGATTTTTGCTCAATGCTTCTGAATTTTGGGACACATCAATTACTTGTGGAAATAAGAGCTTCCCCTCCAGCAAAATGTTGAATTCTGTTTAGTTATGTGGTCAAATCGCTCTGATGTCAGTTACCACTGCACAAATATTTTAAAGTAACACTTCTTTTAGATAATTTGATATAGCAGAAAAGTTGAAATAAAATGAACAGATGAGCTAGCCCCACTTCCTAAATATAAAAGTGAGCTACCCTTGGGGTAATTTAAGAACTCTTCGATGTGCTGAAGGCATGTTTCTGCCTATCCTCCTGCTATCTACACCTCTCTTTTTCTACTTTGTGCACTTTGTGGCAATCTCTACTGGCCAGGCACATTATACTAGCTCTTCTGATTGAAATTCGCTTGGCTGTTCTCACTTCAGAGTCTCAGGATCAAGTGGACCATGGCATTTCATACATCTTTCAGTCTTGTGCTTTGGATTCCCCACATTTAGTTTACTACCAAATGCAGTAACAGGCACCCCCAATCAGGATTATGACCACAGTAAGGCAAAAGGGGCTGCAACCCTTTCATCCCCAGACCAATTTTTCCAACAAAACACACTCCCAAAGCTGCTATTTAATAGCTTTGAGACACACACACACACACACACACACACACACACACACACACACACACACACACACGGCTTCAAGGGGCATTTTCACTGAGAGAACAGCATGGACAAAACAGTTAACCCCATGCTATGGTTATGGTCCAGATCAAGTGTTCCCACAGCTTCATTTAGTTGAAAACAAGTTGTGAAGAATCCCAACCACAGGATTCAAAGATATTGTTAAATCTCACATCAAGTTGGATTCCAAAACTTAGCTGATTTCATAGACGGTCTTTAAACTCTTTAGTCTCACAGCTGACTGTCTACATTGTGTGGAACACACTGATTCTGAATTCTCACATCAATGCCATCAGCTTTCACATCACCTTGTGGGTTCACAGATAGGCAGTGGTAGTTTTTGTTGTTGTTTAAATACGCTGTTCCTGATTATTTCTGTGTTTCGTTTATTTAATGGAACTGCACAAGATATTGCTTTTCAAATTTGCAAGTCAAATTTTAGAACTTGTTTGTTTTGACAAGTACTGTAACATGAATGCATACACTTAAATTAAATGTGTTGAACTGAAGGGTTGCTAGGAATTTTCATTCTCTCTCAGTAATCTCTTTTATTATCACAAACAGCTTATGACAGACTTTTGTTTTCATATCTGGTACCTGGAATATTAAATCATTTTGTATTATCCCTGCCTTCATTGACTTCATTCTTAGATCTCTATAGCCTGGTGTTGCACAGAAAAGCAACCTTGACCAGGGGTGTAGAGACCTTGTCCATAGACAGGGGACAAAGTCCTCTGGTGTGCTGAACTGAATGTTCAACATACCAACAACCCTGAATTTACCATTGCACACGACGGAGGTCCCAGTCAGTGATTCCATGAACTGCTGACTGGCAAAGGGAAGCTTGCTGGGGCTTACCAGCCCCGTTCCTGGCATTGGCCCCACCCCCTTGCATCTGACATCAGATGCAGTGGTGGGGCCAATACCTGGGAGAGGGACCAAATCTCTTCCACAGTCAGCGTTTCATTAAAATGCTGGTTGACTGGGCTTCTCCTCCACCACACACAAAGCACAGCCAGAGTTTCAGTGAAATGTTGGCTAGAGAGGAGAGGGGTGTGCCTTGCACTTCCACCCAGTGAGTGCTTCATTTGCCAGCTGGGTGCGGGAGGGGGCAAGGGGGTACCCTGGCCAAGGGAAAGATGGAGTCTTGGGGGCTCCCCCAGACCCTGGCAGACGGGGGACAATTGTCCACCCTTGATCCCTAGTCCCTACACCCCTGACTTTGACTCTCCAGCTGTTGTAGTAATTCAAATTTATTGTGGCTGGGGATGATGGGAGTTGTAGTTCAATAAAAGCTGGAGAGCCAAGCTTGCCTACCCCTGATATAGAGAGTTGGTGTGGTGCAAAACAAGAACAAAACCCTACCTTCTTGAATACTATGGCATCTTCTTCCCATACAGGATTCACAGCATTGCCTTGAGATGGCTTGGTCTTGAGAGCCTTTCGTCTTGTGTCCACAGGTAGACCAAACATGTCCACTTCTACATAAGTTCCAACTTTTTTATCAGAAAGGAACTGTCCTGAAATGACCTGGAAATGCAAAACCGGGGCATAGTGATCAACAGTATTAAGTAAACAGGCTGAAACTTGGCTTAAAAATTCAGTTTCGATTGTGATTCTAGAGTCAGGAGCCCCTGGCAACATGCTAGGTTACACTTTGGTTTGCACAGAGATCCTGACAGTACAAACCGCTGCTTCTACATTCAGGCGGACATGTGGCTATGAACAATTATGAACACGCTCTGTAAAACCCACACAATTGCACAAATCACAACAGTCTAATGTTTTCACCACTGCAGTCTGGAGATGTTACTTCAATGGGTAGCTCCATACAATCCCAACTGGTCATCATGAGCGTGCTTGTTGGCCCCATGCGCTCCTGAAACCATTTACATGGGAACTGCCAGAACTACGAACCAACCCTAGACTGCAATTCCATAATTAAATCACATCAATCTCTGAAAGTTATAGCAAAAGGACAATTCTTTTACTATGCACACATCTGTAACAATATTTCTAAGAACTCGTAATTTCACTCACATGGCTTGGCTGCGGTAAAATAGTACATAGCTTAAATATAAAATAGTAATAGTTAATTAATTGACTTGTTCCTTGTTATGCAAGAACAACTGAGAACAGAAAACTCAATAGAAAATAATCTCTCTGTGTTTTCCATTAAGTTAAAAAGGAGCACATTTGTTTCCCTCAATCAACTCCTTAAATAGCTGAGCTGGTTGGGAATGGGAATATAATAAAAGATTTTATTTCTGTACTCACTGCTGCAGGCTGAATTGGACCCCTTTCTAGGCTACAGCCAAGCGTACAGCAAGAAAAAGTCAGCGGGCCACTTCAGACGTAACACAGAGCCAGGACTAAATTATATCCCCTATTCACAGGAACATTTCTTCCTCCCTTTCATGCTCAAGGCTTGGAAGTATTCTACTTCTGATTCTGCTTAAGAGCAAGCTGGAATCATGCATCATGCCTAAACCAAGCTATGCCAGAATATTCTAACCAGAATTTCAAAATAAATCATGATCTGAATCTGGGATTACACGTCAGCTCACACAAGGGATCTTTCTTGCCCTGCAGCCCCATGAGCGCCCCCCCCCCATGTGAAATAGGATCACAGGGCTGTAGGAGAAACCAAAAATCAGATTGAGACACTTTTGCAAGCAGCTTTTGGGGTATTCAGATGATGTAGTGGGAAAGAAGGGGGTAATGGGCCATTTGCAAGCTTAATTCCACTTGCACAAGTTAGAACCTATATATCTAGGCTTCCAAACTATACAGAACTTTTCATCAAACAAAAATGACTTGTTTTCGCTTCATATACTGTATAGTTGATTATAGTGGTTGCTCTCTAGTGGCACACATGCACCCACATTTCTTGAAGATTTTTCCAACCTGTATTTCAGCAAAAGTACTAAAATGCAATTCAAAATACAAGTGAATTTAAATTGTACTTTGAGGTTTGACCCAGAACCTGCTTAAAACGTAATGAGTGATGTGCAAGAATGCATGTGGTATTTTTTAAAGTGACTTTTCATTTGAAAAGCTTTTGTGACAAAATTTAGAAATGGGCTTTTTTTCCATACTCACAAGTGTTTTAAATGCAGCTCTAACATTCTCTAGATAGTAGCTGAGGAATGAAATTGTATGAGAATTGGTGTGTGCCTATCTAAATAATGGTTAGAATTGTGTATAAATCCAGCTATACTGTATATTACTGAAAATTATCTGTCTTCCGATGCTGTGCAGGCAATACCAACATACATTTGTGCATAACAGCACTGAACCATAGACAATTTCCTTGCCTATTTATGCCAGCAATTTTCTCAGTTGCATGACCTCTGCCCACCAAACATCCAGTCCTCAAAACACAAGCTGCATTGGACAGCAAAATGAAGAGAGGGGAGATTTCTAAAAATGCTGCCATCTTCTATATATTTAATTCTCTAAGATGCATCCAGGGCTAATCCCATGTGTGGCAGCTCTTGTGAGAGTTTGGAGAGCTGCTGGATAGCCATGGGTGGGAGGGAAGAAAATGGTGGCGCTGGCTGGCTGGGGGGAAAAAATGGTGCCAGAGGACAGCCAGTGGAGAAAATGGCAGTGGGCAGGCAGAAGGAGGAGGCGGCGGCAACGGGCAGAAGGAGGCAGAGGGCATGGGGAAGCGGCAGCCAGGCCAGCCGGACGCACAGGGGAAGCAGCAGCCAGGCTAGCCGGCCGCGGAGGGAGAAAAAGCTGGTGGGGGTGGAGAATGAAATGGGGCTGAAGGGAGGGAGACAGGGAGAACTAGCGGTGCAGATGTTCTACATAAGAACAGCCCTGCTGGATCAGGCCAAAGGCCCATCTAGTCCAGCATCCTGTTTCTTACAGTGGCCCACCAGATGCTGCTGGAAGCCACAGGCAGGAGTTGAGGGCATGCCTTCTCTCCTGCTGTTACTCCCCTGCAACTGGTACCCAGAGGCATCCTGCCTTTGAGGCTGGAGGTGGCCTACAGGCAGGAATTGAGGGCATGCCCTTCCTCCTGCTGTTACTCCCCTGCAACTGGTACTCGGAGGCATCCTGCCTTTGAGGCTGGAGGTGGCCTATAGCCCTCCGACTAGTAGCCATTGATGGACCTCTCCTCCATGGACCTCTCCTGTGCCAGGTCAGCTAGTTACTTCCAATACTTATTCCAGTTAATAGAATTAAGAAATTTACATTAATCCATTCAATTAATTTACATCAATTAAACTATAAATCAAGATTGTGATATGATACTTGTCCTCACATGCCAGAATGGGTTGTGGTTTCTTTGTTCTCTCAACCTATCTGCTTCCTTATTTTCCCTTTTTTCTGACTATGAGCATCACAGCTGCTTCCCTGTTTACTATATATGGAAATAGGAAGTGGGTGGGTGTGCTTACTTGTGTACTTGGGAATGTGCACCCTGGTTTAAAAAAAAAAAAGTAACACAAGAAATCACCTTGAGGCTTAATATTTCTATATTGTGAAAATTGAGTTACAAACGACATACATACCTTAACAGACAATGTGTTTGCTACTATTCCATCTACAATGCCTTCAGAAAATGGATCAAAATGCTTGTCTGGTCTTCGCATGAACTCTGGCTTTAGTCTGTACCCACTTTTGCCATTATATTCATACATGCCCATATTTATTTGCATAGACAAATCTAAAAAAACAAAAACAAAACGTTCCATATTCATGTGACACGGGATAGGATAAATCAATTCTTAAGTTTCTTTAGAGTTTTAATAATCATTTTCTAGCACCCTGTAAAAAGTATCAACCTTATGTTCTACTGGAGATCTCCTTTAAAAGCTCCCATTCACCATCTTTAAAAAAATGAAGGCTGGCTCCTCATCCCATATACATTACTCTGTGTGTGTGTGTGTGTGTGTGTGTGTGTGTGTGTGTGTGTGTGTGTCTAGTTCAGTTCACACAGTATATATTTTTGGTCCATATATGAAAAGTCCATCTGAGCTAGGATACTTAGAAATAACAGGCATTAATAATGTGCAAATTGTGTTATCCCAGACATAGTCAACAGGCATTTATGTGATAGCACCACCCAAAGTGACATTATTGCAGGAATTACTGTGACTATGCCACTCATCTTCCAATTTATATCTACACATTATATTTTTACATTTGAGTGCATACCTCACAACCACCAAAGCTGCATGCACAGACAAAATTGTGTGCTGTGAAATGAGCTCTTGGCCTTTGCCCAAAGCCTGTCTAAATTCAATACTGAATGCTGGATAAATATAAGAAGGTGTCCCTTGTACACTGTTTTGCATGGAACTAAAAAGGCTATCATAAGCACACCAAGAACATTCTAAAATTCAAGAGGCCTTTCTTTTTCTGAGAATTATGCTCCTAGTCCTTCATAAGCACCTGTTCTTTCTTTCCAAATAACCAATGCCTGTTATGTGTTCAAGAAGCAGAACCAAACAATCACTCCCCAAGCCCAGCTTCCTATTGTGCATACCCATAACACTAATTATGTTTTCCTAATCAAGTATTTGGTTATTAATACTCCTTACTAGATTAATATCACCACAAAGCTGAGATTACAATTAGCGCCTCTTAAAAGGGCAGCTTCAATTAAATATGCTAAACAACAGGCAGAGCCTAAGACTTTGCAAATGAATTGTGCTGGATGTTTGCTTAAGGTTCTAAAATCAGAAATACTTAAGCTAACAATTGTAAGAGACAGTTGGCTTCAGCAGAAGTATGCATGCAACTCCCTAATCTTTTAACTCTGTTCTGTTCTGCTATCAAATTTATCCAGAACACACACACTAAACTCAAACAAGCAGCATGGTGGATGCTTACCTACAGTTTGGAAGTTAAGCGCAACCATTTGACAGCCTGCATTCCAGAAGAGCTGAGGCATGTAATTTGAGGAATCAACTCGTGTCCCTTTTGGATAAATTCGGCTCAGTTGCATTTTGTTATACCTAAATTGTTAGTGGTTAAGATAAAATACAACTGGAAAAGCTACATGGCTTGAAAATGCCAAACATTATACACGATGCACAATGGATTATGTTATTTCTGCATCTAAAATAGTCAGCAGCTACGACTAACACCTGGGTAGAAGCTAAACAATTGCTGATGCAGTACTAGAACAGATTCTGCATTGTGCAGGGCTGTGTATAGCAGAAATGGTTGTGGGATATCAACGAGGAATGAAAGCCTTCTTCCTTGTCGCTGAAGGCTCTACTGTCAGTGGAAAGAAGCCTGTCTGAGATGCTCAGCAGCCACCCACAAACAGTGTGCAGTTCATGACACAATTGGACCTGTTGGCATCAAGTATATGAACTGGTACTGCCATATGGAGACTATACATACACAGCTGCAGCCATTTACACCCTTGCAGCCGTTCGAAAAGGGACTGCTTTAACTGTGCAAATGGGAGTGGCCGTGAGTTCAGCCCACCAAGAGGAAGTGACAGTTCATATAATCTGTGCACACCACTAGAGTAATCCCACTGGCTTGCATCAGTAGACTGATGGTCCTGCATTGCAGGTGACCATGTGGGAGTGCCCAGTGTCGGCTCCCAACCTTGGGTGGTTTGCCAGAGGTGAAAATTCTGACCTTTGCTCCACCCAATATGAAATAACTTTTCTAGCAACAAAGAATTGTAGAATCTCTACCTTCTAGTGTCAGGGAGAAGTTTCTGGGAAGAAGGATGCATGCAATGAGCTCTTTTACATAGATGATGGAAATGTATTTATTTCCACACACAAAGAAATGGGCGATCAAGAAATTCAAATAGGTTACATATCTGAGAACAGATACCCAGTGAAATTAGATAGGCTAATTGGACCCATCTATTTTTTTGCCCCATCCCTACACTCAAATACCCAAACTTTAATAAATATGCAAAGGAGGAAGACAAAATGTGGTCCTAAGGGACCACATTTCTGAATACAGGCAGAGACTTTTATCTGGACAAGCTGAATTGCACTGCAGTCCTGTAGGAAAATAACTAGTGTTTAGCAAGGTCTCATGCAAGCACCCAGTGCTACCTCCTAGCAGTCAAACAGGAACAGGAATAAACAGTGACTAGCAATCAAAGGTTCTTCACTCATATTGCTACATAAGTTATTCACATAGAACACAATCCAGGGAAAGTTAAATGTGTCAATGAAATCAAGGCAATAAGCATTCAACTCAAAGAGATCGAGACTCTTGAGATCCACTTTTCTTACAGGACACACTTTCTAAAACTGAAATGCAAAGTGACTGTGGGGGAAAAAATTCATTATGTACTTATTAACGACTGACTCCTTTAAAACTGGTTCAGCATGTTCCTTCAGCTCAAACTAACTCTCAACTACACGATCAGCAACATTCTTTCCTCAGTTGTGACCAAGTTATCTCAAGATATTTTTCTCAATTTCAAAGATACTCCACAAACTCAACAGGAGATTTTGTGAGCTGCTCGAGTGCTTTGGTTTCCACAAAGGAAGACATTTCAAAACTCTTGTTCCGTTCTGTAATTTAAAAGAAGACAAAAGTAAACAGAGTTGAACTCATCAATATAATACTTAATAAAGATTAGGATTTATGTTGTTGAACACATTATGGAGGGACAAGCAGACCCCCATGATTCCATTCTTTTATTGTTCCATTTGTTCCCCCTGGCCAAGCTTCTCTCCACCTGCCCTTCCAATTTGGGAAATTGAAATTTTAACTTGGGAAAGTTAAAATTCCCCAATATTAATTTCAGTTAGAGAAAATGTTTTAAGCATCCCTAACATTATGCAGAGTTTACCTCACAATCACTAATTATCACACAGAAAACGTAGGATGATAAAAATGGCCAACAGAACTATAGATATGCTCCAGCAGTTATGGAACAGTCTCGCATTTGCAATCTGGACCTCAATCAGTGTCCCTGATTTAATATTTTATTACATGTCTTCATTACTTGAAAAATACAAAAAAAACACCAAGGGAACAAGTCAGCACCAAAGAACACATCAGTGTGCCTTTCCTTCAAAAAACCTTCCCACCCCCAGATTCTTGACTATGTCTTAAACTGTGTACTTTGCTGCCAAGTGATCAAACATCTTTAGGAATATGTAAGAGAAATAAAATATCATAGGATGGCCAATCATAATCCAGAAATGTTTTAGAAAAAAGAGTAACATCGCTTTCCCCTGCAAGACAAGATGCACCTGCTGAAACATATGAATATGAAATGAGAGTTCTTGGGCAGTATGGAAAAGTATAGACTGCCAATTATAATAAGATGAAATGAGCAAAGTATTGCTAAAACTTAATTAGATTAGGCTGTGCCTGGTGGAGAAAGATTTCAAGGTGCATCTGTTACAGTTCCTGAATTCACTATTCATATTTATCTCCAATACCGCTGTAATATCTACTGCTATAGGCATGGGGTGTTACTCCAATAGAGCAAGTCCAAATATTTTAAAAATAAAGAGGATTTATTATTTCACACAGAAAAGTGGATTCTTTCCAAGAAACACAGTTCAAAGCAAAATCACTTCGTTTACTCTCCTTCAGTCCGAGTCCCTTTGAACTTCTTCCTTGACAGTTAACTTCCAAATGCCACCACAAGGTCTCAGTGGAGGAAAACAGGGTGCAATGGTGACAAGCAGAGGGACTGATGTTCTAAAGAACTGTGCATGTTCCAAAGACTGTGCAAGCTGGGGGTCTCTGGCCAGGGATTTTATATGGCAAAAGGCACTAAAATAGTTATTTTTCAGGTTAAAAGTTAATGGGGATGGCTTTCATTGGAAAACAATAGAATAATGGATTCAAAGGGGTTAGACTGCATAATAGGATTACTTGGGGAGCCAAAAATTGAATTTACAAATCAAAGGCTTATAAGGCTTAGGCAGATCTGGAGAGAAGAATTGAATGGTTTTAACACCTCAATACCAAAAACTGTATGTGCAAAAAAACAAGAGTCATGGAGCTTGGTTTGGGGTCTCAGAAAGGAGGTTTTTGGGCCATGTAGAGAATATATTTTGAGATGTCGGAGAGCCTTATGCAGACTCCTAAAAGTGTAGGACAGGATAGCCATGCCTCTTTCCTTGCTTGACTTCCTAGGTTGCCTTTAGCTTCAGTATTGAACACTCCTGGACTCCCTCTTCACAGACACAGATCAAGCCAGACTGGGCACTTTGGTATGAGTGCTAAGAGAGTGTACAGACAATCCAATTTCTGGAGCCTGTAATATATTCACTTCTTCGCAGCTTCAAAGGCTAAAAGCTGCAGGGACAGAGAAACATGGGTGCTCTGTTTTTAAAAACATTTATGGCATTTATGCCAGCAATTATTTGATTCTGTCTACCACAATGATGGTAGAGCCGAGCCATATTTCCCTCTGAAGCTTGGCTTTGTCCTACCCCCCATGCCTAAGAATACAACTTACAGGACCAGGAGATAGGCTGCTTTCTTATATTTTCACTCCTGTTGGTGAGGCCACCAGCACTGTCTTCCACAATTTTCATTTAAAATGACTCCCCCCTTCTTTATTTTCCCTGGAATTCTGGGAATGGCATGAGTAATTTAGCCTTTTCTAAGGCTGTGGCAATTGCTACAGTCTCAGAAAAGACTACAAATCCAAGGAACACCTGCACCATTCCCAGGACACCTAGGGGAAAGATAACAGTTATTTTAAAAGTTAAGCTGTGTAAGATGGCTGCCTGCTCCCTTGTGGCTGGCAGCAAAGGCAGCAAAAGGTGGATTGTCTCCTGTGCCTCACTCGGTGAGAGACACTAAACCAATACGCAAGAGCCTCAAACAAAACATGCATAGACTAGCTGACCTGGCACAGAGCATCTGCGCCCCTAGTCCTCCCTGTCTCTCCTCCCTCACTTCAGCCCTAGTCTGTTCACCCCCACCCAGTCTGCTTTCCCTTCCCTTCCCTCCCCACCCACCAGCCTGGCCAGAGCCCGGTGCTTTTCTTCCCCACCCACAGGTCTGGCCAGTGCTTTCCCTCCCCGGCCAGCCCGGCAGGTGCTTTCCCTCGCCGCCCACAGCCAACCCAGTTACAGTGCTTTCCTTCGCCGCTGGCCAGCCCGGCAGTGGCACTTTCCCTCACCGCCCACAGCTGGTGGTGGTGTACCCATGGCTATCTGGCACCTGCTCGCGAACACTCACGAGAGCTGCCACACATGGGATTAGCCATGGCTTTGCCTTAGAGAATTAAATATATAGATATCCAATTATACCAGAAGGTTTAGGTAAACAAATAAAAGAGGTCAAAAGCTGCTTAAGTCACTACTATCTATGACCAACAGTGACCAGTTACTGTCTGATGTAAATATCTTTGGAGAGCACAAGTACAGCACACTGTAGACATCAAAATGGTAAGCAGAAAAACTGAAAGAAGATTTGGAATTCTTAATCCCAATACCCATGCGACTATGAAAACATATTTACAATTCAGCATTGTAATTCAACTGCTTCACACTTTCTTTTAAAAGACAGCCACAGAGGTCACAGTCTCCTGCCCTGTCAAAACAAAGTGAAGTAGGACAGGCCGTCTCAAAGGGGTTTCTGCTCTAAGTAAAGAAAAGGTGCTTGCTTGTTGACTCAAGAAGTTGCAGAGTGCATTCTCCCAGCAAGATCCTTTCAGCAAAAAGCAGCAGGCAATCATGAGCATGGACCATTAATTTCTAATAAAACAATGTATGACAGAGGAAAAGCAATGGAATTTATGCAAGAAGATGGGTTTTGCATTCCTGTTCTGTTATGCATACAAATGAAGGTATTTTGGAAAAATATACAAACACACACAACTGGTTTTAGTACAATATATTTATATACTGAAGGCAATTTTCTCACAATTAAACATTCACTGATTTTGGAGAAAGATTTAAGCTCATGTTTGGATGGATCATGCCCTTCACTTTTACATTCCCATTGTTTTCAATCTAAAGGAATATTGGTATGAGCATTCATTCATTCATTCATTCATTCATTTATTTATTTATTTATTTATTTATTTATTTATTTACCGCCCTTCCAAAATGGCTCAGGGCGGTTTACAATTAAAACAACTTATAAAACAATGAAAAGCTAAAACAAATTAAAAACAATAAAACAACTAACAATTTAAAAACATTTTAAAACAAAAATTAAACATTGTCCCCAGACCCCAGCTCAAGAAAACACGTAGACTTAGTATAGAAGAAAAGGGCCACAACTTTGTTAACTATTACACAAAGCATGGCAGACTGGAACACCAGGTGATTAATCACCCTTAGAGAACAGTGCGGGCCAATAGAAGCAGGTCAGAACTCTGAAATCCTACCCAGCGCCCTACTGGGCGACACACCCTGGCTCGGGAATGGGCAGGTACACTCCACCCAATTCCTTCAAAGCCGACCCCCTCTTCTGTAAGAGAGGATCTGGATACTTCTAGGCATTCGTCCACCCCGGACCGCACAGCCCAAAGGTTGGAGAAGTCCTGAAGCAGGGTTCATGGCAATCATTCTCCCCATGCTGCACAGGCTACAAAGGAGCAATTAACCAATCACCCTTTTACATATCCAAGGGTGCTCACCGATGTTCTAACCCTCAAATTACCACCCCGCCCGCACTGTTCCTGCCATTGTGGCTGACCTAACTCTAACTACGCACCCAGGACACAGAACAGAGTAGGCGAAAAAAAACCCCAACAGTGGCCAATGCATTGGGAGCAAAAAATTCCTACTCGGCCCCTTCAGGCGGCCAGTCGCTAGACCCGCTCTGTACCGGGGGGGAGGGAGGGGAGAGCTCCTTCTCCTGTGGTTGCCTGGTCCCAACTGAAGAGAGAATGAAGAATGAATGAAGAATGGGGCGGGGATCGGCCAATCCTGGCCAAAACCCCACCCCTTGACCAAAAGGGTCAAACGGAACCCTTCCTGGTCTTCATGCAGGACAGGCTGGGACAAACTCCCTCCCATCTGCACAAGGCCGGGGTGTGTGTTAAGTAATTAAAAACCCTAAATCAATTTAAAAATTAATTTTTTTAAAAAAATTATTTATTTATTTTTAAAAGCCCTGAAAGGCCAGGCCAAACAAATGTGTTTTAAGGGCCCTCCTGAAGGCCAACAGAGAACTTGAATTACGGATTTCCGCAGGGAGCGCATTCCACAGCCCCGGAGCAGGCACAGAGAAGGCCCGCCTCCGAGTAGCCACCAGACGAGCCGGTGGCAACTGGAGACGAACCTCCCCAGATGACCTTAATGTGCGGTGGGAATCGTGCAGAAGAAGGCGCTCTCCAAGGTAATGCGCTCTATTAGAAGATTCCTTCTCTATTAGAAGATTCCAACAAGAAGGCGCTCTATTATTGATTCCAACACCACTTCTCAAGAATATGATTTATACATTACTAATATTTTAACCAACCTAATTTTGTACCAAGAGATCAAATTTTTCTATCATATACGTGCTTAGTTGACGGTCCAACTAAGTCAACTTTGATGTGTTAACTATTTTAGAGCCATCAGCTGCATTGTCTGCACACAAATCACACAGAATTCTCTGCTTGCTTTAAAAATAATGCTGAGACCTTTACCTAGAAATGCAATCACTCTTGCGTTTTCTGGCTAACATTTATCTTGGGTTTTCCTGGCTAACGTCTGCACAGCAGCAGCCAAATTCAAATGGGGCTCTTCTGAATAGTTGGTCTCTATAAAAACAGTTTGCTCACCTGTAACTGGTGATCTGCAAGTGATCCGTTCCTGTGCAGGACCTTGCGACTGGAATTTCCAAGCTCCTCGTTTTGCTTGTGCTCCGCCTCCCACGCTCAGCACAACCATTTATTTTGGTGGTTAGAACACCACCCCATCTCCTGCACAACTGCTGTCAATGGATGATCATCCCATAAAGTGTTTTCTGTAGCAGGTAAGTCTTCTATTTCTTTTTTATTTTCTTTTTAACATTAAAGTTGGTTGTGACTTACTGCAAGCTTACTGCTGCAGGGAGGATGGGAGGGACTTATGAATGTCAATGGATCACTTATAAAAGTGAAGTAATATAAACAGTTGCACCAAGTGTTACACGCGGAGCACGAGCATCATGAGGAGCCTGGAAATTCCAGCTGCAAGGTCCTGCACAGGAATGGATCACTTGCAGATCATCAGTTACAGTTGAGCACACTGTTTTTATAGAGACCAACTAAGGAAGGCTATTCAGAAGAGGCCAATTTGAATTTGGCTGCTGCTGTGCAGACGTTAGGCAGGCTTATAAGTGGCAATGGATCACACGACTGATCAGTCTGTACAGCTTCACAGGTACCTGGCTCATGCTTTATACTGGGACCCTATTGAAATACACCGCAGACTAGCACTTGATAGGGTTGCAATGAAGTCCTTGGAAATGATATTTAGATGCTGTGACGTGTCTATACCGACAAAGATTAGAATGGTTCAGACAATGGTTTTTCCCATCACACTATATGGGTGAAAAAGCTGGACTGTGAAGAAGCAAGACAGAAAAAGTATTGACCAGGGGCGGAGCCACCTTTGAGCAAACGGGTTCAAGAACCTGGGCCTCCACCAATCAGGGGCCATGCCTTGCGCCCAAGACATGCCCCTCATGTCTGACGTCAGACGCAGGGGGTGTGGCTAACCACTCAGTGCATCTGACGTCAGATGCAGGAGGTAGGGCTGGGGTGGCTGCTGCGGAGGCAGCACCCAGGCCACTGCTTGGCACCCTTCGCAGCTGGTATTGATTGACGTTTTTGAACTTTGGTGGTGGAGAAGACTTTTGAGGATACCATGGACAGCCAGGAAAACAAACAAATGGATCATAGAACAAATCGATCCAGAATTTTCACTCAAGGCACGAATGACCAGGCTCAAACTACCATACTTCGGACACATTATGTGAAGACTCAGCTCCCTTGAGAAGTCCATAATGCTGGGAAAAGTTGAAGGAAAGAGAAGAAGAGGACAACCAGCAGCAAGGTGGATGGACTCAATTACGACAGCAATGAATGCTGAGATACCTTAAAGACCAAGTTGAAGACAGATCATCCTGGAGAGAATCTATCTATGTGGTCGCTAAGAGTCGATACTGACTTGATGGCACTTAATCAATCAATGAATCAATCAATTGAGTTACTATGCCCTGAAGTGCTCAGTGCTCAGCCCAAGTATCTGCAACTTCATAGAAAACCTCTGTATAATTTGAAAGCTTCCATTCTCTTACACTAAATGATGGAGGTCCTAAAATATACCTCAGCTTATTACTGTGTACTGGAAAAAGCACAAAGGGGGCAATGCTGTAAACGACGCCTAACGTTAGCATGCAAGGCCTACACTAAATGTCAGGTAAACAAAAAAAGATACTTTGTATACTCACTTTGAGATATCTCAAACGTCTCAAATTTCACAGGCTGTATGTAATTCACCAAGTTTGACATTTCCTCAGTAGCCATGGCCTCACTTCCAGCTGTCCCCTAGAAAGAAGAGAGATTAAAATCAATAGTAGTTTTGGCCAATAATTCCAACAGTTCTGTCAGATTATAAACATCTCCAAGTTAACTTCAAGAAAACACCACCGGATAAAAATATGGAGAATCTTGTTAATTTTGTCCCCTGCTAACTGAGCAAAAAGGCACCTTTTAAAAGTGGTGATTCTCTTTATTGAGCAGGGGGAGAGCAACTGGCCCTATCCATCCCCGGTCCAGCATCACTCCAGTGGCTGTTGCTAGGGTCTATCTTATGTTTCTTTTTTAGATTGTGAGCCCTTTGGGGACAGGGAGCCATTTTAGCCATCTTATTTATTTAATCTATTTATTGCTATGTAAACTGCTTTTGGAAACTTTAGTTGAAAAGTGGTATATAAATATTTGTTAAATTCACAAGGCCTTGTGAAATTTTCCAGCAGTTTTACGCACTAATCCAGATCTGCTGAACTTTTACACAAGTAAAACCATGCATATAGCTTTGTACCAAATTGCATGGCAACACTTTTGAACTTGTAACTGCTCTAAATCTAGGATAGTATGATATCATATCAGTAAGCCAATCACTATTTTTATCATATATTTATTTCACTTTTCAGAAATAGCTCATCTCATAGCAATTAAGTGGCTCACAGTAATTAAAATTCAATACACAATGCTGCTGGAGGCAGATAGTTTTAAGTGAAAATAAGACACAGATATTGCCTTCAGGCTTACAAACAAAAAAGACAAGACACAGAAGGAAAAGGGAATGGAGGGAAATGGTAGTGATCAGTTTGACAATGTTAGAACTAAGAGATGAATTGTGTACAGTCACTGCATCCAACTGAGGCCAGACTGGTCTTCCCATGCTGGGATAGAGATGATACAATAGCTCTTGATTCTCTAGCTGGTAAGTAAGGCTAGAGTAATTTCCCCCTTGCTTCTGAAGTCAGAGGGCAACTGACAGTTTTAATTAAATATTTATTATTTAATAATAATTTTAATATTTAATATTTTATTAAATATTTATTACTGTTCTTATTTTGGATAACTGACAGTTGTAGGATAGTTCTTTCTTGGAGAAGGGCAGTAGCAAATTCCCTGCTGATGCTCATTCTCTGAGTAAAGGCTGGGGCCTGATTAGCCAAGGAATAGTGGGGCACAACTTTTCAGTAGTCCTTAGCCCTCCAGCTGAGGGAAGTTATATCACGAAAACATATCATATATAGCTGAAAATTCCACAGGAAAAAAGGCATCTCTATTTCTCTCAGATGTACCTTTTAAAATAATCAAATCTTTCTGAGATACAGTGTTTTTAATTTTCTCTTTTCCTTTAAGTACCCATATTTACCCAAATAGATGACTCTGGATTTAAGATGAGCTCCTTAAAAAATAGTGATTAAATACAGATTATACCTATATTTACCTAAAAGGAAGAGGACTCTGAATTTAAGATGGCCCTCTGATTTCTAATATCAAAGAACCTGAAAAAAAAACTAGTCTTGGATTCAGGTAAATACAGTATAGCTTTTAAAAAAGTATGATTGGTAATCTTTCTGGTTTTTAACTATGGCTGAGATGAGTGGGGAAGATTTTTTGTGTACCCCTCTTTCGGTGATTATTCTAAGGATAATATTTTAAAGGGTGTGAAAAATGTTTGTCCATTCAGAGTGAAGGCAATGTGATATGGTGTTGCCCCATTCTCAAGTAGCTTCATTTGCCCTTAGTGACTTTTTGACTATTTGTCATATAAGGCTACATGCTGTCATGACATCATCACATTCACTATGGAATTTCTGACTGGCCAGAAAGAAACACTCAAACAATGAGGAAGCAGGAAGAAAGTGACACAAAAGCAGAGCTGAAAGGGGAAACAATAAGTTAAAACAGCTGCAAAAAGGGAAGAATTGAGGGAGTTTAGGGAAACATTTCAGCTTCCCTCCATACTGCCTTCACATAACAAAATGGGAAAATATTTGGTGGTACTTTATTTTTAATCAAATAGCATATTAGTATGAATTAAGACATTTCCCATTCTCCCCAACTCCCCCACAAGACAATCATTTCAGCTCATGCAAAAGCAAGGCTTATCTCTAAAGCATTATTATGCTAGTTCAAAAAGGTTGCCCATCACACAGAAACTGAGCAGGAGACCAAACTTTTAATGTGCACACATAATTCCAGGAATAGAGCCATAGGGAAACAGGATTCCACATACCCCAATATATCACAATCTCAAACTGTGGACTTCTTTAGCAAAGCTTGATAAGCCACTAGTAAATATCTGAACTTCACGAAAGGGTTTTGATTCTCACTATCCACAAGATGGCAGTGCAATACCAAGTCACAAAGACAAAAGAAGAAGAAAAAGCAAGCATGCAAATGTGCATTCAGAGTCATGCCAGGACAATTCTGACTTCAACATGATTATTTCCTTACTTCATCCATTGATGATTTTTTGCAGTCATCATCATAGTCGTCGTCGTCATCACTTTCAATTTCTGCTTCCCCTGAAACATTTTAATTGAAACAAGCAAGTTCAGGACGGATAATCTCTCTCTTACACTCACAATCTCTTCAACTACAGTTATTAGGAAGGATCTGCTTCCAATGCAGTGCCAATATGTTAGGGTCAAGGTGAGGTGGTGAACTGTTTTTCAAGCCATTTATCTATGAGGCAAATAGCCAGAATAAAGCCACCACACTAATGATCAGGTACAAATCACAAACGGAGACATTGACATGGTAAATTATGTAGGGCTAGAATACTTAAAATTTTCTATTATTTACAGCGAAATGCAACAACAAGAGGAGGGAAATGTCTGCCTCTCTTCCCGCTCCTAGAGGTCCACAGAGTTTATGTATTCTTGCTGCATAGGCATGTGTTGCTTGTACATGCTGCTGAAGGAGAATAAGATTAGCCAAGATTACCAGTAGATGTATATACACAAAGGAAATACAGAAGGTATAGTTGAGGTGGTTTTTTTTAAAAAAAAAAACACAACCCTATATGCATAAACTATGTTTTCAAGCCTCTGTACACATTTTACTGGAAGACTGCATTTCAATTAATTACTGAATTGTGAAAAGCAGATACGTTGTCAAACGGTGACACTGGAAGATTCGTGATGCAACTTCAAAACTTCACCAGACATGGGCAAACTGCTCACCTCATATTAACTTGGTAATGAAGTTATTCAGGACTCTTAAAGAGCCCTGGTAGGGTGCAGTGCCTGGGGCAAATCAACCAGTGCGGGGGGCCCCTTCCAATTAATTCCAGCCCTGGTTGCCCTGGTTGTTCCAGCCTTCAGGGCTGCCCTAACGACAGCCCTGAAGTGATTACCTGCTTAAAAAAAACCACTGGCAAGAAATCAGTTCATTCTCTGAGCCCATATGAGTCTCAGATAAGTGACCCCCCCCATCTCTCCAAATGCACCTTTCACTCATGCCTCTGACAGCAGCAGCAGCTGGTAGCAATCAGCGGGGCAATCCTTTCTCACATTGCATTGGTGCATGGAGCCTCCTCCCTTTCTTCAGTTGTCATGAGTGACAACCAATGGCAGTAATCCAACAGAGCAATCACCATGACACTCTTCCTGATTTGCTGAGGACTAAGCCCGTCAGGTCTTAACACTGAATGGCAGAGAGTGAGGGCAGGGGGAAAAGCTTCCTCACTCTGCATGCCAGAGCAATGGAAAGGAGGAAGAAAGGATTGCCCCCTTGATTAACCTACTCAACATGGCCAGAGAGATGAGTGAAAATGTACATTTGGAGGGCTGGTGGGAAGGTGACAGACTTTTCCAAGCCCTTGGATGAGTCTTGGGGGCTATGGAAGTTCACAGGGGCATAGCTAGGGGAGAGGGGGGCCATGTTCACCCCTCTCCCTGCCGACCCCTTGGAGTGAGGGAGATAATGAAGAAAATAGGGAGGGGTGGAGCTGGGGGGGGCCCTCAGGAGCTAGGGTCCTGGGTTCTTGGAACCCTTCTTGGAACCCAATTATAGCTACACCCCTGGAAGTTCACCCCTTCTTTGGAGAGGGTTGTATCAAGTATCAAGGTTTGCATCTGAACCCAAGCTAGGAGGATTTTGCAGACACTGCTGAACTTGACGGATATAACTGTAAAGTAGTGAAGCTGATATTAATGAAATTATTGAATGATGCTCAACCGGGAGGTATTGCAGATATGACAGAGGACAGCATTAAAAGTAAAAATGATTCCACATCACTGAAGCAGCAGGTCATAAATAGTTTTTAAAAACACACCACGGTGTACACATAGAATACCTCAGGGCTGCCATGCCCTCTGCTAAGCATGATCAGTCCTTTCAGTCTTTTTAATCTCATGTGCTTTAACTTTCCATTGCATTTGTTCTAACCTAAGTCCTCCAATATATATGTTTCTTACAATGAGTTTTAAGCAAGGAACAAAGTAATCTGCACATATGACAAATGTCTTGTGGGTGTAAGGCTTGATGGCACTAGAAAGCCAATATCTAGAAGCATACAGAGCAGTTTTAAAAATTTCAACTCAAAAAGAAAGTGTATAATTGTTTAGTGGGCATGGTTTTGGGGCAGGGGAAAATCTGATAATGTTTATTTGAAAAATCTCAATAAAATAAAAAAAAATGCCAAAAGCAGTGTTTCACTCCCATTATTTTAAAGTTTTAATGGTCTCAACTGGGGATGCCACAGTAATCCAATTCCATTTGTGGTGTGGATATTGCAGTTCCATTGGAATGAACAATAAATCTAAACTCACTTTCTGTCCAGTTCTACCTAATCTATTTTCTGTCTGAAAAAATAATACATACTAGCAGCAGTTGGGAAAATAAACTCTTGCATTAACCTAACTTGAGGTACAAAAATGGGGGATTGCATTTGAATGCACAACCAATGCCAGCTCCAGGGCCAAGGATGGGGATCTGCATTAGAATGCACATCCAGGAGGCCCTTAGCAAATTGTGCACCTAGGGGCTAGATGGGCCCAGAAAAAGTTACTTCGTCGTCACTATACAGGTGAAACTCAGAAAATTAGAATATCATGCAAAAGTCCATTAATTTCAGTAATGCAAATTAAAAGGTGAAACTGATATATGAGACAGACGCATTACATGCAAAGCGAGATAAGTCAAGCCTTTATTTGTTATAATTGTGATGATCATGGCGTACAGCTCATGAAAACCCCAAATCCACAATCTCAGAAAATTAGAATATTACATGGAACCAAGAAGACAAGGATTGAAGAATAGAACAATATCGGACCTCTGAAAAGTATAAGCATGCATATGTATTCAGTACTTGGTTTGGGCCCCTTTTGCAGCAATTACTGCCTCAATGCGGTGTGGCATGGATGCTATCAGCCTGTGGCACTGATGAGGTATTATGGAAGACCAGGATGCTTCATTAGCGGCCTTCAGCAATTCTGCATTGTTTGGTCTCATGTCTCTCATCCTTCTCTTGGCAATGCCCCAAAGATTCTCTATGGGGTCAGGTCAGGCGAGTTTGCTGGCCAGTCAAGCACAGTACACTGTATACTTTTCAGAGGTCCGATATTATTCTATTCTTCAATCCTTGTCTTCTTGGTTCCATGTAATATTCTAATTTTCTGAGACTGTGGATTTGGGGTTTTCATGAGCTGTACGCCATGATCATCACAATTATAACAAATTAAGGCTTGACTTATCTCGCTTTGCATGTAATGCATCTGTCTCATATATCAGTTTCACCTTTTAATTTGCATTACTGAAATTAATGGACTTTTGCACGATATTCTAATTTTCCGAGTTTCACCTGTACACCACTAAAATATGGGCAAAGAAGTAGTCTTAGATAGGGATGTGCTTGAAACATGATTCGGTGTCTGCACACCAGCGGGGCATATCCTAGCTGCCCGTGCGATGCTGGCATGTACATGGCCTCCATGCATTTGCGGCAGCCATTTGTGTGGTCAGCATGGTTGCTGTCCATGCGCAGAAGCTGTGTGCATGTTGGCATCATTTAGGAGCAGCTGGGAGATGCCTGCCAGCGTGCGATCATAGTTGAAGGGAGAGCCATAATAAGGCAAGTGGTGGCGTGTGGAGGAGGAGCAGGTATGAACCTGCTCCCCTCCATGTTTAAGGGGCTGTAGAACTCTTTGGTTTTAAAGGGATTGTGCTGCAATTTGGATGCTGAATTGCCTTTCAAGCACATCCCTAGTCTCAGAGAGCAGCAGTGCATCCTTCTAAGGGCCCTCAGCAGTTCCCAAGTGATGTGGACCCTGTGATACCAGCCTGTGCCAATCCCATAGAAAGCAAAGAGAAGTATCAGTATCATATGCCCTTCAGGCAGGGCTAGCCAATATGCTCCACACAGTTTCCATAGATATCTGAGTCCATGGAGAACAAAAGCAGAAAACATTAAAATAATGCAACAGGTTTTGTACATCCCTAGCATCAACACTGACACAAGGCAACCTTCATTGTAGTTATAACGCTAGGTAGCTATGAAACACTGAGCTGAACAGGGCAAGACATTTTAAATAATCATGTTCAGCTTAAATTAATTGTAGAAAATATGCCCGACATATATTAAGCACATTTTAGATCAAAAACCTTAGCTAGCTTAATTGCATGTAAATTTCCATTTCCTACTGAGTTCTATCCATTTGCAAGACAATGCTTTAATAGCAGACTGACAATACAGAGCCAATGGCAGAGGACAGTGTAAAACAAATGAGGAATATGAAAAATAATCCTTCAAATTAAGTCAATTAGTGTTAAGTGTAGTAATCTTACACAATTTTAAAAGTTCAGGAATACAAGTATTATTTAAATGCATTTCATGAGGCTGACTAGTTTGCATAATAGTATTATCTTGCACTATTTTCAGAACACAATTATGGAAAAGCAGAGCATCACCTCCATAAATAACTTCATCAATGTTGTTCAAATGAGGGTGTGGGGAAATTTATGCCCCCATCAGAATCCAGGCTGGAACCAGGGTTACTGGTCTGGGCGGAAGCATTTCCAGAACCAATTTAGGTCCTGCTGATTTTCAGCAGATTCTGGGAAAATCCAGAAATATAAGGTGGCCTCCAGAGCAAAGAAGGAAAGGTGTTTTTGCCCATTCCCCCACTACCTTAGAATAGATGGGGGTTTTAAAAGCCCTTTGCTCACAGCTTTGCCTTTCTACTCCAGTGGCAGAGAAACCACAACCTTGCCAGGACTCAGGACTGAGTTATTGGGCAGGGAGAGTAACTCAGCCTCCTGGATGCACTAGATTCCCCCTCCAACATTTGACATTTTGAAATACAGAGGAGGGACTGATTATGGAATGAATTATGGACACTATTTCAGTTTAAGTTATTCACTCTGAAGCTTTGACAGAGTAGAATCAATTTGTTTCTCTCTCCACCAAAACTCAGCAGAATGGAGCCAGCTGGTTCTTCCCATCTTGGATTCAAATAAACCTATACCACACTTTGCAGTCAACTATTCCCATGCCAATGTGAGGGTCTCCTGATCTAGGTTAAAATAAACCAAGATTGGTTGTAACGTCTGAACCAGCAAATCTTGGTTTATTCTAACCTACCTCCTTGAAATAAATCACAATATGTAACTAACTTCAGATTTATTTCAAACCCTGAATTCAGAAGTAGACTCTGACATAAGCATGGGAGGGGGAAATGCATGTTCCTGAAACGAAGAGACATCACACAGAGCAGATTTTAACCAAGACTGCATGGGATGTCTGAGCAAATTGTCAATGGAGGAAAATATGACTGCTGAACCAACCCAGTGGATGCTTACAGACCAAGCATCATAAACAGCCTGCAGTGTCATTGACTTTAAATTCCCTCCTTAATCTATCATGCCCTAAACTTTAGATTAAGCCCCAAACAGGGTCTATATTAATTTTTGTACAGCCCCCATAATTTTAGGCTAGTAGATGACTGCATTGCTAAAATTCAGTTTTTGTTTCATTCATTTCTATGACCATTTCCTCCCCTCTTCTGGTCTCAGAAAATGTTACAGCATCATTAAATACATTTATTTATTTAATATATTTATATACCACTCCAAACTTGCACCTCTGGGTGGTTTACAACAAAACAAAACAAATGACAACAGAAAAGGTTAAAACATTAGTTAAAATGAAATAAATAACACAAAAAGTTAAAACATTACAATAATTAAAAATTTTAAAACAATATTTTAATTAAAACCATGTTAAAACTATTAAAACAGTATTTAATTAAAAGCCTGGGTGAACAGATGTGTCTTTAAAGACTTTCTAAAAGTTGTCAGAGATGGGGAGGCTCTTATTTCAGCAGGAAGCACATTCCAAAGCTTTGGGGCAGCAGGGAGGTTATGCCTTCTCCCAATGATGTTGACATGGAGACATAGATTTGGGTGTCATCAGCATACTTATAGCCCCCTGCACCAAATATCCTGATGATCTCTCCCAGGAGTTTCATGTAGATATTAAACAACACTGGAGACAATATGAAGCCCTGAGGGACATCATACAAAATTTCTGATTTTGAAAAACAACAGTCTCCAAGGGACACCATCTGGAATCTGCCTGAGAGGTAGGACCGGCACCACTGCAAAGCAGTGCCTCCCACTCCCAACCCCCTCAGATGTTCCAGAAAGATACTATGGCCAATAGTACTGAAAGCCGCCAAGAGGTCCAAAAGGACCAACAGAGTCACACTTCCTCTGTTAACTCCCAGTTGGAGATCATCCATCAGGACGACCAAGGCAGTCTCCACCCCATAGCCCACCCAAAAGTCAGTTTGAAATGAGTCTGGATAATCAGTTTCCTCAAGACTGTCTGGATCTGGGAGGCCACCACCCTCTCAATTACCTTACCCAGCTACGGAAAGTTGGAGACAGGCCTGTAGTTGCTTAACTCTAAGGGATCCAACGCAGGCTTCTTCAGAATTGGTCTAATAATTGCCTCCTTAAAACAAGGAGGCAGCCTACCCTTCCTCAGAGAGGCATTTATAATCTCTACCAGGTCTTCTACAATAATCTCCCTGTCAAATAGTATAAGCCATGTCGGGCAAGATTCAAGAGAACAGGTGGTAGGGCCGCACCATTCCAATCAGCTTGTCCACATCCTCAGGAGTAAAAAATTGGAATTGATCCAACTTAATCACACAAGAGGAGTTGCTGGACACTTCCACCTCAGACACGGAAGTAATTGTGGAGATTGAATCTAAGTCGACCTGAATGAGCCCCCCCCCGCCAAGAATACATTAAACACATCACAGCAGGTAATTGATGGTTCCAGGTTCTGATTCAAGGGAGGAAGGGCACATACTAGCCCTCTCACAACCCTGAACAACTCTGCCGGATGCGTACTTGTGGATGCAATATGGGCAGAAATGAATCACTTCTTTGCCGCACATATTGCCTGAGCATAGATCTTCAAATGTGCTCCATGTTGCAATCTGTCAGATTCAAGTTGAGTCTTTCTCCACTTGCTCTCCAGTCATCTACCTTGCTGCTTCAGCCCCCGTAATTCTTCCATATATCAAGGGGCCAGTTTTGAAGCGAGTCGGAGAGGACACTTAGGAGCCAGCATGTATACTGCCCTGGTGAGTTTGTTGTTCCAGTTCTCCACCAGAACATCAACAGGATCGCCAGCAGCAAACACTAAATTCTCCCAAGACTTCATAGAATCCTATTGGATCCAGTAACCTTCTTGGGAGGACCATGCTAATAAGCCCCTCCCCCCACATAGCTGGGAAGTGATTATGAGTCCAACCTTAACCAGATGGTGGTCTGTCCATGACAATGGGGAAATCACAGGACTTCCCACCCACAGAACACCACTTTGATCAGAGCGAAAGACCAAATCAAGAATGTCACCAGCGATGTGCATCGGTCCGGAGACCACTTGGGAGAGGCCCATAGTTGTCATGGATACTATGAACTCCTGAGTTGCCCCGGACAGATCGGTCCCAAAATGAACCTTCCCCCACCACCACAAGCCTGGGGGACTCCAACACTAAGCCTGAGACCAAGTCCGTCAGCTCAGTTAGGGACTCTGTGGGTGATCGGTACACCCACAGAAGTCTCAGTCTATCTCTGGTCCCCAAACTTAAGTACCCACATTCAATACAGTCTGACACTTCAACAGGGATCCTGGTAAGGGAGATGTTATTTTTATAGACCACAGCTACTCCACCTCCCTGGCCACGGTCCCTCACCCGTACATGCTACATGCATGTACATGCTAGTGAAAAAACAAAATATGTATGAGGCTGCCTTAATGCTGAGCCAGGCCCTCTAGTCCAGCATTGTCTGCTTTGGCTGGCAATAACATGCAAGGGTCTCAGGCAAAGGACTTCCAGCCCTCCTACCTGAAATTATTTTAAATGGAGATTCCACATAATGGAACCTGGGAAATTTTTGCTTATCATTTATTTATTTATTTGATTTCTATACCACCTTTCTAAAAAATGGCTCACTGTTTTACATGCAAAACAGGTGCTCTACCACTGAATTATATGCTGTTGACAAAGCTGAAATGACCAAGATCAAGACAGTTGAGGCCTAAACAACATATGCACCCGCTTCAAAGTGAGAACTCCAATTCCTACCAAGAGAATGATGCCCCAATAAAATGAGAAGTGATTAGAAGGCTTATTTTGAATGGCACAGAAATTAAATAATTCTTAAACAAAAAGTGTGTACTAACACTTCCTAGTTGGTTATTCCTGTAACATTGCTGAATGGGTACTAAGCTACCAATAGCCGTGTGTTCTTCTGAGGAACAAAAGATCTTTTTCTCAACTGGGACAGAGTGGTGCTTGGAATGAATTAATGGCATCCAGTATTTGTGACAGCACCATTCATCAATTACGGGCCAATTTTGAATATTCCTGGGGTTTTTAAAAATCTACCCAGTTCTATTCATTTCAGATTTCTTCTTAGCAAGAAGGTTGCAACACTGAAAAGCATCCTTTTCCTTCTCTTTTTGAAGGGGAATATGATGGGACAGAAAGAAATGAAGTGAACTCAAGGTTACACAGGAAGTATTTGATCATGAAGCAAAGGAAGCTAACTCTTCCAAGTTCCATGAGTCTTGAAATAAAGGAACTATGCTTCTGGAGAGGGGGCGGGCGGGCGGGGAAACGGATGACAGAATCTTGCAATAGCAGACTTCAGGCATGGAAACCGACATTGATCTTGTAGGATGAGAGATGGCGCAGCACTCTAGGTGTAGATGTTAAAAGATCCTATTTCTTGTCAAGCTTTTGAATGGATGCTAACAAGTGTGAAACTGAGCAAAAATATTGGTACATATGACATGAAAAGAAGGATGCTGCTGTCATGGAAACAGACAGCAGGGAGTAAGATACATTGGCATTAGACAAAGAGGAATCGTGGGGCTTGCCTCATTCTCTCCACAAGACACAGTCAGGAGTTTAGTTACAGGCTGAGCAATATTGAAGTAGCAACAGCGGGGATTTGCCCCATATTATTTTCCCTACATGAGGTATAGACAGATGGCAGCCTGAGGGCTGCATCCGGTCTCCCGAAGCACATTTTTCATCCCGATCAAGTGTTAGTCAAGGCATATTCAAAAGTCTGTCCAGAGGTTAAATTAGTAAGACAAAAATTATGTTTTCAAGTTCTAACCAACAGATATTCTATACTTTCCTATTATACTCTGTTTTTGGATGTTGTCTGTAATATAACATACACCAGTTGCAGGGGAGTAACAGCAGGAGAGAGGGCATGCCCTCAATTCCCGCCTGTAGGCTTCCAGCAGCATCTGGTGGGCCACTGTATGATGAAACAAGATGCTGGACTAGATGGGCATTCTTGGGCCTGATCCAGCAGGGCTGTTCTTATGTAATCTACACATATACTGTATATTTGTCTAAGATGCTCATCTGAATATATTACTTAATACTTAAGTACTTACTGTTAGATTCTGCCACCTGTATTAAGCCCACTTGTGAGAAGGGTTCAGGATAAGGGGCAAAATGCACTTCTGGCTGTCAGACCTGCCTAGGAAACAGAGTGGTTTCCTGTAACATAGAAGTGGGCCATCTCTGCCCAACAAGGCACCAAGAGCATCCACTTTTCAAGTGTGTCTGAGATAGCCTGATCGACAGGACTAGCAACTTGTGCTAGCAGCGGGCAGTAACATTTTGCCCTAAATACTTACAATGTATCAAAAGCTACTGGAATTTATTACACCAAGTCCCTTTTTTGCAAAATATGTATAAGAAGGATTTTCGTTTGCCATGCAAATTTATGTATAAGAAGGATTTTTGTTTGCCATGCAAATTTTTACCTGCTCCAGGAGAAGAGGGCTCAAACCCACTCGATGCATCACTGCATGTGTTTGACGCTTGTTCAGACAGCTTCTTCTTTGCACTACCATCAGCAGATTTCTGAGACTTCTTTTTATTCTTCACAAGAATTTTGTACATCAGGTCTGCTGGGCTTGGAAGGGGAATGCCACGCTCAAGCTGATAAAGAAAGAGACATTGAATAACCACGTCCCTGTCAGCAGTATTTACCACCATTCTCCCCACATGTTAACATCCCTTAGCCTTTCCCACCTTCTAAGAGTACTATTAGAACAAAGCACATGATTTATTACTGAAAAACTGAATATTTCTGCCCTTTCTATGCGTGTGTTGGCTTCACTCATGTTCCTCTTGAAGTTTTTAGAGCACATCTGGTTATCCCCATGGCCCTGCTCCTCCTTTTGCCCACCTCACCCCATTTATCTGTCTGGGACAGGGCTCAGCCAGTTGATCTATCCCTATATTTCAGTTATTGTTCTTTGTTTTTTACTTCATTCGGTAGGTTCTCTGCATTCACATTAGAAAAACATGTGCTTGGGGAATTTCCCCCCACAGATGAAGTAATGCATCTTTATGATAACCTGTATATATGTGTGTGCACGCATGCGTAGATAGATAGATAGATAGATTAATGTTATCAGTTATCTCAAAAAGTGTTTGTATTCAGGATACTTTGAGCAATAAGGGCAGTTTTAAACTTTTTTCCGATATGTGAGGGACTGACATTAGATACCCCATACACATCTGGGACTACAACCGTCTTACTTGGCAAGACTGCATCTTTTTTGCTTGCCCAATGATTCTGTGACAAGATGGTCTGGTAGTGCAGAAATCTGTAGTAGACCATGTAGTCAGGGAGGGTATCCGCGAAGGTTGTGATTTATGTTTATACATTGATTTGAACATCAAGGAAGCTTGTTAGTGCTGTAATGCAACTCACACATACCATGGTACTACTACACTCATCCATTTAGGATTAGAGAAGGAAGTTAAAAGGGTTAATTATAAATCTGGATAATTATAAATTATCTAACAATAGAACCATGGAAAATTTCTGTGTGGCCACTAGTTGTCTGTTAGGAAAATGGGAATGTTGACAGATGGCCCTATCCAACCCCAGCACAGTACCTCCAGTGACTGTTGCTGGTGTCTATCTTATGTTTCTTTTTAGACTGTGAGCCCTTTGGGGGCAGAGATCCATCTTATTTATCTATTATTTCTCTGTGTAAATTGCCCTGAGCCATTTTTGGAAGGGCAGTATAGAAATCGAATGAATGAATGAATGAATGAATGAATAATATTTCTCTTAGTCAGAAATCCCTGCTTCCTCGTGAGATATTTTAGGATTAAAAAGGGAGAAATTTTTGATGGAGATTCAGGTTGCCTTCGGGCTTCCGTACTTGACTCTTTCTTACTTTATAGTTTGGAAGGAAGTACTATGCTCCACGAAAATGTTTCTATGAAATGCCCTGTGTAACCAATGCTATGTTGAGGTCTTAAGTTTTTTCTATTTTGGTGCCTATATATGCTGTACTCGTAGCTATATAAGTAAACCAAACTAGTATTTTTTAAAATAGAATTTTGTCTTTTGAGTTCTTATCTTTCATTATTGTCATTACAATACCCTTGTGAGGAACATGAACCCATGGTGTAGTGTAATTGCTGGACTGGAGCCCTGCACACAACTGCTGCCTGATACAGCTTACAGTTAATCTTAAAAAAGGAGTAAAAGGTCATCTACTAGAGGAAATCTGCAACAATTTAGGGAACAGACTACCGGTACTATATTACCTGCTGGGTAGGATGGGATGGAATGGGAGTAAGAGGTGCTGCACAACTAATATTTGTCAGAGGTATCATTCAGATCCTGAATGCATTTGAATGATTCCCGCCCCACCCTCCCACCCAACACTGCACACACCTTTTCCCAAAATTGGCTCCTCCTGCCCAGGAAGATTACCAAATGAGCAACATCTTGGGGAATTATGCAACAGGCAGAAAAGCAAAGAAACTATAAAGATGGCTGTATGACAAATCCCTGTATAGACTTACAGTCTCTTCTGTGAAAGCACACATCACATAATAGTGCATTTGTTTTGAACAATTGCCTTTCACAGCATCATTACAATTCCCATTAAAAAAACAACAATCAAAAGACCCTTAAGACACTCATCATAAAGTGAAAACACTCATCATACAGTGAAGAAGTGTTTATTTTAGGAGGAAACATATGAAAAAAATGGACAACTCAAAATTGCAAATTGAATTTAGTTTTTTGTTTTATCTGACAAGACCGAAAACCTGCAACAAAACCAACTTACCGGATATTTTTCCAGCGGCTCCATCAGCAAAGCATCACCAAATATTAATCTGCAATATTCTGCCATTTTTGCCTGCTGTTTAGGGCTAAGAAGGGGAGAAAATACAGAATTAAATTAGAGTTATTCATACCACTGGAAGGGTCATAATGGAAAAATCTAATATCCTTTAACTTGTTGAAGAGGTATAATTTTCTGATACTATCATCCAAAATTGGTCTCAGCTATCTAGAGTTGTTATGCCATTATTCTGACTTGTGTGACAGCTCTCATCATAAACATTTTATATTAAATAGCAAAATAGGCCCTTGGTCATTTGCAGAGGTAAACAAAAAGACATGAACTAGCCTCACACAACAGCAATAATACGGGCTTCAGAAAATGCAGAAAATGAATGTGGCAACTGCACATTGATAAAAATATAGCTTTATTCACTATTCCACTTGGCATACATGAAGATCCACAATTCTTGCCTTAGGTTTTACAATTCTATCTGTTTTACATTGCCACTCAGGTCAGAACTAAAAAGTATAAAATATAAATTTGGGGGGGGGTTCTCCCTGATTCTCTCCACATCATTTTCTTTAAAGCTTGAGGCTACCTGGATGCTTTGCAACAGTTGCTAGGCTGTGAGCGATATTAAATGAAAAAAATCATAGCAAAAGAGGAACTATACAAAATGAAAATATTTAAATAGTATTCGTTGCTAATGTCACATATTTGTAGGGCCATAATATGTGAGTACGTGGTGGGGTGTACATTAAATGTCATTTCTGGCTGAGAGCGAAATATAAAATTGCATTGCATTGTTCATCTGCAGATCAAACACCACTTTGAAATCTGTATCATTTAAAAAAATCCTGGAGGAAGCTGCTTCGGTGACGGTTGCTGGCTTGTGGATGAGAAATTGTTTTATTAGGCACTGTGTAACTATCTCATATTAATTTAAGCAGATGAGCTGTTATTTCCTAAACCTAGAAGGAGTACTAGAACCTCCAATAAAAAATATTCTAATTGCCTTTTTGTCTTCAGGTCTTTATTATTAGAACATAAAAGATGAGAGTTATGGTGCTAGCCATTTTCACTTGGGATTTCTGCACTTTTTAGAGCACAAGTTGAAACTGTTTTGTGTATTTTATCCAGGCTTTACATGCACCTATACTTTGGGGGGGGGGGGGATGCATCCAGATAAATTCAACAGGTGCAGTTTCTCCAATTACATGCGATAGATACATCCAATGAATTCTTTCCTGATACGATTGCAAGTGTCTAGGCGGAAACTCAACAGGGCAGCAGCTTCCCTTATCACTTCTCCAATAAATGTCCTTCCCCGCATTCAAACTGATGGTAGTGCAAGTTGACCATTCATAACTGGGAAAAGAAACACTTTTAAAAGTGGAGGTTCTCTACTTAGCAGGGGGATGGCAACTATCTTTATTCAATCCAAAATAGGACATTTCCCAGTGGCTGTTACTAGTGTCTCCTTCTGGCTTATTTTATTTTGTTTTATTTTAACATTTATATCCTGCTTTTCCTACAAGGAGCCCAGAGAGGTGTACATAGTTATGAAGATCCTCACAATGATCCTGTGATGTAGATTAGGCTCAGAGATAAGTGACTGGCCCAGTGCCACCCAGTGAGTTTCAAGGCTGAATGGGGATTTGAACTCGGGTCTCCCTGGTCCTAGTCCAGCACTCTAACCACTAAGTCACAGTGGCACAGAATGTGAGCTTCTTTGGTCAGGGATTCGTTGTTTTAAACTGTGTTGTGTACATAAAATGGCATATATACACTCTAAATGTTGCACTAAAAGATATTTCATACACTGTTCTCTAGGGATGTGCAGGAGTTGTTTGTGCACCCTCCAGCGGGGTGGGGATCGGTTCCCTTAAAAAGCAGACAAGGTGCTCCTCACCTGCTCGTCCCTGCCATGCCGCTTTTCCGACAGTGGCTCCTGCTCTCCAAACAGCTGTGCAGGGCTGTGGCACTGTTCTCTGCACCTTCTGTACAGTGTTGCCCATATGTGTGCACAATATCATGCAGAGGCTGCAAGGGACAGCCCCACATGGCCGTTTGGAGAGCGGGCACCATTGGCGGAAAAGCAGTGGAGTGGGGACAAGCAGGTAAGGAGCTCCTTACCTGCTTTTAAAGGGAACAGTTCCCCGCCTTGTCGAGGCAGTTTTAATGTGGCACCCAGCTATGTTGGCACTTCCCAGCGGGGGCACCAAACCAGCTCTAAATTTCACTACTGTTCTCCATCCCCTCTCTCCCTTGCAAGATCATTGTACATATTTCCTAACTTCTTTATCCCCTTTCCCCCATTTCATTCCCACAATCTGACCATGAGAAATGGAGGGTGTGGGCTTCAAATTCATCTTTCCCATGCAGGGCCAAGCCCAAAGATTGCTGGTGCCCCAGGAGAAGCTTGGCTTTGGCACCCCCACCCTTCGTCCATGAAGGTGGTCACCACCCATCACCTGAGCAGGTGGGTGGGTAGCTGGGGTGGGAGTTCCCTGTAATCTGAGTGGCTGGGCAGGCAGTTCGCATCATCCGAGTGGGCAGGTGGTTCCCGTTGCCCTCCTGCCCACTCCCTTGCTGACCTTGTTGCTCTGGGGCCTTCACCCACCACTCCTGCTGCTACCTGTTGCTTCTGGGCAGCTGGCCTGCCATGGTGTGATATAATCACGTTGCTATGTTGTGCAGAGACATCATTATATCACACCATGGCAGGCCAGCTGCCCAGAAGCAGCCAGCAGCAGCACGAGAGGTGGGCAGAGGCAGGGAGGAGAGCAAGTAGGTGGCCGGGCTATAGGGATGTGGAGCACCCACTTGGTTGCCCTCCTACCCAACAGGAGGTGCATGCATTCGCATGGGCAAAGGGGGCAGGGGGTGCAACAGGTTGCCACCCAAGGCAACTTGTGGTCCATCTAGTGGATGGGCCGGCCCTGTCCCCATGTTTAAACATAGATACTGGGAGAGGAATATCAAAAAGAGTCATATATTCATATGTGGTCACCTCCTGCTTAATTTTTTTGTTTGTCTCCTCTACTTTTGTTGTGAATACAAGGACAGGAAAACCTGTGAAACCAACCTTTTCAAGTTGCATTTTGGTAATCAAGGAAGTTATTATTGTAGGAGAGGAATCAGTTATGAAACTAATTTGTAAACCTCCTGAAATCATTAAATTAGAATTAATATGCACTCTACAATTTGCAGTACAAATGATATGCATGCATAAAGAAACTCATTAAAGTTGTATGTACATTATTGGTAAAAGAAGGGAATTAATGCAAGTAATCAAAATAAAGGACAACACAAGTTGAATATTTCAAGATGATTTGCAAATTGCTGCAGGAAAACAATCATATATGAGCATTATTTGTATGCCTCCCTAAGTATAGAAATTGCTGAAGGGTCAATTTGCCTTAAGTCATCAAATAATTTTGCTGAAGGGTGGGTTGGGGAACAAGAGAGAGGAAAAGCCTGTGTTTTTCCTGAGTGTCCTTGCTGGTCTAATCCTACATTCATCTAAAAGTAAGCCCACTAAAATAAAAAAATGGTTTCTTTTAAATTGCGGAAGGGTCAAATTGTTTTAGGTTTTCACGAAACTTGTGAAAGAGCCTGGTGAGTGGAGAGGAAGAGGAAGAGAAAGAAGCCAGTGTTTTTGCCAGGAAAGGGTGCTTGCTGGTTCTGATCCCAATAAAGTAAAGTAAATAAAATTAAGTAAATAAAAATAAAATTAAAATAAAGTAAAGTGTGCCGTTGAGTCAGTGTCGACTCAATGGCACACAAGGTTCTGTGGTCACCAGGAGTCAACATCGACTCAACAGCACCTTTACCTTTAACTTCTGGTGGTTAATGCTGGGCTTCAGGATCACTGAAGAAAGAGCAGAGCAATAGCAATCATTATGAAGAAAGCCCTTCCTGAGGCAGCTAGGGGAAGAAAACAGAAGTCCACTAATAGGACAGGGACGGGATTGCTTGTTTAACTAAACAAATGCCAGGCTGCTTGTATAGGTGTTTTCTCAGGCAGCCAGGTTCACTTAAGTCACTCATTCCAGTTCTTGCCAGTATTTCCTTTTCCCACCTCCGGCTACAGAATACTCATTTGCCACGTGCTGCAAGATATACTAGGACAGGGTTACTCTGATATTAGCCTTTGAAATCTCCACTGTAACTTAAGAAATACTAAATGGATTTTTTTCAGAATAAAACAAGCACATATTCCATGATTCACTTGAATTTTTGGACACATGTAAAAGAGCAATAGAAAATGCAAGCAAGGCAAAAATATCTCACCAACAAGTGAATGTGTTTCTTGGGGGGGGGGTGTATGTGTGTGTCAATTTTCAAGTTGCTGTATATTAGCCATTTATCAATAAATCTGCATGAAATTTTGAAAGGCGGTGGTGCTGTTCACTTTGTTACTAGATGCCAAATTCAAAGCAGTTGGGATAACCACTTTGGATTTTTTTTGACAAATAGAATGCTCACGATTGATAATGTTAAGTACAGTGCTTAAACCTTGCCTTAGGCACACAACTGTGCCTATATATTAGATTTCTAAAAATAAGAAGCCTGAACACAGCCATTCTTCTGATGAACTGCTGAATACATTAATTCCCCAATAAGCTCCCTCTCCCAATGCTTTAAGAACAGGTTTCTCCAAAATATGGATAACTTTTCCAAAATGATGGATATGCCATCCACAGTGCCAACAGCTTTTCAATCGTGACATCTACTTAGGCTGGACAGAGACAGACATTTAAAGGGTCGTTAATGTGGCTGGAATACATATTTCTGCCCTGAAACAAATGATCAAATTTCAGCACATGTGTTTTCAAACCATTTTTGAATGTCTGCCGGTCTTTAGTCTTTGCTGCAAACTAGTATCTTCATTAAACCATGTCAATATCCCATATGTGCTAAAATGACATACTGTACATTATGTATGGAAATGTTTCAGTTACTTACGAATCCACATGATTTTCGAAAGAAAGGAGGATAGGGAAAGGTGATGTCTTAAATGCACATTCAGCAATAGCTTCTATTACTTCCTAAAAAAAGAAAGAAAGCAAAGTAACAGGTACTGAGCAATTTCTCAATAAAAGTATACATATCTCTTTCTGATTAAAAATATTTAACACAAGTATATTGAAGTATGATGACTTCTCAAAACACCTCCTTCCCCAGATCTGTGTCTCATAAATAATTTGAAAATCATTAGGATCAAAAGAAGCTGCACTAGTAGTAAGTTCTTCTCAGCTTGATATGTTTCTTAATCTTCAAACATGCTAAGATGTCCTCTCATTCCACTGCTGTGCCGGCCTGTGGGAGAACAAACAACAGCTTCCATATGGAATTCTGTTTCTTTAAAGGGGCTTGACTCTATGCCTAAAGCTATGCCTTTTATGGATTATTTTACATAATTAAAATAGTCATGTATTGCCCAACAGCTCTTTCTGCTTCCTAAAAAGAAGTTGCCTTTCAATAATATTTGGTTACTCTAGCTCACACATTTCAGGATTGGGTTTGATGTAAACAAACCTTTGCAAATGCCCCATCCCGAGGCCTTGTGCTGGTGGGATGGATCCTTGTCCCACCCACTCACCAGACAGCCTCAGGGAGTTTGCTCATTGGCCTGTGGCTAATGCTGTGGGCGGGGTTTTCATGCCGCTCAGGCGGTTCCCCCGCCCAGGCCAACAGTTTGGTTCCAGCAGGCTTCGGGCAGGGAGCTCACAGCTGCGTCTCCCTCTGAGCCACGCAGCTTTTATGGCCTGAGAGGGGTCGAGCAAGGCGCCATAGTGAAGCAGCGTCTGGAGGCCGTAATGTGTGGCAATGCTTTATATTGGCAACTCTTGTCACGTTTAGAGTGATAATTTGAAGGGCTTTTGGTAGTGGGAGTTCGGCTGTTCTGTTATGAGAGTGGGCCCTCTGGACATAAGATGCCACCCAAGAAAGCACAAGGGAAAAGGGGGAGGTGCCCTGTGAAGCTTCCTAGGTGGCCTGCTCCTCAGTCTTCATTGTCTGAGGATGAAGCTGATATGGCACAGATATGGCACAGCCTGCCAGAGGCCCAGCTTTAATAAAATATATGGATATAATCCACCAGGCCATCATGGACTTTGTAGGGACATTGCAGGTGCGCTATGATGAGAATTTCAGGATGAGAGCAGCCTTAGACCCTGCCCTCCCGTGAGATGCCCACTTAATGAATTGTGGCTCCCTATTATGTCCCCATTACGTCCAGTGGATGGTGATCGAGCGGACACTGGTCATCTCCTGTCCAAGGGGCCTTCTGCTGCTGCTACCAATTCCTCAAATTTTGGCCAGCAGAGGGTTCAACTCCACCTGGTGTGTTGGGAATTCAACAGCGGGGAGTGGTGTACCAGGTTATATTGCAGGTTCCGCCACACATGTGGCTTCTGTGGTGCCAAGCACTCCAGCTCCGCCTGTAACAGGGCAAAGGGCTGGACTGCAGGTTTCAGGAACTGTCCAACAAACTCTAAGAAAGGCAGGGGCAACCCCCGCTTCCCTGTCTCCAGGAAAAGGGGCCCAGCCCAATTAACTTGGAAGTATTGTGTCAGCTGTTGGTGGATTACTCTGACTGCCAGGCTGCGGCTTATCTGAGGGATGGTTTTAGTGAAGGTTTTAGGATCCCTTCCTCATCCCAGCGGGCAGTTTTTGTTGTTCGCAATTTGCAGTCTGTATTGGAGACGGAGTCTGTGGTAGTTAAAAAGATCAGCAAGGAAGTGGCAGCAGGTAGGGTCCTGGACCCCTCTGGCCCTTTTCCTAATTTGCCAGTGTCACCTTTAGGGGTGGTTCCCAAGAAGACTCCTGGTGAATTTTGCTTGATACACCATCTTTCTTATCCCAAGGGGTCTTCCATTAATGACGGGATTCCCGAGCATCTCTGTTCAGTGCAATGTACTTCCTTTGATGAAGTGGTTAGGATGGTAAGGGGCTGTGGCCCTGGGGACGTGTTAGCAAGGTGTGACATCGAATCTGCATTCCACCTTTTGCTGGTGTATCCTTCAGACTTCTATCTGCTGGGCTTCTCCTTTACAGGAAAGTTTTATTTTGACCAAGCACATACTATGGGCTGCTCTGTTTCATGTGCGGCCTTTGAAGCGTTCAGCACCTTTTTGGACTTTGCACTTGGGAGAAGTGATTGCCACCCTTGCCAGCAATTTGCCCACTTTGTCTTTTGAGGCTCAGGCCCAGGGGATGCGGGACACTACTGGGGACTGTGGGGTGCAGCGTATGTTGGAGGATTGGTCTAGAGAGAGACCACAGGCTATAGATCAGAGGCAACCAGTGACTGTTGAGTTGCTATTGGCCCTTCTTTTGCAGTTTCAATCTCTGTGTAAGCTCCCTGTGGGAGGTGGCACTTTTTAAGGCAACGGTAGTAGTAGCTTTCTTCAGAGCTTTTTGGCCTAGTGAGGTGCTTCCCCATAATAACCATGCACTTCGGGATCAGTGCCTGTAATATGCAGACCTTTCTTTCTCTGAGGCTGCTGTTCAACTGCACTTACATCATTCTAAGACCGACCAAAGAGGTAGAGGCCAGTTGATTGAACTGGCTGCTGAGGCGAGTGCCAGCTTGTGCCCAGTTCAGGCCTTGTGGTGGTACATCACGTTCCGACCTGGGTCAGTGGAGTGCTTGCTTATTCATGTAGATGGCATGCCCCGACACAGTACCAGCTCTGGGTTGTGTTGCATAAAACTCTCATTCGGCTGGGTGAGCCAGCCCACCTCTTCACTCTCCACTCTTTTTGCATTGGTGTTGCAATGATGCCCATAGGCTGGGTTTTGCGGACACAGATATTAAGTGTATCGGTCATTGGAGGTCCAAAGTGTTCTTGCATTATGTGCATTAAGCACAGTTCTGTTATGGCCAGCCTGCTGCTGGGGGTTTACCGTTGTTGTTCCTTTGGCAGGTGCTGGCAGAGCAGTGGTTCCAGTGCAGGTGCTCATCTGTGGCCACTCCCTGGTCTTCTGGGCTTTCAAGCAGACCAGCACCACGCATTTTGGTATCCAACTTGGTTTGGTGAAACATGCCAGCGTGTGCTGGTTGAGGATTCGGGGGATGCTGTGGAGCCAGTTGCTTCCAGTATTATGGGAATATTTAGCGGTTAGTGCCCTCCCAAGGTTTTAGTAGTGCATTTGGAGGAGAATGATTTGGGGAAGCAAACTGAGCTCTCCATGATACAGCAAGGCACCTCTGACTTTGCCACCATTGGTTCATGGATTCCAGGGGTGATTATAGGTTGGGCCAACTGCCTCCAGTGCAGAGTTTGGAGGGGGGGGTTCATAATTTGCAGGGAGTTGAAATGGAGCACATATCTTGACAGCTGGGTGCGGTGTTTATTTGACTAACCCTCAGGGGTGGCTTGTTGTGGTCTTGGAGGGTGATGGGGCAAGCAGGCCAAGCTAGGCTGACTTCCCTTGGTAGCAGGTACAATGCAAATTGGGTGGCGGTCTAGTTGGGTTGAAATCGGTGAGCACACTTGGACAGTTTAAAGGGGTGAATTGGTCAGTCGATCCTTAGAGGCATTGCAGCTCAAGGATTTTGATTCACCATGAAACCTGTTTCAGGGCCTCACAAACCTTAAAGGCTACACGGCTTGGGGTGTGTGAAGCCCTAGAAGTTGCTAATAAAGGGGCTAATTCATGTTAGAATCTAATTAGCCCCAATTCAACATGAATCAATTCATGAGATTCGAGGAACCATTTTGGTGGGCTTTCCCGCCTTGCTGATTGTTTTTCTGCCACTGGGAGAAGAGAGTGGGGACAAAGAAGGAGGGAATTTCAAAATGTTGTCAAAGGGCCTGAGAGGCAGAGAGAGCCTTTAGTGTGCCTCTGAGGAGGATACATCAGGAGAGAAGGGAGCAAGGAATCAAGGAAGGCTTGATTTTGTGGTTTTCTTTTCTACGCTCCGAGTATAATACGCTGTGCCTTTGCTGCTATATTAACTATCTGGTTTTTCTGGTTCTCAGATTGACCAGAGCAGAATTTGGGTGCCAGCCTGCCTGCATTGAGCTGTGGTTTGGTTTGTGTTGTGGCACTGGACAGTGGCAGTGCTCTCTCTTTCTCACTTATATTTTCTTGGTGATTGCTGTGAGATGAGCTCCATGTCCAACTTTGAGACTAACTTGTGCTTCACTCACTGCTCTGATCTGCTCTGCAATCTGCATTGCAAGGTGTAATCAGTCAAAATGTGGCTGAAGACATTGCTGTAGTTGAGCTTATGGCTATGCTTGCTGCTCCTAAGGGTGCTGCTGCACTGTGGTAGCTATTTTTATCTATCTATCTATCCATCCATCCATCTATCATATTTCTATACCACCTGATATGTACATTGCTATTGCAATGCTGGAAAGGATGGAGTTTCATAATTGACTGTGAGAGAGCAACTTGTGCCAGTGATGTTACCGCTGCAAATGGCCAGCAGTTTCGACAAATCAATTCAAATTTTTGTGATTTGATTCGAGGTTGAATCAAATTGCAAAAAACTATTTGTGCACATCTCTACCTCTAGTACTAAGCACTGTCTCCTTAGTACATTGCCTCTGATGTGCTCCTCCATTTTGTGAATAAAGTGTTACAAAGGCACCATAAGTTTGTGGTGCACTCTCATTCAAAGTAAACTAAATGAGCACTTCTCACTCATAACAGGAGGTAGCTTCTTCCTTCCCAGGAAGGACTGGGAAGCTTCTGTTGCAGTACACAATGTAATCCATTTTCCACTCCATGTTGTGCAAGTTATTGGTACTATTAATTCATTAATATTTGGAATCATGACAATTTAGTGGTATTTTGTGATGGGAAATCAGCAGCTATTTAATCACATTTAACCAGCAGCCACACTGATCACATGTTTAATGTGGGAAATTTTAAATGGGCAATACAATATAGATATAGATATTCCATATCTACTTTTTGTACACTGTTTTTCTTGTTGTAAGTTGCCTTTGGGGCCTATTGGTTAAAAGGTGGATAGAAGTTAAGAAATAAATAATAAAAAAATTAAAAACCCACACAGTTCCAAAATTCTGCTTATATGGTTAGCAACTCTATTGGCACTCTGATTCACCTTTGGAATTGGGAGGTGACCCAGACATGATCACATCCAGGCAGGGGCGTATCTAGGGTGGGGCAGGCAGGGCATGTGCCCCGGGCACCACTTGAAGGGGGGCACCATTTTCTAAAATTATTTTTTTTAAAAAAAAATGGCTACTGAAAACAAAATGGCCACCACACATGCTCAAATGGCATCTGTGAGGCCCTAGAGGCCAGCAGGGGGAGGGGGGACCTTTGCAAACACCCCCCCACGGCCTTTAAGCCCCCCCGAAGGGGCTACAGGTTACAAAAATTTGATTTAATATAATATATGTCATTGTACACATATTTAGTTTGGCACTATGTACAGAGAATCAGGGCTTGTGAATACTGAGCTGAAGCTTATGAGCTAGGATTGTATTCATTTCCTCTTACTTTGCTTCTTGTGATAAGTGAGTTAAATGTGATGTCTTAATAATATGACTATTAATGGTGAGTTTGTCTTTGAATCAGTGGAATCCTTAGTATTAAGGCCCATTGGGAGTTTCTTGCTCTTTTTCTCTCATTTTAACTGTCTTTCTGAAATACTAGAATATATTCCAAGGAGTGACACTGTTTACTCTGCATATATTTTAATTATTTTCAGAGTATCTGGGAAAAGTCAAATTCTCCATTTATTTTTAGAACTTATGTAATAGTGATGCTAGAATTAGACAGGCAATTCTGTTTAGTTTTCCAAGTATACCTCCACATAGTTTTTGGGTATTTCATGATCCCCAGCATACTGAAATTTGTAGTTTTCCAGCATTTTTTTGGTCTGGCTACGTCCACTGCTAAATATTTTTTGAAATATTAAAAGATTAACGAGCTTGACTTCAATTTTTGAGCTATTATTATGGTAAAGTTATGTGAAAGATGGGTGTCAGATGTCTGGACAGGGGGCACAATTTCAGTGCTTGCCCTAGGCGCTATTTCCCCTAGATACGCCTCTGCATCCAGGTGCCTTTTTCCATTGTACCTTCTCATTGTTTGGGGGATGGGACCATAGCTCAGTGGTAGAGCATCTGCCTTGCATGCAGAAGACCCCCAAGTTCAATCCCTGGCATCTCCTGGTAGGGCTGGGAAAGACTCCTGCCTGAAACATTAGAGAACCAGTTGGTGTAGACAGTACTTAGCTAGATGGACCAATGGTCTGACTTGATATTCAGCAGCTTCCAATGTTTCCAGCAGAGATCTGCTAGTGGTCAGAGATCTATTACAATCTGGCTGATAGGATATGAGAATCCCAATGTGAACAATTTGCTCTTCCCTTTGCAGAGAAAATTGCTCAGATCAATTCTGACTTTGACACTAGTTATGCTAGAATCTTTCAGCTACTGGAGATTTAATAAAAACTGACAAGACGGTCAGTTTTTATTGAATATTTCTGAATTTGTAAGATGTGGACAAGATTGTTTGAGAAGTGAAATCAAGCATATGCTCTTGATTGTTTTATCAGCGAGGATTAGGTTTGGGAAGCTGGGTCACAGAAATAATAAATATCTTTTTGAGGGAAGGCAAGGCCCCAGCACCTGTGAAGTAGGCCATGGTGAAACCACTTCTTTAAAAGCTGTAGCTTGACCCAGTGAATCTAAACTACCATCCCATTTCAAACCATCCTTAATTGAGCAAGGTACTTTATACGTAGTGACAAACTAATTCCAGGTTTTCTTGGATTAAAAAATTACATTCTTTCCCATCTAGTTTCTAGTCTAGTTTTGGAATGGAAACTACTTTGGTCATCCTGATGGATGGTCTATACTGGGAGGCAGATAGAGGGAGTGTGATTCTGTTAGATTTTCCTGGATCTCTCAGTGGCTTTCAACAGCATCCATGATGGTATTCTTCTGCATCATCTAAATCAGGGGGAAATGCAGCATTTTGAGACTCCTTCCTGGTAGATAAACTGTAGAAGATGGTGCTAGGAGACTCTTCTTCCCAGCACCATCATCTCATATGCTAAATATGAGATCTCATGACCTTTAGCATATGGGGTACTGTATCTTCCATGGTGCACCTTCCACCAGCTTAGGCCAGATCCCAGTACATTTTGGGGCACAATTCACACTGCTGGTGAAGTCTTTTAAATCCTTTGGAACCTGGGTACCTAAAGCAACACCTGTTCTCACATGAATTTCCCCATGCACCACAACAATATCCAGAGGACTTCCCCTGGGTGTGTCTGCCATCTAAGCTAAGGCAGGTAGTGGCTAGGCAGTGTCATCAATCTGATAGATATGTTATTGATGTTTTGGTGCCAAATAAAAACCTTTTTATTCTCTGAGGCCCTTTAAATGGTCTTGGCTGGCATTTTAATTGTGCTGCATTTTGTTGAATTTTATGATATTCTGTTTTTGTCTATTTTATAGAAACTCTGTTGAAGGATGGTATAAGCATCTTATTTATCTGCTTGTCACATTTATATACCACCCTATATAAAATCTCAGGGCAGTTTACATTTAATCAAACAACAACCAACACCTAAAAATCATATAAACAGATTAAAATTACCATAAATAAAATTTAAAAACATCATCAACTAAAAGCCTGATAAAACAGGTGTGTTTTTAAAAGTTTAAGAACAACCAGAGATGGGGAGATTCTGAGAGGAGAGCTGGTCATGAGAGGAGAGCTGGTCTTGTAGCAAGCATGACTTGTCCCCTTAGCTAAGCAGGGTCCACCCTGGTTGCATATGAAAGAGAGACTAGAAGTGTGAGCACTGTAAGATATTCCCCTCAGAGGATGGAGCTGCTCTGGGAAGAGCAGAAGTTATCAAAGTTCCCTCCCCGGCTTCTCCAAGATAAGGGCTGAGAGAGATTCCTGCCTGCAACCTTGGAGAAGCCGCTGCCAGAATGTGTGAAGACAATACTGAGCTAGATAGACCAATGGTCTGACTCAGTATATGGCAGTTTCCTATGTTCCTATGTTCCTGATTTCACTGGGACAGCGTTCTAAAACCCGGCAAAACCCTAGATAAGGCCTGGGTTTGAGTTGCCACCAAGCGAACCAGTGACATCTGCAACTGGACCTCCCCTGATTATCTTCATAGGTGGCGGGGTTCATGAAGATTGTGGCACTCTCTTAAATATCCTGGGCCCAAGTATATGCACCACTGTTTTAAGGTCCTTTGTCTCGAGAAATTGATGTAGCTGGTAAAAAAACACTCCTGGCCACTGCCTAAACCTGAGGTATCAGGGAGAAGTTTGGGTCCAGAAGTAGTCCCAAGCTTCTGTGGAAATCGTTTTACTCGCTTGACCAAACTGAAGCCATTCTGCTAGCTTGATGCAAGAGCTTTTTGAGCAGAAATGCTATGCAAGGAGAAAACAAGCTGGCAGGCAAGAAATGGCGAGCTTGGGGTTTGGCTTGAAATACATTTTTGGGGAAAGATCCCTAGAAATTTGAATAACACTTTAGCAGACAGTGATGAGGACTATACTTTGCAAAACCCTCTCTAAGAGCATTCTGATCATGCCGGGTAAATATGGTCTGTCACTGTAACTTCCTTGTTTTAATATACACGTGTAAATGTTTAAGCAACTTGAGTCCAATTATGTAATTTCCTCTTCTGACAGGATAAAACTGTGTTCTGTACTTTGCAAGTGGTCTTGGGGGTCTGATCAGGTGCGTAATAACCTTATTGGTACACACATTCAATACAGGCTAATTCCATGACAGGGATCCTGGTAAGGGAGATATTGTTCTTATAGACCACAGCCACTCCCCTGCCCACATCCTCTCACTTGCTCCATAACAGAGTACTGACAGGAGAAGCTGGGATCTGACTGGACCATTAGCCTCCCCCAACCAGGTCTCTGTGATACACACCAGGTCAGCTCCATCATCTTAAAAGTAAAAGTAAAAGTAATTAAGTAAGTAAACAGTAAGTAAGTAAGTAAGTAAACAAAGTAAAAGTAATAAAATAGATGCAGCAAGAAGAGGGCAGGCATTTAACAACCATGTAAATGATGAAGGGGTGTATGTGTGTGTGTCCTTCCCTCCTCCTGCCATAAACCAGCAACCACTGGATCGTCTAAGGGAGGACCTGCAGGCCTGAGGGGTGGAGAGGGGCTAGACCCACAACTCCGGTGTCTTCCTTTTACATTTTGATACTCTTTTTTGCATTGTATAAAATAGGGGGGGGAGTGTGGTTATAGATGTACACAGTTCTTCCAAGTGACTGACATGCCACCCACAGACATGAGTTATGAGTTGCAGAAAAGGATCAAAGTTGAAGTCACTTTTGCAGCTATCTCAGGAGGAAAATATTACACAATGGAACAGCACTAGGTGATGGCATAAGGAGAAACACAAAAGAGGCATACTTGAGATGGCTAAATATCAGACAAATATCTGACTAGCTAATTATCAGACAACAGGGAGGCACACTCTATTACCCTGGAGGCTTCAGTGCCTGCAAATAAGTTGTTATGAATGCACCTCAACCAAGAAAATGAAAAGGTCAAGTTATACAAAATTTCAGATTTTGGGGGGCGGGGGGCGGGGGGGAAAGCACAACTTTATTTATATGAAAGCTCATTAACTCATTTGTCTAAGTAAAACACGTCCTAATGTATTTTACAGGGAAAATATCAGGGTTTTGGAAATAAAAACCTATAGCTCTTTATAGCTCAGCCTTCCAGATCACTCAAAGTTATGAGATACAGAATGAATCAGGAGAGTCAAACTGCATCATGGTGAAATTGTCTGAGTTTTGTCCCTGCACACTTCAAATCTATTTTGTCAGGAAACATGACAGTCTAAATGAATGTCTATCACAAGAGCAGCAATGGTCCAAGCATGCACTGATTAAGGACTCTTCACTCATCAGTCAGTGATAATTGAAAACCGATTCACACTCCCCGTGACATATATTTTCTCTACCACTTTGCTGCTTCTACGTCAGTGTATGTCGTCAAGCTGCAAAGCAAAGCAGCTACAATATTTTAAAGCCACATTGATACGAATGATATCAGACATATCGAGGCGCTTCACATGATTGCTGTGAAGCACCTTAATGAGGTCTGCGGGGAGAGCGGGCTTAGCTCACTCTCCTCGCAGACGATCGGCGGCGGAGCCCTGAGCGGCCAGATTGGCCACCCACACAACTGCTAGCTCTGTCACAGAGCCAGCAGGGGCTGTGGGGATTGGGGGGCGGCGTGCAGCTCCGCGAAGTCCCAGGATGCCCCGCACGAGTATGCGGGGCATCTGGGAAAGATCCCTGAGCCTGGGAGGCAGCTTGCAGCCTCCTGGCTGGGGGTCGACTCATGTATTGCCACACGCCGTGGCAACACATGAGCAACTAAATGAGGTTAATGGACCACTCTCTCCGTTAACCTCATTTAAGGGGAGGGTGTTTTAGGCGGGCTGGCCGCCTTGGGAGCACCAGGCTCGCCCGCAATCACGGTGGTTCCCACAATCAATGGAAAGCAAGCTAAGCTCCTTTAGCCTGCTTTCCATTGATCACAGGAACAGCCCCATCATGATCTTAGTCAGAATATCCTGACATTCTCTCCATAGATCCCCCGGATACACCCAGGTGTAGTAAACAGAAAGAGAAAGAGGTGAGGCCTTAAAACTGATGTCCCCCAAATGAAAATGCATTAATCAATATCATCATAATGTTCCCAGCACTTCTTGACATTAATCTCTTATGGGGACAGTATTTAAAAAAGAAAAACAAACCACCATTAAAAAGCAATGAATGCTTAACTGAATCAATAAATATAAACCTTAAACCTTCGAGTGAAGAATATAGATGGTATAGTGTACATCAGACATTTTCATTTAACTATCAAGGACCACCTACTTCCACATAAGTAATCCCACTACACCCCCTAAAAACTTAGCAGTCATGGGATAAGGGGACAAGTACATGTGTGGATTGGTAACTGGTTGAAGGACAGGAAACAGAGGGTAGGTATAAATAGAGAGTTTAAATGGAGAGAAGTAAGAAGTGGGGTCCCCCAGGGATCTGTACTGGGACAGGTGCTTTTTAATTTATTCCTACATGATCTAGAAGTAGGGATAAGCAGTGAGGTGGCCAAATTTGCAGATAATACCAAACTATTTTGGGCAGTGAAATCCAAAACAGATTGTGAGGAGCTCCTACAGGATCTCTCCAAATTGGGTGAGTGGGCAACAAAATGGCAAATGCAGTTCAGTGTTGGCAAGTGTAAAGTGATGCACATTGGGATGAAAACCCCCAACTTGCAAGTATATGCTGATGGAATCTGAGCTGTTGGTGACTGACTAGGAGAGGGATCTTGGGGTCGTGGTGGACAGCTCATTGAAAGTGTCAACTCAATGTGCAGCAGCTGTGAAAAAGGTCAATTCCATGCTAGAGAGCATTAGGAAGGGGATTGAAAATAAAATGGCTAATATTATACTGCCCTTATACAAAACTATGGTGCAGCCTCACCTGGAGTACTGCATACAATTCTGGTCAGTACATTTAAAAAAGGACATTGTAGGACTGGAAAAGGTGCAGAAGAGGGCAACCAAGATGATCAGGGGTCTACAGCATCTTTCTTATGAGGCAAGGCTACAACACCTGGGGCTATTTAGTTTAGAAAAAAGATGACTGTGGGGAGACATGATAGAGCTCTATAAAATCATGCATGGTGTGGAGAAAGTGGATAGAGAGGAATTCTTCTCCCTCTCCCATAACACTAGAACCAGGGGCCATCCCATGAAATTGATTGCGAGGAAATTTAGGACCAGCTAACAGAAGTACTTTTTCACACAACGCATTATCCACTTGTGGAATTCTGTGCCACAAGATGTGGTGACAGCCAACAACCTGGATGACTTTCAAGAGGGGTTTGGATAACTTCATGGAGGACAAGTCTATCATAGGCTACTAGTCAGAGGGCCATAGGCCACCTCCAGCCTCAAAAGCAGAATGCCTCTGAGTACCAGTTGCAGGGGAGTAACAGCAGGAGAGAGGGCATGCCCTCAACTCCTGCCTGTAGGCTTTCAGCAGCATCTGGTGGGCCTCTGTGTAAAACAGGATGCTGGACCAGATGGGCCTTGGGCCTGATCCAGCAGGGCTGTTCTTATGTTCTTTTGTAACTACTCCCTCTCCCATTAGAAAATGGGAACATTCCCCAGTCTGCATAATCTCAAAAGACTATAGGGGATTTCCACTGGCCAAAGTGATGGGTGCCCAGAGTCTGTCAGGTAAGAGGTGCCACCACAAAGGGGGCAGGTGAGAGGTCTGGTGTGGTCCTCAGGGCCATGCCTACTCTCTTCCACTCATGACACTGTCTTGGACCTGACAAATCACTCACAGCCTGACCAAAACAAAACATACCCGCCCTCAAAAACCATGTAAGAACTTAATAGAAAATTTAGATATAATATACAACACTGAGTAATGTAATAACCTAAAGAGTCCACATGGGAGAGTTAACACAGTCCACATATTATGCAACAGTCCAGTTGGAAAAAGCTGGAAAAAATTAGAACCCATCTGCAAAGCAGTAGTGAACCAACTTGGTATGTAGGAGAAGAAGTCACGTGTGTCCTTTACCAATACTTTATAGAAATGTTTTTAATTTTTTTGAGAATTTGTTTTTATTATGTATATCGTAAAGTAGGAGCAACTGATCTCTTTGATGCTTTCATGTCATCTGCTTTAATAAGCAGTTCTGTTTTCTTTACTACTGCCTTGAACATAGATTTTAATTTTTACCAGCTTTTTTTCTTCTAGATCACTATATAATTATGTTGTTTTGACGTGTCCTTGGGACTTTCCCCCCCAGATAGTTATGGCGGTTAGCCTTTTGTATTAAAGACATTTTAAACCTCATTACTCCAAACAAAGAGGGTAATGGTAGATGGCATATATTAAGTTAGAAGTGTTTATTATTATTCCCCATAACTACTTTTGAAACAGTGGATGCTGACAGTGAACAGTGAACTATGTATATATTTATAAATTGTTCATATCACATAATGTCATTATATTCTTCATTGTAAGGCATATTTATTCAGCATAGCTTTCTAATTTAGCAGCATTCTAGACCTTGCTAAATTATTTTCATTTCAGTTTTTTCATATTTCACTTAGAGAATATTAATGCTGAAATGCACTGGACATATTATAATGATTTTTCTCCCCCCGCCCTATTTTTGGAGTACCAGCTGGAGGCCTCACCTCTCTTTTGTTTTTACTCTTGGGTACTTCCCCCTCTTTTTTGCTCTGCAACATTCAGGGACTCGATACAGATCCCACTGTAATTGTAATTTATTTTCCGCAAATAAACAGGTTGCTTACCTGTACCTCGGGCGACAGCTGGAACGACGCTGGAGGAAGAGTTGTGATGAATCCGACTGAACACGGGCTAGAGCCCATTTTAGAGACTACTCTGTGGCAGTGGGGGTGGCAAAGAAATGCTTTTTATCTGCCTCCATTGCATCTGCTCAATGCAGACTAGTGGAGCTGTTTCATGTAGCAAAGACATTGCTGCACACATCTCCCCAGGTAATCGGGGAGGAATCATCTACAGCCCACTGTGATCAGTTTGCGTGACACTTTGTGGATAAAGTCGCTCGCATCTGTGCTGATTTGGACTCCAGAGTTTTGGCAGTTCCAGAAGACGTGCCTCTGGTACTATCTAGTCCTATTGTGTTGGATTCTTTTAAGTTGGTGCAGCCTGAGAATGTGGACAAGATCTTGGGCAGTGTGTGGGTGACATCGTGTGCTCTTGACCCTTGCCCTTCATGGCTAATAAAAGCTGCCAAGGAGGGTACAAGTAAATGGTTGTAGGTGATTATTAATGCCTCATTAAAGGAGGACAGGATGCCATCGTGCCTCAAGGAGGTGATGGTAAGACCATTATTTTAAAAGCCCTCTTTTGATCTCTCATATCCAGACAACTATAGACTGGTCTCTAACCTGCCCTTTTTGGGCAAGGTGATAGAGCGTGTGGTGGCATCTCAGCTGTGGAGGGTGTTGGATGATACGGATTATCTGGGCCCTTTTCAATCTGGCTTCCACCCCGGATATGGGACTGAGACTACTTTGGTCACTCTAGTGGATGACCTATGCCGGGAACTAGACAGGGGGAGTGCGTCCCTGTTGGTTCTGCTGGACCTCTCAGCAGCTTTCGACACCATCAACCATGGTATCTTTCTGGGCCGCCTCTCGAGTATGGGAATCGGAGGCACTGCGTTGCGGTGGTTCCGGTCCTTTCTTGTGGGGAGGGTCCAGAAGGTGGTGCTGGGGGACTACTGCTCGGCCCCGTGGCCGTTGGCCTATGGGGTCCCACAGGGATCAGTCTTGTCCCCCATGCTGTTTAACATCTACATGAAGCCGCTGGGAGAGGTCATCCGGGGACTTGGACTGAGTTGTCAGCAATATGCGGATGACACTCAGCTCTATCTCTCCTTGTCATCTGTTCCTAGGGAGGTGGTGGATGTCCTGAATCGGGGGCTGGAGGCCGTGATGGGCTGGATGTGGGCTAATAAACTGAAATTGAATCCAGATAAGACAGAGGTACTGTTGGTCAGTAGGAGAGCCAATCAGGATGAGGAGATTTTACCGGTTCTGGATGGGGTTGAACTCCCCTTGAAGGAGCAAGTACACAGCTTGGGGGTACTGCTGGACCCGGCTCTGCTTTTGGAAGCTCAGGTAGAGGTGGTGGCCAGAGGTGCCTTTGCACGGCTTCGGCTAGTGCTCCAGCTGTGTCCCTTTCTTGAGATGGCAGATCTGGCCACAGTTACCCATGCCTTAGTCACGTCATGGCTGGATTACTGTAAAGCACTCTACGTGGGCCACCCTTGAAGAATATCCAGAAACTGCAGCTAGTGCAAAATGCGGCAGCTAGGGTTTTATCTGGAGCTGCCCGGTGGGAGCACATCACACCCATTTTGAAAGAGCTGAACTGGCTACCAGTTTGTTTCCAGGTGCAATTCAAGGTGCTGGTTTTGTCCTTTAAAGTCCTTAACAGTTTGGGCCCTGGATATCTGAGGGACCACCTGTTCCCAAGGATTGCTGCCCACTTGATGAGGTCATCTGAGGGGGCTCTGCTTCAGGTGCCAACAGTGAGGGAGGCTTGGTTGTGCACGCAGGACAAGGCCTTCTTTGTTGCTGCCTCCAGACTCTGGAATGCTCTCCCAGTGGTTATTCGCTCCTCGGTCTCCATCACAGCTTTTAGAAAGCATGTTAAATCTTGGCTTTTTACCCAGGCTTTCATATGATTGTCTCTGCTGCTGCTCTTTTTACTTTGTATTGTTTTTATACTTGTGTTCTATATTTTTAAATCAGATTTGTCTTATATTTTTAGCTTAATATTTTAACTGTGTCATTTTTATAATCTTGTTTTTAAATTTTGCTGTAAACCACCTTGGAATTGTTTTAATGAAAAGCGGTATATAACTTTAACAATAAATAAATAATTAATAAATAACTAATGATCCTGAATGATCCTCTGGAATTCACACATAATGTAGTGCATACGTGCAGTAAAGATCTTGGGACACTCCCAGAACTCCATGCAATGCTCCATTGCCTGCATTGCAGACAATGTGTCTATCAAAAAGTAGTGGTTGGAGCATCCTCCCTTCAGTTCTCAAATAACTACTTTGGAGGAGATGCCTATTTGTGAACCTGCTGAACTGAAGTTAGGTGAGAGAGAGTTAACAAAGGCAAGTATACCCACTGTGGGGATGGAAGGGCAGGTAGTATGAATTCTGGATGACCACTCAAGGATAACTAGTTACAGGTAAGCAACTGTTTATCCTCGTTGTGATCCTCTTGGAAACCATACATAATGGAGATTAGCTAGCTTACATTGTAGGAGGTGGATACAGGTCATCATAATAAGACCAGTTTCATTATTGCCTTTCCAAAGGAGACTGCCTGTGCTTCTCTGATGTCCAAAGCATAATGCTTTATAAAGGAGAACTCAGATGACCAAGTTGCAGCATTATAAATTTGCTGGATACCAATGCCTGAAAAACATGCTGCTGATGTACTCATTGCATGAACAGAATGTGTCTTCATGAACACAGGCAGTCAGAGGCGTAACTAGGGAAAACGGCGCCCGGGGCAAGCACTGAAATGGCGCCCCCCCACCGCGCCCCCCCGTCCCCCCCAACATACTACATTATACTTAGGTTTTTCCTCACAAGTGCCCGCTGCCGCCGCCAAGCCAGGCCACTGACTGGCCGCCAGGCGCCAGCAAAGCAATGGGGAGGGGCACAGGCGGTGCAGAATGGACCGCTCGTGGGGAAGGGGGTACCGACGTGCTCCCTTGACTGCTGCAGCGCTGCTGCACTGAGCAGGAAACATTTGTATTAACAAAAAAAAAATTAAAAATTTTTTAAAAAATTTGGTCATGGTGGCGCCCCCCACGTGACCAGAAAAGATGGTGCCCGGGGCACGTGCCCCCCCTGCCCCCCCTATAGTTACGCCTCTGCAGGCAGTTCTAACTTTTTATATGTATATGCCATCTTTATAGCCTCCTCTATCTAATGTGATAAGTCTCTGTCTTGACAAATCATTAACTTTTTTGATTCCTTCATAACAAACCAAGTCTTTTCTTTTCAGAAAGGTTTTATTCTGTCTAAGTAACAGACTACTGCCCTTCTTACATCTAAGGTAGCAATTCCTCAATGAAGAATTGGGGTTTTTAAAAAAACCCAGAAGATCTATTTCCTGATTTATATAGAATGAAGACGTTAACTTTGGATGAAATTTTGCATTCGTTCTAAACAGCAGCTTATCTTTATGAAAATGAATGTAAGGGGTATCAATCCTAACTGCTAACAATTCACTAGCCCACCTAGCTGTCACTTAAGTATTGCAACTAAAAAAACAGTTTTAAGTGAAAGATATTGTGGTGAGAGGAAGCCAGGAGCTCGAATGGCTTCAAATTAGTGCTGACAAAACCACTGATAGACTTCAAGGCCACGGTTGTTTTATTGTTGGGTACAGATTGTTTATTTCCTTTACAAATTGCTTTGTCTAAGGGTGTGAGAAGACTGTGTGACTATCTACAGGTGGATGATTAGCAGAAATTGCCATTTAATGAACTATTTGAGAGACCTGAGTCCTTTAATGCAGAAATAGAACATAATATTTTCTGTATTTTTGCTTGATCTAGAGCAAACCCATGTCTCATTTCCAATGCCATGTACCGCTTCCACTTGAACAAGTATGACTTCCTTGCAGGTTTTCTAGAATTTTACAAAATGTTCTGTAACATGCTATCATATATTTTTAGGTCTGTATCCGTCTCGCTTCCCGATGCAACGTGGTCAAGTTGTAATGAAGGATCTTTCCATTGTTCTGAGTCCGAAGATCTGGACATATAGGTGGCCTGCAATGCTAAGTATTTTGCAACAGATCTTTCAGAAATGGAAACCGGATCTGTCATGGCCACCATGATGGTGCTAATATACAGCTCATGCTGTGACCTAGAATTCAATTCAGAATGCTTGGAATCAGTGGGAAAGGTGGGGAAAGGTAACCCAGTCCCATTGTCCATGGAATTACAAATGTATCTTCCAGTCATCCTCTTCCTTTCTCTGCTGTTCCCTGAAGTATTGACTGCATTTCCTTCATCACAAACAAACCTCTCTGTGGAAACCCCCATTCCTGGAATATTGGTTCCAGATGTACATCAGATATGGTCCATTCATTCATTTCTGCTGTGCTCTGAGACATGCTTAGACGGTCTGTTGTAGTATTCCGTTTGCCTTCCATAGGTATGGCTAAAGCCAACACTATGTTTCTTATACACCAGTCTCATAAATGCATTGTGAAATGGCACAGAAAGGGTGACACTGTAACGCCCCCACCAACATTTGTTTACATATGCTGTGGCTGACATAGTGTCCATTGCCACATGCACAACCCTGTCCTGAATTATCGGAAAGAATGACTTCAGAGCATGAAACAGAACGAGTAACCCTTTCCCCAATGTCCTCTTAATCATATGACCCCAACAATGTGCTCCCTTGGCCATTAGGGAAGAATTGGTGGTCACTACTTTTGATGGTTGAGGAAGTTGAAAAGGCATTCCTTTCAGGAAATTTTTGCTGTCCTCCCACCATCTCAGTGGCTGCAATATACTCATTTGTATTTGTAGACATTTATGTGGATTGTCTTTGTTTGGTTGAAACATAGCATTCAACCAAAATTACAAAGGCCTCATTTTTAGTTTCAGTAGAGGGACTACTACTGTACAGGATGCCATCAGTCCCAGAAGACACTGAAAGTTCTCTGTTTTATACTTTGTATTCTGCTGGTCTTGGGCTGTAACAAACGAATTGAACTGAATGCTCTTTGCTGATTGAATAGCTTGAATACCCGGACCCTGAGCCATTTTTGGAAGGACGGTATATAAATTAAATAAATAAAAATAATAAGTAAAATAAATAAACAGAAAAGCTCTTTTAGTGATGTTGAGGACCGCTTTCTTCTCCTTTGTGGAGATGTGTCTGAGTTGAAAGAAAGCACTGATTTTTTCTTCTTCCTTTTAATATGTTCAGAGATGTCCTGCTGACGTACTCAGATTTTTGTGCTCCCTGATTGTGGATTGTTTGCTGTGCTGCAATGATCTGGACAACTTATCAGCATGCTTAGCAGTGACTCCTGGACGTGGATCCCCCTGACCCATTATATTCTCCTGCATAAAATCATTGGAAGTTCTTCTGGTGGTTTCTAGACTTCCAACTGCAAAGTTGTCTATACCAATGTTGGTAACGGTAAGTGTCGGTGTCAAGAATGTCTCATTGTTGGTAGTCAGCATTGTAGGTGGTTGAAGAGTTAGATCATACAACATGGCTCTCCACCATAGGGCTCTACTTTTTGTCTGTTTTGAGAAGCCCAAATCAGATGTGGCAAGATGTGGATCCTATGGTCCTTGCCTAAGCACATCAAACAAAGGTCATGTTTGTCTGACGTTGACAATTTAGATCTGTACTTCATGCATCTCTTAAAGGATTTCTTTTAACTCATAAATGTTAAAGATGTTTTTTAAAACTACTTTTCTCTCTCTCCTACTTTTTTTTCTCACAGGAGAAAGGAACTCTTGAAAAGCAAAATTCCCTTGATCTGGCCCAGAGACTGGGTGAAAAGAGAACTGAAGGGAGGGCACTCCAACTGCTGTTCTTCAATGGATATGTTGCCTATCTGCGGGCAAAACTGGAGCATCACACGGAGCTCTAAGAGTGTCCCTAGGTCTCGACTGCACATGCACACCCCACTATGTATGGATTCCAGGAGGATCTTGACAAGGATCTTTCCCCCACTTTTAAACATAAAAATAGCTTCTGCAGTAATGAAAAGGTGGCATAGGCTTTGATCTAGAGAAGTGTCAGCGGAAGGATGCCTGTGCAGGAAGACTTTCCCATCCCCCTTTCATATTGCATCCTGAAAAGCCACTCCTAAGAACCCACCAGAATGGCACGGGATATGGTGAAGGAGGACGCAAGGGGAGGGGAGGAAGGCTGAAATTGGGTAAAGGCACATTGAGCAATCCCTCACCGGAAGTGTGATAAACACAGTAACATCACATAGAGGAATATGTGGAACTTATTTCTCCACTTGACTGGAACAGAATTAGTAACTAGAGTAGGAACTTCAGTAAGCACAGAATAGTTCAAAACCAGCCACTGTAGTCTGCATTGCTACACTTCAGTGCACATTTCAGAAAACAGACAAACTTTCCCCCACTTCACATAATGTGTTAGTATTCACCCTCTCTCTAATCTCAAAGCCTTCAGCATGTAACACCTTTTCAATTTTGAAATTATTTCAACAATCATAACGACTAAAATATACTCTTTTTCCGTTCTTGTTTTTTAAAAATGCGTTTCTCAGAAATTCCTCAAAGCGCAGTTGTGTAAGTCAGGAAGTTTAGCCATGGCTTCAACTATAACTTCAGTCCTTCCATTGTTGTGAGAAAGTATGTGAACAGTACCCATGGCTACTGCACACATAAATAATGATTAAACAGTCTATATAAATATCTTTCAGGAAACAAGAGTTAACACACATCTTAATCAGCTGAAATAACCATAAGGGATGTCTGAAAGGAAGCGATAATATGTACTAAGGGGTAGTTAGCTATATATTTTCCTGTAACTGTCTCTATCACATTGGCAATTTTGCCAAAAGATTGGGATCAAAATCATACACAGGTAAACAAATATTCCTTTATTATGTTCTATTATTTTAATGGTCAGTATATTGGCAATTTAACACTAAAGAAGCATCACGTGTTTAAAGTCATCACAGCCAAACCATGGCTACCGGCAATGCAACAAAATGCCTCAAATATGTCCATTAAACATTTCTGTTTACAATTAACATTGACTTACACAATGAAGAAAATTACTCAAAATAGTCCCATTGAAATTAAAAGGACTAAGGCATTCTCTAACCTTTCATTTTAACTTCAATGGGATTATTCTGAGTAAATTTCTTCATCATGTCAGTAAATATAACTTAAAGGTCTACAATAATGTCCTGAGATGGCATGTTAACTACTGTGCTAAAAAATTTAAGTTAAAATGTGAGGACTTGTTTGACCAGAACTGCCACGTCTGGATCTATCCAAAACTAGGGTTTATATTCCACACACACACACACACACACACACACACACACACACACACACACACACACACACACATATTAAAGTAAAGTAAAGTGTGCCAGTGAGTCGGTGTCGACTCCTGGCAACCACAGAGCCATGTGGTTGTCTTTGGTAGAATACAGGAGGTGTTTACCATTGCCTCCTCCCATGCAATATGTGATGATGCCTTTCAGCATCTGATAGTGGAAAAACGGGAGGGGAGAGGAAGACAACTGTGACTTGGTCATCAATGATCATCATAGGAATATAGGAAGCTGCCATATACTGAGAGAATGGCCGTGGCTTACTCCGAGGTGGTAGGCAGGAATCTCTCTCAGTTCTATCTTGGAGATACCAGGGAGGGAACTTGGAACCTTCTGCATGCAGGTGCTCTTCACAGAGTGACCCCATCCCCTAAGGGGGGCATCTTACAGTGCTTGCACATGGAGTCTCCCATTCATATGGAACCAGGGTAGACTCTGCTTAGCAAAGGGGACAATTCATGCTTGCTAACACAAGACCAGCTCTCCCACCACTACTTCTTGTTTCAGTAGTCATATTGCCACCCCATGTAGAAATAAATCATATAAAGCCTCAGAGAACAAGAAAAGAAAAGCTGAATTCCTTTTATCATTTCTCTTCTCTAAAATTAGCATTAACAACGTAAGTTCTCTCTTCTTGCCATAAGTTAGATATGCCAGTACCACCGGTTTCCTAAACAGCTGTATATCTGATACCAAATTCACATGTCTTGAACACAGTGCTTATGTTGAAGCCAGATAAACTTCTAATGAAAGCTTAACTTACAGCCCAACTCTATGCTTCAGCTAAAATGGCTAATCATTGCACTCTGTACAATCAGATGACTGACATCTCTCATCTCTTGTCCTTCCCACACCACACATTGACTCTGTCCACTTCGGCTTCATTTTAAGGCTATGCTCCAATGTGCTGCATCCATTCAGTTGTACAAGAGTAACTGGACTACCTAAGGAACGTAGGCAGTTCACTGATACAAAAGGTATAGACTTCTTCCTCAGTTGGTGAAAGGGCTTCCTCTTCTGGTGCAAGAGCACTAGGAAGCATGCTGTTTGGTTCAGTCACTCCTGGATATTAAATAATATATAAATGGCTTCAAAGGTAATACATTCTGAGTTCACCTCTTGGATCCATTGTGGCCCTACAGGTGTTCATTTCCACAGTTCTGCACATTGTCTCGTTTCTCCTTTTATAGTAGTACTTTATTTGAAGACGAGTGTATTTCACTGACTTCCCAAGGATTAAAAATAGGGATGTGTGAATCAATTCGAGTACAAATAGATTTCATTGGCTAGATTCGGGTCCAAATCGAATCACACCAGAATTGATTCAAATCGATTCAGGATTTGGATTCCTGCTATTAATCCCGCCCCCCCAGATTCCCAGCTTCCATGAAAAAAATAAAGCTAAGCTTTATAGAAGTGGAGTTATGGAGAAGTGGAGTTATGGAGCAAAATGCATGGTCACTATTTTTCCAAGTGTTTGGATTCTTTGGTGTATAATAACTTTTCCTCAGTGAATCCCTATAAGGATTCATTACACACATTCATTTCTTCTATTCATTTTGACTGTCTTTGGAAAGTGCCAACTGCCAACTGCCATGTGCCAACTACACCCTCCTCGCACCCACAAGGCAGTGGGGTACTACTCAGTTTATGTTCTAGGGATATTTTTAAGTGTTTAGACTTTTTGGTGTCTAATACCTGGTCATCCAAGGTTTGTAAAGTGTTTTAAAAGTATTTTAATTGGTTTTAAATTGTTTTGTTTTTGAATTGTTTTTATATTGTTTTTAGCACTGTGTTTTGAATAGTGCGTTTTTATGTCTTTTTAAAGATGTTGTACACTGCCCAGAGCCTTTGGATGGGGCAGTTTATAAATGTAATAAAATAAATAAATAAACAAATAAATAAAAACCTTTCCTCATAATGAATCCTTATGAGGATTCATTATACACCAAAGAGCTTAAATACCTTAAAAATTCCTAAAATATTATTATTATTACATTTTATATCCCACTCTTCCTCCAAGGAGCCGAGAGCGGTGTACTACATACTTATGTTTCTCCTCACAACAACGCTGTGAAGTAGGTTAAGCTGAGAGAGACGTGACTGGCGCAGAGCCACCCAGCTAGTATCATGGCTGAAAGGGGATTTGAACTCGGTTCTCCCTGGTCCTAGTCCAGCACTCTAACCACTACACCACGCTGGCTCTATAAAATATAAATGAATATGCAGTGGCTTGTGGGTTGGAGGGCAGTTGGCACATGGGATGCCACTAATTCCCCACCTCCACCAACAAAGCAGTGGGGTCAAAATGAACAGAAGAAATGAAGGGGTGTAATGAAGACACCAAAGAATCTAAACACTTCAAAAATTCCTAAAAAATAAACTGAGTACCCCAATGTGTGTGTGTGTGTGTGCGCGCGCGTGTGTGTAGTTGACACATGGCAGTTGACAGCTGGCACTGTCCAATGACAGTCAAAATGAACAGAAGAAATGAAGGCATATATGATATTAGACACTAGCCCTACCATGTTTGCTTTTTCTGACGTAGATTTTTTTGAAATTGCTTGTTGAACGTATGATCCACATGTTGGGACGAAGGCCGGAGTTTTCTAATTTACCCTCTGCTGTGGCCACTCTCCGGATAGCACCCCACACATGTGCTATTCACATTTTTAAAGCTGCTGTTGGAGCCAATGCGAACTTTCCCTCCTTGTGTAAATAGCTTGCGAGCAGGGATTGAGACTAAGTTGAGACCACAGCTATGGGTAGGGTTAAAGCCCTCCTAACCTCCGCCATTGACCCTATCCAGATCATGCTCCCCGCCCCACATGCCATTTACACACAAACACAAGTTCATTACGGCTAATGGGACATCCCAGTTAGCTTATCCCTCGCTCCCTACAATTGTGCACTATTACTGAAGTTTCGGGATCGTATGTGAAAGAGGGCTTGACCCTTTCCCTCCCAACTACAGTCCTCACAAAAATCACCTCTCCTAAAGCTGCTATTGACACTGTTCCCTCCAATGGCAAATAGCACCATTGGGGTGGTGGTGGTGATTTTCATCAGGACTGCAGGATGACAAGATGGGTTAAATGCTCTCCTGTGGGTTGTGCCCCCCTCATGACCGCTTTAAAGAACACAAAGATGAAGATGTGTTTTGACATAGTTAGTTGGGCACTCAGTGGAGCCTTGTAGCTTACACCTCTTTTACAGTATATGCACTATGGTGTTTTTGGAGAAATGTCCATGCCCCCATCATATGTACCCCCTCAACTAAGTGCATCCTGGAGCACGCACAGCCTTTCTCGAAGCATTTTACTTTGTAACACTCTTGTTCATCAAGGAATTTTAGCAATACCACAAATATACCTTAAAGGAGATTTCCGTTGTCATGGTAAATCCATGAGTGATGACGGGCTCTTCTTCAGCTGTCCGGCCTTTCCAACAGTCCAGCTCAACACAGCGGCAGCCAGACAAGAGCACTTGGCGATACATCTCCACGGAAGAGTTGCCAGCCAACTGTCCAGCTGCAACCATATAACAAAGCATGAGAAAAGAGATCCCCATTGTAGGCTTATCGACTCAACGCACAGAATCTAACAATAAGGAAAGCTAACATCATCCATTGTGCCCAGCGGTAAGAAACAAAACTAACAAATCCCTTTAAGGAGCATAAAATCTAATGAAAATGCTGCACAAATAATCAGTATTGTATTGTTCTGCTCTTGCCTTCAGATGCACTGTAACAATTTATTTCCAGCCTGAGTACAGAAAACTACTTTGAGGCAAATTTACCTTTGACAGTTTTCATATTCCTGGAGAGAACTTCAGAGAATTAATGAAGAGGCTGAAAACGAACCAAGATTCCTTCTACCACCATTAACTGTCTTTTAAAATTCACACTTCTGAAATATATAGTCATTCAATTTATTTGTGGCAGAAAAAGCTCTCATGTCCAAAAATAAAAAAAATAAAAAAGGTACCTTACAGCTCCTAAGAATTCAGTTGTTAACTAATCAACATCAAGAATTCGATGAAGTGTTCATAGTTCCTAGAATTTTATATGACTCTCTTTACTTCTCTTTTGCTTTTTTATAGTTGCATGCTATACAACCAATGAGCCTGATCCAGCCTAAGTGAAGCTCTTTTAAGTCTCACCAATTTTAATCAGAGAGCCTTAAAAAGTGCTCCATTCTCCTAACTCAAGTCAGTGGGATTTTAAAGGATGTAACTTGAGCTCTATCAGATCTGTTATTAAGAACAGTGAAAAGCTTTAAAATAACTTCAGTATAACTGAGGGAATACAAATTCTGGAACAAACCTAAACTTGTGTTTTGGCTATCCTTGATCTTGTGCTTCATTTTTCAACCTGTACTCTAGGTGCAGCAGCGATATAAGAAGATGCTGAAAGGCATGATCTCATACTGCATGGGAGATGGCAATGGTAGCCCCCTTCTGTATCCTATCAAAGAAAACCACATGGCTCTGTGGTCACCAGAAGTCGACACCAACTCAATGGCACAATTTTACCTTTACTTTACTTTAGGGTAACTATGCAATCAATCACCAGATTTAGCTGATTCGTTTAATGTGTTTAGCTAGCTGGTTAATCATTGCTTTTTCCCTTTACTAAATAATACTTATTGGCTTGCACAATAGTAAATTAACTTCTCTGTTACTTTTATTAAATGCATAATAAGAGGGGTTTGTTTATATTGTTTTTGGGAAAACAAGCAGCAACATATACCATCTAGGCAATCCAGAGGGATTTTGCATGATTGCACATTTCACAAGGAAAGAATACACCTTATTACTATGCATTAATTTTTCATTGATATGCACTTCCTGCACACTCCTTGGAATTTTATAATGCATTCTTGGATAAGAGATCCAGAAATATCTGCTCATGTGTTTAAACTTGCTGAAAATACACACAACATAACTGACTCCACCCCCACCCCCCATATTTGTCATTTCAATCGAGTGTTGTTCATGTCCGGGCTTGTGCATAGTAATCCTAGAAAGCCACCAGAGAGAAGAGAATGATCTTTGCTTTAAAGCAAATGTTAGCCACATGGCACATATGGGTAAACCCTGGAAATTCTAGCAAAAAGAAAAGAGCAATGAAAGACTAACATGTTTTTATTTGATTTCCTTGGAATGGTATTTCTTACTCTCATGTAAAGACAGGCAGAAACCCTGTGAAATATGGATATATCTTTTGATTCCCTCAAACTTTGTACATATAGTTAATGGAAACAGGACTTTGCTTTTGATTAAATGTGGTGTGTCAAGAGCATCACTAATGGTGGCCTTTCTACAGTTCCATGGCCCGGATGTTTAGAAGGCACATGAACATATGAATCTGTAACGAGTTGCTCCATCTAACGAGTTGCTCCATCCATTGCTCCATCTAGCCCAGGGGTGCCAACTTGAAATAGCAGTGCTTTTCTAAGGCCAAATTAATGACATTTTCGTTTTAACCAGAAGTCTGGATACTGAACCTGGGAGCTTCTGCAAATGCTCTACAACTATTTATTATTTATTTTTATTATTTATTTTTAGATTTTCTTCCCACTCTTCCCACAAGGAGCCCAGAGCAGTGTACTACATGCTTAAGTTTTTCCTCACAACAACCTTGTGAAGTAGGTTAGGCTGAGAGAGAAGTGACTGGCCCAGAGTCACCCAGCAAGTATCATGGCTGAATGGGGATTTGAACCCGGGTCTCCCCAGTCCCAGCAAAAAAAGGCTCCCATCAACGGGGGTGGAGAGAAAGGTCCGCAAGGAAGGCTAGCAATGGAAAGGAAGCAGGAGGGAGGAATATGACAATGGGAGGGAACCTTCCTTAACTGCAGGAATCCCCATATAAAGAGTAAAAAGACTGTCCCTGGCTTTCAGCACTGGGCCACCAGCAAAATTCTCCCCCTCCAAACATAGTAGGACTCATTATCCCCTGCTAACTGAGCAAAGAGGCACCCTTTAAGGTGGTGGTTCTCTTTACTGAGTAGGGGGAGAGCAACTGGCCCTATCCAGCCCCGACACAGCATCCCTTGAGTCCTTTGGTGTCAGGGAACCATTTTATTTCTATCTAATCTAATCTAATCTAATCTAATCTAATCTAATCTAATCTAATCTAATCTAATCTAATCTAACCTAATCTTATTTTACCTAATCTTATTTATCTATCTACCTACCTATCTATCTAAACCACTTAGGGAACTTTTGTTGAAAAGCGGTATATAAATGTTCATCGTATTCATATTGGAGACTCTGAAAATACATGTGGATGAGATTACTCTTTTCCCTGGTCATCCAAATAAGGAAGGCGATCAGGTGTCTGGAGAGGTGTGTGTGTGTGTGTGTTTAATCCTTTCTGGAAGGCATGGATGCCTGTAGTAGTGAGGCATCTTCCAGCCCCAGTGTGTAATTATCCAGTCACACATTTGGACCTATGGGGAAGCCACCAGTGGTGCACTCCCAGTAGGTGGCTCTCTAATAACACACCCATCAAAACACAAAGCTTTGATCTAAACAGAAGCTGTCCCTAATGAACTCTGTCATAGTCCTGCTATGGACTGTATGTCCACCAGTCCCTCTGCATTAGGGGGAGAGGAAGGGGTGCATGAATGTTTTCCTCCATCTGGTGTGTACGTCTGCATACACATCTCCTCCCCCACGTGATGCAGAGGGGTTGGTGGACGTTTCCTTCCAAGTGGCCCTTTGATAGGGATAGATTCTATTCAGGTAAGAACTGTGTGTTCATGTGTGAATCTTTAGAATAGCCACCTATTGGGGGCGTGCCACTGGTGACCTCCCCATGGTTCCAATGCATGACCAGATAGGGACATACAAACCTGCCATATACCGAGTGAGACCATTGGTCCATCTAGCTCTGGCAGCAACTTCTCCAAGATTGAAAGCAGGAGTCTCTCTCAGCCCTATAGTGGAGATGCCAGGGAGGGAACTTGGAACTTTCTGCATGCAAGCAGGGGTGCACCTAGGTAATTTTGGCACCTGGACTGTCCCTGCTGCGAGGCCCCCACAAGGCCAGCTTGCTACCACAAGACCAGCAATCCTCCCATAATTTTTCAAGATGTTCACACACTCGGTGTTGGTAGGGGAGTTCCTCAGTATTACATGCATTCATATAATCTGGAAGAGCCCATCAGTGTTCCCTCTAACAGGGATTCCCAGATGTTGTTAACTACAATTCCCAGACTCCCCAGCTGCAATGGCTTTTGCTTTTGGATTCTGGGAGTAGTAGTCAACAACATCTGGGAATCCCTGTTAGAGGGAACACTGCAGCCCATACACTATTCGTGAAATGCAAAGGGGGGGAAGGAGAGCAGAAGGGACAACATCAGATGCTGGGCAACGGTTTACTGAAATAAACAGCAAACCGGTGTAAAATCCTTCTTTGAGGGCTACTTTCCTTTAAGGGAAAAAACACAGTGTTTATGGGGGAATATTTAGTCATTTGTGCCCACTTTCAAAGTAGAAGTTGCAAAATTCAGACATGGGTTGGTTACCTTAGTGAGACTTAGGCCTAAGTTTATTATTGTATACTCCTGTTTGCCAGGAGGACTGAAGAGCTTGCTGGTTGGAAAGCATCCATCCACAAGTAAAACTCCAAAGGGGAGGCTTATATACCCAGCAATTCCCAAGGAAAATATGAACACAGATTGTTCCAGAGTTGTCAAACAGAATCCCCCCCCCCTTAAAGTCTCAAGATAAGTTGATCTTCTGTTGTCACACATATGTAAAAGATTGAGTAGGAGTGAAAAAGAATTTAGATGCATCCCTTGTTAATCTACCTCTTCATGGATATGGGAAATAGCTAGCATATTGAAGACCAATGGTTTCAAAATGAAGAATAAACGGAGATTTGTCATTTAGGTAAAGCTCTGACTTGTGGCACTTGGCAGGGAATAAATCTGAAGCATACTCCACAGCATAGATGATGCTTTCCATCACTGTTTGGGAGAGGTTGGATAAAAGAAAGTGCAAAGGAATTATATGAATCATGAAATTAATCTCAGAATGGCTCAGAACAGTAGTTGAAAGGATGGCTGTGTGCGTGAGCCTAGAAACTGTGCTTAGTTAATCACAACAGATAAATGACCTTTGTTGTTTAGCTTTTGGCACTGCACAGTGAGGTGCTACAGAGTCAGTCCCTCACTGTGACAATAGTAATAAACTAAGCTGATAGCCAGGAGAAATCTATTGCAAAGCTAGGCTCCAAATTAAAGTCTGGAGGCTATAGGGGCAAAAAACAAAACAAAACAAAAACTCTGAGAAAAATATTATTTTTGCCAAAAGGATGGCATTTCTTCAAGTTTAGGATAGAATCTCTTGAAATTACTTTTCTTCTTCCCTTGATGGATGGCAACCTTGGATTATAAATGTAACATTTCCCTAAAGGGGAAGAAAGAGCTATAATGTCTAAATAAATAATCAGCACTTGATGTACTGCCAATTATTATTTTTTTTAACTAAAGGCTAGGAAAGTGGTCATTATAATTAAGAATGAATTCATGCCATGTGTATGTCTCTCTTTGTAGTGTAATATTTTTTCCTTGTGGATGCTATTTTCTTTGCTTAGAAGTGATGAGACTTACATTAAGAAGAAGATTTTATCCATCAAAGAAAACACTACTAGATTTAATGGTTTATTTATTTTCTCTAATCATTAATTATTGGCTTCTTTTAAAAAATGATGTTTATTATGTACAGAGTTGTGTACAAAATTAATTACATAGTAAACATCTTTCATCATATATTTCCTCTTTCCCCCCAAAAATACATTTTTCCATTTCCAGGTTCCGCTAAACTTCCCCCAAAACGTCTGTCTACAGTGTTTCCAGTATCTGGGATACACAATTTTTGCAGCCACTAATTCATAATGAAGACCCTATCTTACACATCTGGAACTAAACAAAGCAGAATGCTGCTATATATTTTTGTAGTCTATACATAATAACAACAACAACATAAATCCATTCAAAAGGCATATTCCAGTATCTACAGGCTTTATGAATGCAGCCCTACCATAAACCACAGCATAATTCCAAACAGCCAAAAGTATAAATCTGATTCAGTTTCAAATGAGCAACTATCATCTAAGCATCTTACTGGTCTTCCTTGAGAATGGTTGGTTTCTACTGCTGCTTTTAAGCCATAATAGAGCATGTCACGTTACTGAAGCTTCCACTCCCAAGCCATCATCTTTCTAATCCAGAAAGATAGCACTTCTGCAACATTTGTTTCAACATGCAAATAAATGGAGTACTTGTTAAATGAATACATATCTGACAACACCATTTGTAGCTGTTGTAGCTTGAAAGAAAAATGGATTGCTGTCAGCTACAGTAATGCATCTATAAAATGCAATGATTAAATTCCATTTCAAGCCAGATGTTTCAGTTTTATGCAGCACAACAAACCCACTAAAAAGTGGGGCATGCATTTTTCATCATAAAGCATTTACTCTCCTACTCTCTAACACAACAATTATATTCTTCTGGTTAATCATCTGCATAGTAAAAGCTCTATAATTTGCCTGAGCCACAAATCATATATTAAAACAACATTTAGGGTCATATGTTCAAGAGCCAACTTCTAAAATTATACAATCAACCACATGGCAAGGAACTGGCAATTGGAAACCTGGGTGGAGTTCTCTGAAAGTCTGGCTCAAGCCAATCAAGAGTTAGATATACAACAGCTTCAAGTTTATATACCAGACCAACAGACAAATACAAACCCAATCCATGGCTGACCCTACACTCTCATTTAGTAGCGGTATCTGAGTTGCAGAAAAGTTGCTTTTGAGTCAAAATACTCAATTGTTGATGTAAGGGTATTTAAAACTTCTCCGCCCCAATGGATACTAGGCTCAAGTACCATACTTTCAGTCTAAAATCTGGAAAGAAATGTAATCAAGCATGGGAATTTTGTTTTATTATTATTGTTTTAAAAAACTATTACCACCAATCATACAAAAAAACCAAAAAGAATTCAGTATCCTCATTAAAACAAGATGCAATATTTAACAGCAACTGTATGTTATATTTCTTCACACATATAATTTAATTATTAGGCCTGTGCACATCCAGAAAATTTGGATTTGGATTCAGCCCAATCCAAATGTGATGATATCAAATTTTGATTCTATGGGCTCTGGCAATATCAGATCGGATTTGGAACTGGAGTCCAAGTTCTGACTTAAATTCAGATTTTCCCCCACAGAGGTAAATGGGGAAATTTAAAACAAAACAAAACAAAAACAAAAAACTCATCAGTTGGTCCTAAGCCTTGAAACCTGCCACACATGTGGCAAAGTAGGTCAGGGCCTGCTGTAGCGAATTTGAAGAGCATTGGTCAATCCCTGGTTTATGGTGAATTTTTAAATGTTTTGTTTAAAAATTGCTAAAAATTCTGAAATCTGGCTTGTTTCAAGCCAGAACTTTATTTTAAAAAACCGTCTGAACCTGAAGACCCTCCATGGACCTTCATTCCACCAGCATGTGTCAGAGGAATCTGCCTTTTGCCTTCATGAAAAGGGGTAACAGCATGCCCCCTTTACCCCCCAAATTGTATCTCCTGAATGGATAAGCATACAGTTATGAAATCTCGCATACAAGACATCCAGATCTGCAGGACTCTGTGTGATTTTTTTCAATGCTATGGGCCAATCCCCTGATTTTTTTGTGATTTATTTGAAACCTTTCTTTAGAATGGCTAAAAATGGTGTAATCTGGTTTGTTTTCAAGTGAGAAACTTTACAAAAAGTTCTGAATCTGAAGACCCTTCTTAGACCATCATGCCACCCCCATGTGGAGGAAAAAAGACATTCCTTTGATTTTATATTCATTTTTTCCTTTTCAATTGTAGTAACAGGCACAGGCAGACCTTTTACAAGGGATTAAAATGACTTCACACCTTTTAATTCCTTAATGGCTGTAAGGGAAAGTGAGAAATTATTTGTAGCCATAAAATTAGAAACCTTCAAAGTACTTTCATTTTACTGTGTGCTTTTGCAATGGGGAAGACAAAAATTAATACCAAATCAAAAGAATGTCTTTATTCCTCCACACAGGGGTGGAATGATGGTCCTAGGGAGGACTTCAGATCCAGGACTTGTTGTAAAGTTCTGGCTTGTAACAAGCCAGTTTTAGCCCTTTTTTCTATTTTACCCCCCCCAAAAAAATTCCCCACATTCAGAGGAGTTACCCATAGCCTTGTTTGGGGGGTGTGTGGACACAGAGTAGTGCCAATGTCAAAGTCATGTGTGCCAGATTTCATAACTGTATGCCCATCCATTCTGGAAATATAAAAAGGGGGCAAAAGGGGCATGCTGTTACCCCATTTTGTGAAGGCAGATTCCTCCGCATGCAGGTGGAATGATAGTTCAAGCGGAATTACCAGTTTCATACATTTTTGTAAAGTTCTGGCTTGAAACAAGGCAGGTTTTCATCATTTTTAGCCATTTAAAAATAAATAAATGAAAAATTCATGATCTATCAGGGGGGTTGACCAATTCTCTTCAAATCTGCAACGGGCTCTGACCGCCTTCCTCACATGTGTGGCAGGTTTCAAGACTCTAAGACCAACCAATGATTTTTAAAATTTCCCATTCAACTTGCTAATCCTGAAATTGTGAATTATTTCTGAAATTTATTTTAATATTTTTATTTTCATTCCAACTTTACCAAACCATTTTCTTAAATGGATTCAGATTTTTCCAATTTTTACTGATTTGGGGCAATTTTCAATTAAATCAGAATGTTTGAATCTGAATTTGAACAGGTCTATTTATGAAGAAAAACATTTATTCCTGGCCAGAGTCAGAACACCTTTAAATCTAGGGTGGGTTGGGTGGGGGAGGTGTGTGTGTTCTGTTTTTTGGCCTACAAGCTGCAGTCCCAAGCACATGTAATTGGAAACAGGTCCCACTGAACTAGTAGGACCAAGTAAGCATGGTTACCATTTGGTTTCATGACATACACTACTTAATGGAAACCTTGGGTTCCAAGATGTCGTGGGACTACAACTCCCAACACCCTCAATCACAACAGCCATCACATAACACTTATTTTTAATAAATGGAGATCAAACACAGGCAAAACTTGACCCAGTATCTCTAGGTGAAGAACCATTTTCCTGCCTACATGCTGGTGTGTGCAGACATAGCTTCATCTTAAACAGTTTGCTCTTGCAGGATGCAAAGTGTTTTAATTTTTGTTTTTTAAATTAATCCAGTGAGATGTTTAAACAAACTCCTTTCAGTTCAACTATAATCTTAAATCTTACTCAGTTCAAGTGTTCCACTTTGGAAAAGCAGCCCTCACACACTTACTCAATATTCAAGGCAGCTGACTTTTTCTCAGAATTGAGGTATCTTCTATTTCTACACATTTGGTTGCATTACAAGCAGAGTGGTCAGCATTGCTGAGAAATCACCTGCAGTTTTCTGTTTCTTTATTATTATTATTATTATTTTATTATTATTATTACATTTATATCCCGCTCTTCCTCCAAGGAGCCCAGAACGGTGTACTACATACTTAAGTTTGTCTTTCACAACAACCCTGTGAAGGAGGTTAGGCTGAGAGAGAAGTGACTGGCCCAGAGTCACCCAGCAAGTATCATGGCTGAACGGAGATTTGAACTCGGGTCTCCCCGATCCTAGTCCAGCACTCTAACCACTACACCACGCTGGCTCTCACCTTCAGTCATTCTGAAAAGTTTGTAGGGTTTTTTGTCTCCTTTAATAGACCCTCTGTCAAAACAGCTGCATTCATATGAAGGGATGTTAATTATACATAACTCCAAAGAACGAAAAGTCTAATGAGTTCCTTTACACCACTGGGTCAGATCAAAGGGTCAGTGCATCCCACTAAGGTCAGACTACCTGGTAGGCAGCAGATCCAATTCCAAGGGTGGAGAAGGAGATTGTGCAAAGTGGATTCTTTCATGCAGAACACTGTCAAATGTTACCTTATGGATACAGGAGAGAGGAGGGATGAATGCATCTATACTAAGAAGATCTTTAGTGAGATCCATAAGTGAACTGACCCAGATTGTTCAGACAGTAAGTGATAAGAGACTACATATGAAAAATATTAGTTGTTCATTCACAAACTTATATAATGCCCAGTTCCAAATTGTGATTTGACTGTCAATTGACTTTTGGATGTGGCAAAGTCAAGGGTATAAAATATTCGAATTAGTCCTTCTGTGTGGAAAGTTGATAGTTACCAAACTATGGCAGGCTAGCATATTTATTTATTTAATATATTCATACACCGCCCCAAACTCATGTCTCTGGATGGTTTACAACAAATAAAACAAAACATTCAAACAATTTATAACCACATATCTAGTTAAAAATCTTGGGTGAAAAAATGGGTAAATAAATATTAGGTCTTAACTTTCTAGGACATTTATAAGTATATTAACCATATAATGATATGGCAAAATGTGCAAAAAATGCCCTGATTGTACTGATAAAGTAACACATTGTCAGGATATAAGATTGAAAATAAAGCTGCCAACATCAAAATGTTATATAAATCCATGGAACAGACACATTTAAAACATTCTTTACCATTCTGGTAGCACCTGTAGAGGGTAAAGAAAAAGGCTAAAACTGCAGCAGGAAACTCCAAAGCAAGTGCAAATGAGGGGGAATTTATTACTAAAGTATTTTTTCTACGTTCAACACATTTCAGCAATAGCCTTCTTCAGAGGCACATTTAAGAAAATAGCTTTAAAAATGACTGGTCACTCATCAAAAATAATTGTTTCTAACAGCATAAAATCCTACTAACCGTAATAACCATACATCTGTCCTACCCAGATTATTACAGTTAATGGGATTTTATGCTATTAGAAAATTCATTTGGGTGAATGACCACTCATACTTGTAAGATTTTCCCCTCTTATGTTTGCCTGAAGAAGGTAACTTGCTGAAATGTATTAGGGATAGGTTTTTTGAAAAAGAAAAAAAATCCCAATTATTTCCACCTTTTTGGAGTTCTGCCATCCTTCTTTCCTCTCCAGCAGCAGGAGGTACCATTTCAGATTTCAATAATGGAAAATGTAGAGCTTTCAGTGGTGATTTAGAAATAGGGGGATTTAAAACAGGAAAAAGAGATTTCTCAAGTTTCCAAGACCCATTTTGGGTTATATTCAGATTAAATTAGCAAAAGAGTAGAGAATTTTAAGAGCTTTCGTTGTGCTTCTTTATTGCCTTATAATAACCACAGCAATGTTATCAACCTGGGGCAGCTATCCTTATTTTGGATTTGTCTTCAACATGCTTATCTACTACAGAAGCCTATTTCATTCTTTATAAAAATGGTCATTCTGTGTATAATTATAGTTGGAAAGATACGTAGATGCTCCTAAGGAATAATCATATGTGGTCTGAAGCACAGGACGGAAAGTGGCATCTTCTAGCCGTCCTAAAGGGATTCCTTCATCCCATCACAAAAAGGTTGCAGAGAGCTGATAAAGGTACAGAATGGGGAGACAAAGAGAAAGAAGTGTTGAAGCACCTTCCCCATGAGAAACATGTTTGGGCCTTTCTAAGTTTAAAAAGATGAAAGCTAGGTGAGCAGAGAATAACTTTAACAGAAAGCTCTACATTCTTAAATAGAGTGGAAAGAACAAACACAGCCACATTTATCTGCCTTTTTACACTGCTAGGAGTGTAGTCCTCTGGGGTAGCAAGCATGAACTGCTCCATCTACTAGGCAGGGTCCACCCTGGTTTGCATTTGAATGGGATACTACATGTGAGCAGTGTAAGATATTCCCCTTAGGGGATGAAGCTGCTCTGGTAAAAGCATCTGCATGCAGAAAGTTCCAAGTTCCCTCCCTGGCATTTCCAAGATTGGGCTGACAAAGACTCCTGCCTGCAACCTTGGAGAAGCCGCTGCCAGTCTGTGTAGGCAATACTGAGCTAGATGGACCTATGGTCTGCCTCAGTATATGGCAGCTTCCTATGTAAGAATTTTTGAATGAAATGAGTTGGCAGGAGGTTCAAATAGACAGGACAAAGTACTTCTTCACACAAGTTACACATGATGTGGTGATTGCCACTGATTTAGATGACATTTAAAACCTACTGACAAATTTGTAAAAGAGAGGAGTATCAACCATGATAGCTAATCACTAGAGCCGGGTTCAGGCATAACACGAAACTGGAGGTCCCTTCTCCTTTGATTTTGCTAACCGAATGTCCGAATATGGCAAACTAGAGTAAAAGAGAAAATTGGCCTGTGGTTTCCCTCCCCAAACTCCATTTGTGATCTTCAGTTTTCTCTCTAGGTTGCATTGTCCCAACCTCTAGTTTGGCAGGGACAGTGTTACATCCAAACGCTGGTTCCACTGTTAGTTTTGTCTCAAACCAGAGAGAAGCTCCTCCCTCACCCCTGCTGCTATTGGCTGTGCGGGCTGTCCTTCAGGAAAGAAGAAAGCCCACAAAGCCAGTTGCCCAGCCTCTCTGCAGTCTCGCTGACTGCCAAGAGACCTCTCTCCCCAGTGTCCCCGTGTCCCCAACGTCTAAACGTGGATGGGAGAGCGGAGGGAGGGGGTGCAGAATAGGGAGTCTGTCCGGGTTCAGACAGAACTCAGAACCATGGGTCCAATGGGCCCACGGTTCCATGTTACGTCTGAACCCCGCCAGGCTCCCTATTCAAAGGAATCATATCTCTGAGTACTAGACTTTGAGGACAACCAGCGGCTGGCTTTTTCTACTGTACCTTCCTTGTGGGCTTCTGGGGTATCTGTTAAACAAAACTTCCAACTAGGTGAACTTGATCTGATTCAACTAGGCCATATTATCCAAAAGGTATCATGTATCTGAACACATTGAAAGGTAATGTATGAATTAGCCCCAAGACTAATGCTTGAAGCTAAAACCTAGTGTGAGAAGAGCTCCTCCCTTTATCACTAGGCATTTGTTCTCAACAAAATGGAAAGGGTGAACTTAAGTCTCTTGCATTGCACTGATTCGTAAGCTGTGCATTGCTCTCTGCCTGCTGGTCTTCTCAGGATAAAACAGGGAAGAGGAAGATAGAGCTTGTGCCCGCCTTAAGAACTTTGTTTCCTTCAAGAGGGCTATCACATACAGTTCTCCAATATGATGGAAGCATGCATATGTAGTAGAAGGTACACATTTTTTTTCTCATTTTCTGTCAACAAAGAGTTTTCACTGGGTCAACAGAGAGGGTGTGAGCCTGTCTCCCTCTATCCCCACTTCAAACCAGAGCAAAGTGGGCAGCTATATATTCTCACCCCTCAATGTTGACTGATAAAAGGAGGGAGCAATTATTTCATTACTTCCCCGGGGCGCTTCTAAAAATAAAAAGTCCTCAGACTTTGTGGAAAGCCTCCATTTTTGTCTCTCTATTTTCTACCCATTTTGGGTGTTAATCCATCAGTCAGAGTGACAAAGGACTGTAATTAAGGAGTTTAATTAGGTGAACATCTGAAAGACAAAACCAGAATGGATGTCTGTCCTGAAAGTGTCACAACTACTCTGCACTGCACAATAGTTAACCATCAGGTATCCAGTTAAACTCAATAAGTTACAAAAAGTGCTGTAACTTGAAAAACCCCAGTTTTGATCAAAACTGGTACACAAACACAAGCAGCACTAAAACTAGGTATGCAATATAGCATTATTGATAAAATATGCAATCCAGTTTTTGATGTTGCATAGAAAATAACAACCCTATTCCTGAATTATTAGTATTATCTCAGCTAAAACAACAAATTTTACTCAGTGTGATCTGCAATAAGAAGCTTGAATCCAGCAGCATTAGAGTTTTTGCTTTCAAGATCAACAATTTGAAATTGAAGGGGCGCAGCTGTTGTGTTAACTTGAAACTTGGCATGCATGATTTACTTGATGCAGTCTCCAAATGTGCTTAATTTCAAGGAGATCTGATAAAAATTACTACAGCTAGAGCAAATTAAAATGTGCTAACTTTGACAATTTAACCCTTTTTAATCCAAATATTATCCAGGCATTTCATATATTTCTTTCACATTTTGATGAAAATGATTGATGTAATATGTTCAGAGTTGTCAAGAAAGGCAATCCTTTATTAGTTTGATGAAGTTTGGAGCAGTATTCTCGTTAGTAATCGGGGAGGCAACATGCGCACACCGTGGAGACGTGAAGCGTACGCCAAGCACGCGCGATGTACAGCCAAGCGGGGAAAGGGGCGGCAGGGAGGTATCCTGCCGCCCCAATTACTAACGAGAATACGTGCACCGGAGGGGGGAAAGCGGCAGGAGGGGTAAGTAAACCCTCCCCCGCCCTTAAAGGAACCCCTCACCCCAATCCATCTGGACCGGTCCGGAGGCCTGTAGAATGGCCTCCGGACCAGTCCGGGCACATCACTAAGCCTACCCAGCACTAAAGCATCCTTTTCTCCCCGCCGCATCCTCTCATCTGTCAGTCAGCATGAATCCCTCACAGTTCTTCAGAATGACCTCAGTTGAGACTGTCCTTGCTGCCCATCCCCACTGTCAGAACACTGACAGGAACACTACAACTTGACTTCTGCAATAAGAAAATCCTGCGGACTTCATTGAAGTAGGCCACTTTAATTACACTTATGTTCTATGTAAACAAACACACACACACTGAGGTAATCTCAGTGAAATCTGGCCTATTTACTTGCCTGTTCACAAAGCTCTACTTATCTCACCATTCCCAGCTCTCCTGTCTTTTAGACCTTGATCATTTCTCTCTCCTAGACCTTGATAATATTCTCGCTCTTTATCCTAGACCAATGGTTCCCAACCAGGGTTTCTCCAGATGTTGCTGAACTACAACTCCCATCACCCTCAGCCAAAATAAATTGTAGCCAAGAATGATGGAGGTTGTAGTTCAGCAACATCTGGAGGAACCCTGGTTGGGCCACTTGGGCAAAAACATTTCCAGTGTGAATGCTACTTCCCATCTCCATGCAGTGCTGTGTTTTCCCCAGCCCAAGGGGGAGAAGGGCTGTAAGAATAACAGAGCCCTGTCAAGCCCCAGGACCATCCTGAAAGGCACATCCAGAGTGCTGGGAAATGTAGCCCTTCCTAGCACCTTCCTCACAGAGTTCTATGGCCAAAGTGCTGAGAAAGATGACACTTCCCAACGTACCATATGCACCTTCCAATTGTAAACCTTCCTGAGATTTATATAGATCCCTCAGAAATAGATTTATACTAGCCAACCCCACACACAGCATCTGTGCACTCTTTGGGGCCAGTGGTTACCTCTTCCCCCTCACCTTCTGCCCCAGTCTCCGCTTCCGGGCCCAGCTGCCTCTCCTCCTCACCGCCATTTCTGCCCCCCTTCTTTTCCCCCTCCTGGGTCTTGCCTCCGCGTCTAGGCCAGGCCTGCCACCGCCTCTGGCCTCCGTGGCCAGGCCCGCCGTGGCAACCAATTCTCCTGGGTGTGCCTCAGCCAATCAGGCGCGTCCGCCGGCCAGCCAATCAACTGGGTATGGGACGCACATTCCAAGGCACACCCAGGAGAATTATATATAGATAGATAGATCCCTCAGAGTTGAGCAACTACAGGCCTGTCTCCAAACTTCTGTGGCTGGGCAAGTTAATTGAGTGGGTGGTGGCTTCCCAGCTTCAGACAGTCTTGGAGGAAACTGATTATCTAGACCCAGGCTATGGGGTGGAGACTACCTTGGTAGGCCTGATGAATGACCTCCTATTGTGAACTGACAGAGGAAGTGTGACTTTGTTGGCTCTTTTGGACCTCTCAGCAGCTTTCAATACTATTGAACATAGTATCCTTCTGGAGCATCTGAGGGGGTTGGGAGTGGGAGGCTTTGCAGTGGTTCCGCTCCTACCTCTCGGGCAGGTTCCAGATGATGTCTCTTGGAGACTGTTGTTTTTCAAAATCTGAACTTTTGTATGGTGTGCCTCAGGGCTCCGTATTGTCTCCGATGTTTTATTTATTTATTTACTTACTTACATTTATATCCCGCTCTTCCTCCAAGGAGCCCAGAGCAGTGAACTACATACTTAAGTTTCTCCTCACAACAACCCTGTGAAGTAGTTTAGGCTGAGAGAGAAGTGACTGGCCCAGAGTCACCCAGCAAGTATCATGGCTGAATGGGGATTTGAACTCGGGGCTCCCCGGTCCTAGTCCAGCACTCTAACCACTATACCACGCTGGCCAATGTTGTTTAACATCTACATGAAACCACTGGGAGAGATCATCAGGAGATTTGGTGCAGGGTGCTATCAGTATGCTGATGACACTCAAATCTATTTCTCCATGTCAGCATCATCAGGAGAGGGCATAACCTCCCTAAATGCCTGCCTGGAGTCCGTGATGGGTTGGATGAGGGATAACAAACTGAGACTGAATCCAGATAAGATGGAGGTACTAATTGTGCGGGGTCGAAACTAGAGTGACAATTCTGGATGGGGTCACACTTCCCCAGAATGAACAGATACACAGTCTAGGAGTGCTTCTGGATCCAAGCCTCTCCCTGGTGTCCCAGGTTAAGGAAGTGGCCAGAAGTGCCTTCTATCAGCTTTGGCTGATACACCAGCTGCGTCTGTTTCTTGAGATGAACAACCTCAAAACAGTGGTACATCTGCTGGTAACCTGCAGACTGCAATGCGCTCTGTGTCGAGCTGTCCTTGTATGCAGTCTGGAAACTACAGTTGGTCCAGAATGCAGCAGCCGTGTTGGTCTCTGGGTCATCTCAGAGAGACCATATTACTCCCGTATTAAAGAAGCTATACTAGCTGCTGATATGTTTCCGGGCAAAATACAAGGTGTTAGTTATAACTTATAAGGTCCTAAATAGCTTGGGCCCTGGGTATTTAAGAGAACGTCTTCTTCGTGATGAAACTCACCACCCATTGAGATCATCAGGCGATGTCTGTCTGCAGTTGCCACTGGCTCGTCTGGTGGCTACTCAGGGACGGGCCTTCTCTGCTGCTGCCCTGAGGCTTTGGAATGCACTCCCTACTGAAATAAGAGCCTCTCCATCTTTGATAGCTTTTAAAAAGTCTTTAAAGACACATCTGTTCACCCAGGCTTTTAATTAATATTGTTTTAATGATTTTAATGCTGTTTTAGAATATTATTTAAAATTTTTAAAATTGTTGTAATGTTTTAAACTCTTGTTTTTTGTTTTAACTAATGTTTTACTTAATGTTTTGTTTTAACTAATGTTTTACTTATGTTTTTCTGTTTTTATTTTGTTGTAAACCAACCAGAGCTGTAAGTTTTGGGTGGTATAAAAATATGATAAATAAATAAATAAATGGCAGTATATAAAAGTGGCAAATACATAAATACTGAAGTAAATTTTCATTTTATTTATTCATTTATTCTTGCTTCTTCTCCAAAGAGTCCAAAGTGGTGTACATGGTTATGTTTATTCTCACAATAACTCTGTGAGATAAGTTAGGCTGAGAGAAATGTTAATGGTCCAGAGTCACCCAGTATGTTCATGGCTGAATGGGGATTTGAAACTGGGTTTTTCTGGTCCTAGTACAACACTTCAGCCACTACACCACACTGGTTCTACTACACCATTGTAATGCAAAATATCCTACAACTGTTTCAGAAACATGTAAGATATAATGCAATTCACTGCATTATATTATACAGTGTTGATTAGAATCAACACTAAATGTGAGACTGGGGAGGACATTGGATTGCCAGCACTGTAATGATACATTTCCTTTTCACAAACCACAGAAATTAGGTAGTCAAATAATCTGCTGGTTAAAGACGAGAGTAGTTAAGTCTATCTCATTTTGTCTCAAGCTCCAAAAAGCCGGGAAATTGGAACCTAAGGCTGATGCCTTAACAGATGTGCTACGTGATCAGTAATGATGTTGTGCAATAAGGGTGTGCATGGAGGTCACCTTATGCACCATGGTGGCAGCGCGGCTCCTTGGAGATAGTGGCTCCCCTAGGCTCTGCCAGCACTCCACCCCCATTAGTGCAAGCCGGTTCGGGCCCATTAATGTGGAGGCCATTAGAGTGACCATGCGCTTGCATGGAAGCCTGCACCAGGACCTCACAGCCCATGATGATGTGGGGAAGTGCTGGCAGGGCCTAGGGGAACTGCCACCGGCCCATTTTCAACCTCGAGGAGCTGTGCCACTGCTGTGGCATGTAAGGTAACCTCTCAACTGCCCCCGCCCATGCTTTTTCAACCCTGTAGGGTTCCCCTGATTCTTATAAAGGGAAATTCTTATCGGACCTGGTTTGGCTCTAACCCAGACCCACTTTCTCCAGGGCCAGGCTAGTTTGAACTCGACCCAGTCCAGTTCAACTTGAACCAGTTCCCACACCCCTACTGTTCAATGTCACAAACAGCAGTCACATACAATTTGCCTTCAGTGCACCCACATGGACACTATGGGGCATCTTTGCTGGTGCCAGCACTCCACTATCCCTATTTTGAGCTGGGCCTCAAAGGAAACATGGGGTGCTTAGTGGGCAATTTGCAAGTGAGCACAATTTGTAACACTGAACAATGTCATTACTGATCACTTGGTACGTCTGTTAAGGTTTCAATTTTCAATTTTCAATTTAAGGATCCCATCTTTGTGGAGCCTGAGCCAAAATGAGATAGCCTTAACTCTGATCTTAAACTGGCAGTTTTTAAACTAATATTTATTAAATCAATCTAATATTATTTTTTTAATCCCTACTTTAAATGTTCTGCTTGCTGCCCTTAACGTTCACTCCTGAAGCAAAATATCATAAAGACTGAACTGGAACAGTTTGTGTTTTCAGTGATACACAAAGAGAAACACTGGAGTCCAAAGACAGTACAAGGAGGAGTTGTTTGTCCTGTATGGGATCATTTATGCATGCAACTAACTACTATTACTAAACAGTCTAAAGTGGTACACTGGAAGGAAAAGCTGAACTACTTGATTCTTCTGACTGTATGACATACAATTAAGGATCAATGACCAACATTTCCGAAACACCCAGGCATCACTTTCTTAAATACTTTATAAAATTACTAGAGTTGATTTTAACCTGACACAAAGAATCTACCTGAGCTTCCGTATTACTACAGCTTAGAAAATACAACCTCTAGAGCAGGGGTAGGTAATCTTGACTCTCTAGCTGTTTTTGAATTACAACTCCCATCATTTCCAGCCACAATACATTGTGGCTGGAGACGGTGGGAGTTGTAGTTCAGTGACAGTGACCCAAGGTTGCTTACCTTTGCTCTATAATCTTATGTTCATTTTCCAGTCAAAGCAAAAGACAAGACCAAGCAGGGCTATGCAAATAGGAGGGAAAGGACAGTATTCACTCTTCAGGCCTGCTACTCTACTATTATAATGCTATAGCCAAGGCAGCTTGGACAGGCTTGCTCTAAGTGAGAAGGGGCACTTGTCTCTCTTCCTAGTAAGCTAAACTGATACGTCACTAATGGCTTAGTGAAAAATGAGGCTCCCCTTCCCTCCACTTGCTCAGGCTGCTAATGCATGCTGAATAGTGATGAAGATGAAACCTGTAATGCATGGGGAGATGGGGGGAGGGAGGGGTTCTGAGAAAGCGAATCCAAGGCTTCCCTTTGAACTTCTTAAGAACAGGGCCCAGACTCCTCCACAATTTGGGCTCAATTCTGCGGTCACGACCTGAGCACGCAAATGGCCAATGCACATGTGTGGCAGCCTTCAAAATGACCACTGTGAGCAGAGAGAAGACTGAAAAGGCCTGAAAATGGGCTGAACCAGCCCTAAAAAGACTGAGGGGAGGCTGGTGGTGTGTGTGTGTGCGAGCTGTTGGGGACCAACCCCCAACGGCAGCACCTCCCAGTGGCCATTTTCTTTTCTTCTTCTTCTTTTTTTAAAAAAAATTTTTTTAGCTGTAGAACCCGAGCCAGCCTGGGGGCTCTGGCCAGAGGCATAGCTAGGGAAAATAGCGCCTAGGGCAAGCACTGAAATTGTACCCCCTGTCCAAACATCTGACACCCATCTTTCAGATAATTTTACCATAATATCAGCTCAAAAATACAAGTCAAGCTCGTCAATCTTTTAATATTTCAAAAACTATTTAGCAGTGGACGTAGCCAGACCAAAATATGCTGGAAAACTACAAATTGCAGTATGCTGGGACTCATGAAATACCCAAATACTATGTGGAGGCATACTTGGAAAACTAAAAAGAAGTGCCTGTCTAATTCTCTACTATGCATTATAGCATCACTATTACATAAGTTTTAAAAATAAATGGAGAATTTGACTTTTCCCAGATACTCTGAAAATAATTAAAGGATATGCAGAATAAACTGTGTCACTGCTTGGAATATATTCTAGTATTTCAGAAAGACAGTTAAAATGAGAGAAAGAGAGCAAGAAACTCCCAGTGGGTCTTAATACTAAGGATTTCACACTGATTCAAAGACAAACTCATCATTAATAGCCATATTATTAAGACATCACATTTAACTCACTTATCACAAGAAGCAAAGTAAGAGCAAATGAATACAATTCTAGCTCATAAGCTTCAGCTCAGTATTCACAACCCCTGATTCTCTGTACATATTGCCAAACTGAATATGTGTATAGTGACATATTATATATATATATATATATATATATATAATATGTCACTATACACATATTCCAGTCACTATACACATATATGTGTGTGTGTGTGTGTGTGTGTGTGTGTGTGTGTGTGTATACACAAACCTGTAGCCCCTTCGGGGGGCTTCCTAAAGACCATGGGGGGGTCTGCAAAAGTTCTCCCTCCTCCTGCTGGCCTCTAGGGCCTTGCAGGAGCCATTTGAGCATGTGCGGTGGCCATTCAAATATATATATATATATATATATATATATATATATATATATATATATATATATGGCTGCTGAAAACAAAATGGCCATCGTGCATGCTCAAATGCCCTCTGTGAGGCCTGGCATGGCCTAGGGCCTCACAGAGGCCATTTGAGCATGCACGGTGGCCATTTTGTTTTCAGCAGCCATTTTTTAAAAAAATTACTTTTAAAAAATTGTGTCCCCCTTCAAGTGGTGCCTGGGGCACATGCCCTGCCTGCCCTATCCTAGATATGCCCCTGGGTTTGGCTCGAGGGCAAGCTGAACCGAACCAGGCCCGGTGGGGCTCAAGGGTAAGCCATTGAACCAGCCCAGTTTGATGGTGAACCAGCTTGACCTGAAGCCAGTTCACAGATACCTGACCGGGAAGCACACAAACTGTAGTACCAATGCTCCTGACTGAGCTGAGAAGCACTGAGAAATATGTTTCCATGCATCCAGCAGCAAGAAACTTCTAGGATTTATGTTAGGCATTTACAGCACTGTCACCACTTTTTAAAGCTCATTTTGGGAGAGGAGGGTCTAGTGACAGGTTAGTTCTGCAGTGGGGAATTGCCTGAGGCCCAAGTTGAGTAAAATTAGTTAATTTTAGCCTGAGTTGCTAAGCTCAAACTAACAAACTTGAATGAAGTCCATTGACTTCTAATGGAGGCTGCTATTCACTCGTGCTGAATAAAGGGCAACAATCCTGACGACAACAATAAATACATAGATATTACAAGTTGCCTATCCTGCAAGATTCCTGCATTCCATCAGCTCACCTGCCTCCCAACCTTTCTCTGGTATGCATATTTTTCAATGCTATTACAGTACATTATCTATTAAAAGTCAACACGCTAATCAGTTCTTTTTCATACTGCACCTGTGAGGTAGGTGTTGTGCGAGGAATTGATAAAATAGTGTGACAGAGGCTGGCTCATATCTTCATTCAAATCCAGTTTTTCAGGTGGAACCACTCCATTTTCCCCTCCACTCAAATATCGCATAAATCCATCCACTGATATCTGCCCTGGGAGACAAGAAATTCAAGCAACACATACTTTAGTTCCAGCTACTCCACTAGCAATGCACAGGCACATTTGAGCCTATTTCTGGAGTGCAACATGATAAACTTTTAATATTTTTTTAACCATAGCCTTGATGCTATGGTTCCTTGAACAATTAACCATTAAGTGACTGAGAACCGTAGCAGAACAAAGAGATAGAGGCAAACATCCAGACTAAGTTACTCAATCGCACTACTCTAAAGGACAATGTAATTGCAATAGGACTTCTGTCAAGTAATTTGGTGAGGATTATCAGCCGGTATGTTTTCTCTCTGTGACCAACAGAGACGTTTTTCAGCAGTAGGGAGACTGGCCAAGAAAATCCTCACTCTGGCATATTGCAGAATTGAACACCTGGTTTTCCTCAAGCAAAAAGGTCAAGCAGGCAAACTAATAACACCACATGGATAAGCAGGGCAAAGGGTGTATAACCGGCACAGGATTGACAAGAACTGAAGAGCTGCAGTGAGGAGACTGAACAGGGAGTGTAAGGAGAAAGAGAAAAAGACTTTCTTGGAGAAGGACTATATCAATGGATGCATATGAGAACAAATAGGATGTGCCGAGTTTTAGGGAAGTTCTGGAAGAATCCAGGAAGGGTGTTTGCATGGCTACACATCTGCATAGAAAGGAGAGCTGGGGGGAACGGTGTGAAAGGAATTTTAGAGGAATTCACTAGGGTCAAACCATGTTTGGAAGAAATGACTACACTCACAAAACAATGGCTGTTATAGACAGGCTAAAGTTCCAGCCGGCTGGAAGGATTCATGGAAAAGTTTCCCAACACTTGTGCATATGATATGATAATAGGATAATTGATCATGTACATAATATTACAGAAACAAAGTATCCCGACAATCATCTGTATTTTCCAAACCTATTTAGAGGTATGTGTATTGGTGCAACTTGTTCAAGTACTATAACAGTCATATCGCCAATTGGCACCATGCTTGGGTACTTCCAAAGTTTACAGTTAGCTCTCTCATTTAAGTACTACATTTGAACTGTCTGAGGGCAGGTCATCTGCTAGGGAAGTTTTCTGATCGATTTCCAGGCTCTTCTTGAAAGACAACAGAAATGTTCCTGGACAACACATGACCTGCCAGCCGCAGGTCACAACAAGCCCTGCCAGTCGCAGCTCAGGCCTGCTGCACTGTAATGATTGCAGCAATATCTACTGATTATGATGCTCAGTGACAATGCTGCAATCCTCCTGCTCTCAATATGCTCATGTTATTAACAAAACGGCTTCTGTGAACTTCAATTGGTTTCTTGCAAAGCATTTAGTCAACAGTCCAAAAAAGGACTTTTCTTGATTATGCAAGGGGCGGGGAAAGCAAGTTTCAAGATCAGTGTCCCCTAAATCTGCCTGATTTTAATCTGAAGTAGTCTTGGTTTTTATTACCATCATTCCAGACTGAACTTGCACTGCTAGTCAACTGAGTCTTATTTCTTCAAGGGATTCATTATTCTACTACATTTTCTTCCTTTCTTGATATGTGTCACCAGGGCTTATTTAAAAGTTTCATTTCATAAGTTCAAAAAATCACTGTGAAATGTTCATAGTAAGACATACAGAAAGCTCCTTATTCGATTTGCTTGTAAAAAAAAATCTTGCTTTGGAAGTCACTTCAGAGATTCCGAGGAGGTAGTCCATTTCCTCCATAGTTTTAGCATAGTGTGCAACTGTGCTTTGGTTTGGCCCTTTGCTTCAGATGCAAAGCTTTGGTAATTTCAACTCTTTGCCTCAGGGTCGAAGGCAAGGCCACTAGGCAGCTTTGTTTTTGCATTTCTTAGGTGTGACTTGCTCTTATCATGTAAATGTAAAGACTGATGTCAGCGCTCTGCACTGGATTTTCCAGGAAACTTCACTGAAAACTAGCATTTAAAAAACTCGGAAATAATAAACTGGGATGAGCTGAAATCCAGCAGGAAAACCCCGATTTGTGTTTGGGGTGCTTCCAAAGACATCAGACTGATCTTGGGGTGGGGGGATCCAGCTGTAGTGAGAACACACAGCCTGCCTCCCGGAGGAGATTCGGGGTAAAGCCCCTGTGTGGGAAAGCTCCAGGGGACACAAATAATACTTCCTTCCAACTTATTTTCACTGTCCATTGACCTTGGCTACATTAGAAATCTTGTTTTAGCCAGGCTCTTCAATCACAGGGTTTATCAGATCCTGAAATTCTCTAGAGTGTGTTGTTTTTCCCCGTTGATAAAACATGAAAGTTTGGGCATTATGTATTGGTTCTTCCAACAAACACCACTTGTGGAATGGGCAACAGCACTGGGAACTATAGCCAAGGGTGGGACCAGGGGTGAATCATTGGGGGCCTTAGCTGATGCTGGAGAAGGTAGTGTAGTCGGGAGTTGGAGATTCTGACGTTTAAAATCTGTTCTCTAAAAGATCCGTTATATTATGTTCTATGAAATACAAGCTTGATTTCTTGGAGAGGGCATTTAGAAAGCAGATTATTTATAATACTTAATGCTCATCTTTATTCCTTACATTTCTAAAAAAATTAATCTCAAAATGTGCTAGCTACCATTTACTAAATGCCCAAGTGAAAACAAAACATTCACCCTAATGACTAGAGAACTGTACTGAAATTGCTTCAAGTAAGCACTGGAGGCTTCATCACCTCTCAGAGAAGATACTTTGAAGAGTTTTTAAAAATGGTTTCTTGGGTGATTAAAGGAGAACCTATTGGCTAATCTTTATTCCTTTAGATAACTTTAACTCCACAAATTTAATCAGGTTGCTTTCAAGCTCAAGTGTTGAGGAGATTAACTTCCTTCCTTCCACTGCTTCTAGTAAGCACTGGAGACCGTATTATATTTTGAACAAGGAATGACAAAAATGTTTTCTATCAAAATTGAAGAAAATACAATTGCCTATATTTCCTGTCCTCCTTTACAAAGTATATAAAGGAACCTTCCCAACGAAACGCTCAAAATTTGTCAAAAACTATATGGCAGTTTGGTACATTATTACACCATTATTAACTTTAATAGTTTTGGAAAATGTTTTAAAGGGCTTGTATCTATGCTTCCCCACATAGAACAATGATGTTTTAGAAAACAAATATTAAATTAATGGTGGTTTTAAGCTGATCTAAGTGAATATTTATGAAAGTGTTTTCTGCTGTAGGAGTTGTTACACATCTGATCATTTATCTGTAAAGTCTTTCTATTCTTGAAATTTCTTTGTAATCATTTTTATATAAAATTGATAATTTTATATTTTAAATGCAGGGTCATTTTTAATTATTGATAATTTTATTTTCATGATATTCCCAACTGAAGAGCATATTAGGTGAAAATACATAATTATCTATTTTCTATCAAAGACACTGGACACCTTCTTTTTGGAAAATATCTTACAGTTCAGAAGCTACACAAACAGAGGAAGGAAGCTCTTATCTAATGATGATTCACCTTCACACAATCAAGCAACTTAGCTAAGTCTTACTAGTTGACTCCACCCAGGAGGCAGTGTGAACTGTATCAGTTCTGGATGCATATCATGAGCGGGGAAAGCTGGTGCACACAGACCTTTAAATATTTAATGTTATGACATGTTCCTTCGGGGGGGGGAGGGAATAGAAACATAGACTATCCTTACAATTAAGGCCTCTAAAATGCTTTTCTAGGACAACATACATTTCATTTGATAGACTACACTAATATAACCCCTGCTAACTTGGCAAAGAGGCAACTTTTAACATGGTGATTCTCTTTATTTAGCAGGGGGAGAGTAACAGGCCCTATCCACCCCCAGCACAGTACCTCCAGTGACTGTTGCTGGTGTCTATCATATTTCTTTTTAGATTGTGAGCCCTTTGGGGACAGGGTTCCATCTTATTTGTTTGTTATTTCTCTGTGTAAACCGCCCTGAGCCATTTTTGGAAGGGCAGTATAGAAATTGAATAAATAAATAAATAAATAATTTTTTAAAAGCATGCCAGGGGTCTTTTGAGAAGCCCTTTTGTCAAGTCCTACTTGCTGTCAAACAACTTCCATCTTATCAGTGGCTAGAGCCAAGAAGAAATTGTAATGAAATACTTCTCGATCGCTAACTCCTATTATTACACACTAATAAAAATGTATATGTACTAACAATCTAAACAGAACAAACCAATATCAACATAGAATAAATACTTCTCTTTGTAAAACTATGAACATGCTGCTAGTTTTGCTATCGATCCAAGAGATTTATTTTTGACTTTCTTTTATCACACACAGAGCACAAGAGAACAAGCCACTTGCTGTGTTGCACAATATGCTGACGGATTACTCTGACCTGCTCGACTGATATGCATGTTTGTACTTAAAACACACAGTAGCAGCTGAGCTTATTTTAAGAGGATGTCAAAATTTTGAATAACATGGGCCGCAGTTCCTTTTTTAAGTGTGGAGAGAATGTATTTTTAAAAATGTAAAGGCAGGTGGTATTTATCTGTTGTACAACAAGCCCCAAAATAGCATACTGAGCTTCAATCAACATTTAGTTTTTAAAAGGGGGAGAGGATCTCGATAAACAGACTGCAGAAAGATCTTGGGTTGTCTAGTCCCGCTTGGTTCTTAGCTAGGATCAATTATTTCAACTATCCTGAACTGCTTTGTTTTTTTGATGATTGTTTAAGGGAGTCTTCATTAATATGCAACTTCTTTGATGCTAAAGCAAAAAACAAACAAACCCACAAACCCACAAATTTCAGTCTGAATTTCCCTCTTTTTTCTCCCCCACCCCATTAAGAATGTCTCACTGATAAAATGGCAAAGGAATTTTAAAACAAATTAATAGGGACTTCATTTATACCTAAGAGCAAGTGTCATGGTCACTGTATATTCCATGATACCAAAACCTAATATGAATGATCTGCTCGATCACGCTAAGACACAACAAACTGAAATAACAATTTTTCTTACAGATATTTCCACCAGCAGTCATTTTCAGCGTAACTAGCCCCATTAACTAATACCTTTAGTAGGAACCTTCCTAGCCTACTCAAATGCATTTCAGTAGCATCACACAGATTATCTCATCAGAAGAAAGTTTTTATTTCCTCTCATGCTTCAGCTCTCAGCTAGTAAAGTTTTATTTCCCTGCTTCAGGAAATTGCATTTTTCAGGACAAATTCCACTACATAGTCAAGATGTTTCCATAGGGCTGAAGAAAGCAGTATGACTGACGCATCACTGCCCATGGCATACACACTAATCCCACTATTATCTCTGGAAAACAGGATGTGAAGGTTTTCGTAGCACTTCAAACATACACAAGTTATATTTTGCTAGGCATGGCACTTGCACTATATAAATGTATGCATACATCAGCAGCAAAAATGCGTCAAACTATTTTCAGCTAACTGTTTCCAATGTTGGAAGCCACAAGATACAACAAGAATGCTTAAAATTGGTACAGAGTTCAAAGTCTTATTGTCCTATTACAATTCTCATTACAGTTCTGTGTTACAGGACTGTAATGGGAACTGTAATAGGACAATGTTTGTAAATAATCAGTAATATTATCCCAATACAGCAGATGGAGGACTAAATCTGAGAGATACAGGCTTTCCTAAGGCAATGAGTTCATGGCAGAGGTGAGATTCCAGTGCATGATTTCAGAATTGCAGCTTAGTCTTGTAATCATCACTACCTTACCTTAGCCTTAATTCTGTTATGTTCTTTTAGAACTCCGATTCACACCTCGATACATACCTAACCTTTCTAGGGCCTCTCTCTCCAACATCATCCATCCTTCCTGGATCATAGTACCTACCATCTTTCTCACTAATTCCAACATGTCCCTTTCTGGATGCTAATCAGGTTGACTGCTTGGTTGGTCCTAACAAAAAAAGCAGTTGCTTCCAATATAAAGCTTAAAATAAGGATGTTTTAGTTAATACAATAAATATAATGGAATTATTATTTTTTCATTATTGCATTAATTAAATAAAAAGGAAGCAACATTTTGTTTTCCGCATTGCCACGTAGTTGTCTGTCCCAAATCTGAAATGGAAAACTATGTAGCAATTTAAGGCATGGGAGGGGGAGATGGAGAGAATGGGAAGAGCAAGGATTTTGACTGGCATCTTTGCTAGCCAAGTTGTACACAGAAGGACCCAGGTTCAATCCCCGGCATCTGCAGGTAAGGCTAGCTGTGACTCCTGCCTGGAACCCTGAAGGGCTGCTGCCAGTTGGTATAGGCAATACGGAGTTAGATGGTCCAGTGGTCTGACTTGGTAGAAGGCAGCTTCCTATGTTCCTATCTATGTGTATTCACCTATCCTGCTTCCTGTTCTTAATATTTCCCTCCCTATCACCTGATGTCTCTGAAGGTTAACGCTCCACTACTCTGAATCCATTTACCTGTCTTATGCCTTGGAGTGACTGATACATTCCCAAATCACTGGGACTTCATGTTGATGCTGTCTCCTTGAAGAAGAGAGGCAGGCCATTACATAAGAACATAAGAACAGCCTTGCTGGATCGGGCCCAAGGCCCATCTAGTCCAGCATCCTGTTTCACACAGTGGCCCACCAGATGCCACTGGAAGCCTACAGGCAGGAGTTGAGGGCATGCACTCTCTCCTGCTGTTTACTCATTGTGACCTCAGGCTGATGCTACCTGCCTGGAGAAAGACACACTGAACTTCATGTCTACAGTACATGTTGTTGACAACTTCCATGATAAAGGTACCCTTTGCATTCTTGACTAGATGGGTTTGTTTGTATGTTTAAACTTTCTTGTACTCTTCCACCTTTTCCAATGCCAATTTTACCTCTCCTCAGATGGGCGAGCAAAAAAGCAAGCATCATTGCTCACCAATGCATTTAGACACAGTACAATGATTGCCCTTGAACTTCTGCTAGCAATAATGTACCTTCTGCAAATGGGAAAAAGGGGAGAGGCATTTCTTTATTCCCCCCTTCCCTTTACAACTACTTATAATTGCTAAATAAATGTATCTGAGATCTGGGGCAGATTTGGGGAGGAGGCATGGGGACTGCAGAGGCAATGGGGAATCAGCAAAAATCATCCCTCTGCCCTTGTACCAGCAGAACCATTTCGTGGAAGCTCTTGTTGAGAGCCCAGCCAGCTTCTCTCTGTGCCCTCTACGAATGGGAGCCAATGAAGAATAAGCAGCTGCTATCTGGGGATGAGAAAGCATCAGACAACCAGCTTGATAAATGTGTATATTCCCATACAGAACAAGAACTTAATAGAATCTTTATTATGGTCAAAAACCAGCAAACTTAACAACATTAAACAACAAGCAAACTAACAATAAGCAGTAGGATAGCAGCAAACAATCAACAGTTCAAGAAAGATGAATTCATTTTAATTTATATTTTCTTTTATTTCTTTATATTTATATCCCACTCCTCCTCCAAGGTGCCCAGAGTACATGGTAACATAAGAACAGCCCTGCTGGATCAGGCCCCAGGCCCATCCAGTCCAGCATCCTGTTTCACACAGCGGCCCACCAGAAGCCACTAGAAGCCCACAGGCAGGAGCCGAGGGGATGCCCTCTCTCCCGCTGTTACTCCCCTGCAGCTGATATGTTTATAAACTGTTATGTTTATCCTTACAACAACCCTGTGATATAGGTTATCCGTGGGTGTTCTTTCTTTTCCAGGATTTGGGGCAGTAGGTCTATGGTGTATGTGTGTGTGGGGTGTGTGTGTGTGTATGTGTGTATTAGAGTCCTTCAGGGTAATAATGGTTGAAAATGGCAGAAATCAGGCGGGGAGTGCCCTACCATGCTGTGTGGCTCCCCAGCTGTCCAGCAATGTCCCCAAAATGCTGATATTTGCCTATTTTTCTATGAAAAATCACCAAGAGTGTTTTTTAAACACACACACAAATGAGCCACAAAATGGCTCCTTATTTCAAAATGGTGGCCGGAAATGAACCTGGATGTCATTTCCAGCCATCCCATAACCATGGATATGCAAAAATTAACCCTTTCTTTACCTCCCCCCTCCCGTGTATTCTAAGGTTGGGTGTCAAATGCCCAACTGTGGATACACAAAAATGCAATTGCTGGGAGCACATGTGCCGAGGTCCAACTGTACTCAAAAAATATATCTCTTGAAAGGCAAAATTGTGCTAATTGCTCTTCCATATCCATCACCCATTGTTTAAGCGCAAACTTAGCCTTCTCAAAGCCCATCGCTCTAAAAGCATCCTGAGAGAAGCCATGATAATACAATATCTGTAGGAGAGATCTTTTCCACTTTGTGTTAAAACCATTGATTAAAGTCAATGGTATTAATTCAACAGGTTAAAAAGGTAACTTTAACCAATAAGCAAAGATATTTAACAATAACCCTGTCTCCACCTTGGTTACACCAGCTTCCCGCTGGAAAACCACATTTGGTACACAGCATGCTACTTGGAAAATGTTTCCTAAAAATGTTGATTGCACAGCCTCTGATGAAGCAAAATTGCCATATGGACCAAGCTGTGCACCATACAAGAACTGTGCTCAGGCTTTAGCTAAAAATAGCTTCATTGCTGCTGCGATAAACAGTGCACCTCTAGTGTACTAAAACGATTGTATGGCAGATGCCGATTTTGGGGCATTTTGTGAAACATAATCCAAATGGGCACTCCACCCACCAGAGGCTTGAAAAACTATGCCCAAATATTTAAAGATTTTAATATGTTCAATTTCATGGCTGTTCAAATGCCAAGCAGGAGCGTAGGGGCCACTGGAAAAGTGGGGGGGGGGGACAATTGTCCCTAGGCCCACAGGGTCTGCCCTCCCAAGGTCCCTTGGCCAGTCCCTCTTGCTCTGCTCACCCTCTCTCCTGCTTGCTGGCCAGGTGAGCTATGCAGCCTGCAACCTGATACAACCCTTTCCAGCTCTCAGCTGTTTGGTGGTGGGTAAGCAGGGCTCCATGTAGGCCTCACTGAAGCCTAAAGCTCTGCAGGCAACAAGGAAGGAAGAAGGAATGAAGGAGGCAGAGTGGCCAATGCTGGCTGCCCTTGCCTACCACAGCTCTCTGCAGACCCTCTACCCAGCCCAGCCCGCTTAGTAATGGAGATAGAATGTAATTTCCATTTTGTGGTAATCCCCCCCCCCCGATATTTAGGGATCAGATTGCCATAGGGCTTTGATATGGGGCGGGGAGTTAGGGCAGATTGAGAAGATTCTGAATATTTAATTTGAAACAGATTTGAGAATTTGCTGGTTTTTAATATTTTTTTAATTTAAAAAAACTATTTAAAAAGTCCTATATGTGGCTTGTTTCAGGGCAGAACATTACACAAATATCTGGAACTGAAGCCCCCCACCCCCGCCACTTAGACCATCATTCCACCCCCATATAGAAGAATCCACCTTTTGCTTTAATAAAGAAGGGTAAAACACCCCACGTTTCTGCCCCAACCTTTTGATCACCTGGAATGATTTGGCATAGGGCTTTGCTATTGAGTGGAGATGTAGGGCAGGGTGGGAGAAATACGTATATTTAAATTGAAGTGGACTGGACAAATTGTTGGCTTTTAATATTTTTTGAATTAAAAAAAAAACAATTTAAAAGTCGTATAAGTTGTTTGTTTTATGGCAGAAAATTACAAACACTTCTGGATCCATCTATCCAGCTAGCTGTCTACACACACACACACACACACACACACACAATGTGCAAGTTGGTTTGCAACACAGAAGGTCAGAAGGTCTGAGTGAGAACTGTGAAGCATGTGTTGTGCTTTTATTTTTTCTTATTTAGAAATGCACTATATGTCCAAGCTGGTTGGACATGTCCAAAAACCTCACTCACACTATTTATGCTGTATGTCATCAATCAGTACAATTCTATAATTATATGAAATGTTGAGGAGGCCCTGTGCATGCTGATACACACCCAGCCCCGGATACCCTTATGGACAGCCCTGCTTCTGAGTACCTGCAGAGATTGGTTTTTGTCTCAGTACTGTGAGAGACTACAGTCAGCCCTCCTTCCACGCTGGGGATCATGGAGAATGACTTTTAGTCTGGAGAGCATAACTTTGGGAGTTCCTTGAGCCCCGGCATGTCTCATCAATCTTAAAATTTTACCAAGAAGAGGTGGATTCCTCATTCTCCCCCTCTCCCTTTCTCCTGAGGAATAGTGCTAATTCTTGTTCTTTTCTCTATTTCTTCCCACCTATCTTCCTTGCTTCCAGGCGCGAAGCCAGCTGAACAGCAGCCTGTGTCTAGCCCCGCCTACCCCCCGCCAGTGATGTCTAGTATACATGCTTTCCTTGCTAGTAAATCCTTTAGATTTCAGTGAAATGTACTTCCAACTAAATGTGGTTAGATTTGCCAACTTAGGCTGCAATTCTCCACATACTTACCTGGGACTTTTACACACAGCAGGCTTTACTGCGAAATCAAAGTTGTCCCCCAAACCCAAAGCAAACAGTGGATTTTTTTGCCCCGGATATAAATCGGGCTACACTCCAACAAGCAGTGAAAAACCCAAATTGTGTGTGAACTGCTCTCTGATAACTTGCAGGGACTTTGGGGTAAATCTGGCCAATATGTGAACACAACTCCTCCATTCCAGAGAAGATATGTGTTAAAGGGTTTTTAAAGCCCCATATGAAAAACTTCCTGGAAGCAAACTTTACAGAATTTGTTAGGATTTCTGAGAAAACATACATAGGCTCACACTATATGGTTGAAAGTCTCCTTTGTTAATCTGCAGTGAGGGGTCACTTTAAAATCTTGTCCCCAGGCCCACTCCAACCTTGCTACCCCCCTGCTGCCAAGTATGAACTAGGACGCTTAGCAAAAGTAAGGATCTTAGCCTTTGTGCAGTAGATCTATAAAGCTTCCTCTTGGCAGAATGAAGCAAGAGAACCTAATGCTTGTTTTAGGCCAACCAGGGTCATAGAGAACAATGGAAAATTAAAACTAGATTTAAAACAGAAACTAAATTTAAGTTAATAATAATAATAATAATAATAATAATAATAATAATATAGTAGAATAGTATAATAATAATAATAGATCCCCAGTGAGGCACTACCTTGGCGTAGATGTGGTGCTTGTGTGCTCTGAGAAAGGTGAGAGCTATGCCAGAGGTCCAGTCATACTGGACAGGTCTCACCAGAGGAGCCAGACAAAGAGTGCCTCTCCCATCAACAATATGGTGAGACGTAACTTTAATAAATCTATACCGGATCGGTCATCGACCGAGTCAACAAGGACCGCGCCAAGTGCTGGAGTCCCTGGACATCTGATGGCAAGTGGGCTACAGGACTCAGGATCTTCAGTTGAGCAACCAGGGCAAGAGACTGCAAGGTTACTGGAAGAAACATCGCTTAACCGGAAAAAATATATGAAAAATGCCAACAAGGAAATAATGATCTGCTATTACAAGTCTAGTCCAACTAGAAGAGGTTATTTAAAAAGAATGTACCAAATTTGGAAAGAGAAGCATCCAGATACAGAAATAACAGAACAAAGGCTAGCAGACCAGAGAAGATTCATAATAAGAAATAAAGTATTCACAGAAGTTGAGCTGGAAGAACTGCAAAGAGCAACACAGGCTCAAGATATGGAAGAAGAATTACCACCAACTGAAGAAGTTGCTCAGGCACAGGTGGAGGAGGTGTTGGAAACAGAGGATGCCACTGTTGCTGAACTGTTTCAAAATCAAAACCAGGCAACCTCCCCTTTGCTTTCACCTCAAAAATCCAAATGCCATTTAACAGAAAAGCAACAAGAACTAAAGCAAAAAATAACTGAGCACATGGTAAATCTGTGTGTAAAACCAAACAACCACCAGGGTTCAACTTCCAGCTCTAAAAACAGTTGCCAAAAAACAACTTGCTCCCGCATTAAAAGATGTCAATGCTGCATTTGCAGAAATAACAAGCAATAATTTGCAAGCAACAAACCAACTAATGTACAGTGCAGCAGCAACAACAACACAAGAGCTCGGATATAAGATCAGTGGACCTGTAAAAAAAGAAAGCAGTACATCACCTAAATGGAAGATTAGATTAGAAAATAAAATCTCCAGGCTTAGATCAGATGCTAGTAAATTGAAAGATAGGAAAGACAAGAAGCTGAAGAATGAAAACACCAAACAGTATCTGATCCAAAAATACCATCTAGATTCAAGGAAAATTAGAGAAGTCCTGCAAATAATAAAGCAGCAAATAACAGCAGTGTCAAAAGAAGATTAGCAGATACAAAGCCAGAATTATACAACACAGGCAGTATCTCCAATTCCAGTCGAATCAGAGGCATTTCTACCAAAACATAAAAGGAGAAACTGCAAGAAACGTAGAAACACCAAATAAAGAAGAAACAGTGCAATTCTGGAGGAAATTATGGGACAATTCAATAGATTATAATAAAAAAGCAGGCTTGATGAAAGAGGTCGAAAAATGTAACCAACAAATGCAAGATCTAATAATAACACCAGAATTAGTAAGTGAAAGAGCAAAAGAAAATTAAAAATTGGACTGCACCAGGTGACGATGAACTGCATGGCTTTTGGCTTAAAAACCTAACAAGCCTTCATAAACAACTATCAAAACAGTTCAATCACATTTTGCAAGGAGGTGTTATTGAACAATGGCTAACAACTGGGAAAACTCATCTCATCATGAAAGACCCTGCAAAAGGTGCAGTTCCAAGTAATTATAGACCAATAACCTGCCTGCCAACCATGTTCAAATTATTAACTGGAATAATAGCAGATGAAGTGATGCAACACTTATTAACTAACAAACAGCTTCCAGTTGAACAGAAAGGAAATTGCCTGAACACCAAAGGCACAAAAGACCAGCTGCTGATTGACAAAATGATTTTAGAAAATTGCAAGAGAAGAAAAACAAATCTAAGTGTTGCATGGATTGACTACAAGAAAGCCTTCGATTCATTGCCTCACACATGGATACTAAAATGTTTAGAAACAACTGGTGTCAGCAAAAACATTCAGATATTTATTTTAAAAAAGCAATGAGCATGTGGAGTACACAGTTAACAATCAATGGTGAGGCACTTGGACAGGTTAGCATTAGAAGAGGTATTTTCCAAGGGGACTCACTATCCCCTCTGTTGTTTGTAATCGCCATGACCCCACTTTCACAAATACTAAACAAAACAGGCCTCGGATACCAAACATCTAAAACATCAAGTAAAATCAACCATCTGCTGTACATGGACGATCTGAAGTTGTATGGAAAGTCCCAGTCAGAAATCGAATCACTGCTAAACACTGTCTGTATATTCAGTAGCGATATAGCAATGGAGTTTGGACTAGACAAGTGTGCTGCATTAATAATGAACAGAGGAAAAATAACAAAAACAGAAGGAATAGAACTGCCCAATGGAAGCAAGATCAAGAACCTGGAAGAGAAAGAACATTATAAATACTTGGGCATTCTCCAGGCTGATAACATCGCACACACTGAAGTTAAAAGAAAAATTGGAAGTGAATACATCAGGAGAGTTAGAAAAATCCTCAAGTCCAAACTCAACGGTGGGAACACCATACAAGCCATAAACACCTGGGCTATACTTGTTATCAGATACACTGCAGGAATAATAGACTGGACCCAGGCAGAGCTAGAGACGCTAGATCGTAAGACCAGGAAAATCATGACCATCAATCATGCTCTGCACCCCCGCAGTGAAGTAGATAGGCTATACCTCCCTCGCAGCTCCGGTGGAAGAGGAATGCTGCAAGTCCATCAAACAGTAGAGGAGGAGAAAAGAGGCCTTGAAGAATATATCAAGGACAGTGAAGAAGATGCACTTCAAATGGTCAATAATGAGAAACTATTCAACACCAATGAAAAAAAGCAGGCCTACAAGAAAGAACAAGTCAAGAACTGAGCAGAAAAATGGAAAAATAAGCCCCTGCATGGTCAATATTTGCACAATATAAGTGGAAAATCAGACATCACCAAGACCTGGCAATGGCTTAAGAATGGCAACTTAAAGAAACAGAGGGTTTAATACTGGCTGCACAAGAACAGGCACTAAGAGCAAATGCAATAAGAGCCAAAGTAGAAAAATCAACAACAAACAGCAAGTGCCGCCTTTTTAAAGAAGCAGATGAAACAGTGGACCACCTCATCAGCTGTTGTAAAAAGATCGCACAGACTGACTACAAACAAAGGCATGACAAGGTAGCAGGGATGATACACTGGAACATCTGCAAAAAATACAAGCTACCTGTAGCCAAAAATTGGTTGGACCATAAAATTGAAAAAGTTGAAGAAAATGAAGATGTAAAAATATTATGGGACTTCCGACTACAAAAAAAAACACATCTGCCACACAATACACCAGATATAACTGTAGTCGAGAAGAAAGAAAAACAAGTTAAAATAATCGACATAGCAATACCAGGGGATAGCAGAATAGAAGAAATAGAAAAAATCACAAAATACAAAGATCTACAAATGGAAATTGAAAGGCTGTGGCAGAAAAAGACCAAAAATAATCCCAGTGGTAATTGGCCCCCTGGGTGCAGTTCCAAAAGACCTTGAAGAGCACCTCAACACCATAGGGGCCACAGAAATCACCATCAGCCAATTACAAAAAGCAGCTTTACTGGGAACAGCCTATATTCTGCGACGATATCTATAACAACAGCAACAACATTGACAATAAAGTTCAGCCATCCCAGGTCCTTGGGAAGAACTTGATGTCTGGATAAAACAAACCAGTCAATAACACTTGTCTGACTGTGTTAATAAATAATAATAATAGAAATGAATACTAAACTGAAACTAAAATGTTAACTCTTGCACACAGCCTAAAGTATCTAAGTTCAATAGGAATCAAGGTAAAAGAGAAATGTAATGATTATGTTCAAGCAGCAGGAGTCTTACCAAGGCAACAATCAAATTGACAATACAACCAGGTGAAAAAGTTTGATACAACTGTGTGCATTAAGCGCTGAAACAGCAGCAGCAGCTTTTCCCCTTCTGACCTAAGTCTAGTTTTTGGAAAGAGGCAATCATACATCTGGCAGGAAGGGGCAAAGCCTCTCAGCACGCGCACACACACACACACACACACACACACACACACACGAGTACTCAGCATCAAGACAGAAAAATCCAGTCTTAATCCCTGCCCTTTCAAAACACAACCAGTAATAAAAACAAATCTCAGCATTAAGGCAAATAAAGGAATACTTCTCAGTTATTGTTTCATTACCTTCATATCCTGAAAGCCTATTACTACATCACTACTGCACTTCATTTTGTACTTTGGATTTATCACCTTGATCCATTTAATTAACAAATATAAAAGGACTTCTTCAGCTTCTAAGCAATTGCTAAAGGAGACTTGCTTCATAAAGCATTGGGAGGATTGAATATGGTCCCCACGCCTGTCAACATCCCTCTTTTCCACAGGCTCAGTGTTTGTTAGAGGCAGACAGAACTAAACCTGGGGACAGTTCTTCTCCATAATGTAGAATTCTGGGCATTGAAGGGGTCTAAATCACGCAAAGGAGGTGTCTCTGCTTCAGCTCTGCCCCTTTCAGACAAATGCTGTACCCAGGGAAACAGGGGGTCATGGCCACAGAGCACGTTGGCCCTATGGGTTATGGCAGGCAACCATGGTCTCATGTGCCATCTACCTGGGTAGAACATGCCTGGGTTTAGAACATCTGATGTGGTCTACTGTTTCGGCTGTTGCTTATCATTTCCCCCCACATTGCTCCAACAGCACTTTAGGAAATCTGGGGCTTATTTGTGACACTTACACGGTTTTCTCTTAGCAAGTGGAAAGTCATGATTTGTGGCATCCCACAAATCTAGTGATGGGATAGACGGGCAGGAGAAAAGTGCATTGAATCAATTAATTATTTATTTTCTGATTTTGTGCCGAGAAAGGAAGCTCCCAAGAAGCCAGCTGCTGCTATCATCACCATCTGGTTGAACTACTGAGGGCAGTAGCAAAGGGAAGATTACTTTCCTTTCCTTTCCCCCTTCTCAGGTGAACAAGCCCTAAAAGAAACAAACCCAGATAATCTAGGGATGCAATTCTCATCAACAAATGCACATGGTAGAACTTGTCACACTCTAGGGTAGTCAGCATGTCATAACAGATGATCTTAATCCTGAAGATTTTACATTCAAGCTGTAACTCACAGACATCAAATGATGGCCTCAATGGAGTGGCTTTTTCTTCACATTACTTTTACCCCAGTACAAGTGATTGTGTGAACAGTAGAGATTTCATCTCCATTGTGGCAAAGTGGACAGAGTGCAGCAAGTATTGGCCTAGGCGTGGCTCAAAAGAGAGAAATTCCATCTCCCGGCTGGCATTGTTTATAGATGGGACTGCAGGCTTATGTATGTCTGATTATGAAAAGCAGCCATTCCAAGGTGCCAAATCCAAGCTTCTAGTAGCTTTCGCCCTTTTCAGGCTAATGGCTCATGTGCTTATAAGCATCTAGTAGACTGTTATGAGAAGACACTAAACTTTCTTTGCAATGGGCTCTGTCTCTTGCAAAATATGTTCCCATCAATGCTCTGGGTACAAATGAAGCTTGACTTGAGGGATGTGGTTTGTGTCAGATGCTATATTTAAAATGAAAATAGTACTGCATTATTAAGGTGTCTTCAGACTGGAAAAGCAGGGCTTTCCCTGCTTTGTACTTGCTTCTACTACTATGAGCTGTTGCCTAGGAGACAAACACATCAAATTTTCAAAGACCACAATGCACATGGTTTTTTATGCTCTTTAGTAAACATGGGTTTAAAGTCATAAGACTAGACTACATTAAAAACTCAGTATTTATCATCGGGGAAGATGGTGGTCAAATGAAGACTAAGATATTATCACTACGGTTTGTGTACGTTTGTCCACCAATGTGGAGGGGGGGGGGAAATACACACAAGCCTCCAAGTATAATACATATAATTTATGCTTAGAGGTTTTGAGAATCAAGTACTTTCATCCACCAATGTTTAGAAAATCCAAAATCTTTCTTCACATACACATATTCAATTCTACTAAAACATTCAAGTCCCACGAGAACACTGGTGAACATTTGCCAACCATCATTTCTCCCAAATGTGGGGCTCACATTCATGGTATACTGGAAAAAGCTGCAAACTTATCCAAACTAATATTCAATACGGTTTGCACTGGCCAATGCAAAATGTGATGAAAATATATTGTGGGGGAGGGGAGAAACAGGGATAAGGGAAGCTGGACTGTCATACAACAAACATTATTACTATATTTCAACTATAAATGTGGTCACACTTGTTATTGGCAAGCTTAATTTCAATAACAAAAAGGTAAATACATACCAAAATTTTTGGGGTGAACTAACTCCAGATCTGAATTGATCTTGAAAATTAGCCACACCTCCCTTCCCACAGCTGATGTCATCTTCTTTCCTTTGATGTTCTCTTTCTCCCCAGTATTATTATTTCAAATTACTATTGCTGATATGGGGCTAGAGACAAAATATTTTGATCACATGTCCCAGCAGATGTAATTTGTTCATTAACATTTTCATTGGGTTTATCTGAATGCTAGGGTTTTTGATTTTTCTAAGTGAATTGAAAGGGGATTGGTGTATGGGCTGGTGTTATCATGAAACTCCTCAAATAGCCTTACAGAGGAGAGTGATTGGGAGAGAGAGTCTGTGTTAACATATTATCTATCTATATATTTAATTCTCTAAGGCATACCCATGGCTAATCCCGTGCATGGCAGCTCTCACGAGAGTTTGTGAATAAAAGCATCTGATTGGGCAGTAGGGATTGCATATGCAGATAGGGAGGAGGAGCCTGTGAGAGCAGAAGCACCATGGTGATTGAGCAGTGGGGATTTCATATGCAGATAAGGAGGAGGAGCCTGTGATGGTTAAGGTCAGTTGGAATGCAACTGTTTCTGGTTGGAAGATGTTCTTGATTGTAGAGGAGAGGAATCTATCTATATATAAGAGGATAGTGTGCAGGGGTCTGCAAAGAGAGGGATTGTGAGGGAGGAAAGAGCACCTTCAGGAGAAGGAGGCTGCTGTTGTGTGAATTAGATGAGGAAACAAGATTAACAAGGTCTGTTAACTGAGGAAAGGAGAGAGAGGGAGAGAGAGAGAGAGAGAAAATAAAGGAGGGACGGAGGGAAAGACAAAGGGGAAGAGCGAGTGGAGAAGAGAGAAAAGGAAGGGAGGGGAAGAGAGAAAGAGAGAAAAAAAGGAAGCGTGAGGGATGGGCCTGAGCTTGTCAGTGGCTTGAGGGGAATGAATGGCCATGGTGGTGCCTACTGGCAGCAAGGAAGGGCCCAGTCAACCACTTGGGGCTACCAAGTCAACCACTGCTGCTCTTTGGGCCATTGGCAGAGGCAGGCAGGCAGGCAAGGGATGGGTCTGGGCCTGTCAGCGGCCTGAGGGGAACGAGCAACCATGGCGGTGGCGGCAGCAAGGAAGAGCCTGGTCAACTGCCGCTGCTGCTCCTGTGTGGAGGAGCAGGAGTGGGGCTCAGGTGAGGAGGTCTCTGGGGATAGGAGGCTGCAGCTTGGCCAACAGGTCCCAGCAACACTGCAGCCACGACCAAGAGGCGTGAGGGGGATGGAAGCAACTGGATGGAAGAGAGGGAACCGGAGTACGAATCAGGTGAGGGTGGAGAGATCTCTGAGGTGAGGGGGGCTGTGGCAGGGGGTGAGGGGAGCAATCAAGTACTAGCGCACAGATGCTCTGCGTGGGTTAAGCTAGTATCTATTATATCCCCACAAAAATAACACTATCTGCTATAAGATGGAGGAGGACTGGTTCTGGCTATATATGGATTACCTTTTGGAGCATCTTTTCCTTGGAAGCTGAAATTGGGCACACACACTAGGCTTATGCCACATGAACTAACTGTGCTCAGAAAAATCATGCATACCTTCTTTTGATTTTCCTACTTTTTGAACTGACAGTCCTTAGAAGTGTTACTGTTTAATTCCTAAACATGTGAGCCCTATGAGAGTACATACAGTGTCCTGGCTGGTTGATTTTCTTCCTTGCCCTTTTTTTGACAATCAATTACACTTTTAACAATAATCACAGTTCATATTACAAATCAACGCGGAAAAACAAGCTGTATACATTATGCTATACAAATTTACTCCAAACATATTATACAATACACAGAAGAGCTGAGATGCTAGTAAGATCTCTGACTGCTGAATGAGAGGCAACAGGATTGTAACTGCTTCTTCTTATTAGATGCATAAATGACAGTTTGCATTAGTCTTATTGACTTCCATCTGTGTTTTCTTTTAAAAACTTGGATCATTAAAAGAAAATTCAGTAAAACAAAATCTCAAATATAGGAGGAAAACATCCGTCTACCTAAGAAAGTGTTAGACTTCAGAGAAGAAATCTCTGGAATGCACACAATTATATTGGGTGGGGAATAAGAAGAGGCTGTGGCCACATGCTCCACAAGCAAATTTAGTTCACTATCATCAAGTCTGTCTGAATGCCCTATAAATAACATGACATTCTTTAGCTGAACTTCCCAAATGAACAATAAACCATTGGCCTTCTTGATCTGAAAAACATTTTGTGCTCACATGTTAATACGGATTTCTTGCATTCAGTGTGACCCAGAGGTGCCTATCAGTGAGGACAGGAGGGGTTGTGCCCCCACCCCACTCCCAAACAAACAAAAACAAGCAAGCTACCAGATAAACAATACAGTACAAGCAGCCAGAAAATCCTCCAACTCATGGAGCTTCCTCCATTCCCTTCTCCTTGCCTTTTGCTGCTTCCTTCCTTGGTCTTATTGGCTGGAACAGCCTGCTAATCAAGCTGTTCCAGCCAGTCTGTTTCCTAGAGGGCGCTGGCCTGTCATTGGCCAGGAACTAAAAAAAAAGGTAGAAAATACAGCCCCTGAAGCCACCCGGAAGTGTATTTTTTACCCAATTTTTAGTTACTGCAGTGGTCAGTGCCAGTCCCTGCCCCTCTTTTTCTGCTCCCTGCTTTCTTTGCCTTTGGGCCCCTGCCCTCTTTCTCTCTCCATGCCCCATTTCTACATTTTGGCCCCTGCCTTCTCTTCCGCTCCCACCCTTTCTGCCTTTGGTTGCTGCTTTCTGCTATCTGCTGCCTCCCCACTTTTGGGTTTCTTCCTCTCCCGCCCCCACTTTCTGCTTCCCACTGTTTCTGATTTATTCATTTTGCCCCTGCTTTTCTGCCTCCTTCCCTGCTTCCCTCCATGTCAGTAGGCTTTTCTCTCACCAGCATGGAGGAAAGCATGTTGGGGAAGGAAGCTCCTACCCTGGTGAGTGGGCTCTCCTCTGCCCCACTAGCCCTACTGCTCAACAGCTGCCACAGGCTAAGTAAGCTACAGCTTTGGACCTCATGTTATGAGGGGTCTCTGATTTTTTTTTTAAGACTAAATTTCAAGTTTTACATGTATTTTCATTTAAATATATTTCTAATGCAATTAGGCTTATTGCAAGATAACTGGCTATGTTAATTATTAGGTTTTTGTTACATCTTTGCCAAGTAAAAATAAAGCTTTATTATTTCTATTTGCATTGTCCTTTTCAGAGGCAAAGCTGCCAGTGTTCAAAGGTGTCCTTGCTCACCTCCCCGCTTCTGCCACCTGCTGCCAATATTACTACGCTTCCTGTTGCTCTTCATCACTGCCCCTTTTGATCCTGTCTCGATTGCATCATACGTCCATCGCTCCAGTCCCACCCACCCCCACTGCTTGCCATCTGGCTAACGACCAGCCTGGGAGCAGGATCCGAATGGAGGGCGCAGTATCACCTGGACGCAGACACAGGGTGCATACACACCCTCCATTCCCATCAGCTCAGGTGCCGCTGGGAAGCAGGGAGGCCCCATTCCTTTACTCTTTGGGAGGAACAGAATGGGACCTCCCTGCTGTCCAGTGTGCCCCAAGCCAGAAGAGTGGGCAGTGGCGGATGGCAGCCTGAAAAAGCAGTGAGGGCTGGGCCACTGCTACCGGCAGTAAAAGGTAAACACAGTAAGAGAGGGCTTTAAACACAGGCTGCCTCCTCCCTAGCTATCACATCAAGAGGAAATTAAAATGTTGTATACTAATAACTATATATTTAATTCTCTAAGGCATACCTGTGGCTAATCCCATGCGTGGCAGCTCTTGTGAGAGTTTGGAGAGCTGCCGGATAGCCACGGGATGAATGGGAGGAAGGAAAATGGCGGCTGCGGTCGGCCAGAAAGTGAGTTGGTGGGTGGCAAGAAATGGGGGGGGGGACGGAGGGGCGGGAGAAGAAGCCGGCACCTGGTCGGCCAGAAAACAGTGGGTGGGCCAGCCTGCTAGAAATGGGGGGGGGCATGGCGGGAGAAGAAGCTGGTGCCTGGCCGGCCAGAAAGCAGAGGGCAGGTCAGCCACCCAGAAATGGGGGGGGGGGAGGGAGAAGACAGCGGTGGGTGGGCCGGCTGGAGGCACAGATGTTCTGTGCCCGGCCCAGCTAATTTTAATATAAGAGTCATAAAATCATGATTGGTAGCTGAAAAACTGTCTAAGTGTTTTAAATATAATAAATCCAAGTCAATTAGAAAATAGGTCAATAAAATTTGTAAATGGTAATCATGTGCCTTGGGACAATGTGCAGAATTGTTGCCTCCTCTCATGGAGCAGCTCAATTAAAAAAAAAATTGAGTCACCAAGGCCTGATTCTCATTGGTCTTTCAACAAAATGTAAATTAACAGGAGCTGAGCTAAATTTCCAGGAAATGATGATTCTTGTATTGGAAGCTGCATATTTGAAAGGGGCGAGTCTGGACACAAAGCATTGCTCCCTGGAAACTCTAGAAAGCTGAAGCTTCTTTTAGTAGTTAACCCACAGGGATAAAGTTTGGGAAAACTCCTTGATCTACCTGAAAAAACCCACAGGCCTCTATATTACTTACTTACTAATATAAAACCTTCCTCAACCTGTAGGACTAACACTTCAGCTTCCATACCCAGTCCTTTGAGATCAGAGTTTTCCCAAAAATTTTCTCAGGACAACCTTTTATTTTTAAATATAAATATAAATGTGTGTGTGTGTCAAAGGGCGTGGGGATGGCACATACTGTTATTTGACACACAAAATTGTGTCTTTGTGAACTTGGATGAAAAAACAGTTTTAAAAATAAAGTTTTAAGTAGCTGCTAGAAAACCAATAAAAAAAGGAGCAAAATAATTTGGATCACGTAAACTTCCTGTGCAGTTTTGTTTTCCTTTTCCAAAGTGTTCGAAAAAAGAAACAAAACTGCATAAGACATTTTTATTTGGTTTTAAAATTAAGTTGTTCTGGCTCAGTCAATCTTGAGAGTTACAAACATGAAGCAATATAACCTGGAATCAGCCTTGTTGGTAACTCCAAAATTGGCTGGTCACCACTGAAGAGCCTTTTTGTCTCCCATGCCTCTAGGTTGCAATGGCATGGCCACTTTGAAAAGCAGGGTAGCTCGGAAAATACTGGAATGAAAATGAAACAGAAGTCTGCATAAAGACAATATTATCTTAAGACTCCAGGCTGTGCTAATGATCATCTGAACCAAACAGAAGACTATATTTGGGCAGAATGTCCTGCTGTACAATCAACACTGCTAGAAATTTCCCAAGGAGAATCCTTCCCAAATATGACAGGATGGGCATCCATTCATCAAGTTCACTTTGCAAAAACATCTTATCAGCATACAGAAGATGGTGCTATTGCCACCACTGACATTATCAAGCAACACTTACGTTTGCTCCAGTGAGATGGCTTTTATATGGCTTTTTCATTTCAGACATTTCAAATACAGGAAAATAATTATTTTTTTGATTATTATATTTACATGGTCTGAATCATCTGCCCGATGCAGTGAAAAACAACAGGAGAAATGAACCCATCCCCCTTCGAATAAGTCATAAAAAATGTGTTTCAATATTAACTTAAATTTTAATTACTCATCAAATCTTGAGTCAGCCAGTTGGAAATGTGATTAAATTTGAAGCAATGTGTGCTTCAGCATATATTTGTGCACTCTAATTTGTTCATTGCTGGAAACCAGAAACAGAATACTGAAGAAAATGAAAATTACTGACCTTTTTTAGCCAGACCATTATTGGGTTCATACTTCTCAATCAGTTGCTGAACCTGTTCCTGCTTCAAGGGTGGATAAAGAATTTCATTTAACCGTGGGTCTCGTTGCTTCAAGTTTATAAATTCCATCATCTGGTCAACAGTAAGATATGGTCTGCTCTTGGCACCACTACAAAAAATAGAGATGGGGGCGGGGGGGGAGGCAAGTTTACCAAATAATTGTTTCTTCTCACATCCCTTGTTTTTTAATTTAGTTGTTATATCTTTATCCCATCTTTTTGCCTGACAAGAGACACACAAGGCAGCTGACAGACACAAATTGTACAATGTACTTAACAAAATCAAGCAAGCATAAAGTAATGGTGAGTGATAGCACTGCAGGGGGTCTGGGCAATGATGATGAAAATTGTCCATTTGCTAGGTAGGGGTGTGCACGGAACTGGTTCAGGAGGTTTGGTTCAAATTAAAACCGAATTTGAACTGAACTGCTGGTCAGCAAGCCAGTTTGACTGAACCAGCCAGCGGTCCAATACATTTGGTCTGGATACATTTGGAATCATCTGATGCAGAATCCCCTTTACAAGCAAATGGGTGGGGGGATCCTTGAAAAGTGTTCTGATGGTGATGTGGGTGGTGGCAAGAGGACACCTTACCAGCTTCTGCCATTGTGGCCGCAGCATGGTGCCGACTCCTCTAAGCTCCGCCAGCACTCCTCCCCCCAAGCAGTGCGGGCTGGCAGCAGTCCAGTTCTGGCCAAGGATGCACAGAGTCTGGAACCAGGCCACTGCCGGCCCGCGCAGCTGAGGGAGGTGAGCGCCAGTGGCACTTAGAGGACCCACCACAAAAACTGGTATGGTGCTTTCTTGCCGCCCCACAACACTTTTCAAGGATTTTGTCACCCCTTGGTTTGTAAAGGGTAATCCTCACCTAATTCCCCTTTACAAGCATAATCCTCGAACTGTATCGGACAGGGCCCAGCCCAATTTGAACTCAGACCAGCCACCTTTTGGGGGGTGGGGCAGTCCAGTTTGAGTTTGAACCAGTCAAACTGGGCTGGTTCGATTCGAACCAGTTCTGCACACACCTGTCGCCAGGCCCCAGGGGTTACATCTGATGTCGTTGAAGATCTCCCAAATGTTATTCTTCTAAGGTTCTATGGTGTCCATAGGTTACATCTGATGTTGTTGAAGATCTCTCAAATGTTATTCTTCTAAAGTTCTATGGTGTCCATAGGCAGCTAGTTCTCCGATGATTTATTTCCAGCCATCATCCACCAGTAACTGAACTCTGAATTTGCCCTCCCATTCTGCACCAAGCAAAAAAGCACAGGGACTGGTGCCATGCTCTTCCTCCTCTAGACCCCTGAACTCAGTGGGAAAGGCAATGGAAAGAGCTCTCTTGACAACCCTCAGAATTCTTTCAGTATTAAAGGACCCGTCATTATTAAAGTAAGAGAGAAACAGAAAGCCCCATGTTGAGCCATACAAGGCAGCAGCTGCTGTGGAATCCCTTGTAAACCACATGTTCAGCTGTAACAGCATTTGGCAACTATGTATATAGCTTGATGCAGTACATTTTGCATTACGTATGCCAGGGGGCACCGTGCTACTTAGTAGTTCTGGGCATGAACAAAAATATTGGATCAGATTAGATCCAATCTGATAGAAAAAATATTGGAATCGGGTCTTTAGACCCTTTCAAAATGTCAGAGTCCAAGTTGGGCTTGGAGACACTTTGTCTCCAAGCTGGCTCTAGACCCACTATTTACATGCTGTACCTGTGAAATCAGGATATGAGTGGGCCATGGTAACCCGCTTCCAGCAAGCATCCACTGGCCCAGCTTAAAAGTGGGCCAGGAACGGGCTTGAAGACTTTGTCTCTGTCTCCATTTTGGAAAAAAACCAATATTCCTGATACTGAACCAGATAGTTCCAATCTGATATATGCGTCCCTATATCAGATCAGAATTATATCCGATAGGATTGAATATCAGGGATATTGGATGGGATCTGATATTCCTGACCAGAGGTGCTGTTACCCCCGTACCTTGGGGCCCTGGCCCATGGGGTCTTCCTGCCACCACTGCGAGGCTGAACTGCCGATATTCTAGCTGTGATGTGCATGGCCAGGGGCTGAGGTGAGCAGACCTCCCTCTGCAGTGGCGGGCAGAGTGGGAGCAGCCGCTGAGTCGTGTTGCACGCTGTGTGACATCACGGGCTTGCAACACTCTATTCTAACTGTGCAGGCAAACCAGAACACCTCTCAGTTCTCAGAGGTCGCTAAGCCAGACAGTCAGACTCAGCGGCTGCTCCTGCTCCACCGGCAGGGAGGCCCACTCGCCTCACCCCCCCCCGCCCCAGCCGTGCACATGGCAGCTAGAATATTGGCAGTTCAGCCTTGTGTCAGTGGTGGGGAGGAAGCCTTGCGGCGGCAAGGGCTCACAGTGGTGGGGGGCCCCTCATGGCAGGGCGGTCCAGGCACCCAGATTGCCTAGGTACAATCTGATTCTGATCTGATATTGTTCCTGATCTGATATTGCACAGGCCTACGACTTAGGCCAAAGATGTTCTACCAACATTGCACAAAATCGGGCAAATATCTGTCTTTGCATACTAACTGTGGATGGAAACAGATGCCCACTGCAGCACAGGAGGCATTTACAAACATCCCACATAACACCTCTCATCACATAAGGAGTTGCTCATTTGTAGGCTCTGGCCCTGGGGTAAATTGAGCATTTGCTGAAATATAGCGGCACTTTCCTGTTGACCAGAGCACCAATTAGGACAATTTGCTTAAGAACCAATGTGTCCCCATATTGACACCTACACTACTTGATACAAATTTGATCTTTCCCCCTTCTCATTCATAGCTGCAGCACAAGCACACCAAGGTCACACTCACTGATTCACATATAGGAACCAGTGCTACAAGTTTGTGCCTGCAGACAAAACACAAATTTGCATTAAGATAATTGAATATCCTGCTAGTCGACATCACTTCTCTTTATCTCATCACTAGAGATTGAGAAGCAATAGTGCTATAGAAGCAATATCAACATCCTTTTGAGGGAGAAAGAGGACAGGGGCACTGCTAAAATACAAGGCGATCAAATGCTGGAACTCTTACGGGGGTTAAAAACACATGATGCAGAAATGCATGTAAGAGGCCCCAACACCACACTTTGTTTTTGAAGAACACACAGCTGTGGGATTTAGAATGGAAAAATGATGCTGGTGAGGAAGGAGATGGTGATTAACTCTACCCCTGCCTGTAGGGGTAGGGTTAATCTGCTTCAAATCACCCTCCCACAAACTTCAAATCACCCTCCTGCAAGCTGCTTCTCTCTCCAAGAGTGGTTCCAAACATACTTGTGAGCTTGTCCAACTTTCTTACATCTGTTTGCATTTAACATGCAATTAGCTTTTAAATCTGGAAGAATTCAATATCAGACTCTCCGATATTAAAACCACAGGGAAAGAAATACTTCAAATATTAAAAGTACATCTGTATTGCTCTAGGTGTTCCAAGGCATTCAAGTATGAAGTAACAAGAGTCTGGTTGTTTGTTTTGTGCTGAATACAAGCACTAATAGCATCTTTCCCAAGTATTATACTGTATCCCCCCAAAAAACTTCTAATTAGCATCTTGATGGCTGGAGAGGCTATTTTATGAATAACACTTTAACATCTTTACCCGCTATCCAGTCACTCCCAATGCCAAACTTCTGTAACTGGAGTTTCAACTAGAGATGTGCAAAATGATTTGAGCTTGAGAGGGCCGTTTTGAGTGTTTCGAGCTTGAAAATAAACACCCTTTATTTTAAGGCTTGAAATGAAACAGCCCTGTTTCGACTCAAATCAGTTTTTGAATTATGTGAATTATTATTATTATTATTTGGCAGGCTGGTGTGCTGTGACTTCTGTCTTGTGCCCAGCCTGCCAAGGCCCTCTGTTTCTCTGGTGTTCCCTTAATGTGTTTCCAGCTTTTTTTGTTTTATATTATTTGGGTGGGCACCTGACTGGTGCCCACCTGCTCTCTCCCCAGCTGTTGAGTCTCAGCCCAGGTGCCTCAGGGAGCAGCACCTGGCTAGACACCAGCAGAAGACACTGAGAGAAGATGCTGAAAGGTAAGCCCCCCGCCTGGTCACTGGTTAGGTTATTAGGGAACTTCGAGTTCTCAATCTTTAAATAGAGCCTAGTTTTGGGAAGGGATTTTAGGTAGGCACTAGGTCATGTCTATCAATGGCTACTAGGCTGTGGGCCATCTCCAGCCTCAGAGGCACAATGCCTCTCAGTACCAGTTGCAGGGGAGCAACAGCAGGCATCTGGTGGGCCACTGTGTGAAACAGGATGCTGGACGAGATAGGCCTTGTGCCTGATCCAGCAGGGCTGTTCTTATGTTTTTATGACTGTATGACAGGAGGGGTGGATTAATTTAGGAGAGGCCACAGTAATCCCCTTTCCTTTCCCTTAGGCATACCCCATTGTTGCTAACTCTCCTCCAAGAAAAAAGCCCCCCCCACCAAATAAAGCCTGCTTCTTTATTGGGAGGGGGATCTAATTTTTCTAGTTTCTGTATATGCACTACAGTGTTATAGATAGCTCTGTATGTGGCACACACAGCATAAATAGATCACCCCCAACCCCACACCGCTTTTAAAAATATCTACCTTAAAAGCGCTTCTTCCATCCACCCATCAGAGTTAGGGCTTCAATTAAAAAACAGCCACTAAGATATCCAGGAGGGTGTGAGGCAGAGCTAGGAGCAGAGTGGCAAGCAGAGGGAGGGGTGAGCCTGCTGCTCATAATGGGCGACAGCGAGAAAGGCCTACTCCTTGAGTTGTCCCTACTGATGTAGTTGTGCACATGGCAGTGGGACTGGAGGAGTCTGGTCCCACAGCACAGTCACTTGAGATGGCTGAGGTAGAATTGGGGGTGGGGGGGCCCCTCCACTGTCAGGGAAGGAGCTCTTCTTGTGGCACTGGAGGAGGAGGTGTCATTGGCTGCTAGCCCAGCCAGATCAATCTCTCCATACTCTCCAATCCCTGTTGGCAGTGTGAGCCCCTGTGTCTGAGACAGTAGGAAGTACTTCCATTTCCTGGACTTTCTCAGCCTTAAACTAAGGGCAGCAGCGGTGGTAGCTCCCAGAAGGAACCAATAGCCCCAGTAGTACCACCATACTGAAACTGTCCCAGACCGAAGACAGTACGGTGTGGGACCCACTTTGAGCTTTGCCATGGTGACCAAACCCATGCTATCTGCAGATTACAACATGGTTCAAGACCTTACACATACAACAGGCTCTGTGGTTTGTTTTACAAGACCATGATATGTGCAGAGTTCACGACTAGGACCAAACTCCAGGCCTATTCACATCACCAGCCCCTCCCATGCAGCAAAGGACAAGTTTCTGGTCCTGCATGTGGAGGTGCTGGGCACTAACCACATGGCAGATGATCTGCCAGTGGCCATGGATCGCCAGGTAGAGGGATGGCTGTCTGAGGGCCCATGGTGACCGACAATGCTGCAAACATAACTAGGGCAGACAAGAAGGCTCAGTTTGTGTCCATCCGTTGTGTGGTGCACACTGTGAACTTGGACATGAGGGATGCGCTTGGCCCTTCTGGGGCTGCAGCCAAGCGAGACATCTCCGCCGAAAGCGCTAGGTGCTGGTTTGCTGCTGCCACGGCTGCTCTTGTGGACAGGTGCTGCAAGATAGCAGCTTTCTTCCACCAGAGAGAAAAGGGTAGGCATATGTTCGAGGAGAGGCAGCTTGAGCTGCACCTACCTGAATTCCTGATCCCTCAGGATGTTCCAACCCAGTGGAACTCCCATCTTTCTCTTGCTCTGGCACCTGCAGGAGCAAGAGACAGCCATGCATGCCATGTAAAGTAGGCGTGGCTGGGAAGTGTGTGACCTGTTCAACCAGGAATGGGCACTGCTTTCCAAGGCTGTCTTGACATTCGAGCCATTCCTTGCTGCTGCATACTGCTTGTGTGCTAAGACTGCAACACTGAGCCAGGCTTTGCCTGCTGCTCTTCTTGAGAAGATGATGGGTGAGCTCCAGTCTCTGGAATGATCAGGGCAAATGTGTGCCTGCCACCATTTCCAAGCTTGTTGCTGCATCAGTGAGCAGGTGGGTGGACTGTGTCCTCTCTCACTATGCAACAACTGGCTGGGAAGTGATGGTAGGTGGTAGCAGGAAGCAGGAGATGGAGAGGGCGACTGCAACAACAGGTAGAGGAAGCAGCAGCAAGGCAACAGCAGGGCAGGGAGCGGCACAGAAGGAGCTAGTACTGGCCCCCATATGGCACTGAAGGGAAGCAGGTGGCTTGGTGGAGCAGTTGGGTGGGGCAACAGATGGGCACTTGGTGGTGCCTGTGGGCAGGTAGCTCATATTCTTTGAGCATGTCCACACAATTATAGTTCCACCCCTGAGCCCAACAACAGCGGGCAGTCTGTTCAGCACTGCTCTGAAAACAATAGGAATAGTGGCTAAACTCTGGAGAAAAGGACCTCTTGGTTTCCAACACAGCTGATAGATTAAGCAGCAGAAGTGGAAGATACAGTAAATCTGTTTTTGGTTCTCACAGCGTGATTCTAAGTCTTGCATAGTTGACCTTGTCATCTTGAGCAGAAGAAAACAAAGGAAGAAGCAAGCAAGTGCGACAGTTTCCATAATTCCTTACAGCTCCAAGAAGATGTGGTCAATTTCAGGACGAGGGCACAGGTTGCTCAAGAACTCTCTATATACTTCTGGAGTGAAGTCCTCTTGAGGAATTGAATCATTCTGTAAAGGGTAATTAAAATAAAGCATGTAAAGCAATGTCTCTCACTCTGTGATATCACACCCTGTTTTAAACCAGGTTCCTCCCCTCAACACTAGAATGCTAGCAGTAGTTTTCACAATTCTCCCTCACTCGTTTGGTTCTTTTACGCCTGGGTGCTTCACAGGAGGTTTGTGCAAGTGTGTAGACTTAACTCCATATCATGCTTCTACAGCCATCCACACCACTCCATTCTCTCCCTCACACCTCCCTTATATCACCCCTCCTCTGTGCCTCCAGCAGTCTCAGAGGTTGATTATTTCTTTCACAGTGATTTCAGGAGAGTCTCAAGCTATACCTGGAAACTTTGCAATTACATGGTTATTATCAGTAAAACATGTAAAACCTCATTGTCTCACACTTCCCAGTTTGTTGCCCAAATAATGTCAACTGTAGCCCTAGAATAAGGATGGAAATCAGGGGCATAAGGGGCTCACAGGCAGCCACGGGACAAGCTCTTGCTGGTGGCACCTTCCCGCACAGTGTTTTCTTCTGCACACACATAAGTGCACACCAGCCATAGCCCTGCATATGCTAGCAAATGCTGGGGGTATGGCCACTATTGGCAAGACGGGTCACGTTGCCCTTCTTCCTCTCCCAGTTGGTGCTTCACTCAAGTTGTGTTTGGGGGCTTTCTTTTCTGGCTCAGAGGAAGGCAGAGAAAGCATGCACCCAAGCAGCACATGAACAAAATGCCGACTGGGAGAAGTACAGGGAATGCATGTTTAGTCCCCCAAATAGTGGCTGGTGGGGGGCGGGTTAGGGGAGAGCAGAGGATGAACCTTTGGTGGCCCCCAGCAGTGTAGAGGCAAGTGAACAATGCTGAGCCAGCTCCACATGGCCCCTAGCCAAGCCTGCCTGCCTGCCCTCTTCTATGCAATAGGCTCCCAAAGGGAACAGGAATGGCTAGGGGCAATGCACAGACTGAAAGCAAAGAGAAGATGTGGTGCGGGTCCCGCAGCAGCTTGACAATGGCACCGGGTGCTGGGCAGCCAGTCTGTCCTCCTGACGCAGCGGATGGGAGAGTGGGCCAATGAACTTCTGGCGGCCCCTGGAGGGAGCAAGTGGGGAGTGAGAGCCTTTGGCGGCCCCTGGAGCAGCTACAGGATTTTCTCTCTCTCTCTCTCTCTCTCTCTCTCTCTCTCTCTCTCTCCATCTGGCAGACTCCGGAAGTGCTCCAGGTGGTGGAAGCCTTCCGTTCTCCACCCTAGCCACACGCCCAACAGAGATGATGTGTAATAGAGTGATTCCAAGATTACAAAAATGATTTACATTTTTGCAGTCCACACATATAAGCATGTATCACCATAGCATTGTCAATAAGTACTTCACAACAAAAGAGAAGTGTCACACATCTTTCGATCCATTTATGGCAAATATATACAACTTAACTCTGTTTATTCTCCTGGACCTCTCAGCAGCTTTCAATACCAATCCAATCCAGTTTATTGTATATGACTATAAGCCTTTACAGAGCAAAATCTAAAAATACATATTGCAAAACAAAAAAATTAAAATAAGCTAAAATATTCTCAGGTTTAAAAATCAACCATAGTATCATCTTCTGGGTCATCTCTTCAGGTTGGGGCTTGGGGGTACAGTTATATTGTGGCTCTGCTCCTACCTGGAGTATCATACTCAGGAGATGATTCTATCCCCTATGCTGTTTAACATCTACATAAATGGGATAGGTCATCTGTGGGTGTGAGCTGCGGTGCCATCAATATGCCGATGACACCCAGATCTACCTATCTTTTAAGTCAGCAGGCACCGGGGAGGCAGTGGATGCTCAGAACCGAGATTTGGAGGCTGTTCTGGACTGGATGGGGGCAAGCAAGCTAAACATAATCCAGAGAAGACAGAAGTGCTCTGGGTTGGTAACACTGATCATCTGAATACTGAGGTAAATCTGGTCTTGGATCACACTCCCTCTGAAAGCTAAAGTCTGCAGCTTGTGCAGGGAGGGCGTGTTTCTGGACTCGATGCTGTCATTGGAAGCACAAGTGGTGGCGGTGTGTGTAAGTGCTTATTACCAGCTACAGCTGGTATGCCAGCTGCAACCCTACTTGGAGAAATCAGTTCTGACCTCAGTCATTTATGCATTGGTAACATCCAGATTGGACTACAGCAATGTGTCCTACACGGGGCTGCCCCTGAAGATGGTTCAGAAGCTTCAGCTGGTCCAAAACACTGCTGCAAGGATGCTTATGGGCACATGTCATTTCGTGAGTGTTACATGCATCCTTCAACAGTTTCACTGGTTACCAGTCCATTTCTGGGTTAGATTCAAGGTAAGGGTCTTGACCTTTAAAGCACTACACAGCTTGTAATTCAGATTCAAGTCTATTTCCTTTAAATACTGATGAATCCGTACAAGTCGTAAAAGACAATGATAGAGGTAACCATTGCCATTATTTATTCAACTATTTTATATAGTTGTCAAGGGCATCAGAAGCTTCTATGCAAGGGTTGTTGTCAGCTTTTTCTTTTCTTTTTTGAAAAGGGAAGACATTTTTCCCACAACTTCACAACTCTCTCTTCTTGGCCTTTAATGCACCCTCTGCTTGGGGCTGGAGTACCTGTCGGACTGCATTCGCCCATATGAACCTGCCAGGGCCCTCAGCTTGGCATCTAAGGTCCTGCTCATAGCCCCGCCACTAACAGCGATCTGGTTCGCGAGAACTAGAGACAGAGCCTTATCAGATGTGGCCCCTCAGCTTTGGGACGCCTTCTCCAAAGAGCTTCGCCATGCTCCCTCCCCTCAGCGTTTTTAAATACAAAACTTTGAAAATAGACTTTAAAATGTTTTATCTTATATTTGGTAGGGGTTTTTTAGTTCAAAGTTTTTCACTTTTTATTAATAACTTTTAATTTGAAACTTTTACAAATCTGTAATTTAAAATAGTTTTAGCCAGGTCTTTTAATTTGTTTAATTTTATTAATCTTTTACTTTACATTGTATCTATTTTATTAGTCTTGTGACCCACCCCAAGCATCATCATTGTTATCATTATTCAATTCAGAGCTCTCTTTTCCTGCTGGCTATCAATTCCTAATGCCTACTTAAATGATGCTTATTGCTGAAGCTGCTCTCAGCCAGGGTAGCTAGCCAAGCAAACATGTGTTTGACAGCATTGAAATGCCCCCAAAACATGCTCCTAGAAACTCTAAATATATTGCACCTTACATTTTTCTTCATCCTGGGTGATAACAATCTGTTAAGATTTTGTACATGCTTTGAACCTTATGAGAGCCTGATTTCTTTGAAATAAATCAGTTTTATTTAAAACTGCAGTTAACTGCCTTGGATGTAATTAACTGCCTTGGATTTGATCCCTTGGTGCCCATGACGACTACAACTTAGTTTTGTGAGCTTTGAATTTTTTAAGAGAATCAACTGTGGCACAAGCATAGCTGGTTATGGGGCAGCCTGCCCATTAGGCAATCTGATGCAATAATCTCAGGTGGTGCCTTTGGAGATATTTCTGGAGGCAGCAGAATGCACCTCTGCTGTCCCTGCCACCGGGTGTCCGTGGCCCTGGGCTATTCCATGCCAGGCTTCTCACAGCTGCTGCTGGCTGTTTGCACAGCCTGCCCAGCCGCTCAGTTCTCGGCTGCTGAATGCTGCCTGTGCCTTTAAGCCAGCAGCAGTGGTGGTTGCGGCACTCTCACTTTCCCACTTCCACTGGCCCCCTTCCCTCCAAGCATCAGGAGGCAAAAAGAGACAGTGGAAGCCAAAGATGGAAAGAACTGCTGGTGGTTTAGAAAAACAGGCCAATCCCATCACCTGGTGAGGATGATGCAAGCTGGGCAGGGTCTCTTTCCTTTAGAGAAGCTTTCTTTTAGAGCAGGGGCATCAAACTGCCAGCCTGCAGGCAGGATCCAGCCTATGGAGCTCAGCAATCGAACCCTGGACAAGCCACTGCGTCTCTCTCTGGCACATTTCCCCTGCTGTTTGTTGGGTAAAAGAAATTTAAGAAGGGCTTTCCAGTCCCAGGCACCTCTGTTGGCCTCTTCAAGCCTTGCCAGGCTGCTGTCTCAGCAAAGCTTCTTGCAAAAGCTTCTTGCACAGCTCACTTGGCTGGCTGGCAGACACTTGCCAAGCATAGTGTACAGACTTGCAACAATGCTGTTAGGTTGGGCAGGCTGAGAGGTCAGTGACTGGCCCAAAGTCACCCAGTGGCATTAAAATACTCTCTAGCACAGAGGCATCAAGCTGAAGCTTCCTGTGGCTGTTTCCTTCCTCCACCTCACCATGCTTTGAAGCTTCCTGTGGCTGGATGCCACCATGTTTCCTCCCCGATGGGAAGGAGGGTTTCTGTAAAGAAGAGTAAATGGTGTGGGGCGGGAGGGAGGCTTCTGCTTTTCTGATCGGCAGATCATTGGTAAATATTTCTTTTAAAAATACAAACAACAAATTCAACCTTCCCCTGAGCATATTCTGATGTTAAAAGTAGTGCATCCAACCAGTTTAAATGGCAGGGCAAGGGAACGAGAAAGAGGGAAGAGAGAAGAAGAAAGTAAGAAAGTGAGAGGGTGGTGGAGAAGGAAGACAGAAGGCGGTGCGAGGCGAGTGTGAGGCAGGTGCGAGGCTGTATGTGCCCCACCAAGAGGTGCACTGGAATCAAATCCAGCCTACCACCCGATTTCAGTTTGATACCCGTGCTTTAGATAAACAATAGCCACATTTCCCAGGAGCTATTCATTTTCTCCTCATTTGCAACCATCTGGTTAATGGCCCAGCCGTTGTTTTTTTTTTTTTAAAAAATCCTCTGGTTCTGCAGGCATTCTGTATGGGGAACAGAACGGTGCTTCTGCTGTCTCTGTAGCATACTTGAATTAGTCAACTGAGCAAATGGATGCTATCCACAGCAGCCTCCATGGCCTTCTTTCTCCTTTTCAAATCCTGACTCTTTTTGCATCATGCTTCCTCTTTCATTCAGCTTTCAATGCACCCTTGAAGCACTATATCCACTTTCTGTCACCAAGTCCTCCTTTTCCTGTGTCTCCTTTCATTTTGCTACACCAAAAAGCAAGCTGCAAGGATCGATTATGTGCTGCTGTGAAGAACCCATTGGTTAATATGTGTTTATATAGTCTAGGACTTAGGAGGGTGAGCATGGCAACTGTTGCTAGGTCCTGGGATCAACAAGAAGAGTTCCATGGATCTCAGAACCTAGGAAGCAGAGTCAGGTGCAAGTTAACTGCCAAGGAAGAGGCTGGCAGAAAGGAACTCAGATTTTGAGATGGTAAACTGTTACTGACTGTGTTTTTAACTGTGTGTTTCTTGGAAAGGAACAACTATTGAAAAAATCAATAAATCTTCTTTATTTTTAAAATACTTGGACTTCCTCTATTGGAGTAACACCCCATGCTATTAAGGGCAATGAATATGATAAGAGAGGACTACTGAAGTTAAATGGTGGCAGCAAATACAGGAACCTTCACAGCTGCCATTCCCAAAGGAAAGCATCTATGCCATCATAATATAACAGCAACAACAATATGCTGACAGTGTGTTCTTATTTACTGCTTTGTCTCTCTCCCAATAAAGTTGTGGTAGAAACATGGTCTTCAGACTGCATAAAATGATGAAGTAACACAAACTATGAAAACTTCAGATGATCTTGGTAACTGTTATGGAGAAGCTATGCTGACTGCTGAACAGGGGATTGAGTTCCTGTGGTTCTACTGGACCTCTCAGAAGCTTTTGATATGACTGACCACGATACCCCTTCTGAACCCCAAAGCTGGTGCAGGGCTTGGGTGCTACATTTTGTGTTGGCCCCAGTTCTTCCCAGAACGTAGATACCACAAATTTGTTGTTGGAGACTTTTTTTCAACATTTCACAAGAGTTCTCTCTTCTCCCCTATGCATTTTAGCATCTATATAAAACTACTAGAGTAGAATGTATTTCTTTTTAATGCTGTTCCCCCATGCTGTTCAACATCTACATGAAACCACTAGGAGAGGTCATCCGGGGACTTGGACTGAGTGGTAAGCAATATGCAGATGACACTCATCTCTACCTCTCCTTGTCACCTGATCCTAGGGAGGCAGTGGATGTCCTGAATCGGGGGGCTGGAGGCCGTGATGGGCTGGATGTGGGCTAATAAACTGAGACTGAATCCGGACAAGACGGAGGCAATGTTGGTCAGTAGGAGAGCCAATCGGGATGAGGAGATGCTACCAGTTCTGGATGGGGTTGCACTACAAGGAGCATAGGGAACATAGGAAGCTGCCATATACTGAGTCAGACCATTGGTCTATCTAGCTCAGTATTGTCTACACAGACTGGCAGCAACTTCTCCAAGGTTGCAGGCAGGAATCTCTCTCAGCTCTATCTTGGCGAAGCCAGGGAGGGAACTTGGAACTTAGATGCTCTTCCCAGAGCAGCTCTATCCCCTGAGGGGAATATCTTACAGTGCTCACACATCAAGTCTCCCATTCATATGCAACCAGGGCAGACCCTACTTAGCTAAGGGGTCAAGTCATGCTTGCTACCACAAGACCAGCTCTCCTCTCAAGCAAGTATGCAGCTAAGGGGTATTACTGGACCCAGCTCTGCTTTTGGAAGCTCAGGTGGAGGCAGTGGCCAGCGGTGCCTTTGCCCAGCTTTGGCTAGTGCACCAGTTGTGTCAATTTCTCAGGAAAGCAGATCTGGCCACTATAACCCACACCTTATTCACATCACAGCTGGATTACTGTAACATGTGCTACATGTGGCTGCCCTTGAAGAATATTTGGAAACTGCAGTTCGGGCAAAATGTGGCAGCTAGAATTTTATCTGGAACTGCTCACTGGGATCAAATTACACCCATTTTGAAAGAGCTACATTGGCTGCCAATTTGTTTCCAGATCCAATTCAAGGTGATGGATTTGACCTTTAAAGCCCTCAACCGTTTGGGCCATGGATACCTGAGGGACCGTCTGCTCCCAAGAGTTGCTACCCACTTGACAAGGTCATCTGAAGGGGCTCTGCTCCAGGTGCCAACAATGAGGGAGGCTTCGCTGTCATGCATGTGGGACAGGACCTTCTCTGTTGCTGCCCCCAGACTCTGGCATGCTCTCCCAGTGGCTATTCACTCCTCGATCTCCATCATGGCTTTTAGAAAGCACGTGAAAACTTGGCTTTTTACCCAGGCTTTTATGTTATTGTCCACTCTGCTGTTTCTTTGCATTTTCTATGGTTATTTTATGCATGTATTTTAAAAATCTTTTCAGTTAGATCTCTGTTTTAATTTTTTGGCTTAATATTTTAATTGTCTAATTTTTATAGTCTTGTTATAATTTTCCAATGTGAACCGCCTTGGGATTGATTCCGCCTTGGGATTGTTTTAATGAAAGGTGGTATACAAATTTAACAATAAATAAAATTAAAAATAAATGCAGTAACTAAAATGCTGAATGCTTTTGTCACTGTATTCACTTAAGCGAAATGCAAATTCTTGGTTTCAACTGCTCTCCAGCTTACCCACTCTGTATTGTGTACATACAATAATTTCACCCAACACTAGAAGGATATGGAGAATTAAAATTAGCCTTAGTATATGTTAGTGGTTGCAGCCTAACTCCAATTATCATTTCATCTCAGAACCACCATCTTCTCACCCTATATAACCATACCTTTGAAATGTTTGGTGGCTATAAGCCACCTCTAGCCTCAGAGGCAAGATGCCTCTGAATACCAGTTGCAGGGGAACAACAGCAGGAGAGAGGGCATGCCCTCACCTCTTGTTTGTGGGCTTCCCAGAGGCATCTGGTGGGCTACTGTGTGAAACAGGATGCTGGACCAGATAGGCCTTGGGCCTGATCCAGCAGGGCCGTTCTTATGTTATTAACAAAGCAAGTTTGGCAAAGCATCCAAGATCAATTAAAGAAAATAGTTAACTCACAGAATACATGCCTGGACAAGAGTAGCACTGACTGGTTCACTTAAAGCAGCTGAAAGAGTTTCTAATAGTAACAGTACATCAGAAAGCAGGGAAGTAGTGTGATGTTCTTAGCTATGCCCAGCTGAGAAGGGGGAGACACAGTGTCAAAACAACCTTCAGGGAGCAGATCTGAAGCTACTCTTTACAGACTACAGCAGACAGTTTATCTGGCTCAAGACATCTTTGGCCAGTCTTTGGCAGATGAATATGCCCAAACGTTATCTAGCATGACAGAAACAGGCCAAGTGTAAAACAATAGGTGTCAGATCGTCGTACACTGTGCATCAGGGGGCTGAAGCCAGGGATGAAGTGGTAGAAGAGAATATTTATCTGGGGGTATTTGATTAATGTGAGGAAATATGAAAAGAGGGAAAGGAAATGCAGGATATGGATGTTAGAAGCACAAAAGACACCTCAACACGTCAGTAAGGTGGCCTTGCTATTGGGAATAAATATATCTGTTATGGAGGGATGTCTGCAATTCTGGCCCTGGATGATCAAGTCAGAAAGGCCATTCGTGCATCCCCTGAAGTGAATAAGAAAACATTTTATTATCGTGCTTCACAGTCTGTATGCAAGCATAGAGCTTTAAATCACATATCTGGAACTGTCAGGTTTTTGTCATAGGTCTTTTATTATGCCAACTGTTTTTAATATAGAAATTTTATGATTTTAGTTCAAGTTGTTTGATTGTTAACTGTTAGCTAATACCATGTCTAGAGGTAGCAGCAACCAATGATGTCTCTTGCTCCCTCATCTGTGTGTTGTTGTCAGAATATCAAGCTGGAAGGGACTCATTTCTGGTTGTTCAACCAAGCTGGGGCAAAAGCCAGGAAGTATGCATTATGAAACAATAGAAAGGTAATGCTGCTAAATACAAGCCAAAAATGAAATGAAGTGGTTGAATGAAACAAAATCCTTCAGATCAGGGAAAAGCAAAACAGTAAAGCTGTGACCTTATGCACTGTATTTGAGGATATCTTTTTGAACTCTGTGGAATTTATTTCTGAATATACCTGCCTAGGACTGCACTGTAAGCATTGCTTTATAGTAATATTTTTTCTACAAAAACACTGAACCTATTTAACACAATTATATCATGCACACTTGACTGGAAGGTGTTGAAGTTATGCATACATTAAAATAGTGAAAAATAGGCAATAGCCAATTTTTACACATCAGTGTATTTGCTCCCCTCCCATATCCACCACCTGTGTAGGCAAGTTATCATATGTACAGATAGCCTATAGTTTGCTTCAAACAGTATATTTTGTAGAATTCCATCCCAAGTAAAATATATATTATATGAAGTTAACTAAAGACTATCTGAGATATCTTGCCTACCCAGCAAGTGAATACAGAAGGGGACATGTATACTAATGTGTAGAAATTCATTAGTGGCTTTTGCAGGGGGTGGGGGCTATTTTCTGTGTGGAAGACAGCATGCTGCAGGAAATTAAGTCCCAAGTACAAAATACATGCCCACAGACTGGAATGATTTCAAGACAAGTTTATTAATCCAATCAACAGACTTCAATAAACGGAACTTCAATTCAATAAACGGAGGCTTCAATTTAAATCACTAAGACTAGTATAAATCACTGATGATCGGCATCATTTTTGATAAGTATTTCCTAGATAAACGTGCATATTTATTGCTTGATAACAAACATTAATTTGCAGCTGAATACAACTTTATAATATCCCTTAAATATTTAACATTTTCACAATTTTTAGAAAACAGTGATACATTGCTTATTGAATAGCTAACATTGCCTGCAACCCTATGCATACTTACTAGGATGTAAGTTCTGCTGAGGTCAATAAAACTTGCTTCTGAATAAGCATATTTAGAATAATACGATGGGCCTTTATGATTTGTGTGAACTGAAACTGCTAACTAAAGGTTAAAATACACATCAATCATGTTTTTGTTTCAAAACTTTGAGTTCTATTTGCTTTTTCTGCTTCATGCAAGGATACTGAACAAGACCATTTAATTTCAGACCAAGTTTCCAAACTTCTTGTTACTGTGAAGACCTGTATTTTTCTAGAAGATGTAAAGTGCACATTCAGAATGCTTGGTTAATATGCAGAAATATTTCAACTAACTGCAAAGCTGAGATTATTACAGCACATGAAATAAGATTATTCTTAGTATGGAATCATTAGTGTCTATGATGCTTTACAAAGTTAATGCAAACAAAAGATGAGTGCCTGAAATGAAGAGCTTACCATCTAAATTTAGACTAGAAGGCGGGGGGGGGGGGCGGGCGAATCAAACATAGAAGTACAATAAGTACATAAAACCATTTAAACTTGACAATAAAAAGTGAACAGTCCAACCAACCACTAACCTCCCCTCCTCCCCAAACAGAAAACCCCAAGTCATTGCTGAGTATTATAGTTATCAAGGAGTGAAAGAATCAACCTAACCCGAATGGCGAGGGAAGAGTGACTGGTTGGGTTCAGGAAGCACTGAGTATCTCATAGAGAGATGGGTGGTCCCAGTCATTTTAAAAGGAGTTGATTGCGAGACTGGTACTGTATGAATAAACCTTCCCTGGAGCCATATGGCAGTTGTAACTGTGATGGTTCCTGTACCCGCTGCCACAATTTATCTTCAATAGTCTTCTCATAATATCTACTGCCCTTGATAGTGGGAGAATGCTACAGGGATGGAATATTACACCAATAGAGAAAGTCCAACTCTTTTAAAAAATAGAGAGTATTTATTGTTTCAAAAACAAAAACAAATGATAAAACAAGTTTATCCTTTCCAAGCAACTCGCAACTCAAAGCACAATCACTAAGAGTATACTTTCATTCAGTCTGAGTCCCTCTGTGACAAAACGGGGGTTACTCTATGCTTTTCCAGGATCTACCCTCAGTAGAGAAATTGCCTTTGATCCCAGTCTAGGAGCATGTCACTCCTTCAAGTTAGGCTGCCACCAGCTGAAGACTGATCTAAAGCCACTGATCAGGCTTAGATATGGCTTCAACAACCTAGAACTTACAGGCACTTATACAGGCAGAGTCCACACAACCCAGCTCTAGACAACAATATATTATTCTGAAACTCAGGAGTGAATGATCTTATGAGGCACATGGGGAAGAGTTTTGCGAGTAAAGGTCCAGAACCTTTTAAATCAGACTGAAGCCACTTCTATGAACTTTATTAAAAAACAAGGGTTGCACACAGAATAAGGAATTGGCGGGGCGGGGATGTTGGTGGCGGGATAGGGGAAATGAAGTAAAGTAAGGAACACAGGAATTCAAAAGAAAATACAAAAGCATTAACTAACTGACTAGCACTGAGTAGGCAGGTCCTTGGCTGAGAGAGCATTAATCTCTACAGCTTTTCCCTTGGAATACCCTTTAACAGATGGGAAATGGTGATCATGGCCCCCTAGGTTTAAAGCCATTACAGAGGGAGTGAGCTGGGTCCAGGGGACTGTAGGTCTCACATCCGTCTATAGTTGAAAGAGTATTCTAATTTCTTCCTCTCCGGGTGGTGAGATGCAAAGTATCCCTATCTCCTGTGTCAGATAAGATTAGGGAATTGGTGAAGGGTGAATTTGTTAGACATTGTGGAGTGATGCTCTCGCTTCAAGATGACTGAGGACTGTATTTCATCACAACCTCTCTCCCAGCTTCTTCCTTGACAATTAACTTCCAACTACACCTCAGTACACCTCTATGGAACTCTTCCTGTCAATCTCAATACCTGGCAATAGTTGTCATGCTTAAGTCACTAATCCCCCTGACCAGGCAACACATAAATGATTCCTAACCTGTCAGTTCTTCGCAGTAACTATCAGCTGGTCAGAAACCTTCCCTTTGGCGGCAAGGTACTTGAGCAGAGAGAGTAGCAGTCCATTGCCATGCATTCCTGGATGCCACAGATTATGCAGATCCATTTAAATGTGGCTTCTGGTCCAGTTACAACATGGAATCAAGGTTGGCCACCCTGGATGATTACGTACAGCATGAGAAGGACAGGGGAGTGTGACACTATTGATTCTCTCAGATTTCTCAGCAGCTTTTGATACAATTGATCATGGTATCTTTTCGATCACTTGTCTGATGGAAATGGGAGTCACTATGCTCCAGTGGTTTTATTCCTATGGGATGGGAAGTTTCTACAAGGTGGTGCTGGGCAACTACTGCTCTATTTGTCTGCTGGGCAACTACTGCTACTGATACTTGGCCAAATTTGGCTGATGCTGCACTCCTCATTTAATGATCAGGTCAACAGTTCAGGGCTGCTAATAGATCCAGCTTTGCTTATCAACACCCAAGTGACATCCATAGCATGGACACCTTTCACTAGCTGGTGAGACACCTTGACATGCTTATCCATGCCCTGATAATGTCCTGTCTTCATTATCACCTCTACCAAGTATTTAGAAGTTCCAGGATATTTCAGAATATAGCAGCCAAGTGTTGTTACCAACCACTGTAGACTTGATTGATTGATTGATTGCTGTCAAGTTGGTGTCGACTTTTAGCAACCACATATATTCTCTCCAGGATGATCTGTCTTCAACTTGGCCTCTTATTTCACCAATTTGTTTCCAGGTAGAATTCAAAATGCTGGCTTTAACTTATAAATAATCTAGGCCAAGGATATTCACTGGACCACCTTCTCTTGTATGCGTATTTGTTTATTTCGGCCCAAGGCCAGCATACCTTCTTTTGTATGAACCTGCACAGCAGCTAGCTTCAGAACTTAAGCAGGTGACTAGCAAAGACAGCACCTTTTCTGTCTTTGCACCCCAAATGTAATGTTACTCAAGTGGTTGGACTGAATCAACAGATCATGTTACCACTGTTTCACATACTCCCTATTCTGTCCATTTTTTTTTTTTAAATTTACCCACCCCAAGATCTAGAATGGAAGCTGCTAGCTGCTTCTGGATGTGAAACTGACACTGATCATTATGAATGAATTATTGAACTAATGCTCATTTTGTTGCCATGAGTCTGGCCACACATGGGAAGGTGGGCGGGTGGGTGAGAGGGAAAGGGAGAGAGAGACCGAAGGATTAGTTGTTGGTCTCTATTTGATCTCTGTTAATCCTGGAGACATTTGTTTCATCCTTTACATAGGGAAGGTCACTAGAACAAGCAGAGGTGACACCTAGGTAATTTTGGAGCCTGGACCTAAAGGCCTTTGGAACCCCCACCCCGCAGTAGCCCCTGCTGCAAGTTAAGCGTCATTTTTTAACACGTAGGTTCTTGAGGGCACAAACCACACCATCCAAGGCAGACTAAGGAGGATTTGGGGCCCCCCAGGGGGTGTGGAGGCCCTGGACCTTGACCCTGAAGTCCAGGGGTAAGAGCGCCTCCGAGAACCATTGAGCACTGAAGATAAAGAAATTTTGTGTGATTGTATAGCTTCTTCAAAAATCTACAAAAATGCTCGATATACAGGAAATACCACGAAATAACCAGAACAAAAATAATGTCAACATAAAAATAAAGGCAGTTGAATCAGTGTGCCCTCTAATTTTTTTCATCTGTGTGCAGAATGACTTTTGCTTGGGGTGGCAATATCAAGGCAGTGTGCATGCACATGCATTCAGAATGTGGCCTTCCTGATTCAACTAGAGTGAGATCTAAAATTAACCGTGCGGACTTAAAAAAAAAAAAAAGTACGTGCACTTGCACATGTTCACGCCTTAGAGGGAACACTGAGTTGAATGGTGCTGCATACATTATTATGGGTAGTCAACAATAGATAACCAGGTGATTTTTGTTCAAGGGAAGATATATAACCTAAATGCCAAAATAAATATAAATGATACTAATCAAACGCAGAAAAATAGTTTTGTAATTCAGATTCAAGTCTATTTCCTTTAAATACTGATGAATCCGTACAAGTCGTAAAAGACAATGATAGAGGTAACCATTGCCATTATTTATTCAACTATTTTATATAGTTGTCAAGGGCATCAGAAGCTTCTATGCAAGGGTTGTTGTCAGCTTTTTCTTTTCTTTTTTGAAAAGGGAAGACATTTTTTCCACAACTTCACAACTCTCTCTTCTTGGCCTTTAATGCACCCTCTGTCTACACAAGTGGTTTTGAACTTGGAAATATACAAATGTTGTGCCCCTTGGCCATCACTATCCTGCTGGAGTGTTTGGGATTGTAGCTCTCTTTTGATTCAATGCTAGAGGCAGCAAAAACTAGAAAACCCATGTCCCCTGGCAAGAAATGATACTTCTGAGCATGATGTTCAAGATTGAGCTAAGGAAGGTCCCACACCCCAGTTCCAAGAGCTTCTATCATTTATTATACCATTCCTACTGTATTCAAAGCCAATGGCACTGTCTTTCCATACTATCGCCCATGATATCCTTCTAGGACAATTCTGTGGATGGAAATTGGAATGCACTACTCTCCAGAGGTTTCATTTCTATCAGACAGATAGAAGAAAATAGTCCCCCAGAACTATGAAATGGTTCTGGGGGACTACTGCTACTAGAGCATTTATGCTATGGAGTTCTGCAGGGTTTCATAATGTCTCCTATAACACGTACCTGGAACAACTCTAGAAAGTCATTCTACTACAGAAAGTAATTAAGAAATTCAAGTAATATGTCTTTATGATGTGGATGTTGCTCAGCTCTAGTTCTCATTTTCAGTAAATCAGACTAAGGCTATGGACTTTCTGAATAGGTTTCTAGAATTAGCAATGGGCTGTATAGAGGGTCAATACTTTATAGTTCAATCTAGATAAGATCAAGGTACTATTTGTTGCTGTCATTAGTTGACCAAAGATTTGGGATTTGGCCAGTTCTGGGTGGTGGTGCATTCCTCCCAAAGGATGAAGGTCACATCTTGTGGGTGTTATTAGATCTAGTCCTGGAAACTGATGCCATGACAGAAAGGTCCCGTTAAGGAAAAAATATTATCTGTCTACTGCTATACATGCCCTAGTAACATCCACATTATATTACTAAAATGCACTGCAAGTAGGACCACATAAAACACTGTTTGGAAACTCCAACTGGTTTAGAGTACAGCTATGAAACTTTTATCTGGGACAAATAGGATTGAACCTATCTCACCAGTACTTAAGTAACTTCACAGGCTACCACTGTGTCTTGCAACACAATTCGAAATGCTGTTTTTGAGCAGCACCCTAACCATCTGAGACCAAGGTACATGAAAGACTTTTTCCTTTCATAAGAGCATGCACAGTTGTTAGGATCTTCATTAGGAGTCAGGGTTTGGATGTTCCCACATGACGTAGGGGCATCCAAAAGTGGGAGGAGAGGTAGGGAGAGTGCCTAATGGGGATACAGAGTCCTTTTTGATAGTACCTTGTTTGTGAACTCCTTCCCCATATCCATTCAACTGATGTCTACTTTGACATCTTTTAGATCCCACATAAAAACTATTTTGTTTATATGAGAACTTAAAGGCACTTTCTGAAACTTATTAATTTAATGTTGCTGCTGCTTTTAAATTTGTTGTGCTTGTGTCCTGTTGTGTGTTAATATTTGATAGTATTTATTTGTAAATATGTAAGCTGCATGGAGGTCTATAGTGGAAAGGTTCAGAGTACACATAAGATAGAAATGCTTTAAATACATAAAATAAAGTTCAGCATTTTCCACCTTTTCATTTTTATCTTTTTGTCTGCTTCCCCCTCTAACTAGCTGCTCACTGCCCATTTAATCTTCCCTACATTGGGAGGCACATTATATAGCTAGCAGCTTATGGCTTAATTTTAAAATCCATTTTCCTTCCTATAAAGGAAATAATTGAGTGCCCTAATTTTCTTTTCTAGCATCCACAACTCCCTCAAAGTACTGGAACACAATTTGCAGCTGAAAAAGGTCCTTCAGGGAGAACTCAGTTTAAACATCCATTAGGTGTTGCTTACTTATTACTCCATGCTTTCTAGAGGACGACTCCAGTGTGCCAGCACTTTTAAAAATGTGCTTTATTAGCTCCCTCCCACTACACCTAATTGCTACCAAACTCTTTACAGCAGTTGACCAGAATTGTATATTCTTGTAATTTCTGCTTAGGTGTATACTGCTTAAAGCAGTCTTTAATGACACTAAAAAGCACAATCCATATAAAACAACTATTTCCCATTCAGTTATCACTATATTAATTTGCCTTTCATTAATGAGCATCAAGTCAATTTCAAACCAACGAGGCTTGCTAATGAAACAGTGCATATTGCACGAGATCTATGGAGATTGCATTCTGAGAGACCCATTTGCTGCTGGTGGCCACTGCAATAATCAGAAGGCATTGTTTCTTCAGCACCATTTAGTTATTTCTATACTAAGGCTACCCTAGAGTAATGGCAGGAAGCTTTTCTTCCCACTCCTTTCCTTCATTATGCTGCCATGTCGCACAAGCAAGGTGGAGAAGTGTGAGGAGTATTTCAGCTCAGCGCTAGTGAATTCAGGCAACAATCCAGCATTTTCTCCTTTTTAACCCAGGGGGCTACTTACTGCAATGGCAGCCAGTCTCTGGCAAGCACAGATGAGATTGTTACACAGACACACAGCAACATCTGCCAAGACTGAATCACTTTTGAATGTTTCAGTGTCTATTGTATATCAAGGGGTCAAAAAACAAACCCACCGACATTTGAAAAGATAAGCACTAGAACTGACAGCTGATCAGCCGGGTGGCACCACAGTGGGATGGAAGCCAACGTTTCATAGCAGCACCAGGAAAAAGATTGCGTCACTTACCCTGGCAGATGGCAGACTACATGCTTCCAGTGCAGTCTCCACCCGTTTTCTGTCTGCGGAGAACAAGCGATAAATGCTGGAAAGTGGAAAAGCAAAAAGGAAAGTAAATACCTACACTGGAAATTCAGAGTACTGGATTTGTCCTGTTATGGCCTAGTGGTCTTGGATCGGGATATCTTAAAGACTGCCATCTCACATATGAGCCTTTCCAGCTGTGTGTCCTGGATTAGACACCCTATTCCGAGTGCCCCTTTCTCATTGGGAGGTGACTATGGACAAGACCTTCTCCATGGTGGTAGGAGAAGTTGTGGAATTCCCTCTCCCATTCCTTCCACCTTTTAGTCACAGAATAAATAGGTTTGTATTTAGTTGAGCATTTGGGTAGGGAAGGTATAGTCTTTTCGGTTACCCTTGGCTGCTGTTTTGTAACAATGGTTTTGTTAGATTGTTTCATTTGTGGCAAGCTATTTTTGTTAGCTGCCTCAAATACATCTGGTAGAGTGGTGGAGTATAAATTGTATAAATAAATACAGTAAAAAGAGTACAACATTGCATCATATGCAATGTAACTTAGAAGTTCCTGCGTATTTGAAAGTTTTCAAATCCAAAGCCAGAACAGGCAACAGCAGTCAAGTAACTGAAGAAGGGAGGAGGAAGCAATCATTTTGGCTGGAACTGTGTCAGCCCTGAGAATCACATTTGCACTATAGGCTGCTGATCATTTTACACCATCACATGTACGGCACTGGCCTCTTCTAGCGCTATGAGTGGGAAGAGTGAAGGGAGGATAAAGCTTTTGGGTATGTCGGAGCTGGAGCAGGATTTTCAGGGGTGCTCTAGGACAGGGATTCTCAATGTTGGGTCCTCAGATATTATTGGACTTCAACTCCCATAATCCCCAGCCTCAGTGGCCTTTGGTTGGGGGTTATGGGAGTTGCGTTCCAATAACATCTGGGGATCCAACTTTGAAAATCCCTGCTCTAGGATGCTGTATTCATGTAAATCATCTTTTTTCTTTAGATATCTGAATGTGGCTTTAATGTTCTCACATCATATCTACAACCATGTCAGCAGTATACACAGTTCTGGTCCAAACTTAAGAACGTAAGAACAGCCCTGCTGGATCAGGCCCAAGGCCTATCTAGTCCATCATCCTGTTTCACATAATGGCCCACCAGATGCCTCTGGGAAGCCCACAGGCAAGAACTGAGGGCATGTCCTCTCTCTTGCTGTTACTCCCCTGCAGAGCTATCTTGCCTCTGAGGCTGGAGGTGGTAGCCTCAGACCAGTAGCCATTGATAGTCTTGTCCTCCATGAATTCATCTAAGCCCTTCTTAAAGACATCCAGGATTGTGGCTGTCATCAAATCTTGAGGCAGAGAATTCCATAGATTAATTATGCTGTGTGAACTATGTATAACTGTGTGAAAAAGTTCTTCCTTTTGTTGGTCCTAAATTTCCTGGCCATTCAGTTTCATCGGATGATCCTGGTTCTAGTGTGAGAGAGGAGAGAGAAAAAATCTCTGTCCACTCTACTGCATGCATAATTTTATATACCTCTATCATGTATTCTCATAGTCACTTCTCATCCAAACTAAAAAGCCTCAGATGCTATAAACCTTGCCTCATAAGGAAGGTGCCCCAGGCCCCTGATCATCTTGATTGCCCTCTTCTGCACCTTTTCAAGTTCTACAATGTCCTTCTTAAGATACAGTGACCAGAACTGTATATAGCAGTCCAAACGTAGCCCCACCATAAATTTGTATAAGGGCATTGTAATATTAGAATTTTTATTTTTAATTCCCTTCCTAATGATTCCCAGCATGGAATTAGCCATTTTCACAGCTGTTGCACACTGAATCAACACTTTCAACTAGCCCAAGATCTATCTCCTGGTTAGTCAACAGCTCAGACTCCATCAGTGTCTATGTGAAGTTGCGATTTTTTTGCCCCAATATGCATCACTTTACACTTGCTTACATTGAACCACATTTGCAGTTTGCCTCTATGCTATATTAACATGAACCCAGGTGCCATTAGACTGGCAATTAGACTGGTACCTAAGTGTGTACCTAACTGAATAATCATACTCAGCAAGTCTATGCACTCTCATAGCATCAAGAGAGATTTTGTTTTCATGGAGAATACAAAGAGCATTCCAAATAGCTTACCATACCTTAATTACATAGATTCTTAGTTCTCACCCACTTGATCAAACAGTGTCTGGGCTGTCCCACTAACAGATGTCAAGGATCTTGCTTAGCTTTCTTCAGAACATGAGAGTTTTCTACGTGAAGGGGATTTTTAAAGAAAGGACCATTCAGTCATGGGAGTCCAGACAGGTAACTCAGCTCAATGAGAAGTAGGCCAGAGTGAAGGGACTGTAGAATCAACTTTCATGGGCTGCTTATATGTTTAAGTGCCACCAGATCACACCAGTCCACAAAGTTTAATGGCAGGAGGAGCTTCTAAAAAATCAACACAGTAAAGGGAGAAACAACTTACTTCTTCAAAGGTATACGTCCCTCGGTAGTGACTTGCAGTTTGAGTTTTGTGTATCTAGAGAGAGAGAAATGTGCTCATCAAAAATCATTGCATCATTAGAAGAACTTGTGCAACTATGGTATTAAAACTTGTTTTGGTATTCACAGTATTGATAATAAAATATCCCTTAACTGTGTTCTTTTGAAGAAGCAAAGTATAATCTCTCAAGCCCCACTATTTCCAAGAAAAGCTCAATGTCTTGAATCCTCAAGCAAGTTATCTTTACTTATAATGTCATCTCCAAGTGCAGATTTTTGAGAGAGCTCTCAAGTCCCCTTAGGGAGGTAAATCAAATATTTTGCCAAGATGGATTTGTTCTATTGCATTCTCCCAACTGCACACAGTGCATACTAAATACTGATGGCTTGGAAAAGGACTTGTATACAGACTTTCTTTAGCTATATGTGGAAAGGATTTGCTGAAGTGAGCCACCTGCATCAGTGGCAACCTTTAGACATTCTCCAAGCTTCATGGGGGACTCTTATCCATGAGTAGCTCCCATGCAGTAGGGAGAACATTCAAGTAATCCCTCCTTTTGGCAAGGGCTACTCACATGGGTCTTCTTGCAAAATCAGTACCACAATGTGTGCATACACACATCTAGTGGGAACTACACATGCTAGCAGCCCCCATCCATGTGTTTTGGTAATTTAAACATTCTCCCTGTATGCAGAAGATACTCAAGGATAGGCTGTCTCTATGGATCAGAGAGAATATCTAAAGTTGTGAAGCCTGATGGATTATTCACATCTTCTCATTTTGGTAAAGTGCTGGCACTGGATGTAGAATTCATCTGTGTATTGGTCAAGAGCACAAAGGTGGCAATGCTTATAATTGGCAGTGATGGGGAACATACCCCTGCAAATCTAGAAGCCCAGTAGATTGTGAGGAAGCAACCAGCTGCTTCCCCTTTCAGTGCTGCCTTGGGTGAGAGGCCAGGTGGGTGCTGTTGGTTCCTTCTGCTGTTACCTGCGTGCTCCTGCTTCCCCTTTGGGGCAGATGCCTCTGTGTAACATCTGTGGGGAGTGTGTGCAGGACTGGGACCGGCTCCTGAGAACAGTTCTTGGGGTCACCTGCCCAGTTCTGGGCCTTTATAGGAGTGCTGCCTGTGGCGACCCCTTTTGGGGGAGCCACTTCAGGGAACAATGAGGGTGGGGGCCAGACTGTTTGGCCCAAGGTCCCTTGTGGGTTGGAAAAGGTGGGTGGGTATTTTAACTCAGGTTTCCCCCCCTGAAATCCTGGATGAGTTGAGTTAATATGTCTGGGTCTGTCTGGAGATGGGGAAACGGGTGTATCCAGTGGTGGTGGGGAATAAAAGAAGTAATGTTGACTGGGGAAATCAGAAACTTTGCCATTGCAGGGGAAGGAAATCAGAAACTTAATTGCTATCTCCCCTTCTGGCTGTCCTGTCAGCTCTTTGACCTTAGAAAATAATGCTATCCTCCTACAGAACCTCGTCATGCTCCTTTGTAATGCCAGGTCATTCCAGAATAAACCTGAAATCATCCATGATTCGATACTGAATGAAGGAGCAGACCTGGTATGTATTACAGAGACTTGGTTAGGGGAGCCTGGTGGCCCAGTCTGGTCCCAGCTTCTTTCTCCAGGGTACTCTGTTGAGGAGCAGGGGAGGAAAGGTGGAGTGGCTGTGGTCTATAAGAACAATATCTCCCTGACCAGGATCCCTGTCAAAGTGTCTGACCATATTGAATGTGTGTACCTAAGTTTGGGGACCAGGGATAAACTGGGACTTCTGTTGGTGTACTGATTGTCCTGCTGCCTGACAGAGTCCCTAACTGAGCTGACAGACTTGGTCTCAGGCTTGGCATTGGAGTCTCTCAGGCTTGTGGTGCTGGGGGACTTCAATGTTCACTTTGGGAACAATCTGTCCGGAGTGGCTCAGGAGTTCTTAGCAGCCATGACAACTATGGGCCTATTCCAGGTGGTCTCGGGATTGACGCATATTGCTGGTCATACTCTTGATCTGGTCTTTCACTCTGATCGGGGTGGTATTCCATTGGTGGGGACCCCTGTGATTTCCCCTTTTGTCATGGATGGACCGCCATCTGGTTAAGGTTGGACTCATGACCATCAACTCCGCAGGGGCGGAGGGCCCGTTAGGATGGTCCACCCGAGAAGGTTATTGGATCTAATTGGATTCCAAGAAGCCTTGGAGGAATTTAGTGTTGGCTCTGATGGTGACCCTGCTGACACTCTGGTGGAGAACTGGAATAATCAATTCACCAGGGCATTGGACATGATAGCTCCTAAGCGTTCTCTCTGACCTGCTTCGAAACTGGCCCCTTGGTATATGGAAGAACTACGGGGGCTGAAGCAGCGAGGCAGATGACTAGAGCGCAAGTGGAGGAAGACTCAACTCAAATCTGACAGATTATTACATAGAGATCACAATTGTCCCTGCTTACTAAATTGGACCCCTATGCCCTTGCTATCCAACTTAATATTGGGAGCTTTAAATTGATATTGATTAATATCTATAAACTGCCAGTGAGTTCAAGAACACAGGTGACAGAGACATGGGCTAAAGTGGAAACCTTTATTGCAGACATATTAATAGTGCATCATGATTCCCATCTGATTATTGCTGGTGATTTTAATGCCCAGTTGGGGAAGAATGATGAGGCAGTTTTTGCAAAATATCATTCCTATCCGGCAATGCCACCCTCCCCTTCTCCCCATTTATAAGGCAGTTGAAGGATGCTATAATTAACTTCTCAGGTCTGAATTTATTATCAACTCTCCATAAATTGGATCTACACTTGCGCAATGGTGCGATGCAACCGGACTATCCGGCAAAGTATATGCACTGGACGGGTCCAAATCCTTCAATAATTGACTATGTTGCTGTAACAAGAAATTTAGCACCATGGGTGGAGTACTTTCAAGTGATACCCCACCCGGAAAGTGACCATTTTCCATTACTGTTGAACATAACATTAAGAGGGAGAATTTCTTCAGACTGTGAACAGGCTTTAGGTATACCAAAGGGAAATGCCCTACAAAGGGCGAAATGGACAGTTGGGCAGGCTGCACGCCTCACTGATTTACTTAACTCCTCAAAAGCCCAGTACTTACGGGATGTTATTATTCAAGGGATATCCATGCCCGATGGAAACTGCTTCCTAGATCATTATGATAGTCTCTTAATGTTAATACATCTAATGCTCATTAACACTATTCCAAAAACTGGACGGAAAGCTTTTCCCCGTCCCTGGTTTGATAGAGATTGCTGAGAGGCGAAAGGTATGTTAATAAAGGCACTTGATAGATATACGGATGATACAACTAAGTTCAATGTACAGGGTCTATTAATAATGAGGAGGCAATATAAGAGGCTGTTAAAACAAAAGAAATCTCAATGGATGATACAGGGAGGGAAGGAGTTACAGTGAGGGAAATAAGTATTTGATCCCCTGCTGATTTTGTCCGTTTGCTCTCTGACACAGAAATGACCAGGCTATAATTGGAATGGTAGGTTTATTGTAGCTGTGAGAGACAGAATAACAACAAACAAACCCTCAAAAGCCCAGTGCCCAAAAGTCAGCGATGGATTTGCATTGTAGTGAGGGAAATAAGTATTCGATCCCCTATCAACCAGCAAGATTTCAGGCTCCCAGGTGTCTTTTCACTATATGCAGGTAACGAGCTGAGATGAGGAACACCCTCTGTAAGGGAGTGCTCCTAATCCCAGCTTGTTACAGTACCTGTATAAAAGACACCTGTCCATAGAAGCAAGCAATCACTCAGCTTCCAAACTCACCACCATGCCCAAGACCAAAGAGCTGTCAAAGGATGTCAGGGACAAGGTTGTAGACCTGCACAAGGCTGGACTGGGCTACAAGACTATCGGCAAGCAGCTTGGTGAGAAGGTGACTACAGTTGGCACGATAACTCGCAAATGGAAGAAACACAAAATAACTGTCAATCTCCCTCGGTCTGGGGCTCCATGCAAGATCTCACCTCGTGGAGTTGCAATGATCATGAGAACGGTGACAAAGCAGCCCAGAACTACACGGGGGGAACTTGTCAATGATCTCAGGGCAGCTGGAACCATAGTCACCAAGAAAACAATTGGTAACACACTACGCCGTGAAGGACTGAAATCTTGCAGTGCCCGCAAGGTCCCCCTGCTCAAGGCAGTACATGTACAGGCCCGTCTGCAGTTTGCCAATGCACATTTGAATGATCCAGAGGAGAACTGGGCGAAAGTGTTATGGTCAGATGAGACCAAAATCGAGCTCTTTGGCATCAACTCAACTTGCCATGTGTGGAGGAGGAGGAATGCTGCCTATGAGTCCAAGAACACCATCCCCACCGTCAAACATGGAGGTGGACACATTATGCTTTGGGGGTGTTTTTCTGCTAAGGGGACAGGACACCTTCACCGCATCGAAGGGACAATGGACGGGACCATGTACCGTCAGATCTTGGGTGAGCACCTCCTTCCCTCAGCCAGGGCATTGAGAATGGGTCATGGATGGGTATTCCAGCATGACAATGACCCAAAACACTCAGCCGAGGCAACAAAGGAGTGGCTCAAGAAGAAGCACATGAAGGTCCTGGAGTGGCCCAGCCAGTCTCCAGACCTTAATCCCATAGAAAATCTGTGGAGGGAGCTGAAGGTTCGGGTTGCCAAACATCAGCCTCGAAACCTTTCTGACTTGGAGAGGATCTGCAAAGAGGACATCCCTCCTGGGTTGTGTGCAAACCTGGTGGCCAACTACAAGAAACGTCTGACCTCTGTGATTGCCAACAAGGGTTTTGCCACCAAGTACTAAGACATCTTTTGTGAAGGGATCGAATACTTATTTCCCTCACTACAATGCAAATCCATCGCTGACTTTTGGGCACTGGGCTTTTGAGGGTTTGTTTGTTGTTATTCTGTCTCTCACAGCTACAATAAACCTACCATTCCAATTATAGCCTGGCCATTTCTGTGTCAGAGGGCAAACGGACAAAATCAGCAGGGGATCAAATACTTATTTCCTTCACTGTAATAGAAGCGGCCAAAATGAAAAATCAAAGCACCTTTTGGTGCTTCGTAGCACCTTTATTAGGAAGGGCTCCCACTTTACCTGATTGTATAATTCCAGCTGATAAATGGGAACACCATTTTTAAGAAATGTACAGACAAAATGATGCCATAATGGTGAATGTTGAGGCATATACAACTGACCCCCCAAGATGGGGCCCGGTCTCCTGCTCGGAAGTAGAAGGTCTTGTAAGACAATTTTAAAAGGGCAGAGCCCTGGAATTGATTATATTACTATAGAGATGATTCTGTCTAACTTAGACTGGGAGTTCTAGTTTTAGCCTCACTGTTCACATATATCAATCATACAGCAAAAATTCCACCCTACTGGGGAGTGGCAATAATAGTCCCAATATATAAAAAAGGTAGATGGAGTGATCCTGCAAATTATAGGCCTATAAGCTGGTCTTGTGGTAGCAAGCATGACTTGTCCCCATAGCTAAGCAGGGTCTGCCATGGTTGCATATGAATGGGAGACTTGATGTGTGAGCACTGCAAGATATTCCCCTCAGGGGATGAAGCCGCTCTTGGAGAAGCCGCTGCCAATCTGTGTCGACAATACTGAGCAAGATAGACCAATGGTCTGACTCAGTATATGGCAGTTTCCTATGTTCCTAAGTCTCCTGAGTGTGATTAGTAAAAATATATGCTAAGCACTTAGCGATTAAGCTGATGGACTGGATTGAGGATAAGAACATTCTTGCAGTAGAACAGGCTGGCTTCCGAGCAGCTCGCTCTACTATGAAACATGCTCTGACCCTCCATTATCTTGTTAAAAAATATACGGCTAATTTGGGTGCTGCGCTTTATATTGAATTCATAGACCTGGAATCGGCATTTGATTTCATCTCAAGAGACAGGCTCTGACAAAAACTAATAGATTTGGAAACTGATAAGAGATTACTACTATTAATATATAAGCTATATGAAAAGTCTCGATTGCAGGTCCGTTGTAATCAGTATGGTTATTTATCGTCAGATGTTCCAACTAGAAAAAGAGTAAGGCAGGGTTGCATTTTGGCACCTACTTTATTTAACATCTATATCAACTCTGTGGTGAGCTGTTTATCCGGCATGTCTATGCACCCACCAAGATTGGCACAGAAACATATTGCAGTTCTGCTTTATGCAGACGATATGATCCTTTTATCCCAGACGCCCATGGGACTACGTCGAGCATTGGCACAATTAAGTTTATTTTGTAACAGAGAGATGATATAGGTAAACTACCAAAAGACAAAAGTTTTAGTGTTTGCTTAATGGCCGAAGAGATATACTTGGCACATGAACAGGAATACAACTGAACAAGTTCAATCTTATAAATACTCAGGCGTTGTATTCCATTCATCTGGTTCCCGTATTGTGCATCATATTATTCAGAGCGCCCAATTATCAATGAATCTAATAAAATCATTTCATTTCTCACTGGGAGCTTCGTACATCCCTGTTGCAATAAAACTTCTATAGGCCAAAGTGCGTCCTCAGATTATGTATGGTGCACAATTGGGCCCATTTAGTAATTTTGCTCCGCTAGATACACTTCAAACTAAGTTCATAAGAACTATACTACAGTTGCCGTGCTGTGTTGCAAATACTGTCATTAGAAGGAAGGTGGGTCTGCTTAGATTCAAATCATGTTATTGGAAATCTATTATAATTTACTGGTTAAAATTGGTATTCACAAAAGTCAGCTTAGTACATTTAATTCTGGAAGACTCTTTTAAATCCAAATGGAAATTGGCAATTACAAAAAAATTACTATTATATGGATTCTCTCAAGATGATCTTATTAGATTAGGTTTCAATCAAGCTAGAAGAACAATTGTGCAATGTATCCATGACGTGGAGTTGCAGATGGAACATGCAAAGTTATCGAGTAACATTTACATAGGAAGTCAGAGCATCGAGCTCAAGCCTGCTACATATTTAAGTAGCATCCTAATTCCAAAGTTTAGACGAGCTCTAACATTTGCCCGTGTAAATGCTCTCCTGACAGCTGTGCTCCATGGGAGATTCCAGCGTATACCATATGCATCAAGATTATGCCCTTGTGGATCTGGTAATGTTGAAACAACTGCTCATGTTCTTCTTTATTGTGATTATTACAGAGACATAAGACACCAACTAATTGTCCCACTTTTGATTAATTTTCCAGGTCATGGAGATGATTTTTATTTAAACTATTTGCTCACTAATCCTAATTCGGACGTTATTCATATTGTGGCCAAATATTGTTATACAAGCCGACCCCGCACAGAGCATCTGTTCGCTCTTTGGGGCCGGCTACTTCTCTCTCTCTCCACCCCCCATCTCCAGCAGGGCCGAGTGCGGCTGCTGCCAGCCGCCGCCTCGCCTCCGCGGCCTGGCCAGGCCCACCAGCCTCTGCCTCGCCTCTGCGGCCTGGCTAGGCCCACCAGCTGCCACCTCGCCTCCGCGGCCTGGCCGGGCCCGCCAGCCGCAACCTCGCCTCCGCGTCCGGGCCAGGCCAGGCCCGCCACCGTCTGCCCAGCCAGTCAATTCTCCTGGGTGCACCTTACCCAATCAGGTGCCCCCGCAGCCCAGCCAATCAGCTGGGCTGCCGGGACGCACGTTCAAAAGGCACACCCAGGAGAATTATATATATAGATAATATGCCAAATGTGTATAAATGTAGTCTGATTTTATATTATTATTTTCTTATTTGTTTTATATTGTTGTATTGCTAGTCTACGACCGAAATAAAGTTTTACTTACTTTACACAGAGAGCATCTGAAGATCTATGCTCAGGCGATATATGCGGCAAAGAAGCAATTCTTTTCCTCCCGTATCACATCTGCAAGTTCACATCCGGCGGATTTGTTCAGGGTCGTGAAGGGGCTAATGTGCGCCCCTTCCTCCTTGAATCAGTACTTAGAACCAACAATTACTCGCTGTGACATTTTTAATGAGTTATTTGTGGACAGAATCTCTCATATTTGGGCCAACTTGGATTCAAACTCCACAATTGTTACAGAGTCTGAGGTGTCCAGCAGCTCCTCTTATGTGATGACCTTTGATCAGTTTCAGTTTGTGACTCCTGAGGGTGTGGACAGGTTGCTTGGAATGGTGCAACCTACCACCTGCCCTCTTGATCCTTGCCCAACATGGCTTATACTATCTGGCAGGGAGGCTGTTGTGGAGAGCCTGGTAGATATTATAAATGCTTCTCTGAGGGACAGCAGGATGCCTCCCTGTCTTAAGGAGGCAATCATTAGATTGCTTCTGAAGAAGCCTGCCTTTATCCCTCAGAGTTAAATAATTATAGGCCTGTCTCCAACCTTCCATGGTTGGGCAAAGTGATTGAGAAGGTGGTGGCCTCCCAGTTCCCAGATGTCTTGGAGGAAACTGATTATCTAGACCCATTTCAGACTGGCTTTAGGGCGGGCTATGGGGTGTAGACTACTTTCGTTGGCCTGATGGATGATCTCTGCTTGGGAATTGACAGAGGGAATGTGACTCTGTTGGTCCTTTTGGATCTTTCGGCAGCTTTCAATACTATTGGCCATAGTATCCTTCTGGAATGTCTGAGGGAATTGTGGGGGGAGGCACTTCTTTGCATTGGTTCCGCTCCTACCTCACTGGCAGATTCCAGATGGTGTCTCTTGGAAACTGTTGTTCTTCAAAATCTGAACTTTCCTATGGTGTCCCTCTGGGCTCCGTATTGTCTCTGATGTTGTTTAACATCTACATGAAAGCGCTGGGAGAGATCATCAGAGGATTTGGTGCAGGCTGTTTTCAGTATACTGATGACACCCAAATCTATTTCTCCATGTCCATCTCAGAGTAACATCTGAGATGGAAAGGGTTCAATCAATTTTCCTTAGGGCTATTTTTGGGGTACCCAGATGTGTGCCTTATTCAGCGCTATGTTTAGAGTCAGGATCCCTTACTATTTCCTCAAAAGCATGAGAGCTTACCTTTATTAAATGGATCAAACTTTGCTTGGAATATCAGGAGCCCTCCTACTTTTGGTTCTTATGGAGGGACTCTTTCCCTAGCCCTTGGCTGTCACACATCAACAATAAAATACTGCAAATGGGTCTATCTCCTTCTGAAATTCTACTTAAGGGAATTGAGAAGGCAAAGGATATACTCTTACGACGTCTCCATGACATTGAGCATCAGAATCTTGCTTCTTGGGGAAACAGGACCTGTTCTCCTTTATTTTTGGGGATCATGCCCCCTTTGGGGAATAGAGGTGCCAGTTATCTAGCTTCCCTACACTTTTTAAAGTTTAGGATAGCATTTACTAGGGCCCGTATGAATGTGCTGCCCTCAGCCCTTTTGGAAAAAAGATTTGATAAGGGATTGCCAGACTCTGGCTTATGCCCTTGTGGTGCAGGCCTCCCTGAAATGGTTTCACATGTATTGCTATATTGCTCTCTTTACTGTGATACCAGGAAAAAACTTATATCCCCTTTGCTAGAGCAATTTCCAGGAAGAGCCAACCCCTTTTACTTGTACCTCTGCCTTGAGGACCAAAATAATGAGATCACTAAAGTGGTGGTGAAATTCTTCTATGTTACTATTAGATTAAGATCTTGTTTAAGGTCAAATTTATAGGTGTCTACTGTTTTATTCTGTTTTATTCTGTTTACTATGTATAAATTTTTGTTTTAATGCTTTTTATGTCTTTTGTATGGCCTATGGCTGTAATAAAATTGATTGATATTTCTCCATGTCAACATCATCAGGAGAAGGCATAACCTCCCCAAATGCCTGCCTGGAGGCAGTAAAGCGCTGGATGAGGGATAACAAACTGAGGCTGAATCCAGATAAGACAGAGGTACTTATTGTGTGGGGTCAGAACTCAAGAGACTATTTTGACCTGCCAGTTCTGGATGGGGTCAAGCTCCTCCGGAAGGAACAGGTACACAGTCTGGGGGTGCTTCTGGATCTGAACCTCTCCCTGGTGTCCCATGCTGGTGGTGGCCAGAGGTGCTTTTTATCAGCTTTGGCTGATACACAAGCTGGGTCCATTTCTTGAGATAAACAACCCCAAAACAGTTGTACATCTGCTGGTAACCTCTAGGCTGGATCATAGGCTGGATTACTGCAATGTGTTCTATGTGGGGCTGCCTTTGTACATAGTTTGGAAACTGCAGCTGGTTCAGAATGTGGCAGCCAGGTTGGTCTCTCGGTCATCTAGGAGAGACCATATTACTCCTGTGTTGAAGGAATTGCACTGGCTGCCAATATGTTTCTAGGCAAAATACAAGGTGCTGGTCATTACCTATAAAGCCCTCAACAGCTTAGGCCGTGGGTATTTAAGATGTCTTCTTCACTGTGAGCCCCACCACCTGCTAAGATTATCTGGAGAGGTTCGCCTGCGGCTGCCGCCAACTCATCTGGTGGCTACTCGGGAACAGGCCTTCTCTGTTGCAGCCCCTGGACTTTGAAATGCGCTCCATGTTGAAATAAGAGCCTCCCCATCTCTGACAATGTTTTAAAAGGCACTGAAGACACATTTATTCATCCAGGTTTTTAATTAGATTTATAGTTTTAAATAATTTTAGTACTGGGTTTTAAATGTTTTTAATCTTTTTAATGATTTTAATTGTTAATTGATTTAATGTTTTAAATCAGGGTTTCTTAACCTTGGACCCCCAGATGTTGATCTCTCACATCAACTCTCATCATCCACAGCCACAATGCACATGACTGGGGATGATGGGAGTTGTAGTCCATCAACATCTGGGAGCCCAAGGTTAAGAAACTCTGTTTTAAATTATTTTAATTGTAAACTGCCTAGAAACTTGAGTTTTGGGTGGTATAGAAATATTATAAACAAACAAACGTGCCTTTTAAAAGAGGTCTGTAATGCCACAATCCATGTGCAAATAAAAAGAAAGAAAAATAAAGGAAGAATAAAGCAACCATAAAACAAAAAGCAAAAGAGGGAGGGGGAGAAAAACTCAATTGCTTTTGTGAAAACTAAGAGAAAATTATTTGTGAGGCAACTGCTATGGTGCTCAAAGAAGTACTGAGAGAAGAGATGCATGCCACATCCTGAAATTCTGGAGAGTGAGCTCTAGAAAGCTATCAGTGAGGCTCACAAAGAAGAATATTTTGCCATACTCTAAGCTGTCATGTTTGAAAGAACTCTGGGAAGTGGGAGAGAAAGGAGGCAATGTGTTTCCAACACCATCTTGTGACTGGCTTCAGATAGGGAACAGAAGGCAGCAGGCAATGCACCACAGAGGCAAGCAGGAACAGAACTTGTACAGGGAATTCCCATGAAATGTAAAGTCCAATATCCAACCCAAATCCTCAAGCATCAGAGGGAGCAAATCCTCACTCACCTCACTTTGGGTTAGTTTTCGTAACACGGTCTGAAGAAAAGGGATAAGCTGACCAAGTAAAATAACAGTCTCTCTAAATTAAGAGCTGGGATGAAAGTTGCCATTTTCTTGGCAGAGAATACTGTGACTAATCCAGTCAAATAATCAGCTTGACAAATACTGGCAACATGAGTCCACCTCTATTTTCCTAGTCAAGCATAAGCCTGAACTCCCAGCTCCTTTCCTCTCTGCTTGGCCAGGCTAACTTTGTAATCACAGTCCTAGTGTAGCTGATTTTTCACAACGTATATCATGGATACAGTAAACACATATCTGCCAACATGTTCCTATTTTCCCATTCGCATGAATGGGAAAATAGGGACATGTTGGCAGGCATGCAAACATACACTTGCAGTCCTGTACTGGCACAGCAGAGGAGAGAGAATAGTGCTTGGGGACTTTGGGAAGTCACACACACACACACACTGTGCAGAGAGGGAGTAAAACTAGTGCTGGCCCAGAATTCCTCCGCCATTTCCCCAGATACATGTGTAGTCAAAGAAAATGGGCAGAGTTTTGAAGTACTTTTGTGGAAAGTCCACAAAGGTACCGTAGCTCAGTATTTTCAAACAGTGTGGAGCAGTGTACTTTCTGAGGAAGAGAGTGTTGCTTCAGAAAGCTGCATCCTGTTGAGTGGCAGCAACAATGTTTCAAACACCACTGCTCTTTATAGCCACTTGACCCACCTGGCCACCATTATATTTCCCAGAAAATACATCAAGGAATGATCGATTTCATGACCGAAATGTGACCGAATGCACTGTGGGAGCTCATGTGGCTATGGGGATCCCACATTGCAGGGTGTGTGTTCTGGGAATGCACAGGAACACAATATAACATCATCATTGCCCAGGGCATTTTGGGGGTAACACAGTGTCAGCTAGTGATAGTCAGCCATTGCAAAGAGAGGAAGGTTGAATTGCAGCCGCTCATCAAAGCAGGGCTTCATGAAGAAAGGAGTTTACTCCGTTAGCATGGCGTACACACCCTGCTCCTTGAAAGTTGTACTTTCAAAGGCCCCACCACAAAAGCACCTTCTTTTTTCTACCACTGTTGAATCTCCTAAACTGCTCCTGTGACCCCATCTTTGTCAAATATTTGACTCAGTGCTATATTAGGGACAGCACTGGGTTAAGCACCCTTGTGCATGTGTGCACATACATGAACATGCTTACTATCCTCCAAGCTGCAATTCTTTTTGAAACTGGGCATCTGGGTTCTGCTGCATACATATACATTTAAGTCATTTCAACAGAATTTGGCACATCCTTGAACATTAGCCATCTGTATGACTTTGAATACACTTGAACTTATTTAGGTATTTCCTCTAAATGTGTTTTGTTTTGTTTAACACATAGGTCTATTTTTATTTTAGGATTTCTCATCAACGCCCTTGATATTTTTGCTCCAAAGTACTCTGAATCAACACATTGTGCCTATAAACTGCACAGAAATAGATTTACAGTTTTTCTCCACTGAGAGCAAAAGTGCAAGGGATAAAGGAGGAAGTGGAAATCTTGTCTCACCTTATTGTTTGACTAATGACAGACAGTAAATACACAGTAAAAGGAAGTTAGTCTCAAATTCACAGGGCGGTATCTAAAGTTTTGGTGCAGTGCTGATCCAAGTGCCTTCCGCAAGAGTTCCATTCATATAAGAGGTCCTTCTGCAAATGGAAGGGCTTCTTTCATGTGCTCAATTCTCCTTCTGCTCTCAGAAGGCACTTCTATTTACAGCACACCATTGTGCTCCAGGTTTGGATGGCACTCCTTGTTTATAACTTTAAGCAGTAGTATCCAGATCTTAAGACATGTCCTCCACATGCAGCAGGGAGACTGAAACGGTTCTCCAAGTCTGAGACAGACTTACAATCACTAACATACGTGTCACTACTGCTAGCTCATTCACATGAATGTTAGCTGGTCAATGAGTAAATGACATAATTAACTGGCCATGACAAAACCTGATTTCCCTTTACACTTGATCTCAAATTCAAATGAATACGACCTATGATCATCTCCTCCTCATAAGGAGTTTAGTTTCTTTTAATGGAAACATACTATATCACAGGTAAAAGCCATGAGACGTTTGGGGTTGGCCTATTTAAAATGGAAGAGGCTCTAAAAGGGAGCCACCAGACTTCCTTCTCTCGCTTTACATATTTCCTTCTTAAACTTATTTAACAACACATTCCAAGGAAAAATGTAATTTGTTCATATGAAATTATGTTGTTACAGGGTGTAAAATACAATTCATTCATCTATGGTTAAAAATGCTTAAATGCCAATACACTTATCATGGGCTTCTAGATCTCCATAAAATAGTTGCCATCTTGCATTAATATAATGCCATATAGAGCATATACATGCATCTGTCCAAAAGCAATTGACCATTGATAGCTTAAAAATGAATGAAATTCCCAAAGGTTCATTTTGAATGACAAGCCATGACCAAAGACATTTTGGCACTTGAGGCAGAATACACAAATAGCACTCCTTGGAGGGGAAAAAAAAGAGGACTGACAACTTGCCACCCTTTAATAATGTCCCCTAACATCTGCCGAGAGAGCAGCCTCACGGCAGTGCTGCCCTTCTAATGACCTACAAAATTCTGATCAGTGACAGGAATCAGATTCCAGTTTATTAAAAACAACAACATGATAATACTGTAGGCTTTTTAAAGTTATATCCGGAAAGCATTCCAATATGAAGGTCTTTTTAACAATCTCCGTGTCCTATTTTTCTCTGAGATAGTAAACCTACCAGGCTGTACCTGGCTAGGTATGGCCTGGTAGGCTGTTAGAGTTAGGTGCTTGGGATTTTACAGCACTTCCTCCCTCGTTAAGGCTCTGAGGGGAGAGAAAGGAGGAGAGGAAGCAACATCCCCCCCCTCATCTACATACAAGTCACTTCCATGAAGGAGAAGGCATGGGGAGGATGATGAACACCTTTGCCTCAAATAGACTCGTGCGGGGGGGGGGAGCGATTGACACACACACCTCTAAAAGCAAGCCATACTTCTACAGCTGCAATCTTATGCACTCTTACCTAGGAGGAAGCCCACTGAACTGCATCGTTTACTTTTGAGTAATCCCAGCAAGCCTGAAAACTGTTTTCAAAACTCAGAAAACCAGCTACTATTTCACGACTGCACATCCAATGTGTTACGCCTGAAACATCAAGGTAAGATTTGAAACAGGCTGTGGCTATGTGAATGGCACCCGGCAGTTCCCATATGTGGGATGGTGCGAAAATCCAGATCATACAGACGGACAGCAAGCCTATATGTGGTGAAGCAATTTCAAGGTGCCATCTGGAAAATCCCCTGATGAAGTACTCCTCCACACAGAAAGCTATCATGTCAGGGAGAGGCTAAGATAGGCTAGCTCCACCCCAAGATGCTAATTTTCTATGTGCAGGGAGGATTCCAGCATGCATGTTCCCATTTCTCAGTGAGAACTAAACAAGCAAGGAAGAGGAAAAGCCACATTTATAGAACTGGCACCCATCACTATACATACAAGGAGTTTCCATTATTCTAACAAAGAAAAAGGAAGGCTCTTAAGAGAGTCATTAACAACGCACAACAAACAGAAGAAACATCCTCAGTAGTAGTGCTTTGTCACTTACGCTTTTTCCAGAAAAGCATCCCTTGACATGTTCTGTGCCAGCAGGTTTGTTGCCAGACTGAAGATTTCATCTGACCATTCCTAAAAAGAAAAAGGAGCTACATTTATGTTCAAGCAGGCATTGGCTAGAGGCAACTGACAGCAGCACTTATAAACCAACAGCCAAACCTCTTTACAAAGATTACTAGTAGGAAGGTGTAAAACAGACATAACATACACAGGTTTACTTATAGGTGTATGTGGGGTGCAAAAAGAGGTAAAATGAAATGAGGGCTTGTCATTTTCATCATCATCATCATCATCATCATCATCATCATCATCCATTTACACCACACTGAGATCTAGGTGTGAGGTTGTTTATAAATGTAACCAACCAACAAATTCATACTGGGTCAAAATTTTGACAGTATTTGGCAGTGAATTCATGTTATCTATCCTACACTGGGGAGAGGGGCACAGACAAACTCACCGAAGTTGGGAGGAACTCACCGAAGTTCCTCCCAACTATTGATGGCTTCCATTTTCCTTTTCCCAGAATGCTTTGGAACAACACCATGAGGCTGTTCTCATAAGCAGCCAAGCCTTGGCTTGGTTGCCGGTGAGAACCGCCAAGATCCATGTGGGTCCTGGTGGCCCCATGGTAGGGGTGTGCACGGAACCGGTTTGGCTGGTTCTGGGTCCAGCTGAACCCAGTGGGGTCACTGAAACAGGCCAAACTGGTTCGTGGGCAGGTTCTAGGATATACTTGTAAAGGGGAATCTGGCTAGGATTTTCCTTTACAAGTAAAGGGGCATTCCCTCCTCCAAGCCCCCCACAGGCCTCTATTCAGGACAGCCTGGGCAGGCTGCAGCCCTGTTTTTTCAGGAGGCCAGCAGGGGGCTTGGAGGAGTGCCTGCTGCCACTAATGTCTGCACCACCACCGCCGCCACCTCGGATAAATACCCTTTCTCCCCCAACCCTGGACTTAGGATAGGGAATGCCCCTTTACTTGTAAAGGGGAATCTTTGCTAGATTCCCTGTACAAGTATATCCCCAAATGAGTTTGGATCAGTTCTTTTAGAACCATGGCCAGTCCTGTTCGATCTCGGACCAGCACCCCGCTTTGGGTCATGGACCAACTGGGCTGTAGACCCACTTTGGAACTTGAACCAGCACCTCCCTTTGGACCATGGTTTGAATCAAGCCAGCTCACACATCCCTACCCTGTGGCGCCAAGCCCAGCTCTTAGCCGAAGTTAAGAGCACCCATCTCCTTGGGGAATCCCCTAGGTGCCTGTCCCCTGGGGGAATCCTCCAGTGCACCGTGCCTGTCCTGTGGTGCACTGTGGGATACTCTGAGGCTGGGATAATGAGTCCTGGGATATGTTTAACTACACTGCTCCCGGCAGTGCAGGTTATGCAGGTGTGGAGCTTGCACGTGGCAGGGGCTGGAAAGGATAGTTGGGGGGGGAAGTAGGTTGAACCCTGCCGGCCTGCTCGCCCACCCGTCCATGTACATGGTCGTGTTAATAGCCCCTACAACATGGCACAAGACAATTCAGAGGAGCATTCTTGGAAAAAGCAAGTCGTTCCTACAGTTTTCATGGCACTGGCGGCTGCCTTCTTCCCCTGCAGATTGCCTCTTTAAACAAGGCTACATCATGATGTAGCACAGTTCCAAGGCATTTGCGGGGGGGGGGGGGAATGCCTTGGAACTGTGCTGCAGCCAGAATTGGAAAGACTTTCTGTGTGCTTTGTCATCCACTTGAACAAAAATTGAGCCTTACTCCCAAACCCATCCAATTGCCCAATCCACTTTGTAGCCTATGAATGGGGATATAAAATGGGAGGACAGCACTGCAGCCCAGGCTTAATTGATATAATGCTTATGAATGTTCAAAGTGCATGACATACATTATCCATCACTGTAGGCACTCTTTCTCCAGTATTACACATGTGGGGCTTGCTTGCTTAAGGCTAACTAGTGAGATTATGGCAAAAGCAAGATCTGAACCAGAAACAACCAGATTTACATCTAGGTCTTTTGATTAGGACAAATCAATAATTCAGTTCAAACCTTCCAAAACAGGTTAAACTGTTTTTTATACAAAGAACACCAGCTTCTATTTGAATACAGTTCCAAAGGAGGAACCGAACATCCTGAGTGTACATATGGGAAGAAGGGAAACTGTGGGTGCTAATTATTGTGCTTTTCAGCAAAGGTATTGAACACTGTAAGCAAGCATACTCCAATGCTAAACTGAATATGGAAGTAGTGAGGTTAATTCTCCTGGCAAACTGCTATTATCTCTAGCTGATAGGAATACATTTTAAAAGCTAATCTTTCCCCTAATTTTATGAGCAAAGCATTAATTATGTTTGACCTCAATCAGCTTGCATGAGAAATCAACATGTTCAGGAACCAGAGCAATAACTTGATGATTGCCTTATGGGGAACATTAAAACACACACTCACACACACTTCAGCTAATCAGGGATTTTTTGGATTTTTTTTTAAACCACCCTGCAATTAACAAATGTTAAAGGACAGGGTCTGAGTTAGGATAATAAAGAATTAACTACATCCATTTTTCACTGTGGCCTAAAGGTCACATGTAAAATCCCTTTGAAGTAGTAACAATAAAATATTTTACTTCAAGGTTCCCACGCTCTAAGAGATGGAACTGTAATGAACCCATCACTACTATGCATGTAATATATTCTTATTTTGCCTCTTACCCTTATTCCCATATCTCTGTTGACAGCTTGAGAAATCTCCCTGCCATTCAACCTTGAAATGTTGGAGTTATCTCTCATCTCTCTCATCTCTCCCTCCCTCTCTCTCTCTAATCATCTTCCCAAGCTGTCACTTTGCTCTTTCTCCTCCCTGAAACTCACACCAAAGGCTAATTTGTACCATAACTCTAAAGACAACTCAAGTACAGTATATGCCTTTTCAGTCTCTCTCTTTTAGTCAACCCTACACTTGGCAATTCTGATGCTGTCAGAAATTTTTAACATAAGAACAGCCCTGCTGGATCAGGCCCAAAGCCTGTCTAATCCAGCATCATAATTTTCTACAGTGGCCCACCAGATACCACTGGGAAGTCCACAGGCAAGAGGTGAGGGCATGCCCTCTCTCCTGCTGTTGCTCCCCTTCAACTAGTATTTATGCTGGAGATGGCCCATAGCCCTTAAACTAGTAACCATCAATAGATGTGTTCTCCATGAATTTATCTAAGCCATTCTTAAAGCCATCCAGGCTGGTGGCTGCAAGGGTGCACCAAGGTAATTTGGGCGCCCAGACCACCCAGCCGCGAGGCCCCCCAAACCAACTTTGCGTGGCCCACCCTGTCAAACATCCACTGTTTTGTTTTTATTTTTTAATTCCTACCACAGCCAAGGGGTGGCTGGGGTGTGTGTGGAGCAGTCCTTCTCTCTTCTCCCCACTCCCCTAACGGTGGCGGGGACTGAAGTGACGCTGGTCCCATCCATTCGGGCCAGCGTCTTTAACAAACTGCAAGGCGTGCCTGTGCAGTTGAGATCGTCGCAAGCCCATCCCCAAGGACCGGGGGTTAGTGCACCTCTGGGTGACTGTCATCACATCTTGTGGCTAAGAATTCCACAGGTTGAATATGGATTGTGTGAAAAAGTACTTCCTTTTGTCAGTCCTAAATTTCCTGGCAATCAGTTTCATGGGATAACCCTTGCTGGTTATAGTGTTATGTGAAAGGGAGAAAATCTCTCTCTCTCCACTCTCTTCACACCATGAATAATTGTATAGACCTATATCATATCTCCCGAGTCGTCTTTTTTCTAAACTAAAAAGCCCCAGGTGTTGTAGCTTTACCTCTTAAGTAACGTGCTCCAGGCCCCTGATCATCTTGGTTGCCCTGCCCCTTCTATAATGTCCTTTTTGAGGTATGGTGAATAGAACTATACACAGTACTCCAAATCTGGCCACACCATAGATTTTTATAAGGGCATTATAATACAAGTAGTTTTATTTTCAATCCCCTTCCTAATGATTCCAAACATGGAACTGGCCTTTTCCACACCTGCCGCACATTGTGCAGAAACTTTCAACAAGCTGTCCACCACGACCTCAAGGTCCCTCTCCTCATCAGTCACTGACAGCTCACACCCCATCAGCATATACCCTGTTTCCCCGAAAGTAAGACCTAGCAGTAATTTCTGATGTACTGCTAATTGCCCTAGTGCATTTTTTTGGGCTAAAATTAATATAAGACACTGTCTTCTTTTCGGGGAAACACGGTATAGGAAGATGGAGCTTTTTGCCCCAATATGCATCACTTTACACTTGCCAACATTGAACTGCATCTGTGGGGAGGAATGAGGCCTACTTCTTGAGTTTCTGTAAATAAGCCTCTGTATTGTATCATGTATTAATATTCCCAAACCTCTTCTTATAAATAAGCCCTGATAAATGAATTGTTATATTATATTCATAAAAACCCTGCAGTATTGTAAATAGGATTTCTATGCTTGCAAATCCCTGTGCAACAGAGAAGGGTGGCAGGGTCAAAAGTTCATTCTTGGTTTTCTGTAGTTTCACTTTTGGTTTAGCATTTTGAGAGTTGATTTTTGGAGGGAGACGAGATTTCAAGAAATGGAGGGAATTTTTGTTTGTTCTAATTGGATGGCTTAAAAAACTGTTAGGTGGGAGAGAGTGTCTATATTGAGAGAGTTTTGAGAGGACAGAGTCTGCTGGAGAGAGTCCTGGAAGGAGAAGTCTGTTGGAGCAAGTCAGAGCTGGAGATTGCAGAAGAAGGAAGAGAGTCTGGAAATCTGCTAGAGTGAATCCAGTGAATCCATGCAGAGAGTGAGCAGCCAGCAAAAAGAAGAGGATCCTTCCAGTTGAAATCACTGGAAGAAAAGGAAGAGCCAGGCTGGACTGAGCCCAAGACCTCCCAACTACATTTCCTAACATCATTGGTGCTGACGTGCACAACGACAGCCGACTCCTCCCCAGCACTATCAAACAGCTTATCACATGCCACATGATGTCCACAACCTTTGCATCAGACAGGCAAGTCACCATGCAGTCTACATGTGGGTCACAGACCCATCTCTCTATACCCCTAATGATAAAATTACCCACTACTAGGAGACCCTACCCCCCAGAGGAGTATCCCCTGTGTGTGAGAGGATATGGGCTCATAATGGAAGTGGTCCATTCTAAGGGAGTGTTTCCCTCTTCCTTGGGATGATGTCCTCCCTCCTCGAGGCCTCCATTTTCCATAATAGCAGAGGAGCCATCAGCCTGGGATGTCTCCATCATATCCCTGAAGGTCTCGTCCATGTATCTCTCTCATTCCAGCTTTTCCAGATCGGCCACCTTGGCTTCAAGGAAACAAACTTGTTCCCTGAAATCCAAGAGTTCCTTGCACTGAGCACACACAAACGACTTCTGCCCATCAAGCAGACAGTCATACATGCAACACTCTGTGCAATACAGTGGGAAGTGCCCCCTCCCGTCGGCTTTCTGCCTTCATGACTGGTTTTGTTGGCTGTTTAGAGTATTTGGAGATTTTTTTAAAAGAAAGTTAGGACTTAGCTGAAGTTGTCAGCTATTCAACAGTTTAAAACATCTTTCCCAAGAATATAAGACAAGTAGTACTCTTATTAGAAAATAAGCTAATTCTTAGCTTAATTCAGAATCCTATCGTGCACATATCAATTTCATATTTCAGGGGAAACACCACTCAATTACACAAGCTGCATTTCCATCTTTCGTCTGTTCTCAATCCTTTTCTACCTTTAAGAATGCTTCAGGTGGCTCAAATTTCACTGCATGAAATTTTAATGCATGAAAGGTTAGAATTGCAGTTACCCTCTGCTAAGATGCTTTATTTTTCAGTGCTCATTAAGGATGTGTGAACCGGCTCGGGTTGACCCCATTTGCCATGGAACCAGTCCGGCTCGAGGGCTCATCAAAGTTGAGCCAAACCCCCCAGGCCAGCTTGGGGGGTTCTAATTTAAATAAATAAAAATAAAAATTTAAGCATTCATTGCTGGGTTTGGTGGCCTCTGTGTGTGTGTGTGTGTGTATGTGTGCTGCCACAGCCACGGGGGTTGTCTCTGATGTTTTCTTCTCTCCTCACCGGACTTCCCCCATGCAAATAGCAAGGGTGCATGTGTGGCGTCCTCCAAAATGGCCGCCGCCACCAGGAAAAGGGTTGGAATGGCCTGGAAATGGGCTGACAGTGCTTTGAAGGCCGGGGCAGGCTGGTGGGGTGAGAGGGAAAGGGCAGAGACCACCCCCTGCGGCTGCAGCTGCAGCACCCCACCCTGCCAATGGATCCGGCAGTGTTACATTTAAAAAGCGGTGGGGGGACTTTAGATCCCCTGAATTGGCTCTAATTTGAGCTGAGCCAGGTGGTTTGTTTGGAAACACAAAACTGAATATGCTTGGTTCAGTTCTAGTACAATTCAGACTCAAACTGAACTGGGCAAAACAGTTTTGTGCACACCTCTAGTGCTCATTTTCACTTAGATACTGATCAGTCCACATGTTATTTCATAAAAACTACTGTTATTTATACAGTCAATGGGATCACTGGAGCACCATAAAAATTTCAGGACTATTTCATATATTATTTCCAATATATATCTGTATTTGAGAGGTGGGGGGTGGGAGAACCCCAACATGTTCCTTGTAAAGAATGAAAAGGAGAGTATGTTTTTCATCTCTGTTAAAAGAATAAAGGCACTGATATGCACAGCTGGGGAAGGGTAAAATATGCACCACCTTTCACACACAGCAGGGAGTAATTTTCTACTGGGGGAAAAAAAATTCAGGAAGCATCCATACGCTTTAAATAAGAGCAAGCACTGAGGGTTTTTGCAATGCTGTTCTTAGTTCAAAATGCACACCTCTTTTTTTTCCAGTTATCAATCCCACTTCTCAGAGTTGGGGAGGAAAGCCTATGGAAACTGGTTTGATATTGAACTGAACTGGTTTGAAAGAGGTGTCCTTAGCAGAGTAATTGCTTCACTTTTACCTGGTACAAAATGTGTAGGTTCTTTATATACTGCAGACCTTTGGAAATTGGAAAACCACGAATGAGGAGCAATAGCATCTGGAGAGGAGATTATGCTTTTATTACTAGATTTCCCAGGAAAGCTTTCCAGTATATTCCAGCTGATTCTTGTAACTCTAGTACTTACTCCAACAAATTAAGCATCAATGTAGGAGAGCTACATGTGGATGAAGAGTTCCCATGGGGCAATCCAGAAAAGAAAAGACAGCTTTTATCCCAAACACACAGACTTAAAGCATCTCTCATATATCACCTCAGGTTATTTTCAATGGAAATAATACTGTATTTCAATGGAAATTAATACTGTAGTTAAAAATAAAAAAAATCTTGGAATCCTTCCAGCTGAAACACAAACTGAATCCCATTTGAAAGACTGCAGTCATCCTCAGATTCCTTTTAATGTAACAATTATTTATCTCATAATATTGACTTTTAAAGCCCACTGACATTGAGCCAATACCAATTTCCCCCAATGTGACCTAAAAAAGGCAAATTGGTTGCAATAATCTAACACATTTCCTCTAGAAATCAGGGGTAGCTACCGTTAGCTGTTCCCATGGAAGGATCTTGGATAATCAAAAAATATTTCCACCCCAACAGAAATACTCAAATGTAGTACCATTCATCACTGCCCTACAGACTCTTCACTTCCACTACAGACTCTTTTTTCAGGGAGAGCTGGTCTACTGATTGGAGTCAGTGGGTAGACCAGGCCTCAGCTCTGGACTTTGCACGCCAGCCCACCTCAGAGGACTGGTCTACCTGCTTTGTGAGCCTGGAGAGGTCTACCCGCCAATCCAAATTGGTAGACCAGCTCTTGCTGGAAACAGCCCTCCAAAATGCTGCTCAAAACACTTCGACACGAAATGGAGTGATTTTGTTTCATGTTCGAAACAGGCCTTTTATTTTAAGTGAGCTTTATTTTGAGCTTGGAACACTCAAAATGGCCCATTTCGAGTTAAAAATGTTTTGCACATCCCTATCTCTGAGACAGACCCTTTCAATAATTATCTTAGATTAGGATTACACATACACACCCCTCTGCCTCACTGATAGGCATAGCCAAACTGAGAACTGCCTAATAAGTGCACTTAAATATGGTGCAAGACACAAGTGCTAGACACTATAGACAATGAAACATTTGTACAGTAATTTTCTTGTCAAAAGTGGAGAGACAAATCCTATTCCATTAACAGAATTCAATGGACAATTAATACTTGAGAAGGTATTGCATCTTCTGGCCTTGTCTTCAACTTCCATGGCTGCATCTTACCTCTACACACAGCCTATGCATGTAGGCTCTCTCTGTGAGTGTTCTTTTATCTCTGTGAGTGTTCTTTTATCGGTGAGTGTTCTTTTATCTCTGCTCACTCTTGCAAAAATTGTTTTAATATTGGGGGACACTGATAAATGTGATTTCCCACCTGCAGTTCAAAGTGCCACCATTCATCACATTCACACCTCATTCTGCTGCATGTATAGGCCACATGAGACTTTGATTTGGGGAGGGGGCGACTTCCACAAACAGCTAGCAAAATGTATCTATGCTTACAGAATGCAAGCTTCATTTACTAGCAGAAACGCAGCTAACAGAACAAGCTTATCTATCATATATATCATTTTTGCTCCCCATCAAAACATGTGATCTTACTTATTTTGCAAAGTGCTTTATAATCTAAGCCTTGTGTTCTTCATTTTAAAGCAAAGCTACAAGAATACAAAGTGAAAAACAAAAAAGGAGGGTGCTTGAGCATCCCATTATTATCCAAGAGCTGCAGTTCATCCAACATTTTAGTTCATCTTATTTAGTTTTTTCAGCTTCCAAAAATAACCATTTAATCAAAATTGCTGTGTTCAAGGGCTAATAATATGTTCCAAACCTTCTTGTGGTACAAGAAGCTACAAAGCTTCTGCTACAAAGATTAATCACAGCACAAGATAGTAGCTCAAAATACAGTTAGTTTAATAAAGCTTGACAACATCCTTCACATATGTAAAAACACATATCCTGAGGACATTAAATCCGTATGCTTCATGAAAAGCACTCAAGCACAATTCCTCAAGACCAGGAACAAACCTTTACCACATCCTCCCTACAATCCTTTTTGAAAAACTGGAATTGACCAGTGTCTTGTTTCATTTCCTTGGTTGAAGCGCCTTGCTCCTGCATAAGTTTCCTGATTTGGCAGAGTGGTTAGTATGGCCCCTATGTGCATTACTTATACATGAGTGTCAAAAACTGCTAGACCCTATTTCTTGTCCTCCTACTCTAGTGTCAGTTCTTCTATACATTTTGGAGGCCAGAAGCCCAACTCATTTACGAACATGTGGTTTTGCATCTGTAAACCCTCCCAGCAGCACCAGCTTCCACTCGTGTCCCAGAGATTTCAATGTTCTCAATTATTATGGAGCTTGTTCCTCCCTCCTGCTGCCAGCAAGGCCCCATATTCTCTTGTCTTCTCCTATCTGTGCATACAAAATGCAGCAGGACTAAGGGACCCTAGAACCTGTAGTTTTTCAGAGTAAATGTTACTTAAGACACACACATCTCTAGCTATACTAAAGGAAGCCTGGAGTATCTGCTCACTGATGAAATGTCTGTGCCAACATGGCTTCTGATGGGCTCCACCAGATTGCACAAGATGTTACAAGAACCTAGCATCACATACAGAAAACCAAATTTCCATAAACATCCTCAAGAAAGATCTACAACTGAGTAATACTTTTATTTTCAGAGCAGTGGTTTACAGCTCAGCTGAGGCCTGTAGGTCCTCAAAGTGCACCCCCCCTCACATCTATGGGCTCTGTTCAAGAAAAATGTACCTTGTTATGTGGCAATAATCTGCTCCTGAGGGTCTGAGAAGATCTGCCATGGCTCCACTATGTATAACCACTATGTATAATTATGGAAATTTATATGCTACAGATAATTTATTGCCCTAAATTCCCAAATAGAAGGCTTCTAAATAAGATAGTTATCTTATATCTTGGGTATCAGAGCCCAAAAAGGTACCACTTGTATGTGGTAACCTTGGGTACCACTTGCTCTGTCCCATACTGGCAATGCATGCTAGATGGATAGTAACATCAATTAATTATATTTTTCTTTGTAGGACTACAGCCTTATTCTTACATTAGGTAAGCAAAGGTCCTGGCTAATGTTTTTGTGATAGATCAGTCTAAGAAGACATGGTCATATCCAGCAAAGAGGAGACCAATCAAAAGTATGAAGGGGTGAAAATCTCCAGTACAGCCAGCAAGTCCAAGGCTGAAGAGGAGATGGAAGAAACCAGAAGCAGTAGGAGATTGTTGCAATGGAGGAAAGAAAGGAGGATAAAGAGCACTGGGGGCGGGGGCAGTTCCATAAGCAGTATAATGGTGAAGACTTTATGTTTCTGTCTGCTTCTTAACTCGGTGAGTTCCAACTGGTTTTTTTGGGTTGCAATTCCCATACAACCCAGTTGGAATTCACTGAGTAGACAAGCAGACAGAAACATACAGCCTGTAGGAGCCCACTTTTGGTGAAACTGGACAGATAATCAAATATCACTAATATACACAAGAGCTTGAGTCCAACTAGCTTACTTAGCACTGTCCCATTCCAAACTTAGGTGTTGACACTTGTGCAAATTCCCTTGACTTTAAAGGGCTAGTTTGCCTCATCAATCTCAAGCCATTAAAAAGACACGGTTAGGAAAATGGTCAAAACCACAGAAACACTGTTTTGTTTTCTAATGGCTAATTGCATGCACAACAAGACACAACAAAATACTCGAAGTCAATGTGGACACAGTAAATGATAGTGGGAAGGCAACAACTTACTTAGGGCATGGCTCTCACAGTATTTCTCCCCAGAGTTGGGTGGGTGTTAAGCAAAATAGAAAAAAAACAATTCTGTGCTACCAAGGAAAACTAAAAGAAAAGAAACACATATGAAAACACTTTCAAACAACATTGTTGCATATGGTGGGCTGTTGTTTTTTTTTAAATGTCTGACTGTCTTAGGATTAGTATTAAGCTTGTGAGGGTGGGTCTGCTGGGGAGAGCATGGTTAAACACCAACGTGAGTGTTAACACATACATTTAACATCTAGAAATAACTGTTTGTGCAATTATTTCTAAAATATTGACAGCAAGATTATTCCAGCCCTCACAATAGCTCATGTGTGAGCAGGGGGTAATGTTTTAATTTTAGTTTTAATTTTAGTGTTGTTTATCATTTTCTCCACAGAACTCTCAACCACCTTTCTCAAGCTAGCTTTCTCATATCTACTCATCCCCAGATCAGTAGATCCCATCCATGAGATAAATTACTGGCAGAGATCAGATGGATAGCAGAGACACACATTATCACGTGCACCCAACAGTAGTTAGAGGGCAATCATCTCCTATCCTAAAAAGCAAGACAGTTGGCCTGCCTGATGGAGGAAAGAAAAAATCTACATTTTAAAAGGTGGGGAAATAATAAAGTAAGTTGAGAAAACCCAGGGACCAGCAGCCACTGAACCTAAGCCCACTACATGGTTGGCCTCTCTCACACCATCACAACCCCGAGTATCTGCACACCAGTGCCAGCAAAGGTTGGCAGGGGCAGACAGAGTAGAAGAGGAGGGTCAGGCTCCAAAATGTTGCCATACTAAGGCTTCCACTCTTTAGGCAGGGAGGCAGCTCCTGAGAGGAATAGTCCGGGATACTTAAGGGCTCAGTTTGCCTCCGATGGCAACTGAGTTATCTTGCTCCTTAAGACTCCTCCGAAGACCTCACGGATAACTCTGTGGCAGGACAGCACAAAGTGAAGAGAGAGAAACAGACCAGATGGCAGCTGGTGGGCACAGCAGTAATAAAATATGTGAGGGAAGAAAGATGAGAGAGAGAGTGACAGAGAGAAGCCAGGATTTGGGCAGGAAGCATTGAGAACAGAGAGGGAGAGTGTAGGTGGGCAGAAGGAGAAATCCTGCCCACCTACTGTCTCCCCGCTCAACTCCTGCAGTGTGCCATGCACCAACGGTCGCCGTTGGGTTTTCCCTGTAATCAGATTTCTCTAGAGAATCTGCCATTCCAAACTGCCTAGTTGCACTGGAGGAACAGAACCAAATTCAGCAGCTTTTACCCTTTCCCTCAATTTCTTGGTTGATAGGCCAGAATGTTCAGCCTTGGGAAATACCTTCCAGCTAATTATCAAATTTAATGCAAGTTATGAAGCTATAGATTACAGCTATAATTAATAATCTCTTTAAAAGGAGTCCTGACAACAGGTGCCAATAAATGCACCCTGGAAGGAATATTTGGCCATCTCAGGCAGGACTGCTATGGGAATTTAATAGCGAAGTAGCTTCCCTTTGAACAGGGGTGAACTCTAATTGGGCAGACTTGTCTGAAGAACACACACCACCCTGCTTCTAGAGAGGCCTCCCCCCTCCCCTCTCTGGCCACCCAACTGCTCCTGCTGCGGCTGTCACCACTGCTTGCCTGCTTCCACCTCCACCTGCTGCAGTCTCTCACCGCCCTGTCCACCCTCTCTCCTCTTTCCCTCTCCTCCTCTGCCCACATGAGGCTTAGAAGAGCAAGGGCAGAGGAGAAGGAGGGGGGAAATTCTTCTTCCCCATGTGACACTGCCTCTTTCCCTCTCCTCTTCCTCTGCATCATGGGATGCCTGGAAGCGCTTCCAAGTGTGGTTGGGCAGAGAAGGAGCACAGGGAAAGAGAAGGTGGTGGACAGGGTGAGTGTAAGTGGAGGCAGCAGCCAGCAGAGGTGGCAAAAGGTGAGTGGTGCAGCATGAACTTTGCTCCTGCCATTCCTGGGCTCACCACGGGGGGGGGCACACACTGGAGTTGGGCATATCATGGGGGTGAACATGGCCTCCCCTGCACTGGTGACACCAGTGTTTCTGAATGTACTTGCTTAACAAATACGTTGTCAAACATTGAATTTTTACTTATTTAAAAAAGTTAAGTATAAGGAATTCAAAGCTTTGATTCTTAACCTCTAAGGGCCAGTTTCTGTGAAATTTTCTGTACTCGTTCTAATAAAATAAACATATGCAGAATGTCAAATGTGAACTCCATTTATGTACTATTGTCCCCATGCCTCCTCAATGGAGGAGAGGATGGCAGTTCAAACAATATTAGCAGAGTCAAACCAGTATAGTGAGTACTCAGCCAAGCAGGAGGTCTGGAGACAGTCGCTTAAGTTTGAAGAAACAAGGATTTATTTATTATTTAGAAGTAAACAAAATAGGAAAGCCTGCAGCCAATTCTAGCTGAGTTTATGGTTGAAGGGAGCAAGAGACTAACCAACAACTATCTCTGGGAGGGGGAAACGAATGTACTGGGAGAACAAAGAGGGGAGGAGTCCTGAACTCTTCATCTATGCTCTTGAAGTTTGTGGCAACCCTAACTAACCTCACCCCTACAACCAACGCAACCCTAACCGTGACCAAAACCCTGAGGCTAAATCAATCCCTAAACCCTGTGCTAACCCAACCCCTAATACTAACCCCACATCTGGCCCTAATCTTATGCCCTAACCCTACTCCAATGCTAATCTGGGAGTTTCGTGTCAGCGGGTGAGTTGCTGAGGCCCAAACAGCTAGCTAGCACTCCCTCTCCCTCTCTTTCCCTCTCCCTCTCTCTACTTACCAGTGGAGGCCGGTGAGGGTCTGTGCTGGGGGTGGCAGTGAGAGGTACCTTTAAAATTACATTAGCAAGTGCTTATCAGCGGTAACGCCCGCACCTGAAAGCTGCAGGGAGCAGTGGCGCTCTGCCCAGCAGCTTGCAGGTGCCAGCAATTCTGCGGGTAAGCACTTGCTAATTTAATTTCAAAGGTACCTCTTGCCTGCCCGCCCCGCCATGCTGCCCTCACCGGCCACCAGTGCCACCTACACACATGCCCCTAGGGTGAACCAAACATTCTTGCCCAGCCAATTTATACTTCGTTCTGATAAGTTTGACTCCCACCTAGCTAGCTTCAACCTGAAAGAAAGCTGTGTGTTCAGTTGCCTTCCTCACTTTGGGGCCTTGTCTCCTCACCCTACTTCACATTCTGCCATTTAGCAGCAAATCATGGAGCGGCTCAGCGCCCAAGTGAAGCACCAGATTCTAAAATCTGCTACTTCAATGAACACATTTCTCACATCTACCATGTGTATCACACTGCATCGCTGAAGACATTTGTCTCAATATAAAAGGTGAGAGCTTTTCATAGGAAAAGGCAGCACCTAAATGGTTCATGTTCTCTAAGGCACTTCATGCAAATTGAAACTGACCATGTGAAGACCATTTTTTCCACATATTAGTTTTGGCTGGAGGGTTAGGGGAGGGCCATAGCAGAATGCAAGAGCATACAGTTTGCATGTAGAAGGCTCCAAGCTCAATACCTAGCAGCTCCATAAGATGGGCAAAGAAAAGGGGAGATAGGTTACTCAGGATGATAGAGAGGTGAATTGGGGCCTATTTATTTATTTATTTATTTATTTATTTTCTTTTTAATTTTTATTGAAAAAATAAGAAAAGGAAAAACAGGAAAATTACATCATCATCTCCTGAGCTTCCAGACTCCAGTAATTATAAATGGCATATTACAAAAACAGTCCATTTCCACCTCCATTAACCTTTACAAAAGGGGCCAATTTGTGTGTTACCAAAATGGTATAGCTGCCACTTCTTTGTTTCTTCTTTCCATACATCTTCAACAATATGTAACAGAAAGATCAAATCTGAGCAGTATATCTATGTCCATGTAATGAGACCCTTCACCACACTGTTAAGAGGCACACGTGGAGATTCACCTCGTCACAGGCCTCTATGGGAAAGTTCTCTGTCTCAGTCTCTTTGTTGGTCCCAAGCACTGGCTGGCTGAGTGGATCTCTCCCTCACACCAGTTGCCACTCACAGGCAACATGTGTTATCTTCTCAGTAGTTTAGGCTGAGCTCCTCACACTGGCCAAGACCACAGCCTCCCTCTTCTCGTCCCATGATGCCTTGGGGACTGATTGCATATATTGCTGATGTGGCTGATATAACAAAGTGAATCTAGGCAACAGGTGCTAGGAAACAGTTGCCAAGCAGGTGGAATGGAGGCAGTTAGAGATGGTTGGGAATGAAGGGAAAGAGGGGAAGAAGGAGAGAGGAGGGAAAGACCCATTTGACATGTAACGAGTTGGATTTTGGCAGGACCCCAGAGAATAAACGAGGCCTCTCACTTGGGGCGAAACCATCGGCCATTGGATCAGCAAAGGACAGAACAATACCTGTGAGGAGCAGGGAGGAGCAGAGAGCCTGCCACATAAAAGCCTTGAATTGCTGACCTACACCATCTGTGCAGCCACACATAAAGCAGAGGTTATAGACTGTCAGAGAATGGAGGTGGTACAGTTTTCTCAAAGTGTAGGGAAAGCAATTAAGAAATACAATACGATTAAGAGATGGATAATTATACTTGACATATGGACTAAGTGAGCACACCAATGCAGCCACTGAAACCTACAGCCACAGGTATGATTACATGATTGGAAGACCTTTTCAGGCCCGAAACCAGTGGCAGCCGGTGAGGGGACTGCCAGAGGCACCTTTAAGCATAAATTAGTAAGTGTTCACCCCACCTGAAAGCTGCTCTGAGCAGTGGCATGCCACCCAGCACCCCCAGTGGTGGGGGATCAGCTCTGCTACTCACCTAGCCTCCATGCATGTGTGGAGGCCAGGTGAATGGCAAAGCCCATTGCCCACCTCAGGGGCTGCTGGGTGGCACACCACTGCTCAGAGCCGCTTTCAGGTGGAGTGGTACTGGAAGTAAACACCGACTCATTTATGCTTATAGGTGCCTCTCACCACCACCCGCTCCTGGCAGCGCCCTCACCACCACTGACTGAAACTAAGCCTATGTACTTACTGCCTTTTCTCATATTCAGCCTGCATTACTGTTGATTCTCCCTTTCTTCTCCTCTGTCATCTTCTGCATCATGGACATGTTAATGGCAAGCTTCTGAAGTAGGGACTTTGCCTATGTGATGCTGTAAAGGGTGCAACTATGAAGCTGAAATGAAGGCCCTTTTTTCATGAAGCATTCCACCTACTCTCCTACAAAAGGGGCCCCATTTCAACAATCAGGGGGATGAAGAGGAGAGAACATGTTCATTTCCTTTTAAGTGGAAGTTGCCACTTGAAAAAGATCCTCACATAGCAAAATCCTGCCCCTCTGTTCATAAACGCATTGGGGATGATACACTGACTGGTGGATGGCTTCCTTTAAAGTGGCTGCAACAATCTCTCTCAATAAGGTAACCAGCAAAGCAATGCCATACACAATACCTGCCTGCTAACTCAGGGAATGGTTTATCAAGTGGGTTTTTTTTTAATTGCTAGGGTAATTCTGTCTCAGAGCAAATATCCTCCCCATTCCCAGCAGCTTTGCTACAAATAAAAAAACCCAAATTCCCACCCACGAATACTCAGTGTAGCCCTCTCTTACCCCTGCCACTTATTTGTTCACTCCCAGCCACAAAAGGCAGATTAGGAAAGGGAAATGTACATTCTTGGCACAGAATGAATGACTCAAAAAAGTCATGCACATGGACCAAAACTGCTGGTGGGGCAGAGGCCTAGTGGGGAAGCAGCCGTCCCACATACTATCAATTTTTGTTTGCTGGCTCTGCCACGACACACAAACCATTCTGCAACAAGTGGTAGGGGGCTGTAGGATTAACATAGGAACAGCCCCGCTGGATCAGGCCCAAGGCCCATCTAGTCCAGCATCCTGTTTCACACAGTGGCCCACCAGATGCTGCTGAGAAGCCTGCAGGCAAGAGGTCAGGGCATACCCTCTCTCCTGCTTTGCTTCCCCGCAATTGGTATGCAGAAGCCTCTTGCTTCTGAGGCTGGAGGTGGCCTACAGCCACCATACTAGTAGCCATTGATAGACCTCTCCTCTGTGAATTTGTCCAAGCCCCTTTTAAAGCCATCCAAGCTAGTGGCCATCATCACATCCCGTGGCAGAGAATTCCATAGAGTAATTATGCACTGTGTGAAAAAGTACTATCTTTTGTTGGTTCCAAAATTGCCTTGAATTTCTTGGGGTGACCCTCGATTCTAATGTTGTGAGAGAGGGAGAAAAAATTCTCTCTGTGCACTCTCTCTACTCCATGCATAATTTTATACAGTTCTCCAGCATCCCTCAATGCACCGTCCCAGGAGCATGGTGCATTGAGAGTAACTCCCTCACTCTTGCCGCCCAGCTCTGTGTGTGTGAAGGCTGCCTGCACACAAAGCCCTGAACATGGCGTTAAGGGTGCACTCATGCCCTTAAATCCAGGTTAAAGCCTCGGGTAAATTCTTGGGCTGGGGCCAAGGCAGCGCCGGAATCGGGCTCGATCCCAGTGCTTCACATGAGCATCCCAGCCTGGGCTTGGCTGCTTGTGTCAACAGTAGGGATGTGCAAACCAGTTTGGGGGTTCAGGGGTTCAGTTTGGGGGTTCGACGGTTCGGGGTAGAACCGACCCCCCCCCACACACACGATTTGGTCCGGACCTGGACTAAAACCCTTGGGTGCTCTTCAGCCTGTTTTTTGCCTTTATCCGGTGTCCATGTTGGGGGCTGAGCACGTGCTCACATGGCCACTGTGGCCTGGGCCATTGGGCGAAGGCTGAAAACCGGCTGAAGAGCGCCCAAACCAGGCGAGGGGGTGATTTAGAAGGCTGGCAGGGGGAGGGGGAACCTCTGCGGCTGCCCCGCCGCCTCCAGGAACTCCCCCACGGGGACTAAAAGGTAAAATTAAAAAATCATAAAAATGTTTCAAACAAATGTTGGAAATGTGGACAATGTGAAGGAACTTTTTTTCATATGTGGTGGTCATGTGGGAAGGCAAAGGCCTTTTGGGATACGATATATAATGAGCTGAAGAAAATTTTTAAAATGACATTTCCTAAGAGGCCAGAATCCTTCCTGCTGGGAATAACTCAAGGAGAGTTCTCCAGAAGAAATTTAACATTTTTAATGTATGCAACCATGGCGGCTAGAATAGAATATGCGCAGAAACAGAAAGACAATAAAATGCCCTCAAAAGAAGACTGGTTGATAAAAAATTTTGGAATATGCTGAGATAGCAAAACATACAGCACTTATAAGGGATGAAAATTTGGAATGTTTCAAAGAAGATTGGGAACCATTTTTACTTTACTTAAAGAACTATTTTTCTAATATGGACCTTTCAGCAGGGTTTGAAATATAGTAATAACAGCAGGTTGGGTTGGGCAAAATCGAGTAGCAATGTGGAGTATGTATGTTTTGAATTATTATAGCAATGGTTTATATGTATAGTTAACATGAATCGCGCAGACAGGTAAGCAGGAAGTCAATATTTACTTAATCAAATAAATGAATGTAGTTGGATTGTAAAGTTATTGTAGAAGCCAATAAAAATTCTAAAATGCGAAAAAAGGTAAAATAAAAAAACAAAAAATCTTTTTTTTTTTTTTTTAAGAATTTTAAGATCGCCACCCCCCAAAAAAAACCTGAACCGGGGTGTGGGCTTTGAGGGGGTGCCGAACCAAACTGGCCAGGTTGGGTTTGAGGCCGGTCTGGCCTCGAACTGAACTGGGCCAGCCGGTTCTGTGCACATCCCTAGTCAACAGCTTCAAAGCGTCTCCATAGCCAAAGGAAAGCTGAAGACAGAAGAATTGGATGACAAAGGCTGAGCATTTTTTCCTTTTAAATAGTACTGTTCAGCACATCACAACAAAAAGGCTCATCATTAGTGTGGCATCTTCCCAATGTCTGTGTGTTCAAAATGAGACAAGTCAACTTTTGTTTTGAGTTACAGAGAGAAAAGTCACATTTCTCCATACATAGCAAATAAGTTCCACAAAACAATGTCTGAATCCTCAGGAAATGCACAAGTAGCACAGAGAAGACACATCTGTTCTGAAGGTTTTGCTTTGTTTTGTATTAGACCAGTACAACATATGTAAAGAATTAGATTACAATAGACCCATATGGTGGGTGTGGAGGTGGGGAGGGATAATTGAGCTAACAAACAGCCTAACAGCTTGCAAGGAATGAATGCAAGGTCTCCTAGATTGCATGACTGTCTTGATTCCATACATATACACATGGTATATACATTAACTCCACCAACAGGGAACTCTTTAAATTATATAAAATCCTCAAAGTTACATAATGAATCTCTTTCCGCTTATGGAAATAGTATATTCATATTGATATAAATATTCTATTCCCCTAGGAAAGAGGGTATTCATTATGCATCTTTGAGGATTTCATATCTTTTCAAGACTTCTTCATGTTCATGATGATAATCAGATGTGGCTTGAAGGGAAAGATCTGTCAGTGAGAGATAGGTTTAAAAAGTGTCAAAAATCAAAGGATATATGTTGGATTGCATTTAAACACCAGGGATGAATCCTGTACATCAATAAGTCTTGCAGAGGCGGCTCATTGCTTGTCAGCACTTGAGGTGACTTGCAAGGCCTTAGGAAGCTCATCTTGGCCAGCCCCAACCCCAGAGCCACCCTGGTGCTAACACCACTCCGTCCCTCGGTCACCTGACTCACCGTCCCGTACCCAGGGCCAGAAACATAGAACTGATTGCTGCCCTTCTTCCCCAGAGCTCTTTGGTGTCACTGTTTGTTGCACCAGGCAGTGGGCATTCACCTTTGCCAGCCAGTCTGCCTCCCACTACCATTGCTTCATGGGCACTCCTCTCCTCACCCCGCACTTTCCACCAAACCCGTCTGGCTTAAATTTCTCCCCCAAATGGAGAAAAAAAAGTAGAAAAGCTGGGTGAAAAAAAGCTAGAGAGGGGAAAGGGAGAGTGCCCCAGCTGGAGTAGCAGCACAGAGACAGACCAACCAGTCAAGGTGGATGCCCACTGCCTGCTACAGCAGGCAGCAGCACTGGGTGGAGGACAGAGTGTGCCACCAAAGAGGCCAGCTACGAGAAGAAGCACTTAGCTTCCAGCAGATCAGCACTTAGCTTCCAGCAGGACAGTAAGTTGGGTGGCCCGGACAGGGCCAGTGGGGAGGGGGGAGGCAAGAGATGGAAGTCAGCGGAAGAGCTGAGGTGCGGGAGGCAGGCGGGGGGGGGTGATGCCTGGGAGGGCACTTTCACTGCCCCATGGCACACTCACCACCTGAGGCCATCACCTCACTTGGTCTCATGGGAGCACCACCCTCGCCTTCTTGAATTAGCTTACTAATAGCATATTACTTAATTTTCACCATAGACCTTCCTAGTTTACCTCATTCTGCTAGGTAGCTCATAAAAACCCATGTTATACGTCATTGTGCTCATGTTACAAGTTTTCCTCTAGAAAGGGGGGGGGCTGACATGCAGTGACTCAATCTACCCTTTCCCCAAACCTGGTCTAAGACTTGCACATCCCAAACTAGTTCTACTTACATAGTCACTGCTCATTATTCTCTAATTACTAGTTAGGGCAGGGGTGGGGAACCTTGGCACTCCAGCTGTTGTTGAACTACAACTCCCATCATCCCCAGCCACAATTGTGGCTGGGGATGATGGGAGTTGTAGTTCAACAACAGCTGGAGTGCCAAGGTTCCCCACCCCTGAGTTAGGGCATACTGATCAACTTTTTTTCTAAAGGTAAAGTGTGCTGTCAGGTCGATTTCAACTTCTGGTGCCCACAGAGCCCTGTGGTTTTCTTTGGTAGAATACAGGAGGGGCTTACCATTGCCTCCTCCCGCACAGTATGAGATGATGCCTTTCAGCATCTTCCTATGTTGCTGCTGCCCGATATAGTACCAGTGGGGATTTGAACCAGCAACCCTTCTGCTTGTTAGTCAAGCATTTTCCCACTGCACTACTTAAGGTGACTCAACTTTTCTAGGGAAGTTTAAAATTGGAAATGGATGACCTTTACAAACAAGATTGCCCCTTTCAATGCACTGGAATGCAACGCTGAAATTATTTTGTCACAAGTGAAACAGTGCATTCTGTCTTAATTCTCCTTTTGTTTTGTGCACTACAAGCAAGGTCAGTGCTAACTGTATAACTTCAAGGCTCGCTTCCTCATTAATTTTATCCCAAGCCTAGAAAGCACACTGCACTCCCTCAACAGAACGGCCAGTGAAAGACTTGGGAAGGGATAATGCTCTGAAGTGAATTATTAACAGCCTGAACTTCAGAAGCAAACCACCAGAAAATAATGATTTTGCTTCTTTTTCTTCTTCAAAGTGATCTTCAAGCTGTTCTGCCTGTGTAAACCTTATTACTTTTCAAAGGAGCTTAAGCTAACTGTAGTTACTTTACTACAGCTAATACACACACAGACACACACACACACACACACACACACACACACACACACACACACAACTGATAGGTGCAATATAGTTTTTTTAAAAGCCTAATTTGTGTGTCAAGTCAAACAGTTTGAGCAAGGAGGCCACTTGCAGAGCACCTAGATGCCAGTTATGCCTAAGAAACGTATCAAGCCTCACCCATACAATTGTTCCCAAGGGGAAGCAGGGATGAGATAAATGGCTTTGAAAGGTTGGCACAGAGGGCAAGCTGCTTGCTCGCTCCTCTATGGGAGGAAATGCCACAACGCACTCCCCAGCTAATCTGGAATCAGTTTTTATCCCTAGCTACAAATCCAATAGTTCAAACAGAAAAAGCAGCAATTGATAAGCAAGCAAAATCCTCCTACCTTTATCTCTTCCTTCCATTTGCTTTCCAGCCTACCAGCTGTCTCAGATTACCTGGGGTTGCCAAACTATCAGTTGATAATCTCAGATAGTTAACTATGCTAGGAGAATCATGGGCGTTAATGATTATTTATTTATCTATTTTATTTATTTATTTAAAGCCCTGCCCCTCCAGCACACTACAGCTCAGGATGGTTCACAAAATCAGGACAACAGATACAATATAAAATAAAATAAATAGAAATTAACTCAAAACAAGATTTAGTTAAAACCAATCTTAGAAGGGCAAGTTAGAAAACAGTTTAAACCCACCAGATATATTTTAAATATTTAAACAATTCACCTCTATGTAGTACAATCCAATTAGTTTTATGTTCAGCTAGCATGTGCAGTTCTGCCTCCAAAGGTCAAACGAGATGTGATGACAGATTCATCATCATCTTAACAGCTTTGGGAAAAAATGGATACAAATATAAGCGCTGGGGAGCCCCAATCCATACTGTAATACCAACCAGGGCCGACCTGTTATGTATTACAGAGACTTGGTTGCAGGAGGCTGGTGGCCCAGTCTGGGTTCCAGCTTCTGTGGTCTGTAAGGACAATATCTTCCTTACCAGGATTCCTGTCAAAGTGTCTGACCATATTGAATGGATGTACTTAAGTATGAAGACCAGGGAGAGAGTAGAACTTATGTTAGTGTACCGATCACCCCTCTCTCCAACGGGGTCCCTAACTGAGCTGACGGACTTGGGCTTGGGCTTGGCTTCGGAGTCCCCCCAGGCTTGTGAGGGTAGGGGACTTAAATGTTTACTTTGGGACCAATTTGTCTGAGTGACTCAGGAATGTATAGCGTCTGAGGGGGTTGGGGGTGGGAGGCACTGCTTTGCAGTGGTTCTGCTCCTACCTCTCGTGCAGATTCCAGATGGTGTCCCCTGAAGACTGTTGTTCTTCTAAATGAAACCACTGGGAGAGATCATGAGGAGATTTGGTGCAGGGCGTTATCAGTGTGCTGATGACACCCAAATCTATTACTCCAGGTCAACATCATCAAGAGAAGGCATAATCTCCCTTAATGCCTTCCTGCAGGCAGTAAAGGGTTGGATGAGGGGTAACAAACTGAAACTGAATCCAGGTAAGATGGAGGTACTTTTGTGCAGGGTCTGAACTCCGGAGACAATTTTAATCTGCCAGTCCTGAATGGGGTTACACTTCCTCAGAATGAACAGGTACACAGTCTGGGAGTGCTTCTGGATCCAAACCTCTCTGTGATATCTCAGGTTGAGGCGGTGGCCAGAGGTGCTTTCTATCATCTTCAGTTAAAATGACAGCTGTGTCCGTTTCTTGAGATAAACTACCTCAGAACAGTGATACATATGCTGGTAACCTCCATACTTGCCTACTGCAATGTGCCCTATGTGGGGCTGCCTTTGTATGTAGTCTGGAAACTGCAGATGGTACAGAATATGGCAGCCAGGTTGGTCTCCGGGTAATCTCAGAGAGATCATATTACTCCTATCCTAAAAAAACTACACTGACTACCAATATGTTTCCAGGCAAAGTACAAGGTGCTGATTATAACCTCTAAAGCCCTAAACACCTTAGGTCCTGGGTATTTAAGAGAATGTCTTCTTTGCCATGAGCCCCACTGCCCATTGACATCATCTGGAGAGGTTTGTTTGAACTCGCCACCGGCCCATCTGGTGGCTACACAGGGATGGGCCTTCTCTGTGGTGCCCCAAGACTCTGGAATACTGAAATAAGAGCCTCCTCATTTCTGAAAACTTCTAAAAAGTCTATTTTTTTTCCACCAGAGCTTTTAACTGGACTGTTTTAGATTGTTTTAAGGTCTTCACTTTTAATCTGTTTGATGTTGTTGTAAACTGCCCAGAGACAGAAGTTTGTGGTGGTCCACAAATTAAAAAAAAAAATAGATAGACAAGAAAAGAGATATTGGGACCACCATGTAGGAAGAAGGGTTAAACCTTTGCTTCCATGCTATAATTCCAGTGAAAATTTACCTCAGCTGCTCAAGCCAACAGCCGAACACCATTTATGTTCTCTCAACATTCTGTGCTCTATGAAGAACTGTTTGGAACACAGCACATCAGCAATTCTTGAATACATTTCAGAGCAAAGATCTAATGCATGAAACAAAAGCTATAAATGAACTTGAATTGTTTGGCTGTCACTCTTGGCAGGCATGGTCCAGCATAAGGCCATACGAACTCAAACTTTGTGTTCATGGAGATCAGCTACAGTTTTGCCACAATCAACAAGTTGCTCACTTTATGATATCACTTTATGATAGGTCAAAAGGTACATGAAATCTAGATGATTAAGAAGAGTAACATATCACCACTATTATCCTGCTTTTTAATTATATCACTGTAGTTTTCTTTGCTCAACTCTATTTATGCTAAAGAGCTAACAGACATACACCCAAGTTTAGCATAATGGATTATTATTACTTATTTCATAAGGACCACACACAAATATTCTCACATTCATATTCTGCCCTAGTAGCTTCAGTGCTAAAAGACCAATTCTTTTATACAGCTACATCATAAGGCAATGGGATATGGCCCCCAGCCCTGATTTTTTTAAAAAATGGAACTGGATACCAGCACATGGGCACTGGGACTTCACTCATTCACTTGCAAGAGTACCTAAATGCACATGTTATTTTCCCATGAGCTAGAAACCTATAGCACACATGTAGTTGAAGATCCTGCTTATAAAAATTAGTCAACTTGGAAATATGTGTCCTTTCCCATGAGGGAACAAGATGTGTACCTCAAAATGGTTAAGGTATTTTTAACAATACCACCTCACAACTGTTCATCAGTTAGTACCTCAAAGTAATCCAAGACACTGCATGCTTGGGACCCACTCAATAAGCAACCTCTAATGGGAAGGGAATGTGCAGTGGCAGCCAAGAAATTAAGTGGAGAAGACAAGTAGTCAGCACGGTGCACATATGGGAGCGAATACTAGACCCTGTGAGTTCCATTCCTCTTCCACACACTTAAATCAATCTTGGGCATGTGAGAGTGTCTTAGTGGGCACATATTTTAATGTGAATACTTTTGTGCATGCATATTTTTACCGTGTGTACTTTCATGAGTACACAAACACACACACTCCATTCACTTACTCTAAAAGTACATTCAGACACTAGCGATCATTCTTTGCATGTGACAAATTAACCTATACGTTGTTTGATAATAGTGTCCCATGCTCATTACTGCAAATCAAGAAAAAAACTCAGGGCCATGAGACACGTCTATTTGCTATCATCTATCTGTATTGCTTAAGAATTCTAGTGATACAAATACTAAAACACAGATTAGACAAAGACTAAAACACAGTTTAATACATTCTGAAATGTGTTTCATTATTTTCACATCTAGACCATAGTGTGCCTTGACTCATCACTTCCTCAGAGTTTCAACCAGACAACCCATTCTCATAACGAAGCAGAAGAACACTTGTCTTTTTACTGGCAGTCTTATGCATCCTTTGAAAATGTCTTGGAAGACAACACCTTTTTTATTTTTACAAACTATCCAGAATTCTTGGATTCTATTGTACACAGTAAGATTATTTTTTCTGAAAAGGATTACCAGATACTGCTCACCAGTCTTATCCTTGTACCTAATAGTCTCCAGCCACAATTTAATCTAAGAAGATACTTTAATTGACCCCTTTCCAGCTTCATTATTACATTTCGCACTGTGTCATACCTTTGCAATGTCTTCCTGAGCTGCTACTAAGTTCAAGTATGATATATTGACCAGGTCAGGGCCATACACAATTGTAAGCATTCGGTTTTCCAGTCTTCCTCCTACGTTGCCTCCATCAAGATGTTCGCGTAACTTTGGATCCTGCAAGGAAAAATATTGCCAGTCACTAAAATGTCTGCCTGTACTTTCTACAAAGTATTTTAATGCCTGGTTAAGCATTTTAAATAGTGCATGTGTGTCCAGATGTCCATAAAGCACATATAAAACCCAAAGTGGAATCAGTCAAGCTGCGCCCTCATTCCTTTGCACAGAGCAGATAAATGCAGTGATGTCCTCAAATAAGAACTATTCTGAAGTTAAAGAAGTGCTTTGAGTCTAAGAAAAGGCTGATCAAATTAACTCATGTTCACATCACTGATGCTGGTGATGATGACAGGATTTTGAAGACTTTTTTTCTGGCCAAAGCCATTTTTCAGGAATAATTGCTGAGACTGAAGAATAAGGCACTGCCACTTTAAGACTGCCACACTCCAGACCAAGGGGTGTGGCCAGGATTCACTTCCCTTGAAAAGGGCTCAGTTTGCTGCAGCAACATAATTGCCCAAGCTTGTAGCCTAGTCCTTGCTCTGCTCTTGGGTAGACCTGATCTCCTGGCTTCTGACCCAGCTGTGACTGACTTGACCTGCCTCCAGATTCCATGTACACCTGATGATCTGGCTCCTGACCATGGTTTTGACTAGACCTGATTTCCCATTCCTCCTGTGTGGACCCAGCCTGTCAGCTTCTGACCCTGGCTGGTAACCTGACCTCGATTTCTGCCTAGCTCCCCTGGTGAGTCCTCACAATGACAAGCATTGCCTGGCCCTACAAGACATGGCAGAAGGATGGTCTTGCTGTGGGGAAGAGGATTGTGATACACTAGCTTTTTTCATCCCCACATTTAGTCTGTGGTGATTCAAAACTACCATTTTATCAATAATAAAAGAATGATTTGAGTGGACCAAATTAGATTATTCTGCATATTTTGCTTCTGTTTTGGCATTAACACATTTGTGTTATGTGACAACCCAAGCTATATCATCCAATCTAATAGGCAGCCACACAATGAATGTAGCTATTTCAGTGTATAAACAAAGCCATGTGGCATTCCAAAACTCACCTAATCTCAGATATAAAGTTCGGCCCAGTAATGTATATTCCTGTATCCATTTGGGCATTCACTAAGGGACCAAACATAGCAACAACACTCTATGCTATTCATATCTTAAACAGTGAGACCTGCATGTCAGGCTATTTTTCTGGGAGATAGGTATCACTTAAAAGTGAAAAGGTACAAACATATTATGAGGACTCCAGTTTTACAAAGACATTTTCTAAAGGTATTATGTGAAAAGAAGTGCAACAGGATTGTATGTTCAAAAGATGTGCATGCATACACTCACAGAATGGCAATGATGCACTGCACATTTCTTCACTGGCAAATTATTATTATTTATCTCAAATAACACATTTTTTAAAACACTGGATCCATTTACAGAACTATTTTAGTACATAATGATCAGTATTTACCATGAGGATTGGGTGCTATATAACTCTCTCTCTCTCTCTCTCTCTCTCTCTCTCTCTCACACACACACACACACACACTCACACACACACACACACACACCTTCTGTTGCATGTAATTGGCTGGTCAAGCTAATCAGGAACATGAAGTGAAGGAGCATGGTGGTTGAAGAACTGATGCACAGAAAATACTAATGTGTACAAGCACTATCCCCAAATACTGTGGAGACAGCTGTGGAAACAGTCCCAACTTAATCACCACGCCTTCACTTCTTATGCCCTAATATAAGGCACTAGGGAATTATTTGCCATAGACTTCCAATGAAGTCATGATGGTATGACATAGGACAAGAATCCAGCACAAATTAACACTTCAGCACATCCTAACATAGTTGAGTATCTGCACTCATCATTAGGTCTACTAGAATGTTTTTAAAGTGTGTTGGCAAACTGGGTTGCTGTTTCCCATGTGCACCAAGCCACATATCGTGTATAAAAATACTTACCGGTTGTCACACATTACAAAGGCAAATGATCTAAGAAGAAGGTGATGGCAAAAGTAGAAGCTATGCTTACTGTTGAGATTTGATATAACCCATTCATGAACCATTCACTTATTCATATCCATAGTTCATCTTGCTGCTGTATAATTAAGTTAAGCATACTTGGGTTGTTCACCCCATTTCTGAATTTTCACTTTATTCAAGGTAATTTGGCATAACCCTATATTTACACTGAAGCTCAGCAAAATGTGGATTTATGCTAATTAGTTTGAGTTCAATGCAGAAAATTTCACCCACCTCAAAGTCTCAAGAGCAAGGAACAGGAATGTCTCTTTGAACTAATTTAGAGTATTAAATTTAACGGAAAGCTTTAATTGTTCAAACAAGAAACTAAAGCTTTAGTCAATCTATGAGACAAGCTTTACTCACTGAAGGCAAGCACTAATTGGTAGTTCTTCTAAACGTTTAATTGGTGGTATTTTTAAACGCTATTTGATTCTGGTGTATTATTCTAATAGTTAACAAAAAAGAAAGTAATCATATGAAAATATGAAGTTGCTTTATCAAACTAGTGATGCATCTATTTCAGTGATGTCTATACAGAACCAATGATGATGCTGGAAAGGTAAAGTCTTCTCCTGCTTTTGAGGAGTGTGCCTACAGCAGGTGCCAACTTACCATGTGGTAAAGCTGGCGCAGATGCTGCATCCAAAGTTAATTGTTTGTGTGTTTATCTACAGTTGCATTTTCTAATTCAAATCTCTCATACTTGTTCAGCCAAGGCATGGTCCAAATTACCCATCTGCTTCCAACACATTTAAGTCATATTTTAAATAACTCATGATTTTACGAATAGCTAGCACCAAGCTGAATAGCTAGCACCAAGCTAGCTTTAACCAAACACTTCATCCCTGTGAATTCCCCCCCTTTTAGGGGCACCTTAACTGAGACAGAACAATGCTCAGTGGGATGCTTCCCACTCTCTTCCCACTTTCCTTCCCATTAAGCAGATGCTTTGCCAAGAAAGGAGAAGGAATTGTGATTTCACAGTGGAAAGCAATGATTTCCTAGCTAGGTTCTTTTCTTTTGATGAACATTTCTCCCTCCCATCAAATCTATAACCTGTGGAAAACAAACCTCACAAACATTCAGCACAGTCCTGTTTAAGACTTGCATCACAACTAAATAATCAATAGCACTTATTTTCATGGACTTGTGAAAGGAAGAGACCAGCTCTGGCCTATGAGGACTGTTGGGGCAGCCCTCCCCAAGAGGACGGAAAGACCAGTTTGCCCTGAGAGGAAGGCAAGAAAGGAGGCGCCCAGGCCAGGGAGCTCTTGTCCTCAGCTCCTGAAAAGACCAATAGCCTGAGACAATGTTTTATTAACCTTCTGTAATTTCCTTGTTTTAATTTGGTAAATTACTTTGGGTGGCTTTGTTAAGGCAGAAAGGTGGTATAAAATGTAGCAAATAATAATAAAAAATGATAAAGAAAACCAAGTGACTAAATCCCCACTGTGGTTTGATGTATTTAAGATTACACCAATTAGAAAGAGGCCCAAGACTGCTAAAATAGTCACCACTCAGTTGTTACTATAATGATGAAACAGTTTGTATACAGCAGCTTAATTGTTTATTTTACACATCAAACACCCAGGGATCACCACTTACGGAGGCTATCACTGAACAGACAGATTGCCAACAATATTTTCATACAGTAAGCAAATTAGAGAAGAATAAGTGCCTTCTTATTCTTATTGGAGCCATTTTGATCGTGCTTAGACTTGGGGGAGATGGGGCACACGAGATCTGCCGGATATTCCATAGATATTCCACAGACTACTTTATTATGGAATATGTATTTTTTTTCTGAGAAGGCAAGGTCTATAATTCATCCAGTTCTGAAGATCATTTTAAACTCTCTCTTCTCCATGGGGAGAAAGCACTGTATTGCCACCAGCAATATGAGCCACATTTCCCAAGGGAAAGTAAGAATCTAATCATGATTTACAATTTTGATTTCAGTGACACCGGGTATCCCTCAACACATCCCATATGACCTTCTGAAGCTGTGTAATGTCCTGACCGTTGGCCAAGTCAGTCTTGCTCTGTGCAGGCATGATGATTAATAACTAGATTGCCTTGTTTCTACAGAACAGAAAACAAAACAAATGTGGGAGTTTATTAAAAGCTCAAGCAATGATTTATTTTTACATGCATTTGTTGTCAGCAGGCCAGGCAAAGAGCTCTCTCAGATGTGATGCAATACTCTTTTCTATTAACCTTGCCAAAGCTTCAGCGCTTGTCTTATAAAAAGAGGATGGGGAGAGAAGAGGAAGCACACATTTTGACATCCCCAACGTTATTTTCCTTCGTTCTTGGGATTTCAGCATTTTATGATCCTAGTGTCACTTGGCTACCACATTTGATTGTTTTAGTACCTTTAGTAAGCCCCAAATTATAAGCAAGTAGATGAGAATGTATTTTCTTGAATGTAGCTCAGCATGCCCTGAAGCTGTACTGCGCAACCCTAGGACATACGCCTACTGCCAACATGTTTGTACCAACTGAGCATTCTCAGCTGTCTTCTGGATAGCAGGGTAAGCCTTGCTACTGACACCACTGAATTCCCTGACCATACTTATACCTATTTGTTGGATCCTCGCCCTACTGAGAGTATTGGAAGAAAGGTGTTTTTTTGGTGGTTTTTTTAAAGGTGTTTTGTAAATACAGGGAAGTTGGCAGAGGAGCTCTTAGGACCAGGCCACGGGGATCTGGCCCAGTCCTCCACTGCCTAGCAGGGGCCTCTGACACTCCCTCCATGATGTGGATCTGAGACCAGCATCAGTGTGCTACTATTCTGTATGTGCCAGGCAGCTAACAGCTCTGACACAGCCCCTCCTTGCCCAGCCAAGGCCATCCTGGACTCCAGTTCTTCGAAAGATGAGGATCCTTTTTAAAGGTCCACCCTCCGTGGTGAACAGCATTAATCACTAGCACTGCTGCCGCCCTTCCACTCCCCCACTCTTCCAGCTCATTTGCTTTCCTCCATCCAGAGAGAACAAGTCTCTTTCACTTTTCCTTTACATCGCCACCTTTCAGGCAAATTCTGCCCTTCATTCCCTTCTTGGCCAATCCCAGCCCAACTAGATCCCCTCGCCTGCATCTGACTACTAACCTGCCCTTTTTCTGATGGTTGTGGCTCGTGCCCTGGGTTGTGGCTCATGCCCCGGGCTGGGCTGGTGACCTGGGCTGGTGACTTCTCTCTTGCTCTCCCGCTGAGCAGGCTGGCTGATCTGGTGAGCACCTCGGGAAGGGGCCGGGATGCAAAACACCCCTTTTATGAGTTGGTGTGGGCAGGGGGGGAAAGGGAGGGGATTTTGCAACTTGGAGTGTGTATGGGGTGTGTGTGTGGAATGTTAATTTTAGATCAGGGCTGCTCAACTTTGTCCCTCATGCAGATGTTGGCCTACAACTCCCATTATCCTTGACTATAGGCCACTATGGGTGGGGATTATGGGAGTTGTAGTCAAAAAACAACTGGAGGGCCAAAGTTGAGCAGCTCTGTAACTCCAGCCCCACTGGAGATGGTAGCTTACAACTCCCATCATTCCTTACTATTGGCCATTGTGGCTGAGGATGATGGGTATTAGAGTCCAATAACAGCTGGAGAACCGAGGTGGTGCAGTCCTGTTCTAGGGTGAAGAAACTGGATGGGGAAATTCAGGTAAAGGGAACTTGAGTTTCTGAAAAGCCAGCAAAAGACTCATTCTCCCCAACCATTTCAGTCACTCAGGAGATTAATATGGGGAGACCACAAAGGGGCAGTGGTTGTCTTTAATCCTGGGGTGTGTGTTTGAGAGAAACTGCTCCTTTCTCCTTCAGGGTTCAGAGTCCAGTGGAACTTTGGGGAAAGCAAGAACTTGCCAGCTGTCTTGGTTGCTTTGCAATTTGATTTGTTGTGAGCTGGGAAAGGCACACCAGGTTGTGCTGGCGCCTTCTAGGGCTGAGCATGGGTCTCCCTGGTGCTGCTGGTGTGCTGTCCTTGCCTTGTAAATATTTCTTTATTAGTGACTCCATGGACATGGTGCTTTACAAAGAAAGAGAGGGCAGGACCCTGTCCCAAAGAGCTTACAATTTAGATAACAGGGAGGAAACAAGGGAGGGAAGGGGAAGCTGGGTTAAACAGGGGAGGAAGAAGCACATTTTCCAGTTGCACATACAGTGAGGTGGCTGTCCATGGGGCAACAGCCTCAGTTGGTGTGTGTACCAGTGCTTCAGGCATCACCCCTCCTGCCTGCTGCTGGTAATCTCAGTGGTGTTCTTACCCTGGACTTCAGGGCCAAGGTCCAGGGCCTCCACACCCCCTGGACTTCCAAACCTTCTGTAGTCTGTCCTGGATGGCATTGTCGCTGCTGGCCCACACTGTACCCGGCAACTGAATGTGATTATGACCTGTATCAGGTGCTTTAGAGATGGAGTGGCGAGGGGGGACATACACATGTTTCACAGTATATGTGTGTGTAGTGGGGTGATGCTTAACTTGCAGTGGTGGAGGGTGGCCCTCCAGCAGGCAGGGGGCCTCCAAAGGTCTATAAGTCTAGGCTCCAAAATTACCTAGGTGCACTTCTGGAAGTTGGAAGTGGTGGCTCTTATTGTATAGGAATAACCTCACCCTATTTCAGTGGAATAATTATTCATGCACATACCTTAAGTATGAGCCAATTGCTCTCCTTCTCTGTCTAAAATCTAAACCAGGAGTTCATGCAAACATGCAGAGAAACTAGAATATGCCATTCTCTTAGCAGAAATTGCTTTACAATGCATTATGGGGAAAAAGAGAGGCAAAGCACACAAATCTTCTGGTGTGCCCTTCAAATGAGCCACTTGGCTGTCTCAGCAGGTTCCAAAGCATCCTGCTGGTGTATGCTCCCCATGACTGTACTATTTTGCCATGCTGCTGAACTAGCTCCTCAAACTTGGCACAAAGACCACATGGTGTTTGGCATCAAGCAGAGTTGGAAGACTATTACTTTGGTAGTTCCATTTTTCTGTAGCATGCATCTGCCTTATTTTAAGGGGATAACTTACTTGCTGAATTCATTATCACTTAAGCTGACAAAACTGTACTGTTATTCCTTCTCTACTGGGGTCTCAGCACAGACAGACATGCTTGTTGAAACACACCAAGGCAGAGATTGCAGATTTTTCAACTAAAACATCATTTTCATCCAACCAAAACTCTGAACAAATGATGAGTATTTGTTTGTGACAGCAATAATTGTTTATGGAGAAGAGCCTCACTTGCTCAGAACTTGCACTGACAAGAATGCAAGAGTCCTAGATATTTTGAGGTTGTTTATCATTATGAAATCTACACATTCTCCCTATACCATATTTCATGGCTAAAATATGGGCTTTGAAGTCATACAATGAGCAATTCAAGTTGCTTTATAACAAATTGTTGCAGCTTCAAAATGTTCATTGCCAGATGTGAACTGGTTATTTTGTTTGTATAATCATATATAAACCACTTTGGGAAGTTTTGGCCTGAAAGGTAGTACACAACTCTAACCAATAAAATAAATTACTGCCAATCCATCCAACTGAAGTAACAAAAAAGACATTTCTCCACTTAAAGCTAAGACTGCAAGGGGCAGACATGAGCACAGAGGGAAGACTCAAGTAGGACAGTTATTTAAAATAAAATGATGATGATGACGACGACGACAAGTGCTTCCTATCTCTTGTTTTCACAGCACTTTAGCACAGCTTTCAATTTTTTATATCCTAGTATCACCATCTATTTGTAAAGTTAACTATTTTTAATCCAACTTCTAAGCAGAGCTGTCACTGAAACTGTGCATAAAATGAGACTCAAAGCAACCTTGGGGTGGGGGGCAGTTCTTCCACAGGGGCTCCAGAGTGGCAGACATGGGGGTTTACTCAATTTCATCCTCACAATTATCCAGTGAGGCAGACTTGGTTGGGAGAATCAAGGGCTCATGAAGAGCAAGTGAAATCTATGCCTAAGTAAGGATTTGAAACAATCTCTCCCAAGTACACCACTCCACTGTACATTCAGCACAATCACAATTAAGACTAATAACATGTTTAAGAGGGGGTTCACTTATCCCTAATTCCAGATAAATATGTTTATTTTTCATATATATGGGGATTATAGCCCATAAAAGCCAGCATGGTGAAGCAGTTAGAGTGTTGTGCTTTAACTGAAGAGATCTGAAATCCCTCCTCAGCCATGAAGTTCATTGGGTCACCTTGGGAAAGTCACCATCTCTCAGCCTAACCTACTGCACACGATTGGTGTGAACAACAACAGGGAGTCACCTTGTATGCTGCTCTGAGTAACTTAGAGGAAGGGAGAGAAAATACCACTACCATCACCTCTTGCACACAATTATGCTCAATGAAAAGGTGTAAAACCAACCATAGCAGAGGCATATCCTGTGTCAGTTCCCATATCCAACCTTAAAAGAAAATATGCCAAGACCCAGGGTGTGGGAAGAAATGTTTAAAAGGCATACTAAAATACTAAGCCATCAACCATTTAAGGACAGATAAAATGCTGTGAGATAACCTGACCTAAGAATTCTTGTCAGGAACTTCTAAATCAGGCCTGCTCAACTTAGCCTCCCCCCCCCCCGCCAGCTGTTTTTGAACTACAACTCCCATATTACCCAGCCACAGTGGCCAATAACCAGGAACAACATAGGAACATAGGAAGCTGCCATATACTGAGTCAGACCATAGGTCCATCTAGCTCAGTATTGTCTACATAGACTGGCAACAGCTTCTCCAAGGTTGCAGGCAGGAATCTCTCTCAGCCCTATCTTGGAGCAGCCAGGGAGGGAACTTAGAACCTTCTGCTCTTCCCAGAGAGGCTCCATCCCCTGACGGGAATATCTTACAGTGCTCACACATCAAGTCTCCCATTCATATGCATCCAGGGTGGACCCTGCTTAGCTTAGGGGACAAGTCATGCTTGCTACCACAAGACTAGCTCTCCTCTCTAAATTATGGGAATTGTAGACCAACATCTGCAGGAGGCTGAAGTTGAGCAGCCGTGTTCTAAATAATAGAGGGTGAGTAAACAGAAGATGAGCATGGTTTTAAAGTTGGAGGAAGAAGCATCAATAACCTGCGCTATGCTGATGACACTACTCTGGTAGTGAATGATCTGCAAACACTAGCAGTGAAAGTCAAGGAGCACAGTGAAAAATGGGACTACAACTAAATATAATGAAGACTAAACTAATGACAATGGGTACAGCAACCAGCCTCAAAATTCATAATGAAGACATTGAAGTGGTGGATAGCTTCTGCCTTTTAGGATCGACCATCAACAGAAGGATCCAGCAGTCAAGAAATACGCAGCAGACTATCACTTGGTAGGGTTGCAGTGAAGGCCTTGGAAAGAGTATTTAGATGCCATGACATATCTATACCTACAAAGATCAGAATAGTTCGGACAATGGTTTTTCCCATGGCACTCTATGGATGCGAAAGCAGGACTTTGAAGAAGCAAGATAGAAAAAGTATTGATGCTTTTGAACTTTTGTGCTGGAGAAGACTTTTGAGGATGCCATGGATAGCCAGGAAAACAAACAAATGGATCAAAGAACAAATCAGTCCAGAATTTTCACTCAAGGCACAAATGTCCAGGCTCAAACTATCATACTTCAGACACATTATGCGAAAACCCAGCTCCCTTGAGAAGTCCATAATGCTGGGGAAAGTTGAAGGAAAGAGAAGAAGAGGACAGTCGGCAGCAAAGTAGATGGACTCGATTATGACAGCAATGAATGCACCACTGAGAAATCTTAAAGGCCAAGTTGAAGACAGATCATCCTGGAGAGTATCTATCTATGTAGTTGCTAAGAGTCAACTCCAACTTGACAGCAGCTCCGGTTTGGGACAAGGCTAACAGCGGTGCCAGCATTCGGATGTAACACTGGCCCTGCTAAACTGGAGGCTGGGACAACAAAACTTAAAAACAGAGGTAACAAATGGGGTTTGGGGAGGGCAGCCACGGATCCATTTCCCCCTTTAAGTGCAATTTCCCATGTTTGGATGTTCAGTCAGCAAAACTGGAGGTGAAGGGGCCTCTGGTTTCGTGCTACATCTGAACCCGACTAATGTCTCCAACAGCTAAACCTATAGGACTCACCAAATTGCAAGTTATGAGGTTGTTGTGAGGATAAACATACCCACGTACAGCACTCTGGGCTCACTTGGGCAAGAATGGTATATAAATGTAAAAACAAATTCCCAATACAAGTGAGCTGGCTGTTCAACAATTAAGCAAGACTCCACAAACATTCTACTTGTTGTAGAAATAAGGTTGCTTTTTAAAAATACTTGACTTTATATTTGAACCTGGTGAAACATACTAGTGTTAGCAGTTGTCATAATCTTGTGTGCAGTTGATGTATAAATGCTCTTTTTTCCAGCAGCTTATTTCAATGACCCAATGAGGCACAGTCAGTTTTGTAACGCAGAAATATAAAACCACTGTGTGATTTTCACACGTGCTAATAATACAATTTTGGGTCATGACTCACAGTTTGAGAAACCAAAATGTGGGCTGGCTCTCTCTCTCTCTCACTCTCTCACACACACACCTTTTTCCAAATCTCTTTTTAAACTCTTTCCCTAACATAAAGTCAGCCTCTTTAGTATTTCTGATACATTTACAATTGGAGATGCTCTGAAGGATGGTGTTTGTTCTAAAATTGATGGAAATGGTTTTGCATAAACATTTGCTGAAGATTTGAAAATATACCTCAGTACATAGAAAGTTGTTTATACAGATCAGTTTATTAAAAATGTTTACTTTATCTTAAGATAAATGCATAGAGCATAAAATGAGTTATTTATTTAGCAAATTACCAAAATTCATCATATTGAAGTACCCAGCTAACCAATATGTAGTCAGCCTTACTCCCCACCCATCATATGCTCATTTCTAGAAGCTGATGTGGTTGAATGTCAGACCTTCTGCATGCAAAACACGTGCTGTGCCCCTTGTCTGGGCCCATAAGGGAGGGGGACCCACTGGATGGGAAACAGCTCTCTCTTTCCTCTCCCCTCCTGCCTCCCTGACTCAACAGCAAGCTGCTGGCTCCTGTTCAGAGTGTAGGGAGCATGGGATATTACTTACATAGGAGCGAGAGAAAAGGGCAAGCCAAGAATGTTTTGTTTTTCATCATGTCCTTATAGTTGTTCTGCAGAAACGACACAGACAGGGTGGGGAGAGAAAAAGGTGGCAGGTGGCCCAGGGGCCCATCTTCACTTCTTGTCCCAGGGCTCACTCCAACCTTGCCACACCCCAGTTACAGGAGTGGGCCTGAAGGCTGTTGTGAGGGAGAGAGGGAAAAGAGGAAGGTGCAGCCTTCAGCAGCCTGGCTCTTGGTGATAAAAGTGAAAGTGAAATGTCAGAGACAAGCCGGAGGAAGAGGAAGAAGAAAGAAAGAGCAGCTTATACCTCTCTCAAATCTGCTGCCTCGAGCATGATGAAGGGGGTGAATCTGATAGTAGGAGATGTGATATTACATGCTACAGACGCAGCCGCTACTGCATGGGCAAGGGGGTTTGGAGGCCACCTGGGCGGGTATCAAAATATATGAATCCCAAGTAGATGGCTGCTGACTGGCACTGGGTTCCAAAAAGGTCCAGTTCACACCACGTGCCAATATCCAATCAGGGGATCAAAGTGAGTTCCAGGGCAGTCAGGGCAGAATAGTCTGCATCGAGCCCACATCTGAAAGCTCAGTGATTCAGCACCAGAATCGAGGGGTACTCAGGCCAGTCTTGTGCAGAGTGATCTGCAAGCAAAACCACACTCTCTAGTGATTTTAGCGCAGGGTCAGAGTGCAGCATGTGCCTCCACCTGAGGTTTCAGGGAGGAACATTAGCATGCAAAGCCGGCACTTGGCTGAGATGCTCTCTCAGAGAGTGTCCTGGGTAGCATGTCCATGAGCAGTCCCATGTTCAAAAACCAACACGGGCATTTATAGTCTTAAGCCAATTATAGAATATTCATTCTGGGATTTCAGCAAGGCACTGGGGCTGCAAAGGAGAAAACCTGAAATGAGGGTTATCTGTAAGAATGGATTCCTTACAGAAAGCAAACTATGGGTCACCCAAACTGTGAAGTCTTGGGAGTTTCAAGGGCAACACAGATGACAGTATTACTGGTGATGGTGGGGTGGAAAATCACAGTGAGGAATTGGCACTATTCAGTTGGAGGTGCCAGGACAAAAGGGCTCTATTATGCCAGAATGTTCCTTTCTCTCAGGATCACATTTACTCCAAATGGAGATTTTAGACTCATCTAGAATGCCTAATAAAGCAATGAGATTATCAAGCCAGAGGTTGCCAGTTCGAATCCCCGCTGCGATGTTTCCCAGACTATGCGATATAGGAAGATGCTGAAAGGCATCATCTCATACTATGCAGGAGATGGCAATGGTAAATCCCTCCTGTATTCTACCAAAGAAAACCACAGGGTTCTGTGGCCGCCAGGAGTCAGCACTCACTCAATGGCATACTTTACCTTTAGAATGCAGGAGTGCTGGGTGGGGTCTTCACCTTTTCTAGGTTTTCTGTACAAAACTTCAGTGTGTGCTTTGCCACTTTTCTGGTGCAAACTGGAGGTTGACACTACTGGCACCAGGGTTTTAGTCCATGTTCTGATCTCACTTAATGAGGCTGTTCTCATGCACAGGCAAAACTGGGCTAATGAAGCCAAGCTCGGTTTTGCCTGTGCATAAGAACTGCCAGGATTGTGCCCAACCCCAGAGGCGCCTTGGCAGCAAAGCCACCTTCAGAGACACCCTCTTAAGTGGGGTTGAGTGCTCTCTTAACCCCACTTTTCTGCTCATCTGCCAGCCCCAACTGGGCTGGCAGACAGAGGAGCTCCTGGCCAGCAACAGGGAGGGAAGGGGAGGGGTGGGAAATTCCAGTAATGCACCTTGCACTCATGAGAGTTCTGTGGGGCGGGGAAACATATCCCAGCACCCTGACCCTCTCCAAGCTACTGGAAGCAGCTGGTAATCTTCTGGGTGGGCAATCTGCCCACTGAAGAAACAATCTGCCCACTGAAGCTTCCTCCCTGCTGACCCTGTAGCCTGTAGCCCTTTCTCACCAATCGTGAGAAAGGGCTCAGTATATGAAGGGGAGACTGCTTGGCAACACAGTAATTTCATTACATTTCTCAAAGCTGCCTCTAATTAACATTTCAAGAAATAGCTTCTGAGATTTTAAAAACAGAATGGTCCCCAGAGCAACATGTTGACACTCAACATGTATACTGTACAAAGCTAAAGGTATGTACTGTATACAGGTAGATGTATTAGTTGTCCAGTTTTAATCAAATAATCAAGCTTCAGGGACATAAATATTTACAGTACTTATGTATAGCTGCCAAACTTCTTTTCATTCCATGTAAGTAATTAAATAGATTAGCTTGAAGTCAATGACGAAGCTCACACACTAAACATTTGCAAGCATTTCTAAAGGATTAAAACTTGAAGTTTAGTGATTGTTCTAAGTTAATGCTAAGTATTTGCCAAGTTCTACAAGGGCTTGGAACAAAGACATGATGATCAGAAGAACAATGCTGAAGCCATACAGAGTAGCCCACGGACTTCAATTTTATCCTCTGAGGAATTGTTACTAAAATGTGAAGTAGATGACACTTAACCATCCAGAAAGATTAGGCTTATATAGGAAATAGGCGTATAAGAAATAGGTAAGAACTTTGATGGAAAATGGTGAAGCCTGGAAGCTTCTCTAAGAGGGGTTTTCTATTCAGTGGTGGTAACAGCCATTAAGCATATTATTGGTGGAAGTATCTCTAAAAGCTCAGCACCCATGCTTCTGAGTAAGCTTGCTAATTATATGTTGCTTCTATTATTGAAAGAATCGATCTTGGTACTACTTAGAATTGCAAACATGGCTTTAGTTTTAACCTGAAATGTTATTTGTCTGCTGAAGCTTATGAAAAAGAAATATCTGGGGTAGCTCACTCAGAGTTTTGTCAGTGGACAGCAGGTGCTTTATTTTTTTAGCCACAGGTTATTACAACAAGAACATCTAACACAACACTAAGAGAACAGTACAAAACATGAACATACAGGAGCTACCAAGCAATACATGATCTTAAGCAAGTAATTTGTACTCAGAAGTCTCAAGCACAATTTCCAGTGTCCAACGAGAGACAGCTGATTTGTTAATCAGCCAAGTTGATTATTCCAGAAGCTGTAAGCAATGGCAAATCACCAGGAACATGGTGAAGGAATATGAATCTTGGAGTTTGTAATGCTTGACTCAAATACAAGGTGAATATGATCTTGTAGAGGACATTATGATTATTCTCTCACTTAGATTAAAATTCAAAGCCAGAATTCAACTACTACTCTTCTCTCACCCATCCAAAATCCTTCAAGCCCCATTCCTTCCTACCCATTTACATGGCTGCTGCCTCAACAATAAGCAGGGGGGAAGAAGGAGGTTCTTCCCTTGCAGTGCCTGGGATGTTAATAAGTAGAGCACCATAGAGCAAGAGGACCTGGAAACTGTAGTTTTCTGAAAGGCTACTGGCATGCCTGATATGCTTGACAAGCAGACTATTCACTGAAGAAAATCAGATCTACATCAATGCACTTTGGAGACAACTTGTATCATATACCATTTTGGGAGGAGCGGGGGAACCATGATTCTTAGGGCTCCTTCTGAAATAGGCCTCTTAGCACCGTGAGTGTGTGTGTGTGTGTGTGTGTGTGTCTGTGTGTGTGAATAACAGATTGTCTAAGCTAATTAACTGCAGAAGTTTATACCAATGTTCCAGGAATGAGTAGTGAGATAGAGCAAGGCTCATAAATGTGTATGTGTTTTGTGGTAGATTAGTTCTTTGAAAATACATTAGCACACATAGACATCTGAACTGTGCAGTTTTGTTCAAAATACCAATTTCAAAGCCACTTCAAAGCCCCCTTCTTCCAGGCACCAATCAGAAAGAGGTCAGGGATAAGGGCAATCTTTCTCAGGGTGACCCTCCTCCACAAATCATATTTCTTCACAATCTTTTGTGAGCTAAGCACAAAGGCAAAATTAAGATATTGTCATCTGTTATCATATCCATTTCTTTTTACTGATTAAAAGCCATTTGCGCAGAGAAATTAACTGAGACAACAAATCCAAGATGTAATGAGTAAGTGTCTTCACAGAAAGAAATATTAGGTACTGTATGCATCCTTCAAGAGCTACCAAGTTATGCAAATAATGCCCCTTAAACTCTTTCCGCATTACAATGTTTCTTGGGGAATAATTTAAAAAAAGATCTATCAATGCATTTTTATTGTTTCTGCACCATATAGACCACTAAAACAATCATTTAAAAGCTTATTACTTTGACTGTAAATATAACTCCAGGAATTCTAACACTTCCAAATACAAACAAAACCCTTTAAAAAACAAAACCACCTCTTCGAAACTTGGAATGTAACATATGGACTGCTCAAATAATGAGGTATGTGCAACAAACACTTTGAATACAACATACACAATATGCTCACAATAAAGTAACATATTAACATTGATTATGTCAGCAAGAAAAATCTTCCCAAGGGAAGCACACTTCTTACAAGCTTTATACCAGATACTAATCAAGTCTAAGTGCATATACATCACAGCACCTGGCATTTATAAGAATTTAACTCAAGATACTGATCTTAAATTATAGTGATGGGTGAACTCTTCAGGTCCATCTAGAACTGGGTCAGCAATTACAAAAACCATTAGAGAAAACTAAAACTGTATGTGTGTTCTCATCTAAAAAAGAGAGTTCTAAATTAACTATAATTTATGGTTTTTATTTAACATAGTTTTATACTGCCCAAAACTTGTGTCTCTGGGTGGTTTAAATTAAAATCATTTAAAACCAATGTTAAAATTCATGTTGGTTGCATTGCATCACATTGTCTTAATTTCATTTATTTTTGTTGAATCCTGTACATAAATAACAGCTCATACCCAACTGAGCAAATGCCCCCAAATGGGATATTTTTTAAGGCTTCAAGGAACTTTGGGCAAGCGCAGGGAGCTCCTGTTCAATTGGGTTATGGGTGGAAAAAGTTTGGTCTCATCACAAGCTAACAGGGAGGAAGAGCTAATAGTAGACACAATAAAAGCTTTTCCATACAGTACAGGCTGTTTGGATTCTCCTTTTAAAATTCTGGCTCTAATATATATTGCTACATTTCCATACATTTGAAGCATGATCTTTCATTGAGGTTGTCATGTTGTACAAACACAGAAAACAAGATACGCTTGAAACATTGAATTAAGTTTGGTGTTCAACACCTTTTCTGCTTTTCTGTTCTGTGCAAGTCTTTAGTCAGCATATACCTTCACTCCTTTTCTCTCTCTGAATTGCTATATGAATTGTACCCAAGTCTACTTCTTGTGCTTTCCAGTCTTTCCTCAACTGTACTTCAGTCTAGTCTTCCAGTTCTTAAAACTTATATACTTGAGGATTATCCCTTCACATTTATCTCATCCCTATTCAACCTTACCCAATGTGCATTATATTAAAAAAGAATTTGACCCCCCCCACCTCCCTCTTTTAAATGATGCTGGCAAGGCTAATCATCCCTTGGCCCAATTAGTGTTGCCATGGTAACTCATATATAGTTTCCTTGGAATCGCAAGAAAAGTAGACGCACCTTAAAGTGATGGGGCATGCAAGTTAAATGGACCCTACCAGAGGAAAGCTACATTTCAAAGCTTGTGCAAGAAATGACTTCATGGTGAATAAGTTGCCAGCTTCACTATATTCAAAATATGTTTATACACAGGGGTGGAGGAGACATTATTGGAGGACAACAGTTCTAATTAATAAGGAACATAGTCTAATTCTAAAAATTGTCATCATCAGGATTCAGATAGATGGAATTGCTTTTGTCAGCCAAAAGTTACATTTAAGAAAGGAGCTGGTGAAAAGGTGACTATCAACAGGTGAAAGGTGACAATTAGCCCCTGCTACATGGGCAACGTGGAAATGACTTGACTAGCAAGCCAGAGGTTGCTGGTTCGAATCCCTGCTGGTATGTTTCCCAAACTATGGGAAACACCTATATCAGGTAGCAGCGAAACAGGAAGATGCTGAAAGGCATCATCTCAGACTGTGTGGGAGATGGCAATGGTAAACCCCGTCTGTATTCTACCAAAGACAACCACAGGGCTCTGTGGTCACCAAGAGTCGACATCGACTCAATGGCACACTTTACTTTACATGGACAGAGCGCTGGTATTAAATGGTGGTTCCACTACTTTTAAGAGGTGGTTCTCTTATATTTTGCTTGGGGAAAGCAACAGTTTCTGTTCAGTCCAGCACAACATATTTTCCAGTGGTTGTTAGTGATATTTCTCTTGTATCTGTTTCTTTTTATGTCTGAGAGTCCTTTTAGGACAGGGAAGCTTTTCCCTCCCATTTCTGTGCTTTGTGAACCACCTTGTAAACCATTTTGCTGAAAAGCAGTATATTAACTGACAACTTCAACATAGCATATTTTGAAAAGTATCCTTTTCAATTATGCATATTTCAAAGCACAACGCTTCCTCCTTCAACAGTTGCAGAACATGCCCAGACTCCTCCTGTACACACACACCTTTTGTCTCTTTACCATTTTTAAGTGTTTCATGATTTCTTTAAGGATGGGACAAAATGTAGAATAAGTGCATCAAAGCAGTCAGAGCCTTTTGTTATACAGGTGAAACTCGGAAAATTAGAATATCGTGCAAAAGTCCATTAATTTCAGTAATGCAAATTAAAAGGTGAAACTAATATATGAGACAGACGCATTACATGCAAAGCGAGATAAGTCAAGCCTTAATTTGTTATAATTGTGATGATCATGAAAACAGCTAATGAAAACCCCAAATCCACAATCTCAGAAAATTAGAATATTACATGGAACCAAGAAGACAAGGACTGAAGAATAGAACAATATCGGACCTCTGAAAAGTATAAGCATGCATATGTATTCAGTACTTGGTTTGGGCCCCTTTTGCAGCAATTACTGCCTCAATGCGGCGTGGCATGGATGCTATCAGCCTGTGGCACTGATGAGGTATTATGGAAGACCAGGATGCTTCATTAGCGGCCTTCAGCTCTTCTGCATTGTTTGGTCTCATGTCTCTCATCCTTCTCTTGGCAGTGCCCCACAGATTCTCTGTGGGGTCAAGTCAGGCGAGTTTGCTGGCCAATCAAGCACAGTACACTGTATACTTTTCAGAGGTCCGATATTGTTCTATTCTACAATCCTTGTCTTCTTGGTTCCATGTAATATTCTAATTTTCTGGGATTGTGGATTTGGGGTTTTCATGAGCTGTACGCCATGATCATCACAATTATAACAAATTAAGGCTTGACTTATCTCGCTTTGCATGTAATGCGTCTGTCTCATATATCAGTTTCACCGTTTAATTTGCATTACTGAAATTAATGGACTTTTGCACGATATTCTAATTTTCCGAGTTTCACCTGTATATTTTATGCACTAATAGCCAACTCAGCTGTGGACTAATTTAGAGTCAGTGTGGTGTAGTGGTTAGAAGACTGGACTAGGACTGGGGAGACCTTAGCTCAAATCCCCACTCAGCCATGAATAACTCTGAATCAGTCACTTACCTATTTCTCTATATCAGCTTCATCAGGAAAAGGCATGACCCCCACTAAGTGCCTGCCTGGAGACAATATTGGGCTGGATGAGAGATAACAGACTGAAGTTGAATCCAAACAAGATGGAGGTGCTGTCTGTAGGGGGTCAGGATCCGAGAGATGGTATAGATCTGCCTGTTCTGGATGGGGTTACATTCCCCCTAAGAGATCAGGTTCGTAGTTCCCAAACTCTCCCTGGTTTCTCAGGTTGAGGCTGTGGCCAGGAGTGCATTTTATCAGCTTCGGCAGATACGTCCATTCTTGGAGAGTAGCGACCTTAAAACGGTGGTACATATCCTGGTAACTTCTAGGCTTGACTACTGCAATGCACTCTATGTGGGGCTGCCTTTGTACATAGTTTGGAAATAAAATTGGTACAAAAATGCAGTAGCCAGACTGGTCTCTGGGTTCACCTTAAGGGACCATATAACACCCATTCTAAAAGAACTGCACTGGCTGCCGATAGGTTTCCGAACGAAATACAAAGTGCTAGTTATTACCTATAAGGCTCTTAATGGCTTAGGTCCAGGGTATTTAAGAGAGCGCCTTCTCTGTCATGAACCCTGTTGCCTATTAAGATCATCTGGAGAGGTCCGACTACAGGTGCCGCAAACTTGTTTGGTAGCAAATCAGGACCGGGCCTTTTCTGTGGCTGCCCCAGGGCTTTGGAACATGCTCTCTGCTTAAATAAGAGCATCTCCTTCTCTGTTTGCTTTTAGGAGGACCCTGAAGACGTACTGCTTTCCCCAGGCCTTCAACTGAGACTCGATATTTAAATTTTAATGTGTTTTTAACATATTTTAATCTAATTTTTATCTCATGGTTTTTTAAATTGTTTTATTGTTTAATTGTTTTATAATATTTTATATTTTAATTGTTGATTGATTATAACTGTCTGTGTTTTATTTGTAAACCGCCCTGAGCCAATTTTGGAAGGGCGGTATAAAAATTGAATAAATAAACAAATAAATAAACGAATAAATAATCTCTCAGCCTAACCTACCTCACACGGTACACCACTCTGAGCTGCACTTCCTGAGCAAGTGCAGGATATAAATGTGGTAAATATATAATAAATAAATCAGATTGGAGGCAAAACCTGCCATTCATGGCTGAATGGCGATTTGAGCACCGGTCTCCCTGGGCCTAGTCAAACCACCCAGTGATGTAAGTTCGGGGCAGGGGACTACCTAGTTACTTTAAAAAGGGCAGCGGGGTGTGGGTGTGTGTGAAATAAACACACACAGCCTGACATAGTCTGAGTATGCTCAGGGTTCCTTGGGAACCAAAGAATGTAAAAACTTCACAGAGAAATAAATAAATAAATAAATAAATAAATAAATAAATAAATAAATAAATAAATGCCTTAGCTGGAAAACACAAAGCAGCAAAACAGGAAATTGGCCTGCTTGAGACTTTTGAGTTTATAGTGTCCTGGAAGTGAGCATTTGGACTGGTGTGATGCTACCTTTTGTTGCAGCTCCTTCTTAGTTATTAATGTATTAATTCTTACTAGTGGGCCTGGGTGCAGAGCATATGCGCCTCTAGTTGGGCCCAGCCGCCCCCCCCCCCGGCCGTCCCGCTGCTGCTGGCCAGGCTAGGCTGACCCCCCGCCACTTCCTCCATGCAGCCAGGCCAGGGCCCACCATCACCGCCTCACCCCGACAGGCCAGGGCCAGGCTGTCCTGCCGCCGCCTCCTCCTCCCAGCCGGTGGGGCTTTGCCCGCCGTCCGCATGCCATCTGCCCACCTCCTCACCGCTGCCATTATTTCTCCCTGCTGCCGCTTCCCGCCTCCTCCTCCCGGCCAGCGGGGCTTCGCCCACCAACCCTCCACCTCCTGGTCACTCCTCCCTCCCTTTACTTCATGCCCCTCACCCTTCTTGGTCATGGCTGCAGCATTGCTGCCACTTATTGGGCAAGCTTCAGCCCCCTATCCCCAGAGATCTCCCCACCCTCACCCGAGCCCCGCTCCTGCTCCTCCCCCCAGGAGCAGCAGCAGTGGTTGACCAGGCCATTCCTCACTGCTGCCACACCACCATGGCCACTCGTTCCCTTCAGGCTGCTGACAGGCTCAGGCCGTCCCTTGCCCTTCCTTCTGTCTCTCTTCCCCCTCCCTTCTTTTTCTCTTTCTCTCTCTCCTCCACTTGCTCTTCCCCACTCTTTCTCCCTCCTCCCTTCATGTTTTCTCTTTCTCTCCCTCCCTTCCTGAGTTAACAGATCTTGTCCATCTTGTTTCTTCATCTAATTCACACAGTGGCAGCTTCCTTCTCCTGAAGGGGCTCTTTCCTCCCTCACGACTCATCTTTTTGCAGACCCCTGCCTACTAGGGATGTGCCCGAACCGGTTTGGAGGCCATGCTGGAGGCCTCCGAACCGGTCCGGTTCTGAACCGGTCCGGCAGTCCAGCATGGAGGGAGGTTGTAGCTTTAAGGGCGAGGGAGTGGTACTCCCCCCCCCCCCGCCGCTCTTCCCCCTCCGGCGCTGTGGTTTTAGACAAAGATTCTGGGGCGGCAGCGTTCCTCCCTGCTGCCCCTGGCCCCCTCGTTAGCCTGCAAGTGCCAAAGTAAAGATCACGCATGCACGCGTTCTGCCGCGCGTGCATACTCGCCGCCGCGCGCGCGCTCCGCTGACGTGACACGTCGATGTGTGACATCAGCGGAGCACGCGTGCGGCGGCAGCGGGTGCGCACACGCGGCAGAACGGGCGCATGCGTGATCTTTACTTCGGCACTTGCAGGCTAATGACGGGGCCGGGGCGGCAGGGAGGAACGCTGCCGCCCCAGAATCTTTGTCTAAAACCACAGCACCAGAGGGGGAAGAGTGGCAGCGGGGGGGGGGGGTAAGTACCACCCCCCCGCCCTTAAGGCTACAACCCCCCCCGTGCCCATCCGGACTGGTTCAGAGCCTTGCACACCCCTACTGCCTGCTATCCTCTTTTTTATATAGATAGAATCAAGAACATCTTCCAACCAGTAACAGTTGCATTCCAACTGACCTTAACCATCACAGGCTCCTCCTCCTTATCTGCATATGGAATCCCCACTGCCCAATCACCACAGTGCCACAGGCTCCTCCTCCCTATCTGCATATGGAATCCCCACTGCCCAATCACCATGGTGCTTCTGCTCTCACAGATTCCTTCTTCCTATCTGCATGTGGAATCCCCAGTGCCCAATCAGGTGCTTCTGCTTGCGAACTCTGTCAGCCAATCACCTCCTCCCCCTCTGTCAGCCAATCACCTCCTTTCTGCCACATCCCCACGCATGGCCCGTCTTGAAGAATTAATAATATAGATAATATACCACCATAACCACATTATGTCCAATGAACTGTTTACAGCTCTGAATCCATATATATATTAAAAACAAAATGATCCATGACCAAGATGAGCCTTTTTGGGTTTGTTGAGTTTGGTTTTCCCATCATTGACTGTCATTTCACAGCCATCTAAGGACAAATGCCATTTGTAAGAGAGGCTGCTTTAATGATTAGATTGCTTTCAGTCATCCAACAAATCTGTTACGTTCTCCACATAACATGCCTCTGTTGTGCTGATACACTATGTTTTGTTTTAAGGTTTGTCTTTTAATGAAATCTGATGTGGTTGCCCATTTTAGATACCTATAAATAGCTTGTACAGCCCAGGGAGAGTTTTAGGTGTTTTAGCTTAACACACACTCAGGTATCAGTTACATCTTCCTGAACTCCACAGGATTTAGCTTGCTATTTCCCCACCATCTGCAGGTGTAAGTGAAACCAGGTAAATAGATGGAGTCTTCTGCAGGCGGTGTTTTTAGAAACTCTTTCTTTGACCAAGGCCAGATTTTTGAGAATGCTTTAGGTTGTTTACAGCCCAGTCCAGTCTTAGACTGGGGTGAAACAGAAAAAGCAAAAGCAGGATAATAGGAAATCAGACTGGATTGTCTGCTGTCTAGAATGGAAAAAAATAATTTTTAATAAAAGGCTTTCTATTAAATTCTGGACACACTGAATTTACTCTGATGTCTGGTTGCTGTGTATTACAATCCTTAAATTCTGGATACAACACTTGCAGTATCACATACCACCATAATTTGATAGCATTAAACAGGCTATCAAATGCATGCAGGAGCAATGGCAAAAAAGTATGTTTTACAGCTGGTTTAATTAAGTATAATATTTATTCTCATGCCAACCTTTACAAATTAAAGTTCTGGTCTTCCAGTTTTACAGATCATACAGGCAGGCAAAAAAACAAAAACAAAAAAACACATAACACCAAAGACACAGCACTGCCAGCCCATCTCCACAGCTGAACTGACAAATAAGCATGAAAAACGCAAGCTCTGGGTCCATACCATTAGTCTTGCTGCCCTCAGCCCCACCCTCCTCCTGGCATGACCAAAATTCCAAATCACACTTACAGACCCTATGCATGTACAGCTATAAGTACATAGAGCTGGTTGTCATTTGTTGCTGTTGTTGAACAAAAAGGTCAGGAGGTGGCAGGTCTACAAATATTATTCTCCATGCATTGAATAAAAGCATGGATAGAATTCAAGAACAGGGCTGACATACCTAAGTAGTAGGGACATCTCCAATGTACAGTTTTGTCATGCTAAAATTAGCATGCTAAAATGTTTCTAGTGTTTTCCGTTTTCCCCTTAGAATTCAGACAATGTAAGGAAAGGGCATACTGTTGAATGTCCATGTCTTAACACACAAGAATAATTAGAATAGAAATAATTTCCTTGTCAATCTTCAGATTAGTTTGACTACAGCATTTAAACTACATTAAATATCACCTCCATCAAATATTTCAGTTCAAATACCTTTGACTATTGAAAACATTTTAAAAATATTTACATAGCATATAAAATAAACACGGCATATTCGTTTTGGTGTTTGTTATAGGCAAGCAACATAAATATGTTAAACTGGATAGAACTAGGTTGATTCAGGGCACTATGTCAATTTCTAGAAAATGAGCACCACTGGTTCTATTTCAAGTAAAAGTCTCCACAATAAACAAATTCCTTTTCTTTTTGCCTCTCCACTCAAACATAGAGCATGTGTGTCATGAACTTTTTTTTTGCTGCCATTACCCAGGGTTCGGAAGCTAGCTTCTTAGATGCCACTAGTGTTTCCCCTAGAAAGGGGCACCAATGGAACTTGCCCAAACTTTAAATACAGAACTATAAAAAATAATTCCACCAGATTAAAATACGAAAAACCCCGGTATTAATACTTGTTGGTACTCGTAGACACCTAAGATGTCAGGCGTCTTGAACTGAAAAGGAAGCAATTCCCCATCACCTTACTTCCTGCATCACCATGACAGCAAGATTGCTGAAGGAATTACAGACCAAGTTGTGTTACCCAGAAGCAGCATTACAAGCCATCCGGACCAACTTGACATCTCATTAGGTGGCCAAGCAACAATGCAGCTCTAACAAGCTCAATAAATCCTTAGCCCTGGGGCCTGCTCTTCAGTGTCTGCAACCCTATTTCTAATGAGAAGATCCTGCCAGACCAAGTGCCTACTGTTCATCCTCCTCCACAATAGCTGCTGCCTCTGGAACTGTTTGCTGAGACTGATCTTGGATCATCTGCCTACTAACCTGCATTCTGCTTGCCTATCTTAAACTTCACAGCTTGACTGAAACTGGCTTCTTCTTGGAGCTTTGATCCTGCTATCACTTGGGATGCTGACCCCCAGCAAACCCCGGCAGAGAGCTATTAACATGAAGGGTAACATATAGAAGATTAAAATGTAGCGCTATAAGAAATACAACTGTGTGAATCAATTCAGAGTCACATGTTTTAATCGTTTTTCAAGAGCCTGCTATCAAATAATAGTGCCATATAAATCCTCACAATTACATCCATGGCTTTAAGAAGCAAATTCTAGTAACCATTCCTTGATATCAGCTAAAGAACATTGTACTGACAGAAGCAACCATCTGTGTCAGCTAATACTGGTCACGAGCTCATGGGCAGTGTCATCTTTGACGTTGTTCCATTTTGGGTGAGTGTCAATTTGCTACATGTCATTTCAAGCTAGTGGCACAATGTTTTAAGTAATTGATGTCACTGCAATGCTTGCCATCAGGATAAATTTATCAGCAAACATACACAGAAGAAAACTGTATTGGCTTCTCACTGCACCATTGGGAAGGTGAAGTTTTTAAACATACCAGTATTTAATAAATTGTCATTAAAAATGAAGTACATTGAGGAAAACACAATTCAAGTAAAGATAAAAATGCATTGGTGTAGTAATGAGAACCATATACTCAAAGGAATATGATATACAACTAACAGTAGGGAAGATGTTGAAGTAAAATAACTTGACAAAGAATGTTGCATTTCAGTGGCTTCAAGTAGAAACAATGCCTGGGTGATGTACTAAGCAGCAAGCATTAGATAATATTCTAGTGTCAGTTTTTCTAGGCAAACACTTCTAGGCAAAGAATGAGAAATACTTGGGTCAATGCAGAAACAGAATTTGGAATGGCATCATATGAACAGTGTACTTCTGGGAATTAATCAATGAAGGTATGACATTTCTGATTGGGTACATGACAGAGATGAGCAAGAGCATAGCACATTAATCTGAACAAAAACGAAAGAAGAGATAAGCAGCAAAAGCTTGCAGGAGGCAAAACAGCACAGTAAGGAGGGAAAAAACTGACAAAGGTGATAGAAAATCTATATGTGAAGGTAATGATGGAAATTGTTTCAGTGAAAACAGACTGTGCTATTAGAGATATGTCCAGGGTAACAGAGATGGAATACCAGCCACTAGAAAACTGAAAATGAAAAGAAACCAGTGTGACTAAGAAATAAAATTGGATATTGGAGACCAATGTAGTATAAAATGGACAGAAAAGAAGAGTTCTAATCATCATTTGTTAAAACATTTCCATTTAACAAACTCTGGCAACACAATTTGTGTATTTAACCCCACTACTAGCATTCTAAGAAGGCAATACCAGTGTCAGGTTTCCAAGCCCCCTAGAAGTGGCATAGGGTGGGGCTGCCATGCTGATGGCCACAGCATTGTTTTTAAATCTATAAATGCAATTAATTGTAGGGGCATTGCATTCTAGGTAAACCAAAATGGTGGCTGCCATCACAACCACCAAAGAGCATTCCAAGTCCCTGCTGAAAGGTTTTCTCTAGCGGGCCATCTTCTAAAAATACCCACAGCCAATCCTGTTAGAGGAAGGAGCTGCTCTGTCCATTGCTGACTCAAGTGGGAAAGGCTGTTACCCCTTGCCTGTGGGCTTCCCAGAGGCATCTGGTGGACCACTTTGTGAAACAGGATGCTGGGCTATATAGGCCTTTGGCCTGATCCAGCAGGGCTGTTCTTATGTACTTATGTTCCTATCAACAGAGTCATACTCCCTCCATCAATACCCAATCGGAGATCATCCATCAGGCCAACCAAGGCAGTCTCAACCCTGTAGCCTACCCAAAAGCTAGTTTGAAATGTGTCTAGATAATCTGTTTCCTCCAAGACTGCCTAATATAGCAGTCTATTTGTGTCCATCCCTCTGGAAATTATTACAGATTACACATTCTGTCCATATATACAATGGCTAAATTGAGACAGGGAGCAATCTCAGTGGGGAAGGCCATCGCTGTGACCAGCCAAGAGAACATACGCCTGTAGAGAGCACAACTTTAATTGTGTCAATATACATGACTGCCACCAAGGAAGCTGTTTTGCCTGATTAGTCAAGACAAAAGAGCATAATTTAAACACTGAATATTAGGAAATGCAAATGTAATACAAGCTAGTTAACCCATTAATTTCTAAATATATGAACAGCTCCAATATAAAACCTTGCACAATAGGACCCAGCAATGTTGGCATAAGAAACAAGCTCTGCCAGTCAATCTGGCTACTTGGTAGTTTTCTCTCACCAAGTTGGTGAATATCAAGTAGCAACTGCGTGCCAATAAAGGCACCCTCCCGTCTTCAGTTACCTCATAAATTCCATATAATGATTTGTGACAATGAAGCAGGATGACGACGACATCCAAAGCAAATGGTTCAGATGCACAATATTTTGGCGAACAAAGAAGGTTTTCTACTTTTGCTCAATAAAATCAACAGGAGATAGCCAACACAAAGGTTAGCCTCCATTCAGCAAAACTCCTATTCAGGCAATCATTTTGCTATATCATGTCATTGACCTGAAGTCTTTTGAAGAAGTTTATTGAATTTTTTTAAAAAAGAAGCTTTCACTCAGTGAAAACCTTCAGGAAACCGTTAAGTTCTAGGATAGCTTTTTGCTTTCAGATCTGTAGACGAAAATAGTCTTGCCCTACCATCACCTTTGCTCAGCTTCACAATGTAAGAAAGCTTAGTGGAATGTGATTTTCGCTCAGATTGTTAAATAGGGTAACCAAGGAAAAATGATTCTTACAATATGGCATATGTTTCCAATACACAACAGGACTTCGTTTAATTTAAAAAACAAACAAACAAAAAACCCCTCACTGTCCATTTAGTGAACACATATTTGTAGACAAGAGCCAGAAGCAATCCAACCCAAGTCTTCAGTAGATAATGGCCTCCACCTACCTCTGCTTTACAGCACACACAATAATGTCTACCACAGTATCTTAATTTCATAGTAGTAAACACTAACACCTTAAATATACAGTTTGTGGGCTGTTCTGGAGCACAGCCCTGCCAAGTCTTCTAGCTGTTTCTCTAGCTTTTCCCCTTCTGACCTGTCTGTTTCAAGGTAACATAGCCTGAAGGGTGCCACGGGCCTTCTGAAGCCATTTATTTTTTAATCACTAATAGCCTCTTCTGCTATCAAGTCAGACTATGTTAATAGATATTTCCAGCAGTTTAGCTGCTATTCTTTGTTGTAGAAACCTGCCAGCCAAATCAGTGTACTGTCAGCCATTTCTTGGCAATTAGCACTGGGATAGTGTAAAGCAGATCACTAAGGCCTGAGCATATAATAACAACAACAAATGGTATTCTTTACCAGACAAGGAGGCGATTCTCACAAGCAGCAGAAGGGAGGGCTAAGGGAGCAGAACCCCTTGCGGCTCTACACACTGACCATGTGTAGAGCCTTAAGATCTAGTAAGTGACGACCTGCAATGCAGCTGTGGAAATGAAGAACTTTTCCACCACCTGAGTTAGCTATGGCCCAATTCAGACATTTACCTGAATGGTAATCCACATACATAGAAAAAGATTGGGTGAGGAAACCTCCCTTCTACCATGTACCTGAATGTTTATCCAATGCAAACGTTCCATGTGGATGCTTGGATATTCAATGGTCCAATTTACATGATTCTTCCCCCACAAAAAAAGAGGTTAAGGTAGTACCACCTGGACCATCACACACAAGGGCTTCCACATCCATAAATGAATCAGTAGGTGGAATATTTTCCTATTCCCAGCAAGTGATTTCAGGGCACAATGAGCACACACAACCACCCTACAATCACTTATTTGTTACCCAATTTTTAACTTGAAACCACTTCATGAGCATGAGATATCCTGGGCTTATTTAGATGTTGGCACTAATAACTTTATAATATGGGGCAAAGTCAACAAGCAACCTTTTCCTCTGCTTGAATATCCATTCAAACTAATACTCAAACTTTTTTTCTATAGTAATGTTTCAATGCATCTACAAAATTCCCTTCTCCTTAATCAATGAATATTCCAAAAGATCTTCTCTGTCCTTTTGCTTTTGCAGGGAGGAGTATAGCTCAGTGGTAGAGCATATAATTTGGTGCAGAACACCCCAGGTTCAATTCCTAGCATCTTCAGAAAAACCCAAGGCTAGAACCCTAGAAAACCATTGCTAGTCAATGCAGATAATACAGACTTAGATGGACCAATGGTGTGAACCATTAAGGCAGATTCATATGTTCAGACACACAGGACCTAATTAAACACCACTGTGGAATCATGGTTGCTGCCAACCCATCTCTTCAGTATCTCCTCAGTAACATCTATTAAAGCATACGCTGCAACTCGCATCTCCTACTTCAGCATGTGACAAACAATTAATTTTAGTGGAGTATCTACCCAGAGACATAACTATAGGGGGGCAGGGGGGGGGCACGTGCCCCGGGCGCCATCTTTTCTGGTCACGTGGGGGGCGCCGCCATGATAATTTTTTAAAAAAAATTTTTTTAAATTTTTTTGTTAATACAAATGTTTCCTGCTCAGTGCAGCAGCGCTGCAGCAGTCAAGGGAGCGCGTCGGTGCCCCCTCCCCCACGAGCGGGCCCTTCCATGCCACCCGTGCCCCCCCCCATTGCTTTGCTGGTGCCTGGTGGACAGTCAGTGGCCTGGCTTGGCGGCGGCGGCGGGCGCTTGTGAGGAAAAACCTAAGTATAAAGTAGTATGTTGGGGCGGGGGGGCACAGGGGGGCACCATTTCAGTGCTTGCCCCGGGCACCGTTTTCCCTAGTTACGCCTCTGGATCTACCAAAGGCAATAAGCTTATATCACACATTTACTTTCCCATATATAACCAAATTTCTCCCCTATGGGCATCAGGGAAGTGGCATCAAGGGTGAAAGGGCACTATTCTGCTAACATTTACATATGAATACCAACTTCTGTACTCTCTCCTCTTTGAAAGTACTTGAAATCATTTCACATTTATAACTTTCTAAAACCATGGTGTTTTTTTCTAGTGGGTCCAAGCACAGTGAATATATAAATCTTCCTTAGCGAGAGAAGGGGAGCTGGCTGCAAAATCTTTAGTTGCAAAGTCAGATCCTAGTGAGTTTGTTTCTGAGGGAAGTTTCATAGCTCAGTAGTAAAGAGCATCCTTTGCATGCACTAGTTCCCAGGTGTGGTCATAAGCATCTCCACTTAAAAGGATCTCATTATCAGGGCTGGAAAAAGCCCCTTGTCAGCAGGAGAGGACAGTATTAATAGATCCATGGTCTGACTCAGTATAAAGCAGTTTCATTTATCTTCATCCACTTGTACATTTTGCATTTTAAATAATGGCTTCTATTTCAATCAATTTAGAAGGTAAATATCGGAGGCAACAAAAAGCTCTGGTTCTCCAGTAGGAGAACTCCAATAAACCTAGAGGCATATATTCAACATGGCTTCTCTGTACTAAGTGCCCTGAAAGGTATAGCACAAGTGAAGAGAGACACTTCCACTGCTGTGCAGTATTTTTTCTATGTCAGCTCTTTTCAACTAAGGTATGATTGCCACTTTACATGATGTGCACTGGAGAGTTACGCTGCTCTTGTATACAAAGTGACTTTCTCCCTAGGCTCTTCACATCACAGCTCTTGTAGACAATGAATGCGCTAACTGTACAGCAGATGACTTCAGCTTTTCAGTAACCCAGAATATTTGCTGTCACATAGTTCTACTGTAAATCATGCTATCAAGAATCATGACATGCAGCATGTCTAAGATTGCCTAGGCAAATAGTATGCAAAAGGAACTGAAAGGCATCCATTTTAAAATTTGGCTGGGGAACCATTTAGAATTTTGGGGTACTAGTGAGACTGATTATCAGATCATCTTGAATAACTACTCAATAGCCACTGTGCAAAATACCCAGTGAAGCCCAAGCATCTTTACAGATGATGTCTTAATATCAACAAATGTTCTTCAAACTATGTGGCCACAATATTTTTATTTATTTATTTAGCATATTTGTATACCCACCCACTACCAATAAAAGCAATAAAACAAACCAATCAATTAACAATTTAAAAATACAACATATTAAAATATCAAATTTGAATACCTATAAAAACTACCAGATAGCTAAAAAGCTTGGCTGAAGAGATGTGTCTTTAGTTGTTTCCTAAAAACCAACAGGGATGGAGCAGCTCTAATCTCAGCAGAAAGTGCATTCCACATTTCTGGGGCAACTACAGAGAAAGCTCTCCTTTGAGTCATCACGAGATGACTGCGGAACCCTCAGACAGCAGCACCCTCCCCTGAAGACCTTAATAGGTGGCAGGATTCATAACGAAGAAGTCGTTCTCTTAAATACCCTGGGCCCAAGCCATTAAGGGCTTTATAGGTAATAATCAGCACTTTGTATTTTGCCCAGAAACCTATTGGTAGCTTGTGTAGTTCTTTTAAAACTGGAGTGATATTATCTCTTCAGGACGTCCTGGAGACTAATCTGTCAGCAGCATTCTGCACCAACTGCAGTTTCTGGAATATGTATAAAGGCAGCCCTATGTTGAGTGAACTGCAGCAGTCAAACCTGGAGGTTACCAGCATGTGCACCACTGTCTTAAGGTCACTCACTTCCAGGCAAGGGCACAGTTGGCGAATTAATCAAAGCTGATAGAAAGCATTCCTGGCCACCACTTCCACCTGAAGTATCAGAGAGAGAGTTGGGTCCAGAAGTACTCCCAAACCGCAAACCTGTTCCTTCTTGGGGAGTGTAACCCCATCGAGAACTGGCAGATCTATCCCATTTCCCGAACTGTGGCTTCCTAAAATGAGCACCTCTGTCTTGTTTGGATTCAGTCTCAGTGTGTTATCCAGCCCACTACTGCCTCGAGGCAGGCATTAGGGAAGTTATGCCATTGCCTGATGAAACTGACATGGAGAAATAGATTTGACTGTCATCAGTGTACTGATAACACCGTGCACAAATTCCCTGATGATCTCTACCAGTGGTTTCATGTAGATGTTAAAAAGCATTAGAGACAAGATGGAGTACTGAGGGACACCATACAAAAGCTCTCGCTTCATAGAGCAGCAGTCTCCAAGTAACACTTTCTGAAATCTACTCAAGAGGTATGAGCAGAACCACTGCAAGGCAATGCACCCTACATCCTGTTCCCCTAGGTGATCCAGAAGGATGCCATAGTCGATGGTTTCAAAAGCCACTGAGAGATCCAAAAGGACCAACAGAGTCATACTCCCTCTGTCATCTCTCCTTTGGAGATCATCCATCAGGCTGACAAAGGCAGTCTCCAACCCATAACCTGCCCCAAAGCCAGTCTGAAATTATCTGTTTCATTCAAGTCTGCCTGGAGTTGAGAGACCACAGCCTTCTTAATCACCTTGGCCAACCACAAGATAGGACTATAATTGCCCAACTCAGACTGGAGATTGGAGACAGGACTATAATTGCTTAACTCAGAGATCAAGTGTAGTGTTCTTTAAAAAAGATCTAATAATTGCCTCCTTTAAACAAGGGGGCATTCTACCTTATCTCAGAGAAGCAATTATGATCTTGACCAGACCCTCTCCAGCAATATCCCTGCTTGATAATAAAAGACATATTGGACAAGGATCAAGAGAACAGGTGGTAGGATGCACAGTTCCAAGCAACTTGTTCATGACCCCAAGAGTCACAAACTGAAACTGATCCAATTTAACCACACAAGAAGAGTTACTGGATACCTCCGCTAAAGACTCTGCACCAACAATAGAATCCAAAACTGGATATGAAGCCAAAGAGGCTTATCTGAATGGACATTTGTTGTTCACAAATCAATGAAACACACACACACACACACACACACACACACGTCGCATTCAGACATAACACCAAGCCATAGGTAAATGTGCCAGAGGTTTGAGTTTGTGATTGTCTGAAAGGGTGAAGCAGTTGTTTCCCTCCCAAACCTGAATTTGAACCCTTGGTTTGTAGTGAGTTTTGCTGTTGAAACCTGAGGTTAGAAGGCATCATTGTGACATCTGAATTCTGCCACCTGCCATAAGCCAGGTTTAGTGCACAAGCTCCTCTCACCACCTTAGAGAGATCGGCTCAGAGCACCCCTGTTCTAGGGCGGTCATGTTTCTCACTGCAAATGAGGAGACCAAAGTCCCAAAATTTATTTCAATAAAAATTTTTTACAGCACCATGAGACCTGGTCTCCTCTTTTGCATCTGGACTGGGTGCTTCTCGTGTTTCTTCATTTCATGTTTCTCACTGGCCACCTCTTGGAGGTGATGCTCCACCCTCTGCCATCCCCTTGCTCCTCCTGCCACTGCTTGGCAAAAGGGATGCCGTGTGCCTGATTTTAAAGAGCATGGTATTGGACTACCCAATAGTCCAATAGTAGACTACCCCTACTAACTTGGTAAAGAGGCATCTTTTAACATGGTGATTCTCTTTATTTAGCGGGCGAGAGTAACTGGCCCTATCTACCCCCAGCACAGTACCGCCAGTGACTGTTGCTGCTAACTATCATGTTTCTTTTTAGATTGTGAGCCCTTTGGGGACAGGGAGCCATCTTATGTATTTGTTATTTCTCTGTGTAAACTGCCCTTAGCCATTTTTGGAAGGGCGGTATAGAAACTGAATAAAATAATAATAATAATAATAATAATAATAATAATAAGAATAAGAAGAAGAAGAAGAAGAAGAAGAAGAAGAAGAAGAAGAAGAAGAAGAAGAAGAAGAAGAAGAAGAAGAAGAAGGCGGCACTAAGAACAAATGCAATAAGAGCCAAAGTCGAAAAATCCACAACAAACAGCAAGTGCCGCCTTTGTAAAGAAGCAGATGAAACAGTGGACCACCTGATCAGCTGTTGTAAGAAGATCAAACAGACTGACTACAAACAAAGGCATGACAAGGTAGCAGAGATGATACACTGGAACATCTGCAAAAAAGACAAGCTACCTGTAGCCAAGAATTGGTGGGACCATCAAATTGAAAAAGTTGAAGAAAATGAAGATGTAAAAATATTACGGGACTTCCGACTACAAACAGACAAACATCTGCCACACAATACACCAGATATCACTGTAGTCGAGAAGAAAGAAAAACAAGTCAAAATAATCAACATAGCAATACCAGGGGATAGCAGAATAGAAGAGAAAGAAATAGAAAAAATCACCAAATACAAAGATCTACAAATTGAAATTGAAAGGTTGTGGCAGAAAAAGACCAAAATAATCCCAGTGGTAATTGGCGCCCTGGTTGCAGTTCCAAAAGACCTTGAAGAGCACCTCAACACCATAGGGGCCACAGAAATCACCATCAGCCAATTACAAAAAGCAGCTTTACTGGGAACAGCCTATATTCTGCGACGATATCTATAACCATTGACAATAAAATTTTGGCATCCCAGGTCCCTGGGAAGGACTCAATGTCTGGATAAAACAAACCAGTCAATAACATCTGTCTGACTGTGTAAACAAGAAATAATAATAATTTATTATTTAAATAATAATAAATAATTTATTCCTTCCCCATTATTATTATTATTATTGGGGGAAGGTGATTTTAAATAAAAAAGGGAGAACAGACATATGTTCCCTTTCATTTACTGAACACCTGATCTAGCCCCATTCCTGGGGCTCTCAGATCTTATCAATGGAATGTGGGTTTTTTGGACTTAATGTACACAAAGACATGGGAGGCAGGGGAATCAGACCACGGGATATGTCCAAGAATCCCAGGGGAAGACACCAACTGCTGGACCACGGAAGGGCTGGGGCTGCTCATCTGGTACTCCAGGAACAGGTCTTATTGACTTCCTAGGAGGGGATATGTATATTATGGCAGACAAAGAATCCTGGGGATTGGTTCATTGTAACCAAAGATGCCACCAGGCTTGCAGACCTCGGCAGAGCAATGAGAAAGACACAACACACTTTCGTCCTTGTAGGGTTAGTCTTCCCCTGAAAGGGCCCATCCACCAAAGTAAACAGAAATACCAATGTGTTTCAGCTCTCTGTTCGACTGCACCCTCATGAGGTAAACCTTCAAATAATTCCAATTACACTGTTGGGCTCCTGGCACCACTAGTTAACAATAGAACTAATACTCCATACCTTCCCCCTTGCACCCAACCCTTCCAGACTTCAAAGTAATCCAGGCCACTTTGGGTGTTCGAGCGGTTCCAGGTTGGGTGGGCAGACAAGGAGATGCCAGGGATGAATCCTACATCCCAAGTTAATCAGTACAGGCTAGGCCAGACACTACAATGAATGCAAACTGGACACCCCAGGACGGGACTAGAACATGGATTAGCATGCTCCTGGCTAGCCACGTGGCTGTGATAAGCATAACCGAGCATGGGGCTGTGTTGTGGGGAGACCAGTTTCTTTCAAGGCAACTTTCTTTCAATGCTTGGTCTGGGACCAGGAGGGATGTTGCCAAGAGGCCTTTCCCAGGGCTTTGGTGGAACTGTCAACTGGGCTGGCCAGTAAAAGCCCTCCAGACCTCATGCATGTCTCTATGGCCAGGCACTCTCATGAGAGAGTGGTCTGCTCCAGAGCAGGATCCACCTCTTGTGCAATTTAATCCTGCTCTAGATGGACAGTTCTGCTCATGGTATTTGACAGGGATCAAGCATGGTTGCACCCAGGACAAGGGGGTTCCCCCACCTGCCCCTACAAACTTTTTTTAAAAAAGAGCAATACTACCAAGAATTGAAGGGGGAAATCCTAAGTAATCTCGCAGTCTTCCCAGCAGTCTCATCCTATCCATTCATGCATAAGCACTCATGCACAGGATGGGGATAGGGGTCTGGGGGGGGGGGAGAAATTTAGGAGTCCCCAGAGAAATGTGGAGGGGGCTTATGTGGGTGTGTCACAATTGGCCATTGCTTGTAAAAATTAATTTTGCAAACATTTGAGAAAAAGTAGAGAGATTGATTGTGCAGTCTATCTTTAACTAATTCAAGTAGACTCAATCCTCTCTTCTCACGGGAGGGGAGGGGTGGGACCCAAGATCCTTCCTCCCCAACTGCAGAGGACAGTGGTATGAGCAGTATGAGGAAAGGAAATGTCTTTGCCCTGTCAAGAGTGGGCAAATACTGCTGAAAAGGCACAATTGCGCCAAGCACATTCCCTCTATCATTGAGGCCAATGGTTGCAGCTTCACTTGCATGCTAATGCTTTGCTAAAAGTCTGGCAGTGAGAGTAATGGAGCTTGCTGGAATATAGCCTGAGCAGACTAGGAGGTGGTAGAGGTTCTTCTGCCCAGAAGCTTGAGGTTGCCAAACAGTGTTTGTCTATAATCTGCGGGCATGGTTCTTGGTTTCACAGATTAACCAAATAGGGTCACAGTGTAAGCTGCTATTCAAGCAGCAGTGAATTTAGCAATTAGTAACAGACATTGTTGGGCACACTTGCACAGCATGTTCGCATGTCAACTGTGTGCACACTGCTGCGGACTGTCTTATGTTTGCTTACGTATATATTTTCAAAGCTTGCAGTCAGTGAAACATGTTTGTCCTCTTCAGATTAAGCGTCAGAAGCGCTAAAGAAAACAAACTGGCCATGGCTTACTTTCAGATCAGCCACCAGATAACTCTTTTTTGACCTTAAACAAAAATAAGGAAACCTTGAGCCAGACACATATGAGGAAATTCTCTGCAGTGTGTGTGTTGTTCTTTTTTAAGTCACTGGCTTACAAAAGGCTGTAGGCAGTCTTGGTTTTGCTTGTTTGTTTCTCTCTCTCCAGTAAATGAAGAAAACGCATTACTATACTATAGGACATACAAGATTCTCAAAATGCAGCCAGGAAACACCGAAAGAACAACTGCAACTGTGCTACATCTGTTTTTGTCGCTAAGAAAAATATTCATTTATTTCATTTTTCAGCATAATGTTAGTTATAGCTGTGTCTCTCACAGAATTAAACATTTTTGCTGTACAATATACTGGGTTAAACACGCACATAATTTGTCATTGAATTAAGATCTTCTAAAGCAATCAAAGGGTTTTTTTTTAATAGTCTGACCCTGTGCTTATTTACTCAGAAATAAGTTCTACCAAGTTCAGTGGGGCTGACTTCCAATTAAGTATGCTTAAAATTTCAGGCAAAAGCTTACTTGTGCCTTGCAATTTATGAAAGCACACATTGAAAATGCAGCTTTATAAGAATAATATAGCAATACTAACTGTACAACCATTATTTAAGTATTATAAACTCAGAAGCATACTTTAAGATCACTGGCTCTCCAAGTGTGCACATGCTTGGTTCTTTTGCAAATAGTTTAAATAGGTATTTTGCAAATAGTTTAAATAGGTACCCCACATATCTACTAAACCATTTCAAAAGCAACAGAAAGGAGATGCACACGTGGCCACTCACAATCTACACAACAAGAATATGCTCCATAGCAAGTCTGCTCTCCCTAAGGACTGATTCATAACTTACATTGTGCTGATACATAAGTAAACTAAAATTCTAGGGTTCTGTATGGAATTTCTAAAAATCTCGACTGCATACTGAATTTTCATACTGGTTGCCGTAATTAAATGGAAATATCAGGTACAGAAGACAAGTTATAACAAGCTTTTCACTGACCAGAACTTTGTGCATGAGTGATACTTCTGGGCAGCTTCTGCCCTGTTCCAATTTCATCCTTGGAACCCTGGAAGCTGCCATTTTAGAAGGGTGTGGCTTGGTGTCTACTAGATCTCAACTGTTCCCTCAGAACTGCATGTTGTGAGGCCAGGGGAGCCATCTCCCAGCTTGAACACCAAACATAAGTTTTCAAATTTATTTATTTATGTATTTATTAGAGACATTTAAAATACTGCCCACTCCAAAGACTCTGGGCAGTGCACAACAACATGAAAAAAGGCAACATTAAAAATTACATTCTAAATTAAAAACTAAAGTAACTATCAAAACCCAGAAAAATAAACCACAGGGCAAAAGCCTGGCAAAAAAGAAAAGTCTTCAATAGCGATTTGAAGATCAGTAAGGAAGGGGCTAGCCGGATATGTAGGGGGATAGAGTTCCAAAGGAGCAGGGCAGCAACCGAAAAGGCCCTTTCACGGGTCCTAGAGCCCCGAACATCTCAGAAATCAGGGACTGACAGAAGGACCATCTGAGATGATCTAACCGGATGGGAGGCGGGTCAAATGTCTTGCTGAAGCAAGAGAGAGCCAGTCTTCCACACATCCTTGTACTCCCCTCTCCACGGTCATCTCCTCCATCTCCCTCTCTCACTTGTTGTCCCTCAAACCTTTAGCCCTGCTCACCACAGACGGCACAGGAGGGGAAGTGGATGCAAGTACCACAGCTGCTTTTTCTCCTATTTCAACCAAAGATCTGAAGTGCTATGTCCAGGGAATTAAATGGTGGCTATCCTAGATGGGGTCCCTGAAAGTCCAGGTAAAAGTCCACATCAGGTTGGCTGATAGAAGCAGCTTCAAAAAGAAATCAATGTAGAATTTAACTTTAAATATGCTGTAATTCAGTGCATCTAACAAGTGCTTCTCCCATCACTTAAAACTTGCTTTCATCTTTAATGAGCATGCAAAGCTCAATTAGGGAATCAAGTGGACTGAACATTCTGACAGTGGCTTATAACTGGTTGTCAGATCCTTCAGCATGTATATGCAAAACAAACAGCACAAAATCCATTTAGTATTGACAACATTACGCATTTTACGACATCATGAGTCAGTCCCTTGAGTAGTTTGCTGCTGGTAGGAAAATCTTGATAATATAAAATATTTACTTTTTCCTTTGCTTTCTAATCACCCAGGAGTCATTTTCAGATGCCTCTTTCTAGTTCTTCTTCACAACCAGAGGTGCATTTTTAAAAGCAAGACAGCCAGTATTCCTCCATATTTGTCTGTTAGAGCTGGTGTAGCATAGTGGTTAAGAGACTGAGTTTTCCAGCTGGTAGGTCCTGGTTTGATTCTCACCTCTGCTATCAATTCAGTAGGTGGCCTTAGGCAAGCCACATTCTAGGCCTGTCTGGGGGATTATAATATTGACCCACCTGAAAAGGTCACTGTAAGCAGTGCAAGATCATATACTGTATGTGAAACACTTCATACACTTTAAAGCACAATACAAATGTCATTGGGTAATTATTATTATGCCAATAGTTTAGGACTATGGATCAAGTAATATAAGGCTTTCCTTCCACGCCAAGAATTGCAACTATACTGCTAATTACAGCTCACTCTCAAGTATAGCTGCCATTTGGAGCAGCTGCCTGCCCAACATAGGCATCTTAAAACAGAATGATATAATGGTTTAAATATCTCATCTTTGTAGCAACCGTTGCGGAAGTCTGATTAAAACTGTTGAGTATGTTCGTCATTCACCGAGTTCCAGATACCCCTGCAAGGTTTTGTTCAAGCAAGCAAAAATTGTCCATATTTTTTGCAGCATTGTTTGCTTCCAATCAGTTCCATTGCCTGTGAACTGGAACAGCTGACAACTCTGGCTTTGTTGGTTTGAATGGAGCATTAAGCTTTGATAGAGCTCTGCCCTATGCTGTCTCTAGACTATAATACCTTGCCTGTTATCTAAGTACAGCAGGCTTTTAATTATTGTCAATTCAACTGCAGAGCAGGTGGGGGGGGGGATAAAGTTACAGCAAAGACAAATGCATTAGGCTCAGTCTCAGTTGTTTTGAAATCAACACTGTAGCGATCCCCAATAGATCAATGCATTTTGAAATGCTACATGGAATAAGCTTGAGTTTTGAAAACATATATGCACATTAATTGACTTGGCATATTAAAAGAACTGAGCAAGTTTCTGCCAATCACTGTGCTAGTCAATTGACTTTGCCCACTGCTTGGTTCTCTTTGATTCTGGGTCTCTGATTTCAGATTATTCTGAGTCCTCTTGAGAATCCTTGTGATAGAGAGATGGAATATTTTATTTATTTATTTGATTTATATACCACCCTTCCAAAAATATAAGTATTTAATATAAATGAACACACAAAACACTTTGCCATCTTCTTCTAGCTCAAACTATTTTTCACCTTTCTCTCACTGAGACCATAATTAATTTCTCCACTAAACATAAAAGGAAATTTCAAGCAGCCTAATTCCTAAGTATCATCTTTGAGAGATATTTCATGACAAGCTAAGATTAGTCATATGTACGTTTACCTAAGGGTAAGTCTCACTGAAAGCTGGACTTAACACATATATAAGATCAAACTATTTATCTTACTAAACTGGAAAATGATCACTAATAGCATCCATCTTCAAAATGGGAAATGGAAGACAACATCTACTATTCTCTTTGTAATTTTTGAAGTATTGGCATTTGAATCAATCAGAACCATCACACAACAACATTCCAGCAATTAAATATGGCTTTTCCATTCTATTCCACTCATTACTCATCTTTTTCTAGTTCTCCAAAGCCTGTCAAATGACTATATAAAAAAGAATGGTAAGAGAGGAGTAGCAAAAAGAGACTATAGTTAGCAGGTGGCAAAGTGACTCTAATCGCTTATTCAAGCAATTCCAAAAATGTCATCCAAACCAAATAGTCGTTTCATGCCTACTGGATGCTATTTTCTCGCTTACTGCTAGGTCAAACACATTTTCTATCCAGCCACATTACTGATGCGGCTACTTACAGTTTCCAGTATTGGTAATACTCTATTTCACTACTATAATAGCTTTGAAAAAGTTGCATATATTTTAACCATTTTATTTTTGGGCCATATCCCCATACTGAAAAGCATTGGCATAGAGCCCCAAAATAATTTGTTTAAAATGCATGGAACTTCAGAAAGCCAGTTTTATGTGGCACCACTACACATGATAGAATGCAGTTATCTCTGGGGATCACGCAACAAGTATAACACATTACCCTCCAATGCATCATTATTTCTGTACAAGAAAATTCGGATTGAATGCAACTGCATACTGCATTTAAAAAAACACCAAACCATATTACAAAGAACGTAAGAACAGCCCTGCTGGATCAGGCATAAGGCCCATCTAGACCAGCATCCTGTTTCACACAGTGACCCACAAGATGCCTCTGGGGAGCCCATAGGCAAGAGGTATGTGCATGCCCTCTCTCTTGCTGTTGCTCACCTGCAACTGGTACTGAGAGGCATCAGTACTGATGCTGAGTACTGGTATTGAGATGTAATACAGCCAATTACATATTGACAGTAACTGAATGCTCACAATGACTTTATATATATTATACATTTGACTTTATGTGTTTTCATATTGCCATCCATTGTTTTGGTTGGTGTTCAAGTGCCTGATGTCATCTTATATCAGGGCTCCACAACTTTGGCCCTTCAATTATTGTTGGACTACAACTCCCATCATCCCTGACTATTTACCACTGTGGCTGAGAATGATTGGAAGTGTAGTCCATCAAATGCTGAATGGCCAAAGTTGTACACCCTGTCTTAGATCATTCAGAAACATATTGATTTGGTTTTTAACATAAATCTATGACCACACATCTTAGAGACCTATTTCACTGACATCTATCCTGGGATCACAACTGGGACAATAAAGTCATATGGCACCATATCGGTTCAGCACCAGTGGTGCCTCGTGCACTAAGTACAGAAACATTTAGCATCTAGAAAGAAAAAATGCAGTGATATTAATTGCCAAATTTGATTTGTTGAAGGTCAGTCATGCTAAATCAACATTTCTTTCTTTCTCAGGGTAACTGGGTTAGTGAGTAATCTGATGGGCATAATTCAGTAACGTGCTTGACACAGTAAGGTGCTTGACACAGCACTTAATTAAATCCTCATAAACGAACTGGGGGACTATGCATTAGAAGATGCTACTATGAGACAGGTTCATTGGAAAGCCACACACAGAAAATAGTAATTTCATTTTTAATCAGTTTTAACTTGATTCTGTTCTTGCTTCTCTTTTATGAGAGAAAGGTGGGATATACATCTTTTAATAAATGAATACACATCTGACACTGAAGAACAAATAATTTCCCACAAGAACTGTTGTTAAGTTCTGAACAATTCAGCATCTTCTCAATTCATCGTCATGCGTCCTGCTCAGTGATCCAAGGCTTTTCTAATCAGTAAATAATATAAATTATTATTTAAAATATTATAAGAGAGCGCTAACATTCTAATGTAACTATGACAGCATGAAGCAGCACTCTGAAGAACAAAAGCAACTCAGCACCAGATACAACAATTTAAGTGCATGAAGCACTACATGGGTAGCCTTCAGGGACATATTTTTGGGAGGCATAGCAGACTTCAGAGGAAAGGGGAGATCAGTGACAGGGGCATAGCTACAGTGGTGACAGAGGGCACCAGCTGCCTCCCCTCCACTGGATGCTCAGCCCCATCTCGTGCCAGCCGCTCTCTTCAGCAGTTGCACCAGCTCGGTGAGGCAGAGCTGCCCCACTGACAGCAAGAACCGGCTGCCTCTTTGAGGCAGACCTGTTCACACTGGCATCAGGGCAGTCTGGCCCCACTGAGCTGATGGGCTGATGTCTTCAGGCTGCATCTGCTCGGCTGCAAAGTGGCGCAGTTGAACGCAAGTTGGGGCGTTCCAATTGGTAGGCACTAGCCACTGCTGCCTGGTGAAGGCAAAGGGGGGCCATTTCCAAACCCTATTCCAGGGCCCCCTCCAACTTCACTGTACCACTGATCAGCGATCGTCGCCCTTCCCTGGTAGCACCACACAGCATTAGCTACTGACAAGAAAAACTGAAAGGAATCAATACAAATTGGCAGTATGCTGCAACAGATCTATTACTTACAATGGATTGCAATCAAAATAACCATTAAAGCCAAAACAGTAGAAAAGGCAAGTGTATATTACAAAGCAGTGCATGCACAAAAATGGTATTTTAGGGTAATAGAGTCAATCGTTCAATTTGTTGGCCTTATCTCATTAAGAATACAGGATCGTTTGGATTGTCATGCTTTATCTATCACAAGGGTTTGAAACATGACATGAATCTGTAAAAACTGCCCGATTTTCTTCTACTGGAAAGCTACATGCCTGTCACAGACACCTTATTATATCCTAGATATACCACCAGAAATATACAACGATCCAATATCACAGGGCTAATTAGGATGTTACGTTTTAGCATGTCTCTACATGCCTCCAAATAAGGTAATGAGTTGACAATCAGATCTATGCCCTGAAATTAACTCTGACGGAAAGTAATTTGACCGGGGGTGAGAGAGGGAGACAAGCTCTGCATCAGACAAATAGGCAGTGCACCATTAATGGGGTTTAAGTATAACAATGTTTTTCCATGAACCCTCCTTCCATTTCATATCCTAATGGCATAATGTTCAAAAATGCCTTGCAGACAACAACCTTTAAGTGCATGTGTCAATTATCAAACAAATTCCTGTTAATTACTCATACAATCAAATTTGATCTCACCACCATGTTTTATTCTGAAGAGAATAGTAATACTTAGTGTTTATATATTACATAGCATTTTCCAGTGCTTAAAAAAAAAAATCCAGCCATTGTGGTGGCTACACTCTGTTGCAGTCCCTGCACCCTCCTGCAATGACAGGCCAGTATAGGAATATTGCTGATGGGAAGAGGGTGGACTGAGGATGAGAGAATGGTCTGCCTAATGAATGGCAGAGGAAACATTTGAAATGGTAGCACAGTCTCTTATCCACTATACAAATTCTCATATATGGACTGATTTTTAATCAATATGCTAGCTTAGCCCCTGCCTGCCCACCCACCTGGGCAGCACACACACAAAATGTGCATGTACATTTTTACACACACACACACACACACACACACACACACACACACACACACACACACTCCACAGCAACCAAGGGCTGTGTTTTGGAAGCTACCATTCTTCTTCAATGGTTGACTACCGTTCTACAGCAATAGATACTTTAATATGTTCAATGGTCAGCAAAGCCTTTTTGTCAAGTTGTGAACAATAATAACCACATGTCCAAAACCAAAGAAAAATAATTGGTCAATCCTGCTCTTTGCATATTTCTCAAAATGATGAAAATTTCATTTATTTATTTGTTAGCTACATTAAAATCCCACTCAGAGCAGTATACATGGTTATGTTTATCCCCACAACCACCCTGTGAGGTGGTTTAGGCTGAGAGATAATTGACCCGTCCAAAGTCACCCAGTGAGTTTCATGTCTGAAAAGGGATTTGAACTCAGGTCTCCCCAGTCCTAGTCCATCACGCTAATCACTACACCACATTGTTTTCCTGGCCACCCTCTGCACTGTTGGGATGGCCAGGATAGGGTTGGACCGATAATTTGAACCACGCACAGTCCCATGACATGAAAAAGGTTTAATTTGTAACACAATCTGGTGCCAGAGGGGTGTGTGTGTGTGCGTGTGTGTGTGTATAATGTTGCCCCTGTCATTTTGCAATTAATGCAATACTTGCCCTGTCCCTTCTAAAATGATACAAACTGCTGTTTACCGCTTTCAGGGAAGAAGCAAAAATAAAAAGATGTAGAAGTACTAACATCAGAGGAAATTACATCTTCTCTTCTTTCTGAGGGCCTTTCAAAGCTATCTACGTAACTGATAAAGTATAATAGTAGAACATAGCCATACAGTGGAGTCTCTATCCTATATTCACTCCCCTATTTTTCTTGAACATATCCAGAAGATGAAAAGTAGAATTTGTCAACCATGCAGGGATGCCAAAATATGTAACCATAAAAAAAATCTTTACCGTGCTGAAGGACCAAGGGTGCTACCAGATTAATAAAATTATCCAGATTCAGGAGATGAAATATATATCAATGTGTCATTTGTGAAGAGTCCTAACAGCAACAAACGACAATTCCTGCTCAAAACCACCATTTCCTAAAACCAAATTGATCTCCTTTTATCTAATTCACACACTGATGCGGATCTTTATCTTCTTTCCTGACTTCAGGTTTTCTCTACAATCTTTTAAAACAAGCATGTGGTTTATACAAAATACTATATGGTTCCACTTCAGCTTCATATACTTTTATTTCATGTTCATTTACACCACCACTGTTTACTCTATTTTACAAGAGAGGTCTTTAACCAGCCCTCCTACCCAAGACCCTTTAACTGGAGATGCCAGGGATTATACCAGACACAAACCAGGAACAATTTAAAAAAATAATAAACCTATTTATTTATTTAATATACTGCTCAGGGTGGTTTTCTCTTAAAAGCTTGTTTGTAAGCTTGGGGGATGACATTCCTTGAGTATGTATTTTCATAGGTGAGGCACTACCACAGAAAGGGGCAGTGGCAGAGTGAGGGAAACAGAGGCCAGAGTTTGCTGCTGTCCCTGGTGGCCCTGCCGGGTGTATGCTGTGCCTGCACCAGTAAAACTGCTTGCGCATCATGTCACGTAGAAGGGGCATGGTCTGAGCTCCAGAGGGCCTGCGCAAGCCCCCCAGGGCTCATTCCCAGCTGTGGTTTGCTAGCTGGGTGCATTTATTTCCCTTTCTCTCCCTCGCTGGAGGAAGAGAAAGGGCAATTCACACAACTAGGCAACAAATGCTGGGTGCAAATAAGCCCCTTACAAGGACCCTCCAGATCTCTGGCCATGCCCTTTTGTGCATGTCATCACATGCAGAGCCCCAGAAGGCCCAGTTGTGAAACAATAAGTTGTGATATAACAAAGAGTTTGTAGGCAAGTAAGCTGGAAAAGATGACTACTTTTACACCTTTGGGGAGGCATCCTATTCTTGAGTTGCTCAATGAAACCACTTACATAAAATAGTCCTTGAGAGTGAAGATGTTGCTGGATACTCTTGGACTATCTTATGTTCTGAACAAGAAAGACCAACAGAGAATGAAGAAAACCAGTGAGAATGGGATTCTGCAAATAAGCAAGCCATGGGACACATATCTCTGACTGTAAGTGATCAGATAATTGATCATATAGAAGACAAAAATACAGCATGAGATGTGGGAAAGATTGAAGGAGGTCATTCAATAAACAACCATAAACAGTCAAGTTTCTCTTATGCTGCATTTGTGTAACAAAAGATTCAAAGAGAGAGAGAGAGAGTTTGCAAGGGCACATATGCTTATTTGGGGGGATACTGAGAGATTTGGAGCTGCAGGAGATAAATAGGCCTGAACCAGAAAAAAATGGATTTTGCCTTAATCCCTTGCCTAAAGAATATGAGAATATTATTAATTTTATGCAAATTAAAGAAAATTTGACTTTGAGTTTGTGCAGGACCGTTTGCAAGAGTTTAATTTGATAAAGCAAACATAATAAAATAATAATATTATTTATGTATTTATTTATTTAGGGAGGAATCTTTTAAAAATCAAGCCTACAAAGTTGCTGATTGTAGGCAATATTTTATATGTGGAAGCACCTTGCATATGAGGAATGCTTGTCCTACTAAAGAGCAAAGGAATTATTCTTAACAGAGAAAAAGGAATAAGACTAAATTCCAGAAAAAATGACTTTCTACCAAACAAACTTGCCTATACAAAAGTGAAAGCAATGAAAATAATGCTGAGAAAGATGAAAAATTGTGCATTGCAAAACAAACCATCTGCAGAGTTCATGCAAGTCAAAGCAGAAACAATATATTTGTATAGTGGAGCTACTTCACATTTCTTCAATACTTTGCATGATTTCTCTGAGATAAGCATGGAACATAAAAGTCCTATATGCCTTGCTAATGGTCAGCACATTTTTGCAGAAGGAAAAGGGACAGTTTATCTGAAGTGTAATTTTGGTGCAAATAGAGTAAATGAACAAGTGTACATTCCAGCGGCGTACTAAGTTCCAAGTTTGCAAAATAGTTTAATGAGTGTAAAAAAAGCCTCAAGGCATGAATGTAGAGTTTTTTGCAGAAGGGACCATTGCTTTATTTTCAAAGGAGAAAAGCTTCTGTTGAAAGACATGTTGAACAATGTTGAACTGTATGGAATAGGTCGCAAAAGAGAGCACGTCATTGGCATCACCAAAAGAGTCATTGGCATCACCAATTTGGGCATCCAAGCAAGGAATGCATTTCAAAATTAGTAAAAGAACAATTTCCAAGAAACCTACAGGTAAAACCATGCAAATCTGAAGTCAAATGCATTGAATGTGTTAAAGCAAAAGCAACAAGGGGCACATATTCATCAGCTACAGAAAGGCAGTTCAGTGAGGTTTTGAATTTGATTCACAGTGATATAGGAACATAGGAAGCTGTCATATACTGAGTCAGACTATTGGCCTATCTAGCTCAGTATTGTCTTCACAGACTGGCAGCAGCTTTTCCAAGGTTGCAGGCAGGAATCTCTCTCAGCCCTATCTTGGAGAAGCCAGGGAGAGAACTTGAAACCTTCTGCCCTTCCCAGAGTGGCTCCATCCCCTAAGTGGGATCTCTTACAGTGCTCACACTTCTAGTCTCCCATTCAAATACAACCAGGGTGGACCCTGCTTAGCTAAGGGGACAAGTCATGCTTGCTACCACAAGACCACAAAGTCCTTTACTGGGCCCTTCCAAGTAAAGACACCAGTAAATAATCTGACTTTCATAAATGATTTTTCTCATGATACTTACAATAACCTACTCAAAGAGAAAAATGAGGTGTTGCCAAAACCTAAATAATATGTGGCTAGAGTAAGCAACGTTTGGAAGAAAATCTAGGACTTTGCAGAGTGATAATGGTGTGAAATATACTGGGAAAGATATTGAGCAATACTTTAAAAAAACAAAGAATTAAACATGAGAGAACAATACCTCTGGCATAGAGAAAGAACAGGACTTTGATTGAAATGTCTAGAAGTATGCTTCTTGACTCAGGCCTGGAAAACAAATACTGGGAGGAAGCTGTAATGACTGCAACTTATTTGCAGAACAGATTTATAACTAAAACTGAAGGAGTAACACCCTTTGAATGGTGGAATGCAACAAACCTATTAAAGCATACAGGAGAAACCCCAGTATCCACAGGGGTTCCATTCCAGGCTGTAGCAGATACTGAATCCACTGAGAGGTTCTTTTTTTCTTGGAATAAGAGAGTGTTAGCTTGTTTATTGCTTTCTTAGCTTATGCTTCAGAAGTAATAAATATCAACCTCTTGATTCTCAGTTGAAGTTGGCTTCCTGTTCAATGACTTATAAATGGTAAGTAATTTCACGGCAACAACATATGTCCTGCCCCCTTCTTGTGACAAATGGATCCCGCCCTTCCCAAAACTCCAGGTGGGGGAACTGAAAACCATGCTTGCATGTCATCACTCCACCCTGCCAAGCTAAAACTTTGGCTAACTTGTTAACTTTCTTACAGGCCCAGTTCATCTATTCCTAACCCCAGACCAACATAGCCGAGGCAGCATTCTGACTAAACAGCATACGTTTGAAAACAAGTTCAAAATCTTGTCTAAATCGCTTGCCACCATGGAGATAAATTCCAGCATGGATATATGCATCAGGTCATTTTCACCTAAATGAATTGCTAAAACATCTGGCAACCACCCTCAGGATGCCAGCTTGGATAACTGGGGGATCAATTCTTGCCACCTCATCCCTCGCCTGCACTTCCAAATGCAGGACTGCATCTGGTGAAAAGCCCAAGTGCAAATCTCTGCAACACTGGGATGCCCAGTAAAGAATGCTGTGCCCAACTATCCACACTGAGGAAGCTGTCCCCCTACGGTCAGAATCCACAACAAAGAAAAGAAAAGCAATATTGCTTAATTGGAGGCCTGACCCAAGTCTCACTGCCACTGGGGGGTGGCAGGGGCCTGGCGAACGTACAGCTGGAATGCCCTAGAGAACCATTGTCTGATCCACTTTATAGCCTTTCTTCCTCTGCAGCCATTGTGGTGGCTATAACCTGAATAGATTGAGAAGTATAACAATCAGCCAAAAGTTCAGCTAGTGGCAGAAAATAGACATAAACTAAAGCCGGATCAAAGGCATTCCTAAACTTTGCAGCAAGAAAGCGGCAGCCCTCCAATGTGGGAGCCAGGCAACATAGATCTGAGCAGCCACAACTGGGAAGCGGTGGGGATTTGTATTTGCCTGCAACTCAGTCAAAGAGTCCTACCCGGCCTGGTCCTTCTTAGAGAAACAAATGGGTAACTGTACGCGATTGGCTGTAAATGCCACATTTTCCCCACACAGAGCCCTATTCATATTCAAACCCAGATTGGGGCAACAGCTCGCTGACTCTCGGAATCCCAAAGAAAAGGAATAAGTAATTAGTCCGAAACAGCAGGGCCTCGAACCACTGGAACATATCAATGACAGCAGAAATTATAAGTAGCAATTTGGAGTGGTGGACTCCTGTTTTGGCTTCCTTGTTTACTTTTATAGACTATACTGCGATGGTTCAAAGAGATTGAAGTATAGTTATAATAATTCCCACATAAAAAGGACAAAAGGGATATCTTTTGCCAATAATCACCCCATCAGTCCCTTGAGTATAGTTAGTAAGTTGTATACCAAACATTTAAATGAAAACTTTTCGATTGGTTAGAGTCCAAAAGCATTTTGGTGGAAGAAAAAGCTGGCTTTAGAGCAGGCATTCCCCATTGGACCAAGCTCTTATTTTGCAGCTTGCCTCAAAAATATACAAATAAACCTAGCACTGCATTGTATGCTGTCTTTATTGGCTTTTGGTTTGCTTTTGACTTAATTTCTAGAGTAAAGTTGTGGTCCAAATTTAAACATTCTTCCATAGATAGATGTTTGCTACTTTAATTGTACAAATATTATGAAAATCCTTTCTGAAAGGCCAATGTAGTGTGCAAGATCACCTTACCAAAACAAATCCAACTTGGAGAGGTATCAGGAAAGGTTGTACATTGGTGCCTTTACTATTTAACTTCCATATCAATCCTTTGGTGTCTTACTTGAATAATTCTGCCCATCATCCTCTGAAGTTAGTAAACAAACCAACTCCAGTAGCTGTAAAGCAACTTTTAGCCAAAGCCTGTGCACAGCTTTTGTATGGAGCTCAACCTAGGTGGCTTTCGGTAAAGGTGGTGATGTGATCAGTCACACTTTGGAGAGTTCTGGAGCCTCCTGCTTGATTTGCTTATCCTGAACAGTTTAAGCTTTTTATAACAGCAGAGATTTCCTCATTAAACAGGTGATTATTCTTTCTTTTTCTGTTGGGGGAATCCTGCTGGTGGATTTTATAATGGTCTCAAAGGGAGGAAGAAAAAAAATGCAGGCTCCCTCTTCCCCCACTTCCTGTCTGCCAGAAAAATCTTCAGAGGAAGAAGGAGACATTTTGACATTTCTTAAAACTATGACTACTGATTTAAAATCCAGTCTAAAAAATATCACAGCTTCGATTCCTTCCCTTCAAGCCTCTGTTGATATTATAAATGCCAAGTTGGGGTGTTGGAGACCAGAATCTCTCAGTAAGAAGGTAAAAGTCCTTCTGTTGATTCTGCTTTGGGCACATTACAGATGCTCAATAAGAGCCTGCAAGCTATGGTTTGCACCCTTGAATTAGAGTCTCGTCATCAGAATTTGCAAATTTTGGGGGTTCCAGGACATCTGGGAAAGACTGACTCGATTAATTTCATCAGAGAGTTTCTCTGCACAATATTCACCTTGCCGGAGGGATATGTGTTGGAAACTGAAAAAGCTTATCGTATATCTATCCCTCTTTCACGTGCCAGTGACAAGCTTTGTCCATTTATCGTGTAAGGTTTTAAAAACCTACAATTAAAGAGGATCTTTTGAGGTACGCTTGAGAAGGAAAGGAGTTTCTGTGGGAAAATTCTTGAATCATGTTATACCTGGATTTTCCTAAAGAGGTTGCCAACAGACCATTCCTTCAAAAAAGCCCACATGGTGGCTAGATAAATGAAATTAGATTATCATATTCATTTTCCGGCAGTGTTCTGCATCTACCATGAGAATAAATTGAGATCCTTTCATGATTCGTCAACTGCTGACCAATTTCTGTCTAGTTTGAGCTTAGCTGAATAATTTGTTCAGACTAACTCCGTTTATTTGAACTTCTGCCAAGATGCCTCTTATCTTCTTTTCTCTCCTTCAAGGTCTCTACACTAAAGTTAGTTATTATCCTGACTGTAATTGCTTTTAAAGGGGGCCACTGGAGTTCGCTGTGAGCCAAGAAAACCAAGTTAGAAGTACAAATGGATTATTTGGTTGTTTGGGCCAACTGGGCCTCTCGCAATGTCATCACATTAGATCAATTGATATCTTCTGAAGCTGTTTTTAAATCCTTTGACACTTTGAGAGCTGAATTTGATATACCTTCAAATGCTAGCTGGCAGTTTATCCAGCTACAACGTTTATTGTCAGAACTCTTTGGTCCTGATGCGATTGAAGCTTCTGAAATTCCATTTTTATTATTAGATTTGGAACATTTATTAAATGCACCTAAGCCTGTAGCCTTGCTCTATCAGAAGCTTAAAGACATTGGTAAGATCAATATTGATTATCTCTGAGATTTTTGGAATAATGATCTTGAATATCTTATTTAATTAATGGTGAACTGCATTTACTCAATGGTGAGCCGCATTGAAGGCAATGAAACACCCCCTTTTAGATCTTAAAATGCAGTTAATACAGCAGAAAGCTTTATTTTGTGTCTATTGGAAAGCTCAGAGAATGTTTAATAAGTGATCGTTGCAGACTGCTACGTGTTGGAAGTGTAATTTGTACGAGGGTATACATACACAATGGTTTGGTCCTGTCCAGTTGTTGCACTGTTTTGGTCAGAAATTAATGAGGTAGTCAGTATGCTATTGTAGCTATCATTGTCTATTAAGGATGTTCATGTTTTGCTGGGGTAAATCCCCAGTATATGGAATTTACAACTACATCAGTAACTGTGCATACCTCATGCTTGGGGTGTTGCCAAAAGTATTATAATACAACTCTTGAAGGACAAATTTACTCTTGAATTACCCCTGCTAACTTGGCAAAGAGGCACCATTTAACGTGGTGATTCTCTTTATTTAGCAGGGGGAGAGTAACTGGCCCTATCCACCCCCAGCACAGTACCTCCTGTGACTGTTGCTAGTGTCTATCTTATGTTTCTTTTTAGATTGTGAGCCCTTTGGGGAAAGGGATCCATCTTATTTATTTATTATTCCTCTGTGTAAACCGCCCTGAGCCATTTTTGGAAGGGCGGTATAGAAATTGAATGAATTAATTAATTACAGCTTTGGATTACTGATGTGTGTTCCTTGTCTGCATTTGAACTGGGTTGTGGGGTTTTTTATCGCCAAGGTAAAGAAGAAGAACTCTTAGAGATTTGATCAGACTTCAGTGAACTGTTTGTGCTCTGAAACAAAAACCAAATATCCTGAAAGAAGGTGGTTTTGTTTCTTTTTTAAAAAATCCCTTTCTTCTTCTCCTCCTGTGTTGGTTTTATCCTATCACGTTTAGCTGTATTAAAGGATTATTTTCTTTCTTCTTCTTCAGTTATATTTACCTTTATTATCATCATCCTTGATATGCTTATATATTATAACCTTATTGAATAAAGAAAAGAAAAAAACTTGGACCTTATGAAAAATATGCCCCATTGAAACCGTGCAATCAAAATGTTTAAGAAATATCATCCAAGTCTTAAATATCTGTACAAATATATTAGTGTGTACCTAATATGGTTATCCACCAAGAAGCCTGTGTAATTAAGGTGGAAATGGAACTATAGCTATGTATTCTCACTTATTGGCTACTTTCCCCCCAGTAGGATTAGCCCTATTGACACTGGGCGATAATTTATTTATTTATTTATTTTTTGGAAAGTGGAAAACATCTATTCAACAAAAATTATATTATTACAGATTCTCATAGGAAGCTCTTACAATGCTGGGCTTTGAGCAGACTAAGAGAACACTCAGACAATGGGTAATGGATATGGAAGGACAATTAGATCAATCTCGCCTTCCTAGAGACGTATTTTTGAGCAATCAATCTTACATTTTAAGGCCAGCAGGATATTTAATTCAGATAATGGTGTCAAGATCTAGAAGAGCTTTAACTCTTGCACATTTTAATGAGCTTCCCATGGCAGTATTAGAAGCAAAATACGAGAAATAAAATATCAATGCAGTTTACCACTTAAACAAACAGCAGCTAAACAAAAACAACAACAACCCATAAAACATTAAAATTGCCATAAAGAAAACCTTAAAATCCTAAAACATCATCAACAAAAAGCTTGATGGAACAGGTGTGTCTTCAAAAGTTGTTTAGGAACAACCAGAGTTGGGGAGATTCTAACTTCATTTGAGAATGTATTCCAGAGCCTCGGGGCAACTCTAGAGAAGGCCCAGTTTTGGGTTGCCACCAAGTGAGCCAGTAACAACTGCAACCCTGCAACCTGACCTCCATGATAATAAAGGATTTATTGATTGGTTCTCTATTTATTTATTTAAAATATTTCTATAACACCCAAAACCTGTGTCTCTGGGATGCAATGTTCAAATCAATGACAAAATTCCCCAGGAGCTTCACCAAAGTTGCTGGAACTAGAAGCAACCATTTATCTGGCTGTTTACTGTTTTCCCTTGTCCATCCCTGAAAAACCTTTCGGACCCCCAAATCTACACAGGGATCAGCCTCACTCTTAGCTTTACAGAAAAAGCTAATGGAGGCTAGATGAGGCCTGTTACACATAAAAATCTGAGAAGGGGAAACAATAGTATGTCCATTGACAGAAGAGAAGCCCCCAAAGGCAATGGAATTGGAAGAAGTACTGTGGAAGGAGAGATCGATAGATAGTAGCAAAGCCCTCTTTACCTTGGCTGCCTGTGATTCCAGATGTCTGGAGGGAGTTACTGGCTCTTGTTCATCTTCTGGTGCTAGCTCCCTACATTTGGAAAACCGAAAACTTGACAGGGCACCTCTGATTTCATTGTTGAGACCAGGTACATGCTTAGCTTTAAATGATACATTCAAAAGTCAACAGTGGAGAATGAATTCCCGCACCAGGGCCATTAAGGTCTGCTGATGAGCCACCTGAACTACTGCCGTGTGGTCACACCAAAAATCTACAGCTTTGTTTGAAAAGGCAACTCCCCAAAGGAGGACTGCCATCGGGATTGGGAAGAATTCCAAGAAGGTAAGGTCCTTGGATGAACCAGATTTGTGCCACTCCAATGGCCAGTGGGTTGCACACCACTGGCCCCAATAGGCTCCAAACCCCACAGAGCTCACTGTGTCTGATTGAACCTGAAGGACATTCTCCCAACAGACACTATTTCTCCACAGCATGATTCTGTTGAAGTCTCACAGGAAGGCCAGACAGATGTCCAGGTCTTCATGGAATCCCTGGGATAAGAGGATCTTGTGATGAGGCAGATGGACAATAGCTGCCAGTGCATAAATCCCAGAGTCACCCAGTGAGTTTCATGGCTGAATGGGAAACTGAACTTGGATTTTTCCAGTCTAGTCCAGCATACTAGCCACTGTACCACACTGGCTCTATTATTTTTTGTTGTTATTATTTATTATTATTAGTATTCATTTTTAAATAATCAGACAGGCAGAACTGCATTTGTGACTTTAAAATGCATTGGCTCTCCACAGAAGCAGCCTTTTGTAGCTGGTCTGTGCTTTACTTGTGGCTTGTACAATGCTTTTCGTGTGTGTATGTGTGTGTGTGTGTGTGTGTGTGTGTGTGTGCGCGCGTGCGCTTGTGTTTTGATCCTGCTATGTTGAATACAAATCTACATAGTACTGTAGTCCGGTTAAGTATCAACCGGTTGGTATCAAATCCTGGTGACCACAGTGCCTTTGGTAGGATACAGGAGGGGTTTACCATTGCCATCTCTCACACAGTATGAGATGATGCCTTTCAGCATCTTCCTATATCATTACTGCCCGAAAAAGGTACCAGCAGGGATTCAAAACAGCAACCTCTGGCTTGCTAATCAAGTCATTTCCCCACTGTGCCATTAGGTGGCTTAAGCACTATAAAGCAACTGGTATTTTCCATAGTTTCTCTGCTGATGAGATCTGTGTGCTTGTGTGTGTTTTTGTATTTTGATCTCATTTGTGTTAGATGCAAATCTACACTTTGCCAGTTATTGCTAAGGCACCCAGCTAGTACTGGCTCTGCCTTCACAGTGCCCACAACTGGCTTTGCCTCCTGCAAAGCCCACAATTGGCTCCACTTCTCACTACCTGTGGCTCTGCCCATCACTTACCCTACTTAGCAGTCCCCCAGTTCCCAGAGCCACCACTGAATGGCACACAGATAAAATGGTGCCATGCTTATCTATACTTAGGATTATTTCCAATAAGTCTCTAATAACAGTTTAATGCAATACACAATTCTGGGATAATGACACTTTACTGAGGAAAACTCACACAGCCTAATAAATAGTTTCAGCTCTGTGTTGTGTCCTATAAAACAGCTGAGAGATTCCTTGTTAGCCATCAGCTAAAGTGCTTAATTCTGCATTATGAATGTTGTTTACTTCAATAGTCTATTTCCTGTTGACTTCGGTAAGAATTTCAAGTATAAACCACTTACAAGATTGATTCTTAATGCTGTGGACTTTTAAAAAAAAAAAGAAAACTCATTTGCATGCTTCCCACTGAGACGCAGCTATAACTGAATATTTAAAAATTAATTTCCTTTGAAGATTTACAGATCTTTAAGCCTTTGATGATTTCATAAAATTTTAGATTGGTTTCATTTTCATTTTAAGGAGTCTAAAACCTTAACTTATCAAAAGTACAATATTTTTGAGGGGGAAAACACACCCTCCAAAGTTATGATTGGAGTCTAATATTCCTGGAATAGATTAAGATTACTTTATTTACAGTCAATGACCAAAAGAGAGATATACAATGGTAAATGACATAAAATAGCATAATATCCTTAAAATAAACATATACATATATCTAAAAATGGCAATTTTAAAATACACTAATAACTTTGAGACTCTTATTTTAAAAACCACATAACAGTACTTAGCAACTATTCTAGAAATTGCTGAGTCTTCATCTAATAAATATTTTACGTGGAAATCCCCGGTTTTTCCCTTCAGATTATTTAGCAGGGGATTAATTAATTGCTGTCTTACATCCTGGTAAAGTGGGCACTTTAAAAGAATATGGGCCATTGACTCGATCTCCTGGGCGCAATGACATATGCGCTTTTCATAGGGCAATTTGTTATACTTCCCGTATAATAGTGCTGATGGAAAGGCATTAAACCTCGCCCTAGAGAAGGCCCATCTATGATTACAATAAGTAATCATAAACAAATAAGTAGCTGGACTTAAATCTGTCTTAAACTGTACAGATTTGTAAAATTGTGGTAAAATAGCCTTCTCATTTTGTATTTCTATGTCGCCCAGTCTTTGCTGCACCAATTTGCGTGCTGTAGTCGCACCTGCCTCCAGCAAAAAAGTGGGAGATAATCCACAGCAGGAAAGCTTATGCATTATTTCCTTGCACCAGGATGCTTGTGGTTCTGCTGCCAGTAATTTGGGGATTAATCCTGTCGGGAAAAGATGCAGTTTTATCCAATTGTTTATAGATAACACCCAGGCCCTGGACTCCAATTTAAGAATGCCCGCCTCTGAGCGGATCACTGCGTTGGACACGCAGTTGGGGGCACTGAATAGCTTCCTCAGGAAACCCATTTGGATTTTTTCGAGTTCGCCAGATTTTGCATACATCCCCAATTGGGCTCCATATAGTAATTGAGGAACCACCTTGATCTTATAGAGTTTGATTGCTGCTGGAATATAGTTCCCCCCCTTAGACCAAAAAAATCTCTGTATTGCTGCAATATTACATTTAGCCACTTCAGCCATTAAGCTGATGTGAGCATTCTTGGAGCCATTGGACTGAAAGGTCATCCCTAAATATTTAAATTGTTTAACCTGGTCTATTTTGTGGCCGTCGATTGACCAATTATAACTTTGGTTTTTCTTACTAAAACGAACTATCTTTGTTTTAGTATAATTTATTACTACCTGTTCTTCTTTGCAAAAACTGGCCAACACACCTAAGGCTTTCTTCAAGCCTATTCTACTCTGAGACAAAATCACTGCGTCATCAGCATACATAAGGATTGGTATGCGTCTATCTGATAGTTTGGGCGCATGAAAATCTATTTGTTATAGATGCTGAATTAAGTTATTCACATAAAAGTTAAATAAAAACGGCGCTAAGATGCAGCCCTGTCTGACTCTGATTTTAGATTGGTTTCATTTTCATTTTAAGGAGTCTAAAACCTTAACTTATCAAAAGTACAATATTTTTGAGGGGGAAAACACACCCTCCAAAGTTATGATTGGAGTCTAATATTCCTGGAATACATTTCTGTATACAATTTGTGATCACAATTTTATATAGGTTGTTAAAGTATACACAATCATATATAGTTATCGATATAAAAATTGTACCAGGCAGTTTTTAAAATTAATCTAATTCACATATATGGCATTGACAAAAATCACTGTGTTCAAAAATTATACTCTGAGAAAGAGCAATATGGAGACTATCCCTCATATGCAAGCACAATTTTGGCAAGAACACCTTCAGCAAGTGTATTATAATCTCCAAAGGGCCCTAGTCACGCAAAGTACACACATATCCATCTGCACAGACTCAGGAAATGCTCTGTGTTGCTTAGCAGAAGGAAAATTGCCAAGTCAAATGTACACTGTGAAGCTATCAGGCCTGATCATTCTTCTACTTCTCATGTAGATATACCAGTCAAGTGTTCTTTCTGTATCAAGGGACTATCCAAACTGACAACATCACATTCAATTTTTACAACAAAACTGATTTAGCTAGTCCCAGAGTTTGAAGCTGAAATGAAAACCTTCAGCACAAGCATTTGCTACTCTGTTTCTTTACCTATGCACGCTCAATCACGTCTCCTACGTAAGAACATAAGAACAACCCTGCTAGTTCAGGTCCGAGATTGACCTAGTCCAGCATCCTGTTTCACAAAGTGCCCTATTAGATGCCTCTGGGAAGCCCACAGTCAAGAGGTGAGGGTATGCCCACTCTCTTGCTGTTACATACCTGCACCTGTTATTTAGAAGCATGTTGTCTCTGAGGCTGGAGGTGGACTATAGCCCTCAGACTTGTAGCCATGGAAACAGTTGACCTGCATGAATTTATGTAAGCCTTATGTAAAAGCCATCCAGGCTAGTGGCTGTCACCACATCTTGTGATAGAGAATTCCTGAGGTCAAGTATGCGTTGTGTGAAAAAGTACTTCCTTTCGTAGTCCTAAATTTCTTGGCAATCAGTTTCATGGGATGACCCCTGGTTCTAAAGGTATGTGAGAAGGTGAATAATTTCTCTTTCCACAACATGCATAATTTTATAGACCTCTATCACGTCACCCCTCAGTTATCTTTTTTTCTTAACTAAAAAGCCCCAGGTGTTATAGCCTTACCTTGTAAGGAAGGTGCTCTGGGCTCCTGATCATCTTGGTTGTCCCCTCCTGCACCTTCTCCAGTTCTATAATGGTTGGGTTTTTTTTAGGTATGGTGACCAGAACTATATACAGCACTCCAAATGTGGTCTCACCATATAAGGCTATTATCATCACCCCTGCTAACTTGGCAAAGAGGCACCTTTTAATGTGATGATTCTCTTTATTTAGTATAGTAACTAGCCCTATCCACCCTCAGCACACTACCTCCAGTGACTGTTGCTGGTATCTATCTTATGTGTCTTTTTAGATTGTGAATACTTTGGGGACAGGGTTCCATCTTATTTGTTTGTTATTTCTCGGTGTAAAACACCCTGAGCCATTTTTGGAAGTGCGGTATAGAGATTGAAAGAAGAAGAAGAAGAAGAAGAAGAAGAAGAAGAAGAAGCAGCAGCAGCAGCATGTGGCGAGACACTTGGACAGGTTAGCATCAGAAGAGCTATTTTCCAAGGGGACTCACTATCCCCTCTGTTGTTTGTAATAGATGCTGCTGTGTTTACTGTGGTCTAACACCTCAAACATGATAGCAATAATTTACGATAAAACTCATACGAAAATTAGATTGCAGCTAGTGATACAACACATTGCCAGAACTTAGGGGATGGATGGACATTACTGCAGCTCATATGAATTTCTAGAAGAGTGGTTGGAACTTCTTATTACTAAGCACTATTCCACATTTACATTACACTAGCACATTACTGTCTGTCTCATATAAGGCTGTTATTAAAACCAATTTAGCCTACAGTGTCTATTAAAACAGATTGTGGTTTGCTATTGTGCCCTCTGGCATCATTTACAAAAAGATAGCCCAAAGCAGGTATTTTTTAAAAAAACTATCCACAATCATTAAATTCAAAGCTATCAAGGACAAAAGGTTAAGGCCAAGCAAGCTCAATTATATGGGTCTAAGGGGACACACACACACACACACACACACACACACACACACACACACACCTCACTCCATCAGATTTCTTCAGTAAGATTAAAATTATATTAAGTGTGCCAATACTGCACCCAGTTTAATTGTATGAGTGATCCTCTCAAATAGCAAATAAATATGCTGCAATCAACTACACTGGGTTTCCCAAGTCTGCCTGCCTATCATATTTCTGACTCTTACAGGGAAACACCTGAGGTGTAAGGCTCCTGGTTTTGCCCAAGATATGCAATTAAGTACAGGTGAACCTCACCATTCGCAGATCCGACATCTGTGGTTTCATGTATCTGAAGTTGGGTAATTCAATTCCCGACCTCGGCATACACCAGGGTGTGTGTGTGTGTGTGTGTGTGTGTGTGTGTGTGTGTTTCACAAAGGGTTAATTTTGCATATCCGCAAATGGAGTGGCCAGAAAAGACATCTGAGGTAATTTCCAGCCACCATTCTGAGGGGAGGAGCCATTTTGTGCCTCATTTGTTTTTAAAAAACCATTTCCCCCGTGATTATTTTGCAGAAAAATGACAGATTTTGAACTTGGGGGGGTGGGTGCATTCCTGGATAGCTGGAGTCCCACAGAGAACGGTAGGGCACTTTATTTCATATTTCAACCCCCCCGCAGTCCCCCCTCATTTTTTACCCTTTTCTCCAGCCTCCAGAAACCACCTCCCCCATTCCCATTGCCACACTGCTCTACTATCCGTGGTTCCATTATCTGCAGTTGCAGCAGATAGAACAGAACCCCTGCGGATAACAGGGTTCACCTGTACAAAGGAACATAGGAAGCTGCCATATACTGAGTCAGACCATTGGTCCATCTAGCTCAGTAATGTCTTCACAGACTGGCAGCGGTGTCTCCAAGGTTGTAGGCAGGAATCTCTCTCAGCCCTATCTTGCAGAAGCCAGGGAGGGAACCTGGAACCTAGATGCTGTTCCCAGAGTGGTTCCATCCCCTGACGAGAATATCTTACAGTGCTCACACATCTAGTCTCCCATTCATATGCAACCAGGGCAGACCCTGCTTAGCTAAGGGGACAAGTCATGTTTGCTATCACAAGACCAGTTCTCCTCCATTTACATAAATGTTTGTATCCTTATGTTGTATACTTTTAAGCTAGAAAAATCTTATCAATCATAGTCCATTTAGGTCAAGTGGAATACCTTAACATATTATGATGAAGACAGCTTTAATGACACTGCAGTTTATTTAAAACCCTTATGCAGTAACTTAGAGCAGGGTTTCTTAACCTTGGGCCCCCATATGTTGTTGGAATAAAATTCCCAGAATCCCCAGATATGGCCTTTGTGGCTGGGGATTCTGGGAGTCGTAGTCCAACAACATGGAGCCCAAGGTTAAGAAACCCTGACTTGGAGCATTACAACACTAAGCCAAGGCCTTGAGAATTCTGGCATCCATAGTTCCATTGCTACTCTCTCTACGCCAAAGGGCACTGTTATAATTGTCATACATGTATTGCCCAAGTGTCCACCAACTTCAAAGGGCTGTGCTATCGAAAATGCATTTGGATAGCAAGCTTTTAAACAACTGTTAAAATATATTGCTCTCTAGAGATTCAAACACACTAGTGTGCATACATACATTGATTTTATATCCACTTTCTCCACACCCAGTTCTCAATTAGTTTGTTTTAGCAATATATGAAAGACTAACATATCACCTCTTAGCCACTGCAGAACTGTATTCTAAATAGGAATGTCAAAGGAATAAATGTCATGCAAATTCAGTTCCTCAAATATCCAACACACACACACACACACACACACACACACACACACACACAGAGTTTTAATGACAAATAGATCACTAGCTGATAACTCAGGACTTTTCAGATATCATGTAGTTTTGCTTAAATATTTTAAACTCATTTCCACCAATAGTAGGCATGTCAATAATTCTACTCAAACCACCTGATCCTATATATCTTTACTCAGAAACCACTCCTTAGGTTTTTCCTCACAAGCAACAACCCTGTAGAGTTGGCTTGTATCTCAAACAACAGAATTATGATGCAATGATGATACACACCACATTATACTTAGGTTTTTCCTCACAAGCAACAACCCTGTGGAGTTGGCCTGTATCTCAAACAACAGAATTATGATGCAATGATGATACACACCACATTATACTTAGGTTTTTCCTCACAAGCAACAACCCTGTGGAGTTGGCCTGTATCTCAAACAACAGAATTATGATGCAATGATGATACACACCACATTATACTTAGGTTTTTCCTCATAAGCAACAACCCTGTGGAGTTGGCTTGTATCTCAAACAACAGAATTATGATGCAATGATTGATGATACACACCACATTATACTTTGGTTTTTCCTCACAAGCAAGAGACAATCTCCAAAGGTCCTGCCATATAACCCCCTCCCCCATTTTTCTTGCCAAACTTTGTGTCTTTAGCAGGATACCACAGGCACTTGTTAAAGCTAACACTGCAGGTTTTTCTGAGATGGAGCTGTTACAGGAGCACTTCAGCGTAAACTGAGATCACAAGGCAAGCTTTCACAGTGCAAAAACGAGCATGCCAGCAAGCAGAACTCATGGTAAAACTCTCTTGAAACACCTTGTAACAATGCACAGGCAGCTATGTTACACTGCTTGAGTCAACTCACACTGCTGTACTACCCAGGCTGTGGGAATTGACTCTCAGTTCCATATACATGCATGCATTTAAGATTGAGTGCCAAAGAATCTTTATGGTTGTTTTTCTTTCTTTGGGGGCGGAGAGAGGAGCGTATAATGCAAACATTAACACCTGTTAGGCACCTGAGACCATAGTTGGGCAGCTAAATAAAAGCCTGATTCTTTAATATGTTTTTCCCCCCACATGAGGCTTCTGTAGTTTTTGCAACTCATTCTTACCCTGACACTTGGTCTGCTGCTTCCACCCGCCCGCCGCCGAATCCTTTCTTCCGTACCGGGTGTCCGTGTGTGTCCTCATCGTCCTGCCTGCACCTGCTGCAGTGCAGCCCCAGCCCCAGCAATGACGCTTTCCTCCGCGACGGCGACCACGCCACCATGTGCAGGCGAACAGAGAACGGACTCACCGCATGCATGCGCAGCGCGACTCGGCACGCAGGCTGAGTCGTGCGTGCGTCACTGACTAGAGACCCTCTGGCTGGCAAGCCACTAGAGGGCCTCTTTCTGGCTGTTCCAGACTAAGCGAGCGAGCCTCAGCCAAGGGCAGGCGCAGTGAGCAGCATGAAAGACGCCCGCTGCGGAGCCCACCGCCAAGCCAGGCCACTGACTGGCCGCCAGCAAAGCAATGGGGGGGGCGTGGGTGGCATGGAAGGGACCGCTCATGTGGGAGGGGGCGCCGAAGCGCTCCCTTGACTGCTGCAGCGCTGCTGCACTGAGCAGGAGAAATGTGTATTAAAAAATTAAAAAAAAATTGGTCATGGCGGCGCCCCCCATGTGACCCGAAAAGATGGCGCCCGAGGCACGTGCCCCCCCGCCCCCCCCTATAGTTACGCCTCTGGTAACAGGCAATCACACCACAGCATACTCTTCAGCACTGAGAGAACCAATGTGTACTTTTTCTGAGAAGCATTCCAGATGTTTCTCAATGAAAACACTTTGGAAGAGGTATCAATAATAAATTAAAAGCAGACTGTAGTGTCAGCATGACAGCACTTTCCTCATTTCAGTCATAGCAATTCAGTGAGGGGGAAGTATAAGCTTTTGACTAATTAATAAAAGCCATGAGTAAACACACAGTCTCTCATTAAAGTTTTTCCCCATACTACTATATTGTTCCTGTAGAGTGCCATTGTCATTGACTATGCCTCTGTAATAACTGGGGAGGGGGGAGCAAGCCTTTTAAACTAGTTATTCTTTCCAAATGTAGATGTTTAGCAAAAAACAAGAGCAACTGTTTTCTTAAGCCAATGCTCATCTCCCTAATGACAACAAACCAACATTCAAACCTATTAATGATGCCACCTATAAGTAGCTCAGTGTGGTTCCTCTCCACCACTTGGACACACTTTATTACCCCTTTTTACAAATACAGAGCTGAGCTGAATTTTCAAGAGTTTAATTTTCAGTCCCAGCCCACGTGCTTAATAAGGGATCACCTTCTGTTTTACAGCTAAGGGAAGTGCACAAAACCCAAAAGCATTTCCTTGCCAGTGGGCTCTCTTGAAGACTACCTAGTTCCCAGAGGCCTTAATAATTAGCCATTGCAAGTTCTGCATTCCTTTCCTAATGGACAAAAAGTAACGAAATTCACAGGGGCACTCCAAAATGCATCAAACATGGAAGTGCTTTTCTGAGAATAAAGTAAAGTGTGCTGTCGAGTCAGTGTTGACTCCCGGAGCCCACAGAGCCCTCTGGTTTTCTTTGGTAGAATACAGGAGGGGTTTACCATTGCTCCCCACCACCACCACGTGCAGTATGAGCTGATGCCTTTTAGCATTTTCCTGTATTGTTGCTGCCCGATATAGTACCAGTGGGGAAGTGAACCAGCAACCATCTACTTGTTAGTTAAGCATTTCCCCTAGTGCACCACTTAAGGTGGCTTTTTCTGAGAATACAGAAAGAGATTCTCTTATTTCAGCAGGGAGCATGTTCCAGATTTAGTTTTGTTTTTGCTTTCAGTATTCTCAGAAAGAATACTGCTGAAATAAGAACATCTCTTTGTTTGTTTTTAGGAGAACCCTGAAGATGTACCTATTTCCTCAGACTTTTAACTGAAACCAATTTTTTAAGATTTTAATGTGTTTTTATCTATTTTGTCTTTTAATGAATTTTAAATGTTTTATATTTTATATTATGTTTTAATTCTGTACACTGCCTAAAGAGTTCTATATTAGGCAGTATATAAATTCAATAAATAAATAACTAAGTAAATAAATAAAATAACAGAATAATAAATAGTGTGATTGCACTCAGCTTTATTACACGACTCCTTTACTCAACCAGGAACACAGAGAATAATTTCCCACCAGCTCTCTATTAAGCAGAGTGACATTTCCTTTTTTCCTGCTTCTTAAAACCCAGAAATTCTTCTATCGTTAGACGCGCCATACAGCTAAAAGAAAGAAATATACTTAGTTGCTATGGAATGCACTGAATGACAGCTACAATCCAGACATTTTATCAACATTCAATAGACATGCATTAACTTGTACTTGTTAGATTCAATGCACTCGTTAGCTAGTTGCTAATCAACTCAAAGTGCTAACATATGCTCACACAACTGTAGCCAACCTGGAAAAAACAAATTCATGATTATTCAATGTTTACCCTCGCCCACCCGCCAACATATATTCATATTCTAAAGGAAACAAACATTTCCTTTCATGTCTCTCAGTGTAACCTTTGCTTAGTTTCACAGAACCACATCAATGTCACATCTGCACACACTTGACTGAGGTTTTGCTGGCTTGTTATTCTGCCAACGCATTCTCCTCATCCTTTCTTTCATTGAATAAAGATGCTTTGATTTTTAAAAAGAAAGATAACACATCAAAAGGGGGAATTGTTATGGTGTTTCCAGAATTCTGTAGACTTACAGAAAATTCACAAAAACCCATAAACACAATGCTGGCATGAATCGAACTGTGAGCCCAAATGATTCAGTAGCCCATCTCTAACAGCAGCAAGCCATCTAAGATTATTGAGAACAAAATCCCTAAAACTAATTAATATGCACTCAAGGAGGCACAATAAGGAATATGGTGTTTGAGTTAACACACTCATGAGTGAGAATCAAGGAGGAGATCAAATGCAAAAGAGGACAGGGCCCCAAAGAATCAAAGTTAGCATTTTGTCATGCAAGTTTGACTAACGCTCCACCCCCCAGGCAAGCTTTCCAAAATCCATTGGATTTCCATTGGATTTGGAATTTGAATTCCAACTTAAATATGGATTGTTTCCTACAGTGGTCAATAGGGAAAATTTTAAAAAATCACCAAAAATCTACAGTTGGTCCTGGAGCCATGAAACCTACCACACATGTGGGATGGAGGGAAGGGCCCCTTGCAGCGAATTTGAAGAAAATTAGTAAGTTCATTGGTGAATTTTTGAAATTTTTGCTAAAATGGCTAAAAATGGTTAAATTTGACTTGTTTCAAGCCAGAACATTATAAAAACTTCTGAAACTGAAGGCCCTCCTTGGATCATTATTCCACCAGCATGTGAAGGAATCTGCCCTTTGCCTTCATGAAAAGGGGTAACAGTATGCTCCCTTTGCCCCCCCCATATTTCCAGAATGGATGGGCATACAGTTATGAAATCTAGCACACATGAAGTCCACATTGGAAGGACTCCGTGTTAGTTTTTTCAAATCTATGTGTCTCTCCTCTGATTTTGGGGGATTATTTTTTTTATAAAAAATTAAAAGGTACAATACATAATGTTCTGGATCTGAAGCCCGCTCCTTGGACCATCATTCACCCCCATGTGGAGGATATAGGGCATTGCTTTGATTTTATATTCATTTTTCCTCCCCATTGCAGGAACAGGCAGACTTTTTAAAGGGGTTTAAAGTGAGATCCAAAGCTGTCCCTTGAGGTTGAGGTGGTGACCAGGTTGAAGCAGTGGTCAGGAGCGTTTTTTATCAGCTTCAGCTGATACGTCAGCTACGTCCAGTTCTAGAGGTGAATGAACTTTAAACAGTGGTACATATGCTGGTGACTACTGTAATGTGCTCTATGTGGGGCTGCCTTTGTATGTAGTCAAGAAACAACAATTGGTACAGAATGCGGCAGCCAGATTGGTCTCTGGGACAACATGAAGGGACCACATAACACCGGTGTTAAAAGAACTCACTGGCTGCCGATATGTTTCTGGGTGAAATATAAAGCGCTGGTTATGGTTATTACCTATAAAGCCCTTAAAAGCTTGGGTCCAGGCTATTTAAGAGAGTGTCTCCTTTGTCATTAACCCTGCCACCTGTTACAATCTTCTGGAGAGGTCCGGTTACAGTTGCCACCAGCCTGTTTGGTGGCGATCCAGGACCGGACTTTCTCTGTGGCTGCCCCAGGGTTTTGTTATATGCTCCCTGCTGAAATAAGAGCATCTCATTCTCTGTTTGTTTTCAGGAAGACCCTCAAGTCACTCCCGTTTTCACATGCTTTTAATTAGAATTAATTTTTAATAATTTAACAATTTGTTTTAATAACTGTCTTATACTGTTTTACTATGCATTTTAATCTGTTTTGACTTTTAAATATTTCAAATTTTGTACACCGCCTAGAGATGTACATATCAGGCAGTATAAAAATATCGGGGGAGAGGACTTCACACCTTTTAATCCTTTAATTGCTAGAAGGAAAAGTGAGAAATTATTTCTAACCACAAAAACAGAAACATTCATAATACTTTCACTTTTACTGATTGTGTGCTTCTACAATAGGGAAGACAAAAATTGGTTTAAAAATCAAAGAAATGTCATCATTCCACCCCCACTTGGGGGTGGAATGATGGTCCTATGGAGGGCTTCAACATTTTGTAAAGTTCTGGCTTGAAACAAGCCAGTTTTAGCCCCCTTTTAAAACTTTTAATCCCTCCCAAAATTCCCCCCAAATCAGAGTTGTTATCCATAGCCTTGGAAAACACAACACGGAGTCCTGCTAATGTGGATGCCATGTGTGCCAGTTTTCATAACTTTATGCCTATCCATTCAGGAGATGAAAAGGGGGGAAAGGTCATGCTTACCCCTTTTTAGGAAGTCAAAAGGCAGAATCCTCCACATGCTGGTGGAATGATGGCCCAAGGAGGTTTTTCAGTTCCAGAAGTTGTTGTAAGGTAATGGCTTGCAACAAGCCATATTTTTGCAGTTTTTTAAACAAAAATAAATTAAAAAAAAAAACCCCAGGAGAAATCATGCAATTGAATGGTTCTCTCCAAATTCACTGCAAGGGGCCCTGGCCTCCTTCCCCACGTCTGGCAGGTTTTGAGGCTCTAGGACCAAACAGTGATTTTTTGTGATTTTTTTCCCTTTCAGTTTCATCATTCACCTCTATGGGGGAAATGGTGCCATTTCAGAAATTGATTTTGATATTTTGGAAATATCTGGGGGTGGGTGGGGAGACATGGATTTGGAGTTGACTGATTTGGGACAATTTCAGATAAAACCTGTATTTTCAAATCCAAATTTGCACAGGCCTATTTCTTACTTTATACAATTAACCCATGAATTGATCAGGGTTTTTTTTTATCCTAACCTAGAAAAAGCATGACTATGTACATGCACCACATATTGTGTATTTTTTGAAAGCTTAGAATTAATTCAAGTCTGTTACTCATATTCAATCTTCAGTTTCTTACACAAATCTTAAGCGCTTCCTATTATCAGCCTCCTGAAATTCTGAGCCCCCCTTTACTCTTTCATGTAATATTTATGCTATTCCAAATTACAGATTGACATAATTATTCATCATACAAAGGAGCAAGTATGTGACAGCTCAATCCATCAGATGCATGGCACCTTTTCTTAATTCAGCTCCAGAAAACCTATTGGTTTATCTGACAAGTAACAGGTTATTTTTGACTACATTATTACTATAGGAACAGGAAATGTCTAAAATATTTTTCTTGAGGGAACACTAACCATGAAAATTGATAAAATTACTCGTAATCCAGACTAGCTTTCTCATAAGTTTTTCTATGCACTGCAGTAGATATTTCTAGATGTGCGTCAAAACTGGTACTGCAACCTATTAATTTTCAAAATACATTCACGCTCATTTCAACTATCATTGAGGACTAAAAAAAGCCAGCATAGCATAGTGGTTAGAGTTTTTGACTAGGACCGGGAAGACCCGCGTTTGAATCCCCATTCAACCATGAAATTCACCGGGTGACTCTGGGTCAGTCATGTATCTCTCAGCCCAGGCATCCCCAAACTGCGGCCCTCCAGATGTTGCTGAACTACAACTTCCAGCATACCCAGCCACAAAAAATTGTGTCTAAGGATGCTGGGAGTTGTAGTTCAGGAGGGCCGCAGTTTGGGGATACCTGTCTCAGCCTAGCCTACCTCACAGGGTTGTTGTGAGGATAAAAATAAGCATGCACACCACTCTGAGCTCTAACTAAAGATCATACTGCACAATGTAACCTTGACAACTCCTTTTTGCAGCCAAGCAGCATCAGGAAGGGGTGATTTGCAGCAGCAGCAGCAGCAGCAAAAACAAACAAACCCTCCTTAACCCTCCTTCACTGAGGAGTGCTTGACCCTCCTTCACCAAGTGCTTAACTCTCCTTCACCAAGGCTATTTAAGAGTGCTTGCTTCTACATGATCCATTCCACCTGCTGAGATAATCTAGATAAATCCATTTTCAGCTGCTGACAGTTCGAATTGGAGTCGGTCCTTCTCCATAGCTGCCTCAAGCTTTGGAACACACTCCCAGCCAATACTCGATTGCCCTCTCTGGTCTTTAAGAGAGCTCTAAAGACAAACCTTTTTAGCTAGACATTCTGGTGGTTGTTTTAAGTGTTTTAACTGGTTGTTTGATTTGTGGTGTTTTAATGTGTGTGTATTTGTAATTTGTAAACTACCTAGCGTAGTTTTTGCAAGGCGGTATAAAAATGTAATAAGGAAATAAACCTGTTAAATAAGTCACCCACAACCAGTTCGTTACAGGACTTAAGAACATAAGAACAGCCCTGCTGGATCAGGCCCAAGACCCATCTAGTCCAGCATCCTGTTTCACACAGTAGCCCACCAGATGCTGCTGAAAGCCACATGAGTTGAGGGCATGCCCTCTCTCTTGCTTACTCCCCTGAAACTGGTACTCAGAGGCATCCTGCCTTTGAGGCTGGAGGTGGCCTGTAGTCCTCCGACTAGTAGCCGATGATAAGACCTCTCCTCCATGAAGTTATCCAAACCCTTCTTAAAGCCATCCAGGTTTTTGGCTGTCACCATATCTTGCGGCAGAGAATTCCACAAGTTGATTATGTGTTGTGTGAAAAAGTACTTCCGTTCGTTGGTCCTAGATTTCCTGGCAATCAATTTCATGGGATGACCCCTGGTTCTAGTGTTATGGGAGAGGGAGAAGAATTTCTCTCTATCCACTTTCTCCACACCATGCATGATTTTATAGACCTCTATCATGTCTCCCCGCAGTTGTCTTTTTTCTAAACTAAAAAGCCCCAGGTGGTATAACCTTGCCTCATAAGAAAGGTGCTCTAGGTTCAGATACCAGTTCATAATCTATCTATCTCTCTCTCACGCACGCGAACACACCAAATTAGGCACTTTCAGCATGCTGATATCACCTAAACTCAACTCTCTAAATTACCTCACCCAACCATATAATGCAGATGTTGAAGCAAGCTGCATTTCTGTATCTCCATAACATGATTATTGGCCCTTTCCATAGTAGCTACACTGCTGTCTTTGCTTGTAGCTAAGACACCATGACACGCACATCTCCAGTGAAATGGGAAGGTGATTAGTCATTCTGTTCTGGGTACATTCCTGATGCCTCAAGATCCATCACAAGATCACAACTGATTAAAAAGAACCATTTTAGCTGTTTTCTGCCCTCAGGCATTATATCAGGCATTATATCAGGGTATTACCTTCCCGCTAGACTTGGAGGATGGTTTATAACAAGTGACTACTATGGAATGCCAGGAACCATTCAAGATTGTTTGTGCTCTTCCTGATAAGAGCTCTTTGGACTAGTCTCAATGAATGATGCTGAGAATCACTCCCCCATCACCAAAACACCTGCACAGGAAGAAACTCGCTTGGCTCCTTTGTCTTTAGAAAATATCTGACACCCCAACAGGTTGAAGACTCATCAAAATCTTTTGTTGAAGGCAGGGGCGTAGCGAGGCCGCCGGCAGCCTGTGCTCAGCGGCCCCCTAGCCATGCCCCTGCATATGACAGACCTGAAGGAGACATCGCCACATTTGCAAGTAAAAAGAGCCAGCACCGCATTTGTTGTGGAGGCAGGGAGCGGCTTTCCCTGCTTGTAAAGGCAGGGAGATGCATTCCCGGCCAGGCTGGGAACCTAGTGCTGGCTGAAGCTTTTGAAAAATAGAGCCACATGGCAATATTTACTTGCAAATGGGGTGCACGGCCCCATTTGCAAACCCATCAACGCCCCCTTAGTGTCTGACATCAGATGCAGGGTTGTGCCTGAGGCGCAGGGCATGCCCTCTGGGCATAGCAGCTCAGTTTCTTGGAACCCCCCCCCCACACACACACTGGCGGCTTTGGCCCTGGTTGAAGGCCATTAAGAATAATTGTCAGTATAGACACACCCTAAGTCATCTCCCTAGGCCAACCTTTGTCTATCAGATCTCCCCTTACTTCGTGTATTCTTCATACATGGCTTCTTGCATTTACAGCATGAGTGTGACTGCATTTGCTTTTCTCCTGTCCCCCTTTCCCTGGTGTGCCACAGTTCCAGAGGTATCTCGCCATACCCTTACACCAGGGATTCTCAACATGTGGGTCCCCAGATGTAATTGGACTTCAACTCTCATAATCCCCAACCAAAGGCCACTGGGGCTGGGGATTATGCGAGTCGAAGCCCAATAACATCTGGGGACCCACACGTTGAGAAGCCCTGTCCTAAACAGACAGTTTTCTCTTGAATGGGACAATTTGCTTGCCTCCCTACACTCCCTGAGATACCTCCGCAAACCCTGGTTAGCAGACCCTGGTTCTCAGTAGGTACACCACCTTCTGCCTGAGCCAAGAAACCTCATTGACTTGGTTTCTCTTCCTGCAACCAAAGGCCTTCACTTCCTTCCCAAGAATGAAGCCAGCATCTTCAGGAACCACAATTTCTAGCTCCAGCAGCCAGCTAGGATAAATATATGTCAGGATCCATCCGGGATCGGAGCCCGAGACCAGTGTCTCCCACACAGAAGAGAACAGTACATCTTCAGATGATGAAGTCCCAGCTGAGGAAGCCTTAAGAGCAATCCACATCCTTCTGAACAAGGGCTTCCTGCAGAACCTCCATTTGTTACCATCACAGGAACCCATGCTGACCACTGACCCAATACATAGTGAAAGCCTTGTCCCCTCCCCAATCCTATATCCCTCAGTGGAAACTCCAGACCCACCAGAGCCCTCTACTTCCAGAGTCCCAACAATCACCTCAGAAGATGAATCCCCTAGCATGATACCCCAAGAACCAACATTTTCAAAGTCTTTCCAAGAGTCAGCCCCATACTCCAATGCCCTAAGGGATCCCCTCCAAGACCGCGAGTGCAAAGATGCCATCAGACAAGAGAAGAACTCCAAAATGGACACAGGTGTGTATGCCTAGCAGCCAGGGACTTACCTTCTTATGGGACTCCTTAAGAAGAGGGTTAACAGGCAGCATCAAGATTCCTTGTGAGCAAGGCTTTATTGCATTAAGCAGGAAAGAGTTTGGCCCTTACAGCCCTACAAAAGCTACATCCTGAACCTTGCTGGTTACAACAGCTCACACTGAGTGCTAGCTCCAGTACCTTGAGTGTGTTACTTCAGCACCTTCTGAGTATCTTGTACTCACCCTTCCTAGTGTTTATCACAACTCCTTGGAGAGTCTGTTCCTGTCTTCCTGAAAAACAGTTCCATCTACAAATGCCACAGCTGAACCTAGCAAGTGCTACCCCAATCTCCAGAACTTGCTGGTGTTTGCCTTGTGCATGACAGAATATGACTGTGACTATTTCTTTTCCTTATTTGTTATACCTCACCTCTATCTCCTATCCCTCCATGCTTAACTCTGAATGTGTGTCTGAGGCAATTTGGTGCTATTCTTAAAAATGTAGCCACTTGAGAGTAAAAGCTCTGCCAGGGGCTACCCAGGATTACTATTACTGCTTTGTCTTGTAAATTTCAGTTCCTCAATAAACTTAGCTTCTGTTTTCCAGGAACCTGTCTTGACTCCATGACTCCCTCCTGGATACCCCAATATCATAGCATCTCTGCCTGCAACCAGATTTCCTGGCTGCCTTGGTTGGCTGTGTGCACATTTGTACCCAGTTTGAGTTAGTTTCCCCAACTTAGCCATGAAGTGTGGTAACAACCGCACTTTGGAACAAACAGGGTAACAAGACTGGGAGTCAACGTGTATTCTTGCAACACCCTTTTAGCCACTGGTGAAGGGGACTGAGAAATTGTTTCCCAGTACCATCTTTGGGCATCTCTCCTCCTCAGAAACAACTACAATGCTCTCCTCCCATTCTAGTATGGTGCCTCAGAAAGAAGATATCATGGTCAGTGGTACTAAAAGTCACTGAGAATCTAGAAGAATGAATAGGGATGCACACCCCTGGTACAGCAAACTCCACTAATATTAGCCAGATGTCATCATGCGGATCATGAACCTGTGCTGACACAGTACAAGTTTAAGAACATGATTGGTGAGAGTTTGTATTATATTAGGGCACTCACAATTCTCTTAAACCATACAATTCATAATGATCCCCAAGTACTTTAACACCATATAACACTGAATGAAAATTATGCTCATAAATACATTGTACTGTTGAGCTGAATTTGTTCTATCAGGCATATTTAATCAGTACTGTGCATGATTAAATGTACAGCCTAAGTATTCACAGGCAGTGTTTAGCAATTCTGCTAAAATAAAGCGAGCAATTTGCTCCCAATAAATAAAAGTCATTTCAAAGATTTATAGTCCCAGTTACTATGCACAAGGTCAAACAAGGATCTTATTTCTGAACCATAAAAACATCATGTTTGATTTGATTAGAAGGATCAACATCCAACTTACAGCATTTTAAAGTATTAAATCTTTAATGTTTATTGATGAGTTGCCTAGCCAATCTATCGTGTCCACATGAAGAAGACAGAGTGATTCCAACAAAGTAGTAATGCTTTCAAAGTTAATGGGATCAGATTTTTGACACCAGGTATTTCAGCTGTTCTTAGTTTGATGCAGAAATCACACATCTGCCTCTTTCCAAAAAAGTATTTACACTTGTTGCTTCCAAACCCTGGGAACTCTACCTGCCAGCTACTATTATGAGACAGTTGACAGCAAGAGAAACCTAACAAACACACCTGATGCCAAAAAAGAGTATTACTGCAATTGAGGCCATATGTGTACTTATTTGTGTTTCAAACCTTCAAGAAGCCAGTTTGAGTTAACATTAGCTGAGCCAACCAAAGGTATATATTCAAGATGACACCACTTATGCATAGTTATTCATAATTCTAAGATCAAAAAATAAATGTCAGAGAATGCACTTAGGACTTGTGCACTGGAAAACATGGAGATTGTAAACTGAGTTGCTTGCCTTTATGTGACCCAAAGGCAATATGTTGTGCATTATCATCACTCACTATGTTTGCTTCCATGCATTTACATTTCCTGGCATTTACGTTTCCCCTTTCAGCGCCAAATAGAGAAAAGCAGGAGGGTTTCATACCACTACGTGGCCACTGCCCCCCCCCCAACAGCTTCAGTCTTCACCCAAGCTACAGGAGCAGAGGAATGGGTCTGAAAGACCACAAGGAAGTATGGATTCCCTTGGCTAAGTTGGAAGCAAGCATGATATGTGAGCCTGAAACAATACAGCAGATTTCTTAACATACAATCTTCACAAACTGAACGTGTTGGATCATAAGTTCCTTTAAATTTAAAAAAAGAAAGAAAGAAAATTCAGTGAATTCCATCAGTTCTTTCAGCAAGGAGGGGCAAAAATCAACTGATTCATATATCTATCTAATTCTCTGAGGTGTACCCATGGCTAATCCATGCGTGGCAGCTCTCACGAGAGTTTGCAAACAGAAGCACCATGGTGATTGGGCAGTTGAGATTCCATATGCAAATAGGGAGGAGGAGCCTGTGAGAGTAGAAGCACCATGGTGATTGGGCAGTGGGGACTGCATATGCAGATAGGGAGGAGGAGCCTGTAATGGTTTAGGACAGTTAGAATGCAACTGTTACTGGTCAGAAGATGTTCTTGATTGTGGAGCAGAAGAATCTCTCTATATAAAAAGGATAGTAGGCAGGGGTCTGCGAAAAGGGGATCGTGAGGGGAAAAAGAGCCCCTTCAGGAGAAGCAGGATGATGTTATGTGAATTAGATGAGGAAACAAGATTAACAAGATCTGTTAACTTAGGAAGGGAGAAAGAAGAGAGGGGAAGAAAGACAGAGGGGAAGAGTGAGTGGAGGAGAGAGAAATAGAAGGGAGGGTGTCATGAGCTCACTCGATGGAAGATGCTGGCCAGAAATATATGACACAATAGCCAGTAGCTCAAGTTTTAGTTTTACTGCTAAATAATCAGGTTTACCAGTCTCACCAAGAATACAGAAGTGAGGAGTGAGAAGCCCAAATTCCAAAGTCACAATCTCTCTGACAAAAGCTCGAAGCAGATTTGACGTGTTGTTTCCAGCAGTTTCTTCAAGGCACAGGCCTCCTGATTTATAGTCAGCAGCCACGTGTACTTAATCAACAATCCACCCCTGCCAGCTGCCATAGATTCAATCCAGCTTCTGTCTTCTAGCCAGCCGATTACTCCTTCGTAATTCCCTCACCTGCTGCTGACGTTTTTCCTCTCTGTGTTCCTGAGGAGATAGTGGCCGTTCAAACTCTGGCTCAGATCCTGACCCTTCTCTCCAAAGATCACCCGGCCCTGCTGGCTCCTCCTGCACCAAACACTTACCCTGGCTGGTCTCAATTAATTCCCCAGTCACATAACCGGCCTGCTCCTCCTCAGGTGCCAATTGGCAGCAAGGAAGAGCCCAGTCAACCACTGCTGCTGTTTGGGGCTACCGAGGCCATTGGTGGAGAAAGGGAGGCAGGCAGGCAAGGGATAGCCCGGGCCAGTCAGCGGCCTGAGGGGAACGAGTGGCCATGGTGGTGTGGCAGCAGCAAGGAAGGGCTTGGTCAACCGCTGCCGCTGCTCCTGTGGGGAGGAGCAGGAGCAGGGCTCGGAGGCCTCTGAGGTGAGGGGGGCTGTGGCATGGGGTGAGGGGAGCAATTAGGTACTAGTGCGCTAGATGCTCTGCGTGGGTTAAGCTAGTAGGTATATAATAGTCAACCGGTATGTTTATCAGGGCATGGAAGGGAGTGGTGATTTGGACATGGCAGATGCAAGTTCAGCTTTGTGTTTAGCTCTTTGGGTGACTTTGGAGAAGTGTCACTGAACAAATGTTGAAAATGCAACCCTTACCTTCACTTAAAGTCCCTATTCTACACAAATCATTCAGCACTTGATACTTTTATGGATATACAAATAGATTTTTTGCCAAACTAGCAAAGGCAAGGCACCACACTACTCTTGCATTTTTGAGAGAATCTACACTAGTGAAAGGAAAAACTGAAGGTACTTTTGAGTTATGCAAAAATGCATTGCAATCATTATTTATTTATTGTTCAAGTAAAAGCTGCACCTGAAGCAACGTTTTTAAACTGCTATAGGTCAGAAAATTGATATTAATCTATTTACACTGGTCTATTTTGGTCTCTGTTCTGTTTAAACAATATGCAAAGCAGCATACAATAGAAGGCACACATCAATACAGTAGTTAATACACAACAAAATTATGTACAGCTTGCAACAGCTCTACCACAACTGTTTTTGAAAGGCCTGGGAGAATTAAAAGCAGCTCGAAGGATGAAAACAACATAGTTGCTAGCAAAGCCTCCCTTGGGAGAGATTCTATCAAGTAGATTACTGGATTCTTCTAAAATTTGGAAAGCTTACAATGCTCATGTGGCAGATTCTCTGTGCCAAGTTGAACAGGATTGTGACAGATCATCTAGCCTGTGTAATGATCTGGATTTTCATAAGTTTCTAATGGTAAAATGCTGTTTGACCCAACCATTTAAACTAAATAGGTGACAAAAAACTGAAGAGCACCCTACATTTCTACCTTCTCATAGTGCTACCCCAAGAAGATATACCTGCTCTTTGCATGCATATTATTCAAGGCTATGAAGACAGAATCTGGGAAGCTAGCCATGAAACCACAGAGGAAATACATTTGAGCTGCCATCTTGCAAAGTGGCTGCAGGGAACTAGTGCTACTGCCTCTAGACTCCTCATTATTATACCCAGAGATCCACACCACTTTATTTTCTTCCTCCTCCTGCACCCTTCCTGCAAACATCAGGATTAGCCATGGGAGATATAACTTATTAAAACAGAGGTAGACATGACAGCAGCTAGAGGCATTTGGTTTCAAAAGGAGATAAGATACTACTGGAGGGTATGCAAATTGACAAGAACAGCAGCTTGTCTTCAATACAGGAGCATAAGCCCAAGATTGCTGCCATCCTGACATTTAAGTGCTTTGTCAAGATGTATACTACTCCCTACCATTCTTTTTAACATCAGCTTCTGTCCTCATTTGGCTCTGTTGAATCTCTGAGATTTAATACAGGTGTCTCTTTGCACAGACACACTTGCCAAAAGACAACCAGAGCACATAATTCACTCACATCTGAACCCAACTGCTTGCTACAATCAAGAGAATTAAATGATCATATGATAGTTTCACCTCTTGAAATCTCCACTATTTTACAAACAGTGATTGAACCCTTTTGAGGACACCTTGCCTTTTAAAACCACAGGCAAGAATGCTCTATCCAGGAAATACACTTTCCTCCACATGTGTCCCTGCTGCCACCAATTACTCTGTGCAGAGGACAATAAAACCTTTGGGAAACCTTACACCCCCTTTATTCAAGAGGTGGTGTAGGCTATTGTATGGATGTGGAAGAACACATCCATAACAACAACCTGGAGTTTGCATTAGGGATGTGCGTTTCGTTTCGGTTACAAAACATTTTGTGCACAAAACAGGCCATTTCGGCTGTTTTGTAGCCAAAACAAAACACCCAATGCTCAAAACAGAAAATTTTGTTGGCAAAACAAAACATCCCTGTTTCGGATACAAAACATTTTGTTGTTTCAGCTGTTTTGGAACTCCATTTTGAAATAGCAAAAAGTCTTTCTCCTTCAGTCTCCATTTTGAGTTTTGACATCTGTTTGAATTTCCAGCCCTTCCAGCCTTCAGATTGGCCAGCGAAAGCATGGGCTGATCTCCTGGCAATTGCCTCCTTATTCCTTTTAAGCAAATTTAAGTGTGAATTTTACCCTCATTGGCTAGTGGGGCAGAGTGCATTTACCCTCATTGGCCAGTGGGGCAGTGTGCATTTCATTGTTGTTGTAGATTCTCTGGTAGCATATGAGATTTTCAATGACAAACCATGAATCCACTCTCATATGCTACCAGAGAATCTGAATCTACACTCAAAACATCTCAGAAACAACAGAACCCATTACCCCATGGGTTAGCAACCCATGGGGGTGGTTGGCACCTTATGTGCTCTACACCACCACTCGCTCTGGGCCACCCTGGTGCCCCCCAAGTGCAGTTATGGGGCAGGAATTATGGAGGTCCATCATTCCCTATGGGGAAGAACTTTAAGGATGAGCAAACTCCATTACATCTTTAAAAATCAGCCTTCTGCCCAATTCTTTTGAAAGAATTCTGGCAGCTTCCTTGCCTCCACTGGGCACTACCACCCACCCTACTCTGCTCTGCTCTGGGCCACCCCTTTCTCCCCAACATGAGGCTATACTTTTGCTGAAACCTCCATTCTTCCCTATGGGAAAAATCCTATATTTCAAAAATTCACCAAAAATCAGCCCGTTGCCCAATTCCTCTGAAATTTGGGTGGTAGTTTCCATCCATTGGGCACTACCACCCCCACCCACTAGTTTTTCCCTGGGGCCACTTTTTAAAATCCAAAACGTTTCAGATTCGGATTTTGCAATTTCGAACAAAGAACAAAATTGGGGTGTTTCGGATTGGCTCATTTTGAACAAAGAACAAAATGGGGATGTTTCGGATTCGGGCCAAAAACAAAACAGAAAAAAACACAAAACACACAACCCTAGTTTGCATAAGGTTTAGCACAGGGGAGGAGCTATAAGAGGGCAAAGGGGTTCAAATAACTCGGGCTGCCCACTCCTAGAAGTTACCTGACTCTGGCCCTCCCCACCGTGGAAGGGCTGCATAAGCCCTTGGGGGCTCGTTCCCAGCCAGTGTTTGCTGGCATTACTGGCGTGCATGCACTGCATGCCTGATGGGACTACCAGAGACCGGGGCTGAACACAGGCCCCCCCATTCCCCTGGCTCTCCCAGTGGTTTAGAAAAAGCAAAGCTGTTCTTTATGACATATAGAATCTGTTTGGATAAAATATTAAACTAGTTATAATAAATGTTATTCAAGTAGTGAGATTGATGGTATTTGATATAGTTTTAAAGCATTAGTTTACCCCCCTAATGATCCAATAAGCCAATTCTTCTTTCCAGATCCAACCCATTGCTGACTTACAACTGGTGGATAAATTGGTTCCTTTAAGAACACAAACCTCACTGCAGTTGTTATACTGACTTGGACTTGACTGTTGCTCTGGAACTTTCAGCCATTAAGGCTGCAAGGCAGGCTCTAGCTTGTGTGTTGCTGAAGGCCTCTGCAGTCCTGGGTCCACCTTTTTGCCAGCTCTCCCTGATTGCAAATGCCAAGAGTAAAGTAAACCTCTTGGAGGTAGACAGCTTCTTGGATGCAAGTTCAGGCACTATTACCAAGCAGCATTTCAGCTTCCTAGAAAACCCGTTTCCTGTCTAGTCATTTCACTCTTCCATTCACCTGGTCTCTTTCCTAACCTTCTCCCAAAGACAGCTTTCCTTTGCTGCCTTCTCAGTTTTTTCCTGCATTTTTCTGCATTCTACAATAAGTTTCAATGAGTACCCAGAATGTTGGGGGCAATATGCTAAAATCATTGTAAACCGCTTAGAGAGCTCTGGCTATAGAGCGGTATATAAATGTAAGTGCTATTGCTATTGCTATTGCTATCTACCTCACTCCTGCTTGTGCTGCTCTCTATATATTCTAATCCTCAGAACTAACTGGACTTTGGACCAATCAATAGTGTCTATCTATCTGCTCTTCAAGAGCCATTGGTTCTCAACTTAGTCCTATAGAATTTTGTCCAACTGACCATTGATTTTTAGTACATTTCTATTCTTCTAACCCATACTGTCATGACCCTCCCTTGGCGTAGTGCACCTGTGTCTGAGGAGACAGAACCAATACTAGACCCAGTCCTGGGCCTTGAAACCCTACAATGGTCCAACAGAATCCCTAACTGAGCTGGCTGACTTGGTTGCGGAGCTGGTGTTGGAGTCTCCCAGACTTGTACTTCTGAGGGACTTTAATGTTCACTTTGGAACCAATTTGTCAGGATCAGCACAGGAACTCATAGCAGCCATGACAACTATAGGCCTATCCCAGGTGGTCTCAGGACCAACACACATTGTTGTGATGGTGTTCCATGGGTGGGGACTCCTGTGATCTCCCCCTTGTCATGGATGGCTCACCATATGGTTACGATTGTACTCACAGCCTCAACCCTCCTCTGCAGGGGTGAAGGACTTATTAGGATGATCCTCCCAAAAAGGCTATTGGATCTCATAGGATTCCAAGAAGTCTTAGAAGGCTTTAACATTGGTTCTGCCAGTGAATCTGTTGATCTTCTGGTTCAGAATGAACTCACTAGGGCTCTTATTTAATGTGCTTCCTAACAAAATTAGAGTTGCACCTTCTCTGAATGTTTTAAAAAGGGGCCAAAAAACATATCTGTTTAGTCAGGCTTTTAGTTTATAGTTTTAAAGCTTCTGTTTTAGAGTTTTTATATTTTATATAGTTTTAACTATGTTAATATTAGTTGATATAATGGTGATACAATATGTATGATGGATCTGCTACAATACTTCTCTAAAGACCTCTTTTATTGCATAAATTAAAAAACAGAAATAGGGAAATGTAACAAAGAACCGATGTTTCAACTTATATACATCAGCTTCAGTGTCTTATATCCCACTGTTTAAAATCCAGTTATATCCAAGACTTCCCCTGCCCCCATCTAATTAAACACCTGGGTAATACATAACAAACAGGGGAGGAGAGAGGAGAAGGTTGATGACTCACAGCTCTGCCTGGTTATCGCTGACACACAGAGAGAAAAAACTGGAAGAGAGAGGGAATGACACAAAAATGTTATTTGCACCCTTTAATGGCCTATGCACTTTAAGATTTCCCTCATTTCTTCTTTGCCATTAACCACTTGCCGTAGTTTATCCAAATATAATACTTCCCTTATCTTCCTTTTAAGATTCTGAACAGAGCTGTAAGTCATCAACCTTCTCCTCTCTCCTCCCCTGTTTGTTATGTATTACGCAGGTGTTTAATTAGATGGGGGGGGGGAGTCTTGGATATAACTGTGGATTTTAAACAGTGGGATATAGAACACTGAAGCTGACGTATATACGTCAAAATGTCTGTTTGTTACAGTTCCCTCTTTCTATGTTTTAGTTTATACAATAAAAAAGGTCTGGAGAGAAGTATGCTAATGTTTTAATTGGTTTTATATTGTGAACCACACAGGGACTTTTTTGTATGGGGTGATATATAAATGTACTACATAAAATAAATAAAATAAACTGGAGCACCCTGAAAAACCACCCTCAGAACCTGAGCTCCCACAAACAGTACTTTTGGAACTCAAGCCCCCTGTAGAGCAGACCTGCCACATAATATTGCGCTCCTTGATTATAAATTGGTAAGCTGGCAATGAAATACGCATATTTTAAAAAGACTCCCAAGTATTTCTTCAAGACCTTCAAATTTACTGCGTAAACATTTTTAATGTTTTTACAAGGTTTTATTATCTGTTTTTATGCAATAAATTTGAAGGTCTTAAAGAAATACTTGGGACTCCTTGATTATCTACACACCAATGCTGGCAACATGCTAGGCAGAATGAAACAGAGCGCAGGAAGAGAGCCAGACTCCAGAAGGCTGGCCATTAAGGTTTCTTTTCTTCAGGCAGAGAAGTGAATCCAGGCGGTTAGCCTCAGCTTAGAGATATTTAAGAGCTCTGTTTACCTCTGACTGTTGCTGGAGCCACCTATCCCATGGAGCTGTCTGTAGTGCTGCAACCTAACTCACCTCACAAGGCACTTTCCAGACCTCATAAGCTCTTGTCCATAAGAGGGGACAGGACACATATCAGTACAGGATGGAACATAATATGTATCAGCACAAATCAGCCTTCAGAAAGAGCTGCTCCTCCTCCTCATCCCTAGCAACTACTCTGCTGCAAAGCCGCATCCACTGTCCTTGCCGATAATTAGAGGTTGCTTCCATATAAAGTGTACATAAACCTATCAGATATATTCCAACACTTCTCAGTTCATCCTGCAGCCAAGTGTCAATCTTGACACTTTCCCACAGGGGAAGGGAAATTAGTAACTTAGTGACTGTTTCCACTTCCAACTGCACTGTCAACTCTCAGGCCTCAGGGAGCAGCCCCAACGACCCACAGAGTCTGGCCTTGCTCCTCTGTAATGCCAGGTACAATTCAGAATAAGACCGAAGTTGTCCACGATTTGATCGTGGATGAGGGAGCTGACCTGGCATGTATAACTGAGACCTGGCTGGGGGAAGCGAATGGTCCTGTGTGGGTTCAGCTTCTCCCACCAGGTTATTCTTTCGTGAAGCAGGCTAGAGGATGTGGGCGGGGGGGTGGGGGGTGGAGTGGCTGTGGTCCATAAGAATACAATTTCCCTTACCAGGGCCCCTGTGAGAAAGCTGACTTATATCGAGTGCGTATTTTTGCGGCTGGGAACTAGGGATAGATTGGAGATTCTGTTGGTGTTCCGTCCACCCAGCTGCCCAACTGACTCCCTAACTGAGCTGACGGAGCTAGTCGCGGAGTTGGTGTTGGAGTCTCCTAGACTTTTAGTGCTGGGGGACTTCAATATCCACTTTGGGACTGGCTTGTCTGGTGCGGCTCAGGAGTTCATAGCGGCCATGACAACTATGGGCCTATCCCAATTAGTTTCTGAACCAACTCACGTTGCCGGCCACACACTCGATTTGGTCTTTTGTTCGGATCAGGGAGGTGTTCCGTGGGTGGGGGATCCAGTGGTTTCCCCATTGTCATGGACGGACCACTACCTGGTTAAGGTTGGTCTCACAGCCGAAATCCACCCCTGCAGGGGTGGTGGACCTATTAGGATGGTCCGTCCGGAAAGGCTGCTGGACCCAGTGGGATTTCAAAGGGCCTTGGAGGATTTTGACACTGGTGCGGCCGGTGATTCTGTCGATGCCCTGGTGGGAACCTGGAACAGGGAACTCATCAGGGCAGTAGACATGATTGCTCCTAAGCGTCCCTTCTGACCTGCTGCAAAAATGGCCCCTTCGTATACTGAGGAGTTGCGGGGGCTGAAGCGGTTGGGTAGGCGACTAGAGTGCAAGTGGAGGAGAACTCGGTTCAAATCTGACAGGATACAGCATGTCACCCATTTGAAGAGTTATGCAGTTGGGGTGCATGCGGCAAAAAAGAGCTTTTGGTCTGCGCGCATTGCGGCTGCAGGTTTGCGCTCAGCAGAGCTATCCTGGGTTGTGAGGAGTTTGATTTCTGCTCCTTCTACTTCAAATCAGTCCCTGGGGTCATTCTGCTGTGATGCCTTTAATGGGTTTTTTTGCAAACAAGATCTCCTGTATTCGGGCCAACTTGGACTCCACTGTTTTTGCAGGGTCTATGGAGGAGGTGTCCAGCAATCCCTCTTGCAGAATCAGATTGGATCAGTTTCAATCCGTGACTCCTGAGGATGTGGACAAGATGCTTGGGGTGGTGAGGCCTACAACCTGTTCTCTGGACCCTTGCCCGACTTGGCTGCTTCTATCTAGCAGGGAGATTGTTGGAGATGGCCTAGTTAATATCATAAACGCATCACTGAGGGAGGGTAGGGTGCCACCTTGTTTGAAGGAGGGATTGATTAGACCACTCCGAAAGAAGCCTTCTTTGGATCCCTTAGTGATGGACAGTTACAGGCCAATCTCCAGTCTCCCTTGGTTGGGCAAAGTGATTGAGAGGGTGGTGGCCGACCAGCTCCAGGCAGTCTTGAAGGAAACTGATTATCTAGATCCATTTCAAAATGGCTTTAGAGCTGGCTATGGGGTTGAGACAGCCTTGGTCAGCCTGATGGATGACCTTTACCGGGGAATTGACAGAGGGAGTGTGATTCTGCTGGTTCTTCTGGATCTCTCGGTGGCGTTAGATACCATTGACCATGGTATCCTTCTGGATCGCCTGGGGGAGTTGGGGACAGGGGGCACTGCTTTGCAGTGGTTCCACTCCTATCTCTCAGGTAGATTCCAGATGGTGGAGCTTGGCGACAGTTGCTTCTCAAAATGGGAGCTGTTATATGGAGTCAGTGAGAGCCTACAATAAGGATTTCTTGGAACACAATTAAGGATGAAGAAACACAGAGGAATACACCTCACATTCCTTCATCACTTTTGAGCTACCTAGTATTGAGAAAGATAGTGGGATGATAATGACTAGGCTCCATTTCTGAATGCTTCCCCCACCCCACAAAGACTGTGAGGATGAACAGAGAGTACAGGTGTAGTGAAGGGCTAAAAGACCCAGAGCAAGGAAAGTCAAAACTGTCTAAGCCCACTCTTCCAAAATATGGTGACAGTCATCAATCAATCAGCCTAGTTCCTATCATTTCCCTCCCCGATCATAATAGTTCCTAGGAAGCTAGGAATCCTAGCGGTCATTATAGACACTTTCCCCCATAGCTCTTCTTTGCCAATAAATAATAAATGTTGGATGGCAGGCAGGGCTAGAGGTGTGTGTTTGTTCCATTTTTGGAGAATGATTGACCAAGGCTGGAAGAAAATGGATTTATGTAGATTCTTTTCACTGGCAACCACCACATTCAAAACAAAGCTCAGGGAAGGGTACAGAGTAAGCAATGGACTGAGAAAGGCAAAACCTAGAGGCAGAGCAGGTGGAGAATGAAGGTGAAAGAAAACAATGGAGGAAACAGGGAATATTAGTATTGAGAGAAGGGGGCTCTGGAGAAATTTCACTGTGCAAGACATGGAAAGCCTGTACAGTGGTCCCTCGACTTACGTAAATAATCCATTCCGAACACACGTTCGGAGGTCGAAATTTTCGTAAGTCGAGGAGCGCACCACGGAAGTCTGAAAACATTCGTAATTCAAGGAAGCCGCATCTAAAAATTCGTAGGTCGAGTAAGCTGAATCTAAACCGGCAACTACTTCCGGTCTTTTTTGTCACTCGTAATTCGAAAACAACGCAAGTCGAGTAGTTCGTAGGTCGAGGGATTACTGTATGCTATGGTGGAGGTAGGAGTGCCAAGGATGCTTGTCATGAGGCAAGGTGGCTAAAGCAAGTCGGATCAAGTGGCCAGAAAGGGGCAGCATGAACTCACATGGTTGTGGAGATGAAGCAAAGTATGACCCAAGCAGGACTGAGGTAAAACAAGGATTGTACATTATCAGCATTAAGAAAATGGGAAGGCAAGCTGTGAGACAAGGAGACCTAAGGTCAGTGCCTTGACTTTGATAGGAATTTCTGCCAGTTGTAGCTCTTGCTGCCACTGTATTATTATGACCTGCCAACTCTAAAGAGGCAATGGAGGCTGAAGGGGAACACAGGTGCATATGCATTAATTTGAATGAATGCTTCTACAAGACTCCTATCGGCTCTTTAGTGCTAGCGATGTACATGTAACTCCTCAACGCCAGCATCTTACATAAGCAGTAGCTGCATTTTTACATGCTTTGTTTCCAGTATGCTACTGCTGTCAACAAACAGAAGCAGCACAGGACAGTTTCTTTGCACCAGGCCAGCTTTATCAAGGGATGTCAGATTGCGGACCCTATACATCATATTTTAAACTGTATGAATTATTGTAGGGGGGAGAAGTCTCCACTGACTGTTCTTACTTTAGATATTTTTAAAGCCTTTGACCGTCTACAACGGACGTATTTAATTCAATTAGTTGAGCAATTACAAATGGGCACAGGATTTGTCAATGTTATTAAACAACTTTATTGTAAATCCTCTGCAATAATTTGTGTGAATTCTTGCGATTCTAAACCCTTTAGCGTTCTAAGAGGCACAAAACAAGGTTGTCCCCTTTCCCCTTTATTATTTATACTCTCTATTGAGCCTTTGGCTCAAGCCATTAGACATAACTCGATAATTAAGGGCCTTATTATAAAAGATGTAGAGCATAAAATTAATCTATATGCAGATGATATCACATTCATTTTGATGGACCCTTTGAGGTCTATCTTTGCTATACAAGAAGAGTTGGAAAGAGTTGAACAACTTGCTGGTTTGAAAATAAATTTCAAATAAAGAAATAAATAAGTCAGAGCTTTTGTGTTCCGGAATGGGTTCAACATCTCAAGATTGTTTAGCAAAATCCTTAGGGGTTTCTAAAATTTCTAAAGTTATTTGATATTTAGGGGTATTTATATCAATGGATTTATCACAGCTCGAAAGATTGAATTATTCTCCAGTCACCAGTCAAATAAAAAGGAAAATTAGAAAATGGGAAGGTGTTAGGCTGTCTTTGATGGGTCGGATAGCTGCCACAAAGATGCATTTACTTCCAAGATTATTATTTCTATTTCAGGTGCTGCTAATTAAACTTTCAAAATCTACTATAGGTAGATGGCAAAAGATTTTAAACCTTTTTATTTTTGCAGAGAAAAGATCTAGATTTCATAACAATTCATTATATAGGAAAGTACAACAGGATGTTATTGGAGTTCCAAATTTAATGGCCTACTATGAAGCCTCACATCTTAGGGATATTTTGTGGTTGATATTATTATTATTATTATTATTATTATTATTATTAATAATTCAATTTCTATACCGCCCTTCCAAATATGGCGCAGGGCGGCTTACACAGAGAAATAATAATAAATAAGATGGATGCCTGTCCCCAAAGGGCTCACAATCTAAAAATAAACATGAGATACACACCAGCAACAGTCACTGTAGGTACTGTGCTGGGGATGGATAGGACTAGTTATTCTTCCCCTGCAAAATAAAGAGAATCACCACGTTGAAATGTGTCTCTTTGCCAAGTTAGCAGGGGTTAATAGTAGACCCAGAAGTTAAATACTGGGTGAAGATGGAGGTTCCTGAAGAACATCTTGGTAATATTAACAACTTAGTATTGATATTTAAATTTATTAAGAGTTTGAAATCTGTTATAAATCCATTTTTAAGAACCACTTTTAAGATCTGGGAGAAATGGCATAACCCCCCCCCCCCATATCCCCCCTTGTTATCCATTTGTAGTCATCCTAAATTTCCAACTTTAGACTCACCCTCTCGATTACTTGGTGTCTTTGGAGGTGTTGCAAATAGATTAAAGGGTTTTTATTATTTGGATAAGCCAATTGATTTAAAACCAATTCGGGAGAAGTTTATGAATAAACATTACTCTTGGTTAAAAAAATTTGAGTTTTAGTCCTTTATTTTACATCCTGATATAATTAAGCAGGCTAATAGGAATTTGTCTATGTTTGAGGAATTAAATATTAAAGGCTTCAGAAGATTCTAAGGGATTTATTTCTAGATTATATGAGATTCTAACAATTCAAACATCTGATCCATTAATTGGCCTTAAGTTGACCTGGGGAAATGGCCTACAACAAATTATTAGCGACTCACAATGGAATGGAATACTGAAATGGAAGCTGGTGTTTTTTATCTTTTCCGAATTAGAGAGAATTTTGTTAAGCTCTTTCACTGGTGGTATTTGACCCCTTCTAGATTATCCCACATTAATAAGAGTTTGTCCCCGCTATTTATTATTTATTTTATTTATTAAAACATTTTTATACTACCTTACTTATGTCTCTGGGCGGTTTACAACAGAATAAAAACAAAGTAAAACATTCGTTAAGACAAAAATGGGGGAGAGGGAGACACACACATTACAACAATTTAAAAATAATATTTTAAAACAGCATTAAAACCATTACAATCATTAAAACAACATTAATTAAAAGCCTGAGTGAAGAAATGTGTTTTTAAAGACTTTTAAAAAGCTGTCAGAGATGGGGAGGCTCTTGTTTCACTAGGGAGCACATTCCAAAGCCTTGGGGCAGCAGCGGAGAAGGCCCGTCCCTGAGTGGCTAGCAGACAAGCCGGTGGCAGCTGCAGATGGACCTCTCCAGCAGATCTCAGTGGGCGGTGGGGTTCATGCAGAAGAAGGCATACCTTTAAATACCCAGGGCCCAAACTGTTTAGGGCTTTATAGGTTATAACCAGCACCTTGTATTTTGCCCGGAAACATATTGGCAGCCAGTGTAGCTCCTTCAATACAGAAGTTATATGGTCTCTCCGAGATGACCCAGAGACCAGCCTGGCTGCCACATTCAGGACCAGCTGTAGTTTCCGGACTACGTACAAGGGCAGCCACACATAGAGTGCATTACAGTAATTCAGTCTGGAGGTTACCAGCAGACGTACCACTGTTTTGAGGCCATTCACCTCAAGAAACGGACGCAGCTAGCATATCAGCCGAAGCTGATAGAAGGCACTTCTGGCCACCACCTCAACCTGGGACACCAGGGAGAGGCTCAGATTAGGGATGTGAGAACTGGTTCGAATTCAAACTGGTTTGAATTTGAAGCAGGGTGGTTTGGAGGTTCGAATTCGAACCGAAGCAACCATCAGGTTCGAGCTGCAGGTTCGAATTCGAACTGAACTGGGGGTGGTTCGATTTGAACTTGTTCGGACTCCAAAAAATTGGTAGGATGGTAGTGGGCACCCAGGGGTACCTATCACCCAAACCCCAAAGCAATCGGACACTCGTACGATTTTTTATAAATTTTTGAAAATTATTTTAATTTTTTTCTCATAGGATATAATGGGACTCGAACCAGGCCATTATACCTTATTGTGGAGCACCCATGGGTGTCAACAACCACCTGAACCCTGAAGCAATAGGACAGTCCTACGATTTTTAATGAATATTTGAAATATTTTTAATTATTTTTCTCATAGAGTATAATGGGACCCAAACCAGTCCATATCCCCTATTGTGGAGCACCTAGGGGCACAAAGGCGGGGTGGGTGGTAGACAGATAGGGGTGCCTACCACCCAAAAAACTCCAAGGCAATTGGACACTCCTCTGATTACTGGTGAATTGTTAAAGTATTTTTGAATTCCTCATAGAGAATAATTAGGATTGCAGCAAATGTATAGCTTCACTTCGGGGGGAAAGGGGTGTCGTAGAGTGGAGTGTGGTGGGTGGTAGTTCCTAGGGTGGGCAAGGAAGCTATCAGAATTATTTGAAAGGAATTGGGCAAAGGTCTGATTTTTAAGTTATTTTTGAAGTTTATGCATCTTTAAGGTTTTTCTCCATAAAGAAGCATGGAGGTGTCAGCAAATGTATAGCTTCACGTCGGGGGAAAAGGGGTGGCCTAGAGCCGTGTGGGGTTGGTGGTAGTGCCAGGTAGGGGCAAGGAAGCTACCTGAATTTTTTCAAAGGATTTGGGCAAAGGGCTGATTTTGGTGAATTGTTGAAGTTTACGCGTCTTTAAGGTTTTTCCTCATAAGGTATAATGGAGCTTTCAGCAGCCCCATAAGTGCACTTGGGGGGTGCTGGGGTGGCCCAGAGCGAGTGGTGGTGTAGTTCACATAAGGTGCCAACCAACCCCATGGGTTTCTAACCCATGGGGTACAGGGTTCTGTTGTTTCTGAGGTATTCTGAGTGTGGATTCTATGATAGCAAATGAGATTTTCAATGAGACACCATGAATCCATTCTAATTTGCTTCAGGGTTTGCATGGTTGTTGGCACCCATGGGTGCTCCACAATAAGGTATAATGGCCTGGTTCGAGTCCCATTATATCCTATGAGAAAAAAATAAAAATAATTTTCAAAAATTCATTAAAAAATTGCACATGTCCTATTGCTTTGGGGTTTGGGTGACAGGTACCCCTGGGTGCCCGCTACCATCCTACCAATTTTTGGGTGTCCGAACCAGTTTGAACTGGTTCGAATTCGAACCGAACCAGGGGGTGGTTCAGACAAAACCAAAACCGAACCACCCCCTCCTGGTTCGAACCCGGTTCGGATTCGAACCGAACCGGGCGAACCGGTTTTGTGCACATCCCTAGCTCGGATCCAGAAGCGCCCCTAGACTGCGTACCTGTTCCTTCTGGGGAAGTGTGACCCCATCCAGAACAGGCCGATCAAAATCATCTCTCGAGTTCCGACCCTGCACAATGAGTACCTCCGTCTTAGCTGGATTCAGTCTCAGTTTGTTATCCCTCATCCAGCCCATCAACGGCACCAGGCAGGCATTTAGGGAGGTTATGCCCTCTCCTGATGATGCTGACATAGAGAAATAGATTTGGGTGTCATCAGCATACTGGTAGCACCCAGCACCAAATCTCCTGAAGATTTCTCCCAGCGGTTTCATGAAGATATTAAACAACATTGGAGATAACATGGAGCCCTGGGGAACACCGTACAAAAGTTCAGATTTTGAAGAACAGCTGTCTCCAAGGGACACCATCTGGAACCTGCCCAAGAGGTAGGAGCAGAACCACTGCAAAGCAGTGCTTCCCACTCCCAACCCCCTCAGACACTCCAGAAGGATACTATGGTTGATAATATCGAAAGCCGCCAAGAGGTCCAGAAGGACCAACAGAGTCACACTTCCTCTGTCAATTGCCAATTGGAGATCATCCATCAGGCCAACCAAAGCAGTCTCCACCCCACAGCCAGCCCGAAAGCCAGTTGGAAATGGGTCAAGATAATCAGTTTCATCCAAGACTGTCTGGAGCTGAGAGGCCACCACCCTCTCAATTACCTTGCCCAGCCACGGAAGGGTGGAGACAGGCCTGTAGTTGTTCAAGTCCAAGGGATCCAGGGTAGGCTTCTTCAGAAGCAGTCTAATAATTGCCTCCTTAAAACAAGGAGACATCCTACCTTCCTTCAGAGAAGCATTTATAATCTCTACCAGGCCTTCCACAACAACCCCCCTGCCAGATAATATAAGCCATGTGTCAGTATCTGGCCACCTGGGTCTTCAACGGAGTTGCAGAAACAAGATACGGCTCCGACACAGTTCTTCTTTATCGGGCTTGGCTGCAAGCTGTCGACACGGAAGTTAACAAACGTTGCTTTCCAGCAGTGAATAGAAAGCTGGTGACACAATTTATAGCACAAGCCGAGAGCTCCCAGCTGGCAGGAATTCAAGGCTTATCAGCCCTCTGCAAGAGGCGTTTACTCCTCCTAATAGTCTCTAGCTGTGTTCTCCGTCTTGTAATTCTCCTCTGTTGTGGAGTCAGTGGAGGTTGCTTGCATAGCTCCTCTTCTGATTGGTCCGTCACGGTTTCTGCTGTCTCAGGTTGTGCCTGCTCTAAATCATCTGCCTCAGCCGTTTCTTGGAAACTGACAGCCAGGATCTGCCCCTCAGACATCCTGGCATCGGCTGGAATGTTGACAGCTTCCCCTTCCTCCTCGCTGTCTGAGATCGAGGGGGTGACACCATGTTGGACAAGGGTCAAGAGAACAGGTGGTAGGCCGCACCATTCCAATCAGCTTGTCCACATCCTCAGCTATATACTGGAATGGCTGTGGAAATAGGGGAACATACTTCCATTTATGGTGGTCTTGTCCCAGTATTTTCTGCTTTTGGACAGAGGTATTTTTAGAAATGGGTAAAATTACACAACAGTGGTTAGTTATGAGACCAGAGTTGGCTCTATTAAATGTATTTTCGGGAGCTAATTTGGCATTATTGTCTAAGGATCATAGTTTTTATGTTAACTGCAGCTAGATTATCCATTGCACAATACTGGAAGCATAAAACCATGTCTTTGACATCTTGGTATCAGTCTATGTGACATATAGCCATATCTGAAAAACTGACCCATATTATTCGTCTTCGAGCGGGTCAAGCTAATTATAATGATTTTTTCATAATATGGTCAGATTTTATTCTGTTCACAAATCAAGAAAATTTTAGTCATTCTCCTCCATCTAATTATTTACATATCTGGAAGGATGGTGAATGGATGTCATTATATATCAGTTTTACTATTCATGTTTATGTATTATCTTATTACAATAAATATTTAAGGGAAGGGGGGGGAAGTACTGTTTCTTTGCTTCCTCCTCCACTGCCCCCCCCCCGCCAGCCTGATTTGAATATAATGTAGTGTAACAAATATTATAAAATTCTTAAGAATAAAATTTAAATCACAGCCCACAAAGGATTAAAGTCAGAGTTTGAATGAGTGAAACAGAGTGAAACAGTGATGAAGATATTTTTAATTTCCTAATAATGGGTTAAAGAAAGCCATCAATACCCACTGGCCACTGCCAACACTCACCCCCATCCACCGCTGCCAACAATTTTAACAAGATTAGATGCTAAGTAAGATAGGTCTCTCCTTGAAGATGACCTTCTTTGGTGCAAGCCCAGTGTCACTTGAAGGGATGTTGATGCCCATTTCAGAAAATCCTTCAGCATAAGCTTCCCAAGGGTAATACTGAGGAGCCTATGCCAGAGCTGCTATTTCTCTGCACCTGGGTCAGCATCATTTTGCCAGCTTCCCCTTCCCGTAGAAGCTGTTTCTTACAGTATTGAATCTCTGTAAGCACACGGCCACTCCAGATGAGCTCAGTCATCCTCCATATGGATTAAGTACTTGGCTAAATCCAATTAGGATTTAGGGCCTTCTCTGTAGTCGTTCCTAAGCTATGGAATGTGCTCCCTATAGACATTCATGGTTTAACATCTTCGCCAGCCTTCAAAAGAGCCCTTAAGAAACGTTTTTTCAGCCAGGCTTTTAGTAATCTCTGAATGTTTTTAAATTGCTGTGACAACAGTTTGTTTTAATTTTGTTTTTCTTGCGTTTGCTTTTGTGAACGGCCTAGAGCCTTTTGAGTCAAGAAGTATATGAAATAAATAAATATCAATAAATAAATAGGTACAAATACAGTCTCACAGAATATTTTAGCAAATCTATACCATGATATTAAGTACCATAAATTAAGTCAAGGTATAGACTTATGCAAGGATGGTTTCAAGGGTCAGTCAGGTTGGTTGCAGGATCTCTTAGAGGACACTCATCGGTGATGAAGAGAATGGGAGGAGGAGGAGCTGCCATGCAAGTCACTTGGCCAAGGAGGTCCACAGTAGCTTCTTCCAACTGACCTCTCACACCTGGTCACCTGCAATGATGCAGGTGCCTTAAAGCAAAAGTCTGTTGGTCAGTGAGGAGGGTTGGAGAAAGTGGCACTGTCACTGCAAAATGTGGTTCGTCCTCTTCCCATGACCTGTCCCTACTGCCAAATGGGGTGGGATGCAGTGGCAACTCTTCTCCCTCCAACCCTCCAAAGGTGAGAAGGTGAGAGCAGTGCAGAATTTTGTGCCAGGGCTCTCCATAACCTCGCTCCAGCACTGGACTCAAGTACTTATTAATATGGCAGCCCTACACAAAGATCAAGTGAGATTTTTTGTAACATAATGAGTGAAAATTATTTGATTGCAAACAATGAGAATAAGTACTAAAAGGAATCTTGAACAAAACAAAACACCTAAACTCCTCATCTCTCTCTCTCTCTCTCTCTCTCTCTCTCTCTCACACACACACACACAGCCAGTTTAAATCATTATCTGGCCAGATTACTAAAATGACGTCATTTCATGTTGTGAGGAATTGAACCAGAGGAAAGATAGTAGAATTGAGGGAAAACGTTCAAAATTAGGTATTCTATTAAGATCATCATCATAAGAAGCTGTCAAAATGGTTTTCAGTTCCCTCCTGTATCATCTAATTTTATATAATGTCATTAAAGCCTTTCCACTGGGATACCTTGGCTATGCACCATTGAAAAGATGAATAAAGGGGATTACAGAAATGGGTAAAATATAAATGAATTCATCAGTTCATTTATGAAAAGTGATTCCTAGAAAAATAAAAAGCTGAGAGTAAATTTTTTAAAAATATTCCTATGTAATTTCAATTAAGGTTAGTGCTTTACAAGTTTCCTGATAGCATCTTGCCTCATTGTCTTTCTTAAATGTTACAAGTTTCCCAAGAATAAGACTACTTTGACTCTGTTGGGTCTGGCGGGTGGGGTGGGGTGGGCAATATATCTCAGACAGGGTATCAATCCATATAAGAATACTGTATGTCCATTTCATGAAGTTGTGCATTAAATATAATTCCACTGATTTACTGGAAAGGTTCTGCTGACATCAAAGGCAAATCCTCTAAAAACTCAACCCTGCACAAGACTCAACTCTATCCAATTCAAATTGAAGGCCTAGTTAATTTTTCACTCTACCAGTTCAACACTCATAGCAGCATAGCTCTAGGCAGAAATACAATTTAAATCTCAAGAGCTTATATCCGTTTGAAACCTTGCTTTCCCTAAAAACATTTGGAGGTAGACACCAGGAAAACTACCTATTCAGCTACTCACAGCCCCAAAATTTAGCAGGGAGCAATATAGCTAGGATGTGTGTCACTGTTAAGGCTTGCACAGCATGGAAACTAGTCACACACATGGACACAATATTGCTTAGAGGATACCATAGGACTTCCAGAAATCTCAACTTAGAATTAATAACACAAAGTTAGGGCGAACCTTGCCAGCTGGAAGACTAAACTATTCACTAATGGACTGAAATATTTTTGGTACTATCTCGGAGATAAACTGGAAATGCTCTGCTTTGGGTTTCACTGTTAGCAGAGGTGAGGCTGGTGATCACTCAGGACATTACCTTTTCTGTGGCTGCATCAAGGTACTGTGCCACTTTCTCCCCTGTGAAGACTGCCTGGCATCCCAGGGGACTGTTATGACAACCTTTTTCTACAGGACTGATGCCTGAAGTGATGGTTTGGAGAGTTCTTGCTATTCGTATTGGGCCCAGAGAGTGTGACTGCTGCCCCCACCCCCACCCCACACTGATAATTTCAAAACAGAATTATCAACTGCGCGTGGGGGGGACTGGCAGTGACAATATCAGTGGACCAAAATACAAATAGCAGGAATTCCCCAAGTCATATCAGGCCATTGGCCCTGTGGGAAAAGGTTGTCTCTTTGGTTTAATGATATTCCTTTTGTTGTTAATTGCCCAAGTGCTAAAATGGCATACAAATCTTTTAATTAAAACATTAAATAAATCCCTCTAAAATCACAGCTCTCAACACTGGAGTCAAGAGCTAACACCAATCATACAGTCGCCAACAAAAATTGCAATTCTGTTTTGAGTTCTGCTTCCATAACGTTTTGTTTAACCAATATATCAAGTCAAGTCAGCTTGCAAAACATTCCCCCTCACAATCCCAAGTGGCAGCCAATAATGTGGAGAGAGCAGAGAAATGCACAATATGATACCATGTGTTTCTTTAACAACACACTGTGAAGAGAAGAAACTCACAATGATGTTGCCTTTTAGTGGCAAAGCCATTATCTGTGCCACACTTAGTTCCAGAATAAAATATGTCAGTCTCTTTATGGAGCCTACAGCAATCATGCACATATGTATGTATATGAGCATAAGTGCACAAGTGCACTGTATGATAGCACTCTATTGCACCCATTTTTAAATAAAAGAGCTATTATCTTGAGTATGATTGCAGGAACACAAGTCTTGTTAAATCTGTTTTTCATGTAATGGTAGCCTTTCAGCCACAGCATAAAATTTCAATAAATTGTATTGGCAGATTCAGAAGTTCCAGTGATTTTCTGAAACACAGAAGTGTTAACTGAAAGCAAAGTTTTCAGGTTTTTTACCTCCAGGAAACTCCTTCCATATGAGAATCGGGGGAATGTTCAAGGTGTACAACCAATTTACATGGAGCACTAGTCACATCTTGTTCAATCAACGTGAATGAACTTCAGGAAGTGCTCAGGACAATCACTGGTAATGGAGCAATGGTCATTTACCATGAAGACTTCTTCTTGCTGTGGATTTGAGGACATCTCACATGGGTTATCCTTCCCACATGCTCTAGAGGGCAGGGTTAAAGTTAATTAGACAGACTTTATAAGCCTGGGGAGGATAAGTCCCACCTAGATCTGACTAGCCAACTGATAGATACAAAGGAGCAGGAGAAAACAGGTCCAAAGTAAGAGAGAATGCACCAGTAGACACGGACGCCCAAGAAGGTGGGTCAAGATGTCCTTGAATCTAGAAGCAAGCAGCAACCTTCACTGGAAGTGACCAATGCTCCGTTCTCTGCTGCTGGATGAGGACTTATCACGTGGGACATACCACAGCTAGAAGACTCTAGGTGGAAGCGTCAGTGTCTACTGGGGTGGAAGCACATGTTGAAGAACACAGCTGCCAAATGCAATCTGAGAGAAATAATGCAGATAAAGCTTGTAGTGCTTCCTGAAGGTGAAAGATGATGCCAGGTGGTGGCTCTGCAGATCTCGACGAGGGGTGCATTTATGGAAAATGCTACTGAAGTAGCTGCTGACCATATGGAAATGGATGTGATCTTCAGTGGTGTCGGAAGGTTCTGGACCTCATCTGCCAAGGCAATACAAGCTTTGATCAATCTGGAGATGGTAGCTGATGACACCTGTTGTCCCATAGTTGAGGGTAGAAAAGACACAAACCAAGCCATCAATTGGAATGACGCCATGTGGAAGATGGATCCAGCTTATGCCACTCCTTCTCCATATGATGGGCTGGCTTCAGGCAGAAGAAGCAGAGTACAATATTTTGGGAGCGGTGGAAGACCAAAGAGACATTTGGTACAAATCAAGGATCAGGTATCAAACGAACTGAAACTTTTGAGAAAATGCAAAAATTAGGATTAGCGGACAGAACTGTCAGTTCAGAAACTCTCCTAGCTGAAGAAACAGCCACAAGGAAGGCTAATTTGAATGATAGGAGACAAAGAGATATGGAACTGGCAGGTTCAAAGGGCGGTGTTTGGGGCACTCTTAAGACTTTATGAAAATCCCAGTAAGGGAATCTATGTCATGTGTGAGGTGATATGAGGGTTGTGCTCCTAAGTAACTGCCATAGGTGAGAATGAGATCTAAGACCCCATGTGGAAGATGGTGACAGCAATGTGGCTAGAGTTGCAGGCTGACGTTTCAGTGTATTCTAGGGTTGTGCATTTTGGGGTTTTTTCTGTTTTGTTTTTGGCCCAAATCCGAAACACCCCCATTTTGTTCTTTGTTCGAAATGGCAAAATCTGAATCTGAAATGCTTTGGATTTAAAAAATGGCCCTGGGGCAAAACTAGTGGGTGGGGGTGGTAGTACCCAATGGGTGAAAGCTACCACCCAAATTTCAGAGGAATTGGGCAAAGGGGCTGATATTTGGTGAATTTTTGAAGTTTATGATTTTTTCCATAGAGAATAATGGAGGTTTCAGCAAAAGTATAGCTTCACAATGGGGGGAAAGGGGGTGGCCCAGAGCAGAGTAGGGTGGGTGGTAGTGCCCAGTGGGGGCAAGGAAGCTGCCAGAATTATTTAAAAGGAATTGGGTAGAGGGCTGATTTTTAAAGATTTAATGGAGTTTACGCATCTTTAAGGTTCTTCCTCATAGGGAATGATGGAGGTTTCAGCAGCCCCATAACTGCACTTGGGGGCCACCGGGGTGGCCCAGAGCAAGTGGTTGTGTAGAGCACATAGGGTGCAAACCACCCCATGGGTTGCTAACCCATGGGGTACTGGTTCTGTTGTTTCTGAGATGTTTTGAGTGTAGATTCTCTGATAGTACATGAGAGTGGATTCATGGTTTGTCGTTGAAAATCTCATATCCTACCAGAGAATTTACAGGCTGGGCTCAGGCTGGCAACAAGGCAGGCATAGGCAATGGCATGGCATCTCTCAAGGGGGGTGAAAAAAAATTCTTCTGGAACAAAAAAAGCAATGCAGCAAATAAATCCATTCCCAGGCTGGCATGCAGTAGCCATAGCAGGCTGGCAGGCTGGGCTCAGGCTGGCAACAAGGCAGGCAGGCATAGGCAATGGCATGGCATCATCATGGCAACTTGAGGCATGCCATGCAATGCAAACGAGTTCATTCTCTCTCTCTCTTCAATGAGGCAGAAAGGCAGAATGGTGAATGAGTAACTAACTTGTTGAATGAATTAAAAAACCCTCCTTGAACTCCCCCCACATCCTTGCCCCTTCTTCAACCCTTCCTCTGGCCAATGTGGGGTCAAGTATAGAGTGGGAAGAGGCAAAAGAGCCAATGGGGAACAAGCAGGGAATCGTCAGCAGGTCAGCCCATGCTTTAGGTCACCGATCGGAAGGCTGGAAGGGTGGGAAATCCAAAGAGATGACAAATACAAAATGGAGACTGACTCAGAGATAGCCACAAAATGGAGGCCCGAAACAACAAAACATTTTGTAGGTGAAACAGGGACGCTTTGTTTTGTGTACAAAACTTTAGGACTTGGAAAATGGGCGTTTTGTTTTGTCTACAAAACACCCGAAACAGCCCGTTTCGAGTACAAAATGTTTTGTACTCGAAATGTTTTGCACTTCCCTAGTGTATTCACCTTAAGCCCCTTGTCCAATCCATTCTGCTGTTGGTGTGCTTGGTAGGTGACTGAGATTGTAGTGTTGGCAGAAAGAGATCATTGGGGAGGGCAGTCAACTCTATTTTGTACACGTGTGCAATTGTGTTGAGGACCCATTTGTCGGATGTGTTGGATTCCTGGACATGGAAGAACGGAGGCAGACACACGCCCCCATGCCTGGATGAAATGAGTCTGGAGGATTGTCTAGTCTTGGGTTGTTGACTGAAAGGCTGGCGTGGCTGGTTGCTGGACCTTGTGTTGGTATGCTGCCTGTTCCAGAAGGGGCAGTTTTGTCTGGTGGCTTGGTCCCTGGATCTGAAGTTTGGCCAAAATGGATGACAAAACTGGAAGGGTTTGCTTGGTGCCCATCTGTGTTCTCTGTGTGGGTGGAGCTGATTGGAGCACCTTCTTTTTAATCTTTCGTTTCAATGAGTACATCTCCAAAAAGTTTAGACGTTATATATGAAACTGCAGCCAAGTGGTTGCAAGATGCAGCATTAACCTGCCAATGTTTAACCAGAGAGAATGCAGGACAACTACCATGGATGCTATGGATCTGGATGAGAAGATCCAAGTTGAGCGGCCATTTTCCCATTTGGCACAAGGATATGCTATATTTTTCTGTGCTGCTCCATTGATAGATAAATAGTAGAGACAGAGCAAAAGAACAAAGTGGGGGATTTGTTTGTTTTGGAAGGAAGACAAAAAAGTTTTAGAAAGACACACAGCAAGAGATAAAGAGAGGGATAAAGATAATGCAGGGAAGAAGAAGAAAAACTACAAGATAAAGGGAGAGAAGTACTTGGAAACAGCAAGGGGACTGTCTCTGGAGCTGGAGTGCAGGACTAACAGAACTGGGTTGGGCTTATCCTCCCCAGGCTTATAAAAGCTCTCAATTAACTTTAGTTCTGCCTCTGGAGCATGCGGGGATGATAACCCATGTGAAATGTCCTCATCTAGCAGCAGAGAAAGACAGTCTCTCAGGGAAGATTATTCACTTTGACTGATGCTATTTTATTGAACCCATATAAACCTCTGAGAAGTAGATACTAGGTTCCTCATAACATCATCTGAAAAAAGCAATGCAAAACTACCACCAAACCTTCAAAAGCTAACAGCAAGATTCAGAACCATGGGGTTTTTAAAATGAAGTTATAATAGTCCTTATTTGAAACAAATATCTGGTTTCACCATTTTGATGGTCCTTTTGTAACTGTAATCTTCAATTAAGCTGTTACAAGCTTCCTAGAAATGAATGACTGCACCGTACATGGGAAGCTTAGAACATACTTATTCTTTATCATTTACTAGCATCCCTAAGAGCTTAGTTATATTGCTTCATAGGTACCAATTTCAGGTTTATTACACTTCAGGAGGAAGTTTCACAGATGAAACATATAAGCATCTGCTTTACTGCTTCTAGACTATAATAGCAGGGGTGTCAAACTCAATTGGGTGGTGGGCCAGATTTGATTCCAATGCACCTCCGAAGGGCTGGACACAACCTTGTGCTGACTTGCGTTGCTTCACACACACCTCACACCACCTATCTTCCTCCTCCTCCCTCTTCCTGCCATTTAAATTAGCTGAATACACTACTTTTACACCAGAATATGAGCAGGGGGAATTATTACTTTTTTTTACAAAGCAATTTTGAACATAAGTGGCATATTTTAAATGGTAAGGTTCTCAAAAGATTTTTTACCATTTAATAGTCAGACCAATAGTTCCAAAGCAACATCAGGCCCCAAGAAAAGCAGAGCTCCTCTTTCTCCCCCTTACCCTCTATTCAGGTTTCTTTCTTCCTCCTCCTCCCTCTTTCTCTCAATCCCTTTCTTCCCCCCATCCGCACCTCCACCCAGATAAAAAGTGCCCCACACTATCTTCTGGGTTTGTTTGCCTTTTTGTCATCGTTTTCCTCCCCCCACCCCCGCCAGCCGTCTTTATCTCCAGTCTCCATCTTCTGGGCTAGCACTTTGCACATTGAAAACCCCAAAAGAGGAGGAGGGGAGGGGAGGGAGTGGCAACGGTGAGGAAGAAGGAAGCAACTAGCGGTTTCCACTGCTCTGCACAGGGTGCGGGGGAGAGAGAAATACTGGCACCAGTTGAGGTTGCAGGGGGAAGAAGGAAGCTCAGAGAGAAATAAGTGTATGTGCTGCCTCTTCTTCAGCAGCTGGGGAGGTGGGGGAGCAGCAGAGGAAATGGGGATCATCCCGGCCTCATGAGGGCTTGTCAGTTGACCTCCACAGGCCTGATACGGCCCAAGGGCCAGCAGTTTTGATGCCTCTGTTCTATAACAAGAGAGAGCATAAAACAATTGTGTTGAACCACAGACAGGGAAAGAATTCTCAAAAAACACTCATCATCTTGGTGGTGCAGCAGCAGTCTAAACACCACCACATCACTACAATAAAAGAAAGGTTTTTTTGTTTTGTTTTTAAGTGCTAAGCAAGATACATTTCATTTCTTTTTATTTTGAGATCATTTTAGTTTACAGGGTGATGAGTACAGGGGTATAATAGGGAATGGAAGTAATTTTTATAGAGTTGGGCTGTTTTATTTATAGAGTCTGGAGCTGCTATGCCCTCATGAGAACAATAAATGGAAAATCACTGAGGAAGACTACAAGTCGAAATGTGTTTCATTTAATAAAGATCAAAATCACTTGGAACCACAAGACTACACGATCTAGTCACCGTATGTCTGAGGACTTTTACAATATTTGAACTAATTACCTAACCAGCATATGTATGAGCACTTTTAATGTATTATGACTTTTTAAAACAACCCTTATTAAGTTTTAAGCAATGTTATGCAGCATTATTAACCTTTATTATTAAAATACCCATTTAATATTATCTTTTGTAATTATATATTATTAACCTAGGACCATATTGCAGTTCTCCCTGATCTTTTGTACTGCTTTGGTTTACCTTTTGGATCAGGTTCATACCCTGCTTTGTTTTGTGTGTTACCTGTGCACCTTGCCATCAGAGGCTGCACCCCACATGGCCTAGGTATGCCTGTAAGCTTGCCCCATGCTTGAGCTCCCTTGAGAGAATAATTCCCACAGTGAGATGTGTGTAGATATTACAAATGGTTTTCCTTCTCTTTCACCCTCAGACCTCTATCCCGCCATTCCTAGCATAACAACACTGGTAATGTGCCTAACCAACCACTTTTTCATTTTCTGTACCCCTCTAACCTCTCAATAAAGCAACTTTTTGTTTTCAAAGACTCCATCCTCTTTCTTTCCTTTACAGGGCATCCATGTTGCGGCCAAACCCAGCACAATTCTTAAGATATTTTTATTGCTTTTCACGGGTCTGCACTCATCTGAATATAATTTCACCCACTTCAGCTGGAACATAGTCATGGGTGGTAGCTGATACACCTCCCGTGGGACTCATAACACATCCTGGGTCACAAGAGCATTCATCATATATGCAACTCTCACTTGAATACAATTTGAAGAGCTTGGCAGTGGGCGCAAGGGGTCATATTAGCTCTCTATTTTTCCCCCCAGAGGCTACCTGACTTTCCCCTGTTTAGTTGCCTGCAATATCCACACTTGACCATTTCATTTTACAAATACAGGGAGCAATCAGACCATTTTAAGTCCAAACTGGTTTAAGCATCACAGGTGAAAATGCACTGAGAAGAGAATTTTTTAAATGGCCCCTCAGCTCGGACTCAGTGCTGCGACTTGATTAAAACAAATTACATCCAAATGCAAGGAACTTCAATGGCTAATTGATGCACAGCCATTGAAAACTGTGTTAGTACTACATAATCCTGATCAAGCATGCCAATTACACAGTTAATCTACTTAATTAGTTTGGATGTGTTGGGCAATCACTCCAGTGGTGCTTTGCTCTATTGCAAGCATCACAGATACAACACCAAGAGATAACTATAGCTATCGTAAACACTAAGTGACACCAAACAAATCCCTTAGTTCTTCCCACCACAAAAAAAGGAGCTCCATCAGTTAAAACAGATGTATTGACCTTTTTCACATGTAGTACATTCATTTTCTCAAGAAACCAAGAGACTTGCTGGATTAGATAAAGGGCCTTATAAAGACCACAAAGATTGCAACACTTATCTGTTCACCTCCCATCAACTGTTCTTCTCTGAACATGGAGGATTCATTTAGGTTATCACAGCTAATAGCTGTTCATTCCTAATCTCCACACCCTTTATAACCATTAAAAAAGGTGTGTCAAACTTTGGCTCTTCAACCACTGTTGGACAATACCACCTGTCATCAATAAACATTGGCTGCTATGGTTGGATTTGATAGGATTGTTGTCCAACAACAGTTGGAGGACTGAAGTTAGGCAACCCAGATCTAAAGCCAGTATTCAGCAACATGGTATGGCAGTGAATTCTATATGCCAATCTTGCATTATGTAAGAAAACAATTTATTTTGGTTGTTCAGCAATGTGGCTCTTGCATAAATTTTTGAAGTGCAACATCTGTTTTCCTCATTTGCTAATATTTGAATGATTTGCACCCTCTGAACACTTTACTATGAAAATATTGTAATTTGATTTGTCATGTTATTTGACCTATATATTTAGTAAGGGACACTAAACAGTATGCTACATTAATTTTATATGCAGTATAAAGTCTCTCACTTTTTCAAATACCTGAGCTGAAATATTTCATTAAGGAGGAAAAATCAATGAGCATGTTTAATGTTGCCTTAATGTCATATTCCTAACAACTTCATATCATGGCTTTAGTTTGGATTTTCTTTCCAGCTAATGACATCTAAGGTTAATGTAGAAGCCTTTAGAAATAAATTGTAAAGTTTTAAAAATTAGGTTTCCACAGAAAAAATGGGTGCTTGGCCAGAATCTAGTGCCCAGTTAGGAACATAGGAAACTGCCATATATTGAGTCAGACCATTGGTCTATCTAGCTCAGTATTGTCTTCACAGACTGGCAGCGGCTTCTCCAAGGTTGCAGGCAGGAATCTCTCTCAGCCCTATCTTGGAGAAGCCAGGGAGGGAACTTGAAACCTTCTGCTATTCCCAGAGCAGCTTCATCCCCTGAGGGGAATATCTTGCAGTGCTTACACATGTAGTCTCCCATTCATATGCAACCAGGGCAGTCCCTGCTTAGCTATGGGGACAAGTCATGCTTGCTACCACAAGACCAGCTCTCCTCTCCTGAGTTCCGCTGAATGACCCTGACAGAACCCCACCCGCCTACCAACAGTCCTGATGATGCCCTCACATCCACTGAATTTTTACTCCTCCTCATGAGGAGACCTCTCTATTATTTATTTATTTCATTTATAAACCGCCCCATCCAGAGGCTCTGGGAAGTGGTCAGACAGTCTAGTGGTAGCTGCATTGCAGCCAGGTGTGCACTGCCGCTGGTGAGTTGGAGAACTGGGCGAGTTTCCAACTTATTAATTACCATAAGGAGGAGTAAAAATTCATAGAAGGCCTACCTGCGAGGATGGTTTGGTCACCCCAGCGGCCAGAAAAGGGCATGCTTCCTTTTTGGCCTATTTAAGCCTTCTCAGTTCACTCAGGCTTTGCTGGAAGCAGCAGCTCACCCAGAGCATTCGCTTTAGAGACCAGCTGTCAGTTCTCCAGCCCCACTAAAACTATTTCAGTCCATTCAGCCTTGCTCCCAAGACCTGCACTCCTGATCTTGCTGCTGCTGGGCGGGGGGCATTATCTTCTGTCTGATAGAAGACAGAAGATCTCTATCACCCCAGCCCAGATCACTATGCTTCCCAAGATTCCCTGTCCTGGAACTTAAGTGGGACCCCACTGCTTCCTAACCTTAGGCCCAGTGATGGGCAGACCCTAAATGCGAATGATATATATGAGATAAACAGACAGATGGGCCCAGGCACTCCTCTTCACAATCTAAAGAAAATGTAGAAGAAGTTATTCATGTTGGTCCATAAAAACTATAACAAGAGACATAATTCCCCGCACCGTTTATCTAAAGTGCCTGTGGGGCAGGGGACCTTGATCATTTCTGCTTGATCATTTCTAAGGTAAATACTCAGTAGATATCCCAAGCAGCAGTCAGAGGTCTACCTACTAAAATAAAATGCTTTGAGCATTCTGTTTCTATTTAAAACCTTTCAAGAAATTTCAAAGATATAGTTTCACCATCACACTGAAAAGCCACAAATTATGCTCAGATGAAAGGGCTAACATTTGCTATCGGTATGTATAGAAACACTTCTATTGAATTTTTTTTTTTAAATCTGGAGTCAAACTGTTTCATAACATTCTACAAGGAACCATTGTTTGCTGAAAGCAAACATAAATCAACACGTGTATGTTACTGACCTTTTAGAATAACCTTTCTCATGCTTGCAGGTGCAGCTTAAGTTCACGCCTGCTTGTACACCACTTGATTTATCTGCATTTGATTACTATACATTTCAGCCCCTTTCAAGCATGCGGTAGTGCACAATCAATGTGCATGGCAGGCAGAATCAAGGTAGCAGACTCTGTTCTGACCTACCCATGTGCTTCAGAACGTCTGTAGAGAGCTCCCACACATACAGCTATACATCGAGAATCTCCCCATAAGTACGCTAATTAATGTGCATACAGTTACCACAGCCTGTCTTATCCCCATTCACTAACTCCCTATCAGTAATGCTGCAACTGATTTCTGTACTCAGCAGGGGCCTGAACTAGAAGACCCCCAATGTCCCTTATATTCTAATGGACATTCTTCTAAGCCACTCCTTCTCAGCTTCAATTAATACTGGACCCTGAGTGGCCCATCTAAATATAGTCTCTAGAGATACCAACTCTCCTCTCAAGCATTTCACTTGATTGGTCACTACCTACCAATAATAATCTTCTCCTTTCTGCAATTCTAGGTTCTGACCTTCTAAATGTGAATCTTCATCCATTAGCTGTAACCCTTTTGCTCTAATTCTTGATGTATACTCTCCCAGCCACACTCACTATTGCATGACACAGCTGAGTATTCCTAAGGCCAAATTAAGCAACATTCATTATGCTCCAAAGACCTTGTAGCGTAACCTTGACTCTTTGAATTTTAGTGGCACAACGATCCACAAAGGAGTGAAGCTCAAAGTCTCTTTCCCAACTACAGGAGAATTCAGTATTCTAAAAATATCCTCCTGTATTGTTCTCCAAATTGATCTAATAAGGTTTCATCTTTTTAAGGGCCTTGTGCTATAGCCTGTACTGTAGGACTCTGCAGGTAGGTAAAGTCAGAGCTCAAACGTTGGGGCTTCCCTTCCCCACTACCAGTCGGCACCAAATCATTGGGCAAGTGCCCCAGGGTAGTGTGCTGGTGGTGGGAGCCCTTTAACTGGCTGCCCAGGGTGCGGTGGCAATGGAGTGATCCTCAGGAACTTGGTGGGGGGTGGGCAGTGAGTGACCAACTTATCCTTGGGAAACCCATGTGAGCCCCCTCAGAATTTATTCCATCCAAACTGGAAAATGTCTCTAAGTGCCTGAAATTATTCCATAGACTTCAGACTATGTATTTGAACTTCACAAACATCATATAAATGGTGTAGAGCAATAATCCCATAATTGAGATGAGGGTTGAAAATTTATTTATATGAACATTGATGACCAATTGTCTTTGTCCAAATGCACCTGTCAGCATCTGCACTAAACATCATAATTAGCTTTTGAAACTGATAGTTGTGGTATAGTAATAGCAGCAACTCCTCCCACGTAAGATTAGAGGTAATTAAACATATCCACTTTACTCAGCATACTGTTCTACTGAGCAGAAGTATACTATTGGCTTCTCAACTGCTAATTTAGGGAGTTTGACCAATAGCGTCCTTGGGATTTCTCTTCTTGCTGAAACTGAAGATATCCTTTCCACTCCATGTTGTTTGCAACTAATCTCATTGCTCACATTTTCCACACAATAATGCAAAATTTAAGTCTGTGCAGTCTCTACCTCCCTCTCTAAAAAATCGTTCAGTGGTCCCAACTTCAGTTTCTTGATCAAACTCATCTAAAATACCTTGTTTTACAATAATCACAACATTTCTTCACAGATGCATCTCTGTCCAGTTTATTCAGCTCTTGTTCCATTCTCTTTAACAACTTGATTGTCAAGATGCGAGTCACTGCTCTTTTGCATTTCTATCTTTCCAGACTATCAGCCATCCTTTTATTAATCTGTAGGTAGCCTCAAGTTCTGAGGTTTCAGCACAGAATATTTTTTTGAAATTATTTGAGGACTACAGATCAATATTACCATGTTCTCAATCTAGGTCTAATATTGATTTAATAACTATTAAATGAGCACTTCTCTTAATAATATAAGTTCTCAGTGATATAATACAACATATTTCATAGATGTTCTTATCTTAATTCTTATTATAACCTATATTGTACAGACACTGAACAAACTTTACCCAATATCCAACCGTCATATTCAAAGCCCGAACATTCTCAATCCCAGACTTCCAACTGCTCCTGCAACCTGTCAGTCACTCAAAGTTCTATTCTCTCTGTGTTTCAACAGAGCTGTCTTATAGAGTTATTCAAAGAATCATGCTAGTGTGCAAGAGAAAGAAACACTTAGAACATCTCAGAAACCTATATGAGTGCTATTTTATATTTATTCATGATATATTAGTATTTATATTTGCAGATATATTACATTATTATTATATTAAATAAAAACATCCCCATTAATCATATTTCTAAGATACATTTCTCTCTCTCTCTCTCTCTCTCTCTCTCTCTCTCTCTCTCTCTCTCTCTCTCTCACACACACACACACACACACACACACACACGGAGGAAATCTCTGTATGCTCAGGCTGTTCTCCATTCCTACCCACAACTGAAGAATGGTTGCTATGCAATGTGCCAATCTGATGCTATTTCAGCTTCAAGATTCTGCCTAATGCAAACCTTCTATATTTAGCACACACAAAATATGTTCTTAATTTTAAAAAGCCATAGCTTGAAATCAAATTATCATTAAACTCTAATGTGTGCTAAAGAGAAATAATGGGAAATTGCAAAAGCAAAGTCACTTCTGCAAGCAATGTGGGGGTATAGTCTGTGCAAATCTGTGCCTACAAGCCAAGCACTTGGCAGGTGCTTAGCAACACAGCAGTATAGCATACACAATCTGTTTATTAAAAGGGAATAGCCTCAAGGGAGTGGATAGGTGGGAATCATAGGAAACAACTGAGTGACAACAAAACCGAACCTTATCACACAACAGCTCACCTTACAGCAAAGACTGAGAGCTTGTGGAGATAAGCTCTACCATCTTCAATAAAACCCTGTGGTTTTTATGTTCAGCCCTGTTATAATTCCTATACAATGAGTAAGCAATGGCAGACTTTGGAATACATCACATTCAATTTCCATTATTTCATTTATAAAGATAGAAATACCAGAACTCCAGCTTCACTGGAGGCCACCACATCTCCAAGCAGTGCCAACCCATAACAAAATTTTACTGACTGGAGTACAGTACCCAATGGCACTCACCCTCTTCTCTTCCTGCTTCTTTAACTCCCCCCCCCATTAAAAACACATCCCAACTCTGCCCCCCCCTTTTTTGGTTAGTAAGAGAAAAGGAACAGCAAGGAGTACCAGTTCACCTTCCATTCCCTGCAGGCCACTGATAGTAGGATGCTATGCTATTCCTGAGATCAGGTCCAAACTCTACTTCGGAAGCTGCCCACTTCACCCTACCTCATAGTAGGCCCAGCCCCATCCCTCAGCCTGGAAGCCACTCCAGCTAATCCACATTGTACAAGGTCTGGCTGTGGTTACTGAGCAGTGCTAAATATACACTCTACTCTCTCCAATTAAATATTATGATTAATACCACCACCACTTCATATGACTGAAGGATGATCCTTGTTGGAAAGAAGTTCCATCTATTAGGGCTGTGCAATATCTGATCTGGAATTCCAGAAATGGCCTGATATGGAGATGATCTGAAATACGGAAGACTATTGTGATCCAGAATTCTCTAACATAATTCAGAGAATTATAATTCAGAGAATTCTGGTGTTCCAAATGGTGGCGGGAGGTCCACCCCCCCCCCCGGTTTGCAGCAGGGGGAAGTTGATAAAGAAATGTTTAATCTAGACCCACAAATAAGTGTATAAAAGCTTGGTTCAGGCTCCTAAACAGAATGTAAGGCCAGTAGGCCAGAATGAAATTTTTTGAGTCAAGGATGTGAGGCCCATTGGCCAAAAGGTAAAAATACCAGAGCCTGACAGGAGACAATGATGTAACCAGGGTCATGAGACAAATCCCCCACTCAGCAGAGAGAAACATAGCTGGCACCAGGAGATACTGATAAGGAGTAGGGTCAGCAGAAAGGCCAAACAGTAACTCATGTCCAAGGCTCTAATTGCCACCACAGGAAAACATATGTTTAACCACAACTGACATATGTCGATGGATGTACTGATTTGCTTTTAATATATATAAACTGGCAACTGCATAACCTGAGTGTGCAGTGCTTGTCGGACTTCTGACTTGTACTCTGCCTTCATGATCATGAATAAATGCTAATTTGAGCACGCATCCTTGTTGTGTTGACTTGTAAAAGGGGAATTTCCCTGTCAGGCAACAAGTTCTATTGCAAGAACCTTGTCTAATCCTCTTTAGTTCGGTTAGATGCCTCATTCTCTGACAATTTGATGGAAAGATGATCACAAGGAGCTGAATTAAACAGGAGGGCAAGATTTCAGAGGATTTTCCTGCAACAAAGTCATCTTTTGACATCTGCCCGCTTGTCCACGCATTTATTTCTTAGTGTTTTTGTTTTTTTTAAATCGTTGGATATTTTACTTACAATTTTTTTTTTTTAAAGCAGCAGATTCTCGGATGTTACATCACTTCCCCTGAGATTATCAGCTGTTACATCAATTTTTTCCGTGATTCCCTGTGAGTACAATTTCATGATTACTTTTTTTAAAAATTAAGCACCACAAGTGGTTGGATTCACTTGTAATTAAATAAATTGAGTCTGGCCATCCTTACCTAGTTGCGCACCACTTTCAGAGCTCCCCTACTAGCCCTTTCCCCCCAGCAATCTTTTTTTTAAAACCTTCCCCATAAATGTGGACATTTTCACTATGGAAAATTTCTTTGGGCATTTTCACAGATAAAAAAATCAGGAGATTTCTTTAATCAGATCAGGACTCCTAATCTGATACCAGAATTATGACGGGTCCAAAGGACCCGGGACCAATATCTGTTGTTCTGGATTGGATCCTATCTGATCCAAAATTTGTAATAGTGTACAGCCCAACTTTATTATCTGTTTTGAGTTTGATATCCATTAGATTAATTGCAGCTTTCACAGGAACACACTAAACTGAGTCTACAAAACTGAAGGAATGATCAACAATGCTGATATTTGATCAAGCTACAACAATATGTACTCCAAATTATTATGCTTCTGACAGATTTGATGGACAATCATGATCTATGACTACAAGAATGCTATAAGCAAAGCATAATTCCAGAAAGAATGCACTCAGAATCTAAAACATTGTATTACCTTTACAATACAGCTGTGCTGCTGGGATTTTGAGATTTACTCTCCTCTCTAGCCCTATTCAGACCATTTTTGAAAAGAGGATATACATGAGTAGGAGCCTCCCAAAATGCTGCAGAGGTACCAGCCCCAGCGTACCACTCACACACACCCTGCACTGCTCACAGCATTTGTCTGAAGAGGCTAACACTGTACATGGGATGCCAGGTGTTATTGTACACACAATAAAGACATCATGACTCATTCACAACCGAGTCCATAATTTAGCAGGTATTCCATCAACTCTTTAATAGCAAAAAAATTAGTTTGTTGGTCGCAGAAACAGTTTAGGAAATCTGGTCTGCTTGCTTATGCAAAAGATTAACACAGCTTAGAAGAATGTGATAAACAGCCAATTTGTCCAAGAATGAGTTGTGTCCCTGCAGATGAACAGATACACTTTGTCTGTATATGCACCTATACTGAAGAAATTCAGCAACTGATACAATTCATGCTAGCACTGCAATAATGAAAGCATACTGGAATCATCAAGTTATATCTGTTATAGGTTTGTTTTGTTTGTTTGGTTGGTTTATACACCACCCTTCCAAAAATGGCTCAAGGTGGTTTACATCAAAAATTTACGTCAAAATTTTAAAGAGAACAATACCTTTGTTTTCCTTTTGTAACAGTTGTACTATCACTTTCACTGAATTATCAGTTTCAACAATGGTTTCCAGAATTAAGGTCTGCTAGTTACTGAAAACCCATTCAATGCCAAAACAAAAACAAAAAAAAATCCCCTCCATCCTGAGGAACAGGAGCATACAAATGCAAGCTACAATATACAAGCCAACAGCTGTATAGAATCTGAATCCCAAATGCCATTGCTTTGAATTACAGCCTGAGAATAAACTCTACATACAAATATGGACTATTTAAAGCAAACCCAACCTATTCAGTAGAGCTCAAAAACAACATATAGATGCCTCTTTTCACTGCTTCCTCAGACCACCTTTTAAATAGAGCTCTGTTTTGAAAGGTAGCTATAATGTCACAGGTACAGTAGATTAAATGACAACAGAGGCAAGAGGTTCATAAGCATATTTATACTCATCCCAGTGATTATAATTTAAACAATATTCCCGTCTAAGAAGTGAGGTAAGGTTGCTACCATAATCCTAAACATGAGAACTGTCAGATCTGCTTGCAAACCAAGATAAAATAATGGTATGTGACAATGCAATAGCACAGCAGTAAACAGTTTTTCATGGTTTAACATGATTTGTGACTGAGTTTTAACAGAAACTTTTCTTCAGCACAATACAGTGTTACAATGATGCATGTTGTTGAGATGGCCCTGTTGGCAAGAACATTAATAAAATCTGTTTGCGGCAATTTTCCCCCAACAAAACAACATTACATAGTACTAGTTTCCTGATAACTTGGCAAAGAGGCACCTTTTAACATGGTGATTCTTGTTATTTAGCAGGGGGAGAGTAACTGACCCTATCCATCCCCCAGCACAGTACCTCCAGTGAATGTTGCTGGTGTCTGTCTTATGTTTCTTTTGAGTTTGTGAGCCCTTTGGGGAAAGGGATCCATCTTATCTATCTATCTATCTATCTATCTATCTATCTATCTATCTATCTATCTATCTATCTATCCTCTGTGTAAACCGCCCTGAGCCATTTTGGGAAGGGCGGTATAGAAATTGAATCATCATTATCATCATCAACAACAACAACAACAGCGGGTTTTTTAAAATAATAATAATAATAATGATTATTATTATTATTAACAGCAACAATCAACAACAAACAGCAAGTGACGCCTTTGTAAAGAAGCAGATGAAACTGTGGACCACCTAATCAGCTGTTGTAAAAAGATAGCACAGACTGACTACAAACAAAGGCATGACAAGGTAGCAGGGATGATACACTCGAACATCTGCAAAAAATACAAGCTACCTGTAGCCAAAAATGGGTGGGACCATAAAATTGAAAAAGTTGAAGAAAATGAAGATGTAAAAATATTATGGGACTTCCGACTACAAACAGACAAACATCTGCCACACAATACACCAGATATAACTGTAGTCGAGAAGAAAGAAAAACAAGTTAAAATAATCAACATAGCAATACCAGGGGATAGCAGAATAGAAGAAAAAGAAATAGAAAAAATCACCAAATACAAAGATCTACAAATTGAAATTGAAAGGCTGTGGCAGAAAAAGAGCAAAATAATCCCGGTGGTAACTGGCGCCCTAGGTGTAATTCCAAAACCACTTGAAGAGCACCTCAACACCATAGGGGCCACAGAAATCACCATCAGCCAATTACAAAAAGCAGCTTTACTGGGAACAGCCTATATTCTGCGACGATATCTATAACAACTGACAATAACATTCAGCCATCCCAGGTCCTTGGGAAGGACTCAATGTCTGGATAAAACAAACCAGTCAATAACACCTATCTGACTGTGTAAAATAATAAAAAATAATAATAATATATTCCAACTCTTTTGCATCAAGTTGTGAACATGTTCTTTCCAGATAAAACATTTTTAAAATCTAGTGTTATTGTCAAAATGATGCCTTCAGGGGTGTAGTGGGGCTGAGACATGGCAGGCCACTGACCTGGCACTTCTCTCAGCTTCAGGTCCCAGGCACCTCCCAGCACTCCAGCCATACACCCACAGGAGCAGTGGTGGTGTGCGGGAAACACAACCAAAAGGAGTAACGGATCACCCATGCTGGCCTGTTGCTGGCTCACTACTGTGTGCTGTGCACTATCCACCACTATGGGCATGCACCACCTCACCACTGTGCGCACCACCCACCACTGGGCAGCTAAAGCTTGTCCAGCGTGGTCACTTTCCTCTTCCACTTCTCCCTCCCTCCCTCCCCACCTGCCTCTCTCCAGCCTGATAGGGGTGCCCACTCAAATAGATGCTGTACCTGCACAGTGGTTGTACTCAGCTGATCAGTGGCAGCGAAGCGCAAGGCAAAAAGAGGTGGTGGCAGGAGTTTTAACTGAGGTTTAAAGGTGCCTGCAGCAGTGAGACTCAGCTGATCAGTGGTGGAAGCAGCAGCGGGAGTTTTAATCAAGAAGTAATAGTGTGTGTACTCTGCCTTCCTCAACACTCCGGGCTAGGCGGCTCCCCTGCCCAAGGTCTTGCTGTTGCCAAGGTGTCACCATTTAAATCCTGCATTCTGTCTTTTAGTCAGCTTCCTAGAAGAAGCTTGCCCAGCTCGAAAGGCAGGGAACAGTTTTCACAGCCTGCTAGTCTGCCCTGCCTATCGGGCATCCCATGAGCAGGAAGGGCAGGCCCGTCACACTGTGGTTGCTGCAGCAATCAGGCCTCCTTGACCTTAAAGAGAAAGGATGGAGGTCTGAATCCGCTGCACAAGGCAGTGGCTGGCAGTCTCTCCAAAGGAAGCATCAAAGCAAGAGGAGACCTGAATCTGAACACCCTTCTCTCCCCTCCCCTGGCTCCAGCTGAGCTCTCTCTGGTGGTGAGTCAGACAATGAAGGAAATGTTTGAATACTGGAGGAAGTAATGGTTAAGTGATGTAAAGTAAAGTAAAGTTGTGTCGTGGAGTCGGTGTCGTCTCCTGGCAACCACAGAGCCCAGTGGTTGTCTTTAGTAGAATACAGGAGGAGTTTTCCATTACCATCTTGCGCACAATATGAGATGATGCCTTTCAGCATCTTCCTATATCACTGCTGCCTAATATAGGTGTTTCCCATCGTCTGGGAAACATACCAGTGGGGATTCGAACCAGCAACCTCTTGCTCCCTAGGCAAGTAGACTTTTGTAAATGTGCAAGGGATGGGCAGCATTTGGAGGACATTCAGCTGACACACACCCCTTTCTCCCATGGAAAAGGTTATATGCGACTCATGTCTCTCTCCTCTCTCTGTTGTTTTTGCTCAAAACTTAAAGGTGATAGATGTGTAACTAAAATGCCTGCACTTCTAAATTTGTGACGTAACCTGCACAGGATAGTGTAAATCCAAGGGGAAGAGTTGTGGTATGCAAGGACAAGGCAGTGGAGTGGAATCGGGAATATTATTGATGGACTGGTTGTTACATTTTTATACCACCTTTCATTAAAATAATCTCAATGTAGTTTACAAAGCATCTAAGACAATATAAAACCATAAAAACTACACAGTAAGAATTAAAATGGAATATATAAATAAAAAAATCTATTAAAACGTTGAAAAAACTTGTACAACATAACTATAAGATACAAAGCAGCAGCAAACAAAACTCTCATTTAAAAGCCTGGGTAAACAGCCAAGATTTTACTTGCTTTCTAAAAACTGTGATGGAGACTGGGGAGCAGATTCCAAAGTCTGGTGACAATGACTGAGAAGGCCCTGTCCTGCATACAGAACAAGCAAGCCTCCCTCATCGTTGGCACACGGCACAGCCCCACCCCCCAATGACCTCACTGAGCGGGAAGAAACCCTTGGGAGCAGCCAGTTCCTCAGGTATCCAGGGCCCAAACCGTTTAGGGTTTTAAAGATCAAAACCAGCACCTTGAATTGGACCCAGAAAGAGATTGGCAGCCAATGTAGCTCTCTCAAAATAGAGGTAATATGGTCCCAGTGGGCAGCTCCAGATAACATCCTAGCTGCTGCATTTTGCACTAGCTGCAATTTCAGAATATTCTTCAAGAACATCTCATTGTAGAGCATGTTACAGTAATCCTGCCATGACTAAGTTATAGGTAACTGTGGCCAGATCTGCCTTCTATAGAAAAGGATGCAGCTGGAACACGAGCGGAAGCCGTGCAAAGGTGCCCCTGGCCACCATCTCCACCTGAGCTTCTAAAAGCAGAGCTGGGTCCAGCAGTACCCCCAAGCTGTGTACTTGCTCTTTCAAGGGGAGTGTAACCCCATCCACAACCAGTAGAATCTCCTCGTCTCGACTGGCTCTCCTACTGACCAACAGTACCTCTGTCTTGCTTGGATTCAATCTCAGTTTGTTAGCCCATATCCAACCCATCACTGCTTCCAGCCCCCAATTCAGGACATCCACTGCCTCCCTAGAATCAGGTGACAAGGAGAGATAGAGCTGGGTGTCATCTGCATATTGCTTACAACTCAGTCCAAATCCCCAGATGACCTCTCCCAGTGGTTTCATGTAGCTATTGAACAGTATGGGCGACAAAACTGAACCCTGTGGGACCACACAGGCCAATGGCCACAGAGCTGAGCAGCAGTCTCCCAGTACCATATTCTGGACCCTTCCCCAATCTAGACTGTTCTTCTGTTTGAATAACCACATAAAGTTCTAGTAGGATTAGAAAACTATCCTTGAATCCTTGTAACAATCCTCTTAAATTACAGCATTGTTCTAAGTTGGGGGTGTAATCATTGGGTAGACATGGCTATGGGGTATGGTCCTGGGGAGGCATGGCCACTGGGGATGGCATGGAGAGCATCTGCACTTTTAAATTTGCAACTACACCACTGGATGCATCATTGAATTAATTTCCTTCAACTAACTTTATGGAATTATGTTTTTTGATGTGGCATGCTTATTCTTCTCTGAAACGGAGCACCATTTTGGAGCTGTTTTGATTGCAAAGTGATACAATCAAGTAGTTTCTCCTACATTTCTTAGAAAAATAAAGTCTCAATTGTAAGTGTTGTAATGTTTTACCTCTATCATTATTATTCTTACAAAATATATTCTACATTCCTGCTTGCCTCATCTTCGCTGTCTTGAAACCTGTACTATAGACTTACACTCTGACTAGCATCTGATTTTGGGTCCCAATCCTTCAGTAATCAGCCAAATGTTTCATGGATTCTTCATTTTTAATAGCTAAACAACTTGTTAGGTCAGCTTTGGCATGGAGCTCTACTTGATTCTGCCAAATTCGTGTGAAACAGAACATGGGAAATAAATAGCTTCACTTGCTTCTAGAAAGGCAATATTAATTTCTATAAAAGCTCAACAAATCTAGCAGAATCAGCATCAAAAGTTTTGAGCAGTGCAAGACTATCTCCAATTGATGGAATGAGCCTGGAATAAACATATTAGTCAACAATTCATTTGACATGTACAAGGACATCCTCCCTCCCTTCTTATTTGATTTGCTGAGAGCACTGGCAACTGGACAACTATGCATTCATATGTCATTCAAGTCAAATAATCAAAACAACATGAAGCTTCTGGGTTCAGCTGAAAGCTAGAGATCCAATATAATCTGAAGGGTATAACACTTGCCAAGCATTGTGTTAACACCAACTAATTATGTGTCCCAGTTATGGTACATCTGCCATTGTTATTTTACACTTTGACAAAGATACCAAAAAACACTTGAATGTTGATTTGCTCTTTGCATATCAACGTTATTAGCAATTTTTTCCTAGTCATTATGCCTACTCAGACAGTCATCTGGGAATGATAATACAGAATCACTATCTACAGCTGCATATTTAATTTACTATCAAGGAGAAACTTATTAACACTACAGTTTCGGGTTAATCTTTTTTTTTTAAGAGTGTGCAGGTTACACTGATTAACAATATTTATTTATTTAATCATATTTATATACCGCCTGATATATGCGTATCCAGGCAGTGCTCATAATCCAAAATACAATGAATATTGCATTATTTTAGCAATCTGTGTTTCCTTTGCTGGCAGTTTTTTTAAGCCTATAAAATGACTTCTTAGTCCATATTAAAAATTACTAACAGAATAAACAGAACAAAAAGCAATTTTAAAAATCCCACAGAATAAAAACAACTAGCTGAACCCACACAGAGCATCTGTGCGGTAGTTTACTTCCTTTTTGGGGTTATTTGGGAGAATTTGTTTGGCTGGTCCTCCCACAGCTCTCTCACTTGCTCTGTCCCCCCCACAACAGCTCTCTTGCTCGCTCTGCCCACCCACACCGCCTCTCTCGCTCGCTCTGTCTCTCTCCCCTCCATGCCTCTCTTGCTCTGTCTCTCCCCCCTGCCTCTCTCGCTCTGTCTCTCCCCCACGCGCTTCTCTCTCGCACGCTCTCTCTCTCTCTCCCCCGCGCGCCTCTCTCGCTTGCTCTGTTTCTCTCCCCCCCGCGCGCGCCTCTCTTGCTCACTCTGTCTCTCCATGGGCAAGCTGGCCTCTGTGGCCCGCCGCCTGGCCTCCGTGGCCCGCCGCCTGGCTTCCACGGGCAAGCCGGGCCCACCACCGCCTTGCCTCCGTGGGCGGGGCGCAGGCCCGCCACTGGGCCAAGTACCAGCTCCGCAGCCCACTGCTTGCCTCCGCAGTACACTCCCCCCAGCCTTCAGCCCCAGTCTGCTCTCCCCCCACCTTCAGCCCCAGTCCACTCTCCCCCCAAGCCTTCAGCCCCAGTCTGCTCTCCCCCCACCTTCAGCCCCAGTCCACTCTCCCCCCAAGCCTTCAGCCCCAGTCCGCTCTCCCCCCAAGCCTTCAGCCCCAGTCCGCTCTCCCCCCAAGCCTTCTGCCCCAGTTCCCTCCCCCCAGCCTTCTGCCCCAGTCCCCTCCCCCCAGCCTTCTGCCCCAGTCCCCTCCCCCCAGCCTTCTGTCCCAGCTTGCTCCCTCCTCCATTTTCCCCTATTTCTCTCTCATTTTCTCTCTCTCATTCGTGCTTCCGCCCCACCCCGCCGCTTTCTAGGCTGCTTTTGTTTTCCCCGCTGGCCATTGCCGCCACCTCCTTGGGCAGCCAAGCATTCAGCCGGCTCCTTCCTGCATGGCCCTCCCTCTAGTGAGCGTCTTCCGAAGCAGCCAGCCATTTCTGTGTCTCTGCCCAGCCAGGCTCCACCGCTTTCTCTCCCCACAGCTTCCGCCCTCCCCCACCCCCACCCCAGTCCGTTCAGTTGTCCTCTCCGCTTGCCCACTTTCCTTCTTTTCCTTTCCTCCCTAAGCGGCCACTTCCCTTGCCCAGCCAATCCGGCGTGTCTGCTGCCCAGCCAATCCGCTGGGTTGCCGGGACGCATCCCCACAGAGGCACGTCTACGAGAATTAATATAATAGATTAATAAGTTTAACATTTATTTTAATTAAAAGCCTGTGTAAACAGGTATGTCTTAAGGGTCTTTTAAAAAGCAATCAGAGATCGAGGCACTCTCATTTTGACAGGAAGCGTATTCCAAAGCCCAATTATGATTGGGCATTTTGGGAGTGTTGGGGTGGTGTGTTGTTGTTTTTAACAAAGTTCTGATCACCATTTCCCCTTGTTTCTGCCTGGTTACAGTTATAAAGTAGGCAGGGATAACTATTACATATTCAACGTTTTGATTATTTTTTATTGCTGTTCAAGATTACCTAACACCAATGAGATTGTCAATTTTTATTCTTGTATCAAATCATTTTTATTCTAACTATTTCAACATCTAAAACTGCCATTAAAAATTGTGTGCAATTTGGGCCATTTAATAATTACAACAAAAACAATTAAGTTCAAATCCAATGTTTAGGAACATAGGAAGCTGCCATATACTGAATCAGACCATTGGTCCATCTAGCTCAGTACTATCTACACAGACTGGCAGTGGATTCTCCAGAGTTGCAGGGAGAAGTCTCCCTCAGCCCAACCTTGGAGATGGCAGACCCAGGGAGGGAACTTGGAACCTTCTGCAGGCAAATACTCTTCTCAGAGTGGCCCCATCCTTTAAGGGGAATATCTTACAGTGCTCATACATGTATCCCATTCAAATGAAAACCAGGGTGGATCCTGCTTAGCAAAGGGGACAATTCATTCTTGCTTCCACAAGACCAGCTCTCCTCCCTTTTCCTCATCCAGACTAGTAGTCTAAAGAGTTCTCACTTTGTCATAATGAACTGCCTTAAAGCAAGGAAACCATTCTTGAAGAAAGGGTTTTCCTGGCCATACTCACTCAGCATGGAGAAATAATAACATGGAAAAAAATCCACATGGCTCTGCTTCATTGAGGTCATGCTATAGGTTTCTGGGGAAGGGCTCAAGGGAAACACCAAAGCTGCTTCACATCTGATGCCCACTAAAGCAGCTGCCTGTTTTGCCTAGGGAGGGAATGGGGAGAAGTTGGAAAGCTTTCATCATAATATACAATGTGTGACATCAGGAGTGTGTGCAATTGCACAGGCCTCCCTAGGGAAATATTCCCCAATCTCCTCTTCTATGTAACCTCAAGACATAGTCCAAATGATCTTGGTTAACTCCAGCCAACCCTCTATGGCTCCTGTGCCTCCTCCTACACAGACGCTCAAAATGGTTCAGTGGTAATATGCCAAAGACTGAGAAGCTACACACTGCTGCATTTTCCATGCCATCTCAGCTGACGGATTGTACTAGATTAACTCACCTACAGTTCCTCATAGTTGTACTGAATTTTGAGGAACAGGCCTTGTCTTGTGGAGGGGGTCTCTATTTCTAAACTTTTGTTGTTAACGTGTTTACTACCTGCTGAGTTGTTACTTAACCTATAAATGCTGTTCGGCAAGATATGGCAGGATGTATAAAAATTACATCCACTTTTAAGTGATGTAAAAGAAACCTAAAGTGTTACATCACATACACACCCAGATAATAAAAGTAGTTAATTCAACGGAATATTATCTATATTCTAATCTTTAGATCACACAGGAAATCTAGTTGGATTTTCCAGCACATTCAGCAAGCTGCAAGGACTGTGCTATCTCCTAAAGATTCTTCTTCTACGACAGAAGGATAATTGAGAAGGGTTCCTCCAGTCCAGAGGATTTAATGACCACCTAACATTAGCCAGGGGCAAACATAAAATAAATCTATTGCATATTCAACCAGATTGTGATGAGACACTACCAACTGAGCAATGAAAAACCACATTCAGAGTGCATGGTCATTTATAAGGAGAGTGTGAAAAGCACTTTTATTTCTGTTGCAGTGAACTCTTTTGTATCACATGGTGCAAAATGGTAATGCTATCAGTAAAAAGAAAACGACCAATATTTAATGTGTCCCTTGGTGTTTTGTCCTGATTTTCTTTCACATCTTCTTTAACATTGCAGTCAAATAGCAATGAAAAATAACCACTATTCAGCAACAAAGCTGTTGTGTATAAAAGCTAAGCACGTCTCGGTTTAAAGGAAACAAGGCTGATGGTGGCCTGTTCTGCGAACCAGCATGCCTTCTCAATGGCTAATATAGATAAAGCATGCTGAGTACTCTGCCAACTGAAAAATTGACTTATTTTGCAGAACTCATCATCCAAATTTGACTTCTCCTAGCTACATCATATCTGTAAAGATTACACATTCAGAAATTTAAAAATGACCTTATATTGCGGCGGGGGGGGAGGGGGGGCTAGGCTTACAACAAATCAGTGGTGCATAATAATTTAGAGAATCAAGCAGCATGCTCTTAGCATTTATCTTGAATGTATATGCAAGATAAAAAATATACTAGGGTTGCCAACATTCTGTTCCCAAATAAGGGACATAAGTCAAGGGATGTCGGGGGGTGGGGGGGACAAGGCAGGATGAACCAAAAACCATGAGCCCCATCATTCCACACACAACCAATTGGAACCCATACCCCATGGTGGTTGCACATGCAGCCTCTGGATCACATTTGTGTGTTCTCTCTCTCTCTCTCTCTCTCTCTCTCTCTCTCTCTCTCTCTCTCTACACACACACACAGCAGCCCCACGGTTTCTCACAGCTTCTGAAGCACAACCAACTGGAGCATTAGTGCATTTGTAAAGAAAAAAAAGAAAAAGCCCAAGCCCCATGGTGGTTCCACACACAGCCTTGGGATCACAAACCAACTTTAACATGATGGTTTAAAAATAATATTTTTTTTAAAAAAAATAGCAAATCATAGTTTCCTGACCATACTGAGACAGACAGTGCAGCACATAGCAGTGACAGCAGGCAGGCACACTCTGTGAAGCACTCTCTGCCTCTTTTGAGTTGAGCCAGAAAGGCGGAGAAGAGTAGTCTGCTTGTGCATGGGGGGGCATGTGATTGTCAGGCAAGCACAGCAGCACACATACACACACTACGATGTCTCAGCCAGCATCACCCACCCACCCTTCAAACAGCTGATCATTCGGGACAGCTGGGGGCATGCTTCTGATTGGCAGGCGCCAGGTGCAAGCAGGTTCATGAAGCTGGCGGCAGGGAGTGGAACAAGTGGGTAAGTGAGGTGAGGACTGGGGAGTCATTGAAAATATGGGGATAATGGCATCTCTTAGGGGACCAGAACTTTCCCCTTCAAATACAAGATGCCCCCAAAACAGGGCGTGACTACCCCAAGTTGGCTGGCAACCCTATTTAGGACTGAGAAATAGTTGATAGGCTCTGTGTCTCCTTTTCTCCAAGTGAGGCATATTAAGTGTTTTTTATTATTATTTTGGGCAAGCCTGCACAAATTAAAACCCACCAAATCCTACACTGGCCACTAGCCACACATGGTCTTCCACAAGGTGCTTGATAAACCTCCTGTGAACAAAAAAGAGAACACTTGAAGACTGCAAATAACCAGGAACCTGGACTAAATAATTGCATCTCCCATTTCTTCTGGCTATAATAATAATAATAATGATATAGACAAAAGGTGGGCAAAAGATAAGACTTGCAAAGCCACAACAATTAATAATGGGAAATGGCCAACACCAATTGCTGAGCAAGCTCTAACTGCACTGGAAATAAGATCTTTACATCTATTGCCTGAATTCTAACTGCATTTGTGGTGCTGACAAGCAGATACAATTTTGTGAACAGCTATCACCTACTTTTCTTTAACAGTGTGTTTGTTACTAGTGATTTGCCATTTATTTTCTATAAGGTTAGTAACCTGTTATAGTAACCCAATGTCTGTTTCTCTTACGGATTATGTGATTTGGTCAAAACAGGGACAAGAGAAGAACCAGATTAACACAAGCATTAGCTATAACTTACTCTTTTCTTCAAAATAATTCTTTCCTAGGATTTGCAGATGGAGGTGGGGGAGGTAGCTCCCAAACATCAGTCATGGTCAAGAGTGTTTTCTCATATTAAGGCCTTATTAGTGCTGATTTCTTTACACACACACACACACACACACACACACACACACACCCCTACCTTGCAAGTCAGGAAAAGGGAAACTTTTAAGGAAAAAGCCAACATAGAACCTGTTCACATTCTGGAAACCATCTTGTTAAGTATAATGCTCTTCCTTTTGTGATCTTCTGAGGGCTGCAATAGAATGTGCTTCTCAGCTTGCATCAGAGACTAAAAGAGCAGCATGTTCCAGCTTCAAAAGAGGAGTGAATAAAAAGTTCTACCTATCTCACCTCAGGATTATCAATAACCAGCTACACTATGGAAGGTCAAGACAAAAAACAAGAGATTTTTATACCTTTTGTTTCTTAACATTCTTTATGGAACTGCATGGACATTTTTCTTCAAGTTCCCAAAGTCAGCTATGTTTAGCATATCCCCCACCCTCACCGCTAAACCTTTTTCCTTACCACTGAAGATAAATCAGTATAATTCTAGTAAAACTTCCATATACCCCTGGTAGTACAATCCACTTTTAAGTAACATGCTTAGATACAGATAACTTAAATGTGATTGTCAAGCAGCCACCACACTGCACTTCTGTATCATTAAAAAAACTAGCCATTAGGGATGTACACAATCAGAAATGTTGGATCCTATTCCAATCTGATAGATGTCGGAATTCAGAATTGAGTCTTTGGACCCTGCAGAATATCAGAATCTGTAGCGGAACTGGATTTCCAGTCAGATTTCCAACATAACTAGGTAAAAATCTCCATAGACATCTATGGGGGAACACAAAACCAGGATGGGTGGGGGAAGGTTCAACAGAAAGTTCTGAAATTTTGCTAAGACATAGTGGAGGATGACAGGTATTTGTCTATTTAATTTCAAATAAATTGGGCCATCTGGTGATCTTAATTGATTTTAAAAAATAATCTAGAAATTGCACTCGCATCCAAGAATCGCAGCAAACAGTGATGTCACATGCTAGAATCCACCACTTTCTGTTTAAAATGGTATGTTAAAAATTAAACTTTAAATCAGCTAAATAAATAAATGTATGGATGGGCAGGTATGCAAGCACTAGGAGAAGGCAGAAAATTGTCACTGGACACCATTTTGTGATTCCCACAATTCTGACTGAATTCTGACTTCAATTCTGACATTAATTCCAACAGTTTCTACCCAATATTGGATTGGATTACTGCCTGTTTCCCCCACTTTTGCCTATGTTGGAGCAATTCCAACACTGAAAATTCAACTTTGCACAAGTCCACAAGTCATCATAATATCTTCCATATATGATATGATAGACTTAATAACCACAAACAAATAGCAGTGTCACAGTGAATGCTGTCTACGCACCTAAAATTGGTTGAAACCCATTTTCAATATATAGTGTTCTGTCCATCAAGTAAACAAAATGACAAGTAAGCAAAGCACTACATTCTGCAGGGATTGATTCAAAAATATTACTAACTCAGAATTGTCTAGAACATGAAACCCATATAGTTGAAGGATCACAAAGTCTTCCGATCCAATGGTTGGCTGTGAGAAAGGAACATTCATCTCAACAGCATACACAACTCTCCTATCCTCTGCCATAGGCAAGGACCAGTTGCACTACAGAATTTTCATTGAAACATTGTGTTTATAGTGAGTCTCTCAAAGAAGCTCAGCCACGGGAGAAGGTAACATCATTTTATGGTTCTGTTGCCAATCTGACAAGGAGAAATATTTCTTCCTGACCTCAAGGAAAGCAAACAGTATCCAAGTATGAGAAATCATCTCCAAGAAATCTAATTGGCCACATCTCTACAACACCAAACATCCTGTCCCCTGGTCATGGCTCTCAAGAGAAATATATGCTGGTGGAATGATGGAGAAAATTACAAGATCATATGCTGAGAAGGTTTCTGACTTTATGACTCCAATAAGCAATGACTGACACACTGGCAAGGCTATCACATTGTGTTCTTCATAAATTTATCCAATAATGTCCTTAATGCAATAAGCGGGTTTGTTCTTCTAACTGTGCTAGGCTGACTATTCCACAATTTTTGACCCTTTAACACTTATCAAGTTCATTTTAATTTCAAATAATAGTTTATGACCAATTTGTAGCTGCTGGTCCTTGAACGGAACTGTGAAGGAGCCCCAGGCATGAAAGGCCTAAGTTTTCAAACCTTAGGTTCTACTGCTGCAAATATTTATAAATGGCTTTTCTATCAAAGTTCCCAGAGACATTTACACAGGAAAGGAAGTAATTAATGAATCAATTAAGACATTGACCAGCCAAACTAATCTAAAAAGAAACGTAAGACAGACAACAGAAACAGCCATGGTAGGGATGGAGGGATACTGTGCTGTTATGAATGGTGTCAGTTGCTCTCTCCATGTTTAAATAAAGAGAACTGCCATTTTTTTAAAGGTGCCTCTTTGCTCAGTTAGCTCAGATTCCGTCAAAACATTTTTTTTGCTGCCACTAACAGGCTTTCCAGGCAGGCTGGACACCTGAAATAAACATACCCTGAACTTTGAAAACAAACAAAAGACAGTTCAAGTGTGCTAGCACAGGTAATTTCTTTGAAGCCAAAAATCCCAGAGCCTTTCAGTAGTAAAACAGTATGGCTGCTCATGAGTGTAAATGTTGGGATTGGGACCAGATCTGACCCAATCCCATAAATGTCAGTTCAGGGTCTTTCAGAATGTCAGGATCAGGGTCAGGATTCCGCTCCTACCCGCAACAATTCAATTAATTTTTTTCAAGTGACTGGAAAATACTGACACTGAAACCCAGAAGAAAAGTAATGTAACAGAGAATAACAGGAGACACCTGTAAACTGGTCACTTTGATTTTTAAACTGTAAGTTTAAAAATGGCTTAAATGTATGTACAGGCAAGCAGGTGGATGGACAGACAGAAGCCCGAAGCAGCCTTTTATTTAACCCAGCTGCAATTGGCAAAAAAAAAGGCGGGGAGGGGTCTCCTGCTGCAATTTGAAACTCCAAAATGCTCCAGAATTTACTGTATCACGTCAGAGAACTCTCAACCGACCAAGGCTTTCCAAGGTCAGGTTCAGTTTTTCTCCATTGTTCGACATTGCCCAAATCATAGCACTTCCAACCTTCCTGATCCGAATTTGCACAGCCATACAAAATGGTCCAAGAAGGCACAGGTGAGACTAGCTTAGTATAAAACTCAGTACAGGTCCAAATTATTATTTAAACAAGTAAAAACAATTACAGTAAAATTTAAATGAATCATTTACAGACAATAAAAATGAAAGGAGATTTTTCAAAAAGGCATAAAGCATTATACTTACATCCTAGCCTAGATGCTTAGTAAGCCAGAATATTAAAAGTCTTAGTTGCACTAAAGATGGATTTTAAAATCTAAAGCCTCCAAGGATGGTTGTAGCAACCTTTTATCCCAGCCAGAACTCTGCTTGGTCTCAGGACTCTGGCACCCATAGCTTGGGTTCTGAGGAAGAGTTGCACTGTGTATTTCTTCCCCCTACTTTTAAGAGCAAAACATCAATCAGAGAATCTGTCTCCAGTTGTCAGGCACCAGGAGCATTTCAAGATGGGACTTTTAGCTCACTTCTCCTCCAGAATGGAGGGTGTGTGTTCACATATCAGCCAGATTTACCCCCAAGTCCATGAGAGATACCAGGGAGCACTTCACACACGATCCAGGTTTCTCATTTGGTATTGGAATTATTATTATTAATTCAATTTCTATACCGCCCTTCCAAAAATGGCTCAGGGCGGTTTACACAGAGAAATAATAAATATATAAGATAAAATAAAATATATAAGAATGTATCCCAATCGATGTCCAGGGTAAAAAAAAATCCACTTTTGCATTGGGTTTTTTTTTGGCAAATCCAAACTCGCAGTACAGCCTGCTGCCTGAAAATGCTCCAGGAGACTCAGAGAGAAAATAGCCCCAACAATAATCAGAACAAAAGGTGTGATGGGTCCCCCATTTATAGTGATGTTTCTCAGGAGGACACTTATTTCCAAATAGTTGTTTGAGACACAGGAGAACAAGCAGAGCTTCCATGACAGGCAGCTTCAGGGCCATGAAGGCTTAATCCACAGAAATCAAAGTTAAAGTTCTGAGCAAGGCCCCCAAAAGAAGCCTTCTCTCTACACACTCCTAGCTTTCACATAAAGAAAACAGCTAATTTTCCTCTTCATTCCCAGGTGGGCTTTTGTGGGGCAAAAAATGGACTACAAAAGTCCTTCAATGAATCATAGTCCAGATAGTGTCAAGGACCACTCTTCCCACCACTGCTCAGCACTATTCTCTTCTCCTTTGACCGTGACAGACTGAAGTCAGAAGGCTTCAGTTGTGTTTGCACATTCAGTTGTGTTTGCCTTTGGATGCTGTCATTCAGCCCAGTCTAATTTGCTACATGGCATTGTCATTAAGCCAAAGCAAAATGAATGCTTGAGAATTCTTTACATTTATGCAGTTATTGTGAAGTTTGGGGATTATTAATAAATATTATCAAGGGAAAGCCTTACTTATAAGCAATATACAGTCATCACTCTCATAGCAGATTAATAGAAACAATCTTTCTATAACTTAACTAAGTAACCATGCTAAACATTCATTTTGATTTATAGTCATTCTGTGAAATCTCTTCCAACCCATTTCAAAGTGTTACAGCCACGGTGATGAAGGACCTCCAATCTAGGACCACTTTCAAGCTACGAATCTGCCATAGTGAGTCAGATCACTGGTTAGCAGCTCTCCATGGTCTCCAGCAGTGATATTTCCCAGCTTGCTACCTGAGAGCCCTTTTATGGAAAATTCCAAGAATTAAATTTGGGACATTCAGCCTGCCAACAACATACTCTGCCACTGAGCTATGAGCCTTTCCCTAAATATTAGCCAGTGCAGTACATTTCCACGGTTGCTACAAGTGACCTGATACAGGGTGTTAGTCAACTAAATATTGACTAATATTTAAGCTGATCCTCTTTAGTCTGTCCTGGGTGCTGTGGTTGCCCGGCTGAGCATGATGATGCTTAATTTGTATGTGTGTGGTGGGGGAAAGGGCTCCAAAAGCCTTTAGGTCCAGGCTCCAAAACTACCTAGGTGCACCCCTGTATGCAAGTCCTTGGACAGTTCAAAATCTAAAAATACAACACTTAAAACATTAACACAATTGAAACAATTTAAAATAAAACTGTTAACTCTCGTCTTCTGACAGTCACACAATCAAAAGAAAAGGGGAATTACACACCCACCCCTCCCAACTGAGACATGGATTTATGGAGAGAGTGAGAGAGCGAGAGCGCACAGACTATGTTTAAGATGTACTTTTACCAAAACATGGAACCAAACAGCCATTTACTGCCTCTCGAACACTTCTAGAGAGCTTCCATTTAACAGAGACCAAGAGCTGAATGTTTTCCATAGCTGCCTAGGCATGCTTGTTAACCAAGGCCAGTTGCTAGCTTCACATATGCTGAAGAGGATTACTGATCTTGACTACTTATATTTCTTTTGTTATTGCCAATACTCATCTGCCTGCCGACATAATCTTCAAAGAAAGCCTGCCTTCCAAGACAGATACCTCAATTTCATCAAAATGGTTCCAGTTTTAGCCATCTGAAATTGCAGCAAAATATATTGTGACAGCACTCACCTTTCTCTAACATTCTTCCATCTGTCCAAGATTTTACTGGTCTACCAGGCCAACCTGAAAATGTTGCACATGCTTGTGCTATGTTCAATGCAGCAACTGGTTGCTTAAAAAGCACACAGGCACATTCCTTCCCTGTGCAAATGCAGGGTTTGTGTGTGGAAGGATCTCTACAAAGCAGAGATTCCCAAGTTGGAGTACTTGAAGGGCCCACAGGGTGTTATTCATACATGCCTTCATGCCGTGGGGTATCTGAAGAGCGAATCTGCTTCCCAGCAGATTTGCAAGATGTTTAATTCAGGAGATTAAATGTACAGTTCACATAGGGTTAGCTCCTCTCTGCAATCCCTAGCAGATCTTTTTCCTGTGCATTCCCACTGGCTTACTCCAGGTTTTCCCTCCAACCAATCACAAATCACAACAGAGAGGAGGAGATTGTGAGAGCTTTGTTGTTGTTGTTGTTAGTTTGAGCTACAAAGGAGCAGAAGACCAAAATGACAAGTTGACAAAAGCTTGAACAAACAGCAGAATGCTTAACCCTTGCCTTTGTGAGTAACTGCCTTCAACACCTCATGCCCCCCCCCCCCCAGATGATTTAAGAGGCAGGGAAGTTTAAAGAAGAAATCAAAGCTTTTTCTCTGTCATGAAGAAAACTGCAGGCTAATGGAATCAGCACAGACAAAAAGGCTCAGGTTTGGGGATGTGCAGACTGGTCCTGGAGGTTCATGAAGAAAACTGCAGGCTAATGGAATCAGCACAGACAAAAAGGCTCAGGTTTGGGGATGTGCAGACTGGTCCGGAGGTTCAGGGGTTCAGTCCGGAGGTTCGGGATTGAACTGAACCCCCCCCGTTCCGTCCGGACTGGAACCGAACCTCCAGACAAGTCTGCAAAATTTTTTAAAAAATTAAAATTAAAATTAAAAAATACCTGTAGCCCCTTCGGGGGGGGGGGCTTCCTGTAGGCCGCACCCGGGGGGGTGGTGTCTGAGGAGGTTTCCCCTCTCCCTGCCGGCATCTGAAATGACTGCCGCAGCTGGGTAAATTGACTATTTTCGGCCCGTTTGGGCTAGTGTAACTGCACGCAGCAGCCATTTTGGCCACCGCACATGGGTAAATGGCCTCTGCGAGGCCTGGCATGGCCCTCGGCCTCACAGAAGTCATTTGAGCATGCGCAGTGGCCATTTTGGAAAAAACAAAATGCACACCTCTGCCCAGGTTAAATCCATTCTGCATATCTAAAGCCTATGTAAACTCCCCTTCATTGAGTTTCGAAAAACTCCAAATTACTGGCATGGCCACTCCACACATCAAGGAGAAGCAGCAGAGCATAACATAAGCCTCTGTTCCCCCCCCTCCTCCCCCCACACACAAACACTTGAAACTAGAGGATTTTTTAAAGCCAGACATACTTTGGGCTAAGCCAGAATTACACAGTCTCGATTCGGGGGGAAACAAGAGTCCTGTCTGTACTGGTCCCTGATAGCCTGCAGCTACTTTGGGGTAAATGCAGCTAATATGTGGACTGGCCCACATTCTGGAGGAGATTCAAAGTAAAAGCCCTGTGTATAAAGCCTCCTGGGGGACTCAGTGCCCCCCTGTAGCTATGCTATTTGTTCACCAACCGAGGATTACTAGTTTGAAGCAGACACATCCTCAGTGATGTATCCACCACAGAAGAGGAGAGAGGAAGAGGTAGACCCTTCTCTGCTTCTCATTTGCTATGTGCTGAAGCTCAGCATACCCTTCCCCTCAGTCTGACAGATCTCAGAAAATTAGCACTGAGTACTCCCATTGAAATTAATAGGAGAAGTAAACTTGTCCCATCAATTTCATTTAGACTGCTTATGAGCAACTTGGTGTGGATGTAAGCCCGTGACTGCAGCAGCCTATCTCCCTAACTGTAACAGTTAAATTTGTTGGGGGGGGGGGGAGATTTAAATCTTTCGGTTATGAGATGGGCTACTCCAGTCGCTGGCTTACATACAGATTATGTTACTCATAAGAAATCTTATTGACATTAATGGGATAAGTTTACTTCTCCCATTAGTTTCCATCGGAGTACTAACTTAGCCTAGATGAAAGCCAGTGAGTGTAGTAGCCCATCTCATAACTGAAGCATCTAAATTTGTGTGCATACACACAGACTCACTAAAAAGCTCTATGGGGTATCTGAACTGAATGTTTGCAAGAGAAAGGATGCCCCCCCCTTTTTTTTGAGGTTGAGAACCCTTGCTATAAAGGCTAATGTAGTCCTGTTCCCCCCCCCTTTCCCTCTAATGTGCATGCACACACAAGGACATCATGGGGAATGTGGGGTCTTCATGCACCTCTTAGAACCCCATGCAGCCTGCCCACTCTGCTTAGACAAGGGACATGAGTTCTTCACTCCACATGCAGGGAGTTGACATAAGGGACTGAGATGCCATTACAGCTGCCCTGCATTCAGAAAGCGGTAAGGTGCCATGAGAACAATACAGCAAACTTTTGTTTTTGTTCATCTCATTTGCCTCTTTAGTAGTCACCAAACCATAACCAATCATTGTAATGGCTAAAGAGAGAATTGGACCTTAGAAGAATTTCAATCAATCATCTCTAATTGTTGTTTAGCCATCTTTTAATAACCAAAATTTATTTCTGCCTGCTTCTAATAAAGCCTTACTGAGATGGGTAATTTGGATTCAGTTTTCTGCACAAAAAGCACTTAAAATGTGTATGCCAGCACTAATTATCTTCTGAATGATTGTCAATACATTGTTACGCAGACTATATTTACTTGAACAGCCATACAACATTTGTATTGTTAATATCAGATGGCTGCAAACCACACTCTCAATTAACATATATACCAGCCTGCCTCTGGACCTGAAGGAGGACATCATTCATATAAGATTTAAATAGGGTTTTTAAAAAAATCTACCCTCTCTCATTTTTATATTGATCATCATATAAAAATGAGATGTCACACTGCTAACTTTTAACAAGCATGAATGTCAAGTTGTTCCACATTAATGATTACAATTAAGCACACACAGGGGATACTTCATACATGGGGATACATTATTTGAGTCATCTTGCCTTTTTGCGTCCTAGATGACTGCTGTGCATGAACTGAAGATGTGTCTCTCATCAGTTACTAGCTGAACAGAACCTCCAGGTTCAGAGCTGGGGAGGGCTCCATGCCCTGCTTGTGGCTTACCCAGAAGCCTCTAGGTGGCCACATTGACAACAAATTGCTTGACTAAATGGACTTTTGATCTGATCCAGCAACACCCTTTTTATCTTCACCAGTGTTTGAGAAAACATGAGGCAAAATCAAACTTTTGTGATGACCCACTTATGTGAAATGGCCATCATCCGGTGATGCACTCATTAAATGATACAATGTGCATATGAACCAGCCTGAATCGAACTGTGTGTGCGTGTGTGTGTGTGTGTGTGTGTGTGTGTGTGTGTGTGTGTGTGTATGCATGCACTTTTAGGTACCATTCACCGCAATTCCTAGCAAAATAAAAACAGAACAGCAGTAAGCACATTAACTGGAGATGCAACTTTTGAACCAAGTGGTATTCTAACACACACACACTCTCTCCCCTCCCCCCCTCTCCTTCTCAAGTGAATTTGTTCTGTATGCCTAGTCACCTCCACATATATATTTTTGACAAAAAGAATTATGTGTGGGTTGGGAAAGTATGAAGCACATGGAAACTGCAGTAACAAAAGGGAAAGTTTCAACCACTTCAAATTTCAAATGCATTTATGAAAGTAATGAAAGCAGCAAACAGTAGCAATTTTGAAACACACCTGGCCCTATTGTCTCTTTAATTCAACTGTGTGTAGCCTTTTTGTAGGAGAATTAAAATAAGACACATCCAGAGATTCACAACATGTGCTGTATCTTGAAATAGCAAGAAATTTCTGATAAATGTGGCTGAACTTCAAGGAGGTCGAGTCTCTTTTAACCACTATCTTCTAATACAAATGGCAGTGCAATGAATTTACCTCCAGAAGCCTATTATTCAAGCTAGGTGGCCTATGTTTTAGCTAACTGGCAACAGGAGAAAAATATGATTCCCCCAACTAACTTTGAAATCCCCTTTACAGTAGTGTGCCAGAACTTACACTGCAAATCTAAACTGAAAGTTTAATTGACAGGTTGCAAATATGGGCCTAATTTGGATGATATTGATCCAAAGTGAGCTTTTGAAATCTAGGAACAAAGAAATCATGTCTGTTTTGAGAAATACTTGCAGGATATATGGGGAGCTGGGAAGAAAGAAAACCGCCAGTTTTAGCTAGTGTTCAAGCCAAAATAAGACAACAGACAGTTATATAGAAATAATGCATCCTTTATCTCCAACAGTACCTTAAGAAATAAAATTTCACAAATAATGCACTACTTGAAGTTGATGACTCAAAACAAGCAGTTCAGAGAGTCAGAATCCACAAATTGGATTCAATTTGTTCATCCATGGTTGCTAGAAAATGCTCTTCTACAAAAGGTCATATAAAAATGATTGAAACCTGTACCCAGAAAAAGTGTTGGGGATCAGGATCTCCTGTTCTCTCAAGACTTGAAAAGAGTTATAAAGTTGAACTACAATTTACTTCTCTGTGAGAAGGAGACTCACAGTTGTAAAAGAGGACCTTCTGTGAATGTAACTCTCTTTCCCTGAGCAGAGGGGGGCTTCCATTCACATTGCAATAAAATAAATTTGAACTCAGAAAGTTTGGCACACATCTGACATCACAGCAGTCACCATTACAGCTGTAACGTTTGACCTCTTCTTGTAATTAGTTTCTCACTCTGATTTTGTAATTATGATATAAAATATGTTGTATCCTAATATAGAAATGAGAAGAGATTAGCATGACTGAAGCAGGTAATAGAAAAGAGATATGCAGCGGTTGTCCATCATAACCATTGTACATCTGTACGATGCTGTTTTCTGAAAGTTCTCCACCCTTCCCACTAGTAGGTTGCAGGAAGTACCTGAACCATCTGTATAAAAATCATGATGGAATAAGTTACAACTGTTGTAGTTTATCAAGCTAAAAACAAGGGTAGTATTACTACGAAATTTAAATGCATTCATTACTAGTATGGCAACTGTTGTTCACACTCAGAAGGGAAGTTAAAGGAATAAAATTGGAAAAATCAATTCCAGTCTATTGTCACATTATCTTAACAAGATTGTGGTAAAAAGCCACTGTGGATAACTTTGGATTTTAAAATTCACAGCCTAATCAATTTTAAATGAATCTGAACTTAAAATGTAAACTGCAGCATCATTCCATTATTTACAAGTGACAAAGAACCATCTAGGAGGGGACACATTTCAGGCGATGTGCTTAAGAATTCAGGCTTGTGCTTAAGAATTCTTTGCCATGGATCCACTCACAGCCTTGAGCTACTCTTCCCTTACCATCAGCACCACTGAATCATTTCTACATTTCCCCACACACATTTAATTCCACAACTATATATTGCATACTGTATTCATATCATGTCATATGTGGCTTGTCTTACCTTTCTGAATTATCTGTTTTGCATGAACTGCAGGGTTCCACATTTGTGTTTACTAGCCTTGCTGTGGCAAGAGGGCCACTGTCATGCATCACACATGAGTGAGTCCCAACCTTCCTCCCAATCAATGGAGCCACAGACAATAATCCCCACTCTCTACCCAACTCCAAGGTTGAAAGGAAGGCTACGGCTGGATGTTTGGTCACTGCATTGCTGAGGTATCCAGAGTGCTTTGGCAATGAATAGCCAACCATCATCTTCTACCTCTTAGCCCTGGAGCTGGAAAGTGGCAAGAGTCTCGGCCATTTTATTGCTAAGACAAGCAGTACAGGCACAGGGTCAGAGATAACCATTCCTAGTTCTGGTGCTAAAAGGTTGCAGGAGGCAAAATGCCACAATTGCCTCCTTGGTGTCAAATCACCAAGCCCATCGCTCTTGAAGACTTTAAAGTTAGAGCTAGAACAATATGTTGATGTCCTCTCCATCTTGGATTTATGTGAAACAAGCATACTTTGATTTACTTCTAACTCTCATTGTCAGCATCCTGTTGTTCATTTTCTGTTACCTCAACTACTCCCACTTGGATTGACTCCCTCCCCATAAAGCTCTTCCCTTGCCCGCCTTTACTCTCCAGACACACCTCTGATATTAAAACTTGCTTCAAATATGACATTTATGCGAAAAAAATTACAACTTATTTTTGCATTCCAATAACTTTCTCTGCTTCTGATGTTATTCCCTTAGCTTGCAACATTTTCTCCTAGTATGATATCATCTGAAGAAGTGAAAGTTTCCATATACAGTTGTCCCTCGTCTATCACAGTTTTCCCAACTGCTGATTTGAGTATCCGTGACAGGGAAATTGTGGCCGCTGTCACCAACCGCGACCAGAGTACCCTCGGTTTGGCTTTTTTAAAAAAAAAATCAGGTTTCAGGGAGTAATTTCAGGGGTCGGGGCAATTACTGGGCATTTGGGGGCAATTTCTGGGGGTCATTTCCGGGGGTCATTTCTGAGGGTCCAGGGGGCAATTCAATTGTTAACCTTGATTTCAGTCGCTCTGTGACAGCAATTCCCCTAAACCCCCTTTTCCCATTGATTTTAATGCCTCATCTACCACAAATTTGCCAACCGCAAGGGTTTCCAGGAAGGGAACCCTCGTGGTTGGCACGGGATGACTGTACAGACTCTTGAAGATCTTCGTCCATACCTCAGAGTTAAATAGGCTATTGTGAGCTGTGAGTATAAAGGATGGGGGTTAACTTGTGAAACTATTTGTAATGCATGTGCAGTTTGCATGTGGAAGGTCCTGCCTTAGTGCTCAGGGATGGACTAAAAGACCTTCAGAGGCATCTCAGCCTTCCAGTCTTAGATTTATTCATGGAAATTAAACATTACTCAGAGTCTAAATGCAAGACCTCTTATCTTCTGCTCTGCAGTGTTAATCATATTCCCTGCCAGCAGGATAGATATCCTTCCAAATTTTTAGACCAGATTATTTAAAAATGCATCAAGAGTAACTTTATTGAAGTGAATTGGGAAACTGCATTAATGGGCATTTATTACTCATGAAGTCTACAGTAAACCAATTACTAAAGATTGCACTTCTGCTGACACCTAAAAGATGCATGATAAAAACCCCAAAGCTTGCCTGACTCAGGCTGGTAATGCAACACTGATGTACTCTCTAAACTCTCACTATAGGGAGGTATGGCAGAGGGTGAGGGGGACCTAAATACACAAATCCCAGTTCAGAATTTACTGCTGCTGCAGTGGACTACATTGCTTCATTTTGCCACATTAACAGAAATGAGCCTGCAGTGACTGTTGTAGCAAGTATACAAGCATCTGCTTGTGCTCAACCTACCATGTTCTCAGAAATGAGTATAACCTACTTGCTTGCACAGCTGAATGAGCCAGAAGTAACTAATTACATTTCCTAGATTTCATCATTGCATTTGTGCCTAAATTAGCAGCAGGTAAACATCATAACCGAACCATTCGCATCAGTTGTTATTTGTAAGGAGAATAAACAGAGGAGTAATTCTATTTCACAGTGCTTACTGCCATATGCTCTTTTAACATGCCTCCAACTGCAAAAGACTATGGTGATCTACATGTTTATAACAGCATGGACATTTTGGTCCCCAGGTTTATTATAAAGCCTTAATATAATGGATGTTGATGACTTAGGGGTCCCCCCCCCCAGGCAGAACTGTCACTGGTTTTGCCTAAAATTAAGTTTTGGAGGTCAATACTCTGGTGATATCTGCAGACGTTTTCAATTTTATATAGTAATGCAATTTTTCAGAGAGTATCTACTCAATTCTGTATTTTAAAATCTTAACCGAATACAACTGACTCCCTCAAAACACAAATCTATCTATCTATCTATCTATGGACATACATGGCAAGCCCCGCTCACACAGTGCTTTACCAGCTGGAGGTAAAAGAACCATGGCAGAAGCACCATGGTGATTGGGCAGTGGGGATTCCATATGCAGACAGACAGGAGGAGCCTGTGCTCGATTGTAGAAGAGAGAAGAATCTCTCACTATAAAACGATAGTGGGCAAGGGTCTGTGAAGAGAGGGGTCATGAGGGAGCCCCTTCAAGAGAAGGAGGCTGCCACTGTGCGGATTAGATGAGGTAACAAGATGAACAAAATCTGTCAACTCATGGGGCGGGGAGAGGAAGAGAGAAGGGAGGCGAAGAAAGACAAGAGGAGAAGAGTGAGAAGAGAAGAGAGGAAGAGAGAAAAAGAAGGGAGAAGAAGAGAGAAGGAAGGAAGGGCGAGGGATAGGCCTGGGCCTGTCAGTGGCCTGAGGGGAATGAGTGACCATGGTGGCGGCGGCAAGGAAGGGCCAGATCAACCGCTGCTGCTGCTCCTGCAAGGAGGAGCAGGACCAGGGCTTGGGTGAGGGTGAGGAGGTCTCTGGGGTTATGGTGCTGTGATATGGGGTGAGGGGAGCAATCAAGTACTAGCATGCAGATGCTCTGCACAAGTTAAACTAGTATTTTATTTTATTTTTTGTGGATAGGCAAGTGAGCTGGATATGGTGATGGACAAATAAAGTAGCTTAACAGCAAAATAAAAATGCAAATGCAGTTTGTAGCCTATACTTGAATCCTAAAGATACTCAAGTGTCAGTCCATGCAGACTGGAGCTCCCTTTCACCATAAAAAGCCAAACTTCAGAATTTCTCTTTTGTGGATTTGGCAAAACAATCTGCCCCTTTGTTTCTTTCTTGATACTTCTACTGTCAACTCTTCAAACTATTGTCTGATGTCACTTCCTTTGGTACAGCCAAATACACACTTTGGCCTCTGTTAATAATTGCCATTACCTCTGCCATCCTATATGCAGGTTCTCATTGGCTTAGCAATGAGAGATTTTAGTTTTCTTGCTTAGCTAACTCCACCACTGGTAAGCTGGGGTGATTTCTTTCAAAACTGGAGGGTCTAGATAAAGAGAGAAATATATAGGAAACCTATGGTGCAATACTAGGAATGTGCATGAACCAAGGTTACTAGGAATACTAGGAATGTGCATGAACCAAGGTTCGTGCACTGGTTCATTGCCATGGGCAGGAGAGCGCCAAGTGGGATCTTCTAAAAAGCGGAGAACAGGTCCTTACTCTGCCACTGTATGCAGCTTCCTGATGTGAAGGCGCTGCCCCCAAGGACCCATGTGTGGTGCTGTCCTGTGCAGCGGGAAAATGCTTGACTAACAAGCAGAATGTTGCCGGTTCGAATCCCTGCTGGTACTATATTGGGCAGCAGCGATATAGGAAGATGCTGAAAGGCATCATCTCATACTGTGCGGGAAGAGGCAATGGTAAACCCCTCCTGTATTCTATCAAAGAAAACCACAGGACTCTGTGGGTGCCAGGAGTCGAAATCGACTCAATGGCACACTTTACCTTAAAGGACCTACTCTCCTCTTTTTAAAGATACCACTTGCCACTCCCTTCCCCATGGTGCTAAACCAGTGCACGAACCTCAATATGCAATATAACCCAACCTAATTACTTCAAATATGCAACCATCATCTCCATTCTTTTCACAGAAATGAATTTTGCCCATTAGCTTACTTCTGCCTCTTTCGACAGTATCAGTATTGTTAATCTTCAAGACAGTTTAGTTACTCCACATCTCAAATGATTCATGCACCTTGCATGGGCACATGGTGGTTTAGTCTAGATATAGCCATACATCCATAAAAACAAATGGAAATTATATTCTGAAGCCCCATAACTACTCCTATATACATTCACTACTCCAGAATACATTAAATGGTGTGTTTCTTTTTTTTAAGCCAGCAGTCTAGCAACCAGACTCCAGGCCCAGCCTTTTCATAAGGCATGTTTAGGCAACTGCCTCAGGCAGTGGGTCTGGGGGATGGCAGACATACCTGCCCCATCCCTAACGCTGCAAGCACTACCCCATTAGCCTTGCCTATGCTCTCCTCCCTGCTGCTGATACTACAGTGATTTCTTCATCTCTCTACACTCTCCTCCTCCTTACAGAGGAGTGTGTAGTCGGCCACGGCTGCAGTCACAGTGGAGGAGAGACTGTCGGCAGTCCCTTCTCTCTGCACAGTACTTTCTTTCAGTACTGGAAAAAATAAGATCTAAGCCCTGCAGGCTTTCAAAGGGGAAGCACCCCTTCTCCTCCTCACCCCACACTCCCTTTCGAGACTGCAGACATCAGACTGGGTACTCCAAAAGGGTCAGAGAAAGAAGAAGAGACTGCTACAGTCTGCCCTCCTCACCTCTAATCCCCTTGAAACCCTTCAGGGAGCGAGACAAGGGAACATTTGATGCCTTACCTCATGTACCCGAAGACCCTAGGCCACCCATTGTGATTATGAGCAGCATCCAACCATATCATGCCAATCAATTATGCTACTTATATATCAGCGATACAAATAAGATGCAGCATTAAGGACAATAAACTTGTAGGCTTCTCAGTTTCACCAGTTATCAATTTGATGCTCAACTGGAAGTTAGGGAATCAAATGGAGCAAGTATTTAAACAGAAGATTCAAACGTCTCACTTCAGAATTAATATTTAATCAGTCTTCATATTTCTGTACTTAAGCCAGTTAAAAATACATGGAGTGGCAACCATTTTAAACCACTGTCAAAATAAGCCACTGATAATTCCCTCTTATTCCATCTTCCAAGTAGGCAAGAGAAAATTCAGTCAGTTTGTAAGGCTTGCATTTGGATGGCAGCAGCAACTAAATGAAGACTGAAACACAGCAGTAAATGGTGTTTAGCCCAGTAATTAACACCCACAGCTATTCAAGGACTTCATACAATGAGCCCTCTACTTATCTGAAATAGAAGCAAAGAGCAATAGACCATGCTCTACAAAGAACAAATGAACAGAAACAGAAATCAGTTTTTCATGAAGTTTACAACACAGTACCATGGAAAGCGACCAGCTTAATATTCTCTAAATTTATGTGTTCAGAATAGAGAGTGAGTTTCAAAATATTCCTTTAAATTAGTGCTCTATCATCTGATAGCAAACTGTCTACAGAAAGTGAACAGCCTCATTTTAGTATGCTGCACATGATGGTGTACAACAAAAAGAAGCACATTTTTTAAAAAAAACTTTCCCTTTTATATTTCTACAAAACAAATTTCCAGGGTCCCCCAGTTTACCCTGCCCACTGGTGGTCAGGGCCAAGGGAAATGAGACTGGGTAAAGAATATGTCAGTGTGCCAGCCTTGGCACCAGAGAGATGATGGGTTTACCTGCTGCAACAATCAGATTGGAAAATGACCCCTTTGTTTCAGGGACTGAGCAATCCTGAGAGATCAGGACAGTTGATACATTTCCCAAGAAATGCAGGAAGGAAGGAATGCAATCAAGCGTGTCAGCAAACAGGCTAAGTAGATTTTAATACAGAACATTGCCCTTGGGTATCAGTATGACCCTGCAAGAATGTAAGATCTGTTCCCAGGCTTCTCATATGCATGACTTTTCTGGCCCTTCTTTTTGCCATCATATATATGCATCTTTCCTGGACTTCAAAACACTGCATGTAGGTGTGCAGGGGTATGTGTGTCAAAAATGGCCATACCCCATAACAGCTTATCAAATCTTTCACAGACCCACTGGTGTGTCTTCTGTTGTGCGGCGAGCCCTACGCCCCACCTGTAGTCAGAGACGCCATTGTCACTCCTTTGATCTCACTGGGTCACATCAGCCCAGTGCATCCTTTATAACCAACAGGCAGGTATTAACGTAAGGAGATTTCCTGCAGGAGATGAAAGCAGCCTGGTAATTTAACAAGGCATGCTCCTCCTCTACTTGCATTCCCAGTACAGTTGTACAGTACAGCTAGTAGTTTCTGATTAATCAATTCACTAATCAAACACAGACTGGAAAACAAGCTTCTGAAACAAGTGCAGCTGTTTGTTGTAGGTCTTAATTTCCCCCAGACCCAGCAAATTCCCAATATTTTTTCACCCAAGTGAAATGTATGCTTCAATGATTGCAGTTGATGAAATTAAGAGTTCAGTACTTTTTTTTTGCTTCCATTGCAAGTAACTAATGTTGGATTGTAATGCAAATTCCTCTTTCAATCCAGTATACTGGTGAAAGGGAGAAGAGAGAAAAACTCACTGAGAAAGCACAACATGAAGGCAAGAAAGAGAGAGAAGATCCTCACTAATCTAAGCAGTATACTACCTCACACAGTATTGACTGTCCTACTAATTTGTGTTTACTTTTTAAGTATCCTGCCTTACTAAATATAGCAGCTTCAAGCAAGGAACTAATTTCCCTTTTCCCAGGTGACACCTATGCACTCAGCTTTGACTACTACAAAACCACCACACACAAGCAAAAAACCAGTAACGTTGCATTGGAGCCATGGTCCATTTAACTCGGCACTCTTTTTGAATTGTGTGTGGATGGGTGACACAGAGAATTCCCATAAGCCAGTCTTAAAAGCAATGTGCTTCTGCTCTTCTCCAGCCTCTGGTAGTCTGAGGGCAACTCTGGACATCACAAATATGGGCTGAAGTTTGCCAAATACTCAGGCAATGTGATGAGGGCATGAAATACTTTTGCCTTGGTCAGCTCCTACATATCCATACCACATTCCTTTACCCCAAAGCAAGGTGCACCAGTTTTAGCTGCATATGGAATTCACAGACCTCAGCACATGTTTGCATTCCTGTGTCAAATCTTAAACAGGAAGACCAAAATGATGGTCGGTTCTTACCACTTCAGAGTGCAGGTAGGGCTTATGTTAAGAAATGTTACCTCCACACAGAAAGCTAACATATCTGATAAAAGGGTTGTAGCCTAGCCCTTTCCAAGATAGAAAATCAGACTATGTGTAGGGTACTTTTTTCTGTACAGAGGAACGTTCTGTCACATGAAACCCCCCACCACTTCCACTCATATTCTACAGGGCAGAAATGTTGACAATTATGCTTCTTGTTGCCAGAGTACTATTTAAATGGCATGGGACTAGTAGTTCACACACACACACACACACACACACACACACACACACACACACACACACACCTATGAAAATCAAAGTTTGTGTCTGAAGGAAGAGTGGGACATATACATTTATGTCCCTAATTGTATGGTGTGCAGTAGGGGTGTGCAATTCGGATTTTCGGTGTTTCGGCTCGGACCCAAGCCGAAACACCCCCGTTCTGTTCTGTGGCCGAATATGGCCCTCCCGAATCACCCCCCGATTCGGTTCGGACCCGAAGATTTAAATGCAGATTTAGATTCCTGGTTTGTTTGTTTGTTTGATTGATTATTTTTAATTATTTATGCCAGAGGGAATAATGGGGATTTGAACTGGCCCATAATTCCCCATGGGAAGTGCCTAGGGATACCACAAATGGGTTGGGTAACTACCCCCCAACCCCCCAAAGCAACTGGGCAAAGAGATGAATTTTAAGGCATTTTAATGTATTGTGGATTCTCAGTTTGGAACAGCTTCTTCATAGGGAACACACTGTTCCCTATGAAGTAGTCACTACAAACTGAGAATCCACATTGATGCCTATCAATAACAAGATACTGCAAAGGAACCAACAAGAGATGGCAGAGAAACTAAGAGGGCTGGCATCGTGGGGACAAAATGGAGGCTCAAATCACTGAATCAATTCAACATAAATCTAGGCTGAATCTATTTTACCTCAAATTCTGGTCAAAACCATCAAGGGTGATTTAATTCAAGGGTGGATCATTTGAATCGACTAAGTTTGAATCAATTCAACCACAAATCGATTCACACATCCCTACTGAATATATAAGATGTGATGCATATTACAAAAACTGGTTATGTGAAGAATGCAACATGCCTTGCTTCGTCTCATTTACACTTTTATATACTATTCAAAAAGAGGACAAGCCCACATGTTATGTCTTCCTTTCAAAAGCTGCAAGTGTGTTATCTGTGTGATTTTTGGGGTATTCATCAGCATTCTCTAACTGCCTTCATAATTATCTGAACCACAAGATCTATATTCAAGTAACTCTGGGCTGTCAGACACATTTCCTTTGATGCAGTGACTACATAATGGCCTCCCAACAATGGTTACCTAACAAAGCTTCAAAACAAGCTTTTCCTCCCTTAATGTAGCTCTGATTATGCCACAGCTGGAATATTTCAGTGTGGGATATTACTTTTTGAGCTAATAAGCAAGACCGGACAATAGCTAAATGATCTATATTCAAGAGTTCTAGAAACTCAAGCATCTGAGGCAGAAGCTGAAAGAACTGGCTATTAGGGATGTGCAAACTGGTTCAATGTTGAGCCAGTTCACACTGAACCGAAGCACGCCCTGTTCGGTCTGGCCCCGGACCGAACCCCGGGAGGAGGGGGGGGTTTATGATTTTTTTAAAAAGTTGTTCGTTTGTTTTTTACCTTATTGTTCCTTGAGGCTGTGGGGAGGGGGTCCACTGAGTTTCCCCCTTCCCCCACCAGCCTCTGTAATCACCCTCTCCGGCCGGTTTGGCCGGCTCTTCGGCTGGTTCGGGCCTGCAGAGCTCGGCACGGTGGCCATTTTGGATGCCGCCACGCATGTGCAAATGGCCTCTGCAGTTCACGAACCCCACCTGGACCGAACCGGAGGGTTTCAAGGGGGGTGCCAGACTGAACTGGTCCAGTCAGGTTCGAGTCTGGCCCAGACTCGAACCGAACCAGGCCACCTGTTCCGTGCACATCCCTACTGGCTATATTAAATCTAGAAAAGTGACTAAGGTGGCAGGACAAGGTAATGTAATCTATAGGCAAATCCCCCTATATATTTAGGCAAATAATAAAAATTGTCTTAATTTTAGGTGACCAAGTTAAAAACCATGTCCTTAAACCATATAAAATAATAAATAATATAGATGCACAACTGAAATCATAAGAATACATAAATACATGTTGGGATTATTCGCTCAAAAATTTGCCTTCGATTCCCTAATGAGTGAAATTTCAGGCCAGCTTGACTGCTATAGGAAGGAATCATAACTGCACCTGCTTTGTGTGCAGAAAAGCTTAGATTTAATCCCCAACATTGAGCGGTAGGGCTAGGAAATCAACCTCTGTCTGAAATTCTGGAAAGCTGGACAATAATAAATCAAGACAGATAATACTGAGATAAATGGATCAATGATCTGACAGTATAAAGCAGCTTCATAGGCTTAGTGTTCGCCAAATGTCCAAGATATCACAATTGGGTTGTGCAGGGGCACAAAATCGAGCAGGTCAACACGTTTAAATATCTTGGAATTGTTTTCCAGTCTTCTGGCTTGCGAAACGCCCACTTAAATTTGTCCATACGAAATGATCAAATTTTTACAAATAAAATAAAATCGTTCCATTTTACAAGAGGGGCCTCATTTATCCCAACAGCAATTAAGTTATTTGTTGCCAAAGTCTCTCCCTTATTTTTCTATGCTGCCCAATTGGGGCCTCCTAGTAATTTTGGCCTGCTGGGAGCTGTACAGTCTAAATTTATTAGAGCTATTCTTCAAGTTCCCCGCTGCATTTCCAACTCTCTTACCAGATGAAAAGTAGGTCTCGCTAGGGTTTAATCAGGTTACTGGACATGTATTATAAAGTTTTGGTTAAAACTGGTTTTTGCCAATGTAGGCCTGGCTTCCTTGGTAATGATTGATGACTTTAATTATAAGTGGAAGACCTTGGTTAAAAATAAACTTCTTCAGTTTGGGTTCTCTCATGAGGAAATTCTTAGATTAGGACATGATCAGGCCTGGCAGATTATTAAGCAGCGTATTGCCGATACAGAATTACAAGTGGATACAGCCTGTCTAAGGAGTGGTATCTATCTGGGAAAACAACTTTTTAATTACAAACTGTTGGAATTAAACTAAATTAACTTGGAGGACACAGAGGCTTCATTTTGGGCCTCTTTGCTAGCCTGTTTTGATTGGCAAGTCAGGTGACAGATTGCCAGTTTTTAATGTATATAACCCCATATCTCTTTGTGTGCAGGGGATCTGGATGTGTGTATGGGTTGGGTATTTTAATAGTCATAATCCCCTATGGGGGAGTAAGAAGTTAGATAGGAAGGGAGAAGTGTGTGCAAGGCAGAAGGATAAGGTAGAGATTTTGCCTGATGCTTTTCAAAGGGTTAGTGGTGAGGAGAATTGGGCTGAGGATATTAAGTAACATCTTGATGCATTCATGGATATGTATGGTAAGACCCTGAGTGGTTGGGTATGTGCCTGGGGGTGTATGTGGGTGTAATGTGAGGACTGAATAAGGCTCTTGGTCTTTTTAAAAATATGTCCCCGGTGAAGATGGAGTTAGTTATGAGACATTATGGCATTTACCACAGGACTACCTGCAAGTGCTGTTGGATCTGGAGATCAGGCAAAGTGCCAAGAACCTGGCAAAGTGTGGCTGTGATCCCTGTTGGTAAACCTGGGAAGGTATTATCTGACCCTTCATCCTATAGACCAATTGAACTGACCTTTTGTGTTGGTGAAGTCATGGAGCAGATACTGAATGTACGATTGATGGTGTATTTGGAGAAGCACCTGTTACATACAAACTTGCAGAGTGGATTTTGTAGGGAGCACAGTACAATGTATCATATACTGTGGTTTGAGATGGATGTGTGGAAGTCCTTCTGTAGAAGATACCATTTTGTTGCTGTTTTTTTCAATGTTGAGAAGGCGCATGACATGGTTTGGAGAGAGTGTCTACTTTACAAGCTGGAACAGCTGGGGGTGCATGACAGATTATTTTGGTAGGTTCATGATTTTTTGAGATATGTCTTTTTGGGTTAAGGTTGGATGGTCTTTCTCAACTTCCCGGTCATTGCAGAATGTTATCCCACAGGGAAGTGTGCTTAGTTGCACACTTTTTAATGTTATGATTAATGATTTGCCTTCAGTCGTTCCCCCTGGTGTGGAGACAGCTTGTATCCTGATGAGTGCACTTTGTGGGTGAGTAGCAGAAATGCTAAATGGGCTGAGTGAAGGTTGAATGAAACACTGAGCAGGCTGGAGTAGGTCTTGGGGCTTTTGCTTCTCCCTGTTAAAGACTGTGGCTATGGTGGTTTCCTGAAGCTTGCATCTTGTGGATGTCAATCTGAAGCTTTATGGCTCTCCAATTCAAATTGTGCCAACGTTTAAGTGCTTGGTGATGGTTTTTGATGATAGATTGACTTGGCATCAGCATGTTCTATATGTCATAAACAGGTGTAAGATTAGACTCAACATGATGAGAAATGTTTCCGACATTATGTGAGGGGCAGGTAAGAAGATATTGTTGATGTTTTACTGGGCGTTTATCAGCTCTGTGGTGGATTATGGCTGTCAGGCGTCAAGGTTGTTGCTGCAGAAGATAGATTCTATTCAGTCAAAGATCCTGAGGATTGTTTGTGGAGCTTTCCTCACAACTCCATGTAATGTGTTACAGAGGGTGGTAACTGAATGGCCTGGAGATTTGCACCAGGAGTTTTTAGATATCTCATTATGGGGAAAAGGCTGATGTACTTGTGTTTTAGATCTAGGACTCCTATATATGACTTATGTTGGGAGTTTAGTGACCCACAGAAACTTACAGCTCGACGAGCCCTCACGTGGTATGGGTTGTACCTTGGTTGTCTGGGAGTTCACTGCAGGGATGTTCCTTAGGACTCCAGTGAACCCATTTCCAATGTGGCTGTGAACCCCCTAATGGTGGGTTTGGTCTGCCCAGGAAGGGGAACTGGGGATTTGAATGAGTTTGAGATTAGGAACAAGGTTCTGGAATACTATGCTACGAGATGGGTTGATTGTTGTAGAATTTATACTGATGGGTCTAGGAAGGAGCAAGAGATGAGGGTGGCTGCTGCATTTTCTATTCCTGAATATGAGATACAGAAAGTCTATAGGTTGTTGAATGGAGAATCTATTATGTCAGCTGAACTGATGGCTATGGTGTTGGCTATAGAATGGGCCCATCACATGAGAACTGGAATGGTGCTGATTTTGTCAGGCCTACTGGCTATACAACATGGGAGTCTGGGATGTAGATCCCCCTTGGTGAATCAAATCTGGGCATTATATGCGGAGTTATGGTCTCAGGGACTTTTGATTGGCTTCTCCTGGCTGCCAGCTCATATGGGTATATATGAGATGGCGGACTTGGCAGCTAAAGAGGCACTGGGGCATAGCATTGTTGATATTCTGACCACCCTGGCCTCTTCTGAGGTTAAGGGTTGGGTTCAGCGGGAGTTGAAAGAGATTTGGCAGAAGTGCTGAGAGGAGGGTTTATTCTTTCTGCTGAGACTGGAGGATTTTCGGCTATTTGGGCAGAATGGTCAAACAAAACAGGTGACCTTGTTTCATGTTTTGACTGAACATTCTGCCCTGAGAAGTAATTTATTTGCAATCGGGGAATCTGACTGATTTATTTACAGTATGTGGTCTGAGGGACATGTTTGTTCATGTTTTGTAGGATTGTTCGGCTTTCAGCTCAAAGTGTGGTACTTTGTTTACTGAGTTGCAGGACTTGGGTGTTGAAGGAGGGGTTTTAGAGGCTATTTTGCACGATAGAAGGAACCCAGAACTCGAAATACTGTAGATGTTTCTGTGTGTTACTGGCTTGTATATGTGAATGAAGTTATACCTGTTTAATAACCAGTAGGTGGCATTTGTGGGCCTTGGATGGTGTGGTACGCCATCTCCTCTCAAAGAAGATGAAGAAAAGGAGAAGACCTTGCCTCAGTATCAAGGTTTTCCTGATATGGTGCTTATCCCCTAGCTATCTCTCCTGTGCGATTGATTTGACCCTTGGCTTGTTTTGGACTTTGGATTATTGGCTTGACCCTCTGACTCCTAACTGCTCCCTCAGTTTGACCCTTGGCTTGTTCCTGATTCCTGACTGACCCCTCTGGCTACTGATAACGACCTGGCTTTGACCCTCAGCATGCTCCTGTCAACTTCTAACTACTAGTGACTACTCAGCTCTGACCCTTGGTGTGTTTCTGACTGTGGGCTCCTGTCCCATCCTCCTGGCTCCTGACCTCCTGCCTTCCTAACTTCACTCCAGATGAGCTCCTAGATCTCCCAGTCCTGGCTTTTGACTTGTGCCCCCTGGTGACTGCTGCCTAAGGCTCAGCTTTCTGATGGGGAAAGAAAGTATAAGAGTATGGAAATAAGAGTATTAATCTTTTTAAAAAACCCAAACCTGTAAATAGAGGAAAGATTGTGTGCACGCATGCTTGGTGTTACCATTTCTCAGTATGGGAGATTGATGAAGGTTAGGTGGGATCAGGGGAGTAGCTATAATTGAGCAAAAGGGTTCAAAGAACACGGACCCCCAGCTCCTGAGGGCCCTCCAGATCCACCCCTCCCTATTATCTTCATTATGTCCCTCACTCTGGGGGTGCCATCAGAGAGAGGGATTAACACGGGCCCCCTTTCCCCTAGCTACGCCCCTGGGTGGGATACTGCCAATTCCTGATTAAAATATTAGACAGATTCCCCTTACTAACACTAAGAAGTTTGAAGATTCATGCCAACAATCTTGTCCTGTCTTCACCGCATCCCGCCGCCACTACAAAGCCATATTTCCAGACTAGAAAGGTTGGATCCACCCTGGCTTTTACTCACAACTGCTACATGGGGATTTAGATGTTGCAGTTGGTGCCAGGTTAATACTTGTCCAGTACAGAAAAATTGAAATTCCTAAGTGTAGCAGATTGTGGGTAGTAGAAAATTCCCTTTCCTGACTCATGTGAGTTGTTATTAAAAATCCTCAACTTTCAAAACCCAGAAAGCTAAGAAAAAGATTCTGATAAAACCCAGAGGTTCTGGTAGGGTCCTACTGCCACCAAGCACTCTAAGACTTGCAGAGGACTGGACCATTTGATTGAGTGCTTTAGTCCATCTTTCTGTAACTGGGTATTTGGCAAATACAAAAATCTGCTCCCCCTTGTTAATAGGCAAGAATAAAACCAATTGTTCTCCCAGGCATTCTGCCTGCACATGGAGTTAATCGTTAATTTGGCCAAGCTCTCATTGAGATGTGTTTCGCACCAGATAAATCCTCCCTCCTCCTGCTGGGTCAATAATCACCCTTGGAGGCTTGAAAAAGAACAAAGGAAAAAACTTTTGTTCAATTACTATAGACAAGCTCCATCTGAGGCTTTTAACATTTAGATACACTTCAAAATACTTAGTTTGGTTACAAGAATACTTCAAAAGCACTCGGAATGATGCTGGGGTGGCACACTTTAAAAATCTTGGTTACTTAGTTGCAAAGAACAGATATTTAGGGAAATGCAAAGCACACACCCAAAGAAATATAAATTTCTGATGCGAAGTATGACTAAAACTATTCCCGAAACAAAATCCCCAAAGTCAAAACCCAGGCTTCCTGTCCTTGAACACACCAAAACTCCAGATGCGACTCAAGCCTCCTTACAAGGATCTACAGCCATCCTGCTGCAGCACTACTCCATTGCCGCCTGCCCTCCTCCATACTCCTCCAGCACAGACTTCCTGCTAGCCTGTATTCTCTGCCCAGACTTCCTTTTTTGTTCCCAGAATTCTCAGCAACAGCTCTCTAGGTCCCACCCACCTGGTGTACTGATTGGTTGTCCTGGAGTACACCAGCCTGTCAGTCAAGACAAGGGTTCACTTCCTGTTAACTTTTTAGAATGAGGGCAGCCTGGTCACTACCGGGGACAACCTGCCCCTCCATGTCTCTTCATACAAAATGATTCTCACTGGGCTTCCACTCCAGACTCCTGGCATAACTTTCTGTGATAGGGCTTCACTTCTCCCCAGGCTACCTTGAATGCTGCTGTTCTCCTGGCATCCCAAATGAATTTCAGCTCCTTCTTCCTTACACTGTTGCTTCGTTGTTACTGCATGTTCCTTCATTGGTTCTCCTCTGGAATTCTCTCCTCCCTCCTTTCCCCTCTACACCAGCTGATTGGTCATCAGAGTCCTGAATTCAGGACTCATTTCAGGTGTTTGGACCTTAAGTCCAACTTCTCATTGGTCCTGAACAGTTTGCTTACTAAGTCAGCATCCTGGTCCATTTCCATTGGATAAATTTAGATGCCTAAAATTTGCATAGTGTAAGGTGGACAAACCACATCATTGTCAAGCACCTACACACACAAATCTCATCTCTCTTAGTTAACTGACAACTCCCAACATTGTTGGGTGTTGTCCAAACTTTCCATTGCTGGCTCAAATGACAGGTCTCTAGGCCTCACACAAGCCTAGAGATAAGCCTACTTACCTGAAATGAGCAGAGATCTTTATCCAAATTTTGAAATAACTTACACTTCTGTTTATTTCAAATAAGTATGTTAGAACAAACAGATCAGCCAGCTTAGGCATCATATCACACCAAAACTTATTTTGGTTTATTCTAACCTAGACCAGAAGTTGACACTCACATGGGCAGGGGAAGCACTAGCTTCTAAGCCTTGGAGACATCACATGAGACCAGGCTCAACCATGGTTCTGAATTATGTCTGAACCAGCCCAAACACCTGAAATGACACCAATTATAGCTGAGAATGCAAGTTTTCATTTAGAGCCTCTCATCTGCTTTGATTTTTATTCCTGCAGAAATAAATTTAAAGTTTATTTAGAAAAATAAAATCCCCTTACTAGCATTCTGTGGTTCAGAGGCCTAATGTCTAAGCAGTGGCACCAATCATGGTTTGCCAGTTCAGTCATGACAAACCATAGCTAGTACAAACCACAGTTTTTCAGATTCTAGTTTGTCAGATTCTCGCAAATGGGGCTTTACGAATTCAGCTATCACACTAAATCACAGTTACACTTCCTGAACTATGATTTTCCTGTCTCAGCTGAGCCAGTACGTCTCCCTGAAACAAGTAGCACATTCACTTGAATGTCTCTTTTCCCTAGGTTCCAACCTCTGAAAACCTCTGAAAAACTAAGACCTACACTCTACCTAAGTTGATGGTGGAACTTATCCACCAAGGAAACAATGCTTCTTCAGTAGATATTCTTTTAGAATCTCTATGTCTAGCTTTCTGCTTGAGAGAGATCTCTGAGTCAACATATCTTCTGTCTCCTGAATAGGAGTTTTCTTAGTCCCCATTGCCTTTAACTGAAGCAGTTTCTTTGACAAGGGACTAATGCCTAATCTCTTCAACTAGCACATCTTTGCAAATGTGTACAAAGCTGCAAAACTCATTTTCTCATATCAATTACCTTGTAGCTGTGCATCTAGATCAGGGGTGCACAATTCAAATGCCCCAGTGGACCAGAACCAATCATGACTGAGTTTGTGGGGGCCAATTTTCAGCACATTAGTTTTTTACATTAACATTAATTATTTAAAATATTGACATTGAGGGAGCAGAGGACTGGCGTAAGGGGGGAAGACAGGGAAACTGGAATGGTATCAGTAAGCCCAGGGACAGGAGACATCTGATCTCAAGCCAACTTCACTGAGTTGCTACTGCTTATGAGCAGGACAGGCCAAGAGCTTTTCATGGTTCCTGCTGTTGCTGCAGGGTATTCCTTCCTGCGGGCCAGCAAAAAAGTCCTCGCAGGCCAGATCTGGTCCTTGGATCTTACGTTGTGCAGGCTTGATCTAGATCAGGCACCCCCAAACTGCGGCCCTCCAGGTGTTGCTGAACTACAACTTCCAGCATACCCAGCCACAAAAAAATTGTGTCTAGGGATGCTGGGAGTTGTAGTTCAGCAACATCTGGAGGGCCGCAGTTTGGGGATGCCTGATCTAGATGCTCAGTATTAGGCACCAGGGAGTTGAATTATTATTCATGAACTATGGATTAAATTAAACTGAGAGCAACATTTAGCTATGGAATTAATATATATTACCTATGCTGCACTGCTACACTAACAGACTGGAAATATAAAGTATCAAGGCTGGGTGCCCTCCATATCAAGAATCAATAAGTAAGTATGCCAATATGCAACACTTTGAAATTGTCATTGTACCACCACCACCCACCCCTTCTCCCCAACTTAACTGCACTCAGGTACTAAAGACACCTTCTGTTCTTTGGAATAGGTACTCTTCTGTTCTTGTTTCAACCCTTTCTTGAAAGAACTGACCTGCAAAAAGACTTTTCTAAGGCAACTCATCTTCCACCTTCACATAGACTCAGCCCATGAAGTACTAGCAGAAGCTTTCCAAGAATATGTTTATATGTTATAACTTGGAGAGATCACAACACACGGATCTTAAAGGAACTGAACTGGCTGCTGCTCTGTTTCCAAGCAAAATACAAAGTGCTGGTTGTTACCTAAAAAGTCCTTAATGGTATTTAAGAGAGTGCCTCCTTTGTCATGAACCCTACCGCCTAATAAGACCACCTGGGGAAGTCCCATTACAGCTACCACCAGCTCTTTTGGTGGCTACTTGGAACTGATCTTTCTCTGTGGCTGCCCCGGGGCTCTGGAGATATCAGATTCCTATGTGTATTTGACAGGAGTACACACTCTCACCACCACATCCCAGTACAAAAAGAGTGACAAACACAGCTAACTGCCCATAGTACCTCATAAGTCATATGCTGGGATAATGCAACAAGCAATAACAAAGTTGTTTCTTCACTTGCTGTTTTAAGTGGGAAAGTTGTAACCATACCCATGAGTGAAAAGTCCCATTTTACAGCTGGAAGACACTGAGGCTCAAAGATACACAAGTAATCCATGGATCAGCCAAGTAAGTGATTTTTATATGGAAACAAACATGCAAAGATGTCTCTATGGAAGCCTTTGTTCTTATTGTTAAATAAATGGAATTAGAAACTTACTGCATGTCAGAGAGCTAGAAGTAGATTCTTATCTACCTTCGGCCTGCCCCTACCATAGGTAACTTGTTATCTAGGAACAACCTGAAATGGACACCCATCAGGCTCTTCTGTTTCCTCGCACCTGCTCACCAGGTTTGAACAGTAGAGCAAATGCAGAACAATAGCTTAGGAGGAGGAAATCTTTGCCTCAAATGTTTCAGCTGCCATGAGAACAGAAGATAGTATTAGGCAAGCCAATCACTCTCAGCCCCAATCCCATCTGTAACATGAGGAAACTATACTGACCTTACAGAGTTGTCAGAGAAGTAACAAGATAATGTATGCCAAGTGTGTTGAACAGTCTGAAGCAATCTTATCTTTGAACAGTCTGAAACAGTCTTATAAATACAAAGTACTCATTTTAATATTAATGGTACTGACAATCACTCAGTTTGGGGAGATAGCATCAGAGGGCCTTTCAGATGCTCCAAACTCTTACTACCACAACAAATATTTATATACACCTTTTCAACCAAAGTTATCAAAGCAGTTTACATAGAAAAATACATACATAAATAAGATGCTTCCCAAAAGGCACACTCCTGACTCATGTTGCTGCTGCATAGCAGCCAAATGACCATATACGACGACAATATGGCTGCTAGGGATGTGCACGGACCAGTCCGGAGCCCATTCTAAAAGCCTCCAGACTGGTCTGGACCTGGGGCCGGTTCAGCAGTGGGGGTGGGTGGGCCTTTAAGGGCAGAGGAGGGTGTACTTACCCCTCCTGCCACTTTTCCCCCTACAGCGCTCCCGTTTTTTAACGCATTTGGGGCGTTCCCCCGTTCCTCGGCAAAAGGCCTCAAAAGCTTGACTGTGCATGTGCACACTGCATGCGCGTGTCACGTCCATGCGTCGCATGTGTGCATACATCAGGCATGTGTGTGTGCGCATGACATACGCACAGAACGCACAGACGTGGCATGCACATGCAACGTGTGCACGCGCAGTCAGGCTTTTGAAGCCTTTTGCCGAGGAATGGGATGTGTTAAAATGTGTTTTAAAAAATGGGAGCGCTGGAGGGGAAAAAGCGGCGGGAGGGGTAAGTACACCCCTCCCACCCTTAAAGAGCCCCCCTCCCCAATGCCGGACCACAGAGGTGCGGTTCCGTGCACACTACTAATGGATGCAACCCTAGTCAAGCTTTAAGGAAGGAGATCAGCAGGAAGACAAAACAGTAACTACAGCTGTCTATGTTAAAGTCATATATGAACAAGGGAGCAGATCATAAACTGGGATGTCTTCTTCCCCGCCTCCCCAAGGGAGGAGGAGAGTAAGAGAGAGCACAAATGAGCACAAATTTGCCAGTCTGTTGGAGATTCCAGCTTTAATCCTACTCTGCAGTATAAACATCTTATGATCTGAATAGTACAGAAATAATATGCAAATATATCATTGAGCACCAATCCATCTTAATGCAGAATCTTAAAAAGCATTGCTAAGTACATAGGTCATCATGGAATTTCAAGGCATCTTGTTAATGTGTACAAACCACGGTGGTTAGACCAGTCAAGTATCCTTCCAATTTACATGGTTGTTTAAAAGTGGAAAGGAACAGACAATATAAACAGTTTTCATCTACATGAGCAACTATTCTCCAAGAAAATGCTCGCACAGAAGCAGTATCTGACTGTGGAATGGATCTCTTCCATAGCTATAGAACACTGATTTTTAATCTCTTCCATAGCTATAGAACACTGATTTTTAATCTCATACCACTTTGACATATTAGAAGAGTGTACACGGATTAGTTCTAGGATAACATCCTCTAGCAGGAAGAAGAAAAAATCCAAAATCTTAGACACAAACATACTATCAGTCATCAGAACAGTGTGTCAGATTTAAGTACCATTTCTCAAAGAATTACATCTGGATAATACATTCTGGACCGTTAGCAAGGGCTTGGCTACCTTAATTCTCCATGACATCAGTGAACCCATAAACCCATCTGGAGACAGCTGTCGTTCTGCAGGTTCCAGTCCCTCCACCAAGAAAATCAACCATCCTGAAAAACTGACTAGACAAGGCACCTCGAGCTAAATTTAAGCAGATTTCATCCTTCACCCAGATGGCAACAAGACAGACTGAACACCATTGTCACACACAGCACATACTGGGCTTTTGAGAAAACCTGGGAAAGGTTCTGAATATATGAATATTAAATTCACTGGTGTTTTAATTGCACTGATGATTAGAAAGCTGTAGAAAGCACTAAGGAGTCCCAGTTTAATCTATGAATTGTCACTCTTGGGACAACAAGTAGGGTACTATGTTCACACACCATTAAAATATATTGAATTGAGCTTGTGTCTCAGAAACCACTTCAACTATTTGCATACTGTGCGTACTAAAAAAAAAAAAAGGAGGCAAGAAAGCAGCTCTCAAACTGCTTAAACAAAACCAGTGAACATTGATGAAAACCAAACAAAAAGTAAAACACGTTTAAGACCCCACTGATTGCCAAGGAAGGATCCACAGATCCATACTTTGGAATACCAGTGAAAGCCCCTGTCTATTTTATCTTCTCTCAGTTGCTTGCTTTGTTCGTATACCAGCTGTGGGAACTATTGATCAACAAGCAGGGAAGAACATTTTTCCAGCCCAATTCAAAATATATTTATCCCTTGTGCTTTGATTGCACATTGCCTCAGGCAATTTTTGTGGAGAGGCAATTCATAAGTCTAATAAACAAACAAACGACGTATGAAGTTGTGGTTCTTCATGTGTGCACCACTGATGCAAACACCTTCTCTACAGAGTGGCTTAACTGAGATGAAAACCAACCTCACCTCAAAAAAAGTTAGCTGCTCTCAAAACAAGTTAATTAGGAATCACCCAAATTGTAGTCACAGTGTATGTGGTGAACTTCAATTGCTGACCAGAGTCTAATATATTATAAAATTCTCTTGTTGGTCAGAACTCACAATGTAACTCTAAAAACTTCAAATCAAAAGGCGTAGTCAAGCTTCCCTGGGGGTCAAAGAAGAAAGCAAACACAAGCGTGGAGTCTTCCATGCTTCTTTTGCTCGGTTTCCTACTTGCAGAGCTGGAGAGAGAGAGAAAGAGAATCTATGTAGCAACAGAGCATTCGGGACATGACCACCAAAAGCAGATAGGGGTGCGTGACAACCACTGAGTGTCACCATCTCCACCAACCCACCATTTGAGACAGTTGTCCCACCATAGGGATGTGCATGGAATCGGCTGGCCCAGTTCGGTTTGAGGCCTTACTAAGCATCAAATTGTGTGTGTGACTATCTACATTTCATAGCCAGGACTGAAGAACTTGAGTGATACAGTCACTTATTTCTCACTCCTATCTACCTCCAAGGGTTATTGTCGGGATAAACAACCATGTACACCGCTCTGGACTCCTTGGCGGAAGAGGAGGATATAAATGTAAAATCAACAACCCACTGCATTCCCAGTTTGTGGTTTTGCAGCAAACGTGTTAGTTCTTCAACCCAAACCTTCCATCCACATCTGCTGAGAAGAAAATCTCATAATGTTAAAAGAAACTGCTTTGCTATTTAGCAAACTGACTAGATTCACTTCAACTTTTTGTTGAAAAGTGTTATATAAATATACTAAATAAAAATCTATGCTAGCTAGTATGGGTAACTCAGTTAAATCATTTGCATTGCTTCTGAAAGATGCATGCCAAACACCAACTCCTAGAACCATTCTGTGTGAACCTAATTCATTACCATTTATATTCTGCAGAAGAACTAGAATGGTTTGACTGAAAAAGAAATGTAGCCAGGAGAGCAGCTTTAAAAAGCAGGGATATGCACAAATTGATTTTTTAAAATTCAATTTGTGAACAAATTGAATTACCCATGATTTGTTTTGTGTTCAAATCTGTACCCCCGAATCACCCCAGATTCGATTTGGATTCAATTCAATTTGAATTTGGATTGATTTGGTCCACCTATAAAGGGCCTGGGGCACGACATTTGAGTGGTGGGTAGGGCCTCATGGCTGGCACCTACCACCCAAATTTCAAGGCGGTGGGGCACTTGGATGATTTTTTTTAGTTTTTACTGATTTTGTATATTTCAATCCATAGGAAACAATGGGGATTAACAGTTGCTCTATCCTAACCCTAACATGGATCTCCAGCTTTAATAATAAAAATGTTTAAAAGCTAAGCGCTAGCCCTTGTATAAGTGGAGTTATGGAGCAAAATGTGCAGTCACTATATTTCAAGTGTTTGCATTCTTTGGTGTATAATAACTTCTTCATAATGAATCCCTATGAAGATTCGTTACACACTTTCATTTCTTCTGTTCATTTTTACCCCACTGCTTTGTGGGTGGGAGTGGGGAATTAGTGGCATTCCATGAGCCAAATACCCCCCAACCTGCAAACCACTGGGTACTCAGTTTATATTTTAGGAATTTTTTGAGGTGTTTAGAACTCTTTAGTGTGTAATAAATCCTCATAGGGATTCATTATGAGGAATGGTTATAAGACACCAAAGAGTCTGAACACTTGAAAAAATTCCTAGAACAAACTGAGTAGTACCCCACTGTCTTGAGGGTGGGAGGGGGGTGTAGCTGGCACATGGCAGTTGACATTTGGCACTGTCCAAAGACAGTCAAAATGAACAGAAGAAATGAAGGTGTGTAATGAATCCTCATAGGGATTAATTGAGGAAACATTATTATACACCAAAGAATCCAAACACCTGAAAAATAGTGACCACACATTTTGCCCCATAACACCACTTCTACAAGGGCTAGAGCTTAGCTTTTTTTTTTTTTTTTTAAGCTGCGAATGTGGGGGAAATAATAAGAGGAATCCGGATCTCAAAGCGATTCGAATTGGATGAGGCACGATTTGATTTGGACCCAAATCTAGCCAATGATCCACAGGGGTGGTTTGTTCTGTCTCCAAATTTCCCGAATCAGCTAGATTTGGGTACAAATCGATTTGTACCTGAATCAATTTCACACATCCCTATTAAAAAGCCTATCGACAGCAAAAACAAGCCAACACTGCTCATAAGTTCTTACGGAAAGTCTATGTGAAAGCTTTGCTGCCTTCCAAAGTCAAGGAACAGAACTTCTACTTCTTCATCCATTCACCAATCTATATGTAGTCTTGTAGGGGTTAGGGCAAGGCTTCTACTATTACTGACATTTCTGCAAATGCACATTCATCAATTGACTGTATTCCTAGGTCCATTTTAGACTACTTTAACAAACTATTATCCCATAACCTCAAATAACATTTCTCCAAAATATACTGACAGGCTAGATAGAGAACATGTGGACAGAGGAGCATGGACAAAAAATAATATGCCGGTAGGCACTCAATGCAAGTACAAGAATATGGGGATCTGAAGTTTATTATATACTCTTTTATTCTTTGTTTATCCTAGGTTTAACAAAGATTCCTTCTCCAGAAGGGCAAAGAAGATGGAGAACCAAGGGCCAACAATGTACAAATCCTCAGATGAGAAATTAAACAGAAACTAGCTGACCCCGCACAGAGCATCTATGCAGTTGTGTACTGAGCCTGTGGCATCCCCCCGCAGCTCGCTCGCTCGCTCTCTCCCCCTCGCAGCTCACTCACTCTCTCCCCCTCGCAGCTCACTTGCTCTCTCCCCCTGCCCTGCAGCTCTCTCCCCTTGCAGCTCTCCCCATTGGGTGGGCCAGGGCCAGGCCATCCCGCCGCCACCTCCCACCTCCTCCTCCCAGCTGGTAGGGCCTTGCCCGCCGTCTGCCCACCTCCTCGCTGCTGCCATTATTTCTCCCCGCCACCGCCTTCTCTTCCTGGCCAGCGAGGCTTCGCCCACCGTCCACCCACCTCTTCTGGCCAGAGGAGCTTTGCCTGCTGGCCCTCCACCTCTGCATCCTGACTGCCGCGATTATTTCTCTCCACTTCAATGCTGGAACTCTTGCACGCTCTAGAGCATCTGGGCATTAGTACTTGATTGCTCCCCTCAACTCCGAGATCTCCCCACCCTCACCTGAGCTGCACTCCTACTCCTTCTCCATCCCATTGCTTCCATCTCCCTCACCCTTCTTGGTCGTGGCTGCAGCATTGCTGCTGCCTATTGGCCAAGCTGCATCCCCTATCCCTAGAGACCTTCCCCCAGGAGCAGCAGCAGTGGTTGACCGGACCGTTCCTCGCTGCTGCCACCACCATGACCGCTCGTTCCCCTCAGGCCGCTGACAGGCCCAGGCCCATCCCTTGCCTGCCTGCCTGCGACAATGACCTCAGTAGCCCCAAACAGCAGCAGTGGTTGACTGGGCCCTTCCCCGCTGCTAGTGCTGCCATGGCCGCTCATCCCCCTCAGGCTGCTGACAGGCTTGGGCCCATCCCTTGCCCTTCATTCTGTCTCTCTTCCCCCTCCCTTCTTTTTCTCCTTCTCTATCCTCCACTCACTCTCCCTCACTCTTTCTTCCCCCTCCCTCCCTCCCTCCCTGAGTTAACAGATTTTGTTCATCTTGTTTCTTCATCTAATTCACACAACGGCAGTCTCCTCCTCCTGAAGAGGCTCTTTTCTCCCTCTCTTTGCAGACCCCTGCCCACTATCCTTATATTCAGATAGATAGATATATTCCTCTCTTCTACAATCAAGAACATTTTCCGAATAGTAACAGTTTCATTCCAACTGACCTTAACCTTCACAGGCTCCTCCTCCTTATCTGCATAGGGAATCCCCACTGCCCAATCAACACAGTGCCACAGGCTCCTCCTCCCTATCTGCATATGGAATCTCTACTGCCCAATCAGGTGCTTCTGCTTGCAAACTCTGTCAGCCAATCGTCTCCTTTCTACCACGTCCCGACGCATGGCCTGCCTTGGAGAATTAATAATATAGATAGATACCTATTGACACACACACGCTCAATTAAGATTTTTTTAAATGGAGCATCCCATCACAAGATATGCAGGATACAACTAGTATTTCCCCCCTCATTCTGCGGATGGTACAACATGATTGACAACTTGACTCTCAATATTATTATTGTCCCAAGTTGTCTGAAATGCACTGTTCTTCTTCTTCTTTTTTAAATGGCAACAAGCCTCAACAGTTTCAGTGTTTTTATTTTATTTATTTATTTGTTTGTTTTATATACCACCTAGTATAAAAATATCTAGGCGGTGTACAGAATTAAAATATAAAATAATGCATTAAAAATTCATAAAAAGATAAAAGCATAGATAAAAATACGTTAAAAACACATTTATCTTATGTATTTATTATTTCTCTGTGTAAACTGCCCTGAGCCATTTTTGGAAGGGCAGTATAGAAATCGAATGAATAAAATAAAATAAAATAAAATAAAATAAAATAAAATAAATAAATAAATAAATAAATAAATATTTATTTATTTATTATTATTATTATTATTTAAAAATCGTATCTCAGTTGAAGGCCCGGGAAAACAGGTACGTTTTCAATGTCCTCTTAAAAGCAAACAGAGAAGGAGATGCTCTTATTTCAGCAGGGAGCACGTTCCAAAGCCCTGGGGCAGCCACAGAAAAGGCCTGGTCCTGAGTTGCCACCAAACGAGTTTGCGGCACCCGTAGTCAGACCTCTCCAGGTAATCTTAATAGGCGCACAGGGTTCAGGACAGAGAAGGTGCACTCTTAAATACCCTGGACCTAACCATTAAGAGCCTTATAGGTAATAACTAGCACTTTGTATTTCGTTCGGAAACCTATCGGCAACCAGTGCAGTTCTTTTAGAATCGGTGTTATATGGTCCCTTTGGGTAAACCCAGAGACCAGTCTGGCTGCCGTATTCTGTACCAATTGTAGTTTCCGAACAACGTACCAAGGCAGCCCCATGTAGAGTGCATTACAGTAGTCAAGCCTAGAGGTTACCAGGTTTTGCCTCCAATCTGATTTATTTATTATATATTTGCCACATTTATATTCTGCACTTCCTCAGGAAGTGCAGTTCAGAGTGGTGTACCATGTGAGGTGGGTTAGGCTGAGAGATTATTTATTTGTTTATTTATTCAATTTTTATACCGCCCTTCCAAAATTGGCTCAGGGCGGTTTACAAATAAAACACAGACAGTTATAATCAATCAACAATTAAAATATAAAATATCATAAAACAATAAAACAATGTAAAAACCCGTGGGATAAAAATTAGATAAAAACATGTTAAAAACACATTAAAATTTAAATATCGAGTCTCAGTTGAAGGCCTGGGGAAAGAAGTACGTCTTCAGGGTCCTTCTAAAAGCGAACAGAGAAGGAGATGCTCTTATTTCAGCGGAGAGCACGTTCCAAAGCCCTGGGGCAGCCACAGAAAAGGCCTGGTCCTGAGTTGCCACCAAACGAGTTTGCAGCACCCGTAGTTGGACCTCTCCAGATGATCCTAATAGGCAACAGGGTTCATGACAGAGAAGGCGCTCTCTTAAATACCCTAGACCTAAGCCATTAAGGGCCTTATAGGTAATAACTAGCACTTTGTATTTCGTTCGGAAACCTATCGGCAGCCAGTGCAGTTCTTTTAGAATCGGTGTTATATGGTCCCTTTGGGTAAACCCAGAGACCAGTCTGGCTACTGCATTTTTGTACCAACTGTATTTTCCAAACTATGTACAAAGGCAGCCCCACATAGAGTGCATTACAGTAGTCAAGCCTAGAGGTTACCAGCATATGTACCACCGTTTTAAGGTCACTAGTCTCCAAGAATGGATATATCTGGCATATCAGCTGAAGCTGATAAAAAGCACTCCTGGCCATAGCCTCAACCTGAGAAACCAGGGAGAGTTTGGGATCCAGGAGCACTCCCAGACTACGAACTTGATCTCTTAGGGGGAGTGTAACCCCATCCAGAACAGGCAGATCTAAACCATCTCTTGGATCCTGACCCCCTACAGACAGCACCTCTGTCTTGTTTGGATTCAACTTCAGTCTGTTATCTCTCATCCAGCCCAATATCGCCTTCAGGTAGGCACTTAGGGGGGGTCATGCCATTTCCTGATGAAGTTGGAGAAATAGATCTGGGTGTCATCAGCATATTGATAGCATCCCAGACCAAACATCCTGACGATCTCTCCCAGCAGTTTCATGTAGATGTTAAAAAGCATTGGAGACAGTATGGAGCCTTGTGGAACCCCACACTCCAGCTCTCACTTTTCAGAGCAATAGTCTCCAAGCGAGACCACCTGGAATCTGCCAGAGAGGTAGGAGCGGAAGCACTGTAAAACAGTGCCACCCAATCCCACCTCCTTCAAGTGACCCAGCAGGATACCATGGTCAATGGTATCAAACGCTTTAAAATTTCTGTTGAAAGCTAGAGGACCAGTGTGGAGAAACAGATTCCTTAAGTAACGTATTTAAAAGAATTAAAGATGTTAACACCTGTTAAGTGAGGAAGATTTGTAAGCAACAAAGCAAGTTGTACGCAACAAAGCAAGGTAAAAGATTTGCTATTTAGCGTCAGCAAAGGTTTGCAATGTTATGGCCCTCTGTTGGCAGTCAGTCAAGGGCAAAATTGTGTTACTGCAGCCAAAGAGTGGCTGGCAATGCATTCTGGTAAGGTTACATAATAGTCCTTTGGTACTTTATCAGTTCTCTGCATTTATGTGGTACACTGGCACCCAGAAGGGGAAAATAAGGTCACCAAATGATTGCTCAGGGACTGGACATTCCATACCCAATCACTGGTCCTTAGCTATAGACCACAGGGCTTCAAGCCAGATACAGGTCAAGTTTTGATTGGCTAGGGCAGAAAAGACAGAAGATGACAGACAGGGAGTTGGATAAAATCCTTTCATAGAAGCTTGTCCAAGAACTCAGAGAAGGCAGGGATATTCAAGTGAAAAAGTCCTGAAGAAAGGAAATGAAGTGGAGGGGGCTGTGGTAAGATGAAGCCTTATAGAATATTGTTTTAAAATTTTTAAATTGTCATATTTTAAATTACTTGTTTTTGTTTTTAACTAACGTTTTAATGTTGTTTTTATTTTGTTGTAAACTGCCCAGAGACGTAAATTTTGAGTAGTATAAAAATGATAGATAGATAGATAGATAGATAGATAGATAGATAGATAGATAGATAGATAGATAGATCTCTTAGGGAAAGCTCCAAGCTTTGATGACCAGTAAGGAGAAGCCTTGGAGAGATCAGGCTCAAGAAGCAGTAGTCTTTTCAAGGAGCAGAGACCCACCTGCCTCACATATCCTGAACTTTTACAAGTGGGGTTTCCTTCTTCCCGGACTTCTGGGTGAAAGTCCAATCCCCCACACCTTCTGGGGGGCCCCCAAATTCTCCCCAAAATTCCCAGGGGTTGCGACGCTGCTGGCTCATGCTGTGCCTACCGGCTGAGCCACCCCGCAGCCAGGGCTGCAATCAGGGCTGGTGGTGGCTGGCTGTTCTCTGCACCTGGGAGGCAACAGGCAGCTAGCTGGCCAGCCACAGCAAGCTGAAGGAAGCCCGGCAGCAGTCAGTGACTCTCTCATCCTGCTTAGAGGCTCCACGGCGGAGAGTCGGCGACAATAACCAGTCCAGTGGCAGTGAGGGGAAAGCTAGCAGCAGTGGCCGGCCCAGCAGGCACACCATAAGTTAACTAGCACATCTGTGTGTGCCTTCCTTGCTGGGTGTGTTGCCAAACTTGCCATTGGCAACCACACACTCCCAGCCCAGACCACCAACATGTGAGCGAGAACAACAAGTAAACTGAATCAACTGAGTTCTCATGCTGTGGTTTGGGGTCTTGGAGTGGGTGCAGCGGGTGACATGAGAGAGCGAGAGAGAGCTGGGAGTGAGACCTGAAGATAGCTCTGTAGCTTCTACTGTTATGGACTGTGTTCTGGTTGCTTCTGTTAAGCATATGTTAAATTACATGTTGAAATGTTTCTACCAATGCCTATCTGCATAAGAAGTCTTGTTCTACATTTTTACATTCTTGCAAATTCAGTTGCTTAAATATTGGAGCCTTTAGAGAGAGAGAGAGAGAGAGAGCGGAGAATGGGGAAAGAAATAAATGGGATGGGAGAATGTTCAATTGCATGTTGAAATGTTTCTGCTAATGCATATTTGCATAAATATATTTGTTTTATATCCTTACATTTTTGTGAATTCAGCTGCTGTTTGTGCCCTCAAGAACCCATGTGTGAAAAATACAGCGTATGTCATGGTGTGTATGTGTGTGTGTAGGGGGGTGATGCTTATCTTGTGGGGAGGGGGCAAAAAGGCTTTAGGTCCAGGCTCCAAAACTAGCTAGGTGCACCTCTGTTCACAAGTGTGCCCTTACCAGAAGGAAGATTTCATGTCAGTGTTTGCTAAGCTCTATGACTGCTAACTAAGTGAGGAGTTTAGAGTCAAGGAACTGGCTATAACATTAAGTAGGGAAGTGACCTTACTCACAGTAGACTGCTACAACCTTTTGTTAATGAGCTAGACATGAACCAAAACATTTTTTGTTTCTTTTCCTGTAACAAGCAAGCATGTTGTCATATACTTAAATATTTTAATAAATCTTATATTGGGCCTATTTTAAGAAACTGGTTTCATTGCCCATCTCACATCTAACACATGCTACTGTTGGAATAGGGGGGAAAGGAAAAGGATGGTCTTAAGCATAAGGGTAGGTGGTAGTAGTGAAATAATTGGGATGATATAAGTTTGGGCCACAGAATCAACACAACTTTCATGACCAGTCTTTATTAATACAAATCTCAGGCTTTGTTTTAAAGCTTATTGACTTGACCTCTTAATTTCCTTTTCATATAGTTGAATTGAGATGGCAATGGTAAACCCCTCCTGTAGTCTACCAAAGGCAACCACAGGGCTCTGTGGTCGCCAGGAGTCAACACCAACTCGATGGTACACTTTACTTTACTTTGACAAATCTCAGGCACCAGGGAGCCATGGCACCTAAACATATAACTGTGGTGCCTAAACTAGAATATCTATAGCTAAAGTTATTTTTTTAAATGTTTATCTGTCCCAGGCAGCCTTTTTCCTGTTCTAAGTAAGTTACATATTAAGTAGATAAGAGAAAGCCCGTTAATTGTCCCCTCCCCACAGTGTCCATCACGAAATCTGGTAATTATGTCAAGTGCCCACTGCCTGGCTTCTAAATATTTGGGCTGGTTCCAAGAGCCAAAGGAAATCTGTCAAGATGTGCATTAAAATGCCTTTAAGTCTCAACTTTTCCAATAAATTTTGACCGCAATCTAGAAGCAGTCTCAGTTTTTGTGTCAACTTGTTCCAAGTATCTTTGGCCATCCTTGGCTAATAGGCAACTTTTCCATTTACCAACGTGGGACCAGTGTATGTTTGTCCATCTGTGTTAGGAGATCCTGAGCAGGCAAATAATTATGAACCAAGTAAAGGGATTGGTCTATTAGCTGCAATAGTCTACTGATTTCCAAGGCACATTCATGACCTTGCTGCATTCCCTCATCCTGTTTCAGTCTGGAGGATTAGGTGGGATTAGAAGGGTTTTCTCCCAGCTATACATCCTAAATACTCCTTCTTCCCATTCATCTAACAATACTTCTTCCATCCACACTAGTGGAACAGTTCTAGAAAAGGCAGAGCTAGAGAAAGTGTGTGCAGATTTTGACAAATAAATTTTATAATAAAAGTAACTTGAGCGATGTTAACACTGCTTGCTGTTACCCAGGTTTCCCTGCCACAATTTTTTTGAAGAGTTCTGTGTCCCTTTTTGCCCAAGCTGCAGAACTCTTATAACCAAGCACGCAGAGTGCCAGTATTTCTTACTATTTCTTTTTTATCTTTGTGGTGTACACTATTGTGACAGCTCAGTCACTCTCTCTGCAGCTATAAGAGGCTAAACATTTAGAGCCGCACATTTGATTAGTTCACCACCCTTCGTTTAAAGCACCTGCTAACATCACACAAGCAGTGAACTACAGCAGCTGTGGCAGTGGGCGTTGGGAGGTGGGGGGAGGAAAAATGGGGAGGGAGGAAAGGATAAAGATAATGATGGAAAAGAAAAGCAACAGTTTTTTGGAAACAAGTTCCTTTGAGCTATTTGAAATTTATCTGCAGAAGGAGCGATTAATAACAGAGTTGAACATATCCAGTTTCTCGGCAATAAATGCAACATTTCTAAGTAATCGGTTATGAAATGAAGTACCAAATCATTTGATCGCCTCATGACTTTTATACTGCAAGTTTGGTTGCAATTTCATTACAGTGTTTATGTCCCTATTAATTTTACAATGTTGAATGATGAGAGTTATTACCAGTTAGAAAATGCCCAGCAGAGAACCTTATAATATCCTTCTGATCTTGTGAACTGCATACCTGAGAAATGCAAAAAAGAACCTTCCTCAATTATTCATTTACATCACAATAATGTATTGCTATCATTATTAATTTGCCAATGCCTTCGCTCAAGTAAGCCTTCCATTGCTGCGATCTCATTTTCCCAGCATTCAAACCACTGCTGTGGCACAGTATACATGTGCTCTTGAAATTCAGCTACTGACTACAGTTGCACAGATGTCATAGGCAGCTATTGTACAGTGCTTGTGGCTTTTCTGTTGATTACTGACAATTCTCTCTCTCTCTCTTTCTCTCTCATTGCTTTGTGAATTTAGGGGCGGGTGGGAATAAGCACCTGAGTACCAATCCAGCCCTACCTTTTAAAAAGGTTACAAGCATTAGTATGGCTATTCCCTCTATAGCAAAGTTTACTGTATTATTATTTATTTACACAGTCAGACAGGTGTTATTGACTGGTTTGTTTTACCCAGACATCAAATCCTTCCCAAGGACCTGGGATGGCTGAATTTTATTGTCAATGTTGTTGCTGTTGTTCTAGATATCGTCGCAGAATATAGGCTGTTCCCAGTAAAGTTGCTTTTTGTAATTGGCTGATGGTGATTTCTGTGGCCCCTATGGTGTTGAGGTGCTCTTCAAGGTAGTAGTAGTAGTAGTAGTAGTAGTAGTAGTAGTAGTAGTAGTAGTAGTATTACATTTATATCCCGCTCTTCCTCCAAGGAGCCCATAGTGGTGTACTACATACTTGAGTTTCTCTTTCACAACAACCCTGTGAGGTTAGGCTGAGAGAGGCTTTCACAACAACCCTCTCAGGTTAGGCTGAGAGAGAAATGACTGGCCCAGAGTTACCCAGCTAATATCATGGCTGAATGGGGATTTGAACTCGGGTCTCCCCGGTCCTAGTCCAGCACTCTAACCACTAAACATAGTACTAAAATCCACAATACTTATGCTGGATGAGGGCTAGTGGAATCAAATGTTCCATTGGGTCACCTTGTGGTTTTTAAGGGCTGCATCCCCAAAATTGGAGGGTGAGGGGCAAACAACAACGGGGGTGAGGATCGACAATGACACCATGGGTGGGGGGCGGGGTTTACATTTCTGCACTTCCAATTTTGGTAGTGCAGTCCTCAGAAATCAGCGCAGGAGCTGGATTGCAGAGACTCTCTCTCCAAGCCAGCTCTCAGACAGATTTAAAGGAGCTAAACTTTGTAACTAGCAGGGAGGGCAGACAATGGCAACCTACTGATGGGGAACCCCTTGTCCTGCGGGTTCCTCATGTGAGGTTGCCTTTCCCCTATTGTAAGGGTGCAGTTCCTGAAAATCACCAATATTGTGCTGGTAAAATGTCAGGATTCTGATCTGACTCCAACCAGCCAACAGTTTTGCTGGGGGCACGTTGTCCCTCCCAATAATTTCTCTGTCAGGTCAGATCTGATGTTTCTTACGGTGCAGAGGCCTAGTATGTAGCATGTGAGTGCAAGTGGTGCACATTCTTCAAAAAAAAATTATATTTGAAGAACAAGGTATTAGATAACTATGATAAGGGCATGGGAGAAAATTTCGCTTTTTCTTCTTTTCCAACAACTCAACAAGCACAAATATGAAATACAATACAAGCACATGTTGTATTGCTCCATTAGAATAACCTAAAATATCAGAAATGATGGATCTGTTTGGGTCATTGTAATTAGTGGTGTCAAACTACTATCTAATTGGGTGTTCGTAATAGTTTTTGAATGGCACAGGCTTGAGAAACCATTTGGTTTAATCTAGTTCTCAAATAACCACCTTCACCTTGAAAAGGAGGGGAGAAAGGAAGCCAGAATCAGCCTCATCTTATCGTATTTTGTGCTACTGCTGTTTTTTTTAATGGCAGAATTCCTTCCAGCAGCCACTAACTGGTAGCTGCCACTTTTTGACATATGATCCCCCCTTCAAGTTACAAACATCATTCCAAATAACGTTTTGCAGAATCAAGTGGAACTGTCAGTCATCATGGGTGCCATTCCCCCTACCTCACCCCAAGAACTGTTAAGTGTTTATATGGAATAGCTTGGACAGAGTAATGGGAGGTGGGCATGAGAGTCACCAGGAAAACCACTGGCTGAAGATGGTGGGCTCTGCCACTCTATTTTGTGCTCCCCCAAAACTGCTGAAGTGCCCCATTCTAGCTTAGGTAAATGAGGTAAAGAAAACAGGGGCAGTATGTAACAATGGTTTGGTCAGCAATCTTGACTTCAAGGGATGAGTGCAGGGAGAACAACTGTGGGAAGCATCTAGCATTGTGTAGATCCTGGAACCGACAGATTATAAAGATTACCCTTTTGTTATGGGTAATCCTCCTGCTGTCACTGCCTGCGCTTGCCGCTGCCCTGGCAGTCATGCCGCTCCTTGCCCTTTTAGCTGCCTTTTCGCGGCCACTATGTGCGCGGCCAGGGTGGGTGGGTGGTGAGCCGAGCAGGCCTCCCCCTGCCCGTGCTAGTGGCGGGTGTGTGTGTGTGGAGCAGCTGCGGGGTCTGTCTGGCCCAGTGGCCCTTGCGAACGGTGAGGCGCTCCAGCGTGCCTGCGCAGTTGGAATAGATCGTCACAAGCCCATGATGTCACAGGCTTGCGACGGTCTATTCCCACTGTGCAGATGCGCTGGAGCACCTCGCAGTTCTCCAGGGCTGCCGAGCTGGACTGACAGGCCCAGCAGCCACTCCACCCACCCCCGCCCTGGGGAGGCCTGCTCGGATCACCCCACAGGGGCACACATGGCGGCTAAAACTATGAAAAATATTGGAGGCTTGGCGCAGCGGGGCTGATGCGGGGTAGTGGCAGGAGGCCCCTCTGGACATTTGGAGGCCCCCCTGGACTTTGGAGGCCATGGGCCAGGGCCCCAAGGGCCAGGGGTAAGAGCGTCTCTGACTCTGGGCAGTCATTTTGTGACTAATTTTAGGGGAAATTTTTTGGGGATAAACTATTGGTATTTTAATTGACACCAAGGCTGCATTAGGATGAGGGGTTTCAAAGACATTTTATTATTTTTGCTTATTTGTCTATTGTTTAGTGGTTTCCCCCTCCTCCTCCTCCTCCTCCTCCTCCTCCTCCTCCTCCTCCTCCTCCTCCTCCTCTTTTTAACAACACAAAATAATCATGACAAAATTGTTCCCTTTAAGAAGAGGCAGGAGTCTGGACCAAAAGCACAAAGCTTCCCAGCCATGGTTCTATGTTTCAGTTCACTTGCTTAATTCTGCATTCTCTCCCAACTAAGTGTTCTACTTCACTTTTTTACTAGGCTCCAGTTAGTGCCTCAACACACTGTGCATGTCCCTTTCGATACAGGTTGACTTGAAGGAGAGCATGAAAGATTTTTTCAGATCCCAGTATCTCCCACTGTGATTATGCCTTCTTCCTTTTATCTCATTGGGCTTGTCTACCTATTTACCAGCCTGATGTCTATAAACACTAGTTGTATACACACTGCTTATTTTATGCAGCCTAACCGGATGATGCTTTTAAGAATATTTAACTGCTTGTACTTATAGCTGGCAGTTAACAGACCAACCAGAAGTTAAAACGGCTCATGGAAGAAGAACAAATCACACACATTTGCTTCTCTCTAATTGCACAGTGCTGCACAAGGAAAGCAAAGAGGATGCAAACAGAAAGATAAAAATGTCAGTGGAGGGTTGCTGATGAAGGCATTCCCCATCAGCCAAATGAACAGCTGGCTTATTTGGAAACCCATACATTATAAAACATACTGACACTTGAGCAACTCACACTCCCTTTATCAGTTTGTTGTGTCCCAATGTGCTGCAATGGCAGACACCCATTCCAGGTGCACCATTTCCTATACAAGGGACAGCACAGCAGTTCTTTGTTTATGGATTGCTCAACATTGGCCCCATTTCACAGATAACTGGCTCAGGGAAAGCCTAATTCCATGGGAACTAAATACTAGTTTAACATTTGAATGGACTGCACTGTTTTTTTATGTCGCAGGAAAACACAAGGCATCTGGCACTCCGCAACTGACTATGTCGTGTTTATGAAAAGATCATCAAGGAGGAATGCCAGCAGGAACTTAACCAAAGTTAAACAAATCAGCTTCAAAGTGGTGCTCTGACACAATTGTGTTATAACATGTACTTTCTGCCATTATTCCTACTGGTTTGGCTCTGCCAAATCCTATTGGGAAGGAAGAGGGTTTGGAAACACTGAATATTTACAGTGAGAGTTCATCAAGGACAATATTAGTAAGCCAGCATTCATTCATTTATTACAGGCAAAGATCAGCAATCTTTTTTTTTTAATGAAGGCAAGCTGTGATTTCATGATCAGAGATTGCAAAATTTAACCTAGCTTCCCTAGAGTTTGGCAGAATGAGGTTGACACAAACCATCTCACCATCACTACTGGGAGCTTTGTGGGACTGTATTCCAGAAAGCATATCCAATTCCCACTCTGGTTTAAACAATCAGTAGCAGCTGAAGCAAATTTATACTTAGCAATTTATTACTTTATTATTTTATTATTATTTATTATTATTTTAAAGACCAATGTAAAAATTTGTAGAACCATCTCAGTGAGCAGAATGGCCAGGTAAACCACTAGTCACCACAAGACAACTGCAGTCTGGTAATACAGGAATGACGTTTGCCTAAAACTAAACTGACTTTAGGCTAATGAGGAACTATTTATTTGAATGACCATTACCTTTAGACATAACCTTGATCTGTGGCTGATCAGGATCACCTCAGTTGATCCATCTGAGCTGACCCCCATGCATTAAATCAGGGATTCTCAAACTTGGGTCCTCAGGTGTTATTGGACTTCAACTCCCATAATCCCCAGCCTCAGTGGCCTTTGGTTGGGGATTATGGGAGTTGAAGTCCAATAACACCTGAGGACCCAAGTTTGAGAATCACTGCATTAAAGCATCACATGTGCATCGAGCCTACTCACAGAAACTCAAATATGAGTATTTTCCTGTATGCATGGTCCAAAGTTATCCATTTTCCAGGTTAACCAGATCATGGTGGAGAATAGAACACAAGAGCATTCTTGCAAGTGATCCAGAGTTAGCACACGCATATTAAACCCATTAAATATTAAGTTGGATCCCTTCCCTGTCTTCTCATAGTAGTATCTCATTATCGAGGTCCTAGAATGCAAGAAAGCAAAATTTCAACATGGCAGTTGCTAAGCACCCTCAGTTATATTCTCACAATGAAAATTGGGATATTTCATGTCAAGAGGTTATTTCATGTCAGACAATGTTGGTATGCATATAGAAGCAAAAAGCAATCCTATGAGAACCGGGATCCTTGAGGTATCCAGTAGAGAGTTGCAAGAGATAAAACTTTACCTTTTAAAATTTAACTTGGCATTGTTCTATATGTACAAATTTCCTCAAACAAATTCCTTATGAAAAAAAGAATTATAATTACACAAATCTACACACAGACACAGAGAAATTCCACATAGTACCAAATAGATCACCACTCCATGCATTACAAGGCCAGATCAAACCACAACACAGGACTTAAATATGAGAGAGAGAGAGAGAGAGAGAGAGAGAGAGAGAGAGAGAGAGAGAGAGGTAGGTTACAGCTACAAGATGGACTACTCCAGTCATTGGCTCACATACCAATGTTTACAATCTTTACTTATAAAGAGTCTTATGAAATTTATGGAACAAGTTTCCTTGTCCAATTAATTTCAATGGGAATACTCATACCTTGAACATTTAAATTTGCCAGGGGATACACACGCAGACACACTAAAAATCTCTATGGGGGTACCTGAGCTGAACGTTTGTGACTGTAGGGGCACACTTGTTAAAAAATGTGCCTCTTCCCCACCCCCACCATATATTTTTGGGAAGGAATGCCACATTTCCCCTGTAGTTTAGTGTTATAGAGAGTAATTACTGTTTATCAAACTAAAAGAAATCGTAAGATATCCCAGTTCTTACCTTTGAGGATCTGTGGTAGAGCAGCTCCTTTGTAAGAAGAAGGTCCCAGGTTTAATCTCTGTGGACATGTTACTGCCAATCGGTGTAGGCAATACTGAGCTAGATGGACCAATGGTCTGACTCAGTATAAGGCAACTTCCTATGTTCTTATTATGAACAAGAATACACTCCAAATGTATTGGTCTGTTTCACAACACACAACATCTTGAATTGCCTAAACATGCGGTGCTTTGCCATTGCACATTTTTCCTTGGTGGTCTAATGGTTAAGATTCGACACTCTCACTGCCATGGCCCAGGTTCGATTACTGGTCAGGGAAGTTAGGTTGGGAATGGGGCCATAGCTCAATCCATACTGAGACAATCAGAATGGTGCAAGGGAGAACAGATATTTACCAATCAGAAAGCAAAATAATTAGTAATGGTGAATTTATCTTCTTATGTGTTAAATTGTGATGAATCATCAGTATTAAACAACCATGTCTCCTTTATTCCTACATCTAACTATAATGCATTCTACACTAAAACTGAATTTTTAAGATGGTTAGACATTAAAATTAAAGGAACTGCTTAGCAATTCTCCTAACTGTACATGAGATGTGTTTAGACCTGAGTCAACCTGAGTGTACTAGTTTCACAGAAACCAAATATTTGTACTTTTGAGAAAGTAATTTTGAGAGACATTGTAGTTATAAAAAGTAGAAGTTACAGGAAATATTACAATTATACTGCTGGAGAAAAGGCAGCATTGGACTCACTGAAGAATAAATTCGATATTATTAAACCAACAAGCAGAGGAACCTTAATTATTCCAAACAAAATCCATGCATAGGATGTCACAGAACATATATTTAAAAGATCAACTTCTACATTCAGATACAGCAAAAGCGGGACAGATGTTCTCATAAAACGTTATTTTAATGTGGCAATTATTCTTGCTGTTCGCCATCCTTTTGTTCACTAAGCTTTTGGAGTTCTTTGAGAGTGTCAACAGGTATGTGGATAAAGGTGATCTAGTTGACATAGTAGACTTGGACTTTCAAAAAGCTTTTGACAAAATTCCCCATCAAAGGCTCTTGAGTAAATTTAGCAGTCATGGGATAAGTTCATGTGTGAATTAGTAACTGGTTGAAAGACAGGAAACATAGGGTAGATATAAATGGACAGTTTTCACAATGGAGGGAAGTAGCAAGTGGGGTCTCCCAAGGATCAGTACTGGGACCAGTGCTCTTTAACTTGTTCATAAATGATCTAGAAGTTGGAGTAAACAGTCAAGTGGCCAAATTTGCAGATAACACTAAACTATTTAGGGTAGTGAAATTCACAAGAGATTGTGAGCAGCTGCAAAAAGATCTTTCCAAACTGAGGGAGGGAGCGACCAAATGGCAAATGCGGTTCAATGTAAGGAAGTGTAAAATGATGCATATTGGAGCAAAAAAATATGCTGCTTTACATATACGCTGATGGGATCTGAGCTGTCACAGTGACTGACCAGGAGTGAGATCTTGGGGTCGTGGTGGTCAGCTTACTGAAAGCGTCGACTCAGTGTGCAGCAACTCTGAAAAAGGCTAATTCCATGCTAGCTATCATTAGAAAGGGGATTGAAAATAAAAAATACTAGTACTATAATGCTCTTATACAAATCTATGGGGCAGCCACATCTGGAGTAATGCATACAGCTTTGGTCACCATATTGTAAGAAGGACACTGTAGAACTAGGAAAGTGCAAATGAGGGCAACCAAGATGATCAGGGGCCTGAAGCACCTTCTTTATGAGGCTAGGCTACAGCATCTGGGGCTGTTTACCTTGGAAAAGAGACAACTAAGGGAAGGCATGATTGAGGTGTATAAAATTATGCATGGAATGGAGAGGGTGGACAGAGAGAATTTTTTTCCCTTTCTCACAACACTAGAACCAAGGGTCACCCCATGAAACTGAAGGCTGGGGAAATTAGAACCAACAAGAGAAACTACTTTTTCAGATTAAGTGCATACTTAATCTATGGAATTCTTTGCCATGGAATGTGGTGATGGCCACCAGCTTGGATGACTTTAAAACTGAACTCAGAACTCTGAACTGAACTCATTTATTTACGGTCAATGACCAAATAAACACTACAGCAAAGAGCAATACGGTAAAATACAATAACATAGGTAAAAATTTAAAAACCAGTTTGCAGACACCTTATTTTACATGCCTCTGAGCAAAAGCAAGCAATCCTATAGGTAACTTCTTCATGCCTATCTCCTAAAAAAACAATAAAATGTTCCTCAGAGCAATCCAAATGTTAATTTTGATAGGGGGCGATCTGAATGGAATGGGCAATATCATAAAAAGGGCAGTTAAACAAAGTATGGGTTAATGTTTCCACCTCAGCAGCTCCACATGGGCACATACGTTCCTCCAAGGGGATCCCTCAAAATCTGCCCTCCAACACAGCTGAAGGGAGGACATTAAAACGGGCTCGAGAGAAGACTCTTCTCAGCCTGGGTGTAGGCAAATGTGTAAGGTACGCAGCTGGCCTCGGGTAATTTGAAAAGCTGAGATAATTATATCTGGAAGCAATCAGGCTAAGATCACTCTGCTTTTCTATGTCTCTTACCCTCTGGGTAATGATCTTTTTTGCCTGATCATAATTTAGCGATCGTATGTATTGCTCTGAGAGGCCACAATTACCTGGGGTATCAAGTATATTCCTCCTCCAAGTGGAACAGAAATCATCCACCAAAGTTAGTGAGCCTAATAAGACCGTTTGCAGCCGAGCCTGAGCAGTTAGTCTAATAACACCTGCTTCCAAATGCAAAGCTGCATTTGGGACGTAGCTGGGGAGTTGGAAGATGTCCCGTAAGAACTTTGACTGAACAACTTCAAAAGATTGAAAGTTCCCAGCTAAAAGAATCTGGGCACCATATAGCATCTGAGCTCGAGGTTTCGCCTGATATACCCTTAGCACATCTGGGATGTTCTGAACACCTTTAGAGTAAAAAAATTTCTTAATCGCTGCAATGGATCTTTGAGCATTTGCAGTCACAAACTCACAATGTGGTCTCCAGGAATTGATGACTTTAAAAGAGGTTTAGACAAATTCATGGAGAACATGTCTATCAGTGGCTACTAGGCTGGTGGCTGTGGGCCACTTCCAGGCTCAGAGGCACAATGCCTCTGAATACCAGTTGCAGGGGAGCAACAGCAGGAGAGAGGGCATGCACATACCTCTTGCCTGTGGGCTCCCCAGAGGCATCTGGTGGGCCACTGTGTGAAGCAGGACGCTGGACTAGATGGCCTTGGGCCTGGTCCAGCAGGGCTGTTTTTATGTTCATATCCCTTTCATTAAGACAATTTATGAATTCTGCTAATGGAAAAACTGTCATTTTAAACCAATTCACTACTTGTCAGTCTATTAATGTTATTTATGTTATCTTTTGTCCGTGTTCTTTAATAAATGTAGGACAAGCTAGTAGATCACTAAATACTCTAATTACTTAACATAATAGTAAAATTAGTTCAGCTAATACGGAGGTTCCTTTAACTCTGTTTTGAAAAAAAAAATCACCAGCCAGAAAATCGATATTCTCTTTATCTTTAAAGAAAGGTGATGATCCTCAATATAAAAACCTTCTCAGTATGAGTCTTTTTGGCTTTTTAAGCTATAATCAATGCCTCCTAATGGTGTTAATGAACAATTAGATCCTTCTGCATATTTATAGTTGATTGTTTCATTTGAATAACACAGCACCTACAGATACTGTAGTATAGAGACGGAGTCGAGGGTCAAGCCAGGCCGACAAGCTAGAAGCCAGGGCTCAAACAGTTCATCAAAGTTCAGAGAATTAAATTAAGCCAGAGAGAATGGACACAAGTCACCAGCAGCATTGAGTGCTTGAAATTGACCACGGTTTGCTTCAGACAGTGAACTATCTATTTCAGGGGTAGGCAACGCGTGGCTTTCCAGATGTTGCTGAACTACAACTCTCATCATCCCTAGCTGTAACTGAGGGGTGGTGGGAGTTGTAGTTCAGCAAGATCTGCAGAGCCACATATTGCCTACCCCTGATTTATACCCTCCCTACTGTAAGGGAGGCTTATGGTTGATTCCATGCTTGCCCAGAGCCTGGAGACTCAAAAGAGGCAGCAATATGCAGCGCCTCAGCTCAGGTAGCAACTGACAATTAGTCACTCAGCATGCAAAATCAGTTAACTAGAAAAACAAATACTTCTAGGGATGGATAACCCTAAGAAATAACCACATGTGGCCTAAAACACGGGAAGGTCGACTTTACTCTTCTCTCCACTTCTAAATTATCATCTCAGGAGATGGGCCCATGTGTCCCCTTAACTAGCAGAGTCCAAAAGGGAGAGGTTTTTGCAAACAAATTGGTTTTTGTTCGCAAATTAATTGTTAGTTGATTTTAATTGTTTTTATCTTGATATAAACTGCCCCTATCCGTTTTTGGAAGGGCGGTATGAACCCCACTGCCTATTGAGATCATCAGGAGAGGTCCGTCTGCAGCTGCCACCGGCTCATCTGGTGGCTACTCAGAGATTGGCCTTCTCAGTTGCTGTCCCGATGCTTTGAAATATGCTCCCTGCTGAAATAAGAGCTTCCCGATCTCTGACAATTTTTAAAAATTATTTAAAGACATATCTGTTCACCCAGGCTTTTAATTAAATGCCATTTTAATAGTTTTAACTTCATTTTAAAATATTGTTTTAAGGTTTTAAATTCTTATAATGTTTTAACCTTTTGTTGTCATTTATTTTAACCAGTGTTTTAATTTGTCATTTATTTGTTTTAACTAATGTTCTAACTTTTTGTTTTAGTTGTAAACCGCCCAGAGACATAAGTTTGGGGCTGTATAAAAATATGTAAAATAAATAAATAATATAAGCAAAATAAAATAATAATAAAATAAATAAAACACCTGTGAAAAGCACCACTTTGATATTTTGGAGATGCTGCAAACAGGGATAGAAGTCTTCATCCATTCAGAATGAAGGCAACACTCCCTGCCTTCATTCTGAATTTGATCCATGATGTCACTGAGTCAAATCCAATTTGTTGTGTGTCATCTCAACAGCAGCATTCCCACAAAAGGCAAGAGACATTTTTTCTTAAATGGCACAGATGGTACCAAAGCAGCGGCTAAGAGTGTGAGCAAAAGCAAGTGTGAAGAAAGCACCATGCTTGGGAATATTTCAGCCCCCCTGAAAGTGCCCTTTTTTACAGTGAAAAGGTTCACTTACAACATGCACATACTATGTTATGTTTCCCATATTGACCAATATTGCACTGAGAGGAACAGGCTGACAGGCCTTGTATTCCAATTGGCCATGTATCCCAATTGCAAAGCAGATGTCTTTCCCAATTGCAAAGCAGATCCCAGAGTAATCCATCTGTGGGTAGTGAATATTCTGGTACCCATCTTCTGCACAAGTGGACCAATGTCTAGCATTGTTTAAAGCCCCCCCTGCAACAAACTGCAAAAACTAAGTATTGATTAATAGCATCTGGTCTCCCACATTAAAAGTGTACAGAAATGCTCCTATTGATACTTTAAAAGGCATAAGAAAAAGCTTTAATTTTGACTTTGGGAAGCTTCAGTGACAACATTTGAGAGTCACTGAGCTCAAGTTACAGATTTCTGACAGCTATCATTCATTAGGATTCCCTAAAACAGCATGTACTTTTTAAATAGAAACACCAATTATGCATCATCTTTTTTGAGGCCAGGTTAGCAACCGCCTCTGCTTCCCCCACCCTCACCCACTAGAATCAAACTTTGACTTGGAAGCCAGAGACAAAAAGCTCTTCCCAAAGCTGGCAGAAGATTTATTTTTTTTAAAGAAGCAAATATACAGAAAGCTTTAACAATTCAATTCCAAACTAATGTCCTTGAAACACAATTGATTTTCTTACTTGGGCTCCCCCAACATTCTAAATGCTCTCTATTTCTTGGTCAAGGGGTCTGTAACATAAGGTTATTTGGAAAAGTTCTGAGGATCAGATTCCCTCAACTCTAGTGGTTCACTCCAGTGCAGCAATTAGCCTGCCACCTTCAGCTTTTCCCAGCTTTCCAAACAATGCCATCTACTGAATTGCTCTGAAGCACATCAGCCACTTAGCTACACAATAAGTATTTTCTTTCCCCACAAAGGGAAAAGAAGTCAGCTCAACTGACTATTTGAAAAGTATAATTATCAGCCATTGGAAGAAAAAAAATATATTTAAGACCAATGTTCATGAAGGGTTTTCCAATCCTCCACCCACTTTAATAAAAAAAATCTGGCATCAGTGAACCAACCAACACACACACACACACAGCATGCCACTTCGCTCTGTAATACAATTCCAACTTCGTGGGGGGGGGGGGGGAGAAGCACTTTCTAGGAGTTCAGCAATTAAACATACCCCTTGCTTTTTACCTCTTAACAAAAGCATTCAGTCCTTCCAGCACAGTGTACCATTGTATTCCATGAATACCATGCTGGCAGGGCAACTCAACAGCAAGGAAGAAATTCAAGCCTTTTTTTGTTGTTTTTAGCTCTTTCCAGTGCTGCCAGAAAGAGTCTAGGGAAATGGAAGTCACATTTGTTGCCAGTATGCCAGCTATAAAGAAAATGCTTACACCATTCTGATGAAAAATACAGGTATTTACATCTTGTTTGAGTCCTTTTTTGTTGTTGACTAATCCTTCCTAAAACGATAAAAAGCAGGTTCTAATTAGTAGCAATATCAAAGCAGGAGGCTGACACCACTGCATAATAAAACATGTTTCTCTTTGAATCACAAACCAAGTCATGGGAACAACCATTCATGATCACGTATTACAATTTTTTTTAACCTGTGCTTGCATCTGGGCACACACCCACACCCCTCCACTTATCTGTTTTCTGATTATTCAACTGGCATTTCCTTGCTTGCAGATTAGGGATGTGGTTCGTGGTTTGGCGAACCAGTTCATTCCAGTTCAGCCAACCCACAAACCAGCTTGGTGGTGTGAGTGTGGCCCTGGGGGGCTGTGAGCGGCACTCTTAAAAGTGAGTAGCACAAGTCCTTACCTGCCTGCCCGCCGCTCCATGCAGTGTCCTGCGGCGGCGGCACTTCCCTATCAACCCGCGTGCGGCACCAGCATGCACATGGCCTCTGCACAAAAGTTGAACCAAATAGCTATTAGAAAGCAGTTTACTCATCTGGCACCATCAGGTCTCCCTTCACCAAGCTCTGATCCCCCAGGTGGTTTTTGTGCAGCAGCTATCCTGCCAGCTCACTCTACCATGTCTCAGCTACCTCGTGGACAGCTGTGCTGCAGTTTCAGCAGTCATATCCTGGACCTTGGCTCCAGTGCAAGTCTATTTGCACAGATCCCTGCCGCTGCTTGCAATCCCAGGACTGGGGACTACCAGCTCCTGGGCTGCCCAGGAATGGGACATATCAGTGCTGAATCTATGCAAGAAGCTTCCCAAGAGAACACCCTAGAATACGCAAAAGGAAGCACTGGAGACCACAACTCAGCTCCTCTGCAAGGAGCCTGAATTGGCTCAATCTGAATATCAAATTAGAAGTTCTAAACAAAATTGATTGATCTGCCAAGTTAAATCTACACAATACAGCTTCAACCATGGTTACGATTGGAAATTATATTCTTCACAAGAGAAATAACAACCAAGCCGATGACTAGTCTATGCTTATTTCCCATTAATAAGAAAAGCACACAAGGGGAAAAGGTGTACTCTAGAAATTCTGAGACTTCCATTCTGGTTAACGATATAGGGTTGATGAGTGATATTCCATCACTCATGTTTCTAAATGTAACAAAAATATATTCAAGGTGAACTTCCTAAAGCATAATATCTGAACTTCTTTGAAATGGTGATGATACTTAAAAATCAAGGGGAAACTGGCACTGGATATAGCCAATAAGGTAAAGTTTTCATTTAGAAAATTTGGGGCTTCAGGAAGTTATACAAGTGGTATTAGGTTCCGAAAAAAAGCTATCCTCTAAAAAAGCAATGCTTTACAACAGTTATTTTGGTATCATAAAACACTAGTGTGGGTTAGCTGGGTGAAAAAGTTGCTAAGAGCAATCAAAAATCCTCAGCAAAATGTCTTTACACAAATCAAAATATTCTTATTTCCACACTAATTACGTATAGTTATTTTAAACCATTCCTTCCAGTTCGCTGTAGTTTTTGTGACTTGCTTTTGCTAGACCTCTCTTCTGTTGGCTTAATGTGTACCGTGCTTAGCACAATATTAGGCATTTCATATCAGCTTGGAGCCAAATCAGCATAGGTGGTGTACCATTCACAAATGGGCTTTCCTACTCTTCTGTCATCCCTCACACTCCCATACAACTGTTTCATTATTTCACTTCTGCTCTACAAATAAGCAGAAAAGACAGTTTCTGGTGGATGTGGTGTGCAGCTATACACACAACACACACTTTATATATAGTTTATATGCGAACATCAGCATCTCTGGACATAGTCCTCATTTTATGCTTTCTGACCAGTACTTGACTAAGGAACAATCCTATTAAAATAGCTGCATAAATCAGTCTAAGGGCATCTGAGTCTTTACTAAAGGCTAGAATTTCACTTTGTGTTTGAACACTGTCAAATTCTAATGCATCAAAATAACTATTACCACAGCTAAACTACACTAACTTACATGAGAAGCTATATTCCATCCTAGATCAGTTCAAGTTTGTCCAAAACCACTCAGGTAAGCATTATCTAGGTGTCTGTCCAGATGGCTAACATTTAATGCTTGGGTCTATCAGGTTAAGGATGTAGTTTTGTTTTACTTATACATTCATCAAGGTTTTGCTTTATTCAGCCACTGAGGTAAATATTAAAAGGCATATGAAGCTGCCTAAAAGCAATGTCATCTGTTTTACCAATGTTGCATGAAGAAGAATTTTGTAGTTTGATATCATTTTGTTTATGTCAGATTCAAAATTGCAAATGACCTTCATTCTCATTAGGAACTATTTGTGCCACCATTGAATATTAGCAGAGAACATGCTGTGCTTGAAATCACACTGAAGTTTAGCTATCAACACAAGTTGCTTATATATCAATGATATATTATATATTAACTATATATTATATGTTATATATTAACTATACCACTTTACATATTTAATTTTCACTGCAAACTTAATGGTCCCCAGTCCATCCCAGTGTTAGCACACAGCCTACTTCTCACCGCCGCCCTGAGATTCTCATTCTATTCAGAGTATTTTAAAACACAGAGGAACTTGTTTGAGTATGCATAATGACAACAATAGCACCCTGTTGTTTGGGGACATCAATTGAATGGTCACAAGGTTCTCACCTCTTCCAGCCCATCACCTGGACAGGAGCTTCACCTTCCAAGTTTTTTCCTTTCTTGGATTTGCCTCCAATCCTAAATCCTATAAAAGGTCGCCTTTCTCCTGTTGTTGTTGTTGTTGGTTGGCTGCATCAATTGAGCCAAACTGGCCAGTCACTTGGAGCTCTGGTGAAGCTGCCTCTAGAAGATCATTCTCTAGGCCTGCTTCCCATTGGAGTTCAGTAACACGTGCTGCTAACTGCTGCATCAGAGCTCTGTTCAGCCACTATCCTTCCCATGAGAGCCCAAATCACTGAATTACTAGGGTGCTGAGCCACTGTTGGAACCCTGGATTATAGGATCTAGAAATCATGAGAACAACTAGCTTTGAACACACCCTGTGTGAGACACCTGTGTATTGCCTTGACCATTCTTTGTATCCCAAGTCCTTGGGAACTCTCTCAGTAATGGGCTTTCACAAGATCTAATCTTGTGCTTTGATTGGCTAAAGAGTCTAGGACTTCTGGAGCAGAAAAACCCAGTGAGAACCCTTCTCAGGCTGAGGTTCTCCTGAAGAACCTGGCTGAAACTGGGCTGGTTATGAATCTTGCACTTGTGGCCTGACAGCTAGGGAGCCTTGGTGCTACTCCAGATTGCTGAGAGCTCACAATCTGCTAAGAGCTACTTGTCTTAAGTGAGGTGCCTGCATTCCACCACCTGATCATGTCCTCTGCTGGGAAGAATTGGAGACTCTTTGCACCCCTACGGTGAATCAGAGACTAGGCTTGTGAAAACAGAAATCAAGTTTATTGAATTAACGGAAGCATAATGCAAAACAAAATATATTTGGCAACCAGTGCCAAGAATACAGATCAGTTCTGTGGTCAAAATGGTAAGGAACTCAGATGTGATTGGGAATAACTAAGTGAGCAAACCAAAAGGGAAGGGAATCAATTAGGTTGTTGAGGAAGAGGGAGATCAAAGGTAGAAGCAGAGAGTCAGATCTGTATACCTTCTCCTGAATTGTACTGTTCATTTGTTGTGGAAAACAAGGATTTGGATTACAAGGAGTAATGACAGACAGACAAACTCACCAAGTAAATTCTTTCCTACATAGCTCCAAGGGAGAGGCAACCAAGTGACAGTTTTTCCTTATGGGAAAATCCAAGGTCTGGCTGTTATATCAAAATTCCAACCCAGATAGGTTGGGGAAGCAGCTTAGAAAACTTTAAGCTTTAAAGAAACTCAACAGGTTTGTTTTTTTTAAAAACTTCACAACCATGACTTGCTAAGTGCATCTCGCCGTCTGCACTTCTGCTTCCCCATACTCCATTCTCACTCACTCTCTATCTACACACACACACACACACACACACACACACACACACACACACACACGCTTTCTATATAAAGGGATTCTGCCCAGGTTTTCGTTCTGTCAGGCCAAGGAGCTTCTCCGTGCTTGGACAGACAACTCAGGGGATTGTACACTTCCCAGTGCCCCTTTTAAGCTGTGTTCTGTGAGGTAACCTTAAAAATCAGCCTTTGAGGCCTTCTTCACACTTCCTTCTAGCGTCCAGGACTTTGACAAAAAGAAGAGTCAATATTTAAAGAAAGGTCACTGAAAGCACATTGAAAAATAGAGGTGCATGTTGACAATAATGAAAAGTGAAAAACAAACATCAAGAATCCTTTTTACTCTGCTCTAAACCCAACCACTGAAATGAGGACAAGGGCAAAGCTAATGTCAAAAAGAGGGCTTAAATTTTGGCAAACTAAAGAGGCTTAGATGAATATTTTTCATTATCAGAAGCTCAGATTCTAAAGGAGAAAAGAGATAAAATGACAGCTTCAGTACAGCCTCAATCCATGCTGGGTCCATAGGTATAACAGAATGGGCTGCAGTTGTGTTGATGTATTGCATTAAAACAGTATTTAAGCAATGCAAAGGCCAATGGATCTCAATCACTGTGTACATTCATCAGCTATGGCTTACCTCTGCCTAGTGCCTGAGGGATAAAGCATGTTGGCAGAGGGACCAAGTCTATGGCAAAAAGCCAAGCAAACAACAATCCACCCTCCTGATTCTGACTCCTCATACTTGGGTTATATTGTTTTTTCTTGAAAATCCTGAGGTGGCAGCTAAGACCCTGAAACCTCAATTCTGACTGATACCTAGAAGCCCAAACTGGAATGTATCAGAAAAGCTCCAGAGTGCTGGCTTTTGGCTTAGCATGGGAAATTAGCCTTATTTGAGGGAGCAGTTCTGTTGCAGTATTAATTTGAACAAGTTTTAGATTTTGGAAATGAAGGAGCAGCATAAACGTAATACAACAGATTTATTTAAGGGTAAAAGGTAAAAATTGAAGGCAAATGTTAGTTAGGCAAGGAATAAAATCTTAACTGATAGTATTAACAAGGATCTCACTGAGAGAAATTTAGATTAGGGTCCAAATTGCAGATTATGGCTTGCCGCAGAAAGGGCTTGAAGGCAAGGATAGAGAGAAGGGGTGTGTGTGTTTGTGTGTGACAAGATTCAAAGAGGCAGAAGGTTAGCTTTACCTATCCTTGGTCCGTTGGTGCACTCGGTGCACTTTTAGATGGGTACACGGGCAGATCTCCTCGCAGGAAAAGGGGTAGGAAAGAAGGAAGAGTGACTAGCGTAAAGCTGCCACTCATGTGCTTGAGAACCAGTATGGTGAAGGTCCAGGTAGACTACCCTGCAGATTCCAAGGCCATGTGGCTTGGCAGGAAGTACCTATACTCCAAAACATGCCTGGGGGCAATGCATATGTCATGCTCCCTCCGTGGAGGGACAGAAATTCAGTTAAAACAATGAAGTTTATGGTTGCATGATCTGATCAGTCTTGGGTGTAACTTGCCAAACAAAAGGTGAGAATGGCTTGTGCAAGTGTGTATGTAGATCTGAATAGCTGGTGGATTTAAGGCTCATCTGGAAATGGAGATGCCACTCCAGGTGCAAAGATTTATGTGTTTAGATTTTAATGGACTGCCTCTTCTGGTCATTTGGCAACTAACTGAGCTGTTAATGGTGGGTTGGGAAATGTCGCTTTTTTAGGAACATAGGAAGTTGCCATATACTGAATCAGACCATTGGTCTATCTAGTTCAGTATTGTCTTCACAGACTGGCAGCAGCTTCTCCAAGGTTGCAGGCAGGAATCTCTCTCAGCCCTATCTTGCAGAAGCCAGGGAAGGAACTTGGAACCTTCTGCTCTTCCCAGAGCGGCTCCATCCCCTGAGGGGAATATCTTACAGTGCTCACACTTCTAGTCTCCCTTTCATATGCAACCAGGGTGGACCCTGCTTAGCTAAGGGGAGAAGTTATGCTTGCTACCACAAGACCAGCTCTCCTCCACTTCTTTCCTGAGTTGCGGCAGAGTGCTTGCCAGCTATGTCTCTTGTGAAACTGGAGTATCCTCTTTCCTTTTGAATTAGGTCTATTTGCTGGCTGCTGGCCTTCTCTTGGTATAAAAAGAGAGAGCTTGGGGATGACCCTTTGCATTCCTAGCTAAAATGACTTCATGGTACATTGCCCCATGTTTTGCTCATGCCAAACGACCAGCTGTGAGCTTTTGCCAAATATGGGCAGGTGAAAAATTCACACTCACATGAACCGAAGTATCCAAAATGGAGACTGTGTACCTACAGTTCCAACTGCAGGGGGGGGGGTTGCACTCTGTGCTCCCCAAAAATCAGGCTTTCAAATTGCCAATGTGAGGGTCATATATAGACTTCCCTTTTCACTTCCAATCAAGATGCATACTGAAGAGGGATTCGGCCTGGGCAGGGTGGATAAAACCAATTGCTATTAAAAAAAAATCATTATTATTATTTATTCAATTTCTATACCGCCCTTCCAAAAATGGCTCAGGGTGGTTTACACAGAGAAACAACAAACAAATAAGATGGATCCCTGTCCCCAAAGGGCTCACAATCTAAAAAGAAACATGAGATACACACCAGCAACAGTCACTGGAGGTACTGTGCTGGGGGTGGATAGGGCCAGTTACTCTCCCCCTGCTAAATAAAGAGAATCACCACGTTAAAAGGTGCCTCTTTGCCAAGTTCACAGGGGTGAAAAATGTCATTTTTCTCAATTTAAAATTGGACTTTTTAATTTAACAGGTTTTTTAGAAACGTAAATACAAAATTTCTAATTCTCATGTAAAAAATAAAATGGTTAAAATTAATGATCACAGCCAAGACTCAACAGTTTCCTAACAATGAACTAACTCTATCACACACATTGAGTTACCTACCGATTTAACATGTGCATTCATTTCACTTTCATCTCATGATTTAAATCAATCCAGCCTGGACTCACACCTCTTCAGAAACATACTCTAGTAGGGAAGCAAGTAGGCTACCTTGAGAACTATGGGCCCAGAACGTTCCATGACAGTTGACTAGGTTCTACAGAGAACCGAACCCTTTGACTAATCTTGTCAGTACTGCCACAGAATAAGCCTTTTCCATCCACATTGCTTGTGAGTTGTGCTATACCATTTATCATGCAGACTGTTAAGCCTTGAATTATGCAGTGTTTAGTGTAAGCAGCTTTTATTGATGCTATACTTTGCTGGCATGCCATTAAACTGCATCAAACCAGAAATCATTTTTCATGCCAACAGGAGCCCTAGGCTGTGTTACAAAACCTACACTTAGAGCAACACAACTGAAAACCAACATGGGAAAGCTTCTCTCATGACACTGTTTTCCATCCAAACTCCTCTCCAGATTCTTGAGTTCCAAATTACTTTATCCAGTTTCCAGAATGGCACCCAAATGCTGGCCATTAGCCATTCTTCTGCTTTGGTTTCCAAACTTTGTTTGGATGGTTTCAACTTGCCATAGTTTTCTTTTTAAGTCTACTCCCCTGCCTCTTTACCAATGTGCACCAACACATAGGCATATCATTCCATTGCAGTACAAACTGAAATTATTGCATGATCACGTGACATCAGGCTCTTCTTTTTGCACTGTGATTTAGTTGATGTGCACGTGTGCTGCTGAACTTCAGTAAAAGACTAATACACACACACAACACAACACTATAGCAAACTGTGCCTGTACCAATCCCAAGTTATTTTTTTACCAGAAAACAAGTTGGAGAAGGACACAGAGAACAAATCTATTTAACAATAAATGCAACGGGGTGTGTGTGTCTGCATTAGGGGTATACAAACAGAACTGGTTTGGTTCGACCATTCGGGGTCAAACCAAACCACCCACTGTTCGGTCCGACCCTTGCGTGGGCCATGCAGAGGCCATGTGTGCAAACGCGCAGCCTTCATAACGGCCGCTGGGCTGTCAGGTGGAGGCCAAAAATTGGCCTAAGAGAAGCCGAACCAGCTGGGGGGTAATTTTGAAGGCTGGCAGGGGGAAACCTCCACAGACCCCCACCCCATCTCCAAGAACTCCCCTGAGGTAAGTAAAGGGTAAAAAAAAAGATTTAAAAACAAACAAAATTAAGCTTGTGAACCCCCCCCCGACCGGACCGAAGGGGGGGTTGAGGGGGTGCCAGACCGAACTGGCCCAGTTGGGTTCGAGGCTGATCCAGCCTCGAACCAAACCAGGCCAGCTGGTTCCTTGCATATTCCTAGTCTGCACAGTCTGATGTCTAAGAAATCCATAACCTTTTAAATCTATGTTAAGGCAGGCAAGATGCAGCAGCTCACCAACCTAAGTGTACATAATCATTGTGTACATTAGAGCTAATGTATCTTGGCTTAAGGAGAATTAGCTGCCTATCCCCCTAGGGAGATCAGCAGAATTAGGAACTACATCTGAGACTAACCATCTATGAAGTAAACCAAGATTACTAAATTACAATCCTGCAAATTGAACATCCTAATATTTTCACACTACCAGGTTTGGATGTCACCATGAAATATGTGGTTCCTTATTCAACAATTATGACTCCCCACTAATTGTATTTACAAGAATAAAAACCTGCTCCTCCCTATGCAACTGCAGGGGGCTGAAGAGGCTGGACAACTAAATAAATCTAATTTATGCCACTCAAAAGGCAGCAAAGATTTTGTGTGCGTGCAATTGACTCACATCCCTGCAGCAGATAAAACCAAAAGCTGTGTCCGAAAAGAAATCAAAATTTGTATTTGTTGTGATGTTGCAAAGAGCATAGTTAAGACACCAAATTATTGAACAGTAGTATACTGCCAACACAGATATGTCCTTGTTCTATGTATTCAGAAGGCATAAGGATTAATTCATGTTACCAATTGTCTCCCATCACAATATAACACCTCCTGCTACCACCCAACTGTAACACACATCTAACTATCACATGAAAACTCCATGCTACATGGGGGAACGAGATGCAACTTTTACAGGCTGGAACACTGGACATATACATGTCAAAAAGTAGTGCTGATTCTGATGCAGCTGTGCAGCATTCAGTGCTCTTCTCTTTGTTCTTATGCTGAATCTAAAGTTTTCAAGCTGCTTCCCTTTAAGAGTACATAATTGGTCAATTTTTGCACAAAAAAGCAAAAGCAATGAAAAACTTCTACATAACACACACACACACACACACACACACACTCTATATCTATACACACACACACACACACACACACACACACACAACCAGCTAACAAACAATTATATGATTGAGAGAGTGGCGGCCTCCCAGCTCTAGTCAACCTTGGAGACCACAAAAAATAAAGACCCATTTCAAACTGGTTTTCAGGTGGGCTATGAGGGTTGAGACTGCCTTGGTCAGCCTGATGGTTCATCTTCAATTGAGATTCAACAGAAGGAGTATGCTGATCCTTTTGGATCTTGGCAGCTTTTGATATAATCTACTCTGGCATGCTTCTGGATTGTTTGCAGGAATTAGGATTGTGAGGCACTGATCTGCAGTGTTTCTGCTCCTATCTCTAGAGAAGATTCCAGATGGTGCCACTTCAAGGCTCCTCCAAACAGGAGGTTTTGTATTGGGTCCCACAATGCAAGTATAATTGCGGGAACCCTGTCTAATCCTCTTTGGTTCTGGCAAGGCTCCCCATTCTCTAGCCATGTGATAGAAGGATGAGCGCAAGTGGCTGAATCAAACAGGAGGGCACAGTTCCAGAGGACTTTTTTCTGTTACAAAGAGAGCATTTAAGAGAGCACATTGTGCTTCAGGATCCCCACCGCTTATTAAGATCTTTTGGAGAGGTCCTCCTGCTGTTGCCTCCAGCTTGTCTGGTGATGACTCAGGGATGGGCCTTTTCTAAAGCCGTGCCGAGATTTTGGAATGAACTCCCTATGAGTGTAAGAGCACCCCCATCTCTGGTGGTGTTAAAAACAGCTCTCAAGACACATTAAAGCAAGCCTTCAACCAGCTGTAAGTTATCTTTTATTGATATTAACTTTTAAACTTTTTAATTGTTTGGTTTTTACTGTGGTTTCATTGTTTTATTTTTGTAAACCACCATGGGAAATTTGCGTGCGTCAGTATATAAATGTAATAAATGAGGAGGAGGATGACAGACTTTCAAAAATGTTGTTTCTCACCTATGAAATTGAGGCCTAATAATTATATTTTAAAAAGTAGAGTTCTTTAATACTAGGCGTATATAAATTAAATAAATAAATAAATAACACAGAAACATCTGTTACATGTGCAGTGTTCTAAATTTGACTGACAACACTAACAGTAATTAGTTACCCTGCACTATCAATACACAGAGTTTGGAAGGAAAATCTGGGTTGCACACAATTTTACTCTTCTTTGCAGCTTTCTAGATTACCCATTCAGCTTTAAAAAAATCAGAATGCATCAGTTATTTTGTTGTTGTTGTTGTTAATTCAATTTCTATACCGCCCTTCCAAAAATGGCTCAGGGTGGTTTACACAGAGAAATAACAAATAAATAAGATGGATCCCTGTCCCCAAAGGGCTCACAATTTAAAAAGAAACATAAGATGGACACCAGCAACAGTCACAGGAGGTACTGTGCTGGGGGTGGATAGGGACATTCTGATGTTAAAATCAGAATGCATCAGTTATATGTTAAAACACCAAATATTGAACTTGTACATGATATATTATTTCTACCCCATGCTCTTCTTGCATCCATGCTAGACTACTGTGATGGTCTCCACATGGGTCTGCCTTTGGGAACAGCTCATTAGCTGCAGTTTGTGCAGAATTTGGCTATCAGTGTTGGGAGGTGCAAGCAACCCATATTTTATGTATATTGTACAAATGCACTAGCTACCCATTCACTTCTGAGCTCAATTAAACATTCTGGCTTTAGCCTTTTAAAGTCCTACATGGCCCAGGACAAGGTTATCTCAAGGACCATCTCCTTCTGTACAAACCTGCTTTGAATGCTTTCAGATATCTTGCCATCTGGCCCACCTTTCATGGAGATCTGTTTGACAAGCCCTAGAGGCAAGGCTTTTTGGTGGCAGGATTATATGTGGAGAACATTATACTACACATGTCAAAATCTCAAGTGGACAACCAGCTCCAAGGAAACCTATTTCCCTGACTGCAAATGAGGAGGAAAGTGGAAATACGTAGCTTATTAATATTCCATTTCTTTCTCTGACATTTATGAAAATACCTAACCACCCAACATCATCCCAATCAACAGAATGCTAAATTCTTATAGCATGGTGCAGGATTATGAGTCAAGTCCACACTCTCTTTCAAAAGACTAGACATGAAAACAAAACACAATCATAGCAGCCATTCATTTCAGATAATATCTAGGTTCACTGTTATACAGAACTGATTTTAAAATGAACACTTTTGTATTGTAATCCATGGCTATATTTACTCAAAAAGGGGGGAAACTGCTGATAAGCCTGCTCCTTTGAGCAACATGCACCAGTTTGTCATACAAAGACATTCAAAGCAAACATCTAAGAATGATGGCCTGGATCTAAAAACACCATGCAGACTAATTCGATACATCCCAAGGATGTCTGGGCTCGTGTTTCTTGAACAGTAGCATCCCAGTCCATGTTATATGATAAAAGGTGTTTGAAACCATGGGCATACATATCCCTTTTTAACACACTGGTATATGGCTCAGACTTGAAAGGCAGATGTCATATGGCATCTGCCTCTCAAAGGAAGAAAAGCAAACACAAAAGATCCAGAGAGAACATACACTCAGAAGTAGCCCCTTTGATCACTGTCTGTAACATGACAAGAAACAAAGCCAGCCTGGTAAAATGGACAAGACAAAGAACTGGGAGATCTGAATGGGAACTTGGATAAGGAAATTACAAACCAGCCTTTCTGGAACCCTGAGAATATATATACCCAGGAACACAATAGCTGTAGGAAATGAACAGGGAAAAATGCCCGAAGATAAAGCTAAATACAAGACATCTTTCCACCTCCAACCAGGTCAGCAAAACTTTCATCTGGCAGAGGATGGTTAATGCAACAATTAGTTACTAGCCTACCCACACAGAGCATCTGTGCGCTCTTTGGGGCTGGCTGCTTCCTCCTGCCCCACTCTCTTACCCTCCCTCCCCCTCCCTCTTGCCCCTCCCCCCTCCTGCCCCACACTTTCTTGCCCTCCCTCCTGCCCCACACTCTCTTACCCCCACCCCCTCCTGCGCCACACTCTCTTACCCCCTCCCCTCCTGCCCCACACTCTCTTGCACTCCCTCCTGCCCCCTCCCCCTCCCTCCTGCTCTCCTCTCTCTTGCCCCCTGACCTCCCCTCCCACCCCTCTCCCCCTCCCTCCTTATCCCCTCTCTCTTGCCCTCCCTCCCCCTGCCCCCTCCCTCCTGCCCCCCTCTCTCTTGTCCTCCCTCCCCTTCCATTCCTCTGCTTCTCCCCCCCTCACTGTGCCCCTTACCTCAGTGGGTGGCAAACAAGGAACCTCCTTCCGGGCGGTGAAGTCCTGCCACCCGTTTCCCTCTCACCCTGGCCTCCAACGGGAGCCAGGGCTTCGCGCTGCCTCCTGTTTCCCACTCACCCCTCTCACCAGCACCTACTATGGCCATCCTGCTGCCACCACCTCCCACTCCCAGCAGCCAGGCCAGGCTGGGCCGCCTCCTCCTTGTCCTTACCCGGGACGGCCTGACCTAGTCAGGCCGTCCTGCCGCCTCCCAGCAGCCAGCCGAGCCAGCCTCCTCAGGCCATTTTGCGGCCCGTCGCTACTGCCAGCTGCCATTTTTTCTTGTCCGCAACTCTCGCCCTTTGGCGGCAGAACTTTCGCAATTTGTCACTAGAGTTCCGCCACCAAAGTCAGGAAACGCATGCTGGCTAAGAGAATTAATTATGTAGATTATACTATGGGTTGTATCAGCAAAGCTGGGGATTCCCCTCCACCATCTACTATTTGTTCCATTAAGAAAAACAGATTCATGGGGGAGGGCAATTTTACTGGGGAAATGATGCAGGAAGTTGCAACAGTTGGAACATAAACCTTCCCCTCTAGAATCCCTTACCCTTGAAAACTGAAGGACTGGCATTTTTCAGCTTCTTAAATCCCTTTTGCTTAAGCTCCTTACTTTCCTGACTTCCCAATTTGTATTTTTAGTCAGCTATGGCACACAGGAATACCTTACATGAGTGACAAATGAAGTTTCGATGCTACTCCCTGTTCTTAAGATCAAGTGCAGGTTCTTCTACACACTAATAGCAGAGACATAATTCACTTAGGTTCATGCATCATAAGCTTTAGGCTCACACTGGAATCCCAGGAATCTCAATTCATAGTGTCCCTAATTAAGTGCTTGTTGCTCCCTCCTGCTGCCAGTCCTCTGGTGTACCCTCTTGACTATTCCTACCTATGCATATGCAATGCAAATGGAACTAAGGAATTCCAGAGTTTGTAGTACATAGGAAAGCATGTCACACATAAAGGCACATTTCTCTCAATCTCAAGTCTACAACTCTTAAGCATTTCCTGTACATGGGTGTGCGTGTGGTTTCTCGGGGTGGGGGCTGGGTCAGCAGCTCATTGTACTGAATGTTACTTATTCTCTTCAAAGGCTGCTTTTGGTTGGCTCCAGAAAATCTCACAACACCTGGACACCCCATATAGTCTACAGATACAGGGAGCTAAGATTGTATCAACATCCTCAAGTATGTATGTATGTATGGATGGATGGATGAACTGATTGAGTACTGCCAAGTCGGTGTTGACTCTTAGCAACCACATAGATAGATTCTCTCCAGGATGATCTGTCCAGCTTGGTCTTTAAGGTGTCTCAGTGGTGCATTCATTGCTGTCGTAATCGAGTCCATCCACCTGCTGCTGGTCATCCTCTTCTCTTTCCTTCAACTTTTCCTAGCATTGTGGACTTCTCAAGGGAGCTGGGTTTTCGTATAATGTGTCTGAAGTATGAGAGTTTGAGCCAGTTCATTTGTGTCTCGAGCGAAAATTCTGGATTTATTTGTTTTATGTTCCATTTGTTTGTTTTCGTGGCTGTCAGTGGTATCCTCAAAAGTCTTCTCCAGCACCAAAAGCGTCAATACTTTTTCTATCTTACTTCTTCCAAGTCCAGCTCTCGCATCCATAAAGTGTCACAGGAAAAACCATTGTCTGAACAATTCTAATCTTTGTAGGTATAGACACGTTACAGCACCTAAATATCCTTTCCAAGGCCTTAATTGCAACCCTACCAAGTGCTAGACTACGGCGTATTTCTTGACTGTTGGATCCTTTACTGTTAATGGTCAATCCTAAAAGACAGAAGCTATCCATCACTTCAATGTCTTCGTTATCAATTCTGGGGCTGGTTGCTGTACCCCTTGTCTTTAATTTAGTCTTCTTTACATTTAGTCGTAGTCCCATTTTTTCACTGTGCTCCTTGACTTTCATTACTAGAGTATCTACATACTCCACTATCAGAGTGGTGTCATCAGCGTAGCGCAGGTTATTGATGTTCCTTCCTCCAACTTTAAAGCCATGCTCATCTTCTTCCAATCCAGCTTCTCTCAGTATATGTTTAGCATATAAGTTGAATAAAGAAGGAGAAAGTATACAGCCTTGTCTTACTCCTTTGCAGATCTGGAATCGGTCTGTTTCACCATGTTCCGTCTGGACTGTGGCTTCTTGTCTTGTGTATAGGTTTCTCATGAGAACAATGAGATGTTCTGGGATGCCCATTTTCCTAAGGATATTCCACAACTTGACATGGTCAATGCAATCAAAGGCTTTTCTGTAGTCAATATAGCACACATTGACTTCTTATTGGTATTCTTTGGCTTTCTCAATTACCCACTGTGCATCAGCAATGATGTCTCTTGTTCCTTGGCCTTTTCTGAAACCAGCTTGAACATCTGGCATTTCCCTTTCCACATAGGGCTCTAATCTGCATTGGATGATCCTGAGCATTATTTTGCTAGCACGTAAAATTAGGGATATTGTGCAATGGTTTGTACAATCTCTTAAGTCTCTTTTCTTTGGTATGGGTATTTAGACTGGCCTCTTCCAATCTGTTGGCCACTGTTTCATTCTCCAAATTTGCTGGCATAGTTTGGTTAGAGCCTTGACTGATTCTTCTTCTGTTGCCTGTCATATTTCTGTAGCTATTCCATCAATTCCTTTAGCCTTCCAACTTGGTAATGACCAGAGTGCTGATCTAACTTCATCTTCTCATACTAGAGGTCCTTGCAAGTAGGGAATATCTTCTGGATCAGGCTTCCCCAACCTGTGGCCCTCCAGATGTTGCTGAACTAAAACTCCCAGCATACCCAGCCACAATAAATTATGGCTAGGGATGCTGGGAGTTGTAGTTTATCAACATCTGGAGGGCTGCAGGTTGGGGAAGCCCATTCTAGGGTATATTGGATGTTGACAACCCTGCTGTACAGATTTTCAGTATACTCCTTCCATCTCTGCTTGATCTTCTCTGAATCAGTTACTATCTTGTCCTGTGGCATCCCTTAACATATTAATTCAAGGTTGGAACCTCCTTCTGAGTTCAGAGATCTTTTGGAAAACTTTCCTTGTCTATTTCCGTCCTCAAGGTCTTTACAGATGTCATTGTAATACTGCTCCTTGTCTCTTCTCAAAACTTTCTGAAATTCCCTATTAAGTTCCTTCCTAAGGTCTTTATTTTTCTTGACTTTGGCTTCTCTCCTCCTCTTGGCAATTTCCACCATCTGTTATGACATCCATTTTGCTTTCTTCTGTTTCTTGATTTTTGGCAGTCTCTTTTCACATTCATCCTTAACAACTTCTTTGATTTTATCCCCCAGTTCCTCTGGTTCCCTATCAATGAGGTTCAGAACTTCAAAGCAGTTCCTGATGTTTTCCTTGAAAATGATGGGTACATTCTCAAGATCATATCATGGAAGCTGGATAGCTTTGTTTTTCTGCTTTAGCTTGACTTGGAACTTGTACATGGACACTTCATGATCTGTTCCACAATTGGCCCCCGGCCACGTTTTTGCTGTTATAACTGAGCTTTTCCACCTCCTTGCACCAATAATGTAATCAATTTGATTTCTCTGTACTCCATCTAGTGAAATCCATGTGTATAGGTGCTGCTTTGGTTGAATGAAGAATGTGTTAGCAATGAAAAGATCATTGGCTTGACAGAAACTAGTAAGTCATTCTCTTGTTTTGTTTCTGTTTCCTAGGCCATATAGGCCAACTGTGTTTTCCTCCTTACCTTTTCCAACTTTGGCATTCCAGTCTCCAGCCACTAACAGCACATCTTGCTTGCATGTTCTGTCAATTTCAGAATGAATTTGAGCATAAAACTCATCAATGTTGTCTTCTACATCAGTTGTTGGGGCATAGACTTGAAGATCTGTCATATAGTCAGTCATTGCACTGGTTGCCTATTCGCTATCGAGTTCAATTTAAGGTCCCGGTTTTGACCTTCAAAGCCTTACAGGTTTTGATGCCTGTCCACCTACAGACCCGCCTCTCCCATCCAGTTACATCCCGTCCGGTCAGATCTTCTCAAATGGCCCTTTTGTTGGTCCCTGATTTCCGAGAGGTTCGGAGCGCTAGGACCAGTGAAAGGGCCTTTTCGGTTGCTGCCCCATTTCTCTGGAACTCCTTTCCCCTTCAGATTCATTTAGCTCCTTCCTTATTGATTTTTAAATCTCTATTGAAGCCTTTTCTTTTTCGCCAGGCTTTTACCCTGTAATTTACATATTTGGTTTTTTCTTTTTGTTAGTTACTTTAGTTTTTAATTTAGAATGTAATTTTAATGCTGTCTTGCTCTATATGTTTTTGTACACCACCCAGAGTCTTCGGAGTGAGCGATATATTAAATGTTTCTAATAAATAAATATGTTAAAAGGTTGTCCACGAAATCTAATTGATATTAGTCAGTCACTGACTATATTGTACCCAAGTACTGTCATTGCTATTATCCTTCTTGACTATGAAAGCAACATGGTTCCTTCTTTGTTTTTTGTATCCTGAGTAGTAAACAGTATGATTTTCTAACTGAAAATATCCTATTCCAGTCCACTTTAATTCACTGATGCCCAAGACTGTTACTGCCTCCCAACTTCCTAAATTCTATGAGCTGTAAATTCTATGAGCTATGAGCTATGAGCTATGAACTGGCCAAGAAACTGAGCCATCAGCCAGGAAAGTCTCAGGCTGAACCTTGCCACTGCCTTTAATTCTGTATGTGCCCTCAGGCAAGCTATTCCCTCTCAGCCTTGGTATCCCCATCTCCAATATAATACTGACTTAACCATCCTTAAAGCAACTCTGATGTCAACACTCACATTTGAACTGCCCTCTCAGAGTCGAACTAGACCTGTTGGGGACACCCAAAACGTATGTTAATCTGGCTCAGGCATGTATAATAAAGTGAGAGGTCAAGATCTATTTTTTGCATTAATAGAGCAAGTAGCTGAAGGGAGCTGAACCTTTTCCCCTCACCCACCTAACCCTTCCATGCTCTGTCACTTCAGGCACTTTTCTGCAAGCCAATAATGGAAGTGAGCTAGAAGAGTGCCTGGGGTGATACAATACTGGGATATAAGCTAGGGGTGGTTGCTGCTCCCCTCACCCTCCCAAAAATGCCTGTTGATGTTAAACATCAGACTCCCTGTTTATATGTGAATGCAAAAGGAACCTGAACAAACTACAACTATTAACATATTTATACTGCTTTTCAGGAATCCTCAAAGTGGTTTGTGCAACAAAATAAATAATTACCATGGCTGTCCCTGCCATACCTAGTTTGAGAGGTTACATATGGCATCATCTTTCACAATAGATCCAATTCTTAAAAGCTATGTTGGTCCCACAGTACTAGAGTGACAGAGCAAAGGAGGAAATATCTTTAACAGACTAAACCGGTTCTCAAGGAAGTTTAAAATTCAAAATCAAAATTTATGAACATATTTGCCTAATTAGGCAGCAGCCAAAATACATCAATTACACAACTAGTAAATGATTTACCAATCCCTGTCTAAATTTCCATTTTGCAGCTCATTTGTACTACTAGAGTTGAAGAAATTGGAGCAGTTATGCGCAACATTAGAGTGCTGAACCGACTTCTAAATTTCTGAAGACAGATTTCTTTCCCTTTTACATTGGTTTAATAATCTGCTTAAGGCCTGCCTGTTTTAGTTTATCTAGACAATGTGGCATGCATGAACAAGATAATCTAATTTTTAAGATGTATTTCTTGCAGCTGTCTCCATGTGGAGAAAAGTCCTCAATAAGTGATTTTCCTTTAAACTTCAAGTGTTTGTTTGTTTTTTATTAAAGCAAGTTTGGAAAATTGAGCATCATGTATACATGAAAATCTAGAGCATCTGTATAAAATAATGTTGGCTTTTCTCCAAGATTTTTTGTTTTTGTTTTTGCTTTTAGTCATGCTCCGGTTTCTGTTCATTGCTTTTTAAAAGGCAGACTCCTCTGCTAACATGGCAACCTATTTTAGCCCAAAACACAGCTCTTTCAGGAAGACTATGTAATTCATTGACTATAAGTTGCCTTAATATTTAATGAACATTGATTGTTTCATTGAGTTTTCTTCAGATAAGTTAAGAATCTATAGAATTTAAGTATTCTAGATCTGAGACTTGGTAATCTAAACAATGCAAGTAGCAACATACACGACTATCTATCTATCTATCTATCCATCCATCCATCCATCCCTTAGGTGGTCCATGGCAAATGGTACATGGCAAGCCCCGCCCCCACTGCAACCAATGAAAACGTGACTGGCCAAGGAGAGCCTTCTATCTCACCACCTTCTCTCAGCCTCCTTCTGTCTCATGTGCTGCCTCTTCGCATGCTGGCTCTGAGGGGAAGGGGTGGCTACCCTGACTTCCCTCACTCCCAAGCAGCAAGCAGGTATGCTTCTCTCCCCTCTGCTGACTGAGTGGAGATGCACGCTGGCTCTGAGGGGAAGGGGTGGCTACCCTGACCTGATACACACACCCCCGCCATGCGGCAACTTGAAGGGAAGCGAAGAAAAAAAGATGGAGCCCATGTGGGCATTACCACAAGCCTCTCTTAAACGACTGGCTCACCAGCAGCAAGCCAAAGCGGAGCAACTCTCCCGGGAAGAGGCCAGCCACAACAAAAGCCTGTGAACCCTCTTTGCAACTGCTGTGGGAGCCAGCACTGCAAAGTAGAGAAAGCCCAGCACAGCTCCACTGCCCTGCCTCCAGTTGGCTGTGGTCGCCAGCTTCATGCCTATCAGAAGGAGGAGCTGGAATTGCTGCACTTACATAAATTAACAATGCAGAGCAATACAGCAGGGGCTGTGGCAGGGGCATGGCAATGAAGAGTGTGAGTGTATGTCCGTGTGTGCGTGAGAGAGCAAGAGTGAGAGAGAACTGAGAGATTCCCTCAAGCAGAACCATATGATCCCCCTCTTCCTCTTTTAGAGAAGAGCAGCTTAATATTACTCTCTCACACACACACACATGGGAGAGAGCGCAGCGCAGATGCCCCTCATACTTGTGGGGGACAGCAGTGAAGCACCGAAAGTAAAACACTTGGCCCTCCCCTCACACTCAAGGGAGGGGGGATCACAGGGGGAGCAGCTGAGCAGAAGACTGTCACCACACCAACAATCTGTTTGCCTTCTGTATGTTTCTCTCACACATGCGTAGGATAACAGCATCTGAGAGAGATCCCAACAGACACAAAGCATTGAGGAAGGGGAGGTTACCCAAGAAGGAACAGGAATTGGTGCTTTAGACAGCTACACATGTGATAGCAGCGCAACCCTCTCCAGGTCCCAGTCTAACATGCTACACACACCGACACAAGCCCCTGTGCACTCAGAGCGGGATCTTTGCAAGGGCAGCACTCCTAGAAGCACCCTTCCTTTCCTTGCTGGTGAAGGAGAGCAGCCAGACCCTGTGAGTAGCGGCTTGCAAGACCACCAACAAGAGAGGGAGAGAGAGAGAGTCAGAAGAGGAAAAGAGGGAGGGAGAGAGAAAGAGAAAACGTGAAAGAAGGATAGAACGAGAAATAAAAAAGAAGTGAGGGAAAGAGTGAAAGAAAGAAGGGAAAGAAAGAAAGAGGGGGAAAGAGAGAGTATAAAGAAAGGGATAAACTAGGGAGGGGAAGAGAGATGGAAGGAGAAAGGAGGACAAAAGAGGGAGTGGAGGAGAAAGAAAAAGAGAAAAGGGTGGGGAAGAGAGAAAGAAGGAAGGAAGGGACAGCTGGTGAGGAGAGCAAAGAAATACTAGCAGCACAGATGCTCTGCGCAGGTTAAGCTAGTTTGTCTATATTGTGAGTGCTTATGCCAGTCATCTACTCAAATGGATTCATGTCAGCAACTCTTGCTCCAGCCACTTGCTCCTATCAATCAATATCAATCACTCAAAGTAGTGTCTTAACATGCATGCAAACTCAGGAAGTATTTTCCCCCTGAGTAAAACTGAGGAAACAACTTGGACTTCATAGTCAAAGGAAAGCAGTGTAAGACGTCAAGGGAGAAGCAAGAGAGCATATGGGAAAAGACCAGGCTCAACAGAGGACTAGTGGCTTTCATTGTCTCTCTGCCTATTGTACAATGTTTCATGTATAAAAATGTGATGTTGTGTAACTATGTGAAGCATCTATTAAATGCGGCTGATCTGAACCTCCAACCTCAGAGCTGGTATAGTTGCTGCAACAGCCGGAGAGGGCTGAAGATGTGACCTGTTAGCCATAATAGCTAAAGGAAGCTTCCATAATTCAAGGCAGCTCTCAGTACCTTCAAATACCAGTTGCAAAGTGGGGAACCAGAAAGCAGAGCTCTTGCCATCATGCCCTACTTGTGAACTCTACTTTCATCTGACCCAGCAAGGCTGTTCTTATGTTATCGTGAACTGGCTCTAGGGATGTGCTCAAACTGTGGTTCAAACAGCAGTTCGACCCTGGTTGGGAGCGGGGAATGGGAGTTTTAAGAGAGAAAAGAGTAGGTCCTTACCTGCTCTTCACCGTCCCATGCAACTTCCTGCTGGGGTGGCGCTAGGCCCAAGTACTGCTGCACGATGCCAGCACAGCATACACGGATGTCATGTGCGTACTGGCACCATGTGGGTGTACTTGGATTGAGTGCCACCCCAGCAGGAAGCTGCATGGAGTGGCGAACGGCACGTAAGGACCTGCTCTTCTCTTTCTTAAAGCTCCCGCTCCCCGCTCCGAAACAGGGTTTGAACTGCTGCTCAAACTGCAATCTGAGCACATTCCTAACTGGCTCATCTGCATGTACAACCACAGAAATCCTACAGTGATTTCTGTCAATACAGGAGCTTGCACAAAACAGACAGAATGGTTTGTAGAAACTGCTGCCACTGACAGGCTGAGCAACAGGTATGCTCTCTGTGTAATCACAGGCATCTATGTGACGACATAAATAACGGCATATTGACCTTGTGAAGCCACTCTCAAACTGCAAGTCCTTAAGGAACTATGACAGATCTGTCATTTTTAATGAAATTACTGTGGGTGATTTTGAGACCACAGACAAATGTGGCCAAGGAATGTTAACAAACCTGCTTGTCCTCTTTGCATTCTTACCACAGAATTCTCTTTGGGCTTATTGCCAGATTCTTTTATGTTGCTGAGCAACAGCAAAAATCAGTGGCCCCATCATCCCAACCTAACCTCTTTATGAGGAGAGTAATTTCCAGTCACTTGTAATTTTTTTTTTTAAATGACAACTACTGAACTGCTGATGTTAACTTACACTTTTTCAGCAACACAGGTATCAATACCATCAGTCTTTTTACCACTTTGTGTCCAAAGTGACACAATGACAATCACAGATGATCACAATTAATCATCACAGGTATGCACAAAAAGAAGGAATAGTGAAGAGTTGTTACTGCAGGAACATCATAAAAGGGAGGGACAGAACACAATCACAGTATTTCACACTCTTCCAAGGTGCAATCTATTATGAGACAGCGTTCCTCCCCACATTTTCGAACTGACCACTCACCATGAGCAAAGCCATTGCAGAGACAAGCGTCTGATGCCATGAGGGCAGCAAGTCTTTGTTTGGACCAAAATCACTTAGTCATGTTACCTGACCTGGAGCAAACAGGCTGGGCAGGCAAAGTACCACCCTGAATACCTGAAGTTTTAATCAAGTGAAATTCCCATTTGAGGTAAAATTCCACTTAAGATGGAAGGACAAAAGGCATGTCCTGTAAGTGTGAGTATTCCAAAATAAAATGGACACATTCTAAGACAATTCAGTTTGACATGCCAATATGGCCTCTTGTCTTGAAGTTCCATCTGCATAGAAGCCTCCTCACCCACTCACTTTCCCTCTGACCCTTTAATTAAAAAATTGTCATCTTCCTAATCTTGAACCTTCCTGCCTTTCCACCCCATGTTAAAAAACCCTAGAAGGGAAAATCTATAAACAGGCTCTGTTTTTGGTGTTCTTGTTTATTTGTGGGACAAAAATGTCACCATCTGCCTTGCACTGCCTTAGAAGGATATCCAGTCAAGCATAAAATTGCTGAACCCTTTAATTACAAAGACTGGGTTGTTCCTTGCTTGGACTTGCTAGGAGCCAGCTCTAGTACCTGACTGCCCTGTGACCTCAGTTGTGCTTTGATTCACTGGTGACTCACAGTAAGCCCACAGAACAAAGTGAGAGTATGACATCATACATCTTCCTTGCTTCCTGACTTCAGTGATCAGACTCTTGGACCTCCTTCAATGAAATCCACTCCCTTTGCTTCACTCACAAGACAGCAGCACATAGAAAAGGTACAATTCTGCTCTGTTTTATCTCTCCACCTCCCCTTCATCCATCAGCTGCAATGCCATCCAAGCCTCCCTTCCCCTCTCTCCCTCCTTTGGAGCTGCCTTCTCGCACAAATCCCAGACTGCCACCAGTAGCGGGGCCAGAGCAGTGGCAGCCCGTGTCCAGCTGCCACTGTGACCCCGCTCTTCCACCCCCTACCTCTGACATCAGATGAGGGGGGTAGCCACATCCCCATCTCTGACGTTAGACACGGGGAGCGTAGTCTGGCTCCCGTATGGGGACACATGGCATTCGTAGCGTGGCCAGCAGTGGCTCTTCCATGCCTTACAGCAGGGAGAGCCTCTCCTGGCCACGCTGTGAACACAGTGCTGGCCATCTAACTCCCAAATGGGGCCACGGAGCCCCATTTGGGAGCTAGATTGAGGTCAGCACTGCGTTCACAGTGCAATGAGAAGCGGCTCTCCCTGCCTTTAAGATTACTATTCTAATGTGACACGGCATTGTCTGGACTGGGGTCTGAATAGTCTTCATACTTGCAGATTTGGTTCTGAGTAATCCCTGCCCTCATTTAGCTTCAGAATATAGGTGCACATGTGTGTAGGACATACAAGCTTAAGTGTATTAACAAATCCGTCCATGAGTTGTTTTGCATTTACCTCAAATTTTGTTCAGTTTTGTCTGTAATATGCCTTGTGATAAGACAGACAAAATCTTTTTTTCAAACACAGGCAGAGAGCTAACTGGTTTGGTTTGTTTCCAGTACACTGCTCCCACATTCTTTGTTCTGTTCTAGCTGGATCACAGTGAAGGCTGCTTCGCATAAATAATACATTTTTACATGCATACCCAAGATACTTTCCATGTACATCTAAATAATGGGCAAGTCACCAGTTCTGATGATGGTGGTGGTTTGTTTGTTCCCCCCACCTCAATGAGCCTCATATGTTATTCTTACTGACTGGGTAATGTCCAGACAGACTAAGAGAAAGCTACTGCCTCAAATAAACCCAGATGAGCATGCTATCTTTTATGAATGGATGTTTGTGAACAACAAGCAGCTTGTGCCCTTTGGCAAGCATCTGCAGAAATATGAACACTGGTACTGTTTGAAAAACACACAATCTTAAAAATACAATTTATGCACAGTAAGGCTGAATAAGCCTCAAAAGATCAAGGTTTGTCAATATACACTAACAAGTAGCTAAAACTGTACAAGTCAGCCAAAGACAGAGATCAACGTAGCCAGATGTCATCACAGCATGAAGAGCAAGTTTATCATGCATAGTTTTATTGGGAAGTAGTGCAATATTTACAACTTGCAATGCATTTACCAATTTTTTAAAAAACTTTCAAATTCCATGAGACAGATTTTCAGAGCATTATATGTTTCCTAGTGAAAAGCACAATGACCATATTTATTTGATCACTATTTAGGTCATCCCTCAAGTAGGTACACGTAAAATGTTTTGACTCGAAATTGGCAGTTTTGAGTGTTTTGAGCCTGAAACAAAATGTCCTTTAAATAAAGGGCCTGTTTCAAGCTCGGAACAAAACAACCCAATTTCAGACAAAACGTGGTGCCATTTTGGAGGCCTGTTTTTCCCTTGCTGATTAGTTTTCTGGCACTGGCTTCCAATTGGATTGTGATCTCCTAGCTTCTTGGTTGGCTTGTTACCATAAAAATCAAATGTTGCCATGGGCAACTGCACCACCATCAACATTGTGGTTTGTTTCTGAGATAGTGTTGTGGTGAAAAATGGACAGTGGCAGGCGCGCGCGTGTGTGTGTGTGTGAGAGAGAGAGAGAGTGAGTGAGAGAGAGAGATGGAGATATTTATTAATTTATTTATTAAACTTCTATACTGCCCAAACTCTCTGAGCGGTTAACATTAAAACAATTAAAACACATATAAAAGTTAAAACAATACAACCATTTTAAAACAGCCATAAAATTAAAAACAGACAATTTTTAAAAGCTGGGAAAGCTTGGATGAAAAGATGGATTTTCAGGTGTTTTTTGAAAATTGCCAGAGATGGGGAGGATCGTATCTCAGTAGGGAGGGCATTCCACAATCTCAGGGCAGCAGCCGAGAAGGCCCATATCTGTGTAGCCACCAAACAGGTTGGCGGTAACTGGAGATGGACCTCCTCAGATGACCTCAATGGGCAATGCGGGTCATAGTGAAGAAGACATTCTCTTAAATACCCAGGGCCTAAGCCGTTTAGGACTTTATAAGTTACAACTAGTAACCAGTTTCCTCCAAATCTGATTTGGAGCCATTTTTACTTAAATACTTTTAAAAAAACTTAATCTGAAGTAAAAAATAGTTCCCCATTTCTTAGTTTACTGAGTAGTTTTACTTTCCAAGTCACACAAAAGTGATTGGATTTTTTTCTGTGTATATCACAAGATTCTAAGAAATTATTCAACAGCCCTGAACAGCACACGTGAGCATTGCTAATAAAGATGTGGGTTTCCAGGAAATTTTGGGATGAATTTTTTTTCTGGTGAATTTTTCAGGAAATTTCTCCAGTTTCTTTTCCCTCACGTTTTATTATGCCAATTTCCTGATGCCCTAAATAGTTTGATCTGGCATATTTGATCTGATGTATGTATGTATACATTTCATACACTGTATTTCAAACAAATTTCAATTAGCCTAGTAGTTGATCTACTACTTCTTTGATGAAAACACTAAATGTGGTTACATTGAAGCAAATTCAAAGCTTCAGGTGGAAAGCAATTTTAATAGGAATACTCAAATCAATAAATGTGCACTCTCACACACTTCCTAGGGATAGTCACCTGAAAAACATTGCAATTTTTGAATTGCCAAGCTTGCCTAATGACATCCCTTCATTGCTACAAATTGATTTTATGCAAGAATGACTGACATCTGGACTAGCACTGCACGCATGCAGCAATGCGAGTTCCAGATCACTGCTGTGCTGGCGTTCGAGCAGGGCAAGTGGTTCTGAGAGCTTCAGATACATATTTGGGTGATGCATACACTTCAGAGGGAACAGGAGTCCCTTCCCTTTCTCAAGCAAGAGCACAATGGTAATCTAGAACTCACACTGCTGCATATGTGCAGTACTAGTCTTGACGTTGGCCAATGAGCTTTTGGAAATGCAAACTTTTCCAGGGACCAAATTTGGGGTAATTTCCACTGAAATATTTTCACCCCATATCTCTAATATTAGTGTTATAATTCTGATTGCAAAAGCAGCTCATGCCATTTCCAGATATGGACACTCATGGGTCATTTGGCTTGCTCAGAGACCCATGATTTCTGGGTCATTTCCTTCCGATAGCTTGACAACATTTGTCAGATATAGCCTCTTTCATGTTAACTTTATTCTCCTGCTCAAGCATTATCAACTAAAAGCATTACAACTACTGCAGGTTATTAACATTGTTCCAGCCCTAATAGCAAACTCTGACTCTGGGCCCTCTCTGAACTCCTACCAAGGCTTTAAAGGAGCTTCTCTAGTTCTCCTAACATCAGTCTAATTTCCAGCAACACTGATGTGCCTGAAGGCAGCCAGCAGAATGGAGCCATTTGGATTCTCGCTTCAAACAGGAATTTTGACTACAATAGGCAATTGTTTAAAGTAGAGTTTGTCTCTAGCATTTACCATACTTGTGTTTTTTTTTTAAACAAAAGCTTTCAACCAACTCTTGACTGGCAATAAACAACTGTCAACTATGCAACACAAAATTTGACTCAAATATCATGTTGAAGTGAAGTTCACAACAGCTGCCAATACCTTCAGATTTTCAGCTATGGCAAGAAGATATCCAGTTACTTCCAACCACAATGTCTCAGTCTTCATCACTCAACAAATGCTTTTACTTGAAACAAAACATGATTATCAGAAAAACCTTTAAAATTATTACTTTAAGTATATTGCATATAAATACATTGCTTTAAATATACCATAAACTTATTTCCCAGAGACGGACGTTTGGGGTTGTCTTCGAATTTAAAAAATAAACCAATAAGATAAATACTGAACAGCTTGGTACACTAATAATCAAGATCATGTCTCATCGATCTTAATCAGCCCAAGCTGGTTTATAACAGACAAGCCCAATTCTCAGCTACAGAAAGTACACATCCAGTATTGAGCAGGAGTTGTTGAACTTACAGCAGTCTCTACATTCCAGATAATTGCCCTGGGACCCCCAAATGAAGACAGGGCACACGTGTATGGGATGGATTTTAGTCCAAGTTATGCAGGAAACTGTTTTACCTATGCTGTGAGTACACCTGCAATAGATTGGGTATGGAGACTTGGGGAAATAATCATGCAAAACATGCTTTTGTTTCTAAACAAACCATCAAAACTTTAATAGAACCTGAATGTTCAAGTTACTGTAAGCATATTGACAAAATGAAATAAAGTATTTTCACACCAAGAACCTGCCCATGGCAAATGCTTGCACCTGTTGAGAGCCCACAGTTTTGTTATAAATAAATTAGAACCCTTAACCCAGCTGCTCCTCACACCCTTGCCACCTCCCCTGCATCCTCTGAGCAAGTGAGTGGATGAGACATATTCCGGGTTCAGGGCTGGGGGCAAACTGCACTCTCTGTCATGCATATTTCATCACCACTCCTACCCCCATCCCCATTGGTTAGTATCCAACACTAAGAGGTGACCAAACTTCCTAGTACCTACCTGGATACTAAATTACTAAATACTTTTTAGATTGTGAGTCGTATGGGAACAGGGATCCATCTTATTTATTTGTTGTTTCTCTGTGTAAACTGCCCTGAGCCACTTTTGGAAGGGAGGTATAGAAATTGAATGAATGAATAAATAAATAAATAAATAAGAGGTGCACCTGTACTCAATGCCAAATATGGATGCAGGCGCACAGGAGCATCTCTCAGTTAGTATCCAGCTAAGCACTAGAAAGTTCAGTTGCCCCTTCGTGTTGGATACTAAGTAGGGGGGTGGTGAGGAGTGGTAGCAGAGTTTGCCTGGCAGAGAGTCCGGCTTGCCCCCAGTCCTGCACCTGGAGCATGGATACCAAGCGTGGGTTGAGGAGTGACGGCAGAGTGTGGCTAGACAGCCCACAACCTTTCATGTTCCCGCAGCTTCCTTTTCTTTTGGAAAAAAAACTGTACAGCAGATTGTGACAAAATGCAAAGCCTAGAATAAGTGAGTTTCAATTTTTAGTTGACTGACTGATTAAACGGGTATCCCAAATTAATCAAATTACCAACTTTAAAAAAAAAAAAAAAACACTATTTCCAAAATACAAGTACTTGCAAAATTATAGGTGAGAGAAACCATCTTAGCAATGGCATTCTTCCAGTACTTTCACACAAAAGAATGGCTCTTCCAAGATGGTGTGACATTCATGCATCATTTGAAAACAAAGGAAGAATGCTTCCCCCCCCACAAAGAAAAACACACGCTCAGAACTATTGTTTCATATGTCAATTATTTTATGCAGATTTAAATAAATCCTTTGACCAAAACCCATCATTCATGGACTAAGACTTTAATAAACAGCTCAAACATGAGCAATGGCCATAATTTCTTCAGCACTAGAAGAGATTGGCCTAATGGCCCACTGTGCTATTGAGGCACTGACTGAAAATCTGATTACAGAGCAGTAACTATTTGTGTGAACACAGTCTATTTCCTTGTTTATTTGCTTACGGAGAAAGCTAACTTCTGCTTGAATAGCCTGAACAAACGCACCATATGCCATTTGACAGGTAATGCATTAATGTGTTCCTCTGACTGGAGTGCACATTTTTCTATTCAGAATCTGCCCATTTGCTTTCTCCAATACTGAGCTGCAGTAATGCAAGAGCTCACCTGTAATATGTTCATCCAGTCCTTCAAATGGCCACATTTTAAGTGTTCTGCTAACATGGCAAAGAGGCACCTTTTAACATGGTGATTCTCCTTATTTAGCAGGGGGGAGAGTAACTGGCCCTATCCACCCCCAGCACAGTACCTCCAGTGACTGTTGCTGGTGTCTGTCTTATGTTTCTTTTTAGATTGTGAGCCCTTTGGGGACAGGGTTCCATCTTATTTATTTGTTATTTCTCTGTGCAAAAACCACCCGGAGCCATTTTTGGAAGGTTGTTATAGAAATCAAATAAATAATAATAAATAATAAACTCATGACAGAAGTATTGAATAGTATTTCGGTGATTTGTTTTGGAGGTGTAAGCACCTCTGACTTTTTGTACATTTCCGTCGCGTTTATTCCAGGTTGTTATATCTTCATGCATTTCAGTCATTTACCAATTTGCTACTATAGAAAATACAACAGGACTTGGTGGATGCGTCCAAAACAAATTATTTTTTCCTGGCAAGTTCCATTAACTGAATTTAAGAAAAACAAACCAAAAACCATGCTATTGTACCAAAAGTAATAGATTGTCACATAAAATAAATAGTACCTCCTTTGTATCAACTAATATTGAAAATCCTGGATGAAAAGTGTCCAATTAATACTGAACTCTGTGTAGTAATCTTAGTAGATATTGTGAATATTGTTCAGATATTTTCCCCCATGAGAATCAATGTGTACTATTACAAGGTGCTCATCTTCTGAAGCATTTTAACCTATCTTATGGAGCTATATTAACTGACCTCTATTACTGTCCTTTCATTGAGACAGGAGATTGAATGGATATCATGGGCCATGCTAAGCTTATTAAGGTAAATTAATGGATAAAAATAGACATCAGATCTTTCCCCATTACTTGAATGGTATGATTCCCAACTCTGACAACAATATATTTCAAGGCTGTACAATCCATTCTGACTTGTGTGTGTGTGGTGGTGGTGGGTTAATCATCTCAAAGCAGGCAACACAGAAATTTATTCTTCTCTTTTAGGGGTGTGTGCAAATAGGTTTTTTGCGATTTGACTGGACCTTGAATTGAACTGCAAAAAAAGTGTCTATTTGTCAAACCAGCCAGCCATAGCTAACCAGATTGACAAATTGAATTGTCCCCCATGGGTAGCTCTTCGGGACACCAAAGTAGGTACCACCCTACTCACAAAACAATCAGGCAATCCGGCGATATTTAATTAACTTTTGCATTTTATCTGGGTCAGTAGGTCATCCACTGTGTGTATCAGCAGGATGTGTGTAACAGCAGTTCAGGCAAATTGTGACACATCTGGGTGGTTTGGGGTTGGCCAGGGCGGGGTGAGCTACCAGGGGTGTTGCAGTGGGTAACCTCTCTCTAACTGTGGCTTCTCTCTAACCCAACCCTCCTGTCCTACAGTCCTGCTACCTAATTGCTCCCTTCTCAAAACTAGCAGGCCCTACTCAAAGAAGTCTAATAACCTGAACAAGGCAGGGGGTTCTCACTTATCTGGCATCTTTGGCTGGAGACTTCCAGAGGCGTCTTCTGCTGGCATCTGCCAGGTGTTGCTCTCGGAGGCACTCTTTGCCAAGCAGACACCTGGACTCAACAAGTGGGGAGAGGGCAGGTGTGCAATGGTCAGGCACCCACCCACCCACCCAATGACAATAAAAAAAAATACACACACAAAAAGGGACACAGTCAGAGAGATCCAGTGGGCAGGCTGGGCATAAGACAAAAGTCACAACACACCAGCTGGGGGGGGGATACAATCCAGCAGCAACCTAAGAGGTGCAACAACAACAAAAACACCAGCAGGGCACCCCAGTCAAAGCCATGGTTGCTTGCTAGCTACAGCCAATAAGCATAAGGGGGAAACAATACAAAAGCAACAAGCTTGTGTGCAGGGGTGGGGGTGGGGAACCACACAAGGAAAACAATTCCAAACAGCACCCAGTTAAGCCTCTGGGTCTGCTGATACTATTTTAAAATATTGGGGCAAAAAAGAAATCGGATTCTTCCTTTTAAAAATGTGTCAGTAGTAAACGAATGTATTGATATTGAAAGACAAGCGTTAGGAAAGACCAGATTTACATAGCTTCACACTCTATATCAAAGGTCTTCAAAAGCAATCTAGCTTACATTAAAAATATTGATGTCCTAATGTATCTGGCAGAGTTAAACCATTTGGGATCTGGGTACTTCAAAGACCATGTCCATCCATATATACCTTTTTATATGCTCCAGTCATACAGGGATACTTTGCTACAGTTATATTGTACCTAAAACAATTGCCGTGTCTGCAATGATAGCAGAAATACTTTGAGCCATCACTATCTCTGAACTGGCCCTATCCACCCCCAGCACAGTACCTCCGGTGACTGTTGCTGGTGTCTATCTTATGTTTCTTTTTAGATTGTGAGCCCTTTGGGGACAGGGATTCATCTTATTTATTTATTATTCCTCTGTGTAAACCGCCCTGAGCCATTTTTGGAAGGGCAGTATAGATATCGAATTAATAATAATAATAATAATAATAATAATAATAATAATAATAGTGATATCCGAATGTTGGAACAGGAAAAAAGGAAGGGAAGGAAGGAAAAGAAGAAAGGTTCTTTCTTCAGCAGTAGGAAACTAAAGCGGCAAAGCTGCAGGTATTGTCAACTGATGGAGAATTAGGTGCCCTACATACCAAGTTAGTGTTCTTCCTTAGCATTATATATATATAAGGGTTCAGGTTACTGCTTTTTGGACCCATGAGGCTTCTGCAGTAGTTTTGCTGCAGTGGCTGATGGGTGGAGTTTTTATTCCAATAATGTTATGTAACAATGAAGTACTGCTGTGTTTACGATGCCTGCTTCATCATTGTTTGCCCTCCTGCAACTCAACCAAAAAGGCAGAATCTAATGACAAAATGTTCACCCCAAAGTCTCCAACTTCTTGTCCAATCTAGAAAGCACAGGGAAGATTATCGATCTGCTACAAGGCACTGTCATGCCTCTCTATTATAGCATTGTAAAACAACAAACTTTTTCCAGATTTCATTCTGACCCACAAGGAAGAGCACCAAAAACTGAAAGCATTTGATTTCCCAACCGTTTCAAGTACTTGCAAGCATGTGTGTGTGTGTGTGTGTGTGTGTGTGTTCATGTGTGTGCGCGAGCGCAGGTAGAACACCCACCTGAAGGTAGCCAACCATGGTCATTAGCCACACTGAAAACAAAGATACTTTAAGGGAACTAACGTGATGCATGAACCAGCCCATGCTTCACAGCTGAGGAACAGGTTTTAAAATATCTCCAGGAGCTATTGCTGTGGGTCAGCGTGGCCACTGCTAAGCAACACTGCTTCAAGTGTACACTGCACTTTGTCTCCCTGGAAATGAGATTTGATTTTTTTTTAAAAAAAATTAAATGTTACATATCATCTCGATATGAACACACCAAGACAGTCTTCATAGCACAGGTAGTATTTTTTGCTCCAGGACATAAAGCATCACACGGGGGGACTTTTGAACATAGCTGCCTAATGCCCAGAAGCTGTCACTAGAGGATAGCAGGGGGAAAGCCACATCCCTTCCTCAGCTCCTAAACAGGAAATAAAACTGGAACACCACAAGGATTTTACAATTGGCTCTTAAGTTCCAAAAACAGACATTTGGAAGGTAATTTCCTTGGCTTCTCTGTTTTTCTAATTCTCACACTAACAATAACCTTATTAAGTTGAGTTCAAACTAGAACATCAAACTTTTGCCTATGAAGTAGTTTTTTACTGCATCCTGGATACAGCTTCTGCTGAAAACAGAGAAAAATAGAAGTTAACTGAAAGAGCTTCTCATATACTGCACTTGTCAAATGTCACTGTGCCTTAGGGACAGAAATATGCTCTGGATAAACTATGGCAACTTCATCCTGAAATATCCAGAAACAGGTCAAACTAGAGATTGTTCCTAAAGAGCAGTACATCTCTGGCCATTTTGGATACAAAACATGCAGCGTATCTACACCTAATACACTGCAGCTCATACTCTACTATTGCTCAAGGCATTGTCTTATGAATACATCGAAACTGGAATCAATTACATCCTGTACTTGCTTGACTTCTTACCTTGTTTTTCCGCTTTGAATGGTTGCTGTACTTATATTGCCCATTTATTTTAATGAATGAATTTATCAGCTTACTCACCAGTTTGAAATATGCAAGAAGCAAAGTATTTTTAATTACTTCATGGGATTATTGAGCATATTTGTGTTTGACATTTTAAACTGTGCCAAGATATATGTCATTGGTAATCAGCAACATAGTCTTCAGGATACAGCAGCAACTGATTTCATTTCACTCAATTCCTTTTGATAAAGCTAGAAAAGAACTCCCAACGTTCTCTTGGAACCACCACAATGTACATCTTAAAGTAGGGGTGTGCAATTCGGATTTTCGGTGTTTCGATTCGGATCCGAATCAAAACACCTCTGATTCATTTTGTATCCGAATCTGGCCCTTCCAAATCACCCCCGATTCGATTAGGATCCGAATTAATCTGAATCTGAATCAATTTGGATTAAAAAAATGGGTCCTGGGGCCAACAGAGTGGGGTGGGGTGGTAGTACCTAATGGGTGGAAGCAACCACCCAAATTGCAGAGGGATTGGCCAAAGGGCTGATTTTTGGTGAATTTAAGTTTTAGTGTCTTTGGGGCAGATTGGGGGATAACGTGGGATCTGGGCCAAAAGAGTGGGGTGGGGTGGTAGTGCCTAATGGGTGGAGGCTACCACCCCAATTGCAGAGTGATTGGGCAAAGGGCTGATTTTTGGTGAATTGTTGAAGTTTACGTGTCTTTAAGGTTTTCCCCCATTAGGTATAATGGAGGGTGTATCACTTCATGTCAGGGGGAAAGGGGTGGCCTAGAGCAGTGCAGGGTTGGTTGTAGTGCCAGGTAGGGGCAAGGAAGCTACCAGAATTTTTTCAAAGGATATGGGCAGAGGGCTGATTTTTGGTGAATTGTTAAAGTTTATGCATCTTTAAGGTTTTTCCTCATATGGTATAATGGAGCTTTCAGCAGCCCCATAAGTGCACTTGGGGGGTGCTGGGGTGGCCCAGAGTGAGTGGTGGTGTAGTGCACATAGGGTGCCAACCACCCCCATGGGTTGCTAACCCATGGCATACAGGGTTCTGTTGTTTCTGAGGTGTTCTGAGTGTGGATTCTATGATAGCAAATGAGAGTGGATTCATGGTGTCTCATTGAAAATACGAGTAGACGTCACATCAGACCTTTCTGCATTGAAGTCAATGGGAGGCAAAAAGTCAGGAAATTCAAATAGACGTCATTGCTCAAAATGGAGGGGGAAGAAGAAGGCATTTATTGGCCACAAAATGGAGGGCCAAAACAACAGATATTTCGGAGCCGAAACAGGGGTGATTCGTTTCGGCTCCGAAAAATTTCGGAGGGCTAGAAGGGTGATTTGGTTCGTATCCGAGTCACCCGAAATTGGCTGTTTTGGGTACAGATCGTTCTGTACCCGAAATGTTTTGCACATCCTTATCTTAAAGGAAGGGAAAGCAAGCAACCATTTTGGCAGGGGAGACAATTGCCCCACAGTCCAGAACAGCAGTGAGTCCATTCTTACAGCAACAGAAAACCCCAGTCTAATTGCAATGCTTACGTTTCTGTACGTGTGTAATCCACAGGGGGGTCAAATCCACAGATGAAATTGAATAGTGTGTCTAGAATGCTGCAATACTCACTCTCTCTCTCTCTCTCTCTCTCTCTCTCTCTCACACACACACACACACACACACACACAAACATTTTAATTAACCTTTTCTGTACCTTTTAACTCTCTGCTGACCTTTTCTGAATTGTTCTCTACACTGTTACTGAGGTTTGGTACCTTCACAGGCAACCTTTCTGCAAGCAGTGCAAGGCATTTCCAGGTCAATATATCAACATTTGAAGCTGCCTCATACAGAGTCAGACCAATGGTGCATCTTGTTCAAGTCTGGCTGTCAGTCAGGGAAGACGTTCTCCAAGGTCTCTGGAAAAGGTCTTTCCCAGCTCATCAGGCAAGCAGAATCTCCATTACAGATTCAACTTAACTGGAGATTATTCATTGTGTAAAAGAGGGCACCACACACCATAATGCCAGGATTTTACCTCATTTACAAACCACTTTTTAAAGATAATGGTGAACTTGGGAACTGATGCCTGCAAAGCATGTGCTTTGCCACTGAACTATGCTCCCCGCCGCACCCTCCGCAGTGGTATCTCATCCAAATACTGGCCTGGCACAAATATTCTTAGTTTACAAATTAAACTCCTTCGGAGTCCTTCTTACTACTGCCTGGATACAACACTCCTGTTCTTTTATGCAAAGGAGAGGGGGACAAATCAAACATCAAATAACAATCTACACATTTGTTCCTTCTCTAAGGTCCCCAATGCCATCAAGCTCTGAATTGTTGCCCTGCAAATGATATATTCTGCATCTGCTGTACTAAATACAGTTTTCCCTCCTTCCAATTAATGGACCAAATCGAAAAGACATGATTTGTGACACCCGTTTTATTTTAATGTGAACACTTAGTATTTTATTATCTGTGTGAGAATCATAATGCCTTAAACTCACCAAGCTTCTAACTTTATTCCCATTTAATCATTTAAACAAGACACTAATAAGTTATGCAAAGTTAACATTGATAACTTGGCAGCCATAACTCTTTTGTCTTCAACTCTGCCATGTCAGTTTGAGAGTGCAAGGAACTATCTACTTCTATGTAATTTACAAATACACAATATATTTGTAATAGGCTGTTATTTAAAAAAATGTTTCTCAATTTCATGATCTTGTAACAAATTTTACATATTGCATTTTTATAAAGCAGGCTATATAAATGTAATATGTGAGGAATACGAATGAGTGAGGGGGGAACTACTTAGAGTGAGACCCAAAGTAAAACTTTAATACACAACCACCTGTTGATACCACTTCATAATAGTAAGCTCCACAGTAGACTTTCCCCCTGGTATTAACACCATTCGCTCATTTATTTTTAAGGATTTTAACATTATCTCTCACAAACTGTTACATTACTGGTTTTCTCAGTTATTCTGTACCTTATAATTGCGTTTTAATAGCACTATCCAACACTTTAAAAATCATATTAGATTCATTGTAAGAGTTTTAGTTGCATAAATTCACATATGAGCAGTTCTGAAACAAAATACTCTCTCTCTCTCTCTCTCTCTCACACACACACACACACACACACACACACACACACACAGACAGACAGCTCTCTACCTGTAGAAAGTATCCTTATATATTAATATAAGGATAATATAAGTATCCTTATATATTTATTATTATTATTTATTTACACAGTCAGACAGATGTTATTGACTGGTTTGTTTTATCCAGACATCGAGTCCTTCCCAAGGACCTGGGATGGCTGAACTTTATTGTCAGTGTTGTTGCTGTTATAGATATTGTCACAGAATATAGGCTGTTCCCAGTAAAGCTGCTTTTTGTAATTGGCTGATGGTGATTTCTGTGGCCCCTATAGTGTTGAGGCGCTCTTCAAGGTCTTTTGGAACTGCACCCAGGGCGCCAATTACCACTGGGATTATTTTGGTATTTTTCTGCCACAGCCTTTCAATTTCAATTTGTAGATCTTTGTAATTTGTGATTTTTTCTATTTCTTTCTCTCCTATTCTGCTATCCCCTGGTATTGCTATGTCGATTATTCTGCCACAGCCTTTCAATTTCAATTTGTAGATCTTTGTAATTTGTGATTTTTTCTATTTCTTTCTCTTCTATTCTGCTATCCCCTGGTATTGCTATGTCGATTATTTTGACTTGTTTTTCTTTCTTCTCGACTACAGTTATATCTGGTGTATTGTGCGGCAGATGTTTGTCTGTTTGTAGTCAGAAGTCCCATAATATTTTTACATCTTCATTTTCTTCAACTTTTTCAATTTTATGGTCCCACCCATTTTTGGCTACAGGTAGCTTGTATTTTTTGCAGATGTTCCAGTGTATCATCCCTGCTACCTTGTCATGCCTTTGTTTGTAGTCAGTCTGTGCGATCTTTTTGCAACAGCTGATTAGGTGGTCCACTGTTTCATCTGCTTCTTTACAAAGGCGGCACTTGCTGTTTGTTGTGGATTTTTTTGACTTTGGCTCTTATTGCATTTGCTCTTAGTGCCTGTTCTTGTGCAGCCAGTATTAAACCCTCTGTTTTTTTCTTCAAGTTGCCATTCTTAAGCCATTGCCAGGTCTTGGTGATGTCTGATTTTCCACTTATATTGTGCAAATATTGACCATGCAGTGGCTTCTTTTTCCATTTTTCTGCTCGGTTCTTGACTTGTTCTTTCTTGTAGGCCTGCTTTGTTTCATTGGTGTTGAATAGTTTCTTGTTCTTGACAATTTGAAATGCATCTTCTTCACTGTCCTTGATATATTCTTCAAGGCCTCTTTTCTCCTCCTCTCCTGTTTGATGGACTTGCAGCATTCCTCTTCCACCTGAGCTGAGATTATTCCACCTGAGCTGAGATGATGATGATGATGATGATGATGATGATTATTTTAGATGAGGCATCCCATCCTGTGTTACCATGAAGGAGCAAATGTCTCTTAAGATGTTTGCCACTGGCAATTTTCATAAGTACTTTTGTTACAAATAATAATTTTTAAAATCTGCTGCATAATTAATCTGCATAATTAGACTAACCAATAATTAGACTAACCAATTAGTTGATTATACAACACGGTCTAAGTTTTGTATTTTTGTTTGTTTGTATGAGTTTCCAATACAGCATGGCACCATCATTTGAGTTTCATCTTGACGTAGTACAATCATCGTACCAGGTGGTTAGTGACATGCTTGGTGAAGTGCAATGCTGCCCTCTCCCTATTAGTGACCTGTTCCACACTATTTCTCTGCTATGAAATTCTCCTTCAGCTGACATTGCAATGAGTCCCACTACAGATTCTGGAAAAGTAAGGTGTAATTGGCAAAGACATTTGCCTTAACATTATTGCAGGATCTAGTGGCGATATGAAAGAAGGAAGCCTTGTATGACCTATTAGAGATATAATCGAATAAGAACCGTGTCAATTTCACACAACTAAAAATGAAAGCCTATATTGTATGCTGCATCACTGGTGCACACACTCATGCTCTTTTGAAAACAGAACATGCAGAAAACCTCCCCTCCCAACACTGGCAATGGCAGTGGCAGAAGTTCATTATAGGAAAAGGAGATGGGTGAATGTTGTAAATCTGTTAGTTCAGCTAACCCAAAAGGATTTACAACCCCCTTCAGCACTCTCCCTGTGAGTTTACAGAAAGTAGCAGCGAAGCTGCACAAAGGAAAACAAAAAGGCTCACAAAGCAACTAGTAAAAGAATCAACTCCCCTGAACTGAACTAGGTACCCCCCTCTAACAATAACTGGGTAATAACTGAAAATAAAACAACAGAGCAAGGAATGAAAAAGAACAAAGGACACCAGAGCAAGGAATTAATGGAACAAGAACACAGAGCAGGAAAGAACAGAGCAAGCGCAAACTGAAAATCGGAGAAGCTGAGAATTCAAAATCGAACACGGTCCACGGTCAGCGAAAGTTGCTAACAGCATTGGTGGAAATCACAGACTGTTTGCTATATGGCTCAAGAGAACCAGCAGCCAATCAGGCTTCCCTGAGTCAGCACTTCTGCTTCCTCTCTTGTGATCTCCTGCGCCTGCGTGTCTCCCACTGAGCTTTTCTCTTGAGACGTCTTCTCAAGACAGGTGAAATCCCAGCCTCCTCCTGATCAGGATTCATGTCTAGCAGCTGTTCTGATTTCTCAGCTCCAGAGTCTGGTCTCCCTGCCAAATCCTGTTGCTGTGCCTCTGAGCCCTCACTAGCAGGCGAATCCTCCTGTTCCTCCTCTGACTATTCTGAGTCAGAAGTCTGAGTCATGATAGTGAAGTTCCTCAAGCAGCCACACAAGAACAGAAAAAAATGGAGTACAAAAAAACAACACACCATACCCAGAGTCAGGCCAAGATCAGGCCATACATGAGGCAGGGTGCCAAGTGGCACTGCCTCCCAGCCTCCCAGTGGCACGCAGCAGCTCACCATGCCAAATATTGCCCCCCTTTGTCTGATAGCAGCATCACTCCTCCTCCTGCAATCCTTGGATTTAAGAGTAGAATGGAGTGAAAGAGGCAACATAAAGGAAACAAATGGTATGCTAGAGCAAGGCAGGTAAGGAGGGAGAGAAGCAGCAGGAGGCAGCAACACCCCCTGCCAACCTGATGCCATATGTCTGAGAACCTAAAGAAATGTAGCTGAACTAATATTTGCCTGTCACCATTTGTATCAACTATAATGCTCTAGAAACAAGAAAGCATACAGCTCATTAAACCTGCCCCAAGGAGACTTCTAGATAAGATAACCAATTTGAACCAAGAGAGAACCAGACAGACAAGCACCAAGTCACAGGAGAGAGCCAAAACTAGAGATGGAACAGCACATGTGAGCCTCTGCTGTTCCCATCCAAAGGAACTTGGGAGATATACTGAACTAGGTTTAGGAGCAGGGAAGGGAAAGGCATGGTCTTGCTTTCCTTGATGGAATCCAGAATGCCTGATTAATGCCAGGTCCAACTCCCTGGGGTGGCGATCTCCTTGGAGTTGCCTATACAGGGCTAGAATGCAATTAAGCAAAGTATGAGGACAGGCATGGCAGCTTCTCCTATTGATGTATAACCAGTGTCATTGTGATGCCAGTACAGCTATATTTTCACTGGGGGGAGGGCAGGCCTACCTGTGCCATTTAACTAACCCCCAATATTAATTCAAAGAAGAATGAAACCAGCATGTCAGTTTTGACACTGCCTTAAGTCACCTTAAGTGGCACAGCGGGGAAATGCTTAACAAGCAGAAGGTTGCCGGTTCAAATCACTGCTGGCACTATATCAGGCAGCAGTGATATAGGAAGATGGTAAATGGTAAATCCCTCATGTATTCTATCAAAGAAAAATCACAGGGCTTTGTGGGCGCCAGGAGTCGAAATTGACTTGATGGCACACACATTACAGAAAATAGCCTGTCGGGGGAGGGGGAGTTTGTTCCCTTTCAGTTTTTCTTCTGTGATCACTAGCTGCCACATCATTAGCAAACTTGAATTCTCTTTAAGGTCAGGCTCATTTTTTCCCTTCCGTTTGCACCTTGGGGTGTATGACATCCAACACAAATGTGCTTCCAGTATATCTCAACTACAGTAAAAAAAAGTTGGCTCGTGAACAAAATAACCCCAAATAAGTATTTCAATATTCATGAATGTCATGTACATTTCAAGTTCTAGCGTGCATGATAAATCAAACTGGAATTCTGGTGCTTTCCCCTCATTAGATCTATTGTGATGCTTCTCCTAGTAAGCACACACATTCTTTAAATCCAATATGGGATTCTAGGCATTTCAAAAAAGCATCATGAGCACTGTCAGTGCTCAGTGGGATCTGCCAAATTTGTCATTCTGAGTTTAGCTAATTGCGGTCAACAGCCAAGGGAAAAAAAAAGGTGTGGAAATACTGGACACCAAAAGTAATGTTAACTCTGCTTTACATCAAAATCCATACTTTTATAACAATATGGCACTATCAGGATTGCTCTGCTAGCAACACATACACACCTAATGACACCAGCCCTTTTGTCTCTATCATTGAAAATCCATAGTGCCACAAGGTCCATTGTTAATTGTGGTGACGATTTTCAAGTGTAGACTTTTTTTAATCAAGGGAGCTCAAGGTCATTTGGTATAGGTGCTCTTCTGCTTTGCAAATACCTATGTACAGTATGCGCATGTGTGCATACAAGTAATGTAGCATCACATACAAAAGGTATCTGTTTTTCTATCCAATTACTTTGCTTCAGTTTCTTATTTGATCAACTCACTCTGAAGAATTTTGACTACTGGCACACTTTGCTTCAAGTGTCCCTTGCCTTTTGATAACTGCAGTATGGCACTGCAGAATTTTGGCAATCAGTTCAATGTCTCACCAATGCTTCAGTAGTTCACTGTAAGAATACAACAGGGCTGAGTTCATTGCACACTAGAAAGGGCTTGTAAACCTGAGTTACTTGGTGTTCCTGTTTCTTCCAGGGACAGCCATTCTTTGTTCAGCAGAGCAGCCAACATTAAGATGCACAATCTCACTCTGCTCCCATTCACCAAGTCCTACGTTGGCTTCTAAGATTAGCTTATGAATTCTTTTATTTACTTCCTGGGCATGAATCCATGTAGTTCAGAACAGACTGAGGTTTTCCAGTCATTCATTAAATGATTGATAAGTTTCTGTATGTTTTCCTAAGTATCTCTTTGCAACTTCTGTAACCAATATGATTACAAATGAACCATTTAAAAGGATAGGTTAAAATGCAAGGCAACTGATTTATTAACTGCAGTTATTTGGACAAGGAAAAACATTTCAGTCAAATTGGTGGTAGCACACAGACAATGAAGATATTGTATTTTGTACTGGTATTTGGTCACACATGTATGTAGCAACAACAAGTGGTAATACGTACACAGGTACAGAGAGTTACACAAAATGCAACCGAGTATTTATATCTATGGCCCCAGGGAAGTAGGTCAAACACAATTCAAGAAGTTGGTCTGGTTTGGAGATCAAAGTCTGAACAGGAGTTAGGACAGGAGGCAGAAGTGTGGAGACGCAGTGGCAGAGCAGGGCTGAAGGGCAGGACAGCAAGAACAGAGGATCTATCTGGGACAGAAAGCATATGCAGGTGCAGGAGATCAAGGCAAAGGCCTTTGAGCTTACTCTAGAGAAGCTCAAATGTTGTAACAGCAAGTGCCTGGCTGATAGTGATAATGAGGAACAGGAAACCCAAATCCTTCCTGGATTTAGTTGGGTCCCAGTCCAAGGCCTGAGACTTGCTTCTTCCTCCATAGGAGGGATGAGCTGCAGCTGATCCTCAGGGGTGTAGCTATAACTGAGAAAATGGGTTCAAAGAACCTGGGCCACTCAGCTCCTGAGGGGCCCCCCCAGCTCCACCCCTCCCTATTTTCTTCATTATCTCTCTCACTCCGAGGGGCCACCGGAGAGAGGGGTGAACACAGGCCCTGTCTCCCCTAGCTATGCCCCTGCTGACCCTCCATGGCTACAGAATCTGATTAGTACCTACAGGAGCAGAGATTCTCAGTAGAAACTTGGGCAGAGATAACCTGGCATGTCAGCACCTTTAGATGATTCATCTGATAGGAGTGTGCATGTTGCAGGAACCCCTAGTTCCCTTCTACTTAGTAGATACAAAGTAGATACAAAGTATCTACTAAAGGGTAAATGTGAGACGTTATCCTATGCAAAGCAGCCAGAAACAATTATGACGGTGCCTATGCTCCAAATGGTTCCATCTTGTGCACACTGTATTGCTGTGCACTCTGGTAAGTAAGCCCTTACTGTTCGCCAGTACAAAATGCTTCTCAAGGCACTTCTTTGCTTGAAGAAATGCCACTGTTGAAGCAGCAAATTCAGATGAGGTTTTGGGAAATTGTGCTATGTGTTGCACATTTTACTTTTTATTTACTGTTGGCTAAAATAAGTTGAGTATAATTCACTTAAGAGTCTCTAATTTAATGCTAGGACAGCCAAAGTTAAGAGTGATATGAATTTATCCAAGGATAAAAATAGCAATTATGACAAATGAAAGCAACAACTCAAGCCAAATCTCACTGTAATGCAGAGCTGGGTATTCTTTACTGACACACTAGGAGGCTGCTCTCTTTAAATGTGGATATTTTTAGTATGTCATAAAGGTAAGTAATCCTATCTAATTAAAAGTTGAACACATAGCATCATGCATATCCACAACTCCATTAAGTTAAAGAACAAGGGAACCGTTAAATTCCTGCATTGCCAAACTGCTGCTCCCACATTACAAGGAACATACTAAAGGGGGGGGGGGCAGGGCTATATGCTTGTATCCATCAATTAGTGTAATAAAACTGGAGCTTCAGTTGCTAATTAAAATTTGCCCCACCCAACTAGTAAGGCTGACAGCCATTGAAAACTGAGACTTGGAATTATCCTCATTACTGGAATTTGTGATACAGTATCTCCCTCCTTAGTAACTGCAAATTGCCTTCTCCTTCCAGGTTGCATCCCAAACTAGAACACGTTTTGTATTTTAGGGGGGAAATACCATAGGCTTTGCTTCTAACTTTAAGAAGCACCAGCAACTGAAGCAGACACTATGAAGTTGAAAGCAGAATTATTCCACCTTTCATACTTGCACCTGATATCATTTGTATGGCAACATCCATGTGCATGGTGCTTGATGGAGGATGCTATGAGCAGGCCCCCTATTCAGCCCAAACTATGCTCAACGGTGGCAGGAGGACGACTTTTGGGTCCACACTGGCACTACCCGGGACCAAAAGAGAACAATGCACTTTGTAATGGGATGTAGGATAAGATGAGCCCCATTGCCCCTCTCCCGGGCTTGACACTGATAACAAGAGGGCTGATGAGGTCTTTGAGGAAATCAAATTACTTGTGAGGTCCCTAGAAGGAAACTAACTAGAACAGCCAACCAGTTTGGGATGCATGTACTAGAATACCTTCCCCCAGGAAATGAAAGGTAATCATAAGTAAATAAATTCCTCAGCAGAGCAATTGTCCCTTGTTGGGTGCTGGGCGGGAAAGGAGAGGCAAGACACAGCACAGTGATGGGCCATGTGGGTTAATGGCCACGCGCTCTCCTCCCCACATCCCTGCTTGATGACGTGGAGAGCAGCCGTAACAGGCGGGGTGCCTGCTGCAGAACTTGACCTCCCAATGACAGGGTGCAGGGCCAATCTGGGCACGATGCCCCGTGGTCCCCTGAGGGGGCTGAAGACATGACGAGCTGCAGCCCTGCCCCTGGGGAGGGCTGTGATACCTGCTGAAGGGCTATTTAAATGAGAACTCGTTTAACACTGAGGCCTCTGGGGAAAACACAGACCCTTGGACAGACAGGGAGGAAAGGAGGTTTCACGCTCCTTCAAGCATGATCAGAATTTCCTATTACTGACTGAATTAACCCTGAGGACTAATACCTCATGATCAAGACTCTAAAGCTGAGCCTCGTACTTAGTGTAGCCTCTACCATGAGGTGATTCAGACAGCTTCCTCCCCGAGATTAATCAACCTGCACGCTTCCATCTCAAAAGAAGAGAAATCCCTTCCTTACAAGTGATCACCCTCCTGATTAGTCCCTTCAAAATAAGAGTAATCAATTTTAGGGTATAAGATCCCCATAAGATCCCAACAGCACTTTGAGCAATCCTGTCCGAATACCCAAAGAGCAAAAGCACTTGTGGAGTTTTCCCAGAGACCACATCAGTCCCTGCCTCAAAGACCACCCACCCCATTGCAAAGCCCAGAGAGAGAAGAGAGAAAGAGAGAACATTCTGTGGATGTGTCTTGCTTGACTTCTGAAGAGCTTTCACTACTTGGGTTCCTGACCCATCACAAACTTCAGTCCAGCTACCCAGTTGGAGTTTCCCTCACCAAGCGAATTTCCAACCTTTTTGTTCCAGGCTAGGAAAGCCACACAGATAGGAAAGGTATACCCTCCCCCTGGTTGCTAAATATAGGAACCCCATTTCCAAATCTAGCTCCTTTTCTCTAAGGCAAGGCTCTTTCCTTGACACCCTCTTCCACAGGTTTCCCTTCTCCCTTCCTTTTTATAACTGCCTTTTCCAGGGTCTAGTCCCAAGTAGCTTTACAAAATTGTCAATCATGCCACCCTCTTCCACAGGTTTCCCTTCTCCCTTCCTTTTTATAACCACCTTTTCCAGGGTCTATTCCCAAGTAGCTTTACAAAATTGTCAATCATTCCAGGTGCTAAGCAGATTCTCTAGAAGCTGCACCTCCCAGAACTCGGTGGTTTTATCTCATTCATTTCAATCACACTATTTGAACACATTGCTTTGCTGAGTTAAAGCAAAATCTAAAAAATTAATTTAAAAAATTTAAAAAATTTAAATATACAATCTGATTAGGGAATTAAAATAAATGATTTATGTGGGTAAGTTTGGCAGATGGGATTCGCTTGTGAGAATTGTTTTCTCACAAGCGAGTCCAATCTACCAAACTTACCCATGTACAGTAAATTATTTATTTTAATTCCCTAATCAGATTGTATACTTTAATTGCATTCTAATAAATGTTACATGTTTCACATTGAAAGCCTCTATCTACCCCATTTATATCACTGCTGCACCTATGTACAGGTTAACCTTTGGTCCAAGGATCCCTTGCAGGACACAAGAGCATGGGCGTAATGGGGGGGGGCAGCGAGGGCACATGCCCTAGGCGCCACTGAGGGGGGCATGCCAGTGCCAGCCACCGCCACCCTATTGCCCACCTGCCTAGCCCCAAGGCCCCTCAGCCACTTGCCATCCTGCTTGCCTTGCCTCCAGCCTAGAATCAGCCTGCAAACTGCACTGCAGAGCTCTTCTCTCCCCACCTCTCAGCTGATTGGCGGGTGGGCGGGGCTTACAGAAAGGCCTCAGTGTAGGCCTCCCTGAAGCCTGAACTCAGCAGGCCCCAAGCAAGCCAGGAAGGAGGCAGGCAGAGTTCTCTGCAGAAGACCCTCTGCCCAGACCTTCCAGCACAGCTTTTGCCAAGTAGAATGTGAATTCCTTTTGGTGGTTACCCCCCGCCACCCATATATAGGGATCTGCTTGCCATAGGGCTTTGATATGGGGGGTGGGGGGAGACTGAGAAGTTAATTTAAAACAGAGTGGAAAATTTGCTGGCTTTAAAAACAAAAACTATCTTAAAAGGCCTATAAGTGGCTGGTTTTCATGGAAGAACATTACAAAAACTTCTGGAACAATATTATATTTATTTATTTACTTATTTATTCATTCATTCATAAATGCACTTATGCTCAAGTTGTTTTGCAACCCAGAAGGTCTGAGTGAGAACTGTGAAGCATGTGTGGTGCTTTTATTTTATTTTATTTTTCTTGTGTGTGAACTGCTCCCCAATAACTCGCAGGGATTTCAGGGTAAATCTGGCCAACATGTGAATGCAACACATCCATTCCAGAGGAGACGTGTATTAAAGGCCTTTAAAAGCCTCATGTGAAAAACCTCCTGGAATCAAACTTTACTGAATTTGTTCAGAATTCTGAGAAAACATACAGATGCTCACACTGCATGGTTGAGAGTCTCCTTTGCTAATCTGCAGCGAGGGGGCCATTTTATTAATTAGTGTTTCTAGTGTGTTCTAGGCATTAAAAATAGCACAAATATATAGTACTCAATGTATATCACTATATATTGTGAAGTGTGTGTGTGTGTCTATTCAGTGAAATGTTTTTCCAGGCAGCATACTTGTTTTGAACTATCAGACTTAAATCCTTGGGGGCCTGGGATGTGTGGAGGCCCTGGACTTTGGGGGGCTGGGGGCCCATTTTAAAATCTCATCTTGGCCCATTCCAACCTTGCTATGCCCCTGGCGGTCACTACACATGGGTTTCTGCACAACACCTGCACAGAAGAAACTTCCATGTAGAAAATGTGTCTCTTGTAAATTGACCCTGAATTTTCCATCCACGAGATATCTGAGTCAATAATAAAAGAACAGCACACTGCTTGTGACAGGAAGGGGCAAATTACAATGATTTCTTAGTCTAGTAGGGGCTGGTTTGGGCCCTGGCAGAACTTGGCTGTCTGCTCCTGTAGCAAAGTCCAGTGTGTGGCAAACTAATGTATCTTCCTCCCTCCTGGTGTCAAAGTAAGCACTAGAGTGGTGAATGCACATATACCCCATCATGAGCCAACAGTCATCATAAGACAAAGGCTGGCAGGAATCATTCACTGGTTTACAGACCCACCACCCACCCAGCCACCTTCTTCTTCCCCTATTTTGCTAGTGGCTATTTGGGCAGGTGATCCTCTAGGACAAAGTCATGTTTTTTAAAAAGCATGAGATGAGACAGAGAAAATGACACTTGGAATCCTCACATAACTCCTGACTGTTGTTCTGCATCTTTAACAGAGATGGCTCATGTTTTCAGGTTTTGATCAACAACCATGTCTAGATGGTAAAGTGTTCATTTTAACAGGGATTTCCAGACATTGTTGACTACAAGTCCCATCATTCCTGTTTGGATAGGGGCGCAATTTCAGTGCTTGCCCTAGGCGCTATTTTCCCTAGATACGCCTCTGCACGAGAGTCTAGCCCTATGCGTCCTAACAAGGAGTAATAAGGTAACAGGTCCCAAGAGCTTGCAATATAAAATTCATCACTTGGGGGAGGCAGAGCAAGACAGAGGAGGGAGAAGACAAGAGAAGAACAGGCATTCTACTCATTTATACTTAATCTATGTTTCAATAGCAGAGGATGAAAATTAAGGAATTATGCCAAATATTTCACAGAATAATTGGATTTTGAGTAGGGATTTGAAGGAAGGGAGAGGTGGGTGGACTATTAGCATTTATTTTTAAAATTGTTTTTAACACTTCTTTAACATCTTCTATTGCTTTAAGGTCTTCTACCTATTTCCCAACCCACCTAATGGTGCGGAAGGGAAATGACTTGCCTAGTGAGCAAGAGGTTGCTGGTTCGAATCCCCACTGGTATGTTTCCCAGACTATGGGAAACACCTATATCAGGCAGCAGTGATATAAGAAGTTGCTGAAATGCATCATCTCACACTATGTGGAAGGAGGCAATGGTAAACCCCTCCTGTATTCTACCAAAGAAAACCACAGGGCTCTGTGGTCACCAGGAGTTGACACCGACTTGAGGGCACAACTTTAGTTTACCTATTCCCCAATCCCTTTCCATGTGAAGACTTCATCCCCCCAAATGCTGGAAACGGAGTTTGGTCCACACCAAGTCAAGGAGCTTGGAAAGCCATGACTCTGTAGTCATATCCAAAAATAATGTCTGATGGTCCACCTCTTAAAATGGTCTGTAACCTAACATCTGGGCGGTCATGAAGCTACAAGGCTTGTTTCCTGCCTAATTTATTCTCCCAGTTATTCAAAAATTAGATTTTTGGGGAAACTGCGGTGATTCCCCAAACCATAGTTCTGAGCCTAGTGGCCAAATCAGACAATGGCCTCTTATTGCTATATTTATGGCTGTAGACACACTTTGAACTAATACACTTGCGCCTTGTCCTTTCAGAATGTTTGCAAAGGAAGTATTTGTTTTTCATTGTCTTCTATTTTATATATGGGGAGGAGCATCATCTTGAGAAATACATGTGTTACGTTAAAAAAAACAACCAAAACCTTCCTGTTGAAATATGTATGTCTAGTGAGCAGAAATAATCCAATGCACATCACATTTAAAATGAATGTTCACCATGGGGAATGTGCCCTACTCCCAACTAAAGCTATTTCAGCTTGTTAGCAAAATCCTCAGAGCTATATAAAGAATCTAGTTTCCATAGTAACTGTTGTGTGAAACATCAGAATGTTAAGCATCCATGTTAATTTGAGTTTCCATTTGCCCTATCATTTCTAGTTTTTAAATGTTAAAGCTTTAGGTCGTTATCCACAGCTTTGCCTTGCCACACAGACATGCCCACTTCCCCACCACACACAGCAGGTAGGAGCTGTGATACTTCATGATCCAGCAGCTGCACAGCTACACAAATAGTTTTTGTCACTGGTCAGAACAGCTGCACACCTGCATTAGCAGCTGTAACATTTATTGTTACTAAAGGGCTCTGATATTTGTGTGTTGACCCTTGGGGTCAGTACTGAATTTCAGTTATCTTTAAGGATTATTTTTAATTAGAGATGCAGAATCCATCAGGTTTGAGTTGATATTGATATTGCAGTTCTACTAGCACCAACCATTATCCCTAACTCACCTTTAGTCAGATTTATTTTTTATCATAGGAAAGCAATGAGATTGATGCACACACTGTGCCTCAATAAGAATGGAGATGTGTATCCAGATGTACACCTGAATGTATAGCCCAGCAAGTCAGATGCTCATCTGGATGGTATTTGCATCTGAATATGCATCCTCCATTAAAAGCAATGGATAGTACCTCCATTTGAATGTGCATCTGATTTATGCCCACAATTACTAAAACCAGGAATTACCTATGACACCCAGACAAGCTTCTGTGGATATCCAGAAGCATGAGGCAGCAAGGCGGAAAGTAAAAGGGACAGGCTTCCCACATCCCTAATTTTCAGCTTCCTAAGGTGGGGAGGGCAAGTGTGTCCAACAAAGTTATGCCCAAAGAAACTGCAACATGATGTCAAGCCATGCACCTTAAGGACCACTACTGAGCTCCCCACAATACAAGATACAAGACTTGTTTCAGGCACAGGCAAGATATATCAAGGGCCTTAGCAGTGGTCAAACATATTGTTTTGCAGAACTTGAACAAAAACTGCATGTTGCGTCACCAAGGGACTGATGATTTATCTGCTCTGGCATTATTTGAATTAATACTTCAGCTTCAGAAACGGGGCACTTACACTGATATTTGGAAAGCATACACAGACACGTTTGCACAATGTCCTGATGTTATGAACTGGATCCATGTTCCTCCTTGATTTATTCTGTGCATGACTCCTTTATGAATAACTTGCTTTGACCCTCCTCTTTTGCTTTCCCCCTTTTATCTTGTTCTGCCTTACTCAGCGGCGTAACTACCATTAGGCAAGGGGAGGCGGTTGCCTGGGGGCCCCCAAGCCTCGAGGGGCCCCCCAGAGGCAAGTCACATGACTATATATTGTGAAGTGTGTGTGTGTGTATCAGTGAGGGGCCCATTTTAAAATTTTGTCTCTGGGCCCACTCCAGCCTTGTTACGCCCCTGGCCTTACTTGTATTGTTCATATTATATGAAAAACAGGAAAACTTACAAAAATTATAAATAGAAAATTACAACCAAATGCCACATTCAGAACCCCAGCAGGAGTTCTGCACACATCTGTAGAAGCACTTCGGAAGTCAACCCACTAGGGACTGCTCATATAGTTTGTGACACACAGATGGACTATTTCTAAGAGAGGGGGGGAAAGCCCCAGCAAAAGTTATAGACTGATTTAATGTAACAACTGATGGTGAACCAATTTTAATATATGGGACACGTGAAAACAAATAATCAATACCGAAAGGGTTTTTTAAAAAAAGTCAGTGGCTAGAATGAATGATATTTTTATAAGAAAGCATTTAAGCTTTTTTCAGTTTATTTCCTCAACTTAATTTATGGTTCATCCTTCTCAGCTTTTGCCTTAGAGATTCAAAAACCAGAAATCTAATTCTGTTTTTGAAAGCAGCTGAGATTTCCACTTATCACATAATTGCAGGAGGAGCAAAACCTTTTAGAAAATCAAATGTTACAACATTCACAGTAACCTGACATTTGGCCAACACAATTTCTTATAGAACTACTTAAAACCAATTTGGAAACCCAGCCATGAACGACATTTTTACAAGATCAGATGTTCGTAGCACTGTCTCGTAAAATCTTTTTTCCCTCCAATATATTTCACTGTTGGATCAGTTCTGCTCCACATAATGCAGGAACAAACCCCAGAAATATGCTGTACATGCAAAAAGCTTGGGGGGAGGTGGAGGGTGGAAATTCACATGGAGACCAAAAAAAAAAAAAAAAGGAAAGAAATTATAATCTGCTAAAATGACTGCTTAACAATCTGCGTTAAAGAGGCCACACAACTTATGGGCAGCTTCTTTTGTTAAGGTTTCCTGTATGTCAATATAAGCCAACAATTTGTTCCTTTAACTAAAACCTCAACATTAGCAAAGTCTGTACAATTGCCTATTCTGAATGGTTATGGCCTAGTTCTTCTCATTAAGATGGTAACTATGCATCTGGTCTGTTCCACTTCAGACTGCAAGTGGAAGCTCACAAGACTGAGCACTCCGCCACACACACAAACATTCTGCCCTAAAATTTTACATGTCAAGACTGGAACCCTTCTCTCCAATGTGCTAATATTTCTATGTGGAAGAAATCCACATACGTACTTTGTAAGTAGTTCAGAAACCTCAGTTGGTTCAAAATGAGGCAGTCAGATTGGTCTCCAGGGTAACTCGGAGAGCCCATATCATAACTGTTCTTAAAAAGTTGCACTAGCTGCCAGTATGTTTCCAGATGCTAGTTATCACCTTTAAAGCCCTTAATGGCTTAGGCCCAGATTACCTGAGATAATTTATTTCCCTGCAAGCTCCACACTGCTCATTAAGATCATCAGAGAGATTCGTCTTTGGGTGATACGAGTTCATCTGGTGGCAACCTGAGACTGGGCTCTCTCAGCTGACACCCCTAGGTTGTACAATGCGCTCACCGTGAATATAAGAGGCTTGCAGTCTTTGAAGGCCTTCAAGAGAGCCCTAAAGACCCATCTTAATATTTAACAGGTTTAAAATCATTTTTAAAATGAGTTTTATAGTAATATTTCAACTACTTTTATTTTATGTTTTATGTGAACCATGCTAAGCCATTTTGGGATTGACAGGCACAGCAGGGAAATGGCTTGATAAGTAAGCCAGAGGCTGCCAGTTCAAACCCCCACTGGTATGTTTCCCAGAAACACCTCTATCAGGCAGAAGCAAATAGGAAAGATGCTGAAAGGCATCATCTTATACTGCGTGGGAGATGGCAATGGTAAACCACTGTATTTGGTGGAACTGTATTCCACCAAAGACAACTACAGGGCTTTGTGGTCGCCAGGAGTCGACACCAACTTGATGACACACTTTACCTTTAGTATATTAATGAACTGATATTATGCATTAATAATATGCATCATTATTAACCAATATTATTAATTAATATTAATTAATATTTGATACTGATATTGATATTAATATTAAAGCATAGTGGTTAGTGTTGGACTAGGACTGGGAAGACCCAAGTTCAAATCCCCATTCAACCATGAAACTCACTGGGTGACTCTGGGACAGTCATGTATCTCTCAGCCTAACCTACCTCACAGGGTTGTTGTGAGGATAAAAATAACCATGTACATCTCTTTGAGCTCCTCAGAGGTAGATCAGGATATAAATGTAATAAAACAAACAAACAAACAATGAAATAAATAAATACAAAGAGAGTAGTGTTGAATCATGTGATTCTCACACCTGCAGTCTAAAGCGGTACAGCCCAGACACAGATTTACAGCCCCAGTGAGAATTTTCCCTCCTCTCTTTTCAAATCCTGAATTTTCTTAGTCTCTGTCTTTCAGGGTGCCATTGTCCGGGCTTGGGCAGAGGTTCCATTTCACAAACAATTCAAGGCTTTTTGCAGAGACCATGCTATCTGTAAAAAACATATATATGACAGGCTCTGGATTCATTTTCATAGAGATGTGTGCCAGTTCTCCAGCTAAACTGTGCAGACAGTTTATATATGCTGGCAATTTCCAAACTACTCCAAGGATAAGCTACTAAAACCCAGTAATGACTGGCATCTTTAAAACCGAGCAATAGGCTGCTCAGATGTGAGCAGGATGAGGCCAGGGTGGCGGGGGGGGGGGGACTTCAATACCCTCCTTTTCTCTTGTTCAGGGCCTTGCAGGTTTAGACCTTCAAGCAGTCATGAGAAGGTGAGGGTCAAATACATAGTTAAGGTCAGTCTGAAATCAAGATCCAGAGCAGCCAACAAGATCCCAGGGACTGGAGGCAGGTACTTAGTCAAGTTCACAGATGGTCAGGTCCAAATAGGCAGCAGTCCAAGAGAAGAGGAAAGGTAGTGAGGGAAAGCACAGCAGTCTGCCTGGTTATTTCAGCAACAAGTTGATCCAACTAAGCCTGAAGCAACCATTAGAAAGAGCCAACCAAGCCGCCCCCCCTCCCACCTGGCCGGTCGTAACTTCTCTGGCCATCACCTGGGTAGAGCTGTAATGCAATAAACACTATGCCAAGAGCTTGCTCTAAGAGCCTGCCTAGTGACATAGAGAATAAGGCACTATGCCCCGATGCCAGATTCCCCAATTCAATCCCCCAGATGCCTTACACTCCTTCCCAATTCCTTCTCATTTGGGGGGGGAACCCACATACCCTTGATTTCTGTCATTCATCAAGCAACGCTCTCTTACTGCCAGCCACAGCAGTTCTTTCAGTGTTCCAAGCAACCAGTACAATAAGTACTTCAAATTCCAAGATGTCCTTTTCTGTCTCTTTTTGCATCTCCTGACAGTTGAGACTAAGACAAGGCAGGCAGCCTTGTAGCTAGTGTGGGGGCGGGGAGGGGAAAAGCATAAGAAGGTACAAGTAATGCTAGAAAGGAAATGGAGAAAACAACAAAAAGAAACAAGAAATGATGACTGGAAAGTTGAAATCAAGGGTGAGGAATGAGATAAAATAGGAGGGAGACAAGGAGGAGGAAAATACACCAAAACTGATACTCTTGATCACAAAGCAATTCTTTTTAGAAGAGGAATCACATGATTAAGTACTTTTTGCGTTGTTTTTCTCTTCTAGAAAGTGAGTGAGATTTTTGAGCCCTCTGCAATTAATCTTATATCAAATTGGCTATTACTTTGGGGGACTTACTTTTGGCTATTATACTGGGAAACCTATTACTTTTTACTCACTAGTGGTAAACATTGTGCAAGACTCTAAAAGGGATGCACCTAAGTTGTTAACACTATGGGTAAACAACTGGAGCCCAAAATATTTATCAATGGCTCCTCCAGGATGTCCACACTATTTCCCCAGCCCTGATATTCACATAGGAAAATGTCTCCATGACGTGCTGAAAAGAGCAACACAAGTTGTCCCTATTCCTTGTCTCTCACAGACATCCATCAACTGCAATTCCTCTCACAACTGGCTAAGCCCCAAAGGCACAGAGGCCTTGGGAAGGCTTCCTAAGAGGATGCCAGAGCATCCCATGACTGCTTTGTTTTAAATGCGCCTTATCTGGTTTTTCTAATAGAAAACTAAGATATTATGCATTGTAACCAATTGTAACCAACACACTCACAACTGAAATTCAACAATAACAATATAGATTTGTCTTTTCACCCTGAAATAGCTTTAGAAAAACCTTTTAGAGCCTTCCTGCAGTACAGGGTATGTATGGAAGGACCCAGACTCAAGATAAATATTCTGCACTCCTTGTAAGGGGACATTATTTAGTGCCATTATTGCATGTGGTGCTTTGCTTAATCAGTCGACAAGATGAGATCTCTGCCCCACAAAGCATGCAATCGAAGATTAATACAGAAGTGAAACCTAAGAGGGACAAATAGATATTCAAATTCGACCACACACACACACACACACACACACACACACACACACCCCGACCTACAGTCAGTGTGAGGACAAAAGGGTGGTACTGAGATATCACAGAAGAGGTTGGTGTTGAGAAATTTCGGGGTGGTGGGGAGAGAAGCAGCAGCACATCCGTGTTCTGAGGGCAAACTCCAGGTATACGCAGTAGGGGTGGGGGCAAGGATGGGGACTTAGAATATCATCACGCTGAGCTAACAGATCACTGCAAGATTAATCAAGTTATGTGCAACATGTAACGGATTTCAAAATGCACAGAAGACACTGCCATGAAGGTACAGAACAGCTGTTTTTCCATTCTCCCCAAAGAAACTGATTTCAAGCAACAAGGTAACACACATAGGTGAGGCATGGCATAACCACACAGAAAAAGGCTCTTTTTAAGTGCCCTACAGTTAAAGCTGCTTGCCACTGACTGGGAGAGTACAACAAAAAAGGCTTTTATACAACTTAATAAAACAAAACCCACTGAGCAAATAGCTATACAAGCATCTTACCGAAGAACATTTTTGATGCAGAAACACTTTTCGCCCTCTCTCCAAAAAAAGGAGCAGCTTTTAAAAATAATGTTCCTTCCATTGTTAGTGTTCTCTTTCTATTCATTATAAAGTCAATAATCAGGGAAGAACTAATTTGATATTTATGTGCACGTTATAAACGACTACTGTGGGTTTTCAATTACAATCTAGCTTTCTAGAGAGCTTCTGGCACTCAAAGAGGCCCTCAGAAAGAGACTTAAAATAGTTGAGAGGAAGCAAATTACTTAGTCAAATGATATATTCAGGCACATGGCACCTGCACACGAGAGCTGCCTTATTTATATGAGGAAGGCCAAGGATGGCGACTTGGCTTACATAAAGCACAGTCCGTGAAATCTGGGGATTTTTCACAAGTGCCACTAAGGATCTCTTTTGCATACTTATGAACATTAATGCAAAGCTAAAAACGCAGAAAAACTATTGTCTAAAAGGCATATTTAGTTCAAAGCTTTTAATTCAATTTACAGATGCAGGGAATACAACTAATTTCAGCAGCACTTGGGAAATCATCAATGATCCATGCTACTGGGAGCAGTTTCCTATCAAGGGAAAGTTCATAATTAATATTCCACTTCTGATTCAGCTCATGGTGCAGCTACTCAGGCCAATTAGTACTGTGTACATGTGGTCATTGCCAGGACATCAACAAAGTTCAATAAGATATGCTTTTTAGCAACCAATGAGATGAAGTTTATATGCTTCTCTCTTCTGAGATACTTAACTGAGCATCTCAGGATTATTATTACAAGTATACATTGAGCGTATGTGAAAACAAACATATAGTTGGAGGGAACAAATCCTGATTCCTTAGGAAGAAAATTTGTCCCAAGGGAAGATTTTCTGCAGCACTATCTGGTGAAGGAGGAAAACAAAGCCTGGTGATGTTTGAGGGAAGTCTGGGTGGGATGGAATGCCTCACTCTGCTCTGATCCTTCTATGAAGAAGCTGTTCATATAGCCCTGAAGTATCAAAGAAAAACTCCCTGGTGATGCTGCTATCCCAGAGAAGCTACATTTCTTTCTCATATCTTATTTATTTTATCAGGATACCATTGTTTTAGGTCTTTTCCTGCCCCAGGCCCCAGGTGAAGCTTCTCTATGAACCACTAGTAACAAGAGAATGTTTCTTCAAAAACCTCTTTTGTTCATTTAACTTTATTTAACTGTAACTCTAAGGAAACTTAGCAATGCCAAATTCAACCAAGAGAGCTAGGAGGAGATTAAGTTAAAGGTAAATGTGCTTACAACTGGTGTGCGCACGTGTATACCATGCTTTTCAGTTTCACTGCAGCCCTAGGAAGAGACGTGGCACCCTTATCACAAAGGCACAAACAGAGACAGAGAGGTAACAATGCCTACTAGCAGGGCTGGTGCCAAGTAGGATCGGGAAGCAACAGCTTCTCCCCTTCCCCAAGAAGCAACCATTACCACCAAGTCCTTCAGTGGCAATTCCTGCTCCTCCCACCAACCAACTGGCTTTCTCCCAAAAGCTCTTGGGTCTGAGTGAGCCCAAAGACAAGGTGAATTAGTAGCTGAACCCAAAGGTTACTGGGACTCTCCCTGCAAGGATCTATGAGAGAGTGACATTGTGAGAAAGTATGGTGTAGCATGCATTTCTTAGAAACTTGTGCAGCATCTCCTTCTTGCACCCTCCCCATAGCTGATAGGCTGCCTCCCAAGCAGGGGCCTCTGGGGAACACTCCCATTAGCAGGTGGAGGTGCCAGTGGTAGAGCTAATACCACATGAGTCTGTTGGGGTTTGTGATTATTTAGCAAAGCACCAAGGAAGCTACCACTCCAGTTAAAGAGTGCAGAGTTTAGTTGTTACACCTATTTAAGTAACACACATGGAGATCACTGTAGAGTCTAAACTAAACTGTTTCCAGGAAGACCCTCAAGACTCTCCTGTTCTCACAAGCTTTTAATTAGAATTAATTTTAATCATTTTAATAATTTGTTTTATATTGTTTTGCATTTTATGTATTTTAACCTGTGATTTAATAATTTGTTTTATATTGTTTTGTGTTTCATGTATTTTAATCTGTGATTTTTAAAATTAAAATTTGTACACCGCCTAGAGATGTACATATCAGTCAGTATAAAAATATAATGAATAAATAATAATAAATAATAAATTGTTTTATTGGTGAAGTACATTTGAGATAGGAAAGACCTATCCTATCTATCAGCTACATAATGAATAGGTAGGGAGAGAGAGAGAGGTTTCCATCTTCTTTCTAGGAGGAAAGGAAGAGGACTGACTGACTACAGGAAGTACCTGAGGAGTCAAAACAGGGGTCATAGAGTAGAGGAAAGCAGGGACAGGTAAAGGAGACCCTCACTAGCTACCTCTACCCCTAATGCTCCTAGTAGTCATTAGGATAGTTGGTGCAAAAGGTCGATGCACTGGAACTCCATCTCCAACCAAGTCTGTCAGCTGACTTGGCCACTGTACCATCATAAAGGGGCTGACTGGGAGAGTGCCCTTGGGATCATACCCATTCTGGCCGATTTGTGACACCGGTCCTACTTACCAGAGTCTGTTCCAAAGAAGTTATGAATTAGAGGCTTAAGGCTATTGCACCACCCATGTGTGCATTTTATTGACTTCTCTGTCACCAATTTGTCTGAGCTGCACTGGGGCGGAACTATAATAGGGCAGACAGGTTCAAAGAGCCTGGGCTGCCCAGCGCCCAGGAGCTGCTGCCTGACTCGGCCCTCCCTATGGCCACAGCCCCAGAAAGGCCACTTAAGCCCTCTGGAGCTTATTTCCCAGCTGCGTTTGTTGCTGGGCATGCATTTTGTTCGTTCTCTCCGCAAGGGAAAAAATGAACAAGACGTACACCCAGCCAGCAAACACCCACTAAAAATGACCTCCAGGGGGCTCACGTGGCCCTTCTAGGGCTCTAGCCATGCCCCCTTGGCAGGACATCGCATGCAAGGGGGCATGGCCAGAGTTTGGAGGGCTCATGCAAGCCCTCGGAAGCTCATTCCCCGTCAGCATTTGCTGGCTGGGTGTATGTATTTCCCTTTCTTTCCCTCTCTCAAGGGAGGGAAAGCAAAACACATGCATCCAGCCAGCAAACACTGACTGGGAATGAGCTCCAAAGGATTCATGAGGGCCCTCCAAGGCTATGGCCATGCCCCTTGTACATGACATCATGCACAAGGGGGATCACTAGCACACACACTGGGCACATCTGTCAGAGCAATTGGCAACGGGAGGAAACACAGACCTCATTTCCCTTGCTATGCAGCAGAGCTGCACCATACTCCAGGACGGTGGGTCACATGAGTGAATAAGGAGCAGCACACAATTTCTTAGGAATCTTTCAGTTTGAATCTGGTGCCAGTGAAACAGAAGGCTATCTTGGGGGCAGCAAAATTTCCTCACAGTATTTGGTTGGTGGTGGAGACTACTGAATGGCTGTAATAACTTCTACCATTAAAAAAACAAACATTTCTGTCACTATAGGCAGCAGATATCCTCCCAGTAGCTATCATTTCCCCCCTCAGAATGGCCCAAACATTTTAACTTTTAACATTTTAACATTTAATTGGGGCATTTTAACAATAGTAACCACCAGCAGAAGCTTCATTTCCTGCTCCCACAGAATGCTCAAGAACAATTCTAAGCCCAGGCATTCTAAGGGGGAAATAGTGGCTGCTGTGACAAGACCCACCACCACCTGATGTTGCAGCAAAGAAAACAGGGTGGGGGAACCTGTTGCCTCTGCCATTGATACTGGATATTGGATACTGCCATTGATACTCATTGATACAGACTGGATACTGCCATTGATACTCAAAAGCTGTCAGTGAATTTTGCCACCCTCCAGAAAGTCAAAGTCAAAGCAGCTAAAAGAAGTCACCACCCACAAAGGCGAGAGGGGCATTTAGGACCCCTTAAGATGGAATACTACTCCATGCAAAAAATAATAATAATTTAAAAATGGCCATGTACATAGAAACCTAGTACATCAGAGAGAATCTCCCCCTGCCCCAACATTCTAATTCTCTCTATAGGAGGAACTCCCCCTCCCCCTCCCCCACGACAGAACATTCAGTCATGTGGCACCCAAACAGAATAGTCCAGACACAGATTGACCACCTCGATACTAAGCCAACTTCTGTTTCGTTAATTCAACAGTTATATCAAATTGTTGACACAGAGATAATAGAAACACTGAAGTATGTCAACATCATCTGTGACCACTAAGTCAAGCTTATCAGATTTGCATGAATAAGTCTGGTGTTTTGTAAGTGTACTCTAAACAGAGTCACATTAAGAAGTTCCGTTGGTGTAGCAAATTGGTTTTTTTAGGTCTGTTCTTTAATGGAAGCATAACAAGTGTTTGCATGCCTGTGGCAAGATTTTTCTTCTTCATTGCAACAAATACTCGACACTGTAACCTTATGTGAGCTATCACAGTAACATCTGGAATGTATGCTGAAGGATTTCTTACCTTGGGAGCTCTGGCATGTTTCCCACATCTAGCATCTTTGATAAGGATGACATCTAACAGCTCTGTCTCCTGCAACTGATAGAAAACAAAAAGGCATTTGACAACACTGGATGAAACATTTAATTAAACCTGTGTACAAAGATGCAGAATAAATCTTAACAATGCTTCTCTCATAACAACTCAATAGCTTTAATAGACTATGGATTAATAGGCTCTAGAATAATTTTAAGCAGGTTCCACCTGAATACGGATATGCTTGCAGTAATGATTCTGGATAGCTATAATGTAGCTACAAAGATCCTCACTGAAAAAAGGATCTTTTCTGCCAACATATCCAAGGTAACATGGTTGTTCAGGCACAAAGCTATATGCACCTCAGGAGTTGCGACACCACTGCTTCCTGTCAGGATTGGGGCCCCAGAAACAGCAACTTTGGGATCAAATCATCACTGAAAAAAGCCTGATGCATTGATAATATCTTAATTTCTATCCCATAATTCATCCAAGGAGCTCAGACCAGCATACATGGTTCTCTTCCCCCATTTTAACCTCATAATCCCTTTAGGAATAAAGGAAGCTGCCATATACTGAATCAGACCATAGGTCCATCCAGCTCAGTTTTGTCTACAAAGACTGGCAGCGGCTTCTCCAAGGTTGCAGACAGGAATCAATCACAGCCCGATCTTGGAAATGCCAGGGAGGGAACTTGGAACCTTCTGCCATTCCCAGAGCAGCACCATCCCCTGAAGGAAATCTCTTACAGTCCTCACACATCAATTCTCCCTTTCATATGCAACCAGGGTGGACCCCGCTTAACTAAGGGGACAAGTCATACTTGCTACCACAAGACCAGCTCTCCTCTCCTACCCTTTGTGAGGTAGGCTAGGCTAAGAAAGGGTGATTGGCCCAAGGTCACCCCAGTGATGAGTGGGGATTTGAACCGGGGTCATCCTGCTTCTAGCTCAACACCCTAACCACTACACTACACTGGCTCTTGGCCTAGAAAGAGAGGTTCCTCAGCTACCACCAGCTTCCCTGAGGCGAAGAAGCCTGGATATGATTTCCCTGAGTCCCCTGTCCCAGTTTCCCATAGGCAACAAGTGTCCCTCATCACTCTAGGATCCAGTCTCCTGCACCTTAGTCAGATGTCACGTGGCAATAACTCCAAACAAATAGAAGCTGCAACATGAGCCTCTAATAGAACCTATCAAGCACCCCCCTTTAAGACAAGCTATTTGCTTTTCTTCAAAGCCTAGTTCCTCTTGAAAGAAATCTGTGTTTGTACCATACTACTTCAGGCTACAGATCAGGACTCACATGATTCAATATTCTTTCAGTACCATGTCAGAATGTTTCTCCCCAACATGATCGTTTTCTATCAAAGGGAAAAATTAGTATGGCAAAGCATTCCATTATGGGAGCATCCACCTGCAGTATGAGGAGCAACAGTCAAGACACAGCTTAACCACTTCAGTGAGCCCAGTTCAGAAATTACATTGTCCAGGTGTTTACACATGCACAAGTGTGCGTGTAGCATGAATACATGCATTGATCTGAAAAGTGAACCTGGGTATAGCCTCCTTCGAATACAGGGTACAGCTAGGAAGTGTACTACTGTACATGCATTGAATGTAAATTGTGAATACATGCATCTAGATCTACATGTGTGTACACTATACAGGAGAACCCTGTTATTTGTGGGGGTTCCATTCAGGGGGATAGCGATTCTGTGGATACTGGAGTATTAGGGCTATGGCAATGGGGGGCAGGGGTTGGGCTCCAGACTGCCTTAAATTGGCTGAATATCATGGTCCCCCTGGGTTTCCCCCCAAATCACCCCAATCACCGCCCAAAAAATGGCCCCCAGAAGTACCCTACCATGCCCACAAACATAAAAGGACCCAGAATCATGATTTTTGCCCCATTTTTTCAGCAAACGAGCCACAAAATGGCTCTGGTACTCAAAATGGCATCCGGAAATGATTTTTGGCCACCCCAACCCATGGATACGCGTGTTTAACCTCATTTTCCCTGTTCTTTTTTGCATATCCTGAGGTCAGGTTCTAATTACCCAAATGCAAATATACAAAACTGTGAGAGCTGGGCCCACGCTTAATGAGGTCCTTCTATATAGAGATTGCAGTGTGCAGAACCTAATGTGTGAATAGGGCTACATCTCCGTGGCAAGATTTTGTCCTTCCAGAGCTAACAGATACATCTTAACTGCAGGCCAGGATAAGTGACACCGAGGGAAACCTAGAATGTGCCTTTTGTAAACAGCAGCAGCAGCTATCCCACCTGGGCTGACAGAAAAAGACAGCTGAGGGTGGAAGCAGACACACATCACTAGGCACACGTCCTATTAAACCGTCAATGTCTTTTTCAGCTCGTTTGAGCACTGCTTCATGAAAGACAGGCAAGCAAGTTTGATGAGACTTGGCATTGACTACTGTGTTTCTCCTGTGTATCCAATTTGTGTTTAGCGCAAATAAGCTGCTCTAATTATCTGTATTAGCATAAAAAGATGCTTAATTCCACAAACATTGCCAGTGCTGGATTGTTATCGTATTCCACAACATATTAGATTTAAACACCTCTGATCATCTGAGGGATACTATATTCATGAGAAATCCATGTAGCTGCGTACAACATCCCACATGAGTGTACTTTCCCTTAAAAACACTATTTAATGCATTCGATACACCATATTCGGTGACTGGTGTTTTTATTTATTTATTTAAATAATTTACATTTTCGGTATGGCTGTAACGTGCACTCATCAAGAGGAAAACTATGGAGTACCAATAAGACTATTCCCTATCCTCCAGGCTATCTACACTACCCCCAGGCTACATCTACCCCCAGGCTATCTACACTAGATTATTCACTGGATTAATTGTAGCAACCACAACAATGTACATTCTGCAAATTCTATCAGGACAGATACAATTTGGACAGGGGCTATAACTCAGTGGCACAGTGCATGCTTCACATGCAGAAGGTTCCAGGTCCAATCCTCAACCTTGAAACAAAAAGCAACTACAGAATAGATAATGTTTATTCCAACACATTTTGATAAATATCATTCTCAAATACTATTTTCACTGAACTGCCTGGAAGAGATATTTTTTTGCCAGAATCCCAAGCAGACTGCCAATGAGAGTTAACAGTATTGGGCTAACATGGAGCAATGGTCTGACTAGTACAAGGCAGTTTCATGTGTACAATTAGACTGATGAGCAGGACAGATTTTCCCACCTGCAGCACTGCAATTCCTTCACCTTGCCATCCCCCCAGCAACCGAATATTTGTAGCCTTCGACAATTGTACACGAGTCAGGAAATGCAAATCAGTGTTCCAAAATCTTTGTATGCACACTAGATGGTTCACATTTGCATATCTCATGCTCCAAAAGACTGTGGAGCAATTGAGGACATTGGTGATCATCTTTTAAGACAACAACCACATACTATGGACCCTCAGATAGATGGATTTCATAGAAACAGCCGAGAATCCAGACATGTCCAAACTGGCTGCCAAGAAAATTTTACTAGCCTTATGGCAAGTCTTTTGGGTTCCTTTGAACTGCTTTGATTCAGGAAGAAACAAAAAGAAAGAAGGGGGGTGATGACACAGCATCAAAAAGCCAACACAAAAGAGGGAGGGTTCTTCTCATAGATGCTGAATAGATACTGATAAGTAATTTATTCAATATTGCCTGATGTGTTTCAAGCATAAAGTGCTCTTCTTCAGAGGCAACTGAGAACTCCAGTACCTTTCTCTGGGCATTGTATCCCACATCATCAGAAATATCTAATTATATTCCTGCAGATATGGGATACAATCCTCAGAGAACAATATCTTGCTTTGGTTGAACTTTCAGTGGCAGGACAAAAACTTTGGCAAGCAATAGCAAAACTAACCTGGGTGCTCAACTCAGTCTTTACTGCAGTGTGCCAAGTGTTAAATCATGTTACTAAATTATCACTGTACAGAACTGTTTTCTATGGTTTTCAACAACCTCCATTAATTTCAGTGGGGTTCTCCTTCAAGCCACACTGAAATTGTGAGATTATGCAGCTTCAGTACCTGATACATTATCCCAATTATTTCACTACCAACACACCTATTTTTTGTACTGAGCACTGCTGAAAACCTTGCTCCCACACAGCTGTGTTTTTTACAATGCCTTTCCTACTACAACACAAAGAGCAGTTTCCCCACCACCAATTACCAGAAGCTGCATATAGGAAGACCTCTTAAAGCATTCCTGCATCGTGAACAGAAATGCTCCTGCCCTCTCCCCCTGCCCCCACGCATACATGTACACCATAATACACACTAGGCACTTTTAGTTCACCAATGATGGATTTATTCAAAGCCAAATTCAATTGTACTATATCATCAAGTCTATATCATCAAGTCGACATCTAAGGAAGGCAAGAGGGAAGGTGAAGGGGTTGACATTTTTCTGAAAACAAGTCATCGGAATTACTGCTTCCAATTCAGAACAGAACTGCAATGCCTTGGCTGCCAGTTTGGGCTTCTGCTGGTCAAGAACTTGGGATGGCAACAATGAGAAAAAGAGCAAGATCAAGACGATGGAGTTTAATTGACAACTATCCATGCTCCAATCATGTCCTGACTGAAGTACTCAGGACTGGGGATGGGATGCCTGTCTCAGAGGCAAATTAAAGAGAGTATCCAAAGGAAAGCTGGTTTACAACATGAGGGGTCTCATAGTTTCAGTTGAGGGACAAACTGGCAGGCCATTGAGCAGCTTTCCAAGGAAGCACCTGCACCACCTCACCAGGCTGTGTGTGGATTGGGAGTGCCAGGTATATGTGTGGGGGAGGCCTGGCCGACAGCAGCTGCTTCTATGCACATGCTCCCCACACATGATCATCCATCTGTCACCTATTGCAGTGATCCATCAGGGTGTCCCCCTCCCCTCCTCCTCATCTTGTTCAACAGAAGATCAGGCAAAATGAGAGGGCACCAAGGATGTAGTGACAGGGTAGGGTGCCTGTCGGCTGGAGGGGGACTTGGCATGATGTGATGAGGGGAAATGAGAGGGAGGCTGTGCCATCCCTTAAAGGGGTGGTTTTCAAGTGGGAACGATGTACTCATTCTAACTTCATTCTAACTAAGCCCTTTTAGTTCACGATTTGTGGGACTTCGGATTTGTGGGGAAGTCCAGGGCAGGGGTTTTTAAGGGATGGGGCCACAGCTCAGTGGTAGAGCATCTGATTTGCACACAGAAGATCCCAGGTTAAAGCCCTGGCATCTCCAGGTAGGGCTAGAAAAGACTCCTGCCTGAAACCCTGAAGAGCTGCTGCCAGTCACTGTAGAGACAATGCTGGGCAAGATGAATCAATGGTCTGACTCAATATAAGGTAGCTTCCTATGTTCCAGTGAACTTCACAAGGTTGTTTGCATGAACACATCAAAACGGGGGGGGGGGGGACACAATTTAGTAAACCAAGTGTAGAATAAGTTTTAAAGTCTTTCAAAACTATCAAGATAAACAGTGCAAGCCTATATGAGTCCATCTGGAAATCAGTCCTATTGTGTTCAGTGGGGTTTACTCCTAAGAGAGTAGGCATAGGGTTACAGCCTAAAAACACACACATTTATCCCCTATGCTTCTGCCAAGAAGCTCCTTTTCCCCACACCAGGGGTATAACTATAATAGGGCAAGGGGAGACCGTTGTCTTGGGGCCCCCTGCCTGGGGGGAGGCAGAGACATGTCTCTCCCACCAAACACCCAACCGAGCTTCCTTGAATAATATTTTTTTACAAATTTTTAGAGGAAGGCAGTGACAGGGGGCCCATTTAAAAATTTTGTCTCTGGGCCCACTCCAACCTTGTTATGCCCCTGTCACCCACCCCACTTCCATTTTATCCTAATCACTACCCTGTGGCATAGTCAGAGAGAGAGAGAGAGAGAGAGAGAGGTGTGTGTAGGTGGCTGGCCGAATATGCAGTAAGTTTGGGGGGGGGGAGAATTTGAGCCTATGTCTCCTGATTCTTAGCATGGCATGCTAACTGATACACTAAACTGGTCTTCCCTCTAAGGCGCGCACACAAGTTTAAATTAAATTAAGCTAAATTAATTTTAGATTCTGCTCCGACTGAATCAGGAAGCTCACACTATGAACATACATGAATGCACACTGCCTTGATACTGCTGCCCGGAACAAAACTCATTCCGCACACAGATGAAAAGAATGAGAGAGATCACTGCACCACACCATGAGCAATGCAATCATTTTGTATCTTTTATTTTAGTATTTTAAATTGTAAACTGCTTCAAGTGCATTGGCAGAAAAGCAGTATATAAATGCAGAAAGTCAAATAAAATAGATAAGTAGCCCATAGTGTGATAAAGAGGAAGCTCTGGAAGCTAAAGCGCTTGGGACTTTTTTCTTTAGGCAGAAAAAAAAGAGACAACATGAGAGGCTAACCAAGTCATGAATGGTGAGGGCAAGTAAATTAACACATTCTCTCTCTCTCTCTCTCTCTCTCTCTCTCTCTCTCTCTCTCTCATACTACTACAACTCTGGGTCATCCAATTACATCAACCGGCAGAAGAGATGCAAGACTAGGAAGAGGAAGTACTTTTCCACACCCCACATAATCTATGAAGTTCACTTCCACAAGATGTGAAAGCTACTAGCTTAGATGGCTTTAAAAGAGGAATGCACAAAGATGAAGTACGTCTAGCAATAGCTATTAAAACATGAAGCCTAGATGGAGCCTCCGTTCTCAGAGGCAGTATGCCACTGAATGCTGGAATAGATGGATCTTTGGTCTGATCCAGCAAAGGTTCTCTAATAGTTTTAGGAGTGAATGGGTACATATCTGCTGAAGATGAGAAGCGGTGCGGTGAGGGGAAGGGTAGGGAATCGGGGTGTGAGTGCATGCACATATGTGCAATCCTAGATAAGGAGGAGATGTCACTAAGAGAATGCGGGCTCTGGGATAGGGAAGGACTACGAGGTATTCGAGGGCATACAGCTGGGTGAGCTGGGGAAGGAAGGAAATTAATAGGGCAATGGGGAAACTGAGGAGCTAAGTTGAATAGAAAGTGAGAGAAAATAAAAAGGCAAGCATGGGAGAAATAGAGATAAAAACCTCTCTCTCTCTCTCAGCGGATAAATGGCAAAAATAAGCTAATCTGTGCATATTGGGCTACAAAGCATGTGATTTGGCAGAAATGTTGTCAGATATGTGTGGTTTTAGAAAGTATAGGTGGGCACCTCCAACATTCAATATGGCAGCTAAAAATACAATTCAAATATCCAAAAAAATGTGAATCTATCTATCTATCTATCTATCAAAGCCTTAGGTGCTACATGGCAAGCCCTGCACTCGCCCCACCCTTGCAGTGCTAAACCAATCAGGGCACTGCGGGAGTGTGCATTATCGCTCTTGCTCGCATGCATGCTCTCAGGAAAATCCACTCCCAGAGGCTGCCATGTTGGAGCCAAGGTGGCGACATCCCAAGGGGCCGGTGTTGGAGAAGGAGGCGGCTGCAGCTGCACCTGGCCAACCCAGCGCCAATACACATAGCATGCCCAGCCTCCAGGAGGGTATCTTGACATTGCCAAGGGCTGGCCCAGGCATGTAGGAGTGCAGGCAAACAGCATACCTTGCTGGGGCACCCTGAGAAAAGCTTTGTGCACAAGGCGAGGCTGGAGCCAGGGCCGCCACCAGAGAGGAGGGAAATGGCATAGTCAGGGAAGAAGGGGGAGGGGAGAAAGTGAGAGCGAGGAGGAGCAGGGCTCGGATGAGGGGGCTGTGGCGGGGGCAAGGAGAGCAATCTACTAGTTTGCAGATTATCTGCGCCAATCAAGGTAGTATTACGTGTTTAAACTCATGGCCTGAGATTTGGCAGACATGTTGTCAGACATGTGTGATTTTAGAAAGCACTGTTTGGCACCCCAAAAATCCAATGTGGTGGTTAAAAATTCAATATGTGCTTAAACATAAATATGGCATTGCAATATTAAATGTTAAAAATCATCAGTTTCATAGTGATACAGACAGATCTGAGATTGGGCAGAATTGTTGTCAGATGCTTATGGTTTTGGAAAGTAAATTCAGGCACCTAAAAAAAAAAGTCCAATGTGGTAGCTACAAATCTAATATGTTGGCTAAACATTGTAGCTAAAAATAAAATAAATAGGGTGTCACATTAGTAAATGCTGGAAATTTCTTAGAATGATTCTAACCATTCAAATAGTTATATAAAATTGAAAAACTTATCATTCAGATGGTATGGAATACATTTTATTTTATGGAAAGGAGCATAAGAATTTGCAACAGAACAAGTTTCGGAACAAATTGAGCTAACATATCCTAACCATCACTAACAATGCTTATGCTATCGTGTGGTTCAATTGACTGGTTATGATCAGACCTATTAGAATAATTAAACAAAATACTAAAATGGCAAAGATAACTTAATGGATTAATTGGGGTGGGGGGAGAAAGACATTATAGCTTTTTAATCCAAGTACAAACAGCTGCTTAGTCCACGGCAGTCGAGACTTCTTTTGAAATATGTACACTTTGTAGTCAGTTTTGCAGGCACATTTCCCAAGTTCCTTGAAGTATTGCACAACAGGTGGAAGTATCCAAAGGATTTTCCATGTTCCTCCCACTTTTTTCCGTCCCCACTCAGAAGGACTTGCTATGTTCGGTTGGCATGCAGTTGCTTTGCACCATACTATTCCTGCCTAGTATGAAGCCCACGCTGAGTGCAGTATGAGTGCATCCAGAGTTGGTGGAATATCAAAATAGGTTTTCCATTACCTTGTGAAAAGTTCCAGTCTTGTATCATTCACATGCATAGTTGTACTACCTCTGTCATACATGATTATCACAAACCTTTCCAAGAACGTCTTTCTCTTTATAGTGAAGCCAGCGTTGTGCAGTGGTTAAGAGTGCTAGGCTATGACCAGGGAGACCTAAGTTCAAATCCCCATTCAACCATGATACTTGCTGGGTGACTCTGGGCCAGTCACATCTCTCTCAGCCTAACCTACTTCACAAGGTTGTTGTGAGGAGAAACTTAAGTATGTAGTACACCGCTCTGGGCTCCTTGGAGGAAGAGCGGGATATAAAATATAAAATCATCATCATCTTCCATCTGGAGATCTTGGTTTTCAATCACTGTCAGGCACTGACTCCATTTTGTAAAACCACTTGTCACATCATCACACACTTTCTGTGCAAGCCATGCAGACGTCTTGCCTTTGCTACGAAAGGATGATATGGTATCACTCCCAGTGAATACATGGGAAAGGGTAGTCCCTAGATTTTTTCAGTCCCTAATGAGTCAACAACTTCATGGATAGGAATCCCTCGATGCTTTGTGTGTTTCCCAAAAGAAACCCACATGATCTCAAGGTCAAGCTGTTTAATTGATGAAAGAACTGATATGGCAATGACTACAATGTCTGTGTCATTAGCTTTGATTAAAAGTTCCTTGCAACCCAATATTACTGCGTTTTTTGCATGCACAAATATACTCATGTTGGCCTCTTCAGGTGAGCAAGGAAGCAAATTATCTTTGCAGTTATCTTGGTTGCTTATGACATTTTTTTCTTTAGTTACAATAATTGTTACTTCAGCACAGAGTACTGCTATCTTGTCTGCTAAGAAGTGGAAAAGTTCACTCTTGTTAGAATCTCTTAGAAAGCTTTCCCATTCATTTGGTTTTATGTTGATTCCTGCTACCCTTTTCCTCAGACCTTTTCCTCGGGCACACCCAGTCTCCACTTTCAGACTGTGCTGCAAGTACACATCAAATACAATATGACATCTCTTGTACTTCATAGAATATGTCCACTGCATGGAGAAACACATCCTTTGCATAACTATCAAAAAGTTATTCCTGTTCTCTGTGGTGGTAGGCTATTCACCAGTGCTGTTGATCTTATTGTACTGCGATCTTATCTGCTGGTGCTTCCTTCTGCAGAACTGTTACATCAACTTCAAGAATTTTAATCAGTTGAGACTTCTCACAGGTGTGAAGTTTCCCATTGTCACTGAGTGAGGCTAGAGAGAACTGATTTTTATATTTTAAAAACTCTTGCAAATTCAATGGTCTGAAAAGAGATACAAGAGTCATGAGAACAGGTCGTGATCTTCCTTTATTGTATCCTGTGGAGCAATAACCTGCTGCTTGAAGAAGCCCAGCTTGTTTTTCTTAACCAGTCGATAGAAGAGTTTTTCACCTTCATTGTTTAGTCCCACCATCAATGACTTGCTGTTCTCTACCTAGTGTGTAAAAATCATGTCAGCAAAACTCTGATCTGTAGTCTCTTCGGTGTGGAGAAAACGTAGGTCTGTTGATTTTTCAGTGAAAGGCTGCCCCATTTCCAGAATCACATCGGTGAGCTTGCACACTCTATCAAAGAATGTTTGGAGCTTGAGTCAGCAGAGAGTAATCTGGGGGGCAGGTGGGGTTCTCTTGTTATATTATTTCTCTTTCCTCAGAAACAACATTTCTGCCAAATCACATGCCTTAAAGACCAAAGTGCACAATACAATCCACTTGTTCCCCCACTACTCGCTCTTGCACAAAGCTATGCATTCAGGTGAGAAAGATGGGGTTTTTTACTAAGTAGGGCTGAGAGAGATTCCTGCCTGCAACCTTGGAGAAGCCGCTGCCAGTCTGTGTAGACAATACTGAGCGAGATGGACCTATGGTCTGACTCAGTATATGGCAGCTTCCTATGTTCCTACACTGGTTAAAAAAATAATAATCAAGCAATGCAAATTCACTAGTGTAAGCATTTCTCAAACTGTAACTCTTTGACTTAACAAATTATCCGACCAGGAAGACCCCTAACTCTACTAACCTGCTACAGCCTTGGCTACAAAAACCTATACAGAAGAAAATCATAATCACGCACAATTTTTAGTACAGCAGGATGCTCACTTTCTTAGAAGACAACAGAGATGACAAGTTGGATTAATGCTAAGGGAGAACAAAGTATGGTTTTCCATAAGAAACAAAGATTCAAAGTACGAGGCACAAAAAGGCACAAATATTTGTACTGCAACACATTCTATTACATAAAAGGAAAAGGTGATAAATGCTGAATTTCAAACCCTGGTTTAAAAATAAAAGTCTCCACTGTGCACCACACTGAATGAACAAAATGTAAAAGAGAAACTAACATTACTACCTCCACAGCTTCAGCTGCCCAAAATATACTTGTTAGCTTTTGTTGCCCACAGCATTAGCTGCAACCTGCAGTAGCTTGCCCCAGTTTCAGATCTATGGGCACAGGTGAGGGAAGGCTGCATATATCTAAGTGAACCCAAGGAAATTGGCATCATGGGGAAGTTCTTTTGATCAGCGTTAAGCACTTGCTTTGCATACAATTAGCACTGGGTTTAACCCTGTTATCTCCAGGTAGGGATGGGAAAGATCCTTGTGAGACTGTGACAAGCTGCTACCAGAGCAGACAATACTAGGCTACATGGAACAAATATTCTAACTCAATGCAAGACAGTTCAAGGATCTTAGTCTCCTTTGTGGTCCATAGCTGTTCAGGACAAGCAGTGGGAGAAATCACCTTTCAACCCAAGTTTTGCAAGCAGAATGTACACTGTTCTCTCACTTGCGATCAAAGGCTTGTTCACTCTGTCCTTAGGGACAATGTCCTATATGGGTGTTCCTGATGGGAACTCATAATAAGATAGTAATACAATTCAATAAAACTATCATTAAAAATAGTTGACAAAGCTATATAAGAACAAACATCACCAAAAACTTGTGTAAATGCAAGCTGGAAGAGCCACAAAGCAGATGCTACTCCACAGCCTCATGGGATAGGGTGGAATAATGAGGCCAGACATTTTTTTAACTATGTTTCTTCTTCTTCTTCAGGTAAGAGTAGCAAGGGATTGAACCAAACTGTCAAAAATACACCGGGCCCAGTCCACTAAGGGGTCTAGGTCATGACCAATACCTTGAATTGAACCCAAAAATTAACAGGATGTCAGTGCATATTTATTAAATGCTCTTCTGATTATTCATATCATTTGAAAACAAGACTGGAACTTCTAAGCAGTTTAAGGCCAGGCCTCCAGAGACCACTGCATACAGCTAGAGATGCCATGGCTATCTGCCACATTTGATTTTCAACATCAACAATGCTGTTTTGCTGATGCAGGCTATTATCCGAAACATGCTAAGACCAATTTTATTTGATTTACTTCCTATCAGGGTGGGAATGGTGGCTGGATGCACAAATTCAAAAAGAAAAAGGTCGAGATCCTTCATTACAGCACTGCTCTCAGTAAGATGTAATTGCCAATGTTCCTTCAAATGCTCCTTCTTATCCATAACTAACATGACTAGGCAACATGGATGGACCAACCTACTACAATAATATCCAGCAGTCTGCAGACCAGTTTTTTTCCAGCTTTGCAGTTAATTGATAAAGGAGAGAGCAGAAACCCAGCAATTCACAGAACTTATTCAGAAAAACCAAGATACCCAAGGTCTTCCATGAGATTATTTCTTCTGACAGTGTGAGGGGGGAAAAGTGGAAAGCTCTGTGCCAATGAAACAAGTTCCTCTAAGTGCATCCCTAAATACAGAGAAGGTCTCCCCATCACTTATTTGAGTAAGCTTTCTGCCCACAAAGTCCAGTTCAATATTAATATTTTCCTGCAGCTTCACTGCACAGTCCAAGAATGCCCGTTTCCAATCCTGACTTTTCTTTTTGATGGTGACATATCAAGTGCACAGCAGTTCTTTACACAGGCTACATTTCTCCTTCTCCTGCAGAAGGACCTCACAAAAGCCACTCCAAGTCATCCTCCACTTGTCAAGAGGAGGGATCTAGTACACAGAGATATTCAAGAAGGAAGAAGCAGCTGCTAACTAAGCTTAGTTTTTCTTCCCTGAAAAGCAGAGTCAACTATTTTACACATGTGGTATCTGTTCACAATGCGAACAGTCGTTTCAACACTTTGAATTGTCCCACACAGTCCATACTAGATTGCCTTTTGTACAAACTGTATCTTGTCTCAAGAAAACCAACTAAAGATCATTATGAGTCTTCCATTTAACCTTGGTGAGGCAATCTGGAGATGATGATCTTATTTAATTTTCACCCATGTTTGCATATTGAAACTGACCATTATTACCTTGGTTATGATTCACAGGGGGCTAGGGTACAGATCTTACAGCAACACAAATCACATGCTGTGTGAGTGCTAAGCACACTTTGCTTCGTAATAACCGGAATTATCACCTTATACCATTGAGCCCCTGAGTTGACCTAAGCAACAATAAAACCTAATTATGTTCTTTTTCTATTAATGCAATATTGTACCAGTGCTAAGGGAACAGAAGGCTGCAATGTAATCGCTGTCATTCTTGTTCCTCACCTGTCTCACCCCTGACTACTGCTGCTTATAACCGTTTGCAGCCACCTTTATGCAAAATGCAATCTAGGCTATGAATCCAATATCTCTCAGAAAATTTCCGGCCCAGCTACTGTATGGGCACAGAAATAAATGATTTGAGTACCATTTCATTTGAATAGCATTTAAAAACTATCTCTGACATTGTGTCCTGCCAACCAGTAAATTCAAATATTCATTTCTTGGCATAATCTTTAGGGAAATGGACCTTTGCTAAAACAGGCCCCTCTAAAAAGCAGCATCAGCTTCATTTCACATATAAAAAGCAGGATCAGTTTCAACTTATTCCATCAAATAAATAAAATAAATAAACTTGCAGTTAACAAAATCACAGTCTCATAAACTGAAGTAATTTGCCCTGCACCAATGGAAAAGGCAAAAAGGTACTCCATTCATGTTTTCAGTTTCTTTTATTAAAGATAATCCTTTTAAAGTTTTTGCATCCAACACAGGCCATATGTTTGGTGGATTCAACACTCCTCAGCTCTACAGCTCAGCTCTCACTGCCAAAGGCCAAAACTGGAATTGCTACCAGTCTCAAAATTGTGATAGACTGTCACGTCAGACTCTCGAAACACTCTGACAGAGGTCAAAATTCTTTATCTCACAAAGAACATGCAGTGGCTTCTTTAGAAGGTCATGCAAAGCCTACACTATTTGCATATTGATGTGCAATTTGCCCCAAACAGACAGAACATCTGGAATACAGGCTCACATTTTCAAGCCAGAAGTCTTTGCTTTTGACAAAGTTTCCATTCCAGAATCTCCAACATGTGTATATGGTAAAACAGCCAGATGTGATCATCACACAGTGTAAACATCTTCTTAAGCATCATGTGTGAAGCCAAACCAACTCTCTGGGGGATGCAGAATTGCTGTTCCCTCCCTTCCCTTCCCCAAGATCAGCCTTGAATTGTACATGCAGCCCTGCACTTGGTGATGAATAGAGCAACATCATCTCCAGTGACTGGCAGCCTCAACCTCTCAGTGCTCCATCAGATGCTGGAGTATTTGGGGAAATTACTTTAAGAATGAATATCAACAGAACTATACAACATCCTTCAGTCACCACGATACCAGTTTTCATTTTTTTCTGGGAATAAAGCATTTGCCTTTAATTAAAAATGTAAGCACACTCCCTTCTCTCTTCGCAACCCTTATTTTACAGTTATATTATTATATATATGCAACTAATTTTAATAGTAACCCCCTGTGAGAGCCAAACCTGACTGACAAATAGGATATAAATGATAAATGATATCCTATTATTTCTCAAATTTGGGTCCCCAGACCATTCTGGACTACAACTTCCATCATCCTCAGCTACAATGGCTTTTGGCCAAGATTGAGAACCCCTGAATTAAGGAATCAGCTAGTTCCCTGCTATGTCACGTTTAACATCTACTTTTTCTTCCTGTCCTAACAGTAAAAATCAAGGTCACCAATGAAACTCACTAGCAGGAGACTGAGAGATTACAAGAGGAAGAACTTGGTCACACATTATGATTGCCAGTAGCTGAAAATAAATACTCTTACACAGATCCTACATGTTCCAAAGAGGAATGCCACTGAAAACCAGTTGTCATGAGGCAAAGAGCAAGGGATGATATGTCCTTCATGCCCCACTTGTGGGCTCCCAAGCAGCATCTGGCTGGCTCCTGTTGAAAACAGAATGCTCAACTATACGGAACTGTGCTCTCAACTAGCAGAGCTTGTGTTCTTTAATCAACTTGTTTATAGTAGCCTTTAAGAAAGAATGCCACATGCAGACCCCAATGAGCAAAGACTCCATTTGGAGGGTGTGATGAAATCGCCTTTCCTTTGCTGCCACCAGTATAACCATGAGGTACAACATAAAACATTTCTTTTCAATAGCTGGTTTGAACATTGTTTGGAACAATAAGAAAAACGTAACCGTACATTTTATTTTTAAACAAGCAAAATGATGGTGTCCTATCTTTCTTCAATAGGAGAATATTAAGAACACTTTTACAGGGTGTCCCAGCTGCCTTCCAGGTATGTTGACAAGGCTCTCTGAGAGGATCCAGTCACTCCCCCTGTTAAGTTCCACTTGCCAAATTCCCTTTCTTAAAATTCAAAATCACTTCTTTACACCCTCCTTCCTTAGTTGCCCAATGTAACAACTGCTTTTCCTGAAAATAGGAAGCTGGTCTGTAACTTCTTATGCTGTCATCAAGTGGAATCATGTTCTTACACAAAAAGAAGATTTTGTACTCAATCAGGTTCTTACTCAGTAATATTACTCTGGGAATTATCGCTCTCCCTTCAGCAATTCTCTGGACTTCCCTCTAAAGTGACCTGAACTTTTCTTTTTACCTTTTCAGGATTTTCCTTTCTTCTATATCCCATCTGTTCCTGACCATCCTCAAGCAACAGTAAGCCTCCAGCCGGTAACTTCCAACTGTCACTTTCCCCTCTCTTTCCTGAACAGTAACAACAACAGCCCAGGTGAAGCCACACAACCCTAGAAACATCCCTAGCAACAGTTACTACCTTAGACTTCTTCTTAACAATGTAGCAGTTAACCTATAAATAAAAAAACTATATTTTCCACAGAGGGTTAATTGACTAAGGTTTAATTGTTGATTTGACCCATCATGCTTATCACATTTAAAATGTTCTTTCCAAGAGGAGAATGCCAGGTTGGAGCAAGGCTAGTGTATACATTAGGCCTGTGCAAATTCAGCTCAGTAAAATCAGACATGGTCCAATTTTACCCACACCCAAGTTCAACTTGGACTTCTCCAACCCCCTTCAGAAAAATTTGGAGCTTTCCAAAGTTTCAAATCAGAGTAGGATTTTTTTTCTTTTTTCTTTTTCTTTTTAAACAATCGCAGCTCGGGGTGGGGGTGGGCCCAATCCATCTTCTGACCTCTTTCTGCCTGCCCACCCTTCAATGCATATCTCAATTTTTAAGTTCTAAAAAATAATTTAGTCCACTTAAAATTTACCGATAGAAGCAGCCAATTTCCTGGCTTCTCCTGTGATTCTCTGGTGTGAGGTAACTTCCCCTTAGATTCACTTATTTGATACCACTTCCCTTGCGAATCTCTCATACTTTTCTTCCAGGTTCAGTGAGTATCCACAGTTTTACTTTCTAAAAATGTTTGTCCAACCTCAAATCCCAACCTTCACAGTCATGCACAGGCCTAGTATACATGAGGGAGCGATAGCATAATCCCACTTCCTTGCCATGTGTATTCTCTGCATCCTTGAAGCTAGCCAGTCAAACAGCACTACCAGTTAAATAGCACTAGTATATCTAAAGAGGATATCTGGAAACTTTGTACCAATCGCACACCAGCTATTTCCACACTCCTCCCAGAAATCCCTCATTGACTAGGTTCAGACTGCTGCCAATTCACATTGTCCATTCCTTTAATGTAATGGTACCTAGCTCACAAGGAGAAAGGGAGAAAGAAAAGGAGAGTAAGAGCCATTCAGTGCCTACCTCTCAAGGAGAAAGCAGACTTGGAGACTTGAATTTTTTCAGAGTAACAAAGAAGGGGGGAGGTGACAGCAGGACTCAGCTGCCATCTGTTCTCCCTCCCCACCCCCTTGGGCTTCAGCAATGGCCAGACCTCCCACTCCGCATGGGAGGGAGGAAGAAGACGACCCTATTTTGATAGTGAGTTCAATGCGAAGGCACAGTGGCAGATTTGGCAGCACCCCTGCCCACAGCTGCAGTTCTATTTTCAATTTTTAGTTACACTCTTCTTCTTGGCACATTTAAAATATGCTCAATGGGATTTTATCCCACTCATATGCCACCTTTCCGTGAATTAAACAGTTTGAAAATGCCTTCAACAGAAATAAGCAACACCTCCCATCACTTGAGAAAGCGGTCCAAATTTACCATCTAGGAGTTGTCATTTAATAAGCAAGCAGCCACTCTGGTCATGATGCATCCCTGGTAGAAAAAGGTGACCATCACAAGCACCAAGAATCCAAGCGACTCAAATAAGGACAATCATTTTAGCACAAAGTTGTCTTCCTGAATCAACACAAGAATCTAACACAACAGCAATGACTGCAGGATTATTAAGTACAGACACACACAACATAAACCTAAGCTGATAAAGTCAGTGTCAGGCTATTTCTCAGGGAAGGGGGAGAAGATTTATTCTACTCCCCCCCCCGCCCCGGCAAATCAGCAGCTGGCCTAGACCTAGTCCTTACTGAGGTTGCAAACCTTCATTGAAACTAAGCTACTCAAGACTGACTGCAGTGAAGGTCAGTCACATGACGGAATGCTTCTCCATACAAAAATGTCCCTGCACACAGAAAACTAGAATGATGCAAAGAAGGCTGTTCTCCCTGACATCATCATCATTATTATCATCATTATCATTATTTATTTTATATCCCGCTCTTCCTCCAAAGAGCCCAGAGCGGTGTACTACATACTTAGGTTTCTCCTCACAAAAACCCTGTGAAGTAGGTTAGGCTGAGAGAGAAGTGACTGGCCCAGAGTCATGCAAGCTTGCTGTGGAGGGTGGGTTTGTTTTAAACAGAGGAGCATTCAGTCATGCAAGAAAGAAAGCCACTTGCAGACTGAAGTAGTACAATCCAGGTACAACTTGACTATGTCAGTGAGAATCAAACTAGTTTTTGCAATCATTATGTGAGAATAACTTGGCATACTTTCCCAAACATTGGGAACATAGGAAGCTGCCATATACCAAGTCAGACCATCTGTCCATCTAGATCAGTGTTGTCTTCACGGACTGGCAGCGGCTTCTCCAAGGTTGCAGGCAGGAATCTCTCTCAGCCCTATCTTGGAGATGCCAGGGAGGGAATTTGGAACCTTCTGCCAAGAGCGGCCCCATCCTCTAAGGGGAATATCTTGCAGTGCTCACAGTCCTTCCATGAGGAGAAGTGAGGCAGACTGCTCAGGCAGCACTTTACTGGGGTGCCAGAGAGGCGATAAGATATACCCTCCTGCCTCCTACTTGAAAACAAGCAGGGAGGGGGGAAGAGAAGGATGTGCATGTAAAACAACTTTTGTCACCCTGTTTCAGGCATGCTGAAGTCTTCCACTAAGACCAAGTTTGTGGCTCTCACTAAATTCAGACATGGCACTGGTAGCATTGTAAATTCTGTGTTTATTGCTTCCTATTCCTATGAATGCAAAAAATCAACACTAGAATCTAACACAACAGCAATGACTGCATCATTATTAACTACAGACACACACAACATAAACCTAAGGATATTTACAGTAAGTGTGATTTATTCTGAATAACTGCTCTTTAGTTCATACACAGTTGAACTATGCAGAGCATACTATGATGAATGCATACCTGCCAACATGTCCCTATTTCCCCATTCAGGTGAATGGGGAAATAGCGACTGCTTTGCTCTCAAGCTACCAAGCTGGACAGGCATTGGAGACCAGAGGCACTCTTATCACTGGACTTCTGGGCAGAGATACAGGGCCTCCACAGCCCCTGGGGATCGCCCAATCCTCTTTGGTATGTCCAGGTGGTATAATCGCTGTGCTACTGGCCCACGCTGCACCAAGTGGCCAAGTGTGTCTGTGACCTGTGCCGGTGGCTGAGTATGACCTCTTCTTTGGAGCCAGAGGGTAGAGTGCGGGGCGGGGGGAGGAAATATGTGGGATGGGAATACGTTAAGTTGTGTGTTGAAATGCTTCTGCTAATGCATATTTGCATAAATATACCTGTTTTATATACCTACATTATTGTGAGTTCAGTTGCTGCTTATGCCCTCATGAGCCAACATGTTAAAAATATTGTTTCACGGTGTGTGTGTGTGTGTGGCGATGATGCTTAACTTGCGGGGGGGGGCTCCAAAAGTCTTTAGGTCCATGTTCCAAAATTACCTAGGTGCATCTCTGTTGGAGACAGGCAAATAATCTGTCTTTTTTAATGTTCAAGCACCAGGAAATTACCTTTTACCTACAAAAGCAAGTAGCCTTGACTAAAGTTTGTTTCTCCTCCCACCACGCCCACTTACTTTTATTCCAATAAACTCTGCTACATTATAAAGCCTCAAATGTAACTAACTAAGTGTCAAAGAACTGACATACGCTGGTTAACTTTGGGATGCCTCCACACTCTACAGAAGTGAATTCCTATTCTAATCCTTCACATGCATTCTGAGTTTGGCCAAGTACATCTTTAATTCACTTTTGGCACTAGTCAAACTTGTGCAGGTGTTTATCCACATTTCAGCAGAACCAGTGTTTTGTTATAAATCTCTATACATTGCCCAAGGAGCTTGTACAAAACATTTTTGGGGGGTCCACACACATTTTGAGTCCACACACATTTCTGGCTTTGCAAGAATGTCTGCCCAAATACAGGGTTGAATGTATTTTGACAGTTTATTTTGATTTATGGGGGGGAATACCACCTCACTTATAACAGTATTTCCCCCCCCCAGCTGGTTTAACCCAAAGAGAGCTGAAGGGGCACTGACAATCTCCTAAGAAGTATGAGGAGTACTTCTCTACAGTTGTCTAGTACTCAATACAAGTTTTTAAATATTTAACTAGATATTTTTATATTTATATTAATAACTGCACTTTCTGTATTTTAATTGCATATTGTTTTAACTATATTGTAAACCACTTTTAAATGATTTTAAGGAAAAGTGGTATATAACTCAAACAATAAATAAATAAATAAATTTAATTAGGTAGGTAAGTAGGTAAGTAAGTACCAAGGGGAGAAATCCTCATTCATCCATGCATTGGGGCCTCATTAAAATTTGTATCCTTATTTTACAAATTTAGCTAAAGGTTATTTGCTACCTTTTTATCTTCCCCAATGCAAGGCATATGATCTAGGAAGAACTAGAATAGGGTAGTTTCAGATGAGTAACATCAGTTTTCAGCAAATCCAGTGAAGTTCTCTTGACCTTTGTTTCTTCCACTTAGCTATCTATGTGGCAGGTGGCTTTAGGATGTGAGAATGAACTCTTTCGATAAGAGAGTTACTTTGTTGCATGCTAAATTATGGTTTACTGTTTTATTGTTGCAAATTAAATTGATAGCAATACTTCACACTGTTATTTTTCTCAACATGCTCCTTAGTGTGCAAAGCCCTCATTCTCAAAGAGAAAAATGTCAAATATCTTAAAACAACAACTAACGGTATTAAATCCATAATAGATGCATACTAAACAAAGTCTTCTAAAGGCCTTTGCACATGGTCATTTTCAAACCATCTCTATGTGGGCAATTGTGCAACAGACCAGTATGGTGATTTCTTAGCATACTTTTGCAGCCATTTCTGTGACTGCACAAACACAAAACTGCTATAATTGGAGTGCAGAAAGCCAAACATCCAGTAACTACTGGTACCTAAAAATTGCTCCTGAGAAATCAGAGCCTGGGTTGCTGGCCAAGGCAGAAAGCAGTTGCTGAACCTCCTTGTTGTGCTTCAGAGTACAGGATCTGACTGCCATCGCCTTCTCCTCCTACCCCTCACTCTCAACAACCTTCATGGAACGGTATTCTCAGCCAAGCTGCACTTGCAGTATTCAGTGCTCTCTGAAGCCTAAAGGTGAGCCACAAGCAAGCTAGCAGCCAAGATAGGATCTAGTCATCCCCTTTCCCTACCTCCGCCCCCCTATTTCCTTCCCAGTCCATCTAGATCCTAGCAGCAACTAGAGAATACCCAACAGTAAAGGAAAAGGGTGCCGTCAAGTCGATTTTGACTCCTGGCAACCACAGAGCCCTGTGGTTTTCTTTGGTAGAATACAGGAGGGGTTTACTATTGCCTCCTCCCACATAGTGTGAGATGATGCCTTTCAGCATCTTCCTATATCGCTGCTGCCTGATATAGGTGTTTCCTGGTAAAAGTTTCCAAGTGACTGGAAGACACTATATGGGGGCTGAAATTAGCTCTTTTTAGATAAGCAGCTGGAAAATTAGGCGTTGTCTTGAAATGATTTCTGCAGTTTGCTACATTCTTTGCTTTAGATTCATGCTTTCTTCTCACTGCTCCTCTCCAAAAACATTCCTCTGGGTACTAACATTTTTCTTCTATCACTTAAGCTGACATCCTACTCCTTACTTTTTACTTTTTAGAGAGATAATGAAAATGGGGAGTTTCAGATTTTTTTTAGGGGGGGGGCGAGATGCTGAAATAGACAAGTCAGACAATCCCCAACTACTACATACCCAATTTCTGCAAAACTCATACTTCATTCTCATTCCACCTCCTGTTTCTCTGCTCCTTCTATCCCTGACTTTTCATATTTTGTTCATGCTCCTTTTTTCTCCCAGCATTTCCATCCTTTCCAATCTGGATATTCTCCTTTCCCCACACAGTTCTAATTTAGTTCCCAATCCACTCTTCCACAATCCATTCCTTTCTTGTCCCCACTTTTTTATTCTTTTTTATTCACCTTTTTAAAACTCACCATCATTTTCTATTAAACTATTTATTCCCTGTTCCTTATCATCCTACCCCTGTCTCCCTGACAAACTTTTATATTTTTCCTCATCTCTACAGATTTTTTCTCCCTCTTACTGTCTTTCCTAGACAAAGTACCTTAACCTGAGACATGATTTTCTAGTGCCTAGTTTCAAAACCTCTTTTGATTTGGAGATTCAAACCTGAAAGACCCATGAACTAGGAAATGGCTGTGAATGTAAGCAGACTGCTTTCCCCTCACCAACAAGGGATTACAAGCAGCAGCTACTAACTGGTGACTGTCAGGTCAGAAGCTAGTCTATGATGCCCACATACAGACTTGAACTTTGGCTCTTTTTCGTTTAAGCCCTGAAGAGGAAGACTGGGCTCATGACAAGGGTTGTGAGAATATGTAGCAACTCTCTTCTCACTCGTGTCCAGATGTTTCCCATCTCCCCCTCCACACTGGCTCCTTGAAAACCTTCATGGCTTCAAAGGACTAGAAAATATTTGTGCACAGTCACCAACTGTGGAAAATTCTACAGAAAGCTGTGCACATTCACTTGCATTTTCTCCATGGGGTTGTGGGAATATGTTATTTTTAATTGTAAATGGTCTAGAAACGTTTTTTTGTTTGGCAGTAGGGAAGAGTAATGAATGAATAAATAAAATGTTTGGCAGTGTGGTGGGGTAGGGAAGCACAAACAGTTTACCTGCAAAGGTGACATAGGCCTGGAGATGTACTCACTTGCCTCCTTTTCTGAATTTTGTCTTTATATTTACCCATGGGAAATTAGATTGATAACTCATTCCTCCTGTTTCTGCAGGAGTGGGAATTCAGTTACATTCATCCAGTTGTCACTTTGTTCCTACTAGTTTGTGTGACACAAACACACAGCACGTCAAGCTTTAGCTAGTATGTTCTTCCTTGTAACTAGTGTACCTATGGGCAACTGACTTCAAGAATGCTTTGTGTTTTATTGGCCTGTCAAACTGCAGGAGCACTCAAACAAGTTAAGTAGCCATAATGAAAATAAATTGTTCTGACACATTTCACAAAAGCATTTGTGGCTGATGTCCAAGGGAGAGTCCAGGCCACAGGTACTAAACAACCATTGGCAAGGGGTGTGGAAAGTTGATAGCGGGGCAGCTGAAGACAGTTGGAGGAGAAAGGAATCAATATGAAGGGTGAAGAGATGGCACTTTGGTTGATAGGGATGTGCACAAAACTGGTTTGCCTGGTTCGGTTCGAATTTGAACCAGGTTAGAACCAGGAGGGGGTGGTTCGGTTTTGGTTTTGCTCGAACCTCCCCCGGTTCGGTCCAAATTTGAACCATTTCAAACCGTTTTGAACCAGTTTGAACCAGTTTGGACATCCAAAAATTAGTAGGATGGTAGCTGGCACCCAGGGGTACCTGCCACCCAAATCCCAAAGCAATCAGACACTTGTACAATTTTTTATGAATTTTTGAAAATTATTTTTATTTTTTTCTCATAGGGCATAATGGGACTCGAACCAGCCCATTATCCCCCATTGTGGAGGACCTATGGGTGCCAACAACCACACAAACCCCGAAGCAATTGGACACCCCTATGATTTTTTATGAATATTTGAAATATTTTTGATTATTTTTCTCATAGGGTATAATGGGACCCAAAGCAGCCCATATCCCCTATTGTGGTGCACCTAGGGGCACAAAGGTGGGGTGGGTGGTAGACAACCAGGGGTGCCTACTATCCACAAAGTTCCAAGGCAATCAGACACTCCTCTGATTATTGGTGAATTTTAAAATTATTTTGGAATTCTTCATAGAGAGTAATGAGCAAATGTATAGCTTCACGTTGGGGGCAAAGGGGTGTCCAAGAGCAGAGTGTGGTGGGTGGTAGTGCCCAAGGGGGCCCAGGAAGCTATTAGAATTATTTGAAAGGAATTGGGCAAAGGGCTGATTTTTAAGTGATTTTTGAAGTTTATGTGTCTTTAAGGTTAGCAGATGAGAGTGGATTCATGGTTTGTTATTGAAAATCTTATATGCTACCAAAGAATCTACACTCAGAACACTTCATAAACAACAAAACCCAGTATCCCATGGGTTAGCAACCCATGGAGGTGGTTGGCACCCTCACTCTGGGCCACCCCAGCACCCCCCAAGTGCAGTTATGGGGCTGCTGAAACCTGCATTCTTCCCTATGGATAAAAACCTTAAAGCTACTTGTGGGGTGCTGGGGTGGCCCAGAGTGAGTGGTGGTCTAGTGCAAAGAGGGTGCCAACCACTCCCATGGGTTGCTAACCCATGGAGTACTGGGTTTTGTTGTTTCTGAAGTGTTCTGAGTGTAGATTCTTTGGTAGCATATAAGATTTTCAATGACAAACCATGAATCCACTCTCATCTGCTAACCTTAAAGACACATAAACTTCAAAAATCACTTAAAAATCAGCCCTTTGCCCAATTCCTTTCAAATAATTCTGATAGCTTCCTGGGCCCCCTTGGGCACTACCACCCACCACACTCTGCACTAGGCCACCCCTTTGGCCCCGACGTGAAGCTATACATTTGCTGACACCTCCATGCTTCTTTATGGAGAAAAACCTTAAAGATGCATAAACTTCAAAAATCACTTAAAAACCAGCCCTTTGCCCAATTCCTTTCAAATAATTCTGATAGCTTCCTTGTCCACCTTGGGAACTACCACCCACCACACTCCACTCTAGGACACCCCTTTCTCCTCGACATGAAGCTATACATTTGCTGCAATCCTCATTACTCTCTATGAGGAATTCCAAAATAATTTTAAAATTCACCAATAATCAGAGGAGTGTCTGATTACCTTGGAACTTTGTGGATAGTAGGCACCCCTGGTTGTCTACCACCTACCCCACCTTTGAGCCCCTAGGTGCTTCAAAATAGGGGATATGGGCTGTTTCGGGTCCCATTATACCCTATGAGAAAAATAATCAAAAATATTTCAAATATTCATAAAAAATCATAGGGGTGTCCAATTGCTTCGGGGTTTGCGTGGTTGTTGGCACCCATGGGTGCCCACAATAGGGAATAATGAATAGGGAATAATGGGCTGGTTCGAGTCCCATTATACCCTATGAGAAAAAAATAAAAATAATTTTCAAAAATTCATAAAAAATCGTACGAGTGTCCAATTGCTTTGGGGTTTGGATGGCAGGTACCCCTGGGTGCCAGCTACCATCCTACCAATTTTTGGATGTCCAAACTGGTTCAAACCGGATTGAATCAAACCACCCCCTGGTTCAGTTCGAATTCAAACCTGCAGCTCGAACCTGATGGCTGGTTTGGTTTGAATTCGAACCTTTGAACCACCCTGGTTCGAATTCGAACCAGTTCAAATTTCAACCGGTTCGCACATCCCTATTGGTTGGTTCTCGGAGAATAGAGAAGATCCTCTGCCCCATGGTCAAACTACTGGACACCAGGCCAATCAAGGGCAGAATGGCTTGAGGCATAGGAAGCCTGCCATGCAAGTGCCTTAAGTTTCAAGTGCTACAGGAAAATCAAAACTTCTGCCCTGTATCATCCAGGCATTGTGTGTGCATAAGGTTGGACTGAGTGTTGTTGGACAAAAGTGTACCATAGCTGTTTCCAAGGTGTGGGGAAATGGTAAATGGGTTCAATTGAGAGTCCTGAACTCTAAGGACAACTTCTTTTGTCTCCAACCTCATCTCAGATTCCATTTAGAATAACCCACCTGTCACACATTCTTTATTGCTTTCACTATGATGCCTTTGTACCAAATAAGCCTTAGATGTCTCCATTAGACTTTATTTCCCAGCCATAAGTTAAGATGTGGACAATAGTCAGTGAGACGCCTCAAGTTTTAAGTTGCAGCAGTCATATTATTATTTATTCAGTTTCTATACCGCCCTTCCAAAAATGGCTCAAGGCAGTTTACACAGAGAAATAATAAATAAATAAGATGGATCCCTGTCCCCAAAGGGCTCACAATCTAAAAAGAAATATAAGATAGACACCAGCAACAGTCACTGGAGGTACTGTGCTGGTGGGGGGAGGGATAGAGTCAGTTACTCTCCCCCTGCTAAATAAAGAGTATCACCACGTTAAAAGGTGCCTCTTTGTCAAGTTAGCAAAGTTATATTTTAAAAAGAAAAAAAGCTTGCAATGCTCCATGCTCAGTATTACTGAGGGCAATTTACCTTCAATAAGACTAGCTGGTACGGCTCTGAAGGTGCTGTGTTTGTGGTTTTAAGACACTCACATTCCTTTAAAACCCAAACCATCACATTGGATTATAAGATCATTATGCTTTTTTTAAAAAGGTAAATTTTCATTTCCATGCCAAGCCACAAACACAGCCATTAGATAAAGAGACCTGGTGTTCATGCCCTGTTCTTTTGGTTGACCTCATTAACCAGGAGGGCCATCCGAAGTTACCATTTTGCAAGGAAAATCAAACTGCAAATGACTTTTGCATCTGGTTTTTGTCCTCCTGATGTAATGCTTGGCGAGAACCAAACCTCTTTCTTCTGTGATAACTGCATGCGTGTCAACCCATCAGGAAGATGGGACCCATTAAAAATTCGATTTCATCACAACTTCCTAGTGTCCAGATTCAGTTTGAACAACATTAAAAATGATTAGCACCTGGCTCTACCACTTTCAATTGTTCTGAGCCAATTCAGATATACTTTATGCAGATTAATACCAAACACTGCTTGCAAGAGTTGGCAGAAAGTGAGTGCCAAGTTCCTTCCTCAGATTTCGTCTCTGCCATCAATTCATATTGTCTCAGCCTCAGCCCTCTTCCCCTTGCAGCAGGAGAACCAACAACAACAACTGATACAAGATTGTTGTTTAAATGACCGTCATAAGGTGCAGCCCTTCAAATGATTTGTTGAGTTGGAACGAAGAAGCCTTTCCCCATCATCCCCCATAAGAAGCCACCTGATATTGAAACACATTTCATATGGTTACTAGTTATTGTTTGGGCAGATTTTGTTCTGATACAAATCAACTGACTTTCTGAATAATGTTCAATTTCAGCTCATTGAAAAAGAAAGTTCTCTCAATCTATTTCAAGGTTCCATGGGATTCCATGTGGCTCACGCATCCCACTGGAGAGTGAAGATAGGAGACTTCCCTCTTTAATTACATGCTGCAAGCAGGGAATCAGGCAAGACACACAACTCACTTTTGCTTTCCCCTCAAAACTAGATGCCTACCCCTCAAGTTTTTTTTTTTAATAACTTGTGCTTTTTAAAATCTGATTGCTTAAAAAAAGAGAGTGATTTTAAAACAAAGCTCTTGTTAAAACTGAACTGCCAGTTCCTGTGAAGATAGATAGGTTCAGAGACCATTTCTATGAATTTAGTTATGTTCATTGAACTAAATTGAACCAGCGTATGTACGTTGAGTTTTAAAATGTTCTTTCGTCCTACATTGTGAGTTCTCCTTTGTTGTTCGTGTCAACTTCTTTTTTAAAAAGTGGGGGGGAGAACAATTCAGCATTTAATACAAGCGAAACACAAGGTGACCCCTATTAATTGTACTGATTTCCATAGTTTCTCTGTTTCAGATCCTGGCTTTTGTTGCAGGTTTCCAATCTTCAGCCTACTGACATTTTTAATTCCCACTCTTCATTCTATGCCTACCATTCAGCACTCCCTCCTCCATGTGTAGCACAATGCCACTTCATGGCTGTTTAGAGAGAATTATATTGTGAGAGTTACAATTCTATCCTAAAAGCGTACAAGATGCCATTCAAAAGCACTTTCCTCCACAATGCAATAATGCATAGCTTTGTGTTTACAAGTCATGAGGTAGGTTCTTAAACCAATTGTAACCATCAATTTCTGAATTGTTGCAGTGAAAGACAGTTTCTCATTCCTTATAAGTGCATGCTTTTCAAGCTGCTCTGTGTAATGTTTGCAAGGAATTCTTCCAGTCAAACCTCAGCCACCACTATATGATTGGAGAAAAGAGAGTTTAGAGTTCACTAAAGGGTTTGGCCAAGATGAGCAAACTGTTGCTGTGCTAAGTGAGGACACACTCAGACACATTAGTGTCATTTTATAAAACTTCTCTTGGAAAAGTTAAACACTAACCAAGAACAATGAGGTGGCTGATTTAAAGCTTAGGGACTGCAACCCTAACAATCCATTCAGATGTCAAAGAAAACCTCAGTAAACTTTAACTAAGGTTTCAGATATAAAACAATAACAATGCACCAGGACCATCACTAATCTCCATTTGTTTCTCATAAGCATGGTTTTGAGTGTCTTGCCTCCCATGAAGGATTCATATGTAGTCTCAGGCTGCCTTGCTCTGCCCTGCTCGTGACAAGCCATCATCCGCTCCCAAACCATTGGTCCAGACTTCACAGGCAGCCAATTTGCCTGGAATGAGCTCCCTCAGCAATTTTCACCCACTTTTGGAGTTCTCCAGACCAGTGTTCCCTCTAAGGTGTGTGCAGGTGTGCACGCTCACATGTTTTTTTATGTCTGCTCAATTAATTTTAGATCCCACTCATGTTGAATCTGAAAGGCCCCGCTCTAAATGCACATGCGCACACACTGTCTTGATACTGCCACCCAGAACAAAACCCATTCTGCACAGAGATGAAAAAATAGTTTTGCTTGGGTTAATTTCCAAGCAAATGAAGATGCAGCTACATCCATCATTAAGTAGGTGATATGGAAACATTTCAGACAGTGTGAGCAAGATAGAAACAAAAAGGAAGCCATGTCATGGCAACGTTTCACATTCCATCATAGACCAGGACTGCTTCCATCAAACACTGGTTATATATACATGGTCATAATTTTCCTAATTAAACATTCAATTTTATCTTGAACCACACTCTGGATTCTCCTGATTCTGTTGCACTCATATCCACATCTGTGTTAGCTTGTACTTACATGACACTACACCTACCATCACATCTCTGATATGCTGGCTGAATATCTTGATTTGCAACCTTGGTCTCACAGACCTACTACTATGCCACATACTAAGCATTTTATTTTGCTAGCACAGTAAGTCTTGGTCCACTGGTTATAGTAGCATCAGAAGCCAATACAGATCAGATTCCATTACTGTTCAATCTAGAACCCTTAATTTAGATGGTATTGGGTTGTGAGGAAGGCTATCTTCCGCTTAAAGATGCTACTTGCTCAGGTGAGAATATTTTATTATATGAAGCAGCTGTGTTTTGGGGTGTATGTCTGCCCATTTCTTGAATACGGAAAAAGGAGGTTTCATGGGTTGTTTGATTCATGTTCGACAACATTTTTCTGCCAGAGGGTTGTTTTGTCTCAGTTTAACAATACGAAAAAATCTTTCCCTAAAGCTTAAACTTCTGCTTCAAAGCACCAACACCACTTATCGAGTCTGACACTTCCTGTCTAGTTACGATAGGAAGCTGCTTACTATACTTTGCCAAGTTCTATTTGAGATTTCAAAAGGAAGTCTAAACCTTGCTTTTATCCATTTCAACTCCACATCCGTTGTTCCACTTGCTTTGTCATAAGTACCGTATCATTGCCAGACACTGCAGGGCTTTCAAATCAAGCCAAATGTGTTGACACGCAAGAGCAAAGAAGAAAAACTGTTTCGGCAGTTTTATTTCCAGAAGGTAATTGCTGAAAAAGTTACTTTTCAGCATTAGCCAGATATGTGGTAAAACTCATCAAGCAGATCATCGACACTCTTCTGGAAGAAACTTCATAATATTTTTTAAATAGTTTCAGACTTGCAAAGAAAGAACACCCTTCAACATCACTGAGAAGACGGATGGGACACAGAGTGGGCTGGACAAATTGCAACTTTTCTGCCTCCAAATGAAATCGAAATGGAAGACATCATGAAAAACAGCAAGTGATGCAGCTAGCACTCCTCCAATACAGTCTATTTACAGAAAATGACTTTTTTTTGCAGACAACTGCTATAACCTATCTCATTTTTCAGAAGGATAATAAACCAGACACACACACTCATAACTGCACATGTGGAATTGATAACATTTTCTGCATGCCCAGAACAAGAGCAATTCAGGAATCTCTGTGTGGGCTTATACATCTACAGAAAGAAAGAAAAAGAAGTGTGGATTCCATTACTACATTAACTTATTACCAAGATTCAGCACTGCACCAAATGACCAAGTCAGTGGATAGAAGAATTAGATCCCTTTGCAAAGTGTCACTGAGAGAGGAATAATCAACCGTTATCCAACTACCAACTTCCCTTAAATATCCAATACAGAAACTAGAACATTGCCTTTGGAAGTCAAGTCGTTCCTCAATCAAACAAGTCAATACATGTCACAACACAAAATGATTTGCAATCCACAGTTAGAATAACTTTCATTAGCAAAATAAAAGATGAAATCAGCATAAACAGGCTGGCTATGTAAACCTATGTGTTCAGATGAAGCCTTCAAGAATCCTTTTTGTACTGTTTGGAGACCCCAGCCTGTGCAAACAGCTCATACAAGGCACCAGTTCTGCTTCTTTGGACTCAAGTAGCTGAAGATATTGTACAGCTCTGTATCAGGACTTGTGAATATGACTTCTAAACATTTCAACATGTAGTGTGCTTATCCTTGGTAAATGCACCACAAATTCATAAGGGACAGATGTGTGCCCTTGATATCAATTGTCATCAAGTCGCTGTTCAAGTAGTTGCAACATGTCATCTAGTTAGTTAGTTAGTTAGGTTCCACTCGTCCTTCCAAGCAACCCAGAGCAGTGCACATAGTTATGTTTATCCTCACAACAACCCTATGAGGTAGATTAGGCTGAGAGATAAGTGATAGGCCCAGAGTCACCCAGTACGTTTCATCACTGAATGGGGATTTGAACTTGGGTCTCCCTGGCCCTAGTCCAACAACCTAACCATCACACCACACTGGCTCTCCTATGATTTAGCTTCCCGTTCAGCTAATTCTCCTCTCCTCTCCACATTATTCAAGCCAGTGGAAAACTAGCACTGGGACACTGCTGCAAGTCCACACTATTATATCCCACCTTTCTGGGTACCCAACCCCACCCTGCAACTGCTTTCTATATCTGGGATCCAATTCGTCGAGCAAATACTTCCTTTGCCATTTGTGAAGTATGATAACAAGTGGCGAAAATGACCAGCCAAGCAAGCCAGTCATATCCAACTTGCTACTTAATCCAAAATGAGCCTGTAGTCCTGATTGTTTGGGGAGGAGCTAAAAGTGAAGCTGGAGGACGTATGTACTAACATGTTTATTCAAATAAAATTTGGGGGAAGAGAAATTTAAGTTATGTTCAAGCCAAGTTTCTAAAGCTGATACCAATGTCAATACAAAATACATACATGAAAACTTTCATCAGTATCTCTGATGGAGTGTTGCGGTCTAAATAAATAAATAAATAAATAAATAAATAAGTGGAAGGGCTACAGAGGAATCCAGCTCTTCAAGGAAAAGAGCCATGTGATAGTCGGTCTCCGGCAGGCCAATGAAAAGGGTCCTGTCTCTGCACTCTCCCTCCGCTACAGCCCGGTGGAATGGCTGCTGACGGAAGGAGGAAAGATTAAGTGGCATGTTTGGGACCCAAAGGTCTGTGGCTTAAATTTCACACTACTCTCATTCTTGGAACACAGCCTGTATAGATCAAAAAAAGTTATTTCATATATAATCCTATTTTGATCTATAGAGAAACAGAGCATATAGACTTGTTTTAGAGCCAATACAGTATTGTACTAGGCACTGTATATACAACCCACTGCCACACAGATTAGAAGAGATGGCGACACAATGGCTGAGGGAGGGCATGAGCCCACAGCACACAAATGAAGCTAAAAACCACCACAACTATTTATATACTACTTTTCAACAAAAGTTCCCAAAGCAGTTTACATAAATATAAATAAATAAAATGGCCCCTGTCCCCAAAGGGCTCACAATCTAAAAAGAAACATAAGATAGGCACCAGCAACAGCCACTGGAGGGATGCTGTGCTAGGGCTGGATAGGGCCAGTTGCTCTCTCCCTGCTAAATAAAGAGTATCACCAGGTTAAAAAGGTGACTTGTTGCCTGGTTACCAGGGGCTTATTAGTATACATTTTTTAAAAACACTAAAAAATTAATACAGTACTAGTTAAACAACTCAAAACAAGATGTCCCAAAGATGGCAGGACATTGCTCTGTGTGTGTGTGTGTGTGTGTGTGTGTGTGTGTGTGTGTGTGTGTGTACGTATGCACGCATGCACACACACATTTATTTGCACACAGGCAAAGTTGGGCTTGGAGCAGAAGCAACAAAACTCACCATTTCTGAAACTGATGGTAGCAGAAGATATGGTGATGCCTCCGCTAACTGGGCAAAGAGACATATTTTAAAATGGGCATGGATGCTTAATTAACTTATTGCACAAAGCATCATAGCCATAGCTAGGTTCTCAAAATGACATGGATGCTACCTAAGATTTAAACTATTGTAATTAAGTAATATGAATGCCATGGAAAAGTACAAAAATGGAAAAAGGTTTATGATAAACAGTTTTAAAAACTCAGTAAATTTACATGAGTAAAGTAAAGTTGTATTTACTTTAAATATCTGCAGGAAGCAAATTAATTTATCACGCACTCTCTTAAGGAGAAGTGGCAGGTGTTTATCCAATCCAGGAATCCACATCTGGCCACAGGACCATGGCAGGCAGATCACATGTGAAGCTGCTTTGTTTGTTTGTTTAATTACACTTTTATACCACCGCAACTCACGTCTCTGGGCAGTTCACAATGATAAAACAGTTAAAAACACATATAAAAACACATAAAAACAATTAAAAACAAACAATTTAAAAGTCAATCACAGAATTAAAATCCTATTAAAAAGCTGAAAAAGCCTGAGTAAAAAGATGGGTCTTTAAGTATTTTAAAAAAATTGTCAGAGATGGGGAGGATCGTATCTCAATAGGGAGCGCATTCCATAGTCCCGGGTCAGCAACCAAGAAAGCCTGTCTCCGTGTAGCCACAAGACGAACTGGCGGCAACTGGAGACGGACCTCCAGAGACGACCACAATGGACGGTGGGGCTCATAATGAAGAAGACGTTCTCTCAAATACCCAGGGCCTAAGTCATTTAGGGCTTTATAAGTTATAACTAGCACTTTGTATTTTGTATCTATAGGCAGCCAGTGTAATTCCATCAGCAGAGGTGTAACGTGGTCTCTCCGAGATGACCCAGAGACCAACCTGGCTGCCGCATTCTGAACCAACTGAAGTTTCCAGACTACGTACAAAGGCAGCCCCACGTAGAGCGCATTACAAAAGTCAAGCCTGGAGGTTACCAACAGATGTACCACTGTTTTGAGGTCATTTATCTCAAGAAACAGGTGAAGCTGGCATATCAGCTGGAGCTGATAGAAAGCATCCCTGGCAGCCGCCTCAACCTGAGAAACCAGGGAGAGGTGTGAATCCAGAAGTATTCCCAGACAGCAAACCTGTTCCTTTTGGGGAAGTGTGACCCCATCTAGAACAGGTAGATCAAAATCGTCTCTGGAGTTCTGACCCCCACAATAAGTACCTCCGTCTTATCTGGATTCAGCTTCAGTTTATTCTCTCTCATCCAGCCCATTACTGCTTCCAGGCAGGCATTTAGGGAGGATATGCCAGCTCCTGATGAATGAGACATGGAGAAATACAGTAGATCTGGGGGTCATCAGCATACTGGTAACACCCAGCTCCAAATCCCCTGATGATCTCTCCCAGCAGTTTCATGTAGATGTTAAAAAGCATTGGAGAAAGTACGGAGCCTTGAGGGATCCCATACTTAAGCTCAGATCTCGAAGAGCAACAATCTCCAATCGACATCATCTGGAATCTGTCCAAGAGGTAGGAGCGGAACCACTGTAAAACAGTGCCTCCCACCCTCAGACGTGCCAGTAGGATACTATGGTCGATAGTACTGAACGCCATCAAGAGATCCAAAAGGACTAACAGAGCCACACTTCCTTTGTCAATTCCCAATTGGAGATCATTCATCAGGCCGACCAAGGCAGTCTCCACTCCATAGCCCGCCTGAAAACCAGTTTGAAATTGGTATGGATAATCAGTTTCCTCCAAAGTTGCCTGGAGCTGAGAGGCCACCACACTCTCAGTTACCTTGCCCAGCCATGGGAGGTTGGAAACAGGCCTATAATTGCTCAACTCTGAGGGATCTAACGCAGGCTTTTAAAAAAGAGGTCTTATAATTGCCTCCCTAAGACAAGGAGGCATCCTGCCCTCCCTCAGAGAGGTATTTATGATTTCCACCAGGCCGCCTACAACAGCCTCCCTGCTAGATAGAACAAGCCATGTTGGGCAAGGGTCAAGAGAGCAAGTGGTAGGCCTCACCACTCCAAGCAGCTTGTTCACATACTCAGCAGTCACAAACTGAAACCGATCCAGTCAAATCACATAAGAGGAGTTGTCGGACACCTCCAGTTCAGACATCAAATTAATTGTGGAGTCTCCATCTAGGTCGGCCCGAATCCGAGAGATTTTATCTGTGAAAAGTTCTTTAATCACATCACAGCGGGTAACTGATGACTCCAAATTCTGGTTCGGGGGGGGGGCAGATACTAGTCCCCTCACAACCCTGGACAACTCCGCTGGACGTGAACTCACAGAGACAATACAGCCAGAAAAGAACATCTTCTTTGCCACACGTATCACCTGAGCATAGATCTTTAAATGTGCTCTGTGTTGTAATCTGTCGGATTCGAGTCAAGTCTTTCTCCACTTGCTCTCCAATCACCTACCTTGCTGCTTCAGCCCCCGTAGATCTTCCGTATACCAAGGGGCCAGTTTTGAAGCAGGTTGGAGGGGACGCTTAGGAGCAATCGTGTCTACTGCCCTGGTGAGCAAGTTGTTCCAGTTCTCAACTAGGGTATCAACAGGATCACCGGCAAAGCCAACATTAGATCCCTCCAAAGCTTCTTGGAATCCTACCGGATCCAATAACCTCTTCGGGCAGACCATTCTAATAGGCCCCTCACCCCTGCAGAGGTGGGAAGTGGTTGTAAGTCCAACCTTAACCAGATGGTGATCCATCCATGACAATGGGGGAATCACAGGAGTCCCCACCCACGGAACACCACCCTGATCAGAGTAAAAGACCAAATCAAGAGTGTGACCTGCAATATGTGTCGATCCAGAGACCACTTGGGATAGGCCCATAGTTGTCATGGCCACTATGAACTCCTGAGCTGCCCCAGACAAATTGGTCCCAAAATGAACATTGAAGTCCCCCAGCACAAAAAGTCTGGGAGACTCCAACGCAAGCTCCGCAACCAAGTCCGTGAGCTCAGTAAGGGATTCCGTTGGGCAGCGGGGCAATCACCAACAGAAGTCCCAATCGATCCCTGGTCCCCAAACTCAAGTACACACATTCAATATGGTCCAATACCCTAACAGCGACCCTGGTAAGGGAGATGCTATCCTTATAGACCACAGCCACTCCACCTCCCCGCCCACGTCCCCTCACCTGCTCCTCTACAGAATATCCTGGAGGAAGAAGCTGGGCCCAGACTGGGCCACTAGCCTCCCCCAACCAAGTCTCAGTAATACACACCAGGTCGGCCCCTTCACCCATAAGCAAATCACGGATGAGTTCACATTTATTTGGGACCGACCTGGCATTGCAGAGAAGCAGGATAAGCTTATGTGGGTTGTTGGCAGTGCTCCCCGAGGTCAGAGAGCTGGCAGGACAGTAAGAAGGGGGGGCAGCAATTAAATTTCTGACCATCCTTCTCCTGGAACGGCCTGCTGACCTTCCAACATTACTCCTTCTATTCCCCACCACCACTGGGATAGCTGCCCCACATTCAAATGCGCCCCCTGTCTCCCCATCTCCAGATGAACCCAAACACATGACAGCGATTTCAGGCCAGTTCTAAAAGCAACTAAACTAACTAAACAGAAGCTCTACTGTTGAGTAGGTCCTCCCTAATCTAACAATTAAACAGAGGATCTGGCCTTCGCCCTCGCTTTCCCCCAAAGGGGCAACCCCCTTTGGTGTCGCCCCTTCGGTGGCAGGCCCACTGCCACTGGCAGCATGCCTATATAGTCCTGGGCAGTCACAGCTCCAACAGGTGGAACACAGGAACTGAAAACTGCCCAGTCACCTTTGGCCCCAGTCCTGCAAGGACTCACCACCACAGACAATCCTGGGGGGAGCAAATGGCAAACTAAGTGGGGAGCCAAAGAAGAGGCAGCCAGGCAGGGACCCCAGCCTCTCACTCTGGGGTCTGCCAGATGCAGTCTTTCCTCTTCCTCCACCTGCAGGCTTATTTCAAGTCAGACCAGTGGTCTACCCAGCCCAGGGTGTCTAATTTGAGGAAGAGAGAGTATTCCCAGCTCTGCGACCCAAGATCCTTTACCTGAATATGCAAATGATCAAAGCTAAGGCTTTCTGCATGCACAACATGCACTATATGTCCTTTCTCAGTGCTGGCCATGTTGTAAAGTACTTGAAGAAAAACACCTTAATGAAGGAAGATTTCATTAAGGAGATAGCCATAGAGGACCACATATAAACAAGCGGTTTCTTTATTTGTGCTCATTGACTTTGAAAATGTGGTTTTGGATTTGGGATTGGTATGCTTAAGTATTTGATTTACAAGTGTGTTAGATTCTTTGGTAGCAAATTAGATTTTCAGTACAAACCATGAAACCATTCTCATTTGCTACCAAAGAATCTAAACTCAGAACACCTCAGAAGCAACAGAACAGAACAACAGGTGGTTGGTATCCTATGTGCACTACACCACCACTCGCTCTGGGCCTGCCCCTCCCCCCCCCACGTGAAGCAATACACCTCCATTATACCTTATGGGGAAAAACCTTAAAGACACATAAACTTCAACAATTCACCAAAAATCAGCCCTTTGCCCAATCCCTCTGCAATTTGGGTGGTAGCCTCCACGCATTAGGCACTACCACCCCACCTCACTCTTTTGGCCCTGGGACCCATTTTCTTGATCCAAACTGATTCAGATTCAGATTCGGATTAATTTGGATCCGAATCAAATCTGGGGTGTGTCATGGCTCAGACTGCTGAATCAGAAGAGTCACAGCAGGAACAGGAGAATTCACCTGCTAGTGAGGGCTCAGAGGCACAGCAACAGGAGTTGGCAGGGAGACCAGACTCTGGCGCTGAGGATTCGCAACAGCTGCCAGACATGATTTCTGAGGGGGAGGAGCCTTGGATTTCACGTCTTGAGGAAGACGGCTCAAGAGGGAGGCTCAGTGGAAGTCACGCAGGCGCAGGAGATAATTAGAGAGGAGGCCAAAGTGCTGACTCAGGGAGGCCTGATTGGCTGCTGGTTCTCTTGAGCCATATATATTTGGCAGTCTCTCAATTGCTCAGGTGCTGTTTGCAACTTTTGCTGGTCCGCAAACAGTGTGCTATTGAATTCCAAAACTTTGTCCGAGTTCCAGTTTGCCTTGTTTATGCTTTCCTGCTTTGTTCTGTTAATTCCTTGCTTCTGTTTTCCTTCACTATTTTCATTCCTTGCTCTGTGTTTTCTGTTCACTTATTACTCAGTTATTGTGAGAGGGGGGTAACTAGTTCAGTTCAGGGGACTTAATTCATTTACTGTTTTTTCTTTGTGAGCCTTTTATTTTTCACTCGTGCAGTTCCACTGTCACTTTCTGTTAACTCACCGGGGAGTGCTGAAGGGGGTTGTAAATCCTGTTGGGTTAGCCAAGCTAACAGATTTACAAAAGGGTGATTTGGATGGGTCAGATTCAGACCCAAAAACAAATTGTTGGTGTTTCAATTAGGATCCGAATCAAAACACCGAAAATCCAAATTGCACACCCCTAATTGTGACTACTACAATGTACTGTGTTTCATTTTTTTAAAGTTACTGGTTATTTTAAGTGAACCACTTTGAGAAATGAGGCTGAAAGGGGAGGTACAAATATTTTCAAATAAATCAATAATAAAAAGCTTCATGTTCAGAAGCAGTATGCCTCTGAAAACCAATTGCTGCATGGTCACAATCAAAGCTTTAACTCTTAAGACCAAGCTTGGGAGCTTCCTGTAAGCATCTGGTTCACCACAGTTGCAGATAGCATGCTGGACTAATGAACCTTGGCCTGATCTGGCAGGGTTATCATTATGTTAGTCTACCAGTTCTTGCAAAATGGTAGCTATACAGATGTGGCATCCAGATACTCCCTATCAACAGCTTCAGAACTTATTCTGCCAAAGTAACAATGCAAATCACAATCTTGCATCTTCAGGTATACCACCTGTCTCCATTAGAACACTGCTTCTAACTGCCCCATCCTCGCAACTCTCTCAAAATTTACTGAAGGATGAAGGGGTGCATTGTGGCCATTAATGAGAACCTTGGTTCAAGCACTTGAAAACTTCAACACTGTAGCTTTACAAGCAGCATTGCAGACGAAATGCCAACTTAATTCTCCAGAGTACTGAGCATCAGAGGCTTAGTCTCTCGAGAGCTGTCTATCCATCTGGCATCTTCAACCAGAACTAAACTCCTTTCAAAAGGTTCACAAAATTCATTTGTAACCTGTGAAGCATAAGAACTCCTTATACACACAGCATGCTGAAGAGTATGTCATTACTGCATCTATTGTCCCCTTGGTGTGCACCTGCAGACAAAAGCACTGATGCTCAATCCTATGATGCTCTTTCCTCACAAGTAAAACACACTGAATTTGGACTCAAGGCAGCACGCTCTACAGTGCTAAATGAAAGGATGCTCCAAAGGTCTTTGCATTAGCATAAAAAGGCCTCTTCGACACTGGATCATTCAGTACTAGGAGGGTTCCTCAACCTGGAGAACACAGCTTGGGTATTGAGACAGATATACAGCTAACCCAAGGCTGTTTTCTGACCTAGGAGAATCATTATTTTTGTTACCTGCTCTGTGTTTAATTGTGTGGCAAACAGCACAAACAGCAGCATATTACACCATGACAATCTTTTTGCTTTTTTATTTTTCATATTTTCCACAATTTCATTTCCTCTCATCTACAATGCTAACTTGGTGGCTAAAGGCAACAAACATGTTACTGATAGTTCCTGAGATGTTCCTTGAGATGCAGGAAATTTATCTACCTGACCAAACTAATTGGTTCTTCTGTGTCACCTCCTAAACTGGGCAGGCGTTAGCCACACTCTCTCCATTTACTTAACTGCCTGAGTTCCATTATTCTTTTGCATGTTTCTTTTTAAACCAAAGCAGCTTGGACAGGCTATAAGAGCAGCACACTCAGAGAACTTCCACATCATTCTCGTCAAGCTGTTTTCTCACCAAGGGCAAAAAGACAGGGATGGAGGCCTTGACAAGTGTTATTTGAGTCTAGGAGCCAGCCCAAGAATTTAGGACAAAATTACCAGACTTAGTGACAGACATTGTGGAAGGGAGGATAATATGCGAGCTTCTCTTTATCCCCATTACAAGGACCATACTTAGAAGAGGAACAGAGCTGGCTGGGACAAATGTTTTATTAAGTAACACTGCCTCTCAATATCCTTGTCTAGGTGAAGTGCTGCAGTTCAACTTCTAGTTGCCATGGCTCCATGCCAGCTAGGATTTGTCAAGCCCAGTGCTATAGCTTCCCCATCTATTCATTCCTGCACTTGAGAAGGCAGTTGGGGTGCTCTTCATTCCATCAATCCTACCAAGGGGCTCAAGGCCACATAGACACCCCCCCTCTATTTTCCCCTCAAAGTAACCCTATAGTTATGTCAAAGAACATCTAGCCAAACATCACCCCACCTGTGTTCCCTCTAAGGCGTGCGCATGTGCTTGCACTCACACGTTTTTTGATGTCCGCTCAGTTAATTTTAGATCCTGGCTCAGGTTGAATCGGGAAGGCCCCACTCTGAATGCACATGCACACACACACTGCCTTGATACAAAACTCATTCCGCACACAGATGAAAAGAATTAGAGAGAACACTGCACCCCACCCTGTGAGCTTCATGGCTGGCTCTGAGCTAAAAAATGACTGGAGGAACAAGCGTTAATCTACTTCTCCCTGCCCACTGCCTTTCCTTTAATCATATGCAGCCTGCTAAGGCTGCTTTTAGTTGCTGTTTTTAAATGTGGCGGGGGTGGGGGGGAGGAATGGAACTCCATGAAGTCTGCGATTTGATCCTCATTTGACTAACATACCTAAGAAATATTTGTTCCTCTATTAAGTTCTTATTCAACTTCAACCATTTCCCATTATGGTACAGAGAGACAACACCACCATTGTACTTTGCCTATAAATCATTTTTATTACTGTCACCACACTTAACATGCAAACCTCCACTGCAGCAAAGGTTTGCATACTAGCCAGTAAATAAAGAGAGAGAGAGAGAGAGAGAGAGAGAGAGAGAGAGAGAGAGAGAGAGAGAGTGTGTGTGTGTGTGTGTGTGTGTGTGTGTGTGTGTGTGTGTGTGTGTGTAGATAGATAGATAGATAGACAGACAGATAGATAGATAGTTAGTCTTCCATGGGCCAAAAACTCTCTTCTGAGACAGCAATCATCTCGGGGAAAACTGACATCGAATCCCTGCTGGTACTATATCGGGCAACAACGATATATGAAGATACTGAAAGGCACTGCACGGGAGGAGGAACTGGTAAAGCCCTCCTGTATTCTATCAAAGAAAACCACAGTGCTCTGTGGGCGCCAAAAGTCGAAATCGATTTGATCGCACACTTTGCACTTTAAACTTTTTCAGACAAAATCTCCTGTATTCAGGCCGACTTGGACTCCACTATTTCTGCAGGGTCAATGAAGGAGATGTCCAGCAATCCCTATTGCAGTATTAGATTGGATCGGTTTCAATCTGTGACTCCTGAGGATGTGGACAAGCTTCTATGGGCAGTGCAACCTACCACTTGTTCCCTGGATCCTTGCCCAACTTGGCTGCTTCTATCTAGCAGGGAGATTGTAGGAGGTGGCCTAGTTAATATCATGAATGTATCGCTAAGGGAGGGTAAGGAGGGTCCTTGTTTGAAGGAGGCAATGGTTAGACCACTTTATTTATTTATTTACTTACTTACTTACTTACATTTCTATACTTGTGTTTTAAACTTTTAATCAGATTTGTTTTATATTTTTAGCTTAATATTTTAATTCTGTCTTCTTTTTTACAATTTTGTTTCTAAATTTTGCTGTAAACCGCCTTGGGATTGTTTTAATGAAAGGCAGTATATAAATTTAACAGTAAATCAAATAAATAATACTGCCCAAAACTTGCATCTCTGGGTGGTTTACAATTAAAATTTAAAAACATCAAATCACTTAATTAAAATCATTTAAAACATTAAAAAAATAAAACATTTAAAACCGAGTATTAATTTTTTTTTTTACAACCATAGCTCTAATTAAAAACCCAGGGTGAATAAATGCATCTTCAGTGACTTTTTTAAAGTTGCCAGAGATGGGGAGGCTCTTATCTCAACAGGGAGTGCTTCTTAAGAAGCCTTCCCTGGACCCCTTAGCAATGGATAGTTATAGGCCAGTCTCCAAGCTTCCTTGGTTGGGCAAGGTGATTGAAAGGGTGGTGGCCAACCAGCGCCAGGCAGTCTTGGAGGAAGCTCATTATCTAGACCCATTTCAAACTGGCTTTAGAGCTGGCTATGCGGTTGAGACAGCTTTGGTCGGCCTTATGGACGACCTCTACCAGGGAATCGACAGAGAAAGTGTGACTCTGCTGGTTCTTCTGGATCTCTCGGTGGCATTTGATACCATCGACCTTGGTATCCTTCTGGAACACCTGGGCGAGTTGGAGATAGGAGGCACTGCTTTGCGGTGGTTCCGCTCCTATCTCTCGGGTAGATTCCAGATGGTGGAGCTTGGCGACAGTTGCTCCTCAAAACAGGAGCTGTTATATGGAGTCCCTCAAGGCTCCATTCTGTCACCAGTGCTTTGTCAATATCTATAAGAAACCGCTGGATGAGGTCATCAGGAGGTTTGGTGCAGGGTGTTATCAGTATGCTGATGACACACAAATCTACTTCTCCTTTTCATCTTCATAATCAGGAAATGGCAGTCATTCCCTAAATGCCTGCCTACAGGCAGTAATGGGCTGGATGAGGGATAACAAATTGAAACTGAATCCAAGCAAGGTGGAGGTGCTCACTGTGGGGGCTCAGAATTTGAAAGATGAGTTAGAGCTTCCTGTGATGGATGGGATTACACTCTCCCGGAAGAAGCAGGTATGCAGCTTGGGACCCAGGCCTCACCCTGGTATCTCAAGTGGAGGCTATGGCCAGGAGTGTTTTCTATCAGCTTCGGATGATTCAACAACTGTGTCCATTCCTTGAAGAGGATGATCTCAAAACAGTGGTGCATCACCTGGTAACCTCGAGGCACAACTATTGCAATGCACTCTACGTGGGGCTGCCTTTGTATGTAGTTTGGAAACTTCAGTTAGTTCAAAATACGGCAGCCAGATTGGTCTCTGGGGCAACCCAGAGAGACCATATTATGCCTGTTTTAAAACAGTTGCAATGGCTGCCAATATGTTTCCAGGCAAAATACATAGTGCTGGTTATTACTTTTAAAGGCCAGAATGGCTTAGGTCTGGGTTACCTTAGAGCAGGGATTCTCAACGTGTGGGTCCCCAGATGTAATTGTACTTCAACTCCCATAATTCCCAACCAAAGGCCACTGGGGCTGGGGATTATGGGAGTTGAAGTCCAATAACATCTGGGGACCCACACATTGAGAAACTCTGCCTTAGAGAGAGCCTTCTTTTACATTATCCCAACTGCATGTTAAGGTCATCTGAGGAGGTCCCTCTCCAGTTACCACCCTCTCCAGTTACCATCTGGTGGCAACTCAAAGGCAGGCCTTCTCTGTAGCTGCTCCTTGGCTGTGGAATGCACTCCCTGCAGAAATCCGTAATCTGAATTTAATATTGTCCTTCAGAAGAGCCCTTAAGACCTATCTGTTTGGCCTGGCCTTCCAGGGTTTTTAAACTGCTTTTAAACTGTAAATGTTTGGCCTGGTTTTCCAGGGTTTTAAAACTGTTTAAATGTTTTGTTAATTGGTTTTAATTATTTTTATTTTAATGTAAACTGCCCTGAGCCATTTTTTGAAGGGCAGTATAGAAATGAAAGGAAAGGAAAGGAAAGGAAGACACCAGCAACAGCTACTGGAGGGAAGCTGTGCTGGGGATGGATAGGGCCTCAATAGATCTTTACAATAATCCTCTCTCAATAACTCTTACAACAATCCTGTGAAGCTAAGTCATTATCTTCATACTGTAGATGGAGGTGCGAGAGACAGAAAGGTTGCCTAATATAATCTTCATGGTTCAGATGAAACTTGAAGTACATCTTCCCAGCTCACACTTCTGACACCTACCCTACATCAGTTCTCTGAGTTGAACCTATGTGGGGGACATCTGCAATTCAGCTAGTGCTTATCTTGTAAGTTTACTTGAGCAGTGAAATGCATCTGTTAAGGTAAAAGCCAGTTCCTTGCATACTGTTGGCTTTGGAGATGGGCATGTCTCTCTAGTAGCCTCTGTAGGCTCCCTGGGAGAAGGGCATACTATGACATTGATAGTTTGCAGATCATCAATGCATAAAACAGTGTTCTGTGACAAGCAAAAAGAAATCCACCCACCCACCCCTTATCATCTTTAGGAGAACAAAGGTAGGTGTGAATGTGCAGTTTAAAATAACTTTCTGGTGGCTGAAATATCCTATCTCCAGAGTATTAGGACCTGACGTCAGGACTCAGTTGATGCAGGAGAACTTCACTGTATTTATAATTACTGGGTTATTATAAAGAAAAGAAGAACAAAATTGACTGCATTGTGGGTTACTGATTGCTATCAACATATTGATTAATGTTGTTCAAGGCTGGATGACAATGGTCTAGAATTAGTCTGCCGATGTACTTCACACTGATCTTTATTTGGCATGGGATGCTTTGGAACATGGGCACTCTAAGTTGTACTGAATTTGTGATGCTGTGATACACAGTGTCAATGGGAATACACACACAGACCTATCTTGAGTTATAACCGTTATAGTCAAAACGAAACAGTTTGCAGATTTATTTTTATTTAACACATTAACAAATCTGAGTTTCCTTAAATGACATGTAGGCTACTGAGGTGTAGGAATTGATTTACACAATAAAAAAGAGAAATTCTGCATCTCAGCTTATACAGAAATGAAGCTGAGGTCTATGCAACTGCATGCCTTTGCCTGCCTCCCAACTGTAATCACCTCAACGCAGGCACATTTTCCTTAGGTTAAGAACATAAGAACAGCCCTGCTGGATCAGGCCCAAGGCCCATCTAGTCCAGCATCCCATTTCGCACAGTGGCCCACCAGATGCTGCTGGAAGCCACAGGCAGGAGTTGAGGGCATGCCCTCTCTCCTGCTGTTACTCCCCCGCAACTGGTACCCCGAGGCACCCCGCCCCCAAAGCTGGAGGTGGCCTACAGCCCTCGAACTAGTAGCCATTGATGGACCTCTCCTCCATGAAGTTATCCAAACCCCTCTTAAAGCCATGCAGGTTGTTGGCTGTCACTATGTCCTGTGGCAGAGAATTCCACAAGTTGATTATGTGTTGTGTGAAAAAGTACTTCCATTTGCTGGTCCTAGATTTCCTGGAAATCAATTTCATGGGATGACCCTTGGTTCTAGTGTTATGTGAGAGGGAGAAGAATTTCTCTCTATCCACTTTCTCCACACCATGCATGATTTTATAGACCTCTATCATGTCTCCCCGCAGTCGTCTTACAATGTCCTTTTTTAGATGTGGTGACCAGAATTGTATGCGGTACTCCAGGTGTGGCCGCACCATAATTTTGTATAAGGGCATTATAATATTAGTCATTTTATTTTCAATCCCTTTCCTAATGATCCCTAGCATGGAATTGGCCTTTTTCACAGCTGCCGCACATTGAGTCGACACTTTCAATGAGCTGTCCACCACGACCCCAAGATCCCTCTCCTGGTCAGTCACCGACAGCTCAGATCCCATCAGCATATACTTGAAGTTGGAGTTCTTCGTCCCAATGTGCATCACTTTACACTTGCCAACATTGAACCGCATTTGCCACTTTGTTGCCCACTCACCCAGTTGGGAGAGATCCTTTCGGAGCTCTTCACAATCAGTTACGGATTTCACTACCCGAAAGAGTTTGGTATCATCTGCAAATTTGGCCACCTCGCTGCTTACCCCTGCTTCTAGATCATTTATGAATAAATTAAAAAGCACTGGTCCCAGTACAGATCCCTGGGGGACCCCACTTCTTACTTCCCTCCATTGCGAAAACTCTCCATTTATATCTACCCTCTGTTTCCTGTCTTTCAACCAGTTAGCAATCCACACATGTACTTGTCCCCTTATCCCATGACCGCTAAGTTTCCTCAGGAGTCTTTGATGAGGAACTTTGTCAAAAGCTTTTTGGAAGTCCAGGTAGACTATGTCAACTGGATCACCTTGATCCACATACTTGTTGACACTCTCAAAGAACTCCAAAAGGTTGGTCAGGCAAGATTCACCTTTGTGGAACCCATGCTGGTTCACTCCCAGCAGGGCCTGTTCTTCTATGGGCTTTACAGTTTTATCCTTGAGGATGCTTTCCATTAATTTGCCTGGAATGGATGTTAAGCTAACCGGCCTGTAATTTCCCAGATCACCCCTGGATCCCTTCCTACAGGCCCAGGCACCACGCACTAAACCAGGGCCCGGGACACTAAGGAGGGCCAGCTGAGAAACCTCACAGGTAGGGATACAACTGGCCGAGAGAGGCAATCCCAGAGATATACAGGTGCTAAGTTCATAAGGGGTTTGTAGGCAAGAACCAGCACTTTGAATTGGACCCGGAAGTGAACAGGCAACCAGTGCAGCGACTGTAAAAGAGGTGTGACACTATCAAATCTACGGCCACCCATGAGGAGGCGAGCCGCTGCATTCTGGACTAGTTGAAGTTTCTGAATCGTTTTCAAATGCAACCCTGGGTAGAGGGCATTACAGTAATCCAAATGAGGGGTAACAAAAGCGTGAGTTACTGTTGCCAGAGCCTACCAGTTGAGAAAAGGCCATAACTGGCAAATCTGCCAAAGCTGAGCAAAGGCACCCCTGGCCACAGCCTCCACCTGCTTTTCAAGTAGGAGCCGTTAATCCAGAAGGACCCCCAGATCACGAACCATCTCTCTCAAGGGAAGCACAACCCCAAGAGATGAACTCACACACGGCAATTGACCAGATTTCAGACTGAACAAGAGCAACTCGGTCTTGGAAAAATTGAGCCTGAGCTTGTTTGGGCCCATCCAGGTCCTTCATGTAGATGTTAAAGAGAATGGGAGCAAGGACCAACCCCTGTGGAACCCCACAAGAAAGCTTAAAGGAGCAAGCAGGTTTAGAGGCAGTGTACCTCCATATAGCAGTTGCTGAGTAACAATGGGGAAGTGTTGTTGCCTCCATGCCCTGCTTCCCAGAAGCATCTGGCAGGCCACTGTTGCAAACAGGATGCTGGACTCAATGGATCCTTGGTCTGATCCAACAGGGCTCTTTTATGCTTGCAATCATTTCTTCAGGGGGGAAAAACACTGCTAGATGCCTGGTGTGTATGTTGCAAGAACAACTATCTTGGCAGTGGAGCAGACCAAAACTTACCATATTTTTATTTTTTCCATTCCACACAGTGGTGCCAATTTATTCTTGGGAAACAGTACATAAACATCAATAAGATTTCTACAGACACATTTCAATTACATATGTTCCATCTTGGGATACTTGTTTTATACTGTGGCTTTAGAAACCCATTCACCATCATGTTGTATTTCAGGCAAACTATTTTAAACAAGGCTTCTCATTTGCTACCTCATTTAAGTGGCAATTTTCTCTCTCTGCAAACAAATATCTAACCATAATGAATTTGTTAGGTGCTCATTCAGCAAGTCTATGTGGTTTGATGCGCAACAGGCACATCATTGGATGGGCTGTAACCAGGAACAACTAGGAAAAGGACAGACATGGAAGAGTATAAGATGAGACAGAGCTGTAATGTCACAATCAAGAACCAAAGTGCAGACTTGCACAGCCTCTGACACAAGCTCTCATGTGATGCTGCTGTTCCTGGGCACACCTGCTTAACAACTGTGACTACATATAAAAGAGTTTGAATTGCAACATATTGATCTGGCACAGTTAGGTTAAGAATACCAGGTTTGGGGCAGGGGTGGGGGTTAATGTACTGATGGCATGTCTTGTGACCAGGATTTGTCATAGTTCAGATGTGCTTAAAAATCCCACCATGCCCAAGGATAGTACCATTTATGCAGCACATATGGTTCACAAACACCTTTATAGATGACAGAAATATAAAGGGGGGGGGCGAGTTAAAATGTATACTGTCTAGTCTTCATGGGCCAATGATGTAACTTATTTGTGTTCAAGTGGGTCACTGTTTGCCATTACCCCAATGGTGTCACAGCACATTAACTATGCAGGCCCAGCCAACAATATCTCTTCTTCAACAGATGACAATCTTAACAGGGCCAACCACTGCTACATGTACAAACTTCCCCTCCCCATTCAAAATGGTCTTTGATCTGACACTAAGTGCTTCTGCCTTACTACTGTGCATGAGGGCTGAATTCACCTTCACACGTGTGTATTTGCCAATATCCTAGGTCAAGCCTATAGCAATTATCTATGTCACAGTGCAGTCCTTCATCCAGCATACATTACCAAATGACAGATCCTGAATACGTGTGTAGTTTCTTTTCAACAACAGAGAAGCCCCTCTAAAGCTTCACTCAAAACAGCCCTTTCAAAGAATCACACCACTGGTCCATAGCCACGTTACTTTAAGACTTAGGAGCACCACTTCAAGTCAAGAGGCCTTTCCCGGTCTGAATGCTTGCATTTCATTAAAAACTTCTCTCTCCACTCAGGTACCTCACAGAGCAAAGGAGAGTGTTCCTTGATCAAAGTAGCACTATTAGAATTGCAGATATATCCAGATTGCATTGTGATATCACCATGTGATGCGACAAAGTCTGAACTGATTGGCCCAAACCCCAAGCTGTATTGCACAGCACCTTAATTCATCACACATTGTTGCCCAGATGACAGCCACCTCCAGGTAATGCCTAGTCCCGACGCCTCATTCCTCAGAACCATATTGTTTCTCCCCACTATGTAACCAGGCATTTCCCCCAAGTTTATTCAAAGCAAAGCATTCTTATGCATATGTATGTGGGTGGCATGCCAATTTTCCCTCAAGGCAAATCTCAAAGGCTTTTTGCTATATTTAAATCCATTAAGCACAAAGATGCTGGTAATTTTACCATACGCTAGTCATTTTTGTGGCATGTTGTATGGCCACTGGGAGACTAAAAGGAAGTTTCTCATCCTGGCAAAAGACAAAAAGCAATTTGATATAAATAGAAAAGGAGAATTCCTTAAAGTATGTTGCCACACAGGAGAATGTCTGGATGTCAGTCTAACATGATAAATAGCAACTTTAAAAGCCTAGCCCCATCCACTCCCTGTCGAGAACGAAATAGTGAGATGTGATGCCAGGGAAGAGATGGCCATCAACAAAGACAAGTTTTTGTTGTTGTTTTAAATGCAGTCTGGAGAAAGCAGCTCTTTGATGTGTGTTTACTCTTCCATTTTCAAAGAGAGCAAGTGAGTTTTTGAAGTGTGTTTCAGCTCTAAAATTGGTACTGCAGCAGGAGGTCACATTTGTTAACTTTCAAGCGTGGCATTAAGATTCTTTATATTTAAAAGCTCAAGTTTCCACAAACTGGCAGTAAGTAGCAAAGGAACATGCTCTCTGGATATAAGACTTCTCCAAGATCACTGGATGGGTGCCAGGCAGGATAGCCCAGACATGCTGCTTCCAATCATGGATAAATTAGGAAAGTTTTCCCCTGCTATGAACTTGGCCTCCAAGGATGTTGTGTCCAAATGTTAGCTGAACACTCCAGACATGTCAACATATCTAATCAAAACATTGTGCTCTGTTACACTTCTGCTAGGAGTTAGAGAGTATTCCATAAAATCTGGAGCTTACTTTGGTGCAATTCACAGTATTGAAGCATTTTTTTCACCAAAAATCCCTAGTTCTTGTTCCAAATCAAGCTTAATATTTTCATATAGTTTTCTTCTGCTCCATTGCCTTGTTGATGTACAGAGCACCTGTTCAGTCAACATGATCTTCTCTGCCAAAAGACAATGCCACAACATTTCAAACTTTTAAAAAACATGCCAGTATCAACTACTGTAATGCCCCCCCTTTTCATTGATCTCACAATGAAAATGAGGTTCATAATTGCTTAGCTTGACATACAAATTTGTTCAGCTCGTGGTGCTTGTACAAAATTAAAAATCAAACGTTTTCATCCAGAACTACCTCTCCAGCTTGGAATAGCAAATAAGATTCTGCACATGATCAATCAGCACACTCCCAAAGCCACGTACTTTTCAGATACATGTCAAAGAGTTTAATGTTAACAACTTATTCTCAAACTCTCACTCAGCAAGGAGAGCTGGTCTTGTGGTAACATGCATGACTTGTCTCTAGCTAAGCAGGGTCCTCCCTGGTTGCATATGAATGGGAGACTAGAAGTGTGAGCACTGTGAGATATTCCCTTTAGGGGATGGAACCACTCTGGGAGGAGCAGAAGGTTCCAAGGCCCCTCCCTGGCTTCTCCAAGATAGGGCTGAGAGAGATTCCTGCCTGAAACCTTGGAGAAGCCACTGCCAGTCTGTGAAGACAATACTGAGCAAGATAGACTAATAGTCTGACTCAGTATATGGCAGCTTCCTATGTTTCAAATAAATAAATAAATAAATAAATATATTGCTGTGAAACTATATTAACCTTTTAAATAGAGAAACAAACTGGGGAAATGTAATGGCTATACAAGAAGAGCCTTGCCAGATCAGGCCAAAGTCCCATCTAGTCCAGCATTCTGTTTCCCACAGTGGCCCACCAGATGCCTCTGGGAAGCTCACAGGCAAGCAATAAAGGCATACTCTCTCTCCACTGTTGCTCCCCTGCAAGTGATTTTCAGAGGCATCTTTCCTCTGAGCCTGGAGATAGTCTACAGCCATCAAAACTAGTACTGCCATTGATAGACCTGTCCTCCAATCCATGAATTTGTCTAAGCCCATTTTAAAGCCATTCAACCTTGTGACCGTCACCACATATCATGACTGAGAATTTCTAAGATTAATTATGTGCTGCAGGGGCGTAGCAAGGTTGGAGTGGGCCCAGAGACGAGATTTTAAAATGCCCCCCCACCCTCAAAGTCCAGGGCCTCCACACACCCCAGGCCCCCAAGGATGTAAGTCTGATATTTCTAAATAAGTATGCTGCCTAGAAATACATTTCACTGAATACACACACACTTTGCAATATATAGTGATATACATTGAGTACTATATATCTGTGCTACTTTTAATGCCTAGAACACACTAGAAATACCAATTATTAAAATGGGACCCTCACTGCAGATTAGCAAAGGAGACTTTCAACCATGCAGGGTGAGCCTATGTATGTTTTCTCAGAATTTTGAACAAATTCAGTAAAGTTTGATTGCAGGAGGTTTTTCACATGAGGCTTTTAAAGCCCTTTTACACACATCTCCTCTGGAATGGAGGTGCTGCATTCACATGTTGGCCAGATTGACCCTGAAGTCCCTGCGAGTTATTGGGGAAAAGTTCACACACAAGAAAAATAAAATAAAATAAAAGCACCACACATGCTTCACAGTTCTCACTCAGACCTTCTGGGTTGCAAAACAACTTGAGCATAAGTGCATTTACGAATGAATAAATGAATGAATGAATATAATATTGTTTGTTCCAGAAGTTTTTATAATTTTCTGCCATGAAACAAGCCACTTATAGGACTTTTTAGATAGTTATTTTTTAAGCCAGCACATTTTCCAAGCTGTTTTAAATTAAATATTCAGAGACTTCTCAGTCTCTCCCCCCCCCACCCATATCAAAGCCCTATGGCAAGCAGATCCCTATATATGGGTGGCGGGGGGTGACCACAAAAAGGAGCTCATATTCTACCTGGCAAATGCTGGGCTGGGCAGAGGGGTCTGCTGCAGAGTGCTGTGGGGGCCACTCTGCCTGCCTGCCTGCCTGCCTCCTTCCTTCCTTGGGCCCTCCCTGCAAGCCTACTCCAGTTCAGGCTTCACTGAGGCCTACACGGAGGCCACCCTGGAAGCCCCGCCCACCCGCCAATCAGCTGAGAGGCGGGGAGAAAAGGAGCTCTTTGCAGCTGGCCTGCTGCTTAGATTGCCCACCAGGAGGACAAGCAGGAGAGAGGCAAACAGGGCAAGTGGCTGAGGGGCCTTGGGGAGTCATGTGAGGTGTCTCTGGGGGGCCCCCCAAGGCAGTGGGGCCCCCAGGCAACCGCCTCCCCTTGCCTAATAGTAGTTACGCCCCTGATGTGCTGCATGAAAAAGTACTTCATTCCATATATATGCAATATGGAACCAGAACGTCCGGGGTAACAGCATCTATCTATATAATTCTCCTGGGTGTGCCTTGGAATGTGCGTCCCAGTGCCCAGCTGGGATTGGCTGGGCGGCGTACGCGCCTGATGGTCTGAAGCACACCCAGGAGGATTGGTTGCCATGGCGGCGGCAGGCCCGGCCACGGAGGCCAGAGATGGTGGTGGGCCCGGCCCGGCCGCGAAGGCAAGGCCCAGGAGGAGAGAAAGAAAGGGGGGCAGAAGTGGCGGTGGGGAGGAGAGGGGGCTGGGCCCAGAAGCAGCGACTGGGGCAGAATGGGGGGAGAGGTAAGCGCCGGCCCTAAAGAGCGCACAGATGCTCTGTGTGGGGTCGGCTAGTTAATGTGTATTGCACATGCCACCATCACTGCATATGCACCACACTGAGAACTAGGACAGCGTTTTGTGATATAATTTTTTTTTTCAAATTCTGACTGAGAAATTTCACAAAGTAGAGTTCTTCCATCCATCACTGCTCAAACTCTCTCAATTTTGCTTTGCGAAGTATATTGCTTTTAACAAATACTGTCATCTCATGCTGTCTTATTTCCATCCTCTCCTTCACCTAAACTACACCAGTGATTTAAAATATTCAAGTTATCATATTAAAAATCCGTAGTGGCCCCGCACTGCACCCAGCAGCAAACCTGCAATTCCTCCATATTTTCTCATTTTGTGCCTGTACAACCTTAAGCCATAACACTGTCATTTCTGCTCTTTGAAGTTTGCACTCTTCATTGTGTGGAGAGTTAGAACTCTGACTACTATTCTTATGCTGCTCTTTCTTTGAATGCACACACAACACAAGACTGCTGCCGGGTTTAAAGTTCAGTAATCTAACAATATAGTGCTGCCCTATCAAGTAGCATTACTGCAACACAGTGACAGAATTGGAATGCGATCTTATATTCAGGTATATAATTCAAGCTGCACTCTCTTAAGGGCATTCTCAAAGCCTTTTTTTCATTCCAGACAACCCTGCCATCTTCTGGATAAGTAAAAAGAGTAACTGCATGCAGTTACCATGGCATTTTAAAACACAATCCTAGCCAACTGCCTAGAAATCCTTGTGCAGTGCTATCAACATGTATAGCTGCAGCTGGTCAACTGGGCTATTACCATTAATTAAGGACAAGCCCAGTACACACCTCTAATTGCTTCCCACCGGCTTTGCGCTGACCACTTCCTACTTGACAAATGTCTTGTACATACTTGTTTGCTCTTACATACTTCCTCTGCAGGCTCAAGTTTAAAAACTTCAGTCATGTGGTCTATGAGCATACTTGGCCCAGCTGTCATGCAGGAAAAGCCTCTGCATACTCTTCTGTGCAAGTTATACAGAAGCTGTACAGTTAAAATGAAGAGAAGTTTAAAATTTCCTAATATTATAAGCCCTGAACATACAATTGGTCATAAAATCAAAACCATCTGTCAAATCTACTTGAACATAAGCAGACAACTAGATGACAAGCGACACCATCCCTCCAAATCTGGTGCATATCTGTTCAAAAAAATGTTTAAATATCAACTCCCAAAGAGAGAGAGTGCTCACATTTGCTCATTTTTTTGCCATCAGTTAACATAGGATTTTTGCTTGTCCTTTTTAGTAAAAAATAAAATAAAATAAATAAGTGTGTGTGTGTGTGTGCGTGTGCGCGCGCGTGTGTGTATGCAGTTGTATGCTGGAGTATATTCTTGTGTTTAGAAAAAAGAATCAATCCAATATTTTCTGAGTTATTGTCTCTGAAATCCCCATAAGAATAGGGTAAATAAACAAAGGGCAGTTAGCATCAATTTTGCCCACTGAGGGTTCTGAAGCCTGAGCTAGGGGTGTGCAAACCAGTTTGAATCCGAAACGGTTCGACATTGAACCAGTTTGGTTTAAAGGTTCATGGTTGAGCCGAACCACCCCAGGTTTGCCTTGACCTTGAACCGAACACACACACACACACACACACACACACACACACACACACAGTTTGAGGGTTCGAAAAACAATTTTTTGGGGAAAAATACTATTATTTAAACTTACCCTCTCCGGGGGACATGTCCAATGGGGGGGGGAATGGAGGTTCCCCCTAACCCCTGCTGGCCTTCCTTTCCCTAAAAATCACCCAGTTCAGGTGTCTTTGGCCCTTTCCGGGCCTATTCCCTGGCACAGCAGCCATTTTGGAGGCCGCCACACCTGTGCAGTGGGACCCTGCATGGCCGGGTCATGACCCAGGTTACGCAGGGTCCCCCTGCACAGGCATGGCGGCCTCTACAAATGGTTGCCGTACCAAGGAATAGGCCCAGAAAGGGCCGAAGAGACCCAAATCAGGTGATTTTTAGGGAAAGGGAGGCCAGAGGGGGGTGGGGAGCAAAAGCCTACGTAAGGAGGAAGTCAGTTAAAAAAAGGAAAAAAATTCTCAAAAATTGTTTGTCGAACCCCCTCCCAAACCGAACTGGGAGGGGGGTTTCGAAAACCAAACTGGCCCGGTGCAGTTCAAATTCAGTTTGAACCCGAACCGAGCCAGGTGGTTTTGACCTGGTAGGAACAAGTCCTGGCAAGTGACTTCCTGAGTCTAATGAGAATCTTAAATCCTTGCTTGCAAGTAGACTTTTAACTTACTCATGAGTAGACCTACAACCTTACTCATAAATAGCCACTCAATATTTATTCATCACATTCTTACTCATGAGTAGATGATCAACCCGTAGACCTCACCCTTATTTATGAGTAGGTCTACTCTTAAGGATGCAATGTTTACTTCTGAGTCAGATTACACATCTACTCACAAGGATGCAGTCCTCTCCTGAATGAAGACGGGGCTTTACTAGTGTAACCCTACTCATGAAGACTCTCAATAATTCCCATGAGTAAGCATGATACATCTACTAGTGAGCAGGAATGCATGGGTCTACTCACAAACAAGGATGCAATGTTCTTGAGAGAAAGGTTGTGGGTAAGGATGAGGTCTACTTATGTGTAAATGTGCATGACGCATAATATATGAGCAGCTTAGATGGTGCAGAAGTAAAGATTGGCGCCTTAATTTGCAATTGCCACACTTTTTAGAGCATGAATGAAAAATGAAAGCATCCTAAATCTCATCTAAATTGGAGGTTTTTGGATGACTGAATACTTATAAAAGTCAATGGCAGAGGCAGAGTGTGCTTCTTTCAACACAGCACCAGATTCACCTAAAGCTACAAGGCAGACACAATGTCACTGTTGGAAAGGAAGGACTGCTATTCATTCTCTCTCTCTTTCATGCACACCCTTCCTGTGTGGAGCAGGAAGCACGAAAAACAGAGCTTTTCTAGTGACAATGGCGTGCTGCTAAGGCCAGCTTGTGGACCTCTGGTCAGTTCTTAATTTGCACAACTGTACCCAATTCCACTGTTACAAAGCAGGGGGAAAGGGGAGCTGCAGACACCCCCTTCCCTCTTCCCTCAGGACTTTGAAGGCTATGGTTACAAACAGGCAACTCCAGAAATTAACATCCACAAATTTTAAATCTTTTTAATAATAAATTTTATTAAATACAAAGTGAAGATACAGTCATCTAAACATACAGGACATTCCCACCTGTCATGAAACATGCAAGATGGAAATGAATGTTCTTGCATTAACACTTAACCTATATTAAAGATTATGCTTTTAAATGGTTGAATGTGTGCTACATATGGATTAGGAGTATACTACCTTAAACCTAAAGAAGGGGGAATGGGAAACCAGGGTAGGAAAGAGTTAACCCAAGTGAAATAGCCTGACTGGTTTCTAAGGCAAGCTTTAGGATCAAAACAAATCATTTAAACCACACAAGAAAGGCTCTACGGCAGACTTCACCTTAATAGACTAAACCCAATCTGAGAGAAAGTGTTCAGGTTCCTAAGACAGTCCCATCCAGTCTTGGCTCCTAGAGCTGAGGCACAATTAAGCCCATCTCAGAATAAGCTGCAAGGAAGACAGCTGCATCTCTCAAGAGAGGAGGATTGTCAGGCAGCCTTACTGCTTGTAACTTTACCTGGTGCGTGATGATTCAAATGAAGTAATGACCAACCATATTACGGTCAGACCAGCATAAAAGTACATGTTGAATGTGGGTGATTACATATTAGTCCTACAAGGACTAATAGTGAATACATGTCAAAAGTTGCATGTTAAAAATTACAGGAGAATAAAAAAGGGGGGAGCATAAAATGGTAATAAAGTTTAAAAAACATGTGGGGACAAAAGTGTATAGAAAACCAGCATAATAAACCTGAAAAATCCAGATTAAAAATTATAAGGAGCAATAAAAAGCAATAAAAAGGGAGGCATGCGCAAGTGCGAGGTCTATCCTGAGTCACCAGGAATCAGATTAACACACTAAAAGGGCTCACAGCCCATCATCCTCCGGTGGATGCTGATCGCAGCTGCACAATAAATGGCAACACTATATGTAATGTCAGGCTTAGAGTCAGAGAGTAGCAAGGAGCTGTAGAATTGTCTCGGACGTCGAAGAAACTTGCTTAACAAATGAAGTAATGAAAGCAAATTCTTATAAAAACAGTGTTTTTATAAGATTGGTTCAATATTCCTTAAATACCAATATTCCTTAAATAAAAGTTATTTACCGTAAACCCAAGGTAAGGGGACAGGAGTTTAACAAATAGAAAGCTGTATATTTCTTGAATAGACTAATAGCTGAGAGCACAAACATGACAAATTTAGAGGAAAACTCCAAAGACTGAACAGGAAAATGCAGGAACAAGATCTCCCGGAAAGGAGTCAAACTTGGATCAGTGCAAAAACACAGGCAAAAAACCCAAGCCTTAACACAAGGAAACAACCCATGGAAACCAACCATGGAAGGCAACGGGGAACAGACACTGGGAAATGGAGTGAAATGGGGAGAGGTAACCCTTAAGTGGTGCAGTGGGGAAATGCTTGACTAACAAGCAGAAGGTTGCTGGTTCAAATCCTTGCTGGTACTATATTGGGCAGGAGCGATATACAGTAGGAAGATGCCAAAAGGCATCATCTCATACTGTGCAGGAGCAGGCAATGGTAAACCCCTCCCGTTTTTTACCAAAAGAAAACCACAAGGCTCTGTGGGCTCCAGGAGTCGAAATCGACTTGACAGCACACTTTAACAAGATGTAAAGCCTTGAGCAGATTCCAATATTGTCAGATGGCTGGGTATAAATTTGGTTTAAAGGCGGAGGGGGGGGGAAGAGCACCAAAAAGACAAAACAAGTCAGGCAAATAGTCATACGTCCCTATATTATAGTGTGTTATATACTAGGATTGGCTGACAGAAGTGAGCCCTCAAGATTTTTTCCCCTTGTGCCAATGTTGTTCCAATATAAAGCCATTAGAATCTCCAGGATTGCTTTCAGTTGTCATATGGAAATTGATGCTAATTCCTGGAAATTTCAAGCCAATCCTGGAGGACTGACAACCTGACACCAGATCATCAGCTGTATTTCTATCTCAATCTGGTTGAACTCAAGCTTGAACCTGAGTGCAGCACACATACTAGTTGGAGTTCTGAAATAATCAAGTTATCTGCACACTGTTCAGGAAGGCCAGAATTCATGAAACAAAAGCTCCATAGATGCCGCATAGAGCCTGGCTACATGTCACAAGTAACCACGCTCTTACTGTGGAGAACTCTGAAGCTGCCCCAAAGAAGACAGGTCAAGAAAGCTGGAAGGGATCACTGGGAAACAAAAAGAAAAGCAGGAGCCAATAACTGCCTTTCATTTTATCTGTGGTTATCTTATCTGCCTTATCTACCGCTAATTGCCCACAGAGTTGAGAGGGGAGGAGCAGGAACCATTATCCATTAACTAACAGGGAAGTGATTAACAGCAGATGGAAGAAGGTGGCCAGTGGCTCTGACTCACCCAGTCTTCTCCACCTGTTTTGGGGTGAGGGCGGGGACACCATATGTCATAACCTCACTTTACACACTCTAGACATAATGCATGTCCTGGAGATGAGAAATGATGACCTTAATTTTAACTTTTCCATAAAGCAAGAGTTCATCTCCAAGTAATGTGCAGCAGTGATCTGTGAGTTGAGTTCTTTCATGAGCCCCCCCATCCCACTCTTAACTCGACGAAGAGTCACCATCCAAAGTGGTGGCTCTCTAGCAGAGAGAGAGAGCAACTATACTTATTCCACCCCAGCAAAGCATCTCTCTAGTGCTTGTTGCTGGTGGTCAACCTTGTGACCCTTTTGGGGACAGAGAACCATCTTATTCCTTTTCTATATAAACCAGCCTGAGACTTGTTTGGTTGAAAAGTGGTATGTCAGCAACTTGTCCATGACTACGCACACCGGAAACAAAAATATGTTTTGGGCCATATACAAAATGCTGAGAAAAGAAATAAATACTAACATCTCTGCAGCCATGACACCGGTTGCTGACATCTGTTGCAGTCACTGATAACACAAAGCTAAATTTTGTATTCTGCCTGTTTAATGTTAGATACTCCAAGACAGTTTATTGGTTCCTAATGATTTCTTGCCACGTCTTTCAACCCTACCTTCCCTCACCTATCTGGCATATTGCCTACTTAATGCATGCCACAAAGCTTTTTAATTTCTCACTATAAATGAACAACAAGCTTTAATGTGCCCATACAAAACAATGCATTCTCTAATTATACCTTCTCAGTCAAATTATGGCCAGTGACTAAAGTCCCACTGTCATTCTGTCAGCATATTTCAACATATATGTTGCAGAACATGGACATTCATGCGAGACTCTCAGCCTTGCTGTTTCAGAACAAAAGGTCCATCTAGTCCAGCATCCTTTTACCAACAGCGGCCAGCCAGGTACTTCTGAGAAGCACATAGTAGAGAATCGAGGCAGCAGCCCTCCTTCACTATTTGCCCCCTCCTAGTAACTGGCATTTAGTAGCATTACACTCCTAATTCTGTAGGCCCATATAGTTATCATGGCTCACAGACCTCCTCTTCATGAGTCTAATTCCCTTTTAAATTCAACTTAAACCACTGGATGTCACCCCATCTTGCAGCAGCAAATTCTGTAAGTTAATTTTGGATGGCATAAAATACTCTGTTCCCTTGTCTGTTCTAAATCTTTCACCCACATCAGCACTGTTAACCATTTGTCAGTGCAGAGGGAGCACACCAGATACACATTTATGATAACCCAAACTGAACTGATCCAGACAATTTAGAGGACAAACATGCAAGTGAAATCTCTAGGCACTGGCCAGTTCAAAGGCAACAACCATGCACGGTTTCCCAAGCCACAGGCTCATATCCTTCCCCTGTCCCCATCTCTTCTTTTGCACTTGAAAGAAGCCAATTCTCTACAGCATTCAAATTCAGGGAGAATGATTTACTTCAGTCCACAGTTAGGGGGGGAACCTGAACTTGAAACCAGGGCTTCCTCTTCTCTTTGTTGGTGGAGCACCTGCATTCATTCCATGTACACAAGGTCTCAGGTCCCACCCTGACATCTCCAGGTATGTCTCAGAAAGGCCCTTGACTTAAACCCTGGAGAGCTGCTGCCAGTCAGTGTAGAGCAGGAGTTCCCAAACTTGCATCCCCAGATGTTAAGACTACAACCCCTATCATCTCCAGCCACAATGACCAGGGGTGTAGCTAGGGGAGAGGGGGCCCATGTTCACCCCTCTCCCTGGAGAACCCTTTGAATGAGGGAAATAATGAAGACATAGGGAGGGGTGGAGCTGGGGGCCCTGGGGTTCTTTGAACCCATCTGCTCAATTATAGCTACACCCCTGACAATGACCAAAGGCTGGGCTAGATGAACAGTTGTCTGACTTGGAGTAAGGCAGCTTCCTATGAAATGTATAAGAAGATGGAGGAAGAGTGGGCAAGATCACAGCTCACAGAGGCTCATTTACATGTGGAAAACTATTTTCTTTCTCTATGTTGAGCCTGAACTGCCTTGAACTGTAACTATAAAGTCAATGTTTTATGTACACTTGATCTTTCTTGTTTGCTCTAGAGTCCATCTCGTATTTACTGTACCGTTTCAGATGTGTCAGATGGTTTTGATCATATTAGTCTATTTTTGGTTGTCTGTGAACTTGGGCATTGAGACTGCATCAGTGACACACAGTCTGGATTGGCTGCCCTTCTAAGCACAGGGAATACTTGAAAATATTTAACCATAAATTTGGCTTAATGAACTGGACAGGAAGACAAAGGCTAATGGTGCCTAGACCTGTTCTTGTTTGGAAAAAATGTTTGTACATGAGTCTGAATGAGGAGTTTCCAGTCGTGTCAGTTGTTGTTTTGTTGTTGGGATCTCAGTGATGTAATTGCCTTCTTGTTTACAGAAAAGATAAGACACTTGTCTGCTGCAACTGTAATATTAATGTGTAAGGGCAGGAAGCCTCTGTCTTTAATAGTTTAGATAGCTTTCCAGATTGAAAAAGACACCTCCTTAACTTGATTTAGCATTTTAAAAGCTTTCCTTGTTACCATGTCCGCCCCCCTTTAGATCTCAGTGATGTTTATAAATACAAAGGCCATCAGTGCTACTTCACTCCTGCTCAGTGCATGCATTGGATGGATCATTACATGTTTAAAATAGAAACAGCTCTGTACTCTGTTACGTGGGGAGTGTAGAGTCGGAGGATATTTTGGAACTTGTTCGAAGTCAGCCTGGCATTAAAGCAACTGTTTCCTTGGTGGGTGTTCTGCCCCCCACCCCCACTTCCCTTTTCAAGAGCTGCAAGGCACAGCCACCAGTTTCAAAGGGACAGGTTGTGATGAATATTTAAGAGTGTTTCTTAAATACTGCAGGAACAAACTTGCAGAACAGCACACAGTTCTGCAGTGTAAGGGGATTAAAGTGATTGCCTAGCCAGGGTTAGGAACATGGTTGCATTTGGTGTGTCTTCTTTTCATATTTAAGAAGTACTTGGAATGGAATTCTTTAAAGATTTGGTGACCGCAAGTAGATCAAACCTGTGAAGATCGGCTTATACTGGAAATGCGTTTGGACTGAGGTATATCCTTGTCATTGGTCTGGATCAGACATGACAGGAAACAATGGTTCCTAGCTGACGGAGGATAAATTGAGAGAAACATTTGGTCAAGTCCCTGTGAGACTAGAGAGGTAATTAAGTGTTCCCACAAACTGCTTTTTGTATTATTTGTTGAAAAAAAGTATATAGATATGCTAAACCAATAAATAGTGCCAGGAGCTTAGCTTTCCCTGAAATGCTTGTTTGTTTTGACATGCAGGTTGTTTTGATAAAAGACAGAAATCCACCATGGCACCCCTCACTTGCATTCTGAGGCAATATATCCCCCGATAAGTTAGCTCTTATGAACATATAGATCACATTCTTCCACATCAGCTTTAAATGCAGCTCTGTAATTGTTTATTGGGTCCATGTGAAGCTTCAGCCTCAGCTTAATACTCTGCACAGTCCTCCTGGCACCATATAGACATCACCATTCGTACTGTACAGGGCTGTGCCTTGCCCAGAACTGGGGGATCCTTTAAGGGAAATGGAGCCCTCTTAAGCCCCTGCAAACAAGTTTAACCCTTCCCAGTACTTTCCTCAGAGGGCTCTTAAGAGAGGGTTCTGTCTCTCTTAAAGGCCCCTCCCGGCACTGAGAAAAGCACAGTACTGTGCAGAGGTCAGCAGCACACTGGGAAATGGGTGTCACACTGAACCATTTTTTGCCCAAGTGGCCCCTACTTGAAAAATAGTGAAGATCACCAATACAGGTCAAATGTCAATGCACCACCTTCCTTGTATCCCCTCTTGAATATTCACTCCATTCTCACACAATTCCCTCAGAATGAAAACTTGTTCTCACTGAGATGTTAAATCACTATCAACATTTATTATGGTCCATGACCGGCCAGCAATTACAATAATCAAGAGTTACAGGCAGTATAACTTGAAGTACTCCAATACTAAATAATAATGAATAATACTAGGACTACAAACCTGCCACCACAATCCCACACATACTTTACATAACACAAGGACAAACCATTTGTTTCCTAATATTATAAGCAGTAGTGCAAAATTTAGCCACACAATAGGTAATCTCAGCATCAGAAAGGAGATTTACATAAGCATCATCGGCCTGCCTGGATCGTGTAACAAAATTGGACCAATAAGAAGAGAACGTACATCTTTATAAAATACACCATTAAGTGATACATGCTCCACTGACTCAGTCATGCCTGAATGGCAGGGGCAGAGCCATTGGGAATACAAAGTACAGCAAAATATTCCCTCCAAAACATCCGAAGGTAAGACATTTAAACAGGCCAGAGTAAAGGTATGGCAGAACTTAGGGAGAGTACGTTTATATAAATAATTAAACGGGGATAAGATTTGTCTAGAATTTCCTACAACCACACAGTGTGTAATTCACGCTCAGTCATTTTGTAGTGCTATATCCCCAAAGCGCTGGAAAATTGATTCCTTGGCCTTTAAAAGGCCTATACGAGCCACATCTGAAAGTGGGAAGCCATAACACCCAAGTTTCTTCTCCAGATGGGAAAATGTGGTGGAGGAGAAGCTATCCATTACAGTGAGGGCAGCCAGACCAGAAGGACTGTAAATGAATTTAAGCCAATAATTGTGAATACGTGACCAAATGCGGTCTTCAATTGAAATTAACCCGGTTTCAATTATCAGTAAAGCATTTGGTACAGAGCGTGGAACACCAAGAACAGCATACATTAATTGAGATGTTACCTTTCACTGCTGCAGATATATATTTACCTCCCCCGGAAAAACACAATCTAGCCAGCACAGTTTTACTTCTATATGCACCTCAGGTAACATGAGCCACATGAGCTTTGCAGGAGCCATTTGATTGGAATACCACCCCTAGATATCTGTGGGTTTTAACTTGCTCTATTTCTTGGTGTTTAATCTGCCATCTATATTTGGAGTGTTTCTTAGTGCTTGCTTTGGAAGCACATATACTAAAATTGGAAATGTTACGTCAATGTCAGGGCTGTACTAAAAGAGATAGAGGTTGCACAATGGAATCATTTCACACGAAAATTAAAAAAATTCCCTACACAAAGCATCTAAGTGTTAGGCTTCCCCCGCCCCCTTTTTTTCTTTTTGGTATGGAGGAGCATTTGTTAAATGAGCCACCACTTTCAATCTGAAATGTTTAAGTCCAGATGCTGGTTTACCATTTCAATAAGAACTAGGCCTGAAACCATGGGCATCTTGGACCTTTCTGACTTTAGAGGCTACTGGACTAACAGAATTTAAGATTGCAAAAGCCAGTGCTTGTGCTTTGAAAAATATATGTATTTTTATCCCAGTTGTGAGTTTGTCACATGCTTCTACTTAGCTTATTTGGTGCTTAAATTCCTGATCTATCCCAGAGGCTTAGAGCAGTTACCAACTACATATTTAAAATGTAAAGTATCTTAGAATTAATCCCCATGTACTTAACCCCACTCACTAGATGTCTGTCCCAGGTATGCAGGAAGACCAATTGCCTACTAATGCATTCCATATAAAGCAGAGTTCATTTCTGCATTATTGGAGTCTATTTATTAGCTGTGAAGACATTTCAGTTAGACTTGTCCTTTTACTTTAACATTAACATTGTATATTTATATGGGGTTTTAGTTGAAACCATTTTATTCTATTACAGTATTGAAATCAGCTTGATTCACAGTATTTTAAAATATTTCAGGGAAGACGAAAAACCACACACAATTGATGCCTTTCCTTCACTGTTCATATTCTGTACTTCAGTTATCCCTCCTCACACGATCATCTATATTCATCTGCTGTTAAAGGGTTTATCCATCAATCCTACTCTGAATACTGTATAACATATACTGTAGATTGCATTTAAACAACAAAATCTGAAACCTGTGCCATATTTGAAGTTTTAATCTGACCATTTTTCCCCCTATAATAGCAGTGTCTAATTTTTTCAAAACTATTTTTAGTTTTCATTCATAAAGTGATCTCCAACTGCAATTTAACCACCAAGATTAACACATCTAAAAGTAAGTCATCAGAGCATTTTAAATTAGACATATGCTTCATCTTAAACCTTCAGCACCATTGCTCTCATTTACGAACAGCTCTGATTATCTCTTTATTCTAGATTAAGCATGGGGGTTCAATATATATATATATATACACACAGAATTTTTGACAGTTTCCTAATCATTTGTGTAAATTGAACAAAATAATTCCATGTTAAAAAGAAGTCTCCATGATTAGCAAGGCCCACTTTTAAGAAATACATAACTTTGTCCTTTATAGCAACAAAAGCAATGTCACACAATTACTCTTCTCTCCAATTCTTCTATTGTAACTTTAGGATTCTCCCAAACAAGATGTAATCCTGGTCATGAGAACATAAGAATAGCCCTGCTGGATCAGGCCCAAGGCCCATCTAGTCCAGCATCCTGTTTCGCACAGTGGCCCACCAGATGCCGCTGGAAGCGTAAAACAAGCAGGAGTTGAGGGCATGCCCTCTCTCTTGCTGTTACTCCCCTGCAACTGGTACTCAGAAGCATCCTGCCTTTGAGGCTGGAGGTGGCCTATAGCCCTCCAACTAGTAGCCGTTGATAGACCTCTCCTCCATGAAGTTATCCAAGCCCCTCTTAAAGCTATCCAGCTTGTTGGCTGTTACCACATCTCGTGGCAGAGAATTCCACAAGTTGATTATGCATTGTGTAAAAAAATACTTCTGTTTGCTGGTCCTAAATTTTCTGGCAATTTCATGGGATGACCCCTGGTTCTAGTGTTATGTGAGAGGGAGAAGAATTTCTCTCTATCCAATTTCTCCACTCCATGCATGATTTTATAGACCTCTATCATGTCTCCCTTAGGGGTATGCACGGAACCGCCAACTGCAGTCCAGCACTGGGGTGGGGTGGGGGTCCCTTTAAGAGCGGCGGGAGGGTTTACTTCCCCATCCCACCGCTTTCCAGCTCTGGCGCCCGTAATCCGTAGAGTAATTGGGGCGGCAGGACACCTCCCTGCCGCCCCTTCCCCGACGTTGCTTGAAATCCCAGGAGTCCTTTGCGCGCATGCGCACGTCTCTGTGACCCTCCCGCTGCTCTTAAAGGGACCCCCCCCACCTGAACTGGACCGCCAAGGTCCGGACCGGTCCGGAGGCTATTTTAATGGCCTCCGGGCCCATCCCTAGTCTCCCTGCAGTCAACTTTTTTCCAGGGTGGATTTGATTTAAATCCGATTTTTTTGCTTTAAATCGGATTTTTTGGATTTAAATCGGATTTTTTTAATTTTTATCCACCATGCTAGTGATTTAAATCGTGATTTAAATCAGTTTGATTTAAATCAAATCCATCCTGCTTTTTTCTAAACTAAATAGCCCCAGGTGTTGTAGCCTTGCCTCATAAGAAAGGTGTTCTAGGCCCCTGATCATCTTGGTTGCCCTCTTCTGCACCGTTTCCAGCTCTACAATGTCCTTTTTTAGATGTGGTGACCAGAACTGCACACAGTACTCCAGGTGTGGCCGCACCATAGTTTTGTCTGTAGCACAACCACCTGCCTATGAAAGTGGCATCATGCAGGGACACTCGCAGTGCATCTACAGGACACCATTCATTCAGTAAACCAGACAAAGTGAGAGTAAATGGCCCATGTGCAGTCAAAAAGGTTTCCAGCCATTCTTCGAAGCATGAAAAGCTACCCAATCAAGTATGTACATGCCAAAATTAATTTGGCTATAGGCATTATCATCACATTTTCTTTTTCAAAACATGAGGACAAGGCTAATTTAACCTTGAGAAAGGCAAGAAAGGTGTTTTCCAGATTATATGCTTCAACATTTTCGCAACATGTCCGCTAAGAGTACTTCCATATTGCTCATGTTGCGACATCACAGTCACTGTGCTGTCAGAAAGGTGCCGTTCATATTTCTGATGCCTTGTTTCGGGTTTTATTGCTGCGTTGAAGTCCTATAGCATTGTATAAGAGTTGCAAGAAAGTAGCTGTATTTTTCCATTGCAGGAGGCTTGCCCCATTGTTTATGCATTGTGGTGTGGTATAGTGTGGTGTGGTGTGGATGGTTCAAATTGCAGTGCAATGATTTATTGATTTTTACAGCCCCTTTCTGTCCCAATCATGAAATAAAATTTTAAATTTATTTTACCACTCAGGTTCTTGTGCAAAGGTGCAGCCCAATTTTCATCTTCTTTCAGCTTTTGATTTCAATTGCATTTGCTTTTAGTTTTTCATCAGACTTATTTTTCAGACACATTTATGTTTCCCCTTTCTAGCATGCTGTGAACTGGCTGGCTCATTTGGCAGATCAAGGATCTGTTGATATGTAAAGCCACATTTCTAAAAAATATATATTATCAAAGGAGCTCTCTGTTCGTGTTTCCTGCCTGCAGGAAACAAGTCTTTGGGCATGCCTGCCGATTGTGTGTGAACAGAGAAACATAGTTATTAGGATGGGAAGTGGCCTTATACAGAGTCAGACCATGTCCCTGTCATCATGCCCCATGTGTTCCTGGTGCTCTTGCTTGCACAAAGCAGAAATGATGGAGCTGTGCTTATCCAAACCCTAGCCCGTGCTTGCAGCTTTGCGCAAAGGCATAAACATTTTTTTAAAGTTTGTCACATCAGCAGTTCCCCACCCCCTCCGCAAACCCATTGGCCCAAAATGGAGGAGAAGGGGGCAGTGAATGTGATTAAGGTGGAATAGAGACACCCCTTGCCGGAAAACCCACTGCAGTTGTGGGCAATATGAACAGCCACAACCCTGTCACGATTCACTGAAAAACACATTGAAAAAACACTGTACTCGCAGTTTCAAGCCGCTGCCTCATACCATCGCACTTTGCAACACTTTTTCTGGCGCAAAGCTCATAATCCAGAAAACACCAAGGTAAAATATACCACCAGTTTCATATCAAGTTTTTTGGTTTCTGAATAAAAGCACTGCAGACGGAACAACTATGCAGCTAAGATGTATTTAACTAACACACTTGTTTCAACTCCTGAACATTTAGTCTGATCTAATATATTGCACATATCCAGTGCACTCTTCAAACACACATGCATCTGTTAGTATTTTCTGGTTGAAAATGCAAATATTATGCATGTGGTCCCACTGAAGACATTGGCTTGATTGCATGTCTATGGCTTTGGCTTTGAAAAAGCTACTATTTCTGTTGTACGTGTACAAAGTACACCTGCCATATAATCCCAATATGGTCGTCACAGTCTTTTGTCCGTGGCAACTATGATAGGTTCCCCCACCCTACCCCTCCCCTTCCATCAGTAGTATAAAAATTCGACCACCCTAGTTAAATTTGTTTGTGAAAGACAAACCACAGAAGATTCATCTCATTATAGAGATGTGGGTGTTTCTACTTGCAGTTCCAAATTTATTATTTCTGTGCTGCCTTTCTTATCTTATTGTGAGGTAGTTCACAATAATCCATGACAGGAACTCAGAGCACGGGAGTCCCTTTATATTTATGTATAAATTAAACTATTTATATTCTGCCCATTCAGTGCAGTACTGCTTGGGGCTACTCCCTTTCTTTTTATTCTAGAGAAGAGTAAGTGTGCTGATTTATTGACAAACTAATGATTAACTTGAAGGTAAGAACAACCCTGCTGGATCAGGCCCAAGGCCTATCTTTTCCAGTATCCTGTTTCCCACAGTGGCTCACCAGACTAGCGACCACAAATGTTTTTTAAGTAGTATTTTGCATTTATATAGCACCACTGAGCATTTATATACCCTGCTAACTGAGCAAAGAGGCACTTTTCCAAAGTGGAGATTCTTATCAGGGGGAGAACAACTGGCCCTATCCAACCCCAGCACAGCATCCCTCCAGTGGCTGTTGCTGGGGTCTCTTATGTTTCTTGTTTAGATTGTGAACCCTTTGGAGACAGAGAGGCATTCTATCTATCTAATCTATCTATCTATGTAAACCGCTTTGGGAACTTTTTGTTGAAAAGCAGTATATAAATATCCGTCGTATTCATACTGAGTGTTTTCCAAGCAGGGTGGATTTGATTTAAATCAAACTGATTTAAATCACGATTTAAATCACTAACAGGGTGGATAAAAATTAAAAAAATCCGATTTAAATCAAAAAAATCCGATTTAAATCAAAAAAATCCGATTTTTTTGATTTAAATCGGATTTTTTTGATTTATATCGGATTTTTTTTATTTTTATCCACCCTGCTAGTGATTTAAATCGTGATTTAAATCAGTTTGATTTAAATCAAATCCACTCTGTTTCCAAGTATATTATCTTGGTGTACTTCTTATAATAACCCTCTGAGGCAGGTCAGTAATGCTACCTCTTCACATTGCAAAACCTAAGGCTACCAAATGAGTTCATAATCTTCAAACCAGGGACTTCATATATTTGCAACCCAGTCTAGCCACTACACCACACCAGCTCTTATCATATATATGTGTGGTGAACATTTCTCACTCAAGTATTATTAACTAGTTGTCTGTCTAAAGCATTTCACTTGGTGAAACACAAAAAATCACAACTTTAACACACACCCCACTCTAATTCTTGCTGCTTTCCTGGTTATTCTGCAGTTTAACAGAGTAGTCATCCTGACACGAACTGCCAAGAAGTTCAAAAGGTGTGTAGAATGAAATGAAATCCACTGCTAAGTTGAAAGAGCTTCAGGGATATGCTGGTTTTCTTTCTAGCAACATTATACATTTCTTTCACTTCACAAGCCTTTCAAACTAACAAGGCACACCTTCTACCAATGAGTTTTAATGGAGTAAAACAGAGTTTAACAGAGAGGAACTGGAGCACAGACACATGATCAGCCCCAGCCTTCTGATTATGGAAATGATGGCAATCGCCTCTTCAGATGAATGGCTTAAGTGTGAATTGCTCAGGCAGGACTGTGACCGACATAATGGGAGCAAGACTTCTGAAATCTTTCCCTGGGCTTGCTTTTTAAATGAGTGAACAGCATTTTATAGAGTTCAAGCACAACTCATTAATGACAACTTTCATCCGGCGATCCCCATGGATGTACTCTGCACATAGGAGTCTGCCTTGGTTAAGCATATTCCAATTAGTGGAATCATGCAAGCAAACTCATGACTCCACCACGGGCAGAGCATGAATCCTACCTACTCAGCCCCAATCTCTTGCCCCTGGGATCCTCAGAGGGAGCAGTGTGAAAAGGCAACAGCAGGGAATGACAAGGCTCCATGAATAATCCTGCCTCCTTGTGGACACTGTGTTATTTCTGATCCCAAATTATTACGATTATGATGTGAATTTTTCTAAGCCACTCAGAGCTTCTTGGTCCTATGAAGCAATATCTCTTTTCCCAATAAATAAATAAAATTCCACTAAGTCTAAATCTCCCGAGATCACCTCACATTTTACTTCCAAACTGAAGGAACAAGTGATGGGCTATCTTCCTCTCAGAGAGCATTCATTCTCATTTTTCTGAATCTTCTCTCTTGGCTGGTAATATTGGCACATGAGAATTCAAGGTGCCATGTGCATACAATTTATTGTATTGGCTCCTAACAAGGGAAACCAAGTTTGGTTTTGCTTACCCTCTGGCAACCCTACACAATAGTAGCCACTGCAAAGAGCTGCTTGCTATTTCACCTCCCCTTCCTCTTCTCCTCATTCAGCGGAACGAGAGAGTTTTGGATCTCTTATAGGAGTCCAGCACCACATAAAATGCAATAATCTATCAGGAGAATTTATGGATTCTTGATAGGAGGCACTTGAGAAACAAAAAGCAGCTTGGTCAGGTGGTCTGATCATGTAGTTCGTGACACTCAGTGAGAATTTCCTCAAGAACAAGAGATCAAAGGTCTGTGCAAATGCCTAGCAAAGCAGCTGAGTTTCGGTGGCTAGTCTGAATGCTAAGCATGCATGCCCAGAATCTTATTCACCATTCTGAGCCAGAGGAAATGGTGCTCAATTTCTAATACAGCTGTGAATTAAAGGCTGTACAAATTCACATACTGAAACAGGCAATTCTGAACTTTGACAACATCACAGAAGAGATTCCTCTTTTATGCCAAGTAAAACTATATGGAGACTTCAACAAAACTGCTTCCCCATCTATCTGTAGTGGCCACTTGGAAAATAGGGCAGGCCCTTTATCCCATCCTATCACTGCACTGTCACCCATCACGGGGGCGGGGGGGGGGACCCTGAGGCGAGAACAATGCCACAGACTGACCTAGTCTTAGCTTTATCAATTAGTTTCAGTCAGCGAGCCATCCCTTGCCTCTGATCACAAAACGATATTAGTTTAACTGAGCTGCTATTTCCTCCATCTGTCCATTTCTGGTGAAGGCAAATATATATCCTCTGTTTCCAAGACAACAGGAGATTACATGTTGCGGGAAGGAAGGCTTTGAACTGAAAGCCAGAGATCATTTGTTTTGGTCTGGGCAGCTAGTTGTATCACTGTACATTGGAGATATATCTAACATACAACCTGGTTTATCCCTTCCAAAGCAGCCATGTGTGAGCCAATTCTGACCGTTGAGAATTCTAAAGCTCCCCTGAAGACCAGCAGAGAACGCTGTAAGGGATTGTAGAGCTCTTAGCCACTTGTTTTCATTGAGTATCTCTGCTTTAGCAGCTACTTGTCACTACTATAGCCCCCCCCCCCCCAATGCTTAAGGACATTTAGCTGCTAAAGGAGCCAGCGGCAGCAGAGAAAGGTAGCCAGTGGCTCCAGCAACTTCCCTCTAGATTTGCCTATGGTCTCTCATTCCGTTTTCTGTCTACCTCTGGAGAAGTTCCAGAGTTCATTTCAGGCCTTAGCTTATGCGTGGCTACTTTGGACTTGATTATGGCAATGTGAAGCCAGGACACCCTGGATGTCTTCCAGGATGGATGCTTCCATTACTGGCCACCACACAATACAAATAGGCTTAATTTCAAATAGGACCACATGATGAAGCAAATACCCCATATTTTAAACCACCTATGCTATGAAACCAAAGGAGAGGTATCTCTCTCAATCCACCAGAGCCTAGCAAGACAGGAGTGGGCCTTTTGTCAAGTGCAGATGGTACCGCCACTTCCACCCACACACCCACCCCATTTTCCTCTCCTTCCAGCAAACAAGAACACTTCCCCCTCCTGTGCTCTGAAGACTCATGACCAGGACTCCACAGCATACCCCTCACAAGACCATACTCCACACCTCTCTTCTCCTCTCCTTCTGACTGGCTAGCCAGATGCTCAGGCTTATCCCACTCCTCCCTGAGTCTGAAAGTTAGGCTCAGCACTGAGAGAAATCTGGCTGCTCTTCAGTAACAGCTTTTCCTCACTGCTGAGCCTGTCACTCAGTGGACTAAGCCTGAGCATGTAGCCAATCAGTCAGGAAGAAGATGAGGAGGGATGCTGCCCAACAGCCCAACACTGCTCTCCTGCCCCACCAGAGAGCATTCACCTGGCTTGAAGTAGAGATGAGCAAAACACTGGATACCTTTCAATTACAACGATGGCTGGTGAAGATGCACATCTGCTTACCCTTTGCATCTTTCAAAATCACTCTAACAATGTGCCCTTGGTGTTAAATGCTATAATAGCTACATCCCTGTGACAGACCAGTCTGAGGACAAGCAAAATAGTCACATGACCACATCACCACATAGGCTGCACAAACCACATTTCCAAAATTCCCTTTTAGGAATGTAGGAAGCTGCCATATACTGAGTCAGACCATTGGTCCATCTAGCTCAGTATCATCTACACCAGGGATTCTCAACGTTGGGTCCCCAGATGTTATTGGACTTCAACTCCCACAATCCCCAACCAAACGCCACTGTGGCTGGGGATTATGGGAGTTGAAGTCCAATAACATCTGGGGACCCAGTGTTGAGAATCCCTGATCTACACAGACTAGCAGCGGCTTCTCCCAGGTTGCAGACAGGAGTCTCTCTCAGCCCTATCTTGGAGATGCCAGGGAGGGAATTTGGAAGCTTCTGCCAAGAGCGGCCCCATCCCCTAAGGGGAATATCTTGCAGTGCTCACAGTCCTTCCATGAGGAGAAGTGAGGCAGTCTGCTCAGGCAGCACTTTACTGGGGTGCCAGAGAGGCGATAAGATATACCCTCCTGCCTCCTACTTGAAAACAAGTGGGGGGGGGGGAGGAGACGAGGATCTGCATGTTCCAAGTTCCCTCCCTCCACTCCCTGATGGAATATCTTACAGTGCTCACCGGTCAAGTGTTCTATTCATATGCAACCAAGGCAGACCCTGCTTAGCTAAGACCAGCTCTCCTCCCATTTATGCTAGGAGAGGTGAAGAGATGACATTCTCTGTTGTCCTTCAACAAAGCATGCCAAATGCTCCAAAGCACTTGTAGCATATTAGCATTAGTGGGGTGGGCGGGGAGAGACAACATTTTGCATTTGTTTCCTGAAGGGATCTCCTCACTGACACATCTGTACCCAGTTGGAGCACAAAATGTGCCCTGTTAAGTGCTTGCGTTTTTCCTGTATTTCTATGAAAATGTTTATGTGGGTGGGTAATGAGCCTTAATACAATGCCACCATTTAACATTTGAAATGCTCCCAATTCAAGGAGCAATACCAGGCTGAGAACATAACTGTAGGAAAGCCATGGGCTGTTTAATAAACCTCAGGCTTCTGTCCTAAAAATCAACATTATTTTGCATAGGTCAACTTCTCACTTAGCTAGTAAACCTGAGTCTGGGCCAAAGCACTTCAGACTGCGGGTGAAGGTCCACACTTTTGAATGCTTCCTATTACAAAAATCTCTCTACACATGCTAAACTAATATTTCAGAAAGAATGCTAGATGTTAGTGCTTCTCTTCAACATGTAGCTTTCCACATGGAGGAATTTTTAGCCTACTTTCCAAGTAAGAAGCAAGAAGGTTTCGTGGATTAGTGAGTGAATGTCCAGGAGATGGACACACAGAAGTGGGAGGACCTTTAATACCTTTTGAATTTATGATCAGACAAATCAAGTTCAAAACACAAGGAAGAGGGTTCTAGGAGACACCGATGAGGGTATTTTTTTGGTCAATCCACCATCTTGTGACAATGGCATGTTTCAAGATGGCAACCAAAGTAGCGACAACACGCTTTTGGAACTGAAGTAACGACAATCTGATGCAAACCAAATCCCCAGCAAAGTGCCCTAGGTAGGAACCACCATGTTAGAAGCAGCAGCAAATAGGCTTCATTAATGTTACTTAGAACATTTTATACTATGAGCCCAGTCCTCAGACAGCCCACTCTCTTTCGCCAAACACACACAATATTCTTTGCTTTTGGTGCAAATAGCATTCACACTGCTTGCTACCACTCACCACAGGAAAGAATGAAAATGTTCAAATTAACAGGCTCACCCTCAAAAGCATCTTAATGTATGAAGTGAGACTGTGTTTGAAGTGGGACTCAGTTCTTATGTTGGTGTTGCTAATGAAGGTAAGGCAAACACATTCCAACTTTAATCAAGAGGTAGCTGCCTCCCCTGCATAGTCATCAATTTGCAATTTTTGTAGTTTTCATGGGAACAGTACTTCTGCTTAGCATCTCTACAATATCCCTTGCTGATTTATGCTCAAGGGGAGAGATGCCATCACTTGCTTTCACAATTCATGTGACTATTACTAAAACAACCAACAAAACCAGTAATTATCACTCATGGAAAAATGGGTGTAGGTGAGGCCTTTCAGTTCTACAGGTGGCCAGACATCACTTTGGTTCTGAATTAGTAACCAACATAGTAAACAGAGTTGTCAACCTGCTAGAATTTGGTCTGCCTAGCCAGCATTTCCTCTTGCTGTTCAGTTGTCATACGAGAATGTAAAACCACGCATCCATTCAGGGTTTATTTCCCCCTACTTCCTACAAAACCTGGGTCTTCAAAGAAATGAAAACATTTAAAATAGAATGACTTTAGTTCAAACCCACTATTAGGCACATTTTGTATTATTACACCTAGTTTTCATGATGTTTAGTTTTCAACTTTAAAGTCACTGGCTGACATCCAGACACTGGCCCCTCTGCTGAAATGCCAAGTTTTTCTGCTGCAACTCTGGCTCTAGAAATGATGTCCCTGTAGGTTAATTGGGTGTTGGGGGATCTCAGGAACACACTTTTGTGAAGCACAGGCAGCTGCGGGAGGGAGACAGGATTGCCCAAAATTGCATGTACACCCACAACTGCATGCAATAGAAAACCCTGGCATGTTGGTAGAGACTTAATCTGTTTTTTGGCCACTGTTTTGCAAGGCAAAAAAAAAGGTCTGTAAAAAACCAACTACCTCCTGTTCTGATGCACATTTTCTCACACCTGTTGCTGCTGCTCAATTTTTGTGTTTCACTTGAAAGGGCTTCACATGAGGCAATGCCAGTCAGTCAGACATCACACAATGGCTGCATTCAGACATACAGGATCACCGCAGTTAATCATGGCTAGGGTTAGAACTCTTAATTCCAATTTGCATCACAGACATTCAGTAAACCACAGGCAACTGAACTAAAGCTGGAGGAGAGGGGAGCCCCTCCCTGCAGCTCAGCCTCCCAGCCCAATCCCAAACAGCTCCATTGCCAGAATGTGCGCAAAGCATCACCGCGTCACTGTGGTGGCCATCATTGACTACAATCTTGAGTGGGTGTGCCGAGTGTGATTGTGCATTTTTGGAGCACTCTGCCTTCACTCAGTAGGGGAAGGGCATTGAAAACCTTTCAAATCTGGGCTTTCAACCGTCCAGAGAAGTGGGTTTTGGGCAGTAGAGAAATATGTTAAATACATAAATAAATTAATAAACAAATAAATAAATACCTGGCAATGCCAGCGCTGCTTCTGCCAGCCCATCACCCCCCCCACACACACACCCACATCGAAAGCACCACACAAACTCAAATTCCAGGAGGGGGGGTGGAGGCCCAAGGGGGTGAATTGAATCACACTTTCAGTGTGGGAGGAAAGGGGAAACTTCACATTTGCTAGAATGGGATATGAAGATGGAGAAGGGCAAAGGATGCTGGGGGATCTGTGCTACCAGGACTGGGGAAGATGTCATGAGGGGAGACCCCGGCAGAGCACTCAAGCCAGACTCATCACAACCCCGCTGCAAGCAACTTTCTGCCCAGTGGGCTCACACTCTCATGAGAGGGCCTGTCTACTGGGGATATGGCTATGCCCACGATGGCGCTATCTCTACCCGAGGACTGTGAGCTCACGAGTTGAGCCACCCACTTAACCACCAGGGAATTCAAAGAGGGCCCGCTTTAGTGGGGCCCCCAACTCTTTGTTTAAAAATAGTAAACAACCACCACCACCCACTACTTCCCTCTCCCCAAATCCATCTGAACTCTTCCATGAATCTGAGATGACATCCTGACACCAAAGGTGCCATAGCCTGGCCGCATGCGTGGCCATGGAGAGGCCCAATGGGACACTGCATGGGAGGAGAGCTGGTCTTGTGGTAGCAAGCATGAATTATCCCCATAGCTAAGCAGGGTCTGCCCTGGTTGCATATGAATGGGAGACTTGATGTGTGAGCTCTGCAAGATATTCCCCTCAGGGGATGAAGCCGCTCTGGGAAGAGCAGAAGGTTTCAAGTTCCCTCCCTGGCATCTCCAAGACAGGGCTGAGACAGATTCCTGCCTGCAACCTTGGAGAAGTCGCTGCCAGTCCGTGAAGACAATACTGAGCTAGATAGATCAATGGTCTGACTCAGTATATGGCAGTTTCCTATGTTCCTACATTTACTCAAATTTAAAAATCCCATTCCACCTTCCCACCACTCCACCTCCTGCAAATCTGCCTTAGACGCAACCATAGATGCCAGTTCCGTACGCTAATCAGCACCATGGAAACAGACATGCAAGTGCTGAGTTAAGTACAATCAGCAAACACCAGATCAGCAGTGAATCAAGGGCTGAGGACAACAGCTGTCAACAGCATTGCCTACATGAATTTGTACTGTGTCACCTACATTAATTCTAAGCTGTAGCATTCAAACAGGCTGGTTCAGCACATACTATAACATTAATGGTTGGTATTACCCAGCCAGAAATTAGATATCAAGTGTATGGAAGCGTGGCTTGCCATTTCTCTCTAACATTTCAGAGCATTTAACATTTCATCTGGAAGAATGAGTAGAGGGGATGCTTATCTAATTTGCAGATGATACAAAGCTGTGGGAGGGATAGCTAACAGCTTAGAAGACAGTGTTAAACTTCTATTTGAACTGGTTGGGCTCCGATATTAGGCCAAAATCAACAGGGTGAAGTTGAATGGAGATTAATGTCAAGTCCTATTCCGGGGTAAGAAAAACCAAATGCACAAGCACAAGACAGAAGAGACTCAGCTTGGAAATAGTACATGTGGAAAAGATCTAGGTGTCTTAGTGGGCAACAAGCTCAACATGAGGCAGCAATGTGATGCCGTTTATGATTAAGCAAATACCATCCTGGGCTGCCTAAACCAACACATAATATCCAAATCACAAGAGGTCATTGTTCCACTCTGCTCTATTAGTATTCCATATTCACTTACGTTCTGGACACTGCATTTTAAGGGCATGGATAAACTGGAATGGGTTCAGAAGAGGGCAACCACGATGGTGTGGGGATATAGAAAATAAGTCCTAAATGCAGTGGTTGGAAAGGCTGGTTATGCTAGGCTAGTTAAGATATGACTGAAAGGAGATATATATGCCTCTAGGTATCTGAAGGGCTGTCACACAGAAAGAGCAGACTTGTTCTCTGCTGCTCCTGAGGGCAGACAAACCCCCTGATGAGAATCTATGGACCAGAGGAGGAGCCAAATTGGATGAACCCTTGAGGAACCATCATAAATGGGGGTGCAATTGGGAGGAACACTTAGCCGAAAGTTTGAGAATGGAAGAAAGGGCGGATGTCTGGTGTTTAAGTGTGATGGGATGTAACCCTGACTGTAAGAAGGCTAGTACCTTGGAAATTATTTATTATTATTATTATTATTATTATTATTTCGTGTTTACACAGTCAGACAGGTGTTAGTGTTAATTGTTATAGATATCGTCGCAGAATATAGGCTGTTCCCAGTAAAGCTGTTTTTTGTAATTGGCTGATGGTGATTTCTGTGGCCCCTATGGTGTTGAGGTGCTCCCCCCACTACGACATGGACCTTTTTGCATCTCCCCAGAATCAACTCCTTCCCAGATTCTTCACCAGGTTCTCCCCCCCCCCAAAAGAGGCAACAGATATCCTTAAAGCCCTGTGTCCCTCAGGCCTTCTGTAAGCTTTTCCTTTGGCAATTATTGCCAAGGTACTTCAAAAGCTTCACAGAGAGTGGACAGAGGTCATTTTGATCTCACTCCATTGGCCTCGAAGGCCTTGGTTCCCAGATCTTCAGAACCTCTCGGTCGATCAGCCATGGCAGCTCCCTCTGCGGCCAGATCTACTGTCACAAGGGCTGCTGCTCCATCCAGATCCTCAGTGGCTCTGACTCTGCTCCTGGAAATTCAACGCTCCATTTTAGCCAAGAAGGGGTACTTAAAGGCTGTACAGAATACTATTCTTAGGAACATAGGAAACTGCCATATACTGAGTCAGAGAATTGGTCCATCCAGCTCAATATTGTCTTCAGAGACTGTCAGCAGATCTCCAAGGTTGCAGGCAGGAATCTTTCTCAGCCCTATCTTGGAGAAGCCAGGGAGGGAACTTGAAACCTTCTGCTCTTCCCAGAGCGGCTTCATCCCCTGAGGGGAATATCTTGCAGTGCTCACACTTCTAGTCTACCTTTCATATGCAACCAGGGCGGACCCTGCTTAGCTAAGGGGACAAGTCATGCTTGCTACCACAAGACCAGCTCTCCTCTCCTTGCGTCCAGGCGGCCTTCAACTAACTGTATTTACCAGGTGACCTAGGTGGCTTTTTCTTGCTGGGCTTGCAGGAAGGCAGTTCATCCACTATCTGCAGAGCAAGCATGGTGTAGTGGTTAGAGTGCTGGACTAGGACCAAGGAGACCCGGGTTCAAATCCCCATTCAGCCATGAAACTAGCTGGGTGACTCTGGGCCAGTCACTTCTCTCTCAGCCTAACCTACTTCACAGGGTTGTTGTGAGGAGAAACTCAAGTATGTAGTACACCGCTCTGAGCTCCTTGGAGGAAGAGCAGGATATAAAATATAAAATCATCATCATCTTCATCATCATCTGGAGATCTTGGCCATGCGTTCTTACAATGTGTTGAGGTGGAGCAAGTCATTGATCCCACCTCTGTACACCTGATGACTCTACCCCTGCCTCTATGTGTTCAGCAAAAAGTAAGAATAGACTCTATTTGCATATAACTGTATGCACCTAGTCCATATTTTTGGCTGGAGCTCCTGAAGCAACCATGTTGCTGTATTGCACAGGTGGTACACCAGCAGCTGTATGCACACCAAGCCCATTCTCATGTTCTGATGAATAAAGCTAAGGTCAGGGAGAGTCAACACAGAGGGGGCAGCACCAGTGGGCATAATTCTTCTTCCCCTCTACATGTTAACTGGACAGATGGATAGAGCTTGAGAAAAGGGCTTAATTAATAGTGAGGATGAGGGACAAGCTCTTCTATAGCAAGTTGTACAACTAAGACCTAAGACTCTTTGCTTTAAAACTATATTCCATTACACCAACTCCTTTATGTCCTCCTTGCTTTTTTCTTGTTAACATGAGCACACAAGCTTAACTTTAGTGTGATAATTTCATTTGAACCTAATAAACATTTTCAGAAGTTTAATAAGTAATTAGTTTAATTACACCACTCAAAGAGTCAATGCTGTCGACAATTTTTTAGTGTTGTGTTGAAGTTCTTTAAAAGATCTACCTTCAGAGAAGACTATCCCCTGCATAGAATCCTAAATTTAGGATTTTAAAATGGGGGTTTTCTTTACCAAGCATGGTGAGAGCAATTCCCAGCACATCATCCCTCCAACCCCAACACTTGAGTGATTTTAATGCACATCTTAGCTCATCTGACAAGCAGTTAGTTCTTTCTGTACTGGTTCTTTCTGTAGAGGACATGAATGCCACCTCTAGGACACCCAGATAAAGAAATATGGTTTAAGTTTGTTTAAGCTGATCTTTTGACTTCAGCTTAGAATTTGTAACGGAAATAGCCCTGAGGATGCTGCAAGGCAGTGCACTTCAGTTTCTGTCAGAATGGAACTTGGGACCAGAACTTAACCAACAATGTCTCCTTTATCTAGGAAACTTCAGTGTTAAAGATAGACTTGACAGAGATAATCAACCATTAAAAATAGAGCTTGGAGATGTTAACTGTTAAAATTCAGAGTAGTTGTGGACTAGGTTGTTCAAGGTTCAGTGTGTCTTAGATGTACTACATTCCTGCAGGGTAGAAAGATGGAAACTTTTGAGAGTCTAAACTTTTATGTTTTACAGAAAGGAAATGATTGTTGCAAAGTGACTCAGTAACATATTACATTGGAGTTCAATCTGCATTAAGCATTTTATTTCTTAAAATGAATGTAGCTTTTAAAAAAGTATAAGGGATGGTTTGATAGAGAACTCAGATTAGCTAAATGAATAATCAAAAAACTTGTAAGACTTCTAAGAATTTCTAATGCACCAGAAGCTATCAAAAGGAAAGTAAAAAAAATGAACAGTTTCTTACGAAAGCAAAATTATATAACATGTGGTCTAATTTATCGCATTTACCAGAATAGAAGAAAATGCTAAATTTAAGACAACGCCCCTGATTTCTAACATCAAACAACTTGGGCGGGGGAATGTTGTCTTGGATTCAAGTAAATATGGTATGTCTGGCACTGTTAGAAAAGAATGAAAATGAATCCTGGAATATTGTGAAACATGGACTGCAGGAAATGAAATGTTTTTTTTAAAAAAGAAATGAGAGTCCATTTTGTCAGAATTATTCATGATCCTCAGAGAAGCAACTTGGAGAGGACACTTTTGAAGTTGCAACAACTGGCAAATGCACTAACTTGGCCCCCCAGTAAGAGAAAGGGATAAACTTAAACTTAATAGGTAGCCAGTACGTGGCAAGGCTCCAGGGCAGGATGTGTTACCACTAAAACTTTTAAAATTCAGTCCATCTTGGATGGCCCCATTGTTGACTTAAATGAAACAGATTTCTGAAAGGGTGGGGGCTCTAGTCTATTAGTTCCCATTTATAAAAAGCAGTAAAGCCAACTCAAAACGCTCAGTAGTCTTGATGTGACCTTCAATGTCTACTAATTAGTAGGCCTGTGCAAAATCTATTGGTAAAATCAGACCATGTCTAATTTTACCAAATTTGAAGGGATTTGGAGAGAGTCCGAACCTGAACTTAAGCACCCTAATTTGGATCAGACTTCTCTAAGCTTGTTCCCAACCCCAAGCCCACCTGAAATCCCAACTCTGACCCTCACCTCAAATTTTGGAGGAGCCCAAAGGACCCTAAACTGACATTTTTCGGTTTGGATGAGATCAAGTCAAACCCTGCACCCATGCGCAGGCCTACCAATTAGCTACTTGACAAATTTGAATATTAGGCAAATTAGCATCATATAATATCAGAAGAGCAAGTAGAATTTCAAAAAGCACTCTGTGTTTTACTTTCTGCCATTTTACTACAAAGTACATTAAGTCAACCTAAACTTTGTGGACTTATCTACAGACGTTGATGTGGTGAGCAGATATTGCCCGTCATCAGAACATATATGTACAAATAGATACAGAAGACTCTTGAATTTGGTGGGGAGTCTGTACACCAGTACAAGCTTCCCAGTTAGAACTGGGATTAATGAACAACTGTCAAATATAAACCCTTCTATGTATGTCAGTGATGCCTTTTGGCACCCTAGTTACAGACGAAGCATTTGGTTAAGATTCCTGATTGGTTCTGGGGGACTTATTTAGCTCTCTGTTTTCCTTAGGCTATGTAAGCCACCTAATGGTGCAGCGGGGAAGTAACTTGCCTAATGAGCACGAGGTTGCTGTTTCGAATCCCTGCTGGTATGTTTCCCAGACTATGGGAAACACCTATATCAGGCAGCAGCAATATAGGAAGGTGCTGAAAGGCTTCATCTCATACTGTGTGGGAGGAGTAAACCCCTCCTGTATTCTACCACAGGGCTCTGTGGTTGCCAGGAGTCGACACCAACTCCACGGCGCAACTTTACTTTCCTTAGGCTATAGGTTTATCGAGAACCCTTCACAAGAGTATCTACAAGATAGTCTATTTTATTCTTTAAGAAAGGCCTTTACAATGCTTCAGTTTCAAACCATGCCTTCAGCTTTAGATGACAGATACTTTAACATTCCTTTGGATTAATGCCTGTGTATCTGTGGGCAGGGGCAGATAAAAGCAAAGAATATAGGTAATTATTTGTTGCATTGTCCATGGTATAAACTAAAGCCTCGAGAGAGACTGCTCAGTCTTTTCACTCATTCCAGGGTATTGGATTTGGGGGAGGGGGGGAGAGAGAGATGGTCCACTGTTGTCAGGTTGAGATAATAAAATCTACAGCTTATCAAACGTCATTATTGCGATGGCGGCATTTAAAATTAGGCAAACATACGTACAATTCAATGTACTTTGCTGTGTTGAAGATTAATTGGATGATAACCCTGGTTGTAAAGGGTTTTTAAATCATAATTCTTCTCATTTTTGCCACAAGGATGAGGTTGTATATTTTAACTTTATTTCCTGATGACCTGTAGTTCTGAGCAAATACATTTGAACATTTACTTGCCTTACAGGGTTGTTGTAAAGAATACAACAAGATAATGTATGTGAAGCCCTTCCAAAATACACAACTGCTACACAAGTGCTTATTATGTTTGAGAATGAAAGCAGTAAGAACTGACTGAGACAAGACATGATGAATACTGAAGGGGGAGTTGGGCCATTAGACCTTCTGTATAGTTGATATAAAAACTGAAAATAGTTGAAAGCATGCAAAAAATGGTTCACTTATGGCTCCCAGAGGCACACGGCAGGTGGAAGTTAGATGGATATGGCCAGTTATGTTCCAGATACATAAGATGAGGTGGGACCCACTGAGATGTCTAAGCTGCTGGCTCTCTTAGTTTTCCACCAGGTAACTGCAGCAGATTTACTCTTGCAACCACTTGCAGGGTCTTCCTAGTCTGAATAGATGCACCAACCAAGTGATATTTTGGAAACTTCACTGTGAGTTAACATCACAGGATGAAGGCTATTTATTCTTCCACCACTGGAAGCCCTATTTGCATAGACTTGTTTCTTGGGTATCCTGGTCATTTTAAAATCCAATTGACCTGTTCACCAACTTCAGAAACTGGGATCTGGACAATAATTGCTTCCAAACCTCTTCTTTTTTAAAGGTCACAACTGACACCTGCTTACAATACCCAACCACTTTTATTCCAGTTTTGTAATTCACATGTTTCAGGTTGTATATCTTCTTTGCCATGTCCTTCATTTTAGAAGTTATTATGGCCCTATATGATTTCTAATTTTAAAAAAGTATTCCTCCTTTATACGAACAGCTGCAGCAGCAACTGGTAATGCTGATTTTCTAAGATGAAAAGCATACTTTCTGGTCTAAGTCAACAATCCCACAGGCTTTGGAAAATTAATAAAAACAAGTATTTATATCATGAACAGCAGTTAGTACAATCCATTTCATAAATGATTTTCCCAATTCAATGGATAGGGAGGAAAAGATCTCACAACATACATTAACGTTTATCTGACAAATTTGGAGGGCAAGCTGAGACGTTCACATTTTCACTATTTTTCTCCCATCAGTGTTTTTTCTTATGTTACTGCAGATATTCCACTCAGAAACTTTTTTAAAAAAAGAGGAACCTACATTCATTGGGGAAAATTCTTGACTAGCAAGTCAGAAGTTGCCAGTTCAAATCCCTGCTGGTATGCGTCCCAGACTATGGGAAACACCTATATTGGGCAGCAGCAATATAGGAAGGTGCTGAAAGGCATCATCTCATACTGCATGGAAGATGGCAATGGTAAACCCCTCCTGTAATCTACCAAGACAACCACAGGGCTCTGTGGTCGCCAGGAGTCAACACCGACTCAGTGGCACACTTTACAGATTATTCCTTCAAAGGGACCTTTTTCCATTCTTTAATCTTCCCTAGCTTCAAGTTTGTTCTGTGTTGATAAAAGATTTTTTTCCCTTCTGTGAAAAAGTTTTATCTGTACTAAACCACCAAGGAGGAGGATTTAAGAGATATTTTGGTGACACACTGTGAACTTCAGAGGGAAGGAAAGATGGGCAAAAGTTACCCCATCCCTTCCCTCCTCAAGTGACAGCAAAGTGGTAGTCTGGAACTTTAAATGACAACCAAGTTAATACAACAGATGTTCCATATTAAAATATGGGGAAACATCCAGAAAACTGTCCACCCCATCATCAACTATAGCAAATTCTGGTGAGAAATCCAGAGCACTATCCTCAATAATTGGATCCTTTAAGGCTGAGGTCCCAACAACCATACTAAGACTAGATGTTCAAGTTCCATTTCCTTTTATGCTCTCATCACACATCTAAGGAAAAGTAATTTATGTCATTTTAAACTGTCTATAGATTTTACCTTTATATGTGCTTCGTTGACTATACAAAGGCTTTTGATTGTGTTGATCATGATAAGCTCTGGAATTGCCTCAGAGAAATGGGAATATCATCACATCTCATCCAACTTGTACAGTCGCTGTACTCTAATCAAGAAGCCATGGTAAGAACGGCATATGGAGACATGGAGTGGTTCAAGATTGGGAAAGGCACTCGTCAAGGTTGCATCCTGTCTCCCATACTATTTAATACGTACGCAGAAATGGTTATGAGAAATGCACATTTTGAAGAATCTGCTATTGGAGTGAAAATTGGTGGTAGGAATATTAACAACCTTTGTTACGCAGATGATACAACATTGCTCGCGGAAAGCAAGAAAGATCTAGAATGGTTAGTTTAAAAAATTAAATAAGAAAGGGAAAATTTGGATTGCACCTTAATATCAAGCAAACAAAGATATTGATGACTGCAGAGAACACACAAGTCAGAGTGAAGATCAATAATGAGATAATTGAGGTAGTAAAGGAATTTATTTTTCTTGGCTCTAAAATCGATCAATGTGGTGACTGTAGCCCTGAGATCAGGAGGCATATAGCATTAGGAAGAACCACATTGATCAGCATGAGTAAAATTTGGAAGAGCAAAGATATTAGTTTCCTAACCAAATGCAGATTGGTTAATGCAATAATATTTCCAATAGCCACATATGGCTGTGAAACTTGGACTTTGAAGAAGGCAGATAGAAGAAGGATGGAGGATTTTGAGATGTGGTGCTAGAGGCGATTGTTGCATATCCCATGAACAGCGAGAATTACAAATGAGGAAATTTTAGATCGAGTTAAACCAATAATATCGCTAGAAGCTAAGATTACCAAACTGACATATTTTGGTCATGTCATGCGAGCTGACTCACTCGAAAAGGCAATTATGCTGGGAATGATCAGTGGGAGAAGGAGACGGGGACAGCCTTGTACTCGGTGGCTGGATATTATAAAAAATGACACTGGAATGACCATGGTGGACTTAAAGGAAGCTGTCTGAGATAGGACGGCATGGAGTGCAGTGATCCATAGAGTGACCAAGAGTTGGACATGACTGAACGGAGGGAGGGAGGGAGGGAGGGAGAGAGAGAGAGAGAGAGAGAGAGAGAGAGAGAGAGAGAGAGAGAGAGAGAGAGAGAGCTATTTTACCATTGTACAACCAAAGGGGATAATCTTGTCTTCGTACAGTACTCTCTAGTAAAAACCCTGTTGACAGAATGTAAATACATACAAAACCCACTAAAATATTAAGAGCCAACACCAACATTCCCAGCAACTTCTGGTAGACATGTTATTCCTTATCCCCCTACCCTATAAGAAAACTGACATCCGCATATTGCAGCTGGTGAACTGAAAGCGAAGTGACTTGCCAAAGACTACTATTGTGATCCATGGAGCATGAGGGGTGCCTAGCCCAGGACAAGGCTTCATCTTTACAAGTGAGGATAGAGTCTTGGGCCAGAGGAGTGGAACTAACAAAGGATAAGCATCAGTCATCAGGCAAACCAGGGTCAAGAGCCACGAGATCAAGTCTGTGCAGGAGCATCAGGTATCAGGGGCAGCCAAGTTAGGGTCAACAGCCAGGGGATCACCTCAGTGCAGGAACATCCAGAGTAAAGGTCAGCCAAGCCAAAGTCAGAAGTCAGAGAGCTGGGTGTTAGGGTGTGCATGAACGGTTAGGCGCCAAACCACTTTGCCTCAAAATGGGCTGGTTTGGAGGTTCAATTGCCGACTGAACCTGTGGCAGTTGAGTCCATGATCAAATCAAAAAAAGCGGAACAGTTTGGTGCTTAATGGGTGGCGGTGAGAGAGGCAGTGAAAGGGTCTGCTTACCCGCTAAGTGCGCTGCCCGCACCACTGTTCGTCCCCCTGGTGCAGCCCATAGCTGAAGTGTGTGTATTCCTTAGTAAAGGAGAGAGGAGCGGGCACACTTTAACTATGGGCTGCACCGGGGGGCGGGGCGGTGGATAAGCGGCAGTGCAGGCAGCATGCATGGTAGGTAAGCAGACCCTTTCACTACTTTTCTCACCACCGCCCCCCCACCACTGCTCCTTCACGGGAGCCAGAGCCCAACAGCCTGTACTTGTAAAGGGGAATCCTCACTGGATTTCTCTTTCCAAGTATTAGCCGCCGAACTGGTTTCATCAAACAGACCAGCCCAGCCCATCGGTTTTACCGAACTGGTTTGGCAGCACACGGTTCAGCTCTAATTCAATTCAAATTTGAGCCAAAATGCGATTTTTGTTTCATGCACACCCCTGCTGGGCGTACACAGGTGCAGGCAAGAGTCACATTCCAAACAAGGAAGTGTCATAAGAATATAGGAAGCTGCCTTCTACTGAGTCAGAATTCTGGTCCATCCAACTGAGTATTGCCTATACAGACTGGCAGTTTCAAGGTTGCAGGCAGGAGTCTCTCTCTCAGCCCTCTCTGGAGATGCCAGGAAGGGAACTTGGGAACTTCTGCATGCAAGCATGCAGGTGCTCTTCCCAGAGCATCCCCATCCACTAAGGGGAATATTTTACAGTGCTCACATGTAGTCTTCCATTCCAGCACAAACCAGGATGGGCCTAGCTTAATAAAGGAGAGAATTTACCCTTGCTACCACAAGACCAGCTCACCTGCCACCAAGGTTGGGAAATCAGGTTTACTTGAACAAGGCAAGAGCTTCTGCAACAAAGTTGCTTCAGCATGGTCTTGAAACCAACTGAAGAGGCAGTGGACCTGGCCCCACCATTTATTCTGAAGGGCTAGTGAAATTAAAAGGGCCTGGACCTGTTTTGTATATGTAAGCTCTGTCAAGGTGGGGAAAGCACCATCTTGTCTGGTGAATCATCTGAGAATTCTTCAGAGTCTGAGGAGTTGGGTAGGGGTGCATCTTAGTAGAGGGGAAAGAGGTGAAGCAGCTGGGATTTCCCATCCTGGTGCCCCTTCTAGGTCTGATACAACCCTCCACTAGTTGCAGTGGAGGAGGAAGATCCTTCACTACTGAGATCTCACATTCCAACTCATTCCACGAGTTGCCTGACTGGGAGACCTCAGGACCCAGGATCATGAGAGCTTCCTAGTGACCTTGTGGAAGTGAGGTTCTAAGCTGAGTCTTTCTGATTATTCAGAAATTCTGTTTTAACCCCACCCCCAATTATTTAAACATGTCCCCAAGCATAAACTAACTGGAAATTTGTCTGAATCACATAATATCTGTGAGATCTGAGTTCTAAAGATCTAACTAAAGTGATCCTGTGAAACTGGGGCGGGGTTGGTGGGAATGGAGAAACATAGCAAAAAGTAACAGGGCATTGTTTTGTTTTGGAATTATTTATCTGATTGTTACAAATCTGTTGAGAGCAGTAACAAAAAGATGATTACTATATATAAATGGTTAATTCAGGTTTTTAGTTTGCTCCACCCTGTTCTGTTTTATTTCCATTTAATGTATTTTATTGTAGTTCCTATATGTGTGTGTATATATACATCTGAAACAAGTTTGGATAAATAACAAACATTTAAAAAATATTTCCCTTTTTTCAGGCATTATATTTTGTATTTTAAGATGTATTTTAAAATACTACTCTATTTTTCTCTATATATATTTTTTAAAATGAGTTGTTTACCAAGTATTTTATATATAAAATACATTTTCTCAGGTATTTTGAATCTTGCATCTAAAATACTTTTTCTAAGTATTTTTGCCATCTCCGCTCAGGAACAAATAATCAAAGCTAGAGCCTCTCCTGCTACTTAGCTCATTTTCTACACACAGCAAGCTTTTCTTCTGAGAAGCATTACGATGAGACACACCCCAACTGCAGTTTGAAACAGTACAATCCTAACTGGGCTCTGAAGTGAAATGTGCCATCGAGTCAGTTTCTATTCTTGGCATCCACAGAGCCCTGTGGTTTTTCTTTTGTAGAATACAGGAGGGGTTTACCATTACCTCCTCCCATGCAGTATGTGATGAGGCCTTTCAGCATCTTCCTATATCGCTGCTGCCCAATGCAGGTGTTTCCCATAGTCCTGGGAAACATACCAGCAGGGATTCGAACTAGCAACCTCTGGCTTGCTAGTCAAGTCATTTTCCCGTTGCGTCATTAGGTGGCTAACTGGGCTCTACCACAAGCTTATTCTGAACGTGCAGGTCAGTTCCAAACACGCGCCCTAAAGAATGGTGAAACTAGTACACATAAAACTGCGACTATATCGAAAGTCACATTCTAGTCAGATACACGGCTGGCTAAATCAAGTTCAAAAGGAAATTTCATTCCAGTCATGCAAAATAATTTAAGCATCTTTCTTCCCTCACCTCCCTGTGAGGGAAGGAAGACTGCCCCTGTGCTTCCTGAGATATCTTTCCTTGCCATGGGATGTGGTAATGGCCACCAGCTTGGGCGGCTTTAAAAGGGGCTTAGACAAATTCATGGAGGACAGGTCTATCAATGGCTACCAGTCTGATGGCTATAGGCCACCTCCAGCCTCAGAGGCATGATGCCACTAAATACCAGTTGCAGGGGAGCAACAGCAAGAGAGAGCACATGCCCTCACCTCTTGCCTGTGGGCTCCACGGAGGCATCTGATGGGCCACTGTGTGAAACAGGATGCTGAACTAGATGCGCCTTGGGCCTGATCCAGGAAGGCTGTTCTTATGTTCCTTTCTCCCTTCCACAGCAATAGCACACTGTCTATTGCCTGCATGCATTCCTTCCTAACCCTCCTCTCTTACTGATAACCTGTTGCCTTAATTTTGCATCTCCTCTAGATTCTGCACCCCCCTCAACTCAGGCCTCTGTTCATCCATCTTCCAAAGCCCACCATCTCTTCAACATAACCCCTTCCTGGCCCTTAGGATAGGGTTAGATAATCTAAAGCAACACTGAGAAGAGAATATTAATGCACTTCCCATTACTGTGCTTCTGAATTAACTTTCCAAATTAACTGGGGGGGGGGGATATGCAAGTGCTTGCTCATCCTCTATAGTTGGTTTCTTATAACATGCCAAGCAACTCAAGACCAGACTAGGTTTACAATTCTGCACTGTTCCCAGAGGGGGAGAAAAAAACCACAACAGTGGACTACATTTCTGAGATTGCCAACTCCACCCGTGACTTCTGAAGACGTTTCAGTGCAGAAATAGCTGGCATAGGAGGCATTTCCTGTTACAAATGAACAACATTTGTGACCATTAAAGCAGAGTTTATTTGCTTTTAAAGGACTCTTATTCAGTGTATTTCAAATGAGACAAAAGCTGTTCTATCAGCTTTGGTTTTTTTGCACTGTGCCACTACGAAAGTTGTTTACCACAATTTTAAAATCTGTGTAGACTTGACAGTCAAACTCCTAAATGACACCTTCAATACAATGCCCAATTTTAAACAACAGTATAATCAGACAGTTTGAAGTCCATATTTAGAGACAGCCATGTTCTAACCATTCCTTTTTTCTGGTTGGCCTTCTCTCCCTCCCACCCTTTTTTTTGGAATGTGATGGCGAGGGGAGTAATAAATAGCTCAAATCTTATCAAAGTACCCAGTAATTATTTCAGACTAACCATGTCAAACTATTGGCACACATCATATACTACAGAAGTTTACTTTTTTCTTTAACTGAATCAGGGGTGGCATTTTGCTTATCCGGAAACATGAAACAGCAATCTAACCAACAACTTCAGGTCAAGACTCTGTTACTTCCAAGCAGCTAGCTAAGTCTTTTCTAATGGCCGAATGATGTTACAGTGCTCATGTCTTATACTTCCATGTGGGATGGTGCAGATATTGTGCCAGTTGTCTCTCTTTCCAAGTTCACTGTCCAGTGCTATTTTGGGTACTTGGCATCCAGAAGAACCTTCACAAAAAGGAACTCAGCTAAGGACCACTCAAGCCACGACTCTGACTATGCCATTGCAATGGGCTCTAGGTTTTTCCACTCTCAGAATATATGACTTATAGCAATAAGGCCTGACTACAAGGTTAGCACCTCTTGCAAAATGGGCAACAAGCAATTTGCAATTGTTTGTTACAACTGAATCAGAACTCTCCTGTCATGATGGAATTGTATGAAGTTTGCTGAAACATCCCATCATTTAAAATTTGATGAAACTTGTCATTCCTTCATCACTTTTGAAAATTCCCTGCATTGCCTTATCCACTGGCTAGACTTTTCTGCTTACTTTCTGCATTGTAGTTCAATGTCTTAGCCCTACTTTTCACTCAGGTCACCAACCTGTACCTAGGCTGTACCACTTCAAACCACAAATGGAACCCAATGATCCTTCCCACACACAGATTCCCTACACATAGTATAAGCATGTTGGGGAAATGTATTCTAGCCTGGCCTTGACCTATCTTCTTAGTTTTTTCTAAGTGCAAGAGAATCTTTTTGCATGGAGAAACATTCACTTCCATGATCTTACCTGAAATCTGTAGTGGTTTGTAGAGGATATTTACCACCTCATTAAGAACTAACTCTTAATGACATGCAACCACCTTACAAGTAGGTATCACTGAGGCAGTAAATCAACTCTTCCATCGTGAATCTTCACCACCTCAAGACTTCCAAGTGCACTTCTTGACATTTGTGTAATTTGTGCAATTACATTAGCAAAGTATTATTATGTGTTCAGTATGTTCTAGCCTTAATACTGCATCTCATACTTAAATTGTCTGAACTTCAGTATTGGCATGCTTTAAGAGAGACTATTGAGGACATCAATATCAGCAACTATTCTCTATTCACATTAATTATAAGATATCAAATTCAATCTGTTTCCACTCAAAGGAGGAAATTAACACTGAATGCCAAATGCCCCACTATGAAGTAAAAATATGTGCTCCAATAGCCTAAAATATGAATACAGAGCATAAATGATTGCATTCATTATGGATATGACAAGCACCAGTCACAACTGACCTGAACCAAGTGTTCTGAAATGCTGCAATACTTAGTCAAAAAGGAGGATTTGATTTTATGTCAAAAGAGGATAGCAAACCTTAAAATAACTCTTCTTTACTCAAAGTAAAAGGGTTGATGGATCTGGACAACAACCTGACAGTACTATTGTTTTATCTTAAACTACCGCATGAAGGATCAGCGACATAGGGATCCAGTCACATGAAGGGCCACTGGCCAGGGGCGTAAGTTTCATTGGGCAAGGGGAGACAGATTTCACTAGGCCGACAGGGCCTGGAGGCCCCCCCAAGGCCCCTTAGTCAGTTCCCCTTGCCTTGCCTGCTGGCCCCCTCTCCTGCTAGCCCTCCTGCTCTGGCCAGGGGAGTGAAGCAGCCTGCAAGCTGCTGCGCCCCTTCAGTCTCTGCCTCTCAGCTGTTCGGTGGGTGGGCGGGGCTTCCAGAGAGGCCTCCATGCAGGCCTCCCTGAAGCCTGAACTCGAGTGCCAGCAGGAAGGCAGGCAGGCAGGCAGGCAGGAAGGAAGGAGGGAGGCAGGATGGCCAGCACTGGCTACCCTTGCCCACCACAGCTCTGCCCAGCTTTTGAGTCCCAGAGTTGCCAGAACCTAAGGGGTATACTTGTGGGTCAAATGGGCCATAAACCAGAATTTGGCTTTTTTAAAGCCAAATATGGCCACCTAGCTTTTGACTCCTCAGGCTTAGTAATGGAGGTAGGATGTGATTTCCTTTTTGTGGTTATCCCCCTCCTTGGATATTTAGGGATTTTTTGCCATAGAGCTTCAATATAAGGTGGTGGTGGAGTGTAGGGTTAAAAGAAGTCCTATAAGTGGCTTGTTTCGTGACAAAAAATTACAAAGTCCTTTAGGTTTCAGTGAAATGTACTTCCAGCTAAATGTGGTTAGATTTGCTGCCTGCGGCTGCAATTCTCAACACACTTACCTGGAAGCAAACTGTACGGAACTTGTTAGGATTTATGAGAAAACATACATAGGATCGCATTGCATGGTTGAAAGTCTCCTTTGTTAATCAGCAGTGAGGGGCCCATTTTAAAATCTCATCCCCAGGCCTACTCCAACCTTGCTACGCCCCTGCCCCTGACTCAGGTTAACGTAACCAATGAAATGAAGCACGGCAGTAGTCAACTAGCAGAGCAAGGAGAGAGCTTTGATACAATTTTTCCCCTAGATGCACTGATTTGTTTTATTTTTTTGTTTTTCCTTTTAACATGGAGGGTCATTCCAAAAGAGTATCCCTTATTTGTCGCCTGAAGTCTACCACCTCAGGATTCTGCCACACCATTCTGTCCCACATGTAGACAATACCACACTGAACTTTCCCCCGCAAGCCCTAGTGAAGAGAACTTCAAAAAAGAAACAGGATAGGAAGGCCAAAGTTAAGTAGTGTGAAATGAAGCCTTCAGGACTGAAATAAGGGAGCTTTTTTGTGCTTGACTAGCCGTTGCAGGGCAATTCTTCAGTCAGTTTGTAGTTCCCTTGAGTTTAAGTTACATAATTCCAAAAACTGTTTACCCATCAAAGTCCAAAATCCTCCTGGCAACTTGCCACATAGCAACTAATTTTAGCTTATTGTTTTCCTGTGGCTGAGGTGCTGAAGATGATTGCGTGCACAGGAATATAGAATCGCATCCTGAAGCAACAAAAACCTACCATGTGCAACAATGAACAGTGTAGTACAATGCTTCTTTCTGGTTTCATGCAATTGTTTTAAGAGTTCGGAAGAGTCATTAGGAAAAAATGATATTTTGCTTACCTACACACACTCTCTGCCCCCCAGAATGGATATGTCCAGTCACCCTAGTGAACAACTAAGAGCCACCTTTCCATCTAGTGAAGACCACCAAGATCTACTTAAAGAGAACAGCACAGAATGGATTGTCCAACTTGTATAGCACTCAGGCACCAAGGTCCAGAATGTAACATCTTAGAATGGAAGGTGTTCAAGATACAGTAGCTCTATGTGAAAAAGTCAATGGTTTCCAGCACAGCAGCTGGGTAGTAGAATGTACCATCACTTAACATGAGTACCAACATGTTCTAGCCAGTTTTGCTTGTCAAATGAGACAGAACCTAAATAAAACCGAACACCATACCTTTATGTTCAAGGTAGGCTAACAACTTGTTAGGTGCAAAACCTATGTAGAAGTCCTGTACCTTTAAAAAACAAAAACAAAACAGTGAGGTATAGTGGAGAAATGAAGAGCAATTTAATCCTTTCCCTGCCTGATATTTCTGCACTCCACACCACAGACACAGTTTACTTGATTGCCGCAACTCCAGATTCCAAAAGCACATTTGTTTCCTTCGGAAACACCTCTGGCTTCCATACAATTTGGCTGGGTAGCCCTGGGCTAAAATTCTTAGTGCCGAAGGTTCCGATTGTAATTAAGACCTTCAGCCTCATTTTTGTCTAAACATTAATAACGCCAATTGGTGCTCATCAACTGTGCCATTTTTTGTTTCATTGGGAAGCCAATGGCTGCTACTTATGTTTGAGAACACATGATAGTCTGTAATGTTATACGCATCTAGCTCAGCTGCTGAAGATTACATGCAAAGCAAAGTTAACACTCCAACCATTCATTCCATTTCAGACAAACCTTTATTCTAATGGACAAACCGCCCTGAGCCATTTTTGGAAAGGCAGTATATCAATCAATCAATCAATCAATCAATCAATCAAATAAAAATTCTCTATGTGAGAGAGAAGAATGTTGCAGTCTCTAAAGCTGACAGCTAAGTTTGTGCTTTTGGGAAGTTGCACCCTGCTCAGCTTGGGTCTCCCGATGACCTCACAGCCATTTGGCTTTTGGAAATCAATTTAATATTGGTTTCCAAAAGCTTCTCTACAAGGAGAAGCAATATATGAGACTAACTCAAAATACATGAGACTAACAGCAGATTTAATGTGTCTTTATTATACACATGTAAACAGATTGCAATAGTCCCTGCCTATATCTGGACCTATTTGCCTTCTTTAAAGATATTAATAAGCCTGACAGAAACCAAGTTCAGTTACTTCCCAAGAACTTTCAAATGTTTGCCTAACTCTCAACCAACCTTCTTGAGAGATGAAATGCAAATACGAACCTTTCCGCCCATACATCAATTGCTTATTCAGGCCATGTTTTAAAACTCTGTAACATCCAACCTAGGGCTTCTGTGCTAACTCAAGAAGCTTACAAAGCATATAGAACACTAGTTGGTTCCAACAGCTATTACTGTAGTGGTTCCTGTTGATCTACACCAGCATTTATCTCGCTGGGACACAGCTATCTGAACCAACTTTACTTTAGACAGAAATATGTAGGACTTTGATGCCAGGCAACACATCTATCTTCCATATGATCAAACTAGTCTTTCTACGTTACTCCTCCACCCCCACCTCCTATATGTCTTCAGCCATTTTATTTTGACAAAGCCATCAAAGTACGTCTTTGTACACTAGTCTATTTTTAATGGTCAGTTTTTTATGCTGAAATGGATGATGAAGCACTACAAGATTATACTACACACATTCCAATTGATAAGAACAAAGGTTTTGCTCAGCCGTATCTGTAATTACGAGCAATTACTTCCTCGCCCCACCATCCCCAAAGAGAGCTCATGGAATTCATTGAGATTCAATTGGTGTAGAGCAATGCCAGCTTGGCTCTTCATATAATTAAGATTTGTATTGCACCACAGATATTAGCTGAAGTTTCCAAATACTTTGCATCCAGCTGAGAGCCAAACTTTAGCAGTTGAGATGTCTGTCCATTCACTTACGAAGTAGAGGTGGGTGCTTTCCCCCACCCACATCAAAAGATCCCTGCTCCCTCCTGCCACATCTCCCTGAACGCCATTGCTGCCAACATTTCTCGCAGTCTCCTCCAACACCAAAAGAAAGATGGACTGGCAAGCAAAGTACCTTAAGTGACAGAGTCCATTGAGGCAAAGGATCAGCTCTCCACAGTGCTAAGATGCTAAAGTTAGATTGTGCTCTGTTCATATTTAAAGAGAGGAAGCAGACATGAACAGATGTTGTTACCCCCACCATACCTATTGTTTGGTCCTACAAGCTGGTGCACTTTAATGGATATACTGTTGGGCTTGGAGAAGGGGACTGAAATGCCTGCTCTACCATAAAGCTTACTGGGTGGCACAGGTTCAGAGAGCTGGTGTGAGGACCAAATCAGAGAGCCCCATTTACACTCCCCCAAGCTCCTTGTAGGAAGGGCACAAAACCAACATGATCAATGACTAACTCCATCCAAGAGATTTCACTGTGCATGTTTTCTTGCTTGAACAAGCTTCACCTTATTTCTCTATGACGCTCTTACTCAAAGCAAGCACTGAAGCTTTCTCTAGCTTCAGCACATTTAGGCCCAACTCTGCGGGGGGGGGGAGTGTTGAAACACCACTTTAAACAAGGAAAAAACAATTATATCTTATGTCAAAGCAAGGCAAGCTATTTGGTCAGCAAAAGAGCTCCTCAAGTCCATCTTCTGAAACCACATCTCTCACTCTCAAAATGGTATGTTTCAAATACCCACAGTACAGTCATTTTCATCTTTGTACTTTGTGTTCAGTTTAGGTTACTTTTTTGTTTTTCAACTGGAGTGCCACCTGCCAGTTTATAAGCTACAGTAAAACACACACACACAACTAGTAGCCTATCAACATATACAACAATGCTCAGTCAGCAGTGACACAGCACATTCAAGTACCTTAAGTGCTTTATGCATATCATCTTGCTGCAGTCTTTAAAGGTAGATCACTATTTCCCCCCACATTGAGGCTGAGAGGACACTGGATTGCCTAGAGCAGGGCTCAACAAATCCTAGTTACCAAATCACTATGGTGACTAGAAATGTTATTGTGGCACCTGGCTGAAGGTCTGCAGTCCCCTCTCTTCCCCTGCCCACCCCAGCCTGTAGCCGCACTACAGCTCCTGCAACAACAAACAGCTTTAGGAAAGTGATGCACAACCAGAAGCTGCTTTCCTCTCTTCCCTTCAGGAAACTCCCCTTCCCACAGTTGCCAGGGGCCCATGCATAATGTGCTCAACAGTGGACCTGCATTAGGCTATCGCTCCTGCCAGTCACTTTCTGCCTCCTCCTCAACCTTAGCCGCAATAGTGCTGTTTTTAATACCTTTCCCAGCTGGTGGCTGCTGTGAAGGACTGCCTAGTCTAGGAGAAATAAGGAGCAATAGCTGGAAGGCTTTTCTCTGTGTGAGCCCCGCCTAGCAAGGAGATGCTCCTCCTTGCTGAGATGTTTACTTATCTTTGTTTGGAAATAGGTGCCACTGAGGGGCTTGCTCCAAGGTAAAGGTGCATAAGGAGTGTGTGATTAAAAAGAACTGCAAGTAAGTTAGGGAAGTGCTATTATTCCAAGTGACTGTGTGTAGGATTACAGATTTGGAAATAAAAATCCTTTCCAGTGTTGCTGTTGTGAGATTTTCATTTACATCATCATTAAGGGTTTTTTATTGTTTGGGAGTGAGTAGGAGATCGGTTGATACCCTTAGTGTCAGGAAACAAACATGGGAAACAAACTGTTCTGGCTTAGGTGACAGCGCTCCTTTGAAAGGGCCAAGAAAGAGTGGGAGAGGTGGGGGAAGATGAACCATTCTGTGGAGCATAATGCACTTCATTAACCTCTATGTTTTGATGGTGGTGGAGATTCAGAGAGATAAAGAACTAAAGGACGGAAGATTAAACCAATGTTACAGTTTGGATTAAGCTTGTGTAAGAGTACTGAGTGGCTAATCATGAGAGTCAAAGGGAAACCAAATATTGTTGGAATGAAAGGTGGAAATCATTAGACTATACCACCACCACAACCCCCGATAATGTGATAGCCAAACTGGTTATCAATGTGATCTTATAATTTTCTTTAATTTGGTGGGTGGGGGCAGGGGAGGATAATGGAATGCAACAGATTGTTTCCTTGTTTTTAAGGGAATGATTGGTATGTGTGTCTGTACCAGATTTCTCGAATGCATTCTTTTTAATAAACAACTCTCCCTAAACAAATCTCTCTAGCATCACTATAGGTTCACCCAGCCTTCAGACTCTTGACTCCACCCATGGAGGGCTGCCATTGGATCCACGACAGGCAAGAAGAGTATAAGAAATTTCATGTCAGGCGTACTTGCTTCCTCAGTATCAAGGTTCCCTGATCTGACATGCATTGCCTGCTTCAGCACCTGACATCTGTTGCAATTCCTGACCTGTTCCTGATTTCCAACTCCTGGTGACTATTCGGCTGCAACCTTTGGCGTGTTCCTGACTCCTGGCTTTCATCTGACTCTCCTGGTCTCCAACTGCCTGTCTGGCTTCCTCCCCGTGAGCTCCTGCTTTTCCCAGTCCTTGCTTTGGACTTGTGCCCCCTAGAGACTGCTGCTCATGGCTCAGCTACCTGACACTAGGTGTAACCACCCTATGTCTTCAGTGTAACCACCCTATGTCTTCAGTGTAACCACCCTATGTGGCTTCCAAATACGATTTGTGTAGGAGAAAGGGAAAATCCTGACCTGTTTCGGCATAACAGGATTATGGACTGGGATGATAAAATGCTTTGCAATCTCATCTTTGGTTTGGGACAATACGAGCACAAAACAAGGTAGTTAGCTTCAAGCATTTTCTAATATTCTGTCCATGTGTAGAAACCAACAGTTCACTAAAGCACAGCATGCATAAGAAATCCATTGCAGCATTTCACCAAAACATTGCATTCCACAATACAGGTTTAACATTAGTCCAGTAAGTGGCCAGGTGGTGCATATAATGCCTCTCTTGCTATAGCTGCACTAGGTAACAACTTATGTGTGAGCCCATTTCAATGCATTTGTTTTGGCATTTCAAAGCCCTAAACTAAGTGGGTCTACATTACTTTAAGGAGTACTTTACTCCATATGAGACTGTGAAAGTTTTATTATTAGCTACAAGGCCCTGTTCTCTGACCCACCATTAACAGAAATCAAAATGGCCTTTTCAGTGGCAGCAGCTCTGCTGCAACATTCCTTTGCAAGGATATCCCTTCCAAGGGATATTCAGCAAGCTCCCTCTTACTGTCTTGATACAAACTTTTTAAAAGTGGGCTATACAATCTAATTAAACTGCCAGTTTTGTAGGCAAACACTGCATATAGTATACTTCTGCAAACAAATCATCATTACTTAATGTTTGGCAATACCTATCTGCTTCCCACTTTCATTATCTGGAAATATTTTACACCCAGGAAGAAACCTTAAGAATATTGCACTTATCAGCTCAAAAAGCAAACAAGGAGGTAACTCAGTGTTACTTTTCAATAAGGCAGAAATATCCACTGAAACAGGCAACTTGTTCTAGAACATATAACCATGCACGGCTATTATTTTAAGTCAGGCACCAAACAATTTATCCACTGATCATGCATTATATTGCAAGGGCAGGAAGCTCTCTTGGTATTCCTAAATGAGAACATATTGGTCAGTATCAAGTCAAACTGATGGGCTCAATTTCACAAGCATTTTCACAGTTTTTAACACATGGCAGACATTTCAAGTGTTAGCAGGGAATTTCTTGTTTTTTAAAAGCAATCCAAGTGTTTGCAAGGGTAGGCAATGTGCAGATCTCTAGATGTTGCTGAACGACAACCACCGTCACCCCCAGCCACAATTTATTGCAGCTGGGGATGATGGAAGTTGTAGCTCAGCAACAACTGGAGAACCACATGTTGGTTCTAACCCTGGTTTAGAGGCATAACAGGACTGCAAAAAGAACCCAGTGAAGGCAAGGCAGCTTTGTTTGCCTAGAGGCCACCATACAGCTGTGCCAGTCTGATGCTATGCTCACTACATGATTATTGCATGTTTGGACTCACATCATGACAAACCTTTCAAATTAAAAAAGAATAAGAGCAGCAGTCAGTAAGAGACTGGGGGATTATGGCTGTTAACAAATGTAAGTGGCAGATAGCTTTTTTTTTTTTTAAGGAATCATGCAAAAAAACCCACCAAAAAAACCCCTTGACACTGGGAAATAAATATAATGAAGATTCAGTACTCGTCTCAATGCACAATGCCTTTAGTTACAACTGCAAAATTTCAAGAGAAAAACTCCCGTCATCTGCTTTGTTTTACCTATTTGCCTCAAAACAGCTGCCTTTTATGTATGTACACCTTAAAAATAAAAAAGACCGTTCTTGCTCAAGCCATGCATTAACACAACCGACAATGGTTAAAAACTCTCTCCTTTCTTTTCTCACCACCCCACAACCAGCACAGCAGGCAAAGGCTGGCTTGAGGAGGAAAGGTCAGGCTCGGGAGGCAGGGGAGAGGGACACAACTGGGAAACATGTTTGTAAAATACACAATGTCAAAAATTGTAAATTAAAAAGAGGGGAGGGAGGAGAAGAAAAAACTCACCACTCATATGAGTGCAAGCTTCCTCCAAGATCTTTCAGCAGTCTGGCCAATTAATCAAGCTCAAGACACTTAGCATTCCACTGCCACAACTAAGCAGATACCACCATCCAGCACAGAAGAAATTATGCAGCTGACAAACAGCACCCCATTCTAGGATTTAACAGCATGTGTCAAATTGGTTTGTCAACAACATTTGATTTAGGCTGTGGCACTGCGGTACTTACTCATCAAGACCAAAAGCTTACAAGCTGCAAATTAGAATCAGCATCCTATGCAGGGAATGCGGCGGTGCTGACAGGCCTCCCTAAGCTCAGACCCTGAGATACAGCAAACATATCTCAGCAGACATCTATCTGGCCAATCAATGGGAAGAACATGGCCATGCCTGATGCCTCAGGGAGCAGCACACTCAACAATGGGAGGATAATGCAAATATAAAGCCTCAAGTCATTCAGAAAGAAGAAGATGTCCCCCTCACTTTGAAATATTCTTCCTACCTCTGAAGACCTGAGAAGGAGGCTAAAAAACCCTGAATCTTCAGGCTAAACACTGAGAGGTGGAAATTCTGGAATTGGCTCACTTGCCAATTAAATCTGGGCACTGAAAACTCTAGAGAGTACTTTTGTCTAGAACAGGGCTGCACAACTTCGGCCCTCCTGCAGATATTGGACTACAGCTCCCATCATTCCTGGCTATTGATCGCTGTGGCTAGGGGATGATGGGACATAGTCTAAAAACAGCATGTGGGCCAAAGCTGTACAGCCCTGGTCTACAACATATGCAAAAATGGCTCAACTACTCAGCTTCAAACTGTCACTGTTCACCTGTGAGGCACATCTATTGCTATTTGAGCCATTTCATTTTAGCAACATTCCTTACTCTCGTTCTAAAAAGAGAGAGGGGAGAGAGAGATCCTATTGTCATGCATCTCTTATGTTGTCCTTCAGCTCTAGCTGCACAGTTGGTGTGTTCATTCTACACCAGACAATGCTGATAGACTACATCAGACACTTACATTTGTTTAGATTCCAGTACAGAAGGTTACTACGTTGTGCGGTCTGCTGCAGCCATGTGGTACAGTGACCTGGATTGATAGGCAGACTGACCTCTCTTGCTATTCTCAGCCTGAGTGTATAATTTCCTTCTTTTCTCTTGGCCTTTCACGTGCATATTCAAGGCGTTTCCGACTTGTGCCAGATGTAAGGTAATAAACATAATCAACTCCCATGCGAATCTGCTTTGACACAGATCATCTTCTGAGGTGAAGCAGCTGGCAAACCACAAAAGGGACTTCCCCGTGGTGGCACTGCAGCTGTGAAGCTCTTTTCCCAAAGCAGCTCATCTGGCACCAAGTCTTATTTGCATTCCTTCGCTTTATCTTTGAGAATGAATGTCCATCTCGTTTTATACTACCAAAGACAACCACAAGGCTCTGTGGTCTCCAGAAGTCGACACCAATACGGCAGCACACTTTACCTTTACTGACTTTAGTCATTACTCTTGCAATACCTGTTTTATTATTATCATCATCATCATCATCATCATCATCATCATCATCATCATCATCACTACTATAAGCTACCATGAAACTTTCATTTTAAACCAAATGGCAGGATATGTTTTAAATAAAAGCATACAGAAGAAAACTAAGCAAATTAAGATAACTCATGCAATCTTATGTGTACCTCTGAAAGTCTTTTCCAACTTGTATTTCAGAAAAAAATTAAGCAGAATTCATTTTTACCTTGGTATTCAAGCTGGTTTGCGATTGAAATGTTTACCACCCAAGAAAGTTTCATCTTGGGCAGGGCTGATTTGCTTTAAATCCAATTGCTTTAAATCACGATTTAAATCGCTGCACAGGAGAACTCAATTTTAATGATTGAAATCACAATTTAAATTACTAGTCAGGAAGATTCTATTTAATCATCATTTTCTATAAGAGTACATTCTTGTTGTCTAATATAACCTCAATACATATTTCGATATAAATATTTAGATACATATGTGTGTGTGTGTGTGTGTGTGTGTGTGTGTGTGTGTGTGTGTGTAATTTTTAGACAGTAGGTACACACTTCTCATAATCCTGTTTCATTCGGGCAATCAGGCCTTGCGTTTCATTGTTGCACGGTTTGCATTTTGCACGCCTGTCTTTCTTACCCACAACTACAGCAACTTCATTAAAATTTTCCCCAATGGGGTCTCTTTTACATCGCTTACGCTTCAGTGCATCGCAGCAGAAATATGCCCCCCTATTTAATATTAATTTAGGTATCCTGGTAATACACATCCTGCCATCCAACTGCATAATAAATGTGGCAGTACTGACATAAGATTATGAATTAATGGAGGAGAACTGTGATGGTATAATTATGATAGGCTGACATTCTTACACTTAGTATATTCTTGATTCTATAACTGAATCCTGAAGAAGATCCAATTATAGGAGCTGACTTCAGATCAGGCTTGATAAAAAAATAGATGATTATTGGTTTTTTAAATTTAAAAATTGGGTTTTTTATTTAAATCAGTTTTTTTAAAAATTTAAATTGATTAAAAACACAATTCACAAAGAACCTAGATCCAAGATAGCATCATGGATATTAATTAGGGATGTGCCCAAACAGAAGTTTGAAGCACCGTTCAAGCACTTTGAGGGAAATGAAGAAGGGAACTTGAAGGGAGAGCCGGTGCTTATCTACCGGGGCTTCCTGCTTCCTGCTGGGGCAGCATATGTCCCTCAAAGTCCCGCACACCATCAGCACACACATGGCATCTGTACATACTCGGGCGCATTTGTGTGGTCAGCATGGTGTTGCAGAGCATGCAAATGGTGCCCGCACACGTACGGATGTCATGTGCGTGCTAATGGCGCACGGGGCTTTTTGGGATACGCACTCCCCAGCAGTTGGAAGGGGTGATGGAGAGCAGGTAAGCACCCGTTCTCCCTTTTCTTAAAGTTTCTCTTTTTAATTTCCCTCAAACTGCTCTTCGAAACATGGTTTGGGCACATCCCTGATATTAATCATAACTTCTAGGTTTATTCTATGAACATGTTAACAGCGGTATATGGGGATCAGTAATAACAGGATCAGGTTGTGGTGATATTTGTGCTTAGCCAGCTTTCAGTCCTTTAGAGTGTTTTTTTGAATGTTAAAATGAGATTTGTCACCAACATTACTCAAGAAAACCAGGCATAATTTCTACGCTGATGCTCAGGTTAACCTTAAGGTTACAGAGAAGCAAAGACTTCAGTGCATCTTGTCCACATCACTGAAGTAAAATCAACTCAAAACAATCATTAAGTGAAACACCCAGAGTTATCCCCACAGTATGGGTCTGCACAAATAATGGCAGTCAAATATAGGGAATTTATCACTGTGGCAGCTAAAAGCCCGTTCATGTAATTGCCAAATTGCCACTGTGCCCAATTAGAAGCTAGCTATTTGGTTACCATAAATTGCCTAAGCCACAAAGCTAGTTCCGTGAAACTGAAGCCACACAAAGCCCAGAGGCTTCAGCACATTTCTGGTTAGCATACTTCAGGTGAGGCACACTCCCTGCCACAAACATTATCATCTCTCCAGGAAGCCACGCTGTCAACAAGCATATGTGACACAAACATTCACACCACTTCAGCCAGGACACGTGCGCGCACACACACACACACAATTTTAAGACCACAGCAAGTCCTTAATCCATTCTTTATCCCTGACATTGCAAACAAGCAAAAATCTGCTATTTGCAGCAAAAACAAAAACAAAAACCCAGCAACTTTTTAGCAAGACAATATTGAGATTTTCAGGTCACTATTTTTTTGGGGGGGGGGGATTTGAGTCTATTAACCATTTTGAGCAAAAACAAAATTTTGTTTCCAGGAAACAAAGAGCCCATCACTATTTAGATATGTAAATTTGTACGCTGTACACAGACTGTGTGTATTCCACATTGCTGAGTAGGGGAATAGTCTGTTTCCCACCCCACAACATTCACTCACCGCCAACACTCCACTGATCAACAATGGTCTGAATTCCATCCTGGAATTGGTTCTTGTTTCTGAAATGGAACCAAAACATCCACAATCCAAACCAAATGATGTCATGGTACCAAAACATGCACTATAGTTCTAGTTTTTCAAATTTTGGAGAAAACACTTCCCACAGCTTTCATTTCATTTGCGTCTTTCCACCTTCTGTGTTACCAGAAGCATAGCAAGACCCCCAGGGGCCAGAACCTGGGTCGGGAGACCCCGTTGTGTGCACAAAGCAAATGTGTGCCTCTGCGCCCCCAGCCATGCCTCCTGCATCTGACATCAGACACAAGGGGTGGGGCAACCAACATCTCCCTGCTGCGCCCCTGCCGCTGCTACTTATCTTGGCCTTCTGCTCTGGGGGTTTGGGTGGGAGGTGATCCAAGCGGGACAGACAGTGGGTGTGGCGGGCCTCTCCTCTCTGGCCAAACTGTGCACCTGCGCAGTTCAACTATGGATATGGACGCTGCATGACAGTGGACTATGGATGTGGATGTCACGGGCATGTTAGTCGAACTGCCCAGGCATGTAGTTTGGCCAGAGTGGAGAGGCTCGCCACTGCCATGCCCGCCACCTGTCCCACTCAATCTCCTCCAGCCCCTGGAGCTGAGACCAAGATAAGAAGCAGCAGTGGGGCAGCAGAAGCAGGGGCAGGGGCAGCAGTGGCAGGGCAGGACAGGGCAGTGCTGGCGACGGGATGGTCTCCTTGGGGGCCCCCTGACCCATTGGGCCCAGGGACATTCGTCCCTGCTTGTCCAATGGACACTATGCCCCATGTGCCTAATTTCATAAGGATTTATCTATAGCATTTCATTAATGTGAAGAAGTGTGGATGTGCACTATTAATACACCAACGTCATAAAATAATCATTAAAAAATAAATAAAACACCAACGCCGCCCCCTAAAAAAACCCAGACACCATCATATGTACAATCGCCTCAGGATTACTTTTTTGCTGTTTCCTCAATGCTCATATGCATTATTAATGGTGGGGCAAGAACGCAAACTATGTACACTCCCATTTTAGAATTAATTTTGGAACTTCTGAGCTCAACTTGAATTCTGATAGAGTGGAATACAGGGCAGAGCACAACTGAGAAATCAAAGATATCAACACGAGAAATGTTCTCATACCTAATTTTAGATAATAAGATCTTGCATCCTGGCTCATGCACAGCCATTTCATTGGGCAGAAAGAGCACTTCCCTACATCTTGGGATCATTTTAGTAGTATGCTTTGAATTGAGTAGCTGCTTCTTGCTTGGTGAATATAATTGACCTTTTGTAACACAAAGGGAAAATAGGAAGCTGCCTTATACTGAGTCAAACCATTGATCCATCTGGCTCAGTCGCGTCTACACTACACATCCTTGGCAGTGGCTTCTCCAAGGTTACAGGCAGGAGTTTCTTCCAGTCCTATCTTGGAGATGCCAGGGAGGGAATTTGGAAGCTTCTGCATGCAGGCATAAAGGTGCTCTTCCCCAAGCAGCCCCATCCCCTCAGGGGAATATCTTACAGTGCTCACACTTCTAGTCTCCCATTCAAATGCAAAGCAGGGTGGACCCTACTTAGCAAAGGGGACAATTCATGCTTGCTACCACAAGACCAGCTCTCCTCCCTTATATCAACATGTGAGCACTGCAAGATATTCCCCTTAGTGGATAGGGCTATTCTGGGAAGAGCACCTGCATGCTTGCATGCAGAAGCTTCCAAATTCTTTCTGCCCAATGAAATGGCTGTGCATGAGCCAGGATGCAAGCTATTTATATATGTTGTGCCCAACATACAGAAAACTTCTTCTCGAGGATAACTCTCTATTCTATTTTGCTGCTCAAAAAATAGTTTGCCGTTTCTCAAGCAAGTGGTACTATGGCTTGTCTTGCCTCTTTTTGATCGCTCCGAGAGCTTCCCTCGCATAGGAGCAGCAAGTGTGTTTGTGTCCCATTAAGCCTTGCAGTGGGATTTGCAGCCAATCCCAGCTCCCTGACATATGTACTTGTTTGCTGTATGTGGTGGGAAATGTTTGCCAGCAACAAAGATAGTGTTTATGCATTTTGAAGCATTGCAGTGAGGTAAACAACCTTGAATGTGGGAAAATTGAAACCCTGTCAACTAAGCAGGAACATATTGAAACCCTCCAATATGCAAGTAACATTTACAGCAAATCAAGTCAACTACCTTATACATTTAAATTCAGAAGATATTTTGCTTCAAGCACTCGATTGCTCAGAAAGATTCATAGTCTGTTATGACATGAATGCATTTTTAACATTGCAGGCACCTTTAAAATATAGGATTTGCAACAATTAGTGAGAAGCAAGACAGAACTCCTATTTAAATGTCTATTTTTCAAAGCTCCATCTACTCAATTCTTTTATCATAATTCTTATTTTGACTTGTCAAAAAGTATCCACAGGGTTCCAATGAATAAGTCATTTAACATTTTAATCACCAAGTAACATTCCTGGAACTATCTGCTGACCTTGATCTCCATCAGAATATCCACTGAAACATTATTGCAGTCATTAAAAAGCATTCCTTTAATTAAGATAGCTAATTTATCAGATGAGACAATTGTGCAAGCCTTGAAAGGATGAAAATGAGCTTTAAGGAGGAAATTATCCATATGCCCATTAAGGGAAACCTTTCAGAATCATTTCTGCCAGTAAATTATAAACTAAGCTAGAAGACCTAGCACTTTGTGGAACTAATTTACTTGTAAAAACTTGAGCTCAATTTCAATAATCACTTTATCTCACAATATGATTTATTTATTTATTTTGTAATTACCGTATTTGGTTGAATTGCTTAAAAATATTAAGTAGCAAGGAAGCGGGATATATAAGAAGCCTGCCATTCCAAGCCCACAAACACAACTGGGAGGAATATGTTCATGCGCGTGGGCGCACACACACACACCCCCAATATCTAACTGACCCTGATACATGGAAGAGCCCTAGCCACTAGTTTTACACTCTGATCGTCCCTGGACTCCAGCGGAGTAATGAATACCAAGGTAGCTGCTACAGTAGAAATCAACATACACTACTTGCTGTCCATTGCTGCCTAAAAAGAACCTCTTTCCTGGGCACTTGATTCTAGGGTTTCTCATGATTTGAAGAGTCAATCCTATGGGTTTTAGCTTATTAAATTACCAAGAGTTTTAAAGAAAAGCAACACATCAGAGCAGGGACCACCTTAGACACATTCTACCTGTGTGCAAGCAAAGAAAGAGATGTCTAAGATGAGACCTACCATCCACAGCTTGTTGTATTAAAAATAATTGCAAAGTATTGTCTAAAAGATACTAATCTAACCAGTTGTCTAAAGGCTGGAGCCCTTTGCTTTTCTCTTAGCGAACAGTGATTTCTTCCATGTGTTAAGATAGCACAGGGCTGCTCAACTTCGGCCCTCCTGCAAGATGTTGGCCTACAATTCCCATAATCCCTGGCTATTGGCCACTGTGGCTGCGGATTATGGGAGCTGTAGTTCAAAAACAGCTGGGGGGCCAAAGCTGAGCAGCCCCGAGATAGCAAGAGCCAACAATTCAAGGTGCTCAAGCGAATGGCAATGTCCAACTCTGAAAACTACTTCATCTGCTCATTTTGAATATAAAGGTAAAAAGCTCTGGTGGTTCTAGGTATTTTTAACTATGCAACCCACATAGTGCCCACTCAGTTTTAAATTTAGACTTGAGTTGTACCACCTTGTACACTCAAATCTTCAGATGTTTCTGCAGAAATAAAGCATGAGCTCTAATATCTTTGCAACTACCATTACAGGGAACAAGTACCATTCCTCTCCATTGAGATGAATGAGTGCCTCAAGTTGCAAATCATGTGGAACTAAGTTTTTTATATAGTTTGATTTAAATACACTTGTTACAAAACTTTTGATTAACAAGAACTAGCTTCAAAATTAAAAATAAATGCCTGCTTTATTAAACAAGGCAAGGCCATGTTTTCTTTAATTGCTGGTTATTTCTTCTCTCATCAGCATAACACAACCAAAATGACTTCTAAAAGTAGAAAATCCAGGATTAATCGCCATATGGATGTTTGTTTCATCCAAGCATCATCAGCTTCAGTTGCCTACAGCTTGCAGCCGGAAGCAAAGTCATGATGGTTTCGCTCTGTAAGGCAAGCAACGTGCTTGCTTTGACCACTAATTCAGCTACAGAAAACTCATTTACATTTTGAAGTCATCAGATGTGATGTAGAGAAGGCACATATGTGTGGCTGGCAGGGCAGTGGACTCCTGGAGAGTTCCAAGCAGAATATGTTCTTCTTCTCCCCTCTCTCAATTATTATTATTTATTTATTTATTCGATTATTATTATTTATTTATTCGAATGAAAGAAAACTGATTTTAAGTATTTGTTTAATTCAACCTTGTTGCACTCTCCTCAGCCAACAGAGGTTGCATAACTTTCAATAGCATTGGGGGGCAAAAAATTAGACATCAATAAAGAAAGTCAATCCATTACATTTCATCAGTGACAACAGATCTTCTTACAGCATAGCTTTTATTCATGGCCATTTAAAGTTCTCACCATAAGCCTGCTTTTATTGATTTCTGGTGGTGAGTTTACAAGGGTTACAATGAACCACTATCTTATATATGCATTCAAATGACGTGAGGTTTATTTTATTTTATTTTATTTTATTTGTGATTTGGTAGGGCAGAGCATATTGGCCTTTAGTACCTGGAAGTTTTTCTACCACTTCCAAAAGTAGTTAATCTGTTTAAAAGGATTCAAAAAGCCTCCTCATGCTAACACCTATGTTGATTTGTTTGTCACATTTAATCCACCCAATATATACATCTCTAGGTGGTACACATTAAAAAAAAATACTGCTAAGACAAAACACAATTAAAGCAGCTCAAAAACACACCTTTCATGTTTGTCAGAGAATGACATACTGGAGACCACTTAAACGAAAAGCTAATCCACTACTAATATTAAACCAATGAACCATTACAAAATTAAGCGGAAATTTTCAGACCCACAAATAGGAAGTGGAGCAATAATGGTGAAGTGAAAATAATACTATAAACTATCTAGCAGTCATCAATGACCATAAGAGCACACTTAAAGTACTCTCAATCTGAAAAGCAATCTAGACAAAAGTTCAAAAGCTTTGACAACTGAGCAGACACTCATGCTGGTTTGGAGGAAATCTTTCTGTGCACATCTTAAACTACAAAGTTTAAGTCCTGCATTTTAAAAAATCTTCATGGATAATTTTCCACCAGTACCTGAATGGAGAACAAGGTAAAGGGTCCTCCATGAAAACCTCAAACCTACCCCGGTTCCCCCCATTCTTAGTCACAATGGCCATTCTTGTAATCTTCCAAAAACAGCAACTAAGGGGTCTGTCACAAAAGCTAAGGTGGCCTGGCCTCTTAGAATCCCCTGCAATTAGAAGCGGCAGGGGGCGGGGGCGGGGAGAGAACTTTCTTAGGTTGTGCTGCACTGCAAACGGGACTAAAACATGGTCCCAAAATTTCTTATCTTGGAATTTGAGAGTGTCACACACACACACACACACACACACACACACACATGCAAGGTAGAAAATTTCCCTTCCCATATCACAGCATTTGATTCAGACCAGCGAATGATAATAGTAAGCAAAAAACATTCTTTGGGCATGGTAAAAAGCTGTATCTTTTTTTAAAAATTCAATACCCTTCCCCCCACCAGCCGGCATACATATTGTGTCACACTGAGTTGCCATATTCTCTCTCTCTCTCTCTCTCTCTCTCTCTCTCTCTCTCTCTCTCTCTCTCTCTCTCTCTCTCACACACACACACACACACACACACACACACACACCAAGCATAGTTTGAATTTGTTTACAATATAACCTTTAAAACACAATAAGCACTGTGAATCTCAGGGTGGCGAGACCTCTGATTCTGCCTACCAACAGGTTCTGCAAGGTGGTATCCAAGAGGCAGAAGAATCATGCACTTTGCTCCCCCGTCTCATTATCTTGGTTAGTCTGCTCCAGCTTTTCCCCATCAGAGAGAGACTCAACCCCCATCCCCACTCCCCGATCATTAACAGGCTCTCCAAATATCCACCAGCAATTAGCACAATTCTCACAAGAATTTGGCCTCCCAGACAATCATTAAAAACGGCAGAGCCTCTGGGCTCACTTTTTCCTCCTTTAACCTTCCAGCTGAGGTGTCAGTTGGCACACCAACCACTACCAGCGATCCACTAGTGGTTCTGAGAGACAGCTCATATGGGCAAGGCCATGGTCTTTTTGTACCACCACTCCAAATGTCTTTACATTTTTTTCCCCTTCATCAAGTATTTCACTTCAACTGCCTTGCTATTTGAAAAATTAGCGTATTTATATAGCATGTACAATTTCTGTTTACAATTTTTAATTAAATAGTTCTAGTTAGGGTGCGGAAATTGCATAGTAAAATCTTGAGAGGAGTTTTTCAAATAATGGAAAAAATTGCATGGGTATTTTTTGAAGAAAATTCTTCAGTTCAACAATTCCCGGAAAGCTAACACCACTGCATACATATTTAATTGTCTTCTTTGAAGAAACATACGTAATGTCCAACTCAACATAAAACTTGCTTCTAGAGAGCTATATATTGAAATTTTATAATTTTACAGAGTTCCCAGTCCTCATTATTCAAGTTTATATGTACTTAAGTGAGTTTCCAAGTGTGTTCTCAAAGAAAGATTCAAGGCTAACATCTGATGTTATCTTTCCCTTCGGCTGGATAACTCTAGAAGCATTCAGAGGAACGCCACATCACAGGAAAAGTTAATGTTGGGCCCTATGCCATGTAGTAAATAACGTCTTAAAACCAGCACCAAGGCAATGGGAAGCCATGTCAAAGGCTGGAACACTAGTGTTTTATGTTTCTGGAGGCCTATTCTGTCAGACTCTGGGGTGTTATTTTCTGTTTTAGCTGAATTCCTCATTGAAGCCCTGGCTGGATATTTAACCCACTCAAGTCTCGATTCAGTGTCTGAAATCTTAGTCTCAACAACTCTACTCCCTGTAAGTAGCATCACCAGGAATGCTGCAACAGGCAATCATGAGGAGCTACTGACAACAGCTGTTCCACCCTGCAACAATTAAGCATAAGCAAATGCCATCTGAGCCAGCTTGAAGGACACGGAGGTTCAAGGTTCAGATTCCTTGCTGTCTTCCAGTGTTCCGTTACTCTTGCTGGCTACTAAATGCAACAAGCCTCAGCACCAAGAATGCAATACGTACCAACTGGACACACCTCAGTCCCAGCACACACTTCCAGAATTAAGCAAGCGATAAGCCCTATTCAAGCAGCAACTGCATACACCATTACAAACGCCCCATAGTAAACCCTGCACCATTGTGCCGAGACATTTTGTAACCCTGTCCCGCGCTCACCTTGAATACAACATGTATCTGAAATGACAAATGCTGTTTTTGGCACACAGACAGATGAGCTCCCTGCAATCAGGAATGCTGGAGTACCAGTTTTCCTATCATGATTAGTATCTCCCTCAAAGTAGAGCATCTGTCTCTTTGGATAAATGATTTACCCATGATGAGTGAGGAATGGGGTAATTTAAAGTACTAACATGGGGGTGGGGCTTATCAAGCAGCATTGTAGTTGCAGTACTGTCTGAATAGGGCTTTACTCCCATCAGTTTATGGGATGACATACTGTATCAGCATTTGTATGATGCTTTAAGGAGCTCAGAGCACTTCATACATTATCTTGTAATTCTCACAAACTTCTAAAATAGGTAAGTGATACAGAAGCAAAGCTGAGATGATAATGACCTGCCTAGAACCACCTAGTGCAGGCTGCACAACTTCAACCCACCAGCTGTCTGACTACAACTCCCATCATCCCCATGACCATATGGCCAGTAGTTAGGGATGATGAGAGCTATAAACCAATATCTGCAGGAGGACCAAAGCTATGCAGCTCTAACCTTAAGAGTTCATGACAGATGCAACTTTTGAACCAGGGACTTGCTGATAGCTAGCTCTTGGCCACTGTGCTACTAACCACAGCTACAGTAGTCTTGACAGGGATGGGAGGAATAAGATGACTAACATGGTGAATATTTATATACCACTTAAGTTTCCAAAGCGGTTTACATATGAACAAACAAACAAAATGGCTCCCTCTCCCCAAAGGGCTCACAATCTAAAAATGAAACATAAGATTTCGTTTTATGCAACAGCAACAGCCACTGGAGGAATGCTGTGCTAGGCATGGATAGGGCCAGTTGCTCTCCCCTGCTAAATAAAGAGAATCATCACTTTTAAAAGTGACTGACTCTGTGCTCAGTTAGCAGGGGAGGGCGAGGAGATAGAAGCCTTGGTAGTTAAGTCACTGGACATAAACGCCAACAACATACATTGTCCTGACTAGCAGTGCACTAATAATATGTAACCATCTGAACACTGAATTGTTCACTTTTTGAATTAATGTTTTCTGTCCAATAGGCACTTTTTGCTCTATTCCAGTAACAGCTAACCTGAGACTCTTCAGTTGTTAGACTACAGCTCATATCATTCCCAGCCACAACAGCTAGGGCTGTAGTCCAACCAGTCCAGCAGGAATGCTTCAGGTTGGCAACTCCTGCTCGAGTCAGTCAAATTGAAGAGAGACTCGCTCAGTTTTCTATCAGGCAAACATGACTTGGGGTGCTGGCTTCCCATAAACACTAAACGGCCTTAACAGTATCAGTTAACTACTGCTAGACTTTCGGAGTTCAAGTGAGAGAAATACATTTCCCTCCATTCTGTGAACAAGGCACTTTTGACAATTTGCTGTTAAGAACCAATAAGGCCTTTTGTCTGCCATGAATGGAAATCACTTAATCTGCCCAGGCATTAATTTGCCCTGTCTCCCAGGTGGGTGTACTAATCAGTGCTTCGACTTCCTCAAGACAGCCAAACAATGAACCAAAGCAAGTTGTGACATTTACACATCATGCACAACCCCTCTGCCATCAGTTTTAAGCATCCCTGTAAGAGCGGGATAATCAAAGTTTGAGACAGACATCCAGTACCTGCAACTGATTTCGCAGCTCAGATTTGGCATTCTCTCTCTTACAACCAGTAAGCTAGAAACACTATTCATGAACAGCAAAAGTAGTCTTCATAATACATTTGGGGAGGCACAATAGCTTTCTGCTATAACACATGCATTGTATGCAACCATCTCCAGGTGCAGTCCCCAGAAATTTTCATTCTAAGTATTCCAGATTGTAGAAAGCCTCTGCTCAGTACCCTGGAGAGCTGCTCACAGCTAGAGCAGACAGGACATGGACCAATGGCATGACTCAGTAGAAGACATCTTCATATACAGTTTATGAACTTCATATGCACAGTATATGAACATATACTTTCCTCATAGCAGCTTTCACTGGGCTTGCTTCTAGCCACAGAGACTGGAAAGAGATTTTCCTTCAACAGCACACGTTAAAAGCACTTTTTTCCGCTTAGGCTGTCAACAATGATGCAGGGCAAGTCCAAAGACAGTTACTAGAAGTCAAGATTACCATGAGCGTTAAGCCTTTTGATGTGACCCTCAGAATACCACTGTTGAGCCAATGCGGTCAAACACCCTTTTAAGGCATCTAAACTAGTTCTTGTTGGAGGAAAGTGCATGCTGCAAAGTGCATGCTTTTTTGGCAAAAGCACCTCAGAGATTAACTCATACCATCAAGTAAAGCCCATAGTTACATAAGAGTTATCAGAAATTATGGCCCAAGTGCCTTTTTTTGTGCAGTTCTGCTTTAAAACCAGCATAGAAACCTATCAATCATCTTGGGAGCATCTGTACTGTAAGAGGACCTGTGGAATTCTTGTGTATCAGCTAACCGCCATTACTCTCTGACAGAAGCATTAACTGAAGGACTTAGAGGCAGCCAGTGTGGAAAGATTTGGGAAGGTTTTCCCTATAACGCCTACTGGCACAATAAGAGGAGTGGCTATTAGTACAAAAAAAGCCTCAAACTGACAGTTTTAAAATAAATCACAGTAATGTATGCAGTCTGGCCTTTGGCAAAGACATACCCTTAAACTCTAAGCAAAATATTCTAGCTTCCATTCCTACTCTTCCAGATTCCTACAGCAAGCTTTTAGAAGTACAAACAGTGGGCCAGTTTGGAAAATATAGCCTCCAACACATGCAGTTGTGAAGGGGACATGCTAAGAGCACACATGGCTCATATGTACCTGCTCCAAGTACTTGTTTAAACAGATGTCCTGACAGGCACACTCTTGACACATCACCATCATAACCCGATGTGTCAATTTTATCTGAACCACACCATTACCTTTAACCATCTAGAGAATACAAGGCGAACAGGATTTTTACATGAACAGGTCGAACACAGTCTGAATTCTCCAATGTCTCGTGCATTTACTTCCTCCAGCCTGTTTATTACCATCATCAGTAGTGTATTAAGATTTTTCACTACACACAATTGAAATGAAGATCATTCAAATTCAGAACAAGAGAGTTTGGAGTTAATATGCGCATTGTATTGCCGACATATCGACTTATTTTAGAACAAAAATGTAGTTCTAAAAAAAGGGATAGTATGAAATTTCTGAAAGCAAGGAGGCTTCTCATAATTGATATAACTTATTGTTACAGTCCTGTAACACTGCAGAGTTAGTGGAATTCTAGTCTTCCATTACGGTCAGACAAAGAGCAAGGTAAGCAACAAGACAGAAGATGATAAAGGGTAAGTGGGGAGAAAGTGGGGAGGAAGATATGGGGCAAATTTGTGTGTCAGCTGGAAAAGTCAGCTAGGAGTACCAGGTCACAGAAGTTTTAGAGCATGAATAAACTACTCAAGTGCCCCAATGGACCAGAATCATGACTTGGTGTGCAGGGGCCAATTTGATTTTCAATGAATTATTGCATTTAATTTATTAAAAATTAAAGCACCTATTAAGTACTTATTTCTAAAAAGTCTCCCCTTTCCCATACCCACAGCGGATAATGGCAAATTAGATCAAATGTGTTGGAATGTATAACAGTTCATTGTTCGGGGAAATTAAGTTTTGGTATCCACCAAGCATCATTTAAACCCAGTAGGAGTGTTGCCATTAATTATCATGGAGTTGATGTGGATTCTGTACTCAAGTCAGTCTTTTTCTGCCTCTTCCTGTCAAGTCACTAGCAAACATTTCAGTTCATGGCTTCTGTTTTGTTTTTGGACTTTTCACTGCAGAAGAAAAGTAAGTGATCCATTTTAACTGCATAGTATACAAACAGAGCAGAAAATTTTAACAAGTTAAGTAGCAAAGACTTCTTAGAGACTTAAGTTAAAGCTCAATTAAAAAGTGAACAATTACAAAATTGAGCCAGTGTGGTGTAGTGGTTAGAGTGCTGGACTAGGACCGGGGAGACCCGAGTTCAAATCCCCATTCAGCCATGATATTAGCTGGGTGACTCTAGGCCAGTCACTTCTCTCTCAGCCTAACCTACTTCACAGGGTTGTTGTGAAGAGAAACTCAAGTATGTAGTATATCGTTCTGGGGTCCTTGGAGAAAAGCAGGATATAAATGTAAAAAATAAAATAAATAAAATAAATAAAATGTACAGGACTAGAAGTAGTGCTGGAATGAGACATAGAATAACCACTCAGAAACAAATGAGGACCATATGAACCAAACAGCCCTGTGGGATCAGGCCCAAGACCTACCTAGTCTAGTATCTTGTTTCACACTATGGCTCACAAGATGCCTCCGAGAAGCCCTCAGGCAAGAGCAAACCCTCTCTCCCGCTGTTGCTCCCCTGCAACTGCTATTCAGAGGAATCTTACCTCTGAAGCTGGAGGTGGCTGAAATCCTATAGTCTAGAAGCCATTGATAGACCTATCCTCCATGAATTTCTCCAAGCCCCTTTTAAAGCCATCCAAGCTAGTGGCCATCACCACATCCCATGGCAGAGAATTCCATTGATTAAGAATTGTTTCAAAAAGTACTTCCTTTTGTCAGTCCTACATTTCCTAGACTTCATTTCCATGGGATGACTCCTGGTTCTAGTGTTGTGAGAAAGGGAGAACAATTTATCTCTGTCCACTCTCTCTACTCCATGCATAATTTTATAAACCTCTATCATGTCTCCCCATAGTCACTTCTTTTCCAAACTAAAAAGCCCCAAATGCTGTAGGCTTGCCTCATAAGGAAGGTGCTCCAGGCCCCTAATTATCTTGGTTGCTCTCTTCGGCACCTTTTCCAGTTCTACGATGTCCTTCTTAAGATACGGTGATCAGAACTGCACTCAGTACTCCAAATGTGGCCGCACCATAGATTTATATAAGAGCATTATAATATTAGCATTCCCCCCACATCCCTACCTATTGATCCCTAGCATGGAGTTTGCCTTTTTTGCAGCTGCCACACAATAGGCTTGGGCCCAAAACGTTTGGGAGACCATTGTAGAGGCCTCCGAAATGTTTCAGCAGCCCAGGTCATTTTGGCGGGGGGAGGGGTGTATTCCCTTAAGGGAGGGAGAGGATGCACTCATCCCTCCCACTGCATCCCCCCGCCAGCACTCCATTGTTTTAAAGCCCCTCGGGGCAGCAGCATTCCTCCCTGCTGCCCCGTTGCCCTCATCGGCCATAAGTGGCCAGAAGTACTGGCTGGACTAGGACCAGGGAGACCCAAGTTCAAATCCCCATTCAGCCATAATACTAGCTGTGTGACTCTGGGCCAGTCACTTCTCTCTCAGCCTAACCTACTTCACAGGGTTGTTGAGAAAGAGAAACTCAAGTATGTAGTACACCGCTCTGGGCTCCTTGGAGGAAGAGCGGGATATAAATGTTAAAATAATAATAATAATCCCGAGGGGCTTTAAAAAAATGGAGCACCGGCTGGGGAAATATGGCAGGAGGGGTGAGTGCACCCTCCTCCGTCCTTAAGGGAATACCCGCGCCACCACCAAAACATGGCTGAGCCGTTTTGGGCCCAAGCCTAGCACACAATGAGTAGACACTTTCAATGAGCTGGCCACCACAGCCCCAAGATCTCTCTCCTGGTCAATCACTGACAGCTCAGACCCCATCAGTGTATATGGGAAGTTGGGGGGGGGGGTTGCCCCAACATGCATCACTTTACACTTGCTAACATTGAAATGCATTTGCCATTTTGTTGTCCACATGTTTGGAAAGATGTGACATGTTTACTTGCTTAACTTTTTCCAACTTGCCCTGTCCTGTTCTCTTTTATGGATAAAGTTAGCCCTACCTCAGAAAGCCCTGTATTGCTTGAGTAGCATTCAAGGTTTTTTTGAGGATGCTACTCAAGGAACACAGGGCTTTCTAAGATGGGGCTAATCTTATCCATAAAAGAAAATAGGACAGGGCAAGTTGGGAAAAGTTAGGCAAGTAAACAAGTCACAAGATCACTTAATACAGACCGCTGAGGCAGACAGTTGGGTTGTTGAAGATACTGATGGAAGATACTGATGGTATAGCTGAAGAGCTAACCTGACAGGACGTAGTTTGATGTATTAATGGATAAAATATGAAGAGTGTCAGTGTCATCTGAGTTGAGCTCTTAGACTGAGGAGCAAGGCTAGGTTTGATGAAAATGAATACATACTGAGGAATGAAGAAACAACCAAGTTGAGATATGATAGTCATCTTGAATTTTCCTAACCTTCTTGTGGGCAGACCAGCATTTCATAAGCCTTAAACCCTCTGCAACGCCAACTTCTGATTGTGATACATGCATTTTCTCTAGTGTGAGTTGTGACTGAAGTAATCTCGAGTGCTCTTTTGATAAACTGGGATTTTCATGTCATGTTTGTTGAGGGAAAATCTTTCATTGAGTAAAGGGCATATCAATCCAAAGCACGCCTTCTTACTGGCATGAAAGTCCAAATCACTTTGTCAACATACTGGACTGCTCAAACTTAGCTGGGGGAAAGCACTTCAAGATGCATTTTTATGTTTCCAGGAATTGTGCAGGCCCTAAACTAATGGGCCACCATACTATGCTGGTTTCTGACGAAGTGCAGAAAAACTCCCTAACCTCAAGCTTAGGCATAGCCCCTTCCTGTCTTTTCTGCAAGACCTCCTCTGTAGCCCATCTGACTAGTAATATCACTCTGCCTGCCCCCGCCCCGCCACCATGGTGCAGAAAGAAGCAGGCTTATAGGGACTTCAGAAAGGGACTCTGCCTAAGCCTCAACTCAGTAAGCTCCTTGAGTTGTGCTCTGTGGGCTATTCTTAATTGCAGTTATATACCACCCTCCCTCCAAGGAGCACAGGTGTTAACAGATCTGCCCCAGTGTGCTGGGAGGTATTCGAACTATGCTTTGGGGCTAACATGGGGAATCAGCTTGATTCTGGAGGGGAGCAGTCTATCAGTTTTCATTTGAGCAGAGTTTTGGTCTGGAAATAACGAAGAGGCAGAAATGCAGTTCAAGAATTTATTTAAGGATAGACGGGGTACAGGAAAGGAAAAGGTTGGTTAGGCAGGCAATACAATCTTAAGTAACAGTCTTAACAAGAATCTCACAAAGAGGAATTTTAGCTTAAGGTCCAAATTGTAAATAAATCAGCTTAAGGCATGGTGTAGAAAGGGCTAAAGTGAAAACTTGAAGGGGGAAGAGAAGGGGGAAATAAGATTTAGAGGGGCAGGAGGTTAGTATTACCGATCCTGATCCATTGGTGCATCTGGAGCACTTAGAGATGGGCAGCCAAGCAGGTCTCCTCACAGGGGGAAGGAAGCAGAAAGGCAGGAAAGAAAAGGAGCAAGTGGCATAGAGCTACCACTCGCAAGCTTAAGAACTGGTATGGTGTGAAACCAGGCAGACCACTGTGCAGGTCTTGATGCAGGTTGCAGTATAGATTCCAATACAGGTTCTGTAATGTTCACATGTATTTGGATCTGAGGTGCAAGTAGGCAAATCCATGTCCTGGTGCCATGCACAAGTCACACACCCTGGCTGGAGAGACTAAAACAGGCTGAATAAAGAGACTCATAGTTGCATAAACTGGTCAACTTGGGTGTAAACTCACTGAACAAAAGGCTGGAAATGGCTTGGGTGAAAAGCTCTTCCCAGCAGTGGAAGCGGATCAGCTCCACCACTCAGCTGAGGTGCGCACCGCTTGGAAGAGTGGCTGCAGCTGAGTGGCGGAGCCAATCCTCCACCACAGCTGAGAAGAGCTTTCAGGGCTGGTGATACAGGAAGGTAAGGACCTTCCAATTAAAGGTGCCTCTGGCTGCCCGTGTGGTGCCCACACTGGCCACTAAATATGGCCATGGTCTCGCCGTGGGCCCAACCTGGCCACCCCCGCCCAAGCAAACACTTTCAGGGGGAGAGAGCAAGGGGCCAAGATGCTCCCATGCAAACGGTGGCGAAAAGGGTGCTCCATGGGAAATGGAAAGGGGGGGGAGCATGCAAAAGGCCTAACTGCACTGTTGCCGCTCCTCCTCTGCTGCCTCCATTCCTTCCAGGCCCTATTGACCATGTGGAGCCTATTGCTGGTTGGAGGGTCCTGCTGTGCTGCCATTGCACCTCCTTCCCTCACCCCTTAATTCTGGGGGAAACATCGCATCAGCGTAATGGCCGCAGATGCCTTAAAGTAACTTTTAAAAACGTATGTGCCACGGCCTTTCTACCAGAAAATATGGTACTATACCTCACTGACCCTCAGGACAGTTCAGGGACTGCATAGTTCCTTAGAGCCTGAAGTAGCCATGGGGGCTCTTGCACACTTTCTTATAGTACCCAGGATTTGAACGAAAAACAAAAATATTAAGGGGCTGTCAAACGTATGGAAATAGAGGTGCTTCTTAACAATATAAAGCAAAAGCCACCACATTGAAGACCATGTCACCTTGTTGATAAAGTATTCCAAGTATAAAGTATTGCTCATTAAAACATGACGTTTTACTATTGACTTTTTTAAGCTCATGCAAAAACTATAAGCAAGGCCTATCTTCATCAGCCATTATTGGAGGTTTTATTGTAGTATATGGAATAATGTCCTTCATGATACTGTACATAAAACTTGTAAGCTACCATTCTAACACACATTAAATATGTTTTATGGCAGCAAGTAATTTGGTTAGTTTTCAGTCAGAGTTAAAAATAGTAACCATTTATGAAGCGCATGTCTGGATTTGCTCCTTTATTTATACTCCTACAATTATTTCCATTTACACAGCAAGTTTTCCAGTGCTGACTGTATGCAGTTAGGCTTTGATGGCTTATATGAAAGGGTGTGTATTATCAATATTCAAGTAGTATAAGCCAGGTACACCATTTAGCTGGACAGTATAGGCTTCTCCAGCTTCTTTAAAAAGGACCGTTAAAAATCAAAAGGGATGTGTCATAATCCAACATCTTTGTGACCTAAAACAAGGAAGTAGCCCTCGACAAAACACAGCCTAATTTTTGTCTTTAGTTGCTTGTATTTCATTGCCTTGGCAATGTTAGAGTCACTATCATCTAGCAGAGATCACCATACAAGAAGTCTGACACAGGATTAATTAAAAAAATATAGTCCCAATTTACTCCTCGATAGGGATGCACAATTCGATTCAACCTCAAATCGATTCAGTTTTAATGGGGGGCATTTTGCTGGTTAGACCTTGAATCAAATTGGCCTCAAAAGAGAGGGCCTGATTTGGGGTCAAAGAGAATCACCCCTGATTTAGCCCCAATTGATTCGAGTGATTCAAGCACCATTTTGAAGGCCCCTTTTCCTGAAAAAAGGGGCATCAAATTTGAGCTTTTTTTTCTGGGGAGAGCTGGTCTACCCATTGGGGTCAGTGGGCAGACCAGCCCTCCTCTCTGGACTTAGTATGTCTGCCCACTTCGGAGTAGACCAGTCCTCCGAGGCTGGCAGATGCGTTACGTCCAGAGCAGAGAGCTGTTCTTCCCGCCAACCCCAATTGATTAGCTCTTCCAAGAAAAACAGGCCTCAAAATGGCATCTGTTTTCAACAAATCAATTTGATGATTCTGTGATTCAATTTGAGCTTCAATCGAATTGCAGAATCTGATTTGTGCACACCCCTACTCCTAGATCTGAATACGTTGACAAAGACAAAGTTTGCCAACCAAACTTTGCAGTTACAGCTGCAATCGCAAACATACTGGGATTTGACCAAGCCCTACACTGGGATTTGAGTAAACATGCATATGATTATGCTGTGAATAAGTGCCAGTTTACCAAAAGAATAAGGTAGCCTAGAAGAATCCATTTTGATTACAGACACACAGCATTAATGTACAGAGGGTAACAGGTGTATGACTGACTACTGTACAAAGCTCTGATAATCCAAGCTTCTGATAAACAAGGCTGGAACCACGCACACCATTTTCAAGTATTTAATTGGGCCTATATTATTGCAACCCTGTTCTTCAAACAGAATGGCTCTCAAAGTGGCTGACATAATATTAAAAACTAGGGAAGTGAGGTCCATCATTGACCGGGCAAAGGCATTTTATTAATTATTCATTTATTTAAAATATTTATACCCTGCCCCCTCCAGTGCAATACTGCTCGGAGCGGCTTACAACAATAAGATAGACACAGATACAAGTAATAAAATTAATTTTTTTTTAAGTCAGATTAAAAATAATTATTAGGTTAAAATTAAAACTGAAAATTATAAAGAAGCTAAAGAAGCTACCAGATATAACAAAATAATGATATTAAAAAGCCTCCTTAAAAAGTTGTGTTTTAAGATGTTTTTTAAAAACACTGAGGGAGGTAGCATGACAAAGCTCTTCAAGGAGGGCGTTCCAAAGCCGAGGGGCCACAACTGAAAAGGCCCTGTCTCTAGTCCCCGCCAACCAGATCTCTGTTAATGGCAGGGTCATGAGCAAGGCCTGAGATGATGATCGGATGATGATGTTTTGCATCAATTACACAAATAGGAAATTTCAAGCAATTAAATATATGTAACAGAATATGCCTGCAAAAGGCAAGTAAAACAACAGTTTGAAATCTGTAGGATTTCAAATGCTATTCATTTGATTGAATGATGACCATATATGGTTAATTTGCATCATAGTAAAATTTGAATCTTAGAAAGATCTACTTCTCTTAGGAACGATGCTGTTTTTTAACTATTGATCTGAGTACTGATCTGGATAACTTCATGGAGGAGAGGTCTATCATTGGCTACTAGTTGGAGAGCTACAGGCCACCTCCAGCTTCAAAAGCAGGATGTCTCCGAGTACCAGCTGCAGGAGAGTAACAGCAGGAGAGAAGGCATGCCCTCAACTCCTGCCTGTAGGCTTCCAGTGGCATCTGGTGGGCTACTATGTGAAACAGGATGCTGGACTAGATGGGCCTTGGGCCTGATCCAGCAGGGCTGTTCTTATGTTATGTTCTTATGAGTATTCAATGTTAAATCTAATAATGGTTAAATTATAATTATATTCAGAATTTCTTTGAAAAATACCCCCCCCAAAATTGTTTAAACCTTTTCCCCAGCATGTGTCCTGTGAGAACAAGCCGCCAGAGCTTCGCCATTCACTTCTGTCTGCTTCTTCCTTCTCCTCTTGTTGCCATTGCCATCACCTCCTCCCTTCTCTAGCCACCATCACCTCCTCCTTCCTCCTTCTCCTCTCACTGCTACCATTGCGCTCCCTGCTGTTTGGGGGCAAGCAAATCCCCTCACTCACCCTGAATAAGCAGGGAGCACAATGTCTGCTTCAGCAAGAGGAGAAAGATGGCAGGGGGGCGTGCAGAGAGGCTAGCGCTGACCCCACAAAACAAGCAGTGAGGTGGTGATTGGGGGGAACACATAGGCCACCCTGGCCTTGTCTGGACTGAGCTTGAGTTAATTGTATTTCACCTACATCCTCTGTTCCTTCACCTGTACATGGCCATGGCTTCGCAACAAAAATAAAGCCACCATGGTTGTTATTTTCAGTAATACCTTTCAGTAACAGTTGAGTAAGATGCCAGGCCAAGGAAACGGCTAGCCAGCTATCCTTGTGTACTGCCTCCCACCTATTCCCAGTCATGCACAGTAAATGCTACCAGCTTTCAAGCAACTGAATTGAGGTGGAGAGTAATGCATGGATTTTGTCAGTATTGGTGAGAGTCTTGGGGAAGGAGAGCTGCTCTTGTGGTAGCAAGCATGAATTGTCCCCTTTGCTAAGCAGGATCAACCCTGGTTTGTTATTTTATGGCTTGCATTTGAATGGGAGACTACATGTGTAAGCACTGTAAGATATTCCCCTTAGGGGATGGGGCCACTCTGGGAAGAGCACCTGCCTGCTTGCATGCAGAAGGTTCCAAGTTCCCTCCCTGGCAACTCCAAGACAGGCCTGAGAGAGACTCCTGCCTGCAACGTGGGAGAAGCCACTGCCTGATAGTACCGAACTAGATGGACCAATGGTCTGACTTGGTATAAGGCAGCTTCCTATCTTGCTATGTCTTCAGTAAGCATGAAGATGTGCTCTAGATGCCATCACTTTTCACACAATAGGTGATTTTAATCAGCACTAGATTCTGATTCAGAATCCAATGCTTCTTCACCCAGCTAGAGTTCCCTGCTATGAGAAAAAAAAGCCATTCTACAGCAAATAAAGCAATCTCCCCAAGCACCAAGTACTTATTCCTCTGCAACACACCATTTGTAAATTTGTCACATCCACCAGCTATATTGTATTACCCTTTGCACTGCCTTCATTACTGTAGTCTCAACCTCAAAGTAAACCACCCCAACTGCCAGCCGTTTCCCACAAAAGACACACAATATTGAGAAGCTAGAAGACACCTTAGCAGTATCTGCATATTTCAGCTCCAGAGTGTAAAGAAACTGTCCACAATTATTTCTTGTTCATGAGCTTCAATGAATTAGGTTTAAACATTGCACCCTTAATACGAGAGAGAGGGAAATGCTACATCCCACCCCCCTTAAAAAGTGTCTCACTGTCTCAATCAGAAGTGTTGCTAATTAACATCTGCAGTCTCTAGAGGAAAACTAATTACTGAATCAAGGAGACAGTCTTGCTACAGATGCATCGATAGCCCATAGTGTTATAAAGGCCATCTCAACCAGCTTAGAGTGTCATGCAGTTTTAAGACAACTTGCTATCCCCTACTTTCCCAGTGGGCCAGTTCAGACAATACATTCAAGCTGGCTCCCTACCACCCAATTTGGGACATGCACCAACACATGCTGCACCCCTCTTGGGGCTCATTCTCCTTCTAATCGTGTAGAGGGATTTATCTCAAACCCCCCCCGCACACTATTTAAATACCATGTTTATTTGGAACCACCCCACACAGACATAACTACAATGATGTTCCAGACAGCTGAAATCCTCTGCACTTGGAAGCTGGCAATACCATGCAATATTATGCTGCAAGTCCTATTTGTATTCAATAGATTAGAGATGTTCACAAAACAAATTTTGTGTTTTGTTTGGAGTTTGAAACAAAAATGCAAAATGGCCAAAACATTCCATCAAAACAGCAGTAGAATCAGCTGTTTCGACAAAACAACTCAAAATGTTTCAAGTGTTTTAGCCATAGGGAATAATGGGGAAACTAAAAACACCCCATTATTTCCCATGGGGAGCTCCTAGGGACACCAAAGTGGGTTGTGTGGTGGAGCATGATGGGTGCAAGAGGGCAATTTTTGCAAACAGGCAATTTTAACCCCCACCACCACCACCCCACCCCAAGCCCCTACAGGATCCTATGGGAGTTTGAGGGCAAGGTTACATTTAAAAAAAAAATCCACTGGCCCATTTCTTGGGTGGGCTGGGTGGTGGGCAACACACATCATGCCCTACTACATAACCTACTTTGGTGTGGGTAGGGGCTACCCATGGCAAACAATGGGGTGTTTCCAGTTTCCCCATTGTTCCAGAGCAAGCTGCACTCACAGATTGCACACAAGTTTTGCATTGCACACAATGCATTTTGCAACCCTGCCTTGAAAAACACACAGTAAAAGGGAATCTGTCCATCCCAACACAGAACACACATTTCAAACAGTCCAAAAATGGCCAAAAAAGAATCACTGACTCAGTATCTACTGCTATCCATAGAGCCTGCACTACAGTAACATCACTGACAGAAGTTTCTCTCTCTCTCTCACTCTCTCTCTCTCACACACACACACACACACAAACTTATGACTTCCTAGCATTGCAACATCTGCCACAGAAAAACGCTTACTTAGCAGCAAGCATAGCCATAAGCTCAACTACAGCAATTTCAGCCACATTTTGACTGAGTACACCTTGCAATGCAGATTGCAGAGCAGTGAGTGCAGCACAAGTTAGTCCCAAGGCCAGACATGGAATCACCAAGAAATCACCAAGCAATCACCAATCACCAAGAAATCACAGCAATCACCAAGAAATATTACACACACAGAGAGACACGAAGAGCTGCCACTGTCCATTTCTTGCCACAACACTATCTCATAAACCAACCAAACCACAAAACAAGAAGGCAGCAACCTTTCTTGTTCAAAGGAAGTTCTGTCTTTGTCAGTCTGAGATCTAGCAAAACCAGATATAGAAGCAATCACATAGCATAGTATACTCAGTGCTGAGAAAAGATAGTCACAAAATCAAACCTACCATCCTCCTCTCCTTCAAAAGAGGTACAAGGGCTATCTCTGCCTCTCAGTCCTAATGAATACATTTTGAAACTCCTGCCTTTTGTGTTCCCCCCTCCTCCCTGCCAATGGGGGCACAGTTGCCCATGACAACACTTGATTTAATGTATATGGGAACAAGCCAACCAAACAGCAAGGAGATCACAAGCCAACTGGAAGCCAGTGCCAGAAAAGCAATCAGAACTGGTGGACCTGGGTGCAGAGAATCTGCGCCTCTAGTTGGGACCAGCCATCTCCTCCCATGCCACCGCTGCCATCTCACCCCAGGGGGCCAAGGCCAGACCATTCCACCACCGCCACCTCCCTCCGCCTTACCGTCCTCCTCCTCAGGGTGGCGGGACTTCACCCGCTGCACATCCTCCTCCGGCCACCCATCGCCCTCTCGCCCTCCTCTCCAGGGCGATGCTGCTGTCTCCCTCCGCCTCACCATTCTCCTTGTTGGGGTGGCAGGGCTTTGCTTGTTGCCCATCCTCCTCCCATCTCCTGTCGTCCTCTCTCCCACCACTCCAACCGGCTCCAGGTGCATGCTCCTCCCTCCTGCCCTTACACATCTCACCCCCTTCTGGGCCCACCATTGGTCGTGGCTGCAGCAGGGGCAGAGCTTGCCACATCCCGACGCATCCCCTCTACAGGAATTAATTATATAGATAAGAAAAACAGGCCTCCAAAATGGCGCCCCAAACATTTCTATCAAAAAGGGGTTGTTTTACTCTGAGCTCAAAACAGGCCCTTTATTTAGAGGGCATTTTGTTTTGCCCTTTTGCGCAACACTTGAAAAAACCGTTTTCGAGTTGAAATTTTTCTACATTGAAATATTCTGCACATCCCTTCTATAGATATAGTCTTAATGCTTAGTTGGTGCTAAAATAGAATTTTGCTTGCTTTCCTTAAGAGTTTTGAGTTATTTCTATACCACTTTAGGCTGAAGCCTGTCAAAGCAGTTTATATATTTAAAAATCAGCCTTGGGGCTGCTGCTAATGATTCTAAAAGCTGCAGCTGGTCTGTTTGAAGTTATCCTCATGAGGACAGACATCAGGAAAATCAGACAGTGGATGAGAGTTACAGGGAGTGGAATTTCTACATGGGGATGCAAGCCTCAGAAGCAGCCCCCAACTGCTATCTTCTCCACAGGGACTCCAAGGAGCAGAAAGAGCTGGCGTAACAAGATGGCAACAGCCTTCACTCCAGCCTATGTGAATTTAAGCATCTCCCAGTTTATCACACATTTATTTCAATGCACAAGGGCTACCCGAGACCAAATAAAGTTGCCTTGGTGGCCATATTTGGCCACTCATCCATCCCAACTAGATGCTTCCCAATCCAACTCCTCCTTCTCCTCCCTTGCCCTTTCCCTAGTTACAATAGTAGGAATGACAAGCAATAGAAAAGCTGTTCTGCCTTATGTAGGATTATCAATAGTCTAATGACTCCCTCCACAGATTCTAGAGCATTTTATTTTTTATCGGGAGCATATATTCTTGCACACAAGAGCTCTATGGTCAAAGCACTGGGAAGGACTACACTTAAAGCTCCTAATGTGCACCTCCCAGGATAGTGCTGGGTCTCAAGAGGACTCAGTTTTCCTTAAAGGAGTCCCACTGATGCTGGGAAAAACACAGGACTGCATGGTATGAACCACCACCTCAGCACAGTGTAAAAGCAAGTTGTGCAGAGCATTCGGCTTCAGCCAAAGCTTCACCCAGGCCTACCACACAGAACAATAGAAGTAGGTAGCCCTTCTCTTTCCAACCTCACTTTATCTCATCTCTCCTTCGGTGGTTAATTGTTCCTAAGGACTGGAAAGGGCAAGAACTGGAACAATAAATTGCTCATGAAGAAATAAGATAAAAACAGTGATAGGTAATCCACAGATAGCCAAGAGCCACTAAGTAATAAGCAATGGGTGGATGAAAAACTGTTAAGTGGTTGTATAAGTCTCATCAACACAAACACACACTGTCTCTCTCTCTTCTCTCTCTTTCTCTCAACGCCTGTCTCGGGAGAGTTGTTGAGTTCACAATAGATAGAACCCATTTTACATGTGGTTAATTGGGATGTTTCTAATGCAACACGCAGCTAGGCTTTTCACTGGAATGGGCTTAGTTGAGAGAATACTAACCAAAGCAGAAGCTATCGATGATCTTGTGTGTGTCACAGCCATCCTATGAAAGTTATTTCAAAATGCTGCCATGTGGCAGTAATTACAGCAGCCCTACTCCCCAACTGCTAAGGCAGGCCTGCTCAACTTCAGCCCTCCTGCAGTTGCTGGCCTACAACTCCCATAATCCCTGGCTATTAGCCACGATGGCTGGGGATTATGTGAGTTGTAGTCCAAAAACAGCTGGGGGGCCAAAGTCGAGCAGGCTTGTGCTAAGGTCTCTGAAAATAAGAATGCTAGAAGCTATAGTCCTATTGTCACACTGCCAGCGATAAAGCCCAAGGAATGTGGTAAATGTATGACTCTTGAAAATTGTTTCAGCCATACACCTCTTCTCTCCAAGAGCCAATTTACCTCTTAGTAGCCTTGAGGATGGGGGAGAATGGATTGGATGATCCCCAAGAAGCTGGTTCGAGTCCAAGTACCAATCTTTGAAATAACACTTATATAACGTGTTGTATTAAAGACCTTTTACCTTAATTGAAGATTGGGGGATACATTAAAAGGTAGCAAGGTGTACAAAATTTACTAACACATCAGTACTGCATAGTTCTTAAGGTACAACATTACCAACTCCATGGTACAAAAAAGTTAGCACTTTAATGCTTAAGAAAACCTAACAAAAATGTTTCCCAATTCTTATCCAGTTATATTTATTATTCATTCATATTGATATCCCACTTCTCCAGCACACTGCTGCTTCGAGCGGTTTATACTAAAAGAATAAAGACATAAAGTCCACAATAAAACACCATTAAATCATAAAATGTAATAAAAGAAGCAGATAATGTAATCTATACACGTCAAAACAGGAGTCGGGATTGGCAGCATATCGGCAAACTCCATTTTTATTCATCTTTTACATCGCTCTGCCTCACATATAACGCATGCTCCTACTGCACTGCTCAACACACCCAAACCACTATGGCCTATAACAAATTCTTCTCCATCAGCCAAAGAGGCTCGTGATATCAAGGCCCCAATACACAAGAAGACCTGCTCCCTAGATCATCTCAAAGCAGTCAGAGGGACAACCCATCTTGCACAGATTTCCTTGGATTAAAAGGAAAAAATTAATTGCAGTGCATCATGCTACTGTCCATTGCTCAAGTGGACATTTGCCCAGATCCTCAGATATCAGCAACACCTACCCAGAAACTCCCTCACCTCTGGCCATCTGCTTTCATCAACACTCAAATCCCAGAAGCCGCAGAAGGCACATCAGCCTCAGCAGATTGAACATCTCAAAAGTATAATCTTGCTTCCAAACCTATCTTCTCCAGGAAGGTGGGGCCTAGCATATACACTTTCCTGCAAGAATATCTGAGCCCACAGAAAGGTTCCAACCATGGTTGAAGCAACACTCTAGATTGCACCTCTGCCATTCTTCTCTCATGCAGCAAGATTTTTATGGAAGCTTACCCAGATACTGTGAACATGGAATGGGAACTCCTTTAGTGTCATGCTAGTTTATCTAAGTAAGAAAGCTTAGGTTTCATGTCATGTTTTCAAATTTACTCAGTACTCTAACATCCTACCCCAAGGGTTGCTAGCCGTTTAACATCACAAGAATTGTTATGGCAGTCAACTCCTAGGGTAGGAGGATGGTAGCTTGGGGGAGAAAGGATAGGTGACATGGCCCCGATCACAAGTGACAGCCAGGACCCAGATCCTGAGGAATAACCTGACAAATCCCCAGCACCAACACCAGCTGCTGGCAAGAATGAATTGGGTATTAAAGAGCCCCAGTAACCCAAACCCTGAGATGCTCTCCCATGCACTGGACTCACCAAAGGGTCAGACCCAAATGCATCTGGAACCTCTCGTCATTTAGTGCTCACTCCCAGGCAAAAAGGAGTACATTAGGAGAGAAGTGGCTGAGACAGTGCCCTTGGCTGCATACCTGGAGCCTGCCCCTTTAAGGATCCACAATGGAGCAGAGCGGTAGAGCCTAAAGGTGATGGTCAGGCCCAAGCAACATAAAAGGGCTCAGCTGGAGCTGGGAATCCATTACATCTCCTTGTTCCTTTCAAGTTCTCCAATGTCCTGCAGACTGGCCTCACCAACCAGTACATGACAACAGGCACCAATGGCTGCTCATCTGCTTAACCAAAATCAGCTGCCTCTTAACGACATCAGTTGTTAACTTCACAGCTGGGATGAGCTATCTACTGGACCCAATAGCGCCAGGGAAACAGCATCATGGGGCTTTACCAACAAAGCATTTAAGGACTGGCCCTGAATCTATGTGAATGGCTGATCCTCAACTGTTTGAAGACATGCATGAAGGTGCGTAGCTAGGCAAGAATGGGCTCATGTTTGCCCCTCTCCCTGGCAGCCCCTCTCACGTGCCAGCCATGCCCCCCTGCATGTGATGTCACATGCAGGGGGCGTGGCCAGCACCCAGAAGGGCCAGCTTGGCTCTCCAGAGCTCATTTCTCAGCTGCCTTCATTGCTGGCTGGGTGTTTTCTTTGAAGAATAAAAGAAAACACTCAGTGGACTATTAAGCCGACTGGGAAATGAGGCCACCGGAGCTCTGGGGGAGGGCAAGCCAGGTGGCCCCAAGAGCCAGGCGGCCCCCGATCTTTGAACCCGTCCATCTAATTATAGCTCCACCCCCTGCATGCATGTCTGTCACACTTTCTAGGGTTCGTAGCAAGTTAAAATCCACACAGAACAAGAATGGGTGAAACACACACCCTTTCCAAGGAAAAAAATTCTTTATTTTGAAAAGTAATTGTGGATGGCTGGTAGGCACAGGCACCTGCTTGGGAGCATGGGATCCACTGTTTCCTCTGTCTCCCAATTTAAATCAGGAGGAAGAGTAAACTACAAATCCTATGCTTCCAGGCAGAAAAGCATACTCTGGAGCAGGAGTCAGTAACTTATGGCACGGATGCCAAGAGTAGCACACAAAATCATTTTGGGAAGCACTCACACTGCTAATCCAATTATCACTCGGATCCAAGGGTTTTCAGGGACTGCATGCTTGAAATGAAGGGCATGGAGAAGTTCCTCCTTGAATGGGAAACCGACTCTGTGGGACCCCCAGGGGAGTTGTGTTACTCCCCCATGCCCCCGACTTTCAGCATGTAATCCATGGAAGCCACTCCAAGAAAAAGAGTCAGACAGAATTTCTTTGACTATAGGGGCAGGATTTACAGGTTGCATGATGGAAACTGGGGGCAGAGCAAAGTAGGGCAGCCACCACCAATGGTGACGGGTTTAGAATCTAGATGTTATTTATTGCTGGCACACACAATCTTAAATTAGAGTAAATGAAGGCTTGGCACACCACTTCTGAAAGGTTGACGACCCCTGCTCTGTAATATCATTCCAGTTAAGGAGAAGCTCAAGCAAGCCTTCTCTATTGCTAGTTACACTCTTGAAGGTGTAGCCTATTTATACAAACTTGAAGGCTAGAATCTTTAAAGAGTAATTGTTCACAAAACTGTTGGCTTGGGGAAAGCTGGGGGGGGGATTGCCAGGAGCTGGCACAATTTCAAATCAGACCCAGATTCAAAGGGGGATGGTTCAAAGTGGGGCAAGGTTTTGTTTTTGTTTTTTTCAACTGGGCAAGTTCACATTTTCAAGACCCCCAAAGGCAAGCCTACCCCATCACTGCTTTGACTGCTCTTCTCTTGTGGAAATGTCAGAAGCTTAACTGTCTTAAGGGTGTAATTGCACAACACGCTGCAAAATTGCACAATGCCAAGAGCATTCTTCTTCCGATTCCCAAGCATTACTTTTGTGGAAATGGTCCAACAGTTAAAAGAACATAGGATTCAGCCAGTTCTTTTGCTGGGGAATAATGCTCAGTTGTTGTTTTTTTAATTTACCTCCTCCACTGATTCAAGGTGCAACCTTTCCCCCCACCCTGGAATGGGAACATATTTCCCTTGTTTATCATATTTCTATACTGCCTGATATAGAAATCTGCAGGCAGTGTACAAGTTAAAACCTAATATAAAAACAATATAACAGTTAAAAATTCATAACACAGATAAAAACTGTCTAAGTAAAAAAAAAAACATTTTACAATTTAAATTTCAGTTAAAAGCCTAAGAAAACAGGTAAATCTTGAGCTTCTTCCTAAAAGCAAATGGAGAAGGAGATGCTCTTATTTTAACAGGGAGCTTTTTCCAAAGGCTTGGGACAGCCACAGAGAAGGCCCAGTCCCAAGTTGCCACCAAACGAGTTGGCGGCAACTGTAACTGGATCTCTCCAGATGATCTTAATAGGCGACAGGGTTAATGACAGAGAACCCTAGACCCAAGCCATTATACATGTTATTCCAGAATACACGGGTATGAAATTTGCTTCAGGAAGGCATTGCAATACTACAGATGCTTCTATGCCATGCTTATGACACTACATGCCTAAACTTGCAAGTTATTTTCAAAGTACTCCTCTGTAAAATGGCACAATCACTTAAGCGCTGAGCATTGGGATTTGCAATACACCAATTACCGCACCTGAATCGCCCGAGAACACACAGTTCCTAATATGCACTTGTTACCTCTAAGCTTTGCAGCTTGTCTGAAGTGAATAGCTATCATTCATTAAAAAAAAAAAGCTGGCATTTAAATCCACTGTTCCATACATTAGAAAATGTCACTGCAAAAGCCAATTCATTGCTGACATTTACTCTGCTGTAGAAAAATCTAAAAGGATCATGACATTGAGAAACAGCTTCAATATTTTCAGTGGCCAATGGTTAAGAGGTGCGATTCATTAATTCATGGGTTCACTGGTAAGATTGGTGTTAAGCACAGAACTAAGTTTGCCATGTCAGTGCTGGACTTGCCCTTTTGTAAATAAAAAGTACACATTGCATCAGATCTTAACTTCATTATGTCCTGTCTGTCACACACTATCAAAAGCAGATTGCTACAAAGTATCAGGACAGTGTGCCAAACATTAACATTACTAGCCTGAAATTCCGGTTTCTGCAAAAACAGTGAAGGGCTGTTTTAAGCTGGCATGAGGTTGTTGTATGTATAAATGGGAAACAAACTGGAATGTGCAAGCAAGTGTACAACCCAGTGAAAACAGATGCTGCCTTTTACATCCCATGAATTTCCTTTTGCTCTCTCTTACATTAAGTACTGGCTGTTCTGTTAGGTTTCACCATCAGAGGTTGAGTTCTATATACCTTGGGCAACTAACCATTTCCCTCCCAGAATGCACATCATGCTTTAGCCTCTCTCTAAGTGTCTACCTTCTGACACTAAGTCATACCATTCTACTTGTCACCATTCTACGTTTTTGTATATAAAACGCATTGCCACCAGATGCTTGAGATCGACAGCAGAGACCAATCACTTTCATGCCCTGTTGAGATTGATAATGAACGTTTAAACATTCCCAAATGTGTGCCATTTCATATGGCAAGTCCAGAACAGATGTATATTTTCAGGGTATGCTTAAAAAAAAAAAAGCAAATCTGACCATCATTTCTCTCATTTCCAAGCAATACTGGTTTGTTTGGAAATTGAGTACTGAGTTTGCATTTTCTTGGGACATAAGAATGTAAGCTCCATCTAGTCAAGCACACACAGAGGTTCCATTTAGCTATTTGTGACCAAATGGATGGCTTGTTAAACCTGACTAAGCAGCAACCATCACATCATCCAACAGCGAATTCTACCGTGTGCAAATTTACATGTGTCTGCACTCAATCTACTGCTCATTCATCTGACTGACTTCTGATTCAATTAACACACAAGCATGTATACATTTTCTTTAAGGGGCATACAACTCTCACTTTAATGGTCTGCATAGCCAAGCACAATATTTTCCCTCATGGAAAAAAAAAAAGAACAAGAAAAAAGAGTGGCTGACGTTTTTATGTTTGGCATTTTTTCAAGAGGAAAATGATTCTCGTTTGCACAGTTCTGAAAGACAATTTTGAATATCTAAAAATGCCATTTGCATAATGAGGCCAAGTAAGTTTTTGGCACAGAATCCAACTCGTCCTTGCAGAGAGTACTGTTAGCTTTGCCACTATGCTAACTAACATGTCCTTGGTCTAGCAAAAGGCTGGCTGTATTTATTTTTGCACTGTTGCTTTCCTGTTATAGTACAGCACAACTTGGACAAAATATGCACGAACCACCAGGTGATCGAAGTAGCATGATATGCTAACTTCTGTCCTGCCACAGGTAAATCAATGAAGGCAACAACCTGTGTTAAAATGGTACCATCAGCCTATAGAACTCAACTGCTTTAGTGACCCTCTTTCCCATTCCTGGCACACAGATGGGCCTCCTGTGGTCTCCAACAACCCTTTGTGCCCTTCAGCCACTTTTACAACTGTAACCTGGCAACTATGACAAAGCTCACCCCTGCTGAATTTCTCCCAGGCTTTGCAGGTGTTTACATTAGCAGGACTTTTAACCAAAGCAGCAGTAATAATGCTGGAATCTGTGGTTTCCACTTTTTTGAATTGGGAATTTGCATAATAAGTATAAGTAATTATTGACTCAAATGGGCAGGAAGGAAGGTGCATCAAGCCAAGTCCTGAAGCCATGCAGAGAGGAAAAGAAAACTATTCTATGTGAAATTTTGGCCTTTTGTCTTTTCTTAGTGAATTTTTTTCTATGTGTTGGAGCATGGAGATTACATACATAGCGTGGTGAAGCAAGGCAAAATAAAAAATAAAGCAACCCTTTATCTTGGGAAAGAAGGGAAAAATCTTTTGCTCATTTTATTTATTTTAACAATATACATGCATGTCCAATGGCATATGGGTACAAAAAAAAGCACAACTCTAAAAAGAAATGCAGAGAGAAAAAGAGTCCAACATTCAACATATATGGGCACCCCCTGCTAAATGGGCAAAGAAGAACCTTTTAAATGAGTGGTTCTCTATCTAATAGAGGGAGACATCCAAAACCCCTTTCCCTATTCACACCCAGCACAGTATGCCTCCAGTTGTTCTTGTCTATCTTGCATTTCTTTTTAGATTTTGAGTTGTTTGGGGACAGAGAATAATTTTCCTATTATTCTGTGTAAACCACTTCGAGAACTTTTCTATTGAAAAGTAGTACAGTATATAAGAGCAACAGATATGCATAATATTGACATATCAAAATTGTCATTTCTTCAAGCTAAGTGCAAACCAAGGCATACCAGAACAGCCCAAAACAACAGGAGGAACCCACTCACCCTTACTCCGCTATTGGTAGATGGGTTGCTTGCCACACTTCAATGCAGTTTTAGAATAGAAATGCTCATTTGCAACTGTCACAAATAACCCTGTGGAGGAAGTGGGCACCAAATTATTGGTACGGTTCACACATACACTATAACCACGGTTATAGCCAGCTGAGGTCATAACTGCAGTACACCTGAATGCACAAAACCAAGGTTATGGGCCAAAAACTAACTCTGTTTTGCCCTGCCAAACTCCCAATTAGGACCTCGGTTTTCTCCATGCTTTGCCACCAACAACTGCGGTTCCGCTGCAGAAGTATTGTCCCTGTCTACAGACTCATCTGTAACTGTTGTTTCATGCCTATTTCCAAACCCCAATCATAGAGGCGGCAGCACAGATCTGCCCCAGGGATGTGAGTGCTCCATGCTTTTGGCATTTCTCGCTGGCAGCCACTTAGGGGGAAAGGCCACACCCCTCCTGGCAGCCTTGCAGCTATGGGGTTGACAGGCTACAGGGATGCCTCCATGCCCTACCCTAGACTGGCCAGCCCATCAGACTGCACAGCTGCTCAGTAGCATCACCCATTCCAATTCTGCCCCTTGCTGCCCCCACCCAGCAAGCTGCAGGGTGAGGGTGAGGGCATGGGATGCCAGGATGGACATGCAGTCCTTTGATCCCCAAGAAGGAAACAACAGTCATGTATGTCCACAAACACTCTAAGAGGTAGCAAAGGCAGGGCACTCCATCATGGCACCGGGGGGGGGGGAGCCAAAAGGTAATTTTTTTAACAGAAAGGATTGGGAAGGGGGCCCCAGCCCCTTCCCTGAGTGGGAATATTTACTCCCCAAGTCTTCTTCATGAGAAGAACTGGTTTTTTAAGGACTAATTTCACAATTACACAATGATAGTAGCGTACTATCTAATGGTACTCATGTTGTAAGCTGCAAAGTGCCACATTATCCCACAGACCACTTGTTCATGAGAGAAGCAGACTAAGGGGAGCGAGGGAGGATGCTCTAGGCAGGAAAGCTGTGTGAACAGGGATTTGGGCAAGTGCTGTCCTGGTTTTGGCAACTTCCACCAAGTTGCTGTCAAACCCTGTGCCCTTGAAAGCCCACCTGCCAATGTAGAGATATGCACCCCTGCCCATGCCCCCAGGTGTGATGCTGCCGTCCCAGGTAGTTGAAACCCAGGAATACCCTTTCCCACCAATACCTATGCCGGGAGATCTGCATATGGTGGCACGCCCGGCTGGCACCAGGTATTTGGAATGGGTTGGAGGGTCTATGTCGCAGCCCGGAGTCTGCAGCATCCATGCAAATAGTTTGCACAGGGGTGCTATTGGCAGAGTCTGAAAGGCAGCCCTGCAGAAAGGATTCCCGAGCAGCCAAGTTCTATTCTTTTTACAGAAAGGTTGTAAGGGGGAAGGGGAAGGGGGGCCCCGTCCCTTCCCCTTTGGGGGGGTTTGTGCTGCCAAAGGGGGCTCATGATCCAGTCAGTCACTAAGGACAGTCTTGGGTCAACTGAGATCCTTCTTCAGGGATCCAGCCACCAAACCCAGGGCTCAGTGGCCAGGCATGAGAATGAAAGGCCATTCATTCTCATGAAATGAAAGGCCAGCAGCTCATGAAATGGGCCATCAGAGCAGAGAGGAGAGAAGTGATGTGCCTGGACAAGCCTGCTATGATGCCTGATGGCCCCCCCAAAAATTTTTTTAAAAAAAATCCCCTTCTCCACCCAACACCTCCTTCAAGAGAGCGTCAGGCCATGGGTGCTCTGAACAGAGCAAGGATGGTTTCTAGGTTGCAGCCATGCGAGTGCTACCCTGGAGGCCACATTCCTAACCATGCCCACTGCCCACCCGCCCATGTGTACAGGTGTGTCCATACCATTGCCCTATAACAGCCACCTTGCTTTCCAAGAGTGGCTGGAGAGTGGGGAATCCCCACTCCCATCAATCCCCGCAGCTGCAGATCTGCATATGGCATGAGGACAGCAGCGGATCCAGGAGTTCTGAATGGCAGGAAAGGTCCATGCTGGTGTCCAACCCTACATCAACTCTGCGCACGTGCCAAGGCAAGGAAAAGGGGAGTTTCTAGATGGCCTGTGGGTGCTTATCTGCATCAGGCACACAGACAGACTAGACCGGAGATTTTTAAAATCTGAGTGAATGTACTGTCCTGTTGGCTGGCCCCAAAGCTGTGCATGTGGCCAGGATATGGCACATGTGGAGTGTGGGGATGTCCTCTGGGGTGTGTGCAGGACTTCAGAGGGATTTGGAGAGCAGAAAAGTAATGGATATCCCCGCTTTTTACCAAGAATTTTGGGGGGGCATGATAGCGGGGGGGCCTTGGATTCTCTGGTGCTTAAGTGGACAGCTTAAGTCCACAGGTAGGGATAGCGCCTTAGTGGGCACAGGCATATGGAGTGCTCTGCCGGGTCTCCCCTTGTGGCATCTGCCCTGGTCATGGTGGGACAGACCCCGCCCAGCATCTTTTGCCCTCCCGCAATGACATATTCACTTCTAGCAAATGTGAGTTTTCCCCTCCTCTCTTGCACTGAAAGTGGGATTTCATCCCCCACTGGGCCCCCAACCCCCCTGGGAATTTGAGCTTGCATTGTGCTTTCAGGGTGTGGAGCCACTTGGGGGTGAGGGCGGCAGCACCATGGCTGGCAAAAGCAGCAATGGCATTGCTGAGCATGAGAGGGCTTTCAATGCCCTTCCCCTGCCAAGGGCAGGCAGAAAACTCCAAAAACGCATGATCACACTTGGTACGCCCCCCTGGAGAGAGTAGCCAACTGCAGCCGAGCTGCTGATGCAGTGACGCTTTGCCCACAGAGTAGAAACCTGCAAGAAGAACATTTGTTCTTCCAACACTAATTAAACTAGAAGACTCTCTTCAAAAAGCTGAATTAATTCTTTTATCACAGAATGCCTTTTTCCAACTGAGAGCACAGCATAAAATAGGTTCAATGTAAAATGAGAAAGGTAATCAAAGAACGGAGAAGGAGATTTTGTGGGTTTGATGTAGGGGTGGACACCAGCATGGACCTTTCCTGCCATTCAAAACTCCTGGGTCCTGCACTGTCCTCATGCTGTATGCAGATCTACAGCTGCGGGGACTGGTGGGAGAGGGGATTCCTCACTCTCCAGCCACCCTTGGTGAGCGAAGCAGCTGTTGAAGGGCAATGGTAAGGACACACATACTCATGGGAGGGCAGGCAGGGGGCACAGTTAGGAATGTGGCCAGTCTAGGATAGGGCATAGCGGCACCCCTGTAGCCTGTCAACTCCATAGCTGCATGGCTGACTCCATACTCCTGTGGCTGCTCCATGCTTTCTGTGTTTCTCGCTGGAAGCCTCTCGGAAAAATCAGCCACACGGCCATGTGGTTACCAGACCACAGGGACGCCGCCATGGCCCATCCCAGACTGGCTAGCCTGTCAAGCAGCACAGTCACTCGGGGGCAGCCCCGATTCCCACTCCGTCCCTTGCTCCCCTACCTGGCAAGTGGTAGGGCAAGGGCACAGGATGACAGGACGGGCACTCAGTGCTTTGCTCCCCGAGAAGGGAGCAACAGTCATGTATGATCACAAGCACAAACACTCAAAGTGGCATCATAAGCAGGGCACCCCATCAGAGCATTGGGAAGGGAGCAGGATCCCTGAGTTCAAGTATAGAAGGTAGAGCTTTTCCCACACATATAGGCTGAAAAGTCCTTTAAGATGCCCTGCAATGCAGCAGGCAGTGGCGGGGAGGTGGACTGGACCCACCATCCCTCCCTGCAGCCGGCCACTTACAACAGACTGAGACCCATCAGGCTATCTCTGCCTTTAAATGGCTTCTGTGCAGGCACAGAGAGGCCATTTAAAAGTGATAGTCTGATGTTGTTTCCTGCTAGAACACTGGTATTTTTGCACAGAGGTCATTTAAAGACTTTGAGATAGCCCAGGAAGTCTGTGGTGAGCCACCGGCCAGGCCAGCTGCAGGGAGGGATGGTGGGTCTGATCGCCACCTACCTGCCGTTGCCAGCACTGCAATTTCAGCCGCTCCCACCAGTAGCGGTTCAAAGGCACCTCCACACTTCTTCTTCCTAAAAGAAGTGGCCAATGGCCACAGAGAGATGGCAGGTGCCAGGTGGTCAGGTCATACTCTGCAAGGCGCCTCTGTGCCTCTTCTTTGGCAAAGAGGGATGGTGGGTCGGGTCGCTACATGCTCTGCACATTGCAGGTAATTTCAGGGTGCACCCAGCAACTATCTATTATATTAATTCTCCTGGCTATGCCTTGGAATGTGCGTCCCAGAGCCCAGCTGATTGGCTGGGCGGCAGACGTGCCTGATTGGCTGAGGTGCACCCAGGAGGAATGGTTGCCATGGCGGCCCGGCCGTGGAGGCCAGAGGTGATGGGCCCGGCCTGGCCATGGAGGCAAGGCCCAGGAGGGGGGAAAGAAAGGGGGGGCAGAAGTGGCAGTGGGGAGGAGAGGTGGCTGGGCCCAGAAGCAGAGACTGGAGCAGAAGCCTGAGGGGAGAGGTAACTGCCCGTCCCAAAGAGCGCACAGTTGCTCTGTGTGGGGTCGGCTAGTTTGTTTTTTAAATGCTAAAATGATGCTCTTCTCCCGGACTCTCTCACCCCATACTCAAATTTGTTCAGGTAGAATCAACTCGAATATGGCAGATTCGATTCAATTTTGAATCTGTTTTGATTCGAAGTCAAAAACACTTGAAACAGCTCATTTGAGTCAAAACAGAAACCTTTTGCACACCCCTAAAATCAGCTACTCAGTTTGGAAGTCTGAGCAGGATACCACCACCACCACCACCACCACCAAAACTGGCATTCTCAACATGTGCTTTCTGCAGCCTGAGTAGACAACCTTCCTTTCAAAGGAAAAGGACATACCTGGCTTTGACAGCATGTCATCATACAATATTATCCAAGAAGTAAATACCGTCTCTTCCAGCCAGGGATTACAGAATTAACTCAAAACTTACAGTAATATTAAAGGCACACACAGAATTAAGGGCCACATTAGTGAAACCAGTTACCTCATCCTATCAACTAATACTAGCAGTCTCAGAATTCCTTCCTGTGAAAGCAAACTACACAAGACAGAACAGAATATGGTACATTTGGGGCTTGTCCTACCATTTTAGATATTTAGAGAGCCCATCATCCCAGCCTCATGCATCCACACACACCAGCAAGCTATGAACTTTGCATCTTTTTGCCCAAAAATGTGTGTCAGAATTAGTCCTCTTAGCTCTCCTGCATCCATGCCTCAGTAATACCCCGATACTTAAAATGCTAAGCAATGAAGTATATTGTTTCAGGCAAGAACTGATCTGACAGTTCTCTCAGAAGCAGTTTCAGCCAAAATTGGAAGTTATGAAGCATTTTGCAGCCTAACAGGGCAATTTAAGAGGGGGAGGGATTCGTGTAACAAGTCATTAGGGGTGGCTGGCCACCGTTTGGTGATGGTGGGAGCAGGTGTCATTTTTTCTTGTTTTATAGTCTGTGCTGCACCTCTGCAGGAGAGCGTAGCAGCACTACTTGTTATATAGTGTCATTCTGAGAGGTTTCAGGCAAAACAAAAATGGAAACTGTCAAATCACTGAGGAATTTCTCAGATCCAAGATATTGCTGAAAGGGGCTCCCCATTTTGCCATCTGAAAATATGGTGGGGGGAGTTGTCTTACAGAACTGTAGAAAATTCAACCTGTGATGGACCACCAGCACAAAGGCTTAGGGATGTGCAAACTGGATCAAGTTTGAGCTGGTCTGACATCATACTTGGCTGGCTTGAGGACTTGTCAACGGTTTGCCCTCAAGCCAAACCAGACCCCGTTTGACTCAAACTCAAGCTGAACACTACCTCCATTGCCCAAATGGAGGCTGGCAGGGGGAGCTGGAGCCTCCACAGACTGCCCCCCCAGCTGCCTCAAAGAAGCTCCCTAGAGGAGATAAGTACTTTAAAAAAACGTTTTGGAGTAGAAATGCTTGTGAAAACCCCCAAAAAACCTGAACTGGAGGATTTCAATGGGGGGCAAAACCAAACTGGTCCAGTCCAGTTAGGACTCGAACCAGTCCAGCCCGTTTTGTGCATACCCTCTAGTGTTGTGAGGGAGGAAGGAAAATTTCTCGGTCCACTCTTTCTACACCATGCATAATTTTACACACTTCTATCATGTCTCCCCATAGTTCCCTCTTTTCCAAACTAAAGAGCCCCAGATACTAACCCCTTAACATCACTAATTCTCCTTTAGATGAAAGTGTGAAAGTTAAATGGCATCAAAAATCAGGTAAAGCAATCCTAAGGTGCTTCAGGAATCATGAGCCAATGATGCACCTTGAAAGAAAGTATAGGGAGAAGGGAAGCTCTTCCAAGTTTCAGGAGCAACTTGAGAAAACATCACAATAAACAAGTGAGAGGGGAGCGTGTAACCTATGAAGCTGTGTAGAAGAAAAGATCAAGCAGGGATCAAACTTGAGAAAAGAGTAAACTAGCAGGACCAAAGAGCAGCCGAAATTCTTAGTCTTCAAGTTGCCCAGAATTGGTATACAAGTTTCAACAGACTTGTTGCACTTCACTATGCACAGGTATAAGGTTATTTTGTGACTAAATAAATAAAACACAGTTGAAAACCAATCATGGAATCCACATCAACAGTAATAAGCTCTTCCATTCTAGGACAAAACACAATGGATGACCTGTTCCTAGATATACCACCGTTAACAGAAAGTTCAGGGGATATAACACGGGGCAAAGAACCTACAGCCCAGAATTCTGCTGATGTCACAGACCAAGTGTGCCTTCTGAGATGCAATGCCAGACTAAGCCCTAACAGCTGACCCCAGCCTGGTTGCAGTTAGCTGATCTCCTGCCTCTACAAAACCCTTGCCTGGTAGTCCAAGCAACCTGTCCGAGCAGCTGAACCAACTTGCAACAATTCTGCTTGAGTGACTAGGTACTCAGCCCCAGCCCCAACTTATTTTTGCCTCTGATCCTCTACTTGACTGCCGTCTGGTAACCAACCCTGTCCTGTGTTCAACTGCTCCTCATGCCCGCTAGAACCACACCTCTCTAGCCATGTTGTGAAAAATAAACCTAGTCCAGAAAACAACAAGCTACAACTGTTTTTATGTGCCTTTTTTCTTTACTTTTTAAAATCTGTTTTACTGTTTTTAAAATATTGGCTGACATCCAGACTAACCCCGTATCAGTATTTTCTGTAGTGCAAGTCGGAATTTTCATCAATCCTTCCTTCCCTTTATGGCTGCCTGTACCAGTCAAATTATTTCCCTGATGATTCCTCAACACTAAGGGGATAGTTTCAGAAGGTACAGGCAACTGCAGAGGAAAAGGTGAGACTGGCAAAATTTCCCCCCTCAATCACAGCAAATTCTGGCGCACTGGCACAAAATTAGTCCGGATGTCAGCCACTGACTGGTAGACAGGTTGAGACATTAGTGTGAAGGTGGATCATCAGTTCCAAAGGATAAAAAAGCAGAAATACATATACACTGCTGATGCTGTGAGTATCTCAGCGAAACTAGAATACATCTGGCCAATTCAAAATAAAGGTTGTCTTCTCAGACACAACAGGAAGCTAATGGTCTAGCGATGTCAAGCAATTAGCTATATTTGTCAATTCTACTCAATGTTTTAGCTGAAAATATAGTATGATTTTCAGCTATCAAATAACTGTTTCCAGAGAGCCAACTGGCCTTCTCACCAACCTCTGCTTAAGTTCTTATTTTACTTGCAGAAAGCTATTTTGGAGTCCATTCTTTGCTGGAAAGCAAGATAAAAAATATTTAGACTAGTTATCAACTCACATAATTCAAACCATTAATTCATTTCCCCTTTCAAAGGCAAGTAGGTTCCATGCAGTGAGATCCCAAGTCTCTGCTTATCAGATTTAACTGCAAGCAATTGTATTTGCATCATTAAGTGATATCTAGGTTTGGATACATAATAAAACCAACCAGCATCCTGAAAAGGTTGGGAAGTGCTGCACGCTTTTGAGAACTCATCAAGTCAAAGAAATAGGCAGACTAGGTTGTGAATATTAAGTTGCTTTCTGGACAGATGAGGGACATTGATGTGGCAGATTTAAGAGGTACCCAAATAAAAGAACCTTTGTTTGACAATTGATTGTAATTTTCAGATTTATAGTACTGGCACAGCAACCTAACAAGCAAACAACAGCAATAGTTTAGTTTACAGAAGAGTAAAAAGTGACAAAGCACACAATGCAGTCAATCAAGGCAAGGTCATTTTAATCTAGGTAATGGAGGGTACTTGTGTTCAGCCTTTGGGTTGATCCCACTAAATGTGTGGATTGGATGTTGTCCTTTTTATTGGCTTTTTTATTCTTACAATAAAATTCTTACAGGTTACCAAATAAGTTAACTTCTACTGAGCTTCAGTAGAAGGAGAACTGGTCTTGTGGTAGCAAGCATGAATTGTCCCCTTTGCTAAGCAGGGTCTGCCCTGCTTGCATCTGAATGGTAGACCACCTGCGGGAGCACTAAGGTATTCCCCTTAAGGCAGGGGTGGGGAACCTTGGCCCTCCAGCTGTTTTTGAACTACAACTCCCACCATCAACAGCTGGAGGGCCAAGGTTCCCCACCCCTGCCTTAAGGGACGGGGCTGCTCTGGAAAGAGCATCCGCATGCATGCATGCATGATGCATGCAGAAGGTTCATAGGGCTAAGAAAGACTCCTGCCTGTAACCTTGGAGAAGTCGCTACCAGTCTGTGTAGACAATACTGAGCTATATGGACCAATTGTCTGATTTGGTACATGGCAGCTTCCTATGTTCCTACGAAGATGCAAATTTTGTCCACCAGGCTAGAAATATAAATATAAATACACAAACATACACACACTAATTCAAATACCTTTGATTTAAATTAAGAGTTAAGATGCTTTACAATTTCACTTGTGCTCTAAAAAGCATGGAAACCTGAAGTTAAGGTGCCCGTCTTAAATTATTCACCATGTAAGCTGTAAAAGACTTTGTACAGTCTGGTATAGGATGATTGCTTTAGAAATGAGGCTCCATGCACCCACACTTTGCCTTGATCAGAGATGCATCAGGCAGAAATGTATAAGGGGCATCTCTAGGAAGTGATTAGGGAAGCTGTACCTGTTAAATGTCTGCCTGGATGCATCCCTCAGCAGCCCAATGTCCAGCTGAAAGACCAAGGGTAAGTGTGGGTGCATGGAGCCTCATTACTAAAGCTATCATCATATACCAGATGGTCTTAAGGAAGCTATGGAAAGGTGGGGGAAGGACTGCTCAGGTTCTCAGGGCAAAGCTGGCCTCTCAGGAGGTGATAGTAGGAGCTCCTCTGGCCTTGGGTCTTTTTTCTTCTTTTAATAAAGTTGTGGCATCTCTTAATGCCACTTACTGATGTCGGTTTCTTTCTTTTCTTGCTTTTAAAAAAGTAGTTGTTCACAGAGGACATAGCCTCTGAGTGCAGACAGAGTACATTTCTCCCTTTTAAGCCACAGGCTTCTGCTTAATAGTTAATGGCTATTGAGGCCATGAAGAAAATTATGCAAACGAGTCCTATTAAAATGAAAAGAACAGGAGTTGGGCATTACCTAATTTGTCCTTTTAATTTAAATATGATTACTTTTGAGTAATCTTCCTCATCATGTCAGCTGCTCACTCTTTCTTGCTGTATTCTGTACATAGTAGGAGAAGAGCGGTTATCGGCATTCTTTTCTTCAATATACTGATCAACTGAGTCTATGCCCTGCAGCACACTGTGGATAGTGTCAGATTCTGTGAGGTGGTAGTGGCTGTGGGTTTATATGAGAGCATTTTACATGTTTCCCACCCACATTTTTAAAGAGATCTTTCCATTATTTTCCTCCCAATACTATAGTTTTTAAGGGATTATTTTGATGCAAGCCTCACCAAGTTTAATGGACCTTACTCTTTCAGTTTGCATAAAGAATTGCATCCATTCCCACCCAGTGCCTAAGTGCTATTCTGGTGTAGACTGCCCTTGAATATGGAGGTTCTACATGAAAGCATAACTGCCTGTTAACATGGAAGATTCATTTCTTCAGTTTGGTCAAGTGAAGCTTACATATTCACAGGAAATTTGGCTTTGATGTAGAACCTCCATGTACAAGATCAGTCTACACCAGAATAATTGTTTGGAGGGCATTCCCACTATGTGGGAATGATGTTCCAATTTTAAAAGGATGTTTCCATTATCCCCCCCTCCAACATCATAACTAAGGGATTGTTTGCTCCCTTATTATTTTGAAGCAGGTCCTACTGCATTTAATCGCGTTTTCTTCCTTGTAAGCGTGCATGTAGAACTGCAGGCTGTTATTAAAACGCTGCTGGAAAAGGCATGTATACTCCAGGCCAGCATCCTCTTTCTCAAAATGATCAGCCAGATGCTTCCAGAAAGCCCCCAAAAAGTGCAGTAAGGAAACTGCAGAAACCATTCCCACCCAGCACCAACAAATCATTCTGGTGTAGATTGCCCTTGAACATGGAGGTTCTACATGAGAGCAAAAATGCCTGTGAATGTGGAAGCGTCATTTCCTAAAAATGGCCAAGTGAAGCTTCCTGTTTGGCTCTGATGTAGAACCTCCATGTTCAAGAGTGGTCTATATCAGAATGATGGTTTCTTGGTGCTAGATAGGAATGGCTTTTAGTGTTTCCCTGCTGCACTGAGTTGGAACTTTCTAGCATGGGGTTCTTGGTCCCGATCCTCTACATTATATTTAGAAGTAAGCCACAGAGAAATAAATGGGTCCTCTCCCCTCAGTAAGTTATTCTATGCTTTGCTGAGAGGCTGGGAGGGAAGGAAAAGGTAGAAAACCTAGGTGGACCAGAGTCCTCCACAGAATCATTATGGGTAACATTATGAGGACTGAAAGGAAATGTGTTACTAGGGACATGCTATCGCTCTCCGGATCAAACTGCCAAGAGTGACCTGGAGTTGGAGAAACAAATAAGAGAGGCATCAAAGAGCGACAGGGTGATTTCATAATGGGTGACTTCAATTACCCACACATAGACTGGGTAAATTCACATTCAGGTAACGACAGAGAGGCCAGATTTCTAGACGTGCTAAATGACTGCGCCTTAGAACAGTTAGTCACGGAATCAACCAGAGAAATGGCGACTTTGGATTTAATCCTGAGTGGTGCCCAGGACCTGGTGCGAGATGTCAGAGTTGCAGAACCATTGGGTGGTAGTGACCATCGTGTTATCCAGTTCAGCATATATACAAGTGGAGAATTGTCAAGGAAGTCCAACACAGATGCGTTGGATATCAGAAGAGGAAACTTATCAAAAATGCAGTTAACCCATTTTAGTTTTATTTTAATGTAATCTGCCCAGAGCCATTTTTGGAAGGGCAGTATAGAAATTAAATTAAATGGGGTGGTGGTGGGGGGGGAGACTGGTAAGAAGGAAGTTGAAAGGTAAAGTCATGAGGGTCAAATCACTCCAGAAAGCATGGAACTTATTTAAAACCACAGTACTAGAAGCACAGTTGGAATGTATACCAAGAAGGAGGAAAGGTAACACAAAGGAGGACGCCAGCGTGGCTAACAAGTAGAGTCAGGGAAGCTATAAAAGAGAAGACAACTTACTTCAGAAAATGGAAGTCCTGCCCAAATGAAGAGAACAGGGAGGAACATAAACTCTGGCAAAAAAAAATGCAAATAGACAATAAGGGATGCAAAGAAAGAGTTTGAAGAGCATATAGCTAGAAATGTCAAGGGGAATAACAAAAACTTCTTTTAATATATCAGAAGTAGAAAACCTACCAGGGAGGCAGTTGGCCCCTTAGATGAGGGTGTGAAAAGGATTATTAAAGAGGATAAGGTGATTGCAGAGAAGCTGAATGAGTTCTTTGCATCTGTCTTCATGGAGGAAGATACTGACTATATACCCTCTCCAGAATTGATCTTTTCAGGGTTAGTGGCTGAAGAACTAGGCCAATTTGAGATGACAAGGGAAGATGTTCCAAAACTGTCTTGAAAAACTAAAAGATAACAAATCGCCAGGGCCAGATGGCATCCACCCATGAGTTCTGAAGGAACTCAAATGTGAAATTGCTGGTCTCCTAGCAAAAAAATTGTAAGCTTTCCCTACAATCAGGCTCTGTACCAGATGACTGGAAAGTAGCCAATGTGACTCCAGTTTTCAAGAAGGGATCCAGGGGCAATCGGGTAAATTACAGGCTGGTCATCTTAACTTCAGTGCTGGGTAAATTGATGGAAAGCATACTAAACGACAAAATTGTTAAGCATGGTTATATCTGGTAGGCTCTTTAGTTTTATAACTCTCAGTTTTTAGCTTTTAAAAAATTTTTAATTTGAACTTTATATTAATTGTGGTTTTTAACCTGACTTTTAACTTGTTTACTCAATTTGGTTAATTTTATTACTTTTAATGTATATTTTGTCTATGTTATTGTTGTGAGATGCCCCGAGCAGTAGCGTACTGGAGTGGCGGGGTATAAATAAATATTTTAAATAAACAAACAAACATAGAAAAAATACCTTGCTGAAGGAAAACCAGCATGGCTTCTGCAAGGGAAAATCTTGCCTAATTAAGCTTTTGGAGAACTTTGAGAGTGTCAACAGGCATGTGGATAAAGGTGATCCAGTAGATCACCTTTATGCACTTGGACCTGGACTTCCAAAAAAGCTTTAGATAAAGTTCCCCACCAAAGATTCTTGAGTAAACCTAGCAGTCATGGGATAAGTTGGCAGGTTGATGTGTGGATTGGTAACTGGTTGAAGGACAGGAAACAGGGTAGGAAACAGGGTAGGAATAAATGGACAGTTTTCACAATAGAGGTAGGTAGGAAGTGGGTTCCTCCAGGGATCGGTACTGGGACCAGAGCTCTTTAACTTGTTCATAAACAATCTAGAAGCTGGGGTGAGCAGCAAAGTGGCCAAATTTGCAGATGACACTGAACTATTTAGGGTAGTGAAATCCACAACAGATTGTGAAGAGCTCCAAAAAGATATCTCCAAAATGGGGGAGTTGGCAAAAAAAAAAAAAATAGCAAATTTGGTTCAATGTAAGCAAGTGTAAAATGATGCACATTGGGGCAAAAAAAACAACAACCAGCTTCACATATACCCTAATGGGATCTGAGCTGTCGGTGACTGACCAGGAGAGAGATCTTGGGGTCGTGGTGGACAGCTAATTAAAAGTGTTGACTCAGTGCGCAGCAGTTGTGAAAGAGGCTAATTCCATGCTAGTAATCATTAGGAAGGGGATTGAAGATAAAAATGTTAATATTTTATAAATGCTAAAATATTATAATGCTCTTATACAAGTCTATAGTGTGACCACATCTGGAGTACTGTGTACAGCTTTGGTCACCATATCTTAAGAAAGATATTGTAGAACTGGGAAAGATACAGAAGAGGGCAACCAAAATGACCAGGGACCTGGAACACCTTCCTTATGAAACTAGGCTACAGCATCTGGGGCTCTTTACCTTGGAAAAGAGGTGACGAAGGAGAGACATGATCAAGGTATATAAAATTATGCGTGGATTGGAGAGGGTGGACAGAGAAAAATTTTTCTCCCTTTTTCACAACACTAGAACCAAGGAACCCCATGAAACTGAAGGTCGGGAAATTTAGGACCAACAAGAGGAAATACTTTTTCACACACTGCATAATCAAATCTATTGAATTCTTTGCTATGTGATGTGGTGATGGCCATCAGCTTGGATGGCTTTAAAAGGGGCTTAGACAAATTCATGGTGGACAGGTCTATCAATGGCTACTAGTCTGGTGGCTATGGGCCACTTTCAGCCTCAGAAGCACAGCACCTCTCAATACCAGTTGCAGGGGAGCAACAGCAGGAGAGAGGGCATGCACATACCTCTTGCCTGTGGGCTTCTCAGAAGCATCTGGTGGGTCACAGTGTGAAACAGGATGCTGGACAAGATGGACCTTGTGCCTGATCCAGCAGGGCTGCTTTTATGTAAAAAGAGAGATCCCGTATCTTGCATAGGATCTCCACTGGTCCCAATTCCCATATGTGTTTACTCAGAAGCAAGCTCCAGTGAAATAAATGGGTTCTCTAGTAATTTATTCCAAGCTTTTCTGAGGGGCTTTGGTGGGGTGAGAGAAAGGGGGCAGAGGCAGAACACAAAAGTCTATGCAAGAAAAAGAAGGGGAAGAAAACAACATTGGTTCTTACCATGGAGGGTTCTTTTTCCAAGGGATTGTAGTCCATTCTAAAGAGTGGGTTTTATTTTATTTTATTTTATTTTATTTTATTTATTTATTTATTTATTAAAACATTTTTATACCGCCCAAAACCTACATCTCTGGGCGGTTTACAACAGAATAAAAACAAAGTAAAACATAAGTTAAGACAAAAATGCAGGGGGCAGGGGGGAACATGCACATTATAACAATTTAAAAATTTTAAAATAATATTTTAAAACAACATTAAAACAACATTAATTAAAAGCCTGGGTGAAGAAATGTGTTTTTAAAGACTTTTAAAAAGCTTTCAGAGATGGGGAGGCTCTTATTTCACTAAGTAGCGCATTCCAAAGCCTCGGGGCAGCAACAGATAAGGCCCATCCCTGAGTGGCTACCAGACAAGCCGGCGGCAGCTGCAGACGGACCTCTCCAGCAGATCTCAGTGGGCGGTGGGCTTCATGCAGAAGAAGGCGTTCCCTTAAATACCCAGGGCCCAAACTGTTTACGGCTTTATAGGTTATAACCAGCACCTTGTATTTTGCCCGGAAACATATCGGCAGCCAGTGTAGCTCCTTCAATACAGGAGTAATATGGTCTCTTTGAGATGACCCAGAGACCAGCCTGGCTGCCACATTCTGGACCAGCTGTAGTTTCCGGACTACCTACAAGGGCAGCCCCACATAGAGTACATTACAGTAATCCAGCCTGGAGGTTACCAGCAGATGTACCACTGTTTTGAGGTCATTCACCTCAAGAAACGGACGCAGCTGGCGTATCAGCCGAGGCTGATAGAAGGCACTTCTGGCCCCCGCCTCAACCTGGGACACTAGCGAGAGGCTCGGATCCAGAAGCACCCCTAGACTGCGTACCTGTTCCTTCTGGGGAAGTGTGACCCCATCCAGAACAGGCAGATCAAAATCATCTCTCGAGTTCCGACCCCACACAATGAGTACCTCCGTCTTAGCCGGATTCAGTCTCAGTTTGTTATCGCTCATCCAGCCCATCACCGACTCCAGGCAGGCATTTAGGGAGGTTATGCCCTCTCCCAATGATGCTGACATGGAGAAATAGATTTGGGTGTTATCAGCATACTGGTAGCACCCAGCACCAAATCTCCTGATGATTTCAGGCATGCTCAGAGCAGACAAGAAGTCATTTTCATTTGTGCTAGTTCCAGCGCCACAGGGCACCACCCGCCATTTCCTTGACATTAATCACGAAGAGAGCATATTAGCAAACACAGGATCTAGAGAGGCACATAGGCTGAGAAGCCGAGATTAGCACCACAACAGAGTCATAAAATACATAGGAAGGAAAATACCAAAACAGATTCAACTGAGGCAAGGGAGGGCTTCTCTAACGACTGTATGACCTGGGAGCTGTGATCACCCCAAGTGGCAAACTCTCATCCCTTGCGTTTAACAAGAACTATGTAAGTCCGAGGGTGGGCTGGATGGACTACGATCCATGGGGGGGGGGGAACCCTTCACAGGAAAAACTAATGTTCCTTCCCACCCCCCACTCCCACAGATCATAGTCTATCCTAAAGAGTGGGACATGCCCAAGCCGAGACTGTTGGGAGGGAACAGATGTACTCAGACCACCTGCTGGAGACCATTGCTCTTGATGCTTGCTGGATGCAGTCTAGGCTGGAGTTGGCCATAAAGGCTGCCAAAAGCTGGAGGCACATCCTCAAGGTTGGTGTTTTCCCATGGCTTCTCCCTGTACTCCTCGGCAGTCATAGGCAGGCATCTTGGAGTCTGCTGTGTGCAGACTGCCTGCACCAACAGCCGCTCGCTAAGCCTCAGAGAGGACGGTGATGTGGGCTGTTTCCTAGCCTTTTTCAGATTGGTTTTTTCTTTAAAGTGTTTCTTTAAATTCTTCTTGAGTGTCTTCTTGTCAGGCATGGGTTCTGCAGCCAGCATCCCCATCATGCTGCTCAGGAGGGGGGCGAAGCTAAGAAGGATCAGTCTGAGGGGAGCCGAGAGCTCCATGTGCTCTCACTGGAGCGAGCTCCGGCTTTCCGAAAGGGGATCCTCCAAGAGGGAGCCCTGGAGCTCCCTTTGAGAGGGGTCCATTTGTAGGAAACCAGTGGGGGGGAAAGTAGAAATGAAACAGAACAAACTTTGAAGAAAGAGCCCAATTTAGCCAAATAAAAAACTGAAAAAGGAAATTTGGTTACCATTTCAATAACTGAATCAACACGGCTCCCTTCCCATCCTCACACAATCTGGGAGGGAGAAGGGGGGACAAAGCAGAAAATCGAAGGGAAAAAAGAGTCAGGCCTCAGATCTGCCAAGCAAAAACACTGAGCTCTCTACATAGAGTTGCTGTCCTGAGCAAGACAGGAAATGAACTGGCGTGTGGTGCCCAGAGGCATATCTATGGAAAACAGCACCTAGGCAAGCACTGAAATTGCACCCCTGTCCAAACATCTGACACCCATCTTTCAGATAACTTTACCATAATATCAGCTCAAAAATACAAGTCAAGCTTGTTAATCTTTTAATTAACAAATTATGGCACTACATGAAAATTATAACTGCACCTTCCTTTCTTTCACTGATGCAAATTGATCTATGATGTGATCAATGACCTTGTCATTGGAACCCGAGTGCTCCAACTAGGGACATCCAGTATACCTGCTACTCCTGAAGCACTGCTCTCTATCTCCATTTCTGGTTTTTGGATAACTGGGGAAATGTGCTTGAGAAGGATGTGTGAAACCTGGATCCTCTAGGGTATTGTGGAATAATTTCAACATGCATCTGGTGATTCTTGGAATGACCACCCTGTCCCAGGACCAGCTTTGAACTGCACAGCAGAGCAGGAACGTTCTTGCTGAGAACCAAGCTTTATTAAAAACATTACTTTATTTCATTCCATTACATTCCATTCATTAGTAATGTATTTCATTACATTACTTCCCATCCATTACAAAGGAATTGCAAATAGAAATGCAGAATGAGTGCATGCTGCTCAAACTGTGCCCAACAAATTTGCCCCTTCAAAGAATATGCAAGCAGAAATGAGTATGTGTAGTGCTCAAAGTTATGTGCCTTGTAAGCTACCCTCTTCAAAGCAAATGCAAGGACAAAATGCAGAATGTGTGCAAGCCATTCAAAGAACTGTCCCCAGTAAATTGGCTCTTTCCAAAGAAATGCAAGGACAAAATGCAGAATGCACAAAAAGAAATATGCTCAGTAAATTGGCCCCTTCAAAGTATATGCATTACAAATACAAAATGAATGTGTCTTACTCAAAGATCTGTACCCAGAACACTGGCCTCTTCCAAGAAAATGCAAGCACAAAATGAAGAATGCATGCATGCTACTCAAAAAGAAATCTGCCCAATAATTTGACCCCTTCAAAATAAACGCCAACACAAAACACAATGCAGAATCGAATCCTTAATTCAAAAACTTTCTAACACTTCAAAGAAATTTCCCTTAAGCAGATTGCCCCTTTAACAAAAATAAATAAAAAATGCAAAACTGAAGTTCAAATTTCTCTCACTCTCCATCCTCCCTCCAGATCCTCCTGCAAATGCCTCCTGGCTGGCAGCATTCCTTTTTCCTGCCCCAGCCCCACCCCTCTCTCACCAAGTCCCTCTTCCTCTGCTAGCTATTGACTGAGAGGTGTGCAGGATGAGGCTGACTGACAGCTCAGCCAAGGGAATTGCCTGGAGAGGAGTCTGTCAGTTAGCCTAGACCCGCAGCGCCCCATGGGGCTTGTAGTTGTGCCCGTTGCACACAAAGGACAGGGCACTCTCTCCCCCCCCAAAACCCCCTCCCGTCCGGGCAACTTGAGACCAGCCGGCTCTGCCCCCCGGACGTGCGCACACACATTTTCTCCCATCCCACTCCCCCAAGTGTACTGGCGGTGAGCAGTGCGGGGCACCCAGAGGCAGCGGTGAGCAGCGGTGCCGAGTACCCAGACCAGAGGCAGTGAGCGGCACCTGCTGCCTGCCCCATGTCAGTGGAACTGGCCGGCAGTAGCGGCAGCAATGAGGAAGCAGTGGCACTAGCGTGGCGCCCCCTTCAAGTGGTGCTCAGGGCACGTGCCATGGCTGCCTCATCCTAGATACGCCTCTGCCGGAAACTAGCAAAATTGAAAACTATTTCTTGTCTGCTCTGAGCATGCAAGAAATACAACCCACTCTTTAGGTTGGACTCTCTGGGGGAAAATTATTGTTTAACTATTCAAGTGCCAGAGTGCCCATAGACTATCCTTACCGGGCACCTATATTCAGAACCTTCAAGTCACTAGAAATTTCCAGAACTTGACCTACTCAAATTTAGCTTCAGAATTCTCTGTGGGCAGACTCAGTTATACTCTTAGCTAACTTTCCCTTAGTTATTTTCCCTAATTTGAGGATTTCAGACAACAATTACTCAGAATCACTAGACTGGTTTTTCAAACCAGCAAAAGGCACTAGTCCAGTATGGTTCTGAATCAAACATTTAAAAATATACATTATCTGGGGTGGGGGGAAAATCAACACATTGAAACCTCTTTTTTGGAATTTTTTTTTAAAAAACCCTTAAAACTGCTGTATCTCAGCAATTTTTGCAGTGGATTTGCACCAAATATGGAGGAATGGTGTCTCCTGTGACCTACTCGATGTACCTAAGATTTCATGGGGATTGGATCAATACTTTTGATTTTATAAGTAATAGAATGTTCAGGGCTTATAATGGCAGAATTGTCAAAAATGCCTCATCTTAATTATACTGGCACAACTAGGCCAGTATTAATATAAAAACTAGCTTAACCCACGCAGAGCATCTGCATCCTAGTACTTGATTGCTCTACTTACCCCCTGACACAGGCCCCCTCACCTCAGAGATCTCTCCACCCTCACCTGAGCCACACTCCTGCTACTCCTCCATCCGGTTGCTTCCATCTCCCTTCCCCTCTGGTCACTCCTCCATTCCTTTACTCCATCCCCCTCACCCCTCCTGGTTGTGGCTGCAGCGTTGCTGGCACCTATTGGCCAAGCTGCCGACCCCTATCTCCAGATACCCCTCCACCCTCACACAAGCCCCAATCCTGCTCTTCCCCACAGGAGCAGCAACGGTTGACCGGGCCCTTCCTTGCTGCCGCCACCACCATGGCCGTTCATTCCCCTCAGGCCACTGACTGGCTCAGGCCCCTCCTTCACCCTTCCTTCTTTCTCTCTTCCCCTCCTTTCTCTCTCCTCCAATCGCTCTTCCCCTGCTCTTCTTCCCTTCCCTTCCGGAATTAACAGATCTTATTCATCTTGTTTCCTCATCTCATTCACACAACGGCAGCCTCCTTCTCCTGAAGAGGCTCCTCATGACCCCTCTCTTTGCAGACCCCTGCCCACTATCCTTTTTAATATATTGATTCCACTCCTCTACAATCAAGAACATCTTCCGACCAGTAACAGTTGCATTCCAACTGACCTTAACCATCACAGGCTCCTCCTCCCTATCTGCATATGGAATCCCCACTGACCAATCAAGTGCTTCTGCTTGCGAACTTTTGCAAGAGCTGCCACACACGGGATTAGCCACGGGTATGCCTTAAAGAATTAGATGGATAGACAGACAGACAGGACAGACACATGCTTATTACATTTATATCCCACTCCTTCTCCAAGGAGCCCATATATGGTTATTATTTTAATTCTCACAACAACCCTGTGAAGTAGGTTAGGCTGAGCATTAAGTGACTGGCCCAGAGTCACCCAATGAGCATCAAGGCTGAATGGGGATTTAAACCCGAGTCTCTACAGTCCTAGTCCAACACTCTAACCACTACACTACCAATAAGAGAGAGAGACATAGGAGTTTTATAGCTGCAAATAGAACTCCATACAAACAATATCTGGATCACAGAAGGATGTTAATCAAAAAGAACATTTGTTGCAAGCTAGTGAGTTTCACTACATGACCTAAAGAGCATGAAGAGCCTGAAACCTACCATTTGTAGCCATTGCGTCAACATCCAGTCTACACTAGGGGGATTTTATTTTAAACTTGCAAAGGACAAAGCTGCTAAATGAACTTGATGTTAAACGCAGTTCTTTCTTCCTCTTCCATTGGCCTATCTAGGCCAACACAGCAAATAATCCCAACCAACCTAGTAAGGATGTATTGCCATATCCAATGAGAAATGCTTTATTTACTTTACATGTACACTGAGTGCCAATTCAGCAATTGTTCCACCTCATGCTTTCCAGTTACTCTATCAGAACTAGAAGGCCAAGTTAATGTTTAAACTAGCAATCAGAATTTTATATATGTACGCACACTGAAACTGTCAAACATTACCCACAACTAAATTATGCTTTGCTATTCACCTGCAGAAACCAGAAGTAGTATATGTGTTCTGGGAGGAAAGCACTGCTGATACAGCTAATGATTACTCATGCCTGGCTGATTTATTGATGTAATAAAAGTTAAATGATACAGCTCAAACCCCATTTTCATTCACTATCACAGCCAACACCTGCTTATATGGAATAGTGCCAACTCACAGCTACACAAGCCATCACTGTAACAAGACAGCAGCATTGGCTGCAGACCATTTTGTTCAAAATGACTCCTCCCATATCTGGAAAGCCCCAACCATTTTAGAAGACCAATTATCTTCTCAGAACAGGAATTGGGGGGCCCCGTTCTCCAATCTCTGCCCCACCCATCCCCACACAGAGTACCAGATTTACCACCTAGCAAGCATGTGCTACCCTGAGTTGCTTCCGTAGATACCAAGCTATTGTGATACAGTACATTAGTGCAGAGTGGTGCTCTCAGTTATCAGCTTACCCATTCCTAGTTGTCCATTAGTGTGAATACATATTGCCTTTGACTTCAATGCTGGGCACTAGGCCACATTTTAGTTGTGCTGACAATGGAAGAGATATTCACCATACAAATGTTCTGCTATTCTTTCTGAGGAAGCTTCCACCATCACTGTGTCAACAGAAGCTCCCTTTTCATGGCTCCCACAAGGGGGGTACAAATTATATAAGTTTGTTAAGATCCACCCGACAATATCTTGACTCTGTGCAAGACACAATAAGAGTAAGAGGTGCCAAGCGTAACTACTACTATGACAAATATTTATCATACCACCCTTCAACCAAATTTCTCAGTGATTTACATAGAAAGCTAATAAATACTTGAGATGGTTTCCTGTCCCCAAGGGCTCACAATAGATCAATCCTGTTCCAATTGCAGCATTTTTATCGTAAGACAGATTTTTATTAAGCATTTTCAGAGTAAGCTGCATATCAGAATTGTTTTCCTAGAAAGCTACACATGTGGGTCAACATCCCCAAAGTAGAGGAGTTTTTCCCATCAAAAGCCTTCCCACTCCCAAGTGCCAATTCTCTCCTGAAGATCAAAGCACAGCAATTAAAGAATCATCTTGCATTCAGTGCTTTAGAAACCTGAAGGCTCCCCCAATCAATACCACCTCTTGTTTTCAATAGACATTTGCTCTTCTATTGTACACCTTGCATTCTTTTTTAATTAAGATTTTTATTAATTTCTAATACAGAGAATACAAAAGGCAAGGGAAAAATTGAATCAAAAAGATAAAAGGCATCTCTAAACTTCTATATACTAGTATATAGTCTATATACTGTGGCAAAATACAATTGATAAAATACAGATTTACTGTCTATACCATAAGAACTGATCATGTAATCATGTACATCTGATTGCTACTACACCTTGCATTCTAAGAGGGCCTGCCCTTGTAAGAATCTCATTTTGTGATCATTTGTTTATCTTATTTCTTCATGAAAACCTACAACTCACTGCGGAGAACTCTGTGTATTTTGTCTTGCACAGCAATTGAAAGCAATTCCATTTTTATGATACTAAAAATTACAAGGTCTTGTTTTCTATATTAAAAAGTGGTTTCTTGAAATAAACAGTTTAGTAAAGAATTTGCTGAACAACTCATGTTTCAATTGACCCATTGTTAATAACAATGAAGTAGAACAGAACTCCACACTTATCTACATCTTGTACTTCTCTTCTGCGTTATAAAAACTGAAAACCTTTCTACTACCAACTTCTCCAAGAGCAATTTTCTTTTAACTGCTCATTTTATTCTCTAAAAGCTTCCCCACCACCACACACACAATACATTTAACACACCATGTAGGCAGGCAACACTGGATTTTATTATTTTGTCCTAACATTTAGCTACACAACTCCAAATACTTAAACCTTTCTTTCTGTACCAATCTCAACTTGCCTGTGGGAGTTTCCTTCCCTCCCATCCCATGCCACTATGCCACTGAGTTATTCAGCTATGCACCTGACCCAATTTTTAAAAAATAAGTTGTTCTAGTAACAACTAATAGGGATGAGCCCAAAGTGTTTCAGCATTGGGCGAGGGGTTCCCTTAAGAGGTGGTGGGCAGGTCCTACCTGCCCATCCTTCCAAGCCCCCACTGGCTCACCATGATGCTGTTTCAACAGCAATACATCCATGCAAGCGGCAACTTGTGCCACTTGTCCCTCTAAAATGCCATCATATGGATGCTATTTTAAGGCAGGACGTACAGCATTTCACTCATTTGCAAAAAGCTTGTGCTAACATTCTACTTAGCTAAAGCTTGAAGATAATTGAGCCAAATTATGTTAATGTTTTCATAGTCTTCATTAACTGCCAGCTGAGGCACATCTGTGCAATCATCCCATTTGAAATGACTGAACAATGCCAGTTAGGTTTCTAAGCAACCAGACACAACTTGGCCATCACTCTGAGCTAAGACAAAGGGCATGTCTACATACTGCCCTTACTACACTGACACCACCTTTACAGCCTTTTATCTACTCTGATGTTCCACAAAGCATTCATAAATTGCCAACCATCTGCAATACTGTTGACAATATACAATACTATGTGCAGTCTGCAATATCACCTCAAAACCTTAGGACAGTTATAGACTCACAGGAGTTTCAAGTTGGAAGGGAACCTTTTGAGGTCCACAAACCAACCTCCTGCTCAGAGCAGTAACCCCATACAGCATTATTCCTGTCCAGCCTCTGAAAAGCTCTAGCAAAGCCGAATCCATCATTGTACAATCATTCTACAAATGAATAGCTCTTGCAGTTGGGAAATTCTTTTAGAATGGCTTCATTGTCATTTCAATGAAGAGCAACCGAGAACAAGTCCACTCCTCTGATGTGGTAGCCCTTCTGATACTTCAAGGTGGCTATTTATCTCCTCCGTGTTTTCCCTTCCGCAGACTAAACATACCCAACTTCTTGAACATATCCAACTCCTCATAGCACTTGGTTTCCTGAGCCCGCATCATCTTGGTTACCCCATTTTGAACCTGTTTCAGTTTATCCATGTCCTTCTTAAAACACAGTGTCCAGATTTGGACCTAGTATTCCAAGTATGATCTGATCACAAATCATGGGAAATTAGGACTTCTCGTGATCCAGACATTATGCCTCTTAATGCAGCCCCAAACTGCATTCACTTTTTCTTCCAAGATCTGCATCACACTACTGGTTCATGCTGACATTTCTGAGTCACTTCCATGGTCTGTTGATGCATATATTATAGGATTGCTCCAATACTCTAATGTTAAATCCTTCTGCCAACACTACAAGTGCTAACCAGTATGTCAGTGTAGCATAGAGTTGGATATTCACCAGAGTTCCACTGGGGCCATGAACTCAGCCGGTGGCCTTAGGCAAGTAGGCTGGCAATTGGCAAACATCATGGCCTTCATTTAAGACACCACTTTTTTTTTGTCACCACGGACAGCTGCCCCAAGGCTGTGCTTAGGTAATAAAGGCCAGCATTACGGTCATGTGCCATCCAGTCTTTCGAGGGTGAGTTGCAATGCTCACTGTGAAGTCTACAGCTGCTTCTTGTGAAGATCACAGCCTCAGTGCAGCACATTTTTAGAACCTGAGTCATATGGATGTTCCTGGGTGGCTTGTTATAAATAAAACGTAACCTATACTGTCATGTCCTGTTGTCAATGTGGGTCATGACAACTTTGCATCAGCAAAGAGCCAGAAGCGAATGCTTCTAGCTGCTAATTACTGAAATGCATCACCATGAACATAAGCTAATAGATGCATAAGCATTAACGGCCACAATACAGTTAGTCTTGGAACAAACTGTTTGTGCACCATCCATTCCTTTGGTTGAAATTCTAACAGACTAAAGTACCATGTGGACCAAAAAAAAGTGGGGGGAGCACCATCAAAACCCCTCCTATCCCAAATGTACTCTCCGGGCATCTGCAGCTCTGGTCTTCAACACATTAATCAAGTTACACTATTAGCATTTCAGGTATGCTGTACAATAAATCTGAGCCAGAAACTGAAGTAGGAAACATATGGGCAGGAAATGCCAAGACTAGTACCAAGATGTCAAGAGATACAGGAATGAAACCAGCTATGGCAAATGTGCTGGCCTTGACACAGTCTAGATTATCTATATCCAACAAGATTCTTGCCTAATTCTTTTCCACCTTTCACCAAGAAGCCATTCTGGTGGGCTTCAGTGCAGCATTCAGCTCTCTATTCAGCCATGAAGCTCACTGGAAGGCCTTGGTCAAAGACCATAATCAACAGGGGTTGTCGGTTATGTCGTTCATTCATTCACAACAACCCTACATCTCAAAAGGTATTGTGAATGAACAGACAAGAGATCCTTATGTAAAGCCACCCAGAGCTCCTTGAAAAAATGGCAGGAGTCAGGACAGAAGTTGGTCAACAATATTCATGTTCCAACATCTGGCTAATCATGGTGTTCTAACTGAAAAGTAACAGTATTTTGTATCCTAGAATAATGGAGCATTATGCAAGGCACACTGTCAGGTCTAATATCAAGTTAGAATTACAGGAGATGACAGTATGTGTTGTATGCCATTGAAGAAGCACACAGCACATCATCAATGCACTTGGCCATGTAACTCCACTATGCAGAATTGTATTTTCCATGCAAGGATATTGCCTATGAAGCCAAATACATAGTGTCTTTTCCCCAATAATTGCTTAACTAATATAACCTGCCAGAGACTTTGGGGATATAATTGATATAGAGAGGTAGTATGTCAACAGCAAGACTGATAATTGATCAGCTAATATTTCCCTGCATTTTCATTGATTAATTTAAAGTTAATACAAATGTGTGCATTACTGAAACCTCAATGTGTGCACTTTTGAGAGTACCTAACATATCATTAAATGAAAGCTACCTCGTCATATTTTAAGCTATCAGGCAAGACTCTTTCTTTCCATCATCTAGGAGCTGCTCTGTTGGTAAATGTAGTCAGAAGCCTCCATGACCTTGGGCTGGAATTTCTCTGCAAGGCTTCCTGCAATTATTTTCCCAACACGACAAAGCTCTAAACAATGTCTGCATCCTGATGGTTTAAGTGCTTGGATCAACAAAATGCACCTCATTTTGAGGCAGAACATTGTAATTCTCTCAGAAAGATGCTAGGGAGAGCTGAGAATTGCAAGTATTTAGAATTCTCTAAAGGGGGCCCTAAGTGTGTAGGTCTGCACTCGTGTTCCAAGATATATTATCAAATATCTTGTATAGCACGGGGGTTTTCAATGGATTTGTTGAATTTTTGCCAATATTGCTTAATTAAATATCCAGATGGCTTGTTACAATATTCACTGCATATTGGAAACTGAGGACTGTTCTGTTAGTGATGCCTCCATTGCTGAAACATAATGGGGAACCAATTTTGCTAGAACACTACCAGAAAGGTTTCAAATACTGATGAGACTATTAAGAAACTAACACAGGACAATAAAGAATTCAAATTAAGGATTGAAGCTGGGGAGAAAGATGTGGAAGTAATGAAAGACAACAGAGAAAAAATACCAGAACAATTGGTTTTGGTGGAAATAAGATGAAAAGAGAGACTTTTAAGGCCCAGAGACATTCTAGAAAACCCCAACCAGAAGATTAGGAAATTGCCTGGAGAAGATTTTACATTACTTTTGGGAATTACAGTTGATGAGATGGAGGCTCAGACTGAGACAGTTTTCTGTTGGATCTTAGACTTTGTTAAAAGAAACAAACCAATTAAAGACTCTCCAGTACAGTTCTTCATCAAACTAATAGCTGACCGAACCTCTATTGTTGCTTTTGGAGGAGACAAGAGAGGAATTGGTTAAGGCAGCTATGCCAAATTCGGTTTAAGATGCTGGACATAATATAGAAATGGCAGATTGGGAAAAGTTATGGAAGAATGAGTTTAAACCTATTGGCTGCTAGTCAAATTATTACAAAATGATTTATAGATGATATTTGATACCAAAAAACTTGGCATTGATGTATAAAAATGTTTTTGGGTAGATGTGGGTGGGGTGGGGATTATGAGGGTATTTTTTGTCTTCTACTTCTTCTCTTTTTTCTCTTTTCTTCTCTTTTCTTTCTTATGTGGTGGATTGATGGGAAGGCTAGGGTTTATTGGGACATGTTATATAATGAATTAAACTAAATATTTGGTGTTTTCTGGAAGGCTGGAGTCCTTTCTGGGAATAACATAATGAGAAATGTCTATAATAACTTAATCTATGTTTGTATGGCGGCTAGAGTAACATATGCATTGAATTGGAAGATTAATGATCTGCCTTCAGGGAGATTGGTTGATAGAGACTTTGGGTTGGGTGGAGATGGCAGAATTTACAATATGGACAAAGTGGAAATATTTCTTGTTGTATTTAAAGAATTATTTCATTAATATGTATCTTACAGATGGTTTTGAAGTTTGAAATGCAGGTTGGGTAGACTAATGGTTTTCTTTGTCTTTTAAGTTTTAAATTTGTGGTTGGTTGTCTTCTATTAATATTATAAAAAGATAAAGTTTATAGTTATTTCACGAAAAGAGGTGCGCGGGAAGTCCAACTATGTTTTGCTATGTTTGTTATGGATGTTACGGTTATTATTGTTAAAAACCAATAAAAATTAAATATTTTTTTAAAAAGAACACTACCAGAAAAATCAAAGACCCCAGAAAAATTCCTTAATTTCTCAGAAAATGCGAGGAAAACCTCTATCATTGGGAAATGACGCCTTCTGACAAAACTTCAGCATTTTTCTCAGGTACTTTTACAGACAGAAAATCCCGACATTCAGAGAATTATTAACGAACAAACTATACTGTTTCAATTCACTGGATTTCTATCGGTGTTAGATTTCCACAAAAACCACGAATGAAATCTTCATTCGTTTATCTCATTCAGTCCCCTATAATTTGTCTTATTAGGCTCTCTTGACAGCAAGTTATTACATTCTCAAAACAAAGCAACTCTTCTGGTCATCAACTAGCAAGGAGTGAAGCAAGAGTGCATGGTCATTTTGTGGTACAGGAGGAATGCTTGCAAACTGCAAGCCATTTTTACTAGTTTTAAATATGGTTGTCATAGCATATGGGCAATTGTGTTTCTATCCATTTTATCCTTCTGTTTGGAGTTGGTCATTTCAGGGATATGCCAAAATGCAATTCAGCATCTGAATCACCAGCACAATTCCTTTAAAAGCTAGGGTTTCCACAGTCCCTTTAACAACGAGGAGAGCAGGTTCATACCTGTTCCACCTCCCCTCACTCACCTCCATTTCCATAATCCTGGAGCTCCTCCCGGATATTTTTGTACACTGGCGGGCATCTCCCAGCTGCCCCTGCCCTACACCGGCATGCACATGGCCTCCACAAATGCATAGAGGCCACATGCCTGCCGGCATTGCATGCAAGGGCAGCTGGGAGACACCCTGCCAGTATATAAAAATATATGGGAGGAGCACTAGGATTATGGAAGTGGAAGCGAGTGGGGGGAGGAGGAGCAAGTATGGACCAGCTCTCCTCCTAGTTAGCCCTAGTTTTTACAGGAATTGTGCTGGCAATTTGGACCCATCCCTAGTCATTCTCATTTCTAAGCTTCCATGGAAACATTAATGCACAACCTGCAAGTCTGTTGTGTCTAGTATTTTTGTATGTACTAGCATTGAGTATGCAGGTTCTCTATAGTGTTGTCCTTAAGCAAAGCATGCTATTTCCTAAAAAAATGCTTGTTGTCATCTTTACTCTAAATGTATTATAATTTCATACATATTTGTTTTTGTTCCTCATTCAATTGGCATCTTTAAGTTCTAGTTTGATAGGCAAAGCATGAACTAATCGTTGGCCTCAGAAACGTTACCTAAAGAAAAATATATGGCTGATTACCCCAAGCTAAAATGTGGGGGGAAACTGATGTAAAAGCATCCAGTAGGTCTGCCAAAAGCTCAGGACCATCAACAAATTTAACCCATATGCAAAATAATTACTGATATTTTTATAGCCATTATCCACATTTTAGCTTATCTTATCTGCATTTTTGCTAGGTGTGCCTTCCACCCACTATTTCCAGGCATTGTGTATCCTTGGTCATTTTGAGATTTCTTGGCCATGAAAGTGGACAACAGTAGTAGTTACAGCTCCAAACACTTAAAAGGGTGCAAAAATCAGAGTTCTGACCAAAAGACTTGAGATAACCTTGCAGAATATATTGCACAAAACTTCTAGTACAAAGTTAGCAAGGCTGCCCGCATAAACACACAGAAGAAAAACTCACTCCCAGATTGTGAAACACTAATCATTTTAACCAAATTTTATCAGTTCACCCAAAGTTATATTACAAGACCACCTTTGACATTTCCTTACATATCCGAGTACAGCAACACACATTGCTATTTTAAATAAATCTGTTATCACTGCTTAAAGCTCTGCCCCCTAGCAGCCAACACATTTCACATGCACAAGAATACGTTCCCATGAACAAGTTGTCCTCTAATATCAAGTATCAGGTGGCAGCAACAGTAGAGAAGGGTCACCATAGGAGCTGCAGTTCCCATGATTTAGGTGAGAGCACCTAACGTCTTATGGAAGCCTGGGGTCAGATGACATCTTCAAATCTCCACCACTTATTCTCAACTATCAAGTTAAGGAAGTACACACACTGCATAAAATACTGTGTCACCACTACACTAAAGAGTTTCCAAGTCTCATTCCTAAGCACCATCACAGGCTCATCTAGATACCATAACCCTTGTGTTCCATTTCCCCAGGAACTTGTCCCTTGCCTCTAAAAGCTTGAGTCCAAGCCATATGAGAGCAACGATCAGATCTGAAGTTTCTATTTTTGTTTTAAACAGTAGCAGTAGTTAATAGATTCTGATCAGCACAGTGGTGCTTGGAAGGAAAGATAAACTCTTTCTTCCTGTACCGTTATTTACCGAAGATTCTGAGGAAACTGCCATTCGTGCTGCTGCAGGGATGGAAGAAAAATTATCTAAATCACAGCTTCAGGGAAAGCATCAGACCAGGAGAATGTCACATGGGGGAAGGGAAACATTCAGTACTTTCCCAACATTCCTGATCAAACTGCAGCCTTCCATTGCTGCTTTTTAAATCAATATGGAAATCCTATCATGGCTCTCCCAAAGCGTTTGACCCTTATAGTCAACAAAAAGGCCAGAAAGAGATGGCAGTTAAAGCAATTGTGTAATGAGCAAGCCTTTGCTTTCAAACTTCTGCAGCTACACACTCCATAGATTTCATGGAGTCCAAGATCTTTCTGTTCTATAGTGGTTCAGTTCCAGAACTGTACATTCAGAAAGTATTGCTAAGATGTACTCGGCACAAGCTACACTGTTACCCTGATCTTCAGTCTGTTAGGTTATATCATACTCATTGATACATTTCATGTCACACTTACTTAAATTAGCTTTAGGGAGAGACCAAACTGAAACTTGGAATTTCATCTGCAGCTCAGTAATGTTTCATTGCCATTTGATAAAACCGTGTCTTTACTTACCCAGCTGTGAAATTGCTTTCTTTTCAGCAAGGCACCAAGAAAAACACAGAAGATGCATCTCTGCCTGCCTGCCTGTCTACCCCCTCCAGGTACTAGCTTAGAACCAACACTTATGAATATTTATGTCAAGCTGCCCTTCCGGCTTCTCCTCCCCCTCCAACAAGTATCATAAGCAAGTGTTGGCATTAGTGCAAGCTCTTCCTACAAGCCTTCTTGCAACTTAGCTTTCAATAGCTGTCAGCATTGATTGTAAATAAACATTCAGTTTCTAAGCAAAGCTTTTAGGCAGCTGATCTATTTTTGTTTTTCTAAACAAAGCCTTTTAGGAAACCTTTCAGCAAATATTTCTAAAGCCATCACTACAGAGAAAAAACCTCCCCTGACCCTTATGGATTGGGGCTGCTTCATATACTCAACGAGCCAACTGAGATTTTCTTGTGTCAATGCCCTTTTTAAAGAAGCAATGGTCATTTAAGCCATTGTCCTGAAAAAGCAACACTACTAAAAATATACACAATTTATAGCATTTCAAGATACAATTTTTACAGGCATAAGGAAAAGTAAGGCTCTGTCCCAGCGCCAGACTATATAAATACATGAAGACTTACACAATGTTCAAACAGCTATCCCCAGCATTATTCACTGTATGCCATCTTCAAAGCTGACCTTGGTTGGTACTGCATACAGCTATTTTGAAAGCCCTTCACTTATTCACGATTAACTCTGTCAATCTGTCTTGTTCTAGTGTGTAATGTTAGGTTATCAATTATCAAGAGGCCTTTTCATCCAGGGAGCTGTCACCTGGAATTGGGTAGCACTTGCAAAGTATGTTCCCACTCCACCCAAGTTGCCAGACCTCTCAGACCAGAGTTCTCACCCCTAAAACCACAGCAGTTCCCAGTTATGCCATTAAATGTATTTGGCCAGAAATGGAAGCAGATGGGGAAAGAGAGAACTCTAGAGCTCTTATTTCTTACCTTATTTTGGTCTGTCCAATACAAGAAAAATCCTTGAGGGTCAGTCCGGACAAAAACGGATGTCACACTAGTGGAGTCCTGGCATAGAAAGAAAGGAAATGGCATTAATGCATGACAGTGGTCTTTTGCTGCTACCATCCAGCTCCCTTGTTCCAGCTAAGGTGATCCTTCCATCCCGCTAATGCCACCACAAAGCAACCACCTTGTTCAGAGGAGGCACAAAGAAAGAAATGACCCTAATGCCCACTTAAAAGGTGGTTTGATATACTATTCATTATTTAAGGTTTTTTAAAAAAATAAATCGCATTGGGAGGTTACCTGAAAAACCGTATACACACACAAATAATAAAATACCCAATGTAACCCAGCCTATATCCTGATATAGTATTATTTGAGTGTTCACAAGGTACTTAAGAATTTAAGAATAGCCCTGCTGGATCAGGCCCAAGGCTTACCTAGTCCAGCGTCCTGTTTCACACAGTGGCCCACTAGATGATTCTGAGAAACCCACATTGAAGAGGTGAGATTATGCTCTCTATTCTGCTGTTGCTCCCCTGCAACTGGTATTTGGAGGCATCTTAACTCTGAGACTCAAGGTGGCCTGCAGCCACTAGACTAGTAGCCATTGATGGGGCTGCCCTTCATGAATTTGTCTAAGCCCCCTTTAAAGCCATCCAAGCTAATGGCCATCTCCACATCCCATGATGTTACCACATCCCTCTTGTCAATCCTAAATTTCGCTTTCTTCAGTTTAATGGGATGACCTCTGGTCATAGGGTTGTGAGAGAAGGAGAACAATATCTCTGCCCACTCTCTCTAATCCACTGATAATTTTATACACCTCGATCATGTCTCCTCATAGTCACCACTTTTCCAAACTAAAAAGCCCCAGATACTGTGGCTTTGCCTCATAAGGAAGGTGCTCCAGGCCCCTGATCATCATGGTTGCCCTCTTTTGCACCTTTTCCAGTTCTACAATGTCCTTCTTAAGATATGGTGACCAGAACTGCACACACTACTTCAAATGTGGCCACAACTGCAAAAGTGGGGAGGATCAATCCAGGTTGTTGCTCATGGAATCGCTTGTGAACACACATATGGTGCATCCCCCTTCAGACAAACAATGTCATAAGGATGTGCACCTGGTGGGAGGAGGTGAGTGATAGCAGTAGGGTGGGGCTTCCTCCCCACTTTTGCATTGCAGTTATAGGCATGAGTGATGCTTGCAGTTATAACATCTGAAGAGGGCTAATATTTTCAGGGATTGGACGAAGACTTGAACTTTCCAACTTGGGGTGTTTAGAAGATCTAGAAGAAGGGGTCTAATGGACAGTACAGCTGCCGCTGTAGAGCTTCTCATGTGGATGGAAGAAATCTTTCAGCAGAAAGGCTGAGTGAAAGGACAGGATGAAGGAGAATTTTAAAGGTTTTTTTAAAAAATTAACAAAACCATTATACATTGTCCACTGTTCAGACTATTGTCAATAGTTCAGACTACTTACAAATTATAAATTCAAGATCAAAGTTGGGGTATACCCATTACACCAGACACACAACATAGTTCATAGAGAACACTACCGTATGATACCATACCATACAATACATGAACATTATACTATGGTTGCATAAAGTTCAATAATATGATCAAATTATAACATATAAAAGATGCAGTGACAGTCAACAACCTGGATGGCTTTAAGAGGGGTTTGGATAACTTCAGGGAGGAGGGACCTATCAACAGCTACTAGTCAGAGGGCTAGAAGCCATCTCCAGCCTCAAAGGCAGGATGCCTCTGAGTACCAGTTGCAGGAGAGTGAGCATGCCCTCAACTTCTGCCTGTAGGCTTCCAGTGGCATCTGGTGGGCCACTGTGTGAAACAGGATACTGGATTAGATGGGCCTTGGGCCTGATGCAGCAGGGCTGTTCTTATATGTGCCACAGATAAACCTGTGTCAGAATTCTCTATATTATATCATATATGCCACAGAGAAAAGCTTAGATGCAGTATAGAAAAATGCCAAAGTATTTCAAGTTACTGATGGTGGCCTAAGTCCTTCCTTCCACCCTCACCAATTTTGCCACCAGTAACAAAGGGTCCTCACTTGCTCAACTTCTGCTAATGCCTGAATTTTTCTAGAAACAAGGGCATTAAAATATTAGCATTTAATATTTTATTATGACCTTTTAAGGGCATTAAAATATTAGCATTTTTATTTTCAATCCCCTTCCTAATGATCCCTAGCATGGAATTGGCCTTTTTCCCACAGCTGCTGCACAATGAATTGACACTTTCAATGAGCTGTCCACCACGACCCGAAGATCTCTCTCCTGGTCAGTCAGCTCAGACCACATTAGTGTATATGTTAAGTTGGGGGTGTGTGTGCCTAAATATGCATCACACTTTACACTCGCTTACACTGAAGCACATTTGCCATTTTGTCACCCACTCCCCCAGTTTGGAGAGGTGCTTTCAGAGCTCCTCACAATATGTTTTGGACTTCACTACCCTGAATAGTTTAGCGTCATCTGCATTATCTCAACTTCAAGATCATTTATGAACAAGTTAAAGAGCACGGGTCCCAGTACCTATCCCTGGGGGACCTCACTTCTTACTTCCCTCCATTGTGAAAACTGTCCATTTGTTTAGAGACAAATAGTTCTCCTTCAGTAGAGCCCTTTCTTCCATATGTTTAACAATTTTGTCCTCAAGTATGCTTTCCATTAATTTACCCAGTACCAAAGTTAAGCTAACCAGCATGGAATTTCATGGAATCCCCCCCCCCATTCCTTTTTGAAAATCAGAGTTACATTAGCTACTTTCCAGTCCTCTGGTACAGTGCATGATTGTAGGGACAAGTTACATATTCTTTGCTAGGACATCAGCAATTTCACATTTCTTTCAGAACTCATGGGTGGATGCCATCTGGCCCTGGTGTTTTGCTAACTTTTAGTTTTTCAAGACAGTTTAGAACATCCTCTCTCGACATCTCAAATTGGCCCAGTTCTTCAGCCTCCAAGCCTGAGAAGTTCAGTTCCAGAGTGGGTATATGGTCAGTAGCCTCCTCTGTGAAGGCAGATGCAAAGAACTCATTCAGCTTCTCTGCAATCACCTTATCCTCCCTAATAATCCCTTTCACACACTCATTAACTAAGGGTCCAATGACAGCTTTTCTGCTTCCAATATATTTAAAGAAGTTTATTAAATGCATCCAGCTATCCTGTTTACAACTGTGTCCCTAAAACAGCTAGTCTCACCAGCTCTTCAGTCCTTCCATCCACTCCTTTTTTCCTGCAACAGCTCTGATCCTTCTTCCTCTGTGTTCTGCAAGCAATCTCTCACTCTAACACCCCTATTCAACTTTGCCTTTTGTACTCTAAATCTACTCCCCCCAACTCACAAAGCAGAGAATCAGGAGGGCAGATGTTGCATTCTGGGTTTCTGTTTCCTGGGAGAACCTGTTGACTTCAGGCTGCCCCTCTGAAACGTACAATCTAAGCACAAAATCTCAGTCTTCACATTCCAATCCCTCTTCATTTTCTAGACCACTGAAAGCCTATGCTGCCCTTACTTTTTATCCTACATCTTCTCTCTCATACCCAAGGGTTTTCAAGTGACTTCTACTGTGTGATCAACTGAGCATTCTGTCTCAACTAGCCAGAGAAGCTCTACCACTTTTCTTGACTCATAATTAAAACAGTGTTAGTATCTTACCTTCAGAAAGGTACCATAATTTGATCCAAGTCTCATGAGAACCATTTGAAATAAGACAAACAATTGATACAATATATTGTAGTCTGTCAGGCCAACCAAGGTTTCATTTTCACGGTTTCGAAGTATGGTAGTGAATGCATGACCATACATTATGCACTACAATTAACTGAAGTGAATGCACACACTTAAAATGGATTATAATCCTCAACATGGAGTTTTATATAGTATGAGTTTTTGGTTTTTCCTTGCTTCACTCTACTGGGCTATAAAATTACACTGGCAAAGAGCCATGCACACAAGCTTCATGGAAAAACTTGCACAATTAAATTACACATTATTTGGTTAAACTGCAGAAGTTTTTCAGGATTAGTGGACATTTGACTCCTGAGCCAATTGCCACTTTTGTTCTCGACAAACTTTCCAACAAGTCCACCCCCATGGGGATTTCCTCTGTCAGTCCTAGCCAAGATGTAAATAGTCCAATTCTGAAGCAGAAGGCCAAATAAACACCTGCTATCTAGAATGTTTTTTCTATTCGTTGTGTATCAATGAGAGCTATTGTTTGTTTGTTTGTTACAGACCACAAATCTCTAAACAGCAGGACTGTAAAAAATATAAGATTTTTAAAAATCTTAGCAATCTGACCTGCTGATACCATTGGGCGGGGGGAAAAGATCTAATTTGGTCCTTCTGCCCTGCCAGCTACATGAGGCAAAGTAAATGTCTTGGCTCATTAACATGAGGAAGGATTCTGCAACTTTAATTACACAAGATTATCTATCTTACAGTAACACCTGCCTAGTGTAGAGCTCCAAGTCATCAAGCCATAGCTGTTAACCTTAATTTCTCTGCCTTTAAGTAGTATTCTGACAAATACAAAAGACATACAATAAAGTAACTTTTTGGACTGCATTTAAATCTATTGCCACACACACCTCAAACCACTCATCTACATTACCACACTATAGGCATTGCTATAGGAGAAGCTGACACCACTCAAGGCTAGCAGGCCAATTAAGACATCTTCCCTGGAGTAACTACAAACTTTCCGTCTTTACAGCTCCACCCAAAGGCATCAAAATTGGGAGTGGTGGCAACAAATGCATGTGTAATGTCATCTGCATTGCTTCTTGTGAGAAAAACAGAGCCTAGCAGAGAGTTTTAACCAGTCTCCTATATTTACACCCTCAGACGTTTTTGTTACAGCTCAAGTTGCAAGGAGATCATATGCTTGACACCACTTGAGTGTGTCATGGCAGTTGACAAATGGCATTTGGGAGTGCCTCAATTTCTTCCTAAGACCTCATTGGTTTATTTGTAGGGTATATCACGGAGTAGAAAACTCAAATCTGGAGATAGATTACTGCAAGTGATAAATAAGTTTGTTTTTAGGAAACAAATTCACTTCAAATTCCAAACACAGGAGTAACAAGCTAATTATAAAAAGTTCTCTACACCATGAGGGTCGGGTCCACCATGAGGGTCGAGTATAGGGCTGTAAGAGCCAAGCCAAAGCAATATCCAAGGCCTAGGTGACCAACAGTTCCATTACCTGTACCTATTGCCAAATAAAAATAGCAATCAAACATTTACCCCACAGGAAAAGAACTGCTCAGGAAACTGAATTCCACCCATTTAATAGGGAAAGGCCAGGAAGAATGGGTAAGCAGCTCCGAAGTCCACCACTTCCCCAATATCCTACTTGTCATAGACCCAGTTCAGAAGAGCATCTGGCAGCTCACATGTTGAGGGCGGCAATGTGACAAGCAAGAGCCTGTCCCAACATCACTACAGGATGTCCAAACACAGTCAGGGCATCCTTTAATCATGAGGGGGCATCCAACAAAATTGCCCCTCTGCACGCACTCCAAAACCCTTTTCAAATAGAGATGTCCCAACAGTGTGTCAGGATGTCTTGTAGTGACATCAGGATGGGCATATTCACCACAATCCCTGCCCCTCAACATGTGAACCACCAAACACTCGTCTGAGCTGGCTCATAGCAAACTGCAAGGCAGTGCTCATGCAAGGCTACTCTGATAAGCTTAGTTAAGATGTTCCTTTCACCGATTCCAATTAAGCACTCTCCAACTATTCTTTAGTCCGGACTGAAACTCTGATGAGGTACCGCCAGAGTAATTAAAGATAAGGGAAGAAAATGGGGTGGGAGAAAAAGAGGAAAAGCTAGATACTCTTGTGTATGTCAACAGAAACACACACACACACAATTTCGCTAGCTGCCTCCCAAAATGAAGTTTTACCCTTTTTAAGTGAAAACCAGTAATGAACTCAACAACCTTGGCAACCATAGCCCAACACCAGAATCATTCCACTTTTCTCCCTTTATTTATGGGTCTATAGCAGAGTTGGTGCCTGCTTTTCCAGCTGGTTATTGTTAGTCAGCTATGCCACATGGGCCCACGCATTTCAGCAACTCCTACACAACAATACGCTGCTGGAAGATAGAACACGCAATGCTTTGGGTGCTGATGCTACCCAAGCTAGCAATCAGAAATAAAAATAATGGGAGGGGTACAGAAACTGGAAAGATGGCCAAAAAAAAAAAAGTGGCCATCAGACAATATGTGAATGCTGAAAAATCCATGGGATGGGCACAAAGTAAAGAGGGCAGAGCACAATATGAATATAGATCTATAGTGGTACAGAGAGAAAGCACACACTATTGAATCAAAGAAGAGAAAGGTTTAATTCAGATACCTGTGGGGATGGAGAGAGAAGGGAGAACATGATGTGGGTGCTGAGAAAAGAGTTAACAGAAGAGATGAAACAAGCTGTTAAACACAAATACTTCTCTACTTTTAACACTGCAACACTCCTATGTTTGTAAAACTAAATAAGAGGCCCTCAGAGGTTCGAGCTTATTGCTTTCAAGGCAACAAGACCACTTACTGATGGCCATTTCTGGATGTTCTTATTAGCTGTCACAGTGGGAGAACCCTCTATGTGTGGTATTTGGTCTAAGAGTTTTACATCCAAGGAAGGGGTTGGTAGGAAAGACCCAGGTTTTACTCAAGGGCCATCATAATAACCACTGACTGTTTCCATATGCATGTTTGCGTAAGTACTCTTTTGACTCAGCACCCACTTTTCAATCTCCAGTTTCCAAAAAACTGCAGCCTGAAACATCTATATCTAAGTGAAAGCTCTCGTGAGAGTTCGCAAACAGAAGCACCATGGTGATTGGGCAGCGGGGATTCCATATGCAGATAGGGAGGAGGAGCCTGTGATGGTTGGGGATGGGGTTACCCTTCCTGTGCTGGATGGGGTTACACTCCCCCAGAAGGAGCAGGTGCGCAGCTTGGGAGTACTCCTGGACCCAGGCCTCACCCTGGTATCTCAGGTGGAGGCCATGGCCAGGAGTGCTTTCTATCAGCTTCGACTGATTCAACAGCTGCGCCATTCCTTGAAAAGGATGACCTCAAAACAGTGGTGCATCAGCTGGTAACCTCCCGGCTTGACTATTGCAATGCATTCTACGTGGGGCTGCCTTTGTACATAGTCCGGAAACTTCAGTTAGTTCAGAATGCAACAGCCAGATTGGTCTCTGGGGCAACCCCGAGAGACCATATTTTTCCTGTTTTGAAACAGTTACACTGGCTGCCAATATGTTTCCGGGCAAAATACAAAGTGCATTTGGGACTTCAAGTCAGTTCCATTTGACAGTTAGGAGTTGAGCCGAACCACCCCCAGTTTGGCTCAACCCCGGGCCAAACCTCCCCCGGCTGTTTGGGAGGTCCATGGACCAAAAATTAATATATATATTTAATTTTTTTCCAACTTAATCCTTCCGGGGGGCTTCTCTGAGGCGCAGGGGATGGGGGTCTGCAGAAGTTCCCCCTCCCCCCACTGGCCTCCGTTATGCACCCATCATCTGGTTTGGGCGGTCTTTGGCCCTTTCCCCAGCACGGCCATCTTGGAGTCCATCGCACATACACAAATGGCCCCTGTATGGCCTGGGTCATGCCTATTTGTGGACCCAAGTGTCCTACCAGACTTAAGGACCCCACTGATAAAATCTCACATCACAAAGAATCTTTAGAGGTCCTGCCACTAATAACAACCTTATAATGTGAACTAAATTAACCTCACACCTCTTCCCTCCCAATAGTTGGTACAGGTCTTGGCCATGGAAAATCCAAACTAGAGATCTTTGTAAGCTTTTACAACTTCGTGAGGTACATCATCTATAGTACAATATTTCAGGTTAAGATGAAATATAACAAGTTATTCTGCTAAGAACTAATCTGCCTACTTTCCTTTCACTATAATCTCAATTAATAATTACCATCCTCACAAGTTAGCCCACTGCACCTTAAACATTTGTGCATCCGCCATCTTGAATCAGGGTGGATGACATCATCACAAACTACACTGATGAGGTGTCCCCATATTTCACTCACTACAGCTGAAACCATTCAAATCGGTTTCAGATTTGGGTGAAACCCAAGTGCTTGGCTGCTTACACAGAAATAGATTTAGTGGGCATAACAGAAACATGGTGGAAAAGTGAGAACCAGTGGGACACTGTTATCCTTGGATATAAACTTTATAGAAAGGACAGGGAGGAACGCCTTGGAGGTGGAGTAGCACTGTATGTTAAAGGGATAAAATCTAACAAGGTAGAAAACCTAGGAGAACTGGAGTCCCCCACAGAAACCCTTTGGGTATCAATACAAGGCCTGAAAGGAAATGATACGGAAGCACTAGCTCTGGCTCTTCGGAGCTCGAGGCCACACACCCTTTGTGTGTATCATTTCAGGCAGCGCTTGCTGCCTGAAAGCATCAATTCTCCCTTTCTCTCCCTCTCTGAAGGAAGAAAAATGGGAACAGATGCTTTCAGGAAGCAAACGCTGCCTGAAAAGGATAGGAAAGCACTTGCTTGGGGCTCCCGGTAGCCTGGGCGGGGGGGGGGGTGTCATTTGGGGCACACCCTGAGTTTGAGGAACATTTAGCTAAAAGCATCAAGGGGAATAACAAAAACTTGTTATTCCCCTTTAAATACATCAGATGCAAGAAACCTGCCAAGGAGGCAGTTGGACCATTAGACAATGAGGGAGTGAAAGGGATTATTAAGGAGAATATGGAGGTTGCAGAGAAGCTAAATGAGTTCTTTGTCTCAGTCTTCACAGCAGAAGATACTGAGCATATACCTGTTCCTGAACCAGGCTTTTTGGGGACAGAGGCTAAATAACTGAGCCAGATAGAAGTAACAAGAGATGATGTTCTAAACTGTCTGGAAAAACGGAAAACTAGCAAATCACCAGGGCTGGATGGCAGAGTCCTCAAAGAAATCAAATGTGAAACTGCCGACCTCCTTGCTAAAATATATAATTTATCTCTGCTCTGCACTGGAGGACTGGAAAGTAGCAACTGTCACACCGATTTTCAAAAAGGGATTGGGGTGATCCAGGAAATTACAGGCTCGTTAGCTTAACACCCGTTCCAGGCAAATTGATGGAAAGCATCCTCAAGGATAGTACTGTAAAGCACATAGAAGAACAGGCCCTGCTGGGAGAGAACCAGCATGGCTTCTGCAAAGGTAAATCTTGCCTCACAAACCTTTTGGAGTTCTTTGAGAGTGACTGTCAACAGGTGTGTGGATCAAGGTAATCCAGTTGACATAGTATACCTGGACTTCCAAAAAGCTTTTGACAAAGTTCCTCATCAAAGACACCTGAGGAAACTTAGCAGTCATGGGATAAGGGGACAAGTACAAGCTAGCAAGTATATGAGTGGATTGCTAACTGGTTGAAGGACGGGAAACAGAGGGTAGGGATAAATGGAGTTTTCATGACAAAGGGAAGAAGTGCTTTTTAATTTATTCATAAATGATCTAGAAGTAGGGGTAATCAGGGGGTAGACAAATTTGCAGATGATACCAAACTCTTTTGGGTAGTGAAATCCAAAACAGATTGTGAAGAGCTCCAAAACGATCTCTCCAAACTGGGTGAGTGGGCGACAAAATGGCAAATGCAGTTCAGTGTTGGCAAGAGTAAAGTGATATATATTGGGGCAAAAAAACCCCCAACTTCACATATACACTGATGAGGTCCGAGCTGTCAGTGACTGACCAGGAAAGGGATCTTGGGGTCGTGGTGGACAGCTCGTTGAAAGTGTTGACTCAATGTGCGGCAGCTGTGAAAAAGGCCAATTCAATGCTAGGGATCATAAGGAAAGGGATTGAAAATAAAATTGCTAATATTATTCTGGACTTATACAAAACTAGGGTGCGGCCACACCTGGAGTACTGCATACAATTATGGTCACCACATCTTTAAAAAGACATTGTAGAACTGGAAAAGGTGCAGAAGAGGGCAACCAAGATGATCAGGGGCCTAGAGCACCTTTCTTATGAGGCAAGGCTACAACACCTGGGGCTATTTAGTTTAGAAAAAAAGACGACTGTGGGGAGACATGATTGAGGTCTATAAAATCATGCATAGTGTGGAGAAAATGGATAGAGAGAAATTCTTCTCCCTCTCCCATAACACTAGAACCAGGGGTCATCCCATGAAATTGATTGCTAGGGAATTTAGGACCAACTAATGGAAGTACTTTTTCACACAACACATAATCAACTTGTGGAATTCTTTACCACAAGATGTGGTGACAGCCAACAACCTGGATGTGGTGACAGCCAACAACCTAACTTCATGGAGGAGAGTTCTATCATCGGCTACTAGTTGGAGGGCTATAGGCCACCTCCAGCCTCAAAGGCAGGATGCCTCTGAGTACCAGTTGCAAGGGAGTAACAGCAGGAGAGAGGGCATGTGCTCAACTCCTGCCTGTAGGCTTTCAGCAGCATCTGATGGGCCACTGTGTAAAACAGAATGCTGGACTAGATGGGCCTTGGGCCTGATCCAGCAGGGCTGTTCTTATGTTCAAATCGGTTTGATGGTTCACAGGTTAGCCCACTTGCACCTCAAACATTTATAGATCTGCCATCTTGAATTGGGGTAGATCAGCTAGGCTGTTGAGGTAACCCTACAACTTTACCCAACTTGGTTCATAATGGTCCAGGCATTCTGAAGTTGATGGAGGGAAGGGGTACATGGACCCACGGACAGACACACACAGAGAATGCCGTTGATCTCAAACTTATTTTCCTTACGGAAAGCATGGGTAATAAAAAACTTCCTTAAATAGTATACTGTTTAATTTATTATGAGTTGGCTTAAGTAAGGGAGTGATTCATAGCTAACTTAGTTCATGTCGCTATGCAATCCAGAATCTGAATTCCATAAAAACTTCCCCCACCAATGGAACTTACACCATCTGGTATTATGACACTTTATCACATTAAAAGCACATGCTTTGTTTCTTGCTTTGATGGCGGCCGCAGCAGCTGCAGAAGTGCTGCCAGGAGGACGAGGAGCTGGGTCGGGAACCAAGCCCAACAAAGCTCTGGCAGTTGCCCTGGAATCTTCAGGCTTGAGTGTTCCATGCAGCTCAACTGTAGACTGCTTGGATGAAGACCTATCATTCCTATTCTAGTCTTCTCTTCACTCTTTTGTCTTGGTTTTGGCTATATGACTTATTGAGTTAAATTTTTGCTTAAGGCGACATCGTTTTAGCAACCTCTCTAGAGTTCTGCCTGCTCTCCAATCTGTCACCATAGCCCTTCTTCATCAGGGTGTTGGTGTTCCAAAGGTATATGGAGGAATACCAGAAAACAGTTGAGACTAAAGTATCCGTATACCTTGGTTATAGAACAATTCAGGCAGTCACAGAATTTTAGCAAGCGAGGACCCTTTCTTATCCGTGGCAAAACTGGTGGGGGTGGAAGGAAGGACTTATGCCACCACCAATAACTTGAAATACTTTGGCATTTTTCTGTACTGTATCTAAGCTCCTCCAGTGTGTTACATATGATATAATTTGATTGTTTTATTGAATTTTATGCAGCCGTAGTATAGGATGTTTTATGTATGGTATGATATCATATGTTATTGTATTGTTCTCTATGAAGTATGTTGTGTATCAGGTGTAATGGGTATACTGCAAACCTTGAATGCTGTAATTTATCTTGAATTTATAATTTGTAGAGGTGAACATCATATGATGGTTTTGTTAAAAAAAAATTAATTAAATCCTGCTTCATCTTGTCCTTTCCCTCAACCCTTCTTCTGGAACATTTCTTCATTCCACAGCAGCCTATAGAAAAGCTCTACAGCGCAACTGCCCATTAGACCCATTGCTTTAGATCTTCTAAACTCCACAAGCTGGGATGTTCAGGTCTTCACTCAATCCCTGAAAATATTAGCCCTCTTCAGATGTTCTAAGTGCAAACAGTGCTCAAGTGTTCAACTTCAAAAGTGGGAGGAAGCCCCACACAACCACTATCACTCACATCTTTCCACCAGGTGCACACACTTAAGACATTGTCTGAAGGGGTGCGCCGTGTGTGTGTTCACCAGAGATTCCGCCCTGAGCCATTTCGGAAGGGCAGTATACAAATCAAATAAATAAATAAATAAATAAATTCTGTGAGCCGCAACCTTGATTGATCCTCCTCACTTTTGCAGGTGGGAGTGCTGCTCACACTATTAACATCAGAAGAGGGCTCTTGTGCTTCCTCTTCTTCCCTGATTGGCTTTACCACTCGTACCAAAGATGTAGTCAAAATGTTGGATACACCACACCAATAGAAAATCCAATAGAAAAACCCTGCTCCCTATCTTAAATGGAGCTTCTCTGCTTCAAGCAAAGGAGTTTCATGCAAACCTGTCTAAGGGTGTGCCAACAAGTTTCAATTTGAACCATTGGGGTTCATGGTTGTTGTTTTTAACATATATTTTAAATATTTTAGCCTGTTTCAATGCAATGAAACCTCCTCTACTTAGAAATAGAACAGTGTGTGACCTTAATTGCTGGGAACTCTTGAGTTCACAGAGTTCACAGCCATTAAGGTCACCCATTGTTCTTTTTCTGAATGGGAAGAGGGATTCATATCTTTTAAAAATTCAAAATCTTTTAAAAATTATTTTTTAAAAAAATTAACCCCACTAGCTTGGGGCTTCAGCGAGGGGGTTGTGGCACAATGTGCCTTGCCCCCAAACCCATTTTGTGTCCAGGCACCTCCCAAGGGGGAAGATAGGCATCCTCAAATCCCCATTATTCCCTATGGAGGAAACGCAAAAAATGTAAAAATCACCAAAAAAATAATAAAATCGCACGAGTGCCTGATTGGTTTGGGGTTTGGTCAGTGGATTAGATATCCCCCTCAGTGTCCTCTCCTTTACCTAGTGTTACAAAGGCATGAAGGCAACACAGCTTTGGCATGGTTCTGGCCACTGCATATGTGCAGAAGCCATTTGTGTGGTCTCCGCACATGCATGGAGGCCATTTGCCTGCTCACACAATGGTGCACGTGTGGAGGCCGGAACACCACCACCACTGCACAGGTGGCCTGTGTTTAAACAGTGATATGGCTGGCAATTCAGCTGGGGATGGAGGCAGTGAACCGTGAGCTGCAACAAGCTGGGTAAGAGCATTAGAACAACCTTGCTCATGGCTCCCACGCTGCCAGCCCGCTAACTGTTCGATGCAGAACCAGTGGTTCGCATCGAACTGGGCTTGGTCTGGTTCTATCGCGAACAGAACCATCAAACTGGCCCAATTCTACATCAATTGGTTCATGCGTACCCTCAGCACTGAGGGGTCATTTTGCTGTGCATTTTATTTCTGACCTCTTTCAATTACTTTTTCTGAGGTAGCACAGACAAGATTTTGAAGCAAGCAAGCATCTTCTTCAAGTTGTTAGAAGCAGCTACACAACCTTTGTTTAATTATAACTTATCTGCCTAAAGCACTCCTTTCCTACCAGAACACTCTTCCCATTATGCATATAGCAGCAGAATACAACACTGACGTTTATCGTCATCAAGTCATTGAATGCCCAAAATATGCCTATAATTCAGGGCCTGTTTCTTTCAATGTGTGATTCAGTCGTCAGTTGTCTTAATATTTATCTAAGAGTTGGTGGGAAATTGCCAAGTGCAACTACTATTAAGCCCATCATTAGGTGTTAGATTAGACTTTCTGAACATTAATTGAATTGGCCTCATGAGTGAACACCACGAGTGGTTACATGTCCCCAGGGATGTTCCATGTGTTAATCAATGGTGCTTTGTGAAATAAGGTACTAAACACAACAATATTACCCTACAATAATGCAGTGCTTTATATCCCCCAGAGGTCAACCATTCAATTAAATTTTCAGTTCGCAACTGTGGAATACTTGCTTGAACTCTCTCTGCCAGGTAGCAAGCCAGTCTGGTATACAATGGAATACTGTGAAGCCCACGGTTCTATCCGAAGTATTCCAGGCAGTTAAGTGTAATAAAAAGATGCTCAGTTCTCACTCAGGTGGTGAACGGATATCTAGACTGTCTTTTCAGAATGCACTTAGAGGTACTTCCAGTAGGGGTGGGAGGCTAATCCAGGAAAAAGAAATTCCTTCAACCTAGCAAACTAGCATGTTAGAGAGAAGTAAACTAACCTTGGTCTCCCCCCACCAACTTGCAGATTTTTAAAAACATTGACAGTCTTGTTCTTCCAAGGAGCAGCAGTTATGCCAATCTGACTCCAACCTCAACTTACAGTCTGAAGTGGTACAACCAAGGTGGTAACAGAAGGGGGGGATGCACCCCCTCAGACAAGTAATTTGCCCCCAACCTGCTCCCCCCACCATTTCCACATCCTATGTGGAACACAGTTTACCCTTCCATAATGCACTTTGCCCCTTCTGTCACCCCTCAAAGCACAGGGTGATCACCTCATAGAGAACTAGGCCATAATTACATCTGTCACCTAAAGTGCTGCTCAGGTTTCAGCTGGCTGCAAGATACTCAAATGTGCTCCAATATTTTTTGAGTACACAAAGGATTCTGTCACTGACTCAAGATAGTTCTATAATTGTATATTTTATCGATAACGTCTCCCTCCATCTTTTTAGGCACCCTCCCCCCTGCTACAAGCACTATATGTGTTTGTATAAATAAGAGAGACAGCGTGGTGTAGTGGCTAGAGTGCTGGACTAGGACCGGGAAGACCCAAGTTCAAATCCCCATTCAGCCATGATACTAGCTGGGTGACTCTGGGCCAGTCACTTCTCTCTCAGCCTAACCTACTTCACAGGGTTGTTGTGAGGAGAAACTTAAGTATGTAGTACACGGCTCTGGGCTCCTTGGAGGAAGAGCAGGATATAAAAATGTAAAATAAACAAACAAATAAAAATATATGTGAAGAGCAACAGTAAGGCACAGAAAGTGGTCAGTCCCTTGTACTATTAATCATATCATCTCAACAGCTTAAGTTGAAATACTGTTTGGCTGCAGCTGTGCTTGTTGACAAGCTGTAGGATTCCATCTATCCAACAGCCTCTAAACAACTATTAAGAAAAATGTCTAATCTTTAATGTCCATTAAGTGACATCTGTACTCTTTGATTATTTCTTGATCCCATAAATATTATTGCTGTAGTCAGTTTTACACTGTACATTAAGTGCACCAAGGAACTGACAGCGTTCTTACTGAGGAAGTTTGAAAATATCTCTATCTCAGCCACTGGAAAATGTTCAGCTCATCGTTTTTTCAGTTAAAGGGGAGCACAGTTTACTGAAGCATGCTTTATGCAGAACACAAATGTAGTCTCTTCATCACCACTGAGTTTTAAATCATGCTAGCTGCGTCATCCTTCTGCATCTACCAAGGAAAACATCCGAGCAGTAACACACAGTTTAGCGACATGATATCTCTAACAGCAGAAGCTGCTTGAAACAGTCTCCACATGGTGCCTTCCGATTTCAAGCACATTACCTTCAAAGACATGATGTGTTAAACTACATTTGGCTAAGTGGGTGCACTGCACAATCATGACTGGTGAGCAAGACAAGCTTCTCTTTTAATTCTAAAAAAAGAAATTAAAGTTTGCATATTGGCAAGAAGTGAAATCAAGGAGAGGTGAAACTTGCCCAAACTCCAATTCTTCCAACTGACTGCAGTTTCATTTAGAAATGTTATTGAACTGCTCACTTGCCCAAATGCACAATGGAGCTCTCTACCCCTCCCACTTCACAGCACTTCACTTTTTATATAATACTAGTATAGTATGTGAGGCCTGTCATTGACAGGGCAAAGTCATTTTGTGTAGATTACAGTGACAAAGAAATTAAATATAGGTTCAAAATATTAATGTGCTTGCAAAAGGGAAGTAAAAGAATAGTTTGACATTTGTAAAATTTGAACTTTAGATGTTACTTAATTTAATAATTACCATATGTGATGTACGTGAATCATAGTACCTTTGAATCTGAGAATGATCTTCTGCTTCTCCTGGACAAGTCATCATTTTGGAATTACTGATCTGATTTGAGTGTTTAAAATCTGTTAAGAACAATGATTCTGTCCTCCACAGAATCATTATGGGTGACAATATGAGGAGTTAAAAGAAATGTGTTACTAGCAATGTGCTATCACCCTCCAGATCAAACACTGCGAGTGACCTGGAGTTGGAGAAGCAAATCAGCGAGATGTCAAAGAGAGACAGAGCTGCAATAATGGGTGACTTCAAATACCCTCACACAGACTGGGCGAATTCATGTACTCTCTGTATTGACAGAGAGGCCAAATTTCTCAATACGCTGAATGACTGTGTCTTAGGACAGTCGGTCATGGAACCAACCAGAGGGAAGGTGACCTTGGACTTAATCCAGAGTGGTACCCAGGACCTGCTGAGAGATGTCAGAGTTGTAGAACCATTGGGGAATAGTGGCCATAATGTGATCCAATTCAGCTTACATGCGAGTGGAGCACTGCAAAGCAAGTCCAACACAGATGCGTTGGACTTCAGAAGAGCAAACTTCTCAAAAATGAGGGGACTGCTAAAAAGGAGGCTGAAAGGAAGTCAGGAGGATCATGGAACTTATTCAAAACCACAATAATAGAAGCTCAGTCGGAATGTATATCAAGAAGGAGGAAAGGCATCACCAAGTTTAGGACAATGTCAGCATGTCTAACAAGTAGAGTCAGGGAAGCTATCAAAAGGGAAGACGACTTCCTTCCGAAAATGCAAGTCCTGCCCAAATGAAGAGAAAAGGAACAAACTCTGGCAAGAGAAATACAAGGAGACAATAAGAAATGTGCAAAAAAAAAAAAAAAAGAGTTTGGGGAGCATAAAGCTAGAATGGACAAGGAGAATAACAAATACTGTTTTAAATATATCTTCCTTAAAACTTCTTTAAATATTTAAATATAAGCAGAAAACCTGCCAGGGAAGCAGTTGAACCCTTAGATCATGAGAGCATGAAAGGGGATTATTAAGGAGGATATGGAGATTGCAGAGTAACTGAACGAGGTCTTTGCATCTGCCTCCACAGCAGAGGATATCAACAATATACCCACTCCAGAAGCAAGCTTCTCAGGTTTGGAGGCTGCAGAACTGAGCAAATTTGAAGTGACAAGAGAAGATGTTCTAAACTGTCCTGAAAAACTAAAAGTCAACAAGTTGCCAGGGCCAGATGGCATCCACCCATGAGTTCTGAAGGAACTCAAATGTGAAATTGTCGGTCTCCTAGCAAAAATATCTAACTTGGCCCTGCAGTTTGGCTCTACCAGAGAACTGGAAAGTAGCTAATGTAACTCCCATTTTCTAAAAGGGATCCGGGGGGATCCAGGAAATTACCAACTGGTTAGCTTAACTTCTGTGCCAGGTAAATTGATGGAAAAACATACTTAAGGACAAAATTGTTCAACATACAGAAGGACAGGCCTTGCTGAAGGAAAACCAGCATGGCTTCTGCAAGGGCAGGTCTTGCCTCACTAACCTTTTGGAGTTCTTTGAGAGTGTCAACAGGCATGTGGATAAATGTGATCTGAGTTCCCCTTGAGTAAACTTAACAGTCATGGGATAAAGGGACAGGTTCATGTGTGGATCGGTAACTGGTGGAACGACAGGAAACAGAGGGTAGGAATAAGTGGACAGTTTTCACAATGGAGGGAAGAAAGCAGTGGGGTCCTCCAAGGATCTGTACTTGGACCAGTGCTTTTTTACTTGTTTATAAATGTTCTACAAGTCAGGGTCAGCAACAAAGTGGCCAGATTTGCAGATGACACTAAACTACTTAGGGTAGTGAAATCCACAACAGATTGTGAGGAGTTCCAAAAGCATATCTCCAAAATAGGCAAGTGGGCAACAAAATGGCAAATGTGGTTCAGTGTAAATAAGTGTAAAGTGATGCATATTGGGGCAAAAAAACCCCAACTTCACATATACACTGATGAGGTCCGAGTGACTGACCAGAAGAGAGATCTTGGGGTCATGGCTCATTGAAAATGTCAACTCAGTGTGCAGCAGCTGTGAAAAAGGCCAATTCCATGCTAGGGATCATCAGGAAGGGGACTGAAAATAAAAATGCTAATATTATCATATCCTTATACAAATCTATGGTGCAGCCACATTTGGAGTAGTGCATACAGTTCTTGTCACTGTATCTTTAAGAGGACATAGTAGAACTAGAAAAGGTAGAGAAGAGGGCTACCAAGATGATTAGAGGCCTGGAGCACCTTCCTTATGAGGCAAAGCTACAACATTGGGGGCTTTTTAATCTGCCTTTTAATAGAGGCAACTACAGGGAGACATGATAAAGGTGGATAAAGTCATGCATGGAATAGAGAGAGTGGACAGAGATGCATTTTTCTTTCTCTCACAACACTAGAACCAGGGGTCATCCCATGAAACTGGCCAAGCAATTTAGGACCAAAAAAGGAAGTACTTCTGCACACAGCGTATAATTAATCTATAGAATTTTCTGCCACGGGATGTGATGATGGCCAATAGCATGGGTGGCTTTAAAAGGGGCTTAGACAAATTAAGGGAGGACAGGTCTATCAATGGCTACTAATCTGAAGACTGGAGGCCACCTCCAGCCTCAGAGGCAGGATGCCTCCAAAATACCAGTTGCAGGGGGACAACAGCAGGAGAGAGGGCATGCCCTCACCTCTTGCCTGTGGGCTTCTCAGAGGCATGTGGTGGGCCAGCGTGTGAAACAGGATGCTGGACTAGATGGGCCTTGAGCCTGAGCCTGATGCTGTACTTATGTTCTTAACAGTTAAAATCTGCTGGTTGTATTCAGAACTGCTTCTAAAAGCATTGTAAAACATTATTTAAACCCTTCCCCAAGCATATTCTAGTGTAAAAAGTAGTGCATTTAGCTAATTTCAGTGGCAGCATAGTTTATGTAAAGTTCCTTATCTGTAGGTCATTGGGAAGTATGACTATCTTGCACAAATGCTTCAAAATATATAATAGATGTTCATTTCTATTTGTTCTATACATTTTGTTCATTTGTAGAAAGCTACATATTTGAAAGGGTACTTCACAGCTTATTATTGCACCAGCTGTTTAGACAGGAAGCATGTGACAATATTTGATCATATATTTAAGGACAGATTTTGTGGTTTCTGGTGACTGTACAAAACCCAAAAGGAAATGGGTAAAGTTCAGATAGAACATAAGCACAAGGATCTATCTCAGGGCTGCTCAACTTAGGACCACCTCCAGATGTTGGCCTACAACGCCCATAATCCTTGACTACTGGCCATTGTGGCTGGGGATTAAGTGAGTTGTAATCCAAAAACAGCTGTAGGGCTGAAGTTGAGCAACCCTGATCTATCTATTCCTATAAATGGAATATTCCTATGACTTCATTTATTTCAGAGTTCGGCTCCCATTTGACCAGCTACAGTTTCATACAAATCTATTACTATGCAGACACTCACAGCAGGCACTTCTCAAATTCCAACTGTTACCTACAAAAATTATCAGTGACCCCTCGAAATTCATAGCCCTGGAGGCTTAAAACTATTGTGCAAGCAACCATTTGAAGCCTGTGTGCCCAAAGTACAGAAACAGAGGACAGCAAGAAGGATAGCTAAGCATTAACAAATCTACTTGTTGTAGCCTGCAGGCCCAAGCTAGAGTTCTGTTTACGATCTTCTGACATTCAATATATTTGTGCAGTATGCACATCATGTAAGATACTGCATTTTGGACTACTGGATCTAAATGAACTTCCGACAGACTTCCTTTGGAGCAGAGTACCTCCTTGCCCCTAGGAATGAGTATTTGATCTACAGATTCCAGCTGATCTCATCTGTCAAGTATCTTGGTACATATTGTTTTTGTGCAGTATTTTATTCCTCTTCAAAAATATTATCCCCAAGAAACAAAACAACTAAGTTCAAGTAGTAGTAAGACAATCTTTTTTTAAAAAGACTAATCAATATGGCACCTAAAGCACTCCAGATACCTAGTATTAAAAAGTTACTTCATTCCGATGGATTCTGCAATTAATCAAATTTGTCACAGGTCTCCAATTGCAAATGGATACAAACTGATCCCATCATCATCTTACTCGGAAGGGTGGGAGGCATCCAAAAATCCTTCAATGAGCTAAATAAAACTTCTCCACAGGACAGCAAACTTTTTAATAGTAAAAACTGGAACAGGAGAAAACTATGGTGGAATTTGACAAAATCTGTAACAGCAATGGAAAAGCTAATCACAAATTAAGGGTACAATGAGTTATCAATATAAAAAAGTAACTTCCTGGAGCATAGGCTTCCCTTCTTAATATTTGTTGTTAACATTAATACATGTACAAGACAAGACTGAAAGCCATTGCTTTATGGTGAGAATTATATCAGCATGTGACAATTATCATATTAGAATTTGAAAACAGGTGCAGGGACATAGCTAGGGAGAGGGGCCCGTGTTTGCCTCTCTCCCTGGAGGCCCCTCTGAGTGAAGAAGATAATGAAGAGGGGGTGGAGCTGGGGGGGCCCAGGTTCTTTGAATCTATCTGCTCAATTATAGCTACATCCCAGGACAGGTGCCAAGTACTATACAGTACACTAAAATTGCAATACACTCTGGAAATCATATAGTATATACATTTTGTACTGAACTTTTAAAAACATTGTTTTGACTGATGGTCTAAATTCTGACCACTTCCTAGCTGTGTCTTGCCCCTTGAAATTGTTGTTGTTTTTTTTTAATGAAAAGAATAGTTTTTGTTTTTAAATGAAAAACTTTGTCACCAATAGTGGCAAGTCAACCAGAAGCAGTGTAATGCTGAATTCACTCAGCTTCCTATTGTTGAGCCGATTTGTCACTTGTTGAGCCTGTCTTGCCCTTAACCCATTTACAATATAGCAGAACAAGAGAAAGAGAACAAGTGGCACAATACATCATGACTGTCTGGGCTGCTTCTCTCTGCCCCTGGTTCTGCTTATGAAAGGCTCCCTTTTAAGTTACAAGCTCTAAGGACATATTTCCTTGCTCTTTCTCTCTCAACATAGCAAAGAGCTCTGCAGTAAGCACACAGTAAGGAACCCACTTTCCTGCTGGAAAATCTCCAGCTGAAATCCAACCAGGACCACCACCCAATACCATGTTGGCTTGTACCTGCACCCTGAGACACACACTAGGAAACAAACAACTCACAAGGCTGACAAGTCCGCAAAAGACAGCACTCCCAGGTACAGAGAACCCAACTTCTTTCTAACACTCAAGGCTTTTTCATATTAAACTATCAATGCCATTGCTTGTGTCATCTCAGCTTTGCAATACCTGCGATTTCAGAGCGTGAAAAACTAACACGGGGAAACCTCAACATTGTCTCAGAGTTTATTGTGAACCTGCAATACACATCATGGAAGTGAACATCCAGAGATGTCACATTTCTATCCTGCTCTGTCTGAACAGGGTGCAAGAGTGGGTATTTAGTTCCTTTGTTCCCTGCAAAAGACGGCAATGCCAATACAGTTTCTACAGTATGCTAACATTTCAAAGGAAGGCAATAAACTGCCAAAACTTTCAAGAGTCATAACAAAGCAGGAGTTTCATATGGGCAGGGCACTAACAGCATTAACCCTGCTGCCCCGAGATGTTGCCATTCCAGACATGCAGCACTGAGCGCGTTCAGACCTCAGGCAAAGAACCCATCAGGTCAAGCCTTTCGTTGCCAGATGGCTGAGTTCTACAAGCATGATTTCTATAACCTTATTTTTGTTTGTAACTTTTTGTATAGAGAAATATTTATTTGAGTTGGGAAGGAAGTTTCCATGCAACCGACAGGCCTTCACTTTCTTTGCATCTGTTCAGCTGTGATGGGTCAACTGTCTTGCATTGTGACAGCAGGCATCACATATGCATATGCACACCCCAGTTTTCTTCTTCTCCCTGTTCCACCCCATCACTATTTGTATATACAGTATTCCCCATTATTTTCTCCCACTGCTGCACCTTTAAGACAAAGTGCACAAAACATCTGCACAAGGGAAAAAACCTAAATTCCTCATATTATAGAGGTTCACTAGTAATGGAATATGGGAAACAATTGTACTGAGCTGGAGTGTCATGCTTTGCAACTGAAAGCCTGCCTTTCCTTTTTAAACGAGTACTGTAGAGTTTGTGTCCCATTATCTTCCAAAAAGCATCAAATCAATTAAAAGATGCCCAGCCCTTCAGGAATATAGGAACCATTTTCTGCGGTGCTTAGTCCCAAGAAAAAGCGAGAGAGATGCCAGTGTTCAATTCTCTCTGGAAACCTTAACCCCCCCCCTCCCCCATGTGCTACAAGTTGCATGATACTTGCATTCTGTAGCTGCTCAGGGGCACTTTAACCTGTTCTTACTTCACTTGTTATGGCACTGAAAGCATTCTCGAGCAGAGCCTTGACACAAGGTCCCAATGCCTCTTCTGCTCCTTTTTGCCCAGCACTATAGACACTGGACTGTTCAGAACCTGCATTTTGTGTGTCAACCAACTTTAATAAAATAGCAGCTATTTCAGAACTTCTGTCAATATTTTACATAATTTGTAGGACAGCACTTTAGTCAAGAGCAGTAGTTTCACTTGGGGAACCAAACATCTCCAGTCAGTCCTGAGTGGGAATATCATCGGCTCAACCACTTCCCCCTTACACACTTTTGCAAAGCCTTATCTGGTGTAGAAAAACCTTGCATTACAATTTAACTCTGACTTATTGACAGAATTAAATCCATACCAGTGCAACACTCTGATAGGGTTGCCCCATATCTAGTGAGACAACCTACAACCTTCCTATTGCCACCAATCCAAGTACCCCTCAGATACCTAATGACCCAATGAATTTCCTCCCTTGTAGCAGATGATGTTTTGATGTCAGCATGGTGCTGTAACCAAGTCACTAATCACATGTATTTAAGTGGGGTAGTCCAACCATAATTTTAAAAGTTGTAAAGGGTTTGCTTAATTAGGCTGGTCTTGGTCCTAATCCCCACCAAAACCTCAGTCCAGATTCCCCCTCTCTACCCCAACCATGGGTGATCGGGGGACAGGGACAAGAGGGGGCAGTTGCCCCCCTGGACTGAGTGAGTTCCCATTAAATTCCACGGGGCTTACTCCCAGGGAGGGGCACACTCCAATGAATTGCTGGCTCTGTGCCTGCCCCCCCCACCAGAAAAAGTTGTGTGGATGCCTGTGACCCCAACATCACTCTCTGAGGCCCTGTAGGAACATAAGTCTCAAAATAAGGAATTTTTTTTCTTTCACTGGCCTCTGATGGCTGTCAAAGCATGAAGCCTGACTTCGCATGTCAGGCCCCCAGAGTTCTGCTGCAGCTGCCCAACTGCTGCACTAGGTCTTCACCTTGTCTCTTGCCTCAGGCATGAAGTCTTGCATCTGGTCCTCCCATCTACTGCTGGCCAGTTAACCACTGAACGGTCAGACTCCCTGAAGATGAAGCATCTTGCTAATCAGCTCTGTCTCAGCTGCTCGGCTTCCTGAAGGTGCTGTGATTAAACCACTTGGGCAAGGTGCTCAGGTCAGACACTCAGCTCCTTTGAAGTTATCTTGGACAGAACCAACCTTCCTAGTGACCAACTCGCTGTGTCTGTCTTTCTGCTCTCCTCCCTGGATTTGCTTCTTCCTCCCGCTTTCCCCCCTTTTAACTCTCTGGCCACCGGAGCTCTCTGTCCAACAACCCAATCAACTCTTTCCCTTGAGCCTGCTTAGATGCTGTATTGAACCTGTAAAAAGGGATACAGCCAGTCGAGCATCTGCTTTGCATTCAGAAGGTAACAAGTTCAAACCCAGCATCTCCAGGCAGGGCTAGCAACGACTCTTGTCTGAAACCTTAGAAGAATTGCTGCCAGCCAGTGTAGACAATACTGAACTAGACAGACTGAATGGTCTGACTAAGTGTCCATCCCCCAGAATAGTCAGGTAGGTCCAGCCAATCTCAGCTATGCTGTTACCTTTTAAGTCAACTGGATGGATCTTTGTTCAATGGGAAGGGCTCCCTAGGTAGTTTTTGGCTGTCACAAAATAATGCCTAAGCTGTGTCAAAACTACTGCCTTCTAAACACACACACACACACACACACACACACACACACACACACACACACACACACCAAGAATCTAGAGTCAAACAGCCAAGTAGACCAGCCCTTCACTGTTTACAATCTAATTGCCTCAGTGCAAAAGAAATAATATCTTATTGTAATGGAATATAAACTATTCCATAGAAATGCAACTAACATAGGTGAATTTTCCCACACTCAAGAAGTCATTTCTTCACATTCAAGTTCTATCCATTGCTTAGCATATGTCTTTGTGAATAACTGACTAATTTTAATAGTTAAAAGCTGTTTATATTTCTCTATTTTACTTTGTTTGGGGTTTGTGAGTTAAGCATTGCAACTGTTGCTCGGTACTTCTTGTGAAGAGTTCTGTAGATGTCAGAATAAGGTATACTTTTAGAGTCAGTTGGAAGTTTAGCTGCCAAAGAAGAAATGAGGATAAAAGGGACTCAGACCGAAGGAAAGTAAACTCTAATCAGCTGTGTTTTGAACTGTGTATTTCTTGGAAAGGACAAACTTTTGTTTTGTTTTTCTTTATGAAAAAAATGCTCTCTATTTTTGAAATATTTGGACTTTCTGTATTGGCGTTATACCCCATGCTTATAGCATTTCCACGCTATGAGGGGCAATTGATATTATAGGAAAGAATACAAGAATGGTGGCAGCAGATTCAGGAACAATCACAATATTAATAAGGGTACTTTAAGTGACACAGTGGGGAAATGCTTGACTAACAAGCAGCAGGTTGCCAGTTCAAATCCCCACTGGTACTATATCGAGCAGCAGAGATATAGGAAGATGCTGAAAGGCATCATCTCATACTGTGCAGGAGGAGGCAATGGTAAACTCCTCCTGTATTCTAACAAAGAAAACCACAGGGCTCTGTGGGAGCCAGGAACCGAAATCGACTAGACGGCACACTTTACCTTACTCCCGGAGAAGGGTTGTAGCTCAATGGTATAGTATCTGAGAAAACTTCCTGTCTGAAGCCCTGGAGGACAAAATATCTGGTTTGCATGCAAACACTTTTGCTAGACATTGACAAAAGCGTCAAGATTAAGAGGCACTTGCCTTTTAAGCTTGCAAGTTTGAATAGAGCACAACATTGACTGATTGTTTAAGTGCCATCAAGTCGGTGTCAACTCTTAGCAAACATATAGATAGATTCTCTCCAGGATGATCTGTTTTCAACAGCCTTTAAGGTCTCTCAGTGGTGCAATCATTGCTGTCGTAGTCGAGTCCATCCACCTTGCTGTTGGTCATCCTCTTCTTCTCTTTCCTTCAACTTTTCCCAGCATTATGGACTTCTCAAGGGAGCTGGGTTTTCGCATAATGTGTCTGAAGAATGATAGTTTGAGCCTGGTCATTTGTGCCTCGAGTGAAAATTCTGGATCTGTTCTATGATCCATTGGTTTGTTTTCCTGGCAATCCATGGTATCCTCAAAAGTCTTCTCTAGCACCAAAGTTCAAAAGAGTCAATGCTTTTTCTATCTTGCTTCTTCCAAGTCCAGCTTTCGCATCCATAGAGTGTCCCAGGGAAAACCACTGTCCAAATGATTCTAATCTTTGTAGGTGTAGACACGTCACAGCATCTAAATATCTTTTCCAAGGCCTTCATTACAACCCTACCAAGTACTAGTCTGTGGCATATTTCTTGACTGCTGGATCCTTTACTGTTGATTTTCGATCCTAATAGGCAAAAGTTACCCACCACTTCAATGTCTTCATTGTCAATTCTGAGGCTGGTTGCTGTACCCCTTGTCATTTATTTAGTCTTCTTTACATTTAGTCATAGTCCCATTTTTTCACTGTGCTCCTTGACTTTCATTACTAGAGCTTTCAGATCATCCACATTCTCCACTATCAGAGTGGTGTCATCAGCGTAGCGCAGGTTATTGATGTTTCCAGCTAACCAGCTTTAAAACCATGCTCATCTTCTTCCAATCCATCTTCTCTCAGTATATGTTTAGCATATAAGTTGAATAAAGAAGGAGAAAGTATACAGCCTTGTCTTACTCCTTTGCCGATCTGGAACCAGTCTGTTTCACCATGTTCCGTCTGGACTGTGGCTTCCTGTTCTGTGTATCGGTTTCTCATGAGAACAATGAGGTGTTCCGGGATGCCCATTTTCCTAAGGATATTCCACAACTTGACATGGTCGACACAATCAAAGGCTTTTCTGTAGTCAATAAAACACTTATTGACTTCTTTCTGGTATTCTTTGGCTTTCTCAGTTATCCAGCATGCATCAGCAATGACGTCTCTTGTTCCTTGGCCTTTTCTGAAACCAGCTTGAACATCCGGTATTTCCCTTTACATGTAGGGCTCTAATCTATGTTGGGTGATCCTGAGCATTATTTTGCTAGCATGTGAAATTAAGAATATTATGCGATGGTTTGCGCAATCTGTTAAGTCTCCTTTCCTTGGGATGGATATGTCGACTGACCTCTTCCAATCTGTTGGCCACTGTGTCATTCTACAAATTTGCTGGCATAGTTTGGTTAGAGCCTTGACTGATTCTTCTTCTGTTGCCTGCCATATTTCTGTAGCTATGCCATCAGTTCCTGTAGCCTTCTGACTTGGTAATGGCCACAGTGCTGATCTAACTTCATCTTCCCGTACTAGAGGTTCTTGCAAATAGGGGATATCTTCTAGAGTATCTTGGATGTTGACATCCCAGCTGTACAAATTTTCAGTATACTCCTTCCATCTCTGTTTGGTCTTCTCTGAATCAGTGACTATCTGCCCTTGGGCATCCCTTAACATACCAATTCGAGGTTGGAACCTCCTTCTGAGTTCAGATGTCTTTTGGAAAACTTTTCTTGTTTTTCCGTGTCTATTTCCATCCTCAAGTTCTTTATAGATGTCACTGTAGTACTGCTCCTTGTCTTTTCTAACAGCTTTCTGAAATTCCCTATTAAGTTGCTTCCTGAGGTCTTTAACTTACTTGACTTTGGCTTCTCTCCTCTTCTGGGCAATTTCCACTGTCTGTTCTGACATTCATTTTGCTTTCTTCTGTTTCTTGGTCTTTGGCAGTCTCTTTCACGTTCATCCTTAACAACTTCTTTAATTTCATTCCATAGTTCCTCCAGTTACCTATCAATGAGGTTCAGAACTTCAAAGCAGTTCCTAATGTTCTCTTTGAAAATGGTGGGTACATTCTCAAGATCATATTGTGGAAGCTGGATAGCTTTGTTTTTCTGCTTTAGCTTGACTTGGAACTTGCACATAAGCAGTTCGTGATCAGTTCCACAATCTGCCCCAGCCACGTTTTTGCTGTTATAACTGAGCTCTTCCACCAATAATGTAATCAATTTGATTTCTATGTACTCCATCTGGTGATGATCATGTGTATAGGCACTGCTTTGGTTGTTTGAAGAATGTGTTAGCAATGAAGAGATCATTGGCTTGGCAGAAACTAATAAGTCATTCTCCTGCTTCATTTCTGTTTCCTAGGCCATATAAGCCAACTGTGTTTTCCTCCTTACCTTTTCCAACTTTGGCATTCCAACTACCAGCATCGCTTCTTGCTTGCATGTTCTGTCAATTTCAGACTGGACTTGAGCATAAAACTCACCAACTTCCTCTTCTTCTGCATCAGTTGTTGCGGCATAGACTTGAAGAACTGTCATGTGAAAGGGTTGTCCATGAAATCTAATTGATATTAGTCTAATTGATATTAGTACTGTCACTGCTATATCCTTCCTGACTATGAAAGCAACACCGTTCCTTCTTTGGTTTTTGTGTCCTGAGTAGTAAACGGTATGGTTTTCTGACTGAAAAAGTGTCCCATTCCAGTCCATTTTAATTCACTGATGCCCAAGATGTCAATCTGTAGTCGATTCATTTCATCTTTCACTATGTCCAGCTTTCCCATAGTTACGCTTCTTACATTCCACATTCCCACTGTAAATCTGTGTTTGCAGCTTTGAATTTTCTTTTCCAGCACGGCAACATCAGCTGCTAAACGTCCAAAAGGCTTTAGTCTAACCACATCATAAACACCATTGGTACTTCCTTAGTAGCATGTTAAGTACCATCCAACCTGAGGGAACCATCATCCAGCACTACATCGACAATCATTCAAGTCCTGCTATGCTGCCTCATTGTGGGGTGTTCCTGGGAGAGATGAGCAAAGTACACCGGGAGGTATACTCCCAGTAGGGTCACCCAAAGCGCGAAGGTCATCCCAGCTGCCCAGCTAAAGCAAGCAGGCAGCTATATTGGGCAGTAGCAATATAGGAAGATGCGGGAGCCGGACGATCACTTCAGTGACAATGAAAAAGGCATCATTTCATACTGCGTGGGAGAAGGCAATGGTAAACCACTCCTGTATTTTACCAAGAAAACCATATGGATAGACAAAGATAGCTTGCCGGAGCTAAAATTGAGGTGACCCACCAATTCTTAATGCAGTTAGGGAATTTGCTTCTCTCCTCTTGTGATTCGATATCTAGAAGATGTTCTAGAATTCTATTGGCTTGATCAAACCCCATAGCAATTTGATTCAGAAGAGAGTCCAACCGTCTAGAGTTTTCCCATTAACTTAGATAGCCACTTAGAGTGGGTCTGATCATCCAGAACTAGGGGGGCCAATCCACTTGGTTGAAATTTTAGCTTTAGCCAATATTTGAAGCTTGCCAGCAAACTCTGATCTCCACCTTATTCACCCCAGCCTCAAGGCTGAATAGCAGATTTTTTAGACAAAACCAACTTCTGCATGTAAAAATGAAAGTAAAGGTCATTAAGTTGTGAACAATAGGTTCACAAAAGAATTTATTTGCAGAATTAATACAAACCAGAGTAAAAACAAGTTTTTTGTTGACAGTGGAGCAATTCCCCATTTCTTTAACCATCTACAGGATTTCTCAGGCATTAACATCAACTATAAAGTTGAAATATGCTTGGCAAAAAGATCAGACAATTTCTGCAGAAAGAACAGGCACAGTTCTTCTAAAATGTAATGTTGGAGCAGGTGAAATAAAGCATTCCAGACTCTTATTTATCTGCCAGGTTTGCAGAATAGTTTATTAAGTGTGAAAACAGCTACAAAAAGGGACTGCAGAATTATTATTAGAAGTAATCGTTGTTTTGTGTTTAAAGAAGAAAAGCTATTACTTAGAGTTATGTTACTTCTAACAATAATTCTGCATGTTAGTTGATGCAGGACTGGAGAATACGTACTGGTGTAGGGGGAGCTATTAAGACAGCAATTTATCTATACCTACTAGATTAGATACCTACTAAAACCAAATATTTAACTCCTTTTGAACTGTGGAATAGAAGAAAATCCAATTTAAAGCACATCAAAGTATTCTGAAGTAAAGCATACATGTACATCCCCAAGGAGTAGAGGGGGGAATCAGACTGTATGATTTAGGAAGGAATTTTTGTGGGATATGAATCAGGCAGTAAAAATTACAGAATACTCAACCCTGCTACAGACACTATCAAGTTGTTCAGTGTTGCTTACTTTGATCAGAAACAGAAATCTAATGTCAATACATTGAGCCCTTTCTTGAGATTAGTGACAAAACTTACCTCCCCCACAGAAGATCTTCTCTCCTTTGCTGGGCAAGTGGATTGCTCACTCAAATGACTGCTGGCTCCTGCCAGCAGCAGGGAGTTTCTGGGGAACTTCCATAATGCACCGCACAAGTGCATTACCACGCCGGCAAAACCAGGCTGGGCTTTCCTAGTCCAGTTTTGCCTGTGCATGTGAATAGCCCCCTTTTATGTGACTTAGTTTTTCCAACAGGTGAAGAAACTAAACAGAAACTGCAATGTCAAAAAAAAGGAGGAATCGTCAATCTTGATGTGGCAGAGAGATCTGATCAAGAAGGAGTGATTGAACCACAATCAGAGGTGAGCTGTTCCAATAGTACTGTATTAATAAAGGGATTGCACCTAAAATATTTTCTTTTGAGGCAAAAGAGGAGAAAATACCTGAATCTGTAGACTGGCATAAAATAAAAGTAATACCCGATTCACATACAGCTACAGGCTGCCAAAGAAGAGATCATTTCTTTACATGGACACTTGTAAAGTTGCCAGAAAACAGAAAGGCTATAGGATACAAATGGATGTTTACCATTAAGTGTGATGAAAAAGGAGACATTCCAAGATATAAAAGCAGGTTGATTGCTAAGGGGTATGCACAAATGTATTGTGCGGACTATGAAGAGACATTTGCACCAGTAGTTAAGTACACATAGAATAGTCTGATATTTAGTTAAGTACACATAAAGTAGGACTTTTGTTTATGGTTTGGTGATATTTAAGTAATAAACCTTAGTAACTTTGTTCAGCTGACTTACAAGCCTGATTCCACTGTTACACATAGCACCTGTGTAGTATTCTGCCCCCCACACACACACACAAAAGAAGTGGGGGAGAAAAATGATACAGCACCAACAAGTCAAAACTAAAGAAAGGTGTGGCGGGGGGAATTTGATTATGATGACGACGACAAATATTTATACACCGGTTTTCAACAAAAGTTTCCATAGAAGTTTACATAGAGAAATAAATAAAATGGCTCCCTATTCCACAATCTAAAAAAGAAACATAAGATAGACACCAGCAACAGCCACTAGAGGGGTAATGTCCTGGAGATGGATAGGGCCAGTTGCTCTCCCCCGCTCAATAAAGAGAATCACCACTTTTTAAAAGTGCCTCTTTAATTCCAAAAGGGGAATTCCCAAAGATGTTAATAAATTATTACTAAACTAGCTTAACCCACACAGAGCACCTGTGCACTAGCATTTGATTGCTCCCCTCACCCCCTGCCATAGCCCCCCTCACCTCAGAGATCCCTCCACCCTCACTTGAGCCCCACTCCTGCTCCTCCCCACAGGAGCAGCAGCAGAGGTTGACCAGCCCCTTCCTCACTGCCCCCACCACCATGGCTGCTTGTTCCCCTCAGGCCGCTGACAGGCCTGAGCCCATCCCATGCCCACCTCCGCCAATGGCCTCGATTGCCCACCTCCATCAATGGCCTCAGTAGCCGCTCATTCCCCTCAGGCCACTGACAGGCTCGGGCCCATCCCTCCCCCTTCCTTCTTTCTCTCTTCCCCTCCCTTCTTTTTTCCCCTTTTCTTTCTCTCTCTCTCCCACTTCCTGAGAAGGATCTTGTTCATCTTGTTTCCTCATCTAATTCACACAATGGCAGCCTCCTTCTCCTGAAGGGGCTCCTTCCTCCCTCACCACCCCTCTCTTCACAGACCCCTGCCCACTATCCATAGATGGATAGATTCCTCTCCTCTACAATCAAGAACATCTTCCGACCAGTAACAGTTGCATTCCAACTGTCCTTAAGCATCACAGGTCCTCCTCCCTATCTGCATATGGAATCCCCACTGCCCAATCACCACAGTGCCACCACAGTGCTCCTCCTCCCTACCTGTATATGGAATCTCCACTGCCCAATCACCATGGTGCTTCTGCTCGCGAACTCTAATGAGAGCTGCCACACATGGGATTAGCCACGGGTATGCCTCACAGAATTATATATAGAGATAGTTTAGTCAATATTGCCTCACATATTTCGAGCATGAGGTGCTCTTCTTCAGAGGCAACCTAAGTAATTAACATCAATCAAAGTATCTTCTGCTTACTTATCTGTTCTCATTTCTGGGGATAATACCCCACACCAGGAATATCTGAAGGCTGAAGGGTATCACAGAGCTGCTGGGCTCCATTCCTCATATTTCCTTTAACAACTAAATTGTCCTAGGCTGAGAAGTGAGGAACAAGGGTAAAGATTCTAAATGAGGGAGACGATCATCAAAGATAGATAGCAGAGACTAATGATTAGAAAGCAAGTTTGCATTCCAAGCAATACAGCTTCTTTAACACAGTGTTTTCAAAGCCTGGCAAAGAACATTTCTCATGTAGCCTTCTGTTCTCCATCCCAGCAGAATAATGCTGTAACATGTGGGAGGTTGTACCCTCTTGCTAACAGTTAGAGCAAGCAATCGCTCTAATACTACATGCACCAATCCATGGCATTTCCCCAATGAACACAATATTTCCTACAGCCTCACATGAAGTACAGAATGGACACAGCTGACTGCACTGTTAACCAGCAGAGCATCTTAGCAGTCAAGACTATAAGCCACTTTGGTAGAAAAGGGGTCTAACTAGTCTTGGACAACTGGGGGCATCAACATCTGAGCTGGTTGTGTCACTTTTCCCTGTGATCCTTCACTCAGTCAATTTCCCCCCCTGGAATTACAACTGCTATCTTATAACAAGGTTTCACTCCTACCAAGTCAGTGGATGCTGCTATTCACCCATCATAGTATATTATCCAATCTACTGGAGATTTCATTGTATTCCTTTAACCATAATTAAACATTTCAGAGTACAGCACAGAAATCTTCTAGGGGACAGGGCAGAGAGAGATCTTAGAGCCCAACAGCTGATGTCTCAACAACACATCAAGGATTCTTACACCCTGTCAATCCATAGGTCCAGCTTGCTGAATACAATCTACTTAGACTGGCAGTGGCTCAAGATTTCACAAGTCTTTCCCAGATCTGATACTTTTGAGCCAGAATCCCTGTATACAATGCATGTGCTCCATCATTGCACTCAGAACCTTTAAAGGGTTTTGGTAAGGAGGAGCTATATACCGAGGGTCCTTTCATCACAGTCCATAGGGCCTACCATAAAGCAAATATTAAGTTAGCAGAAGAGAAACATCTACAAATAGATAATTTCATCATGCTCAAAACAAATATATACTCAGTTATGTTTGGAGGGGTCCAGTGTTCCCTCTAACAGGGCTTTCCAGATGTTGTTGACTACAACTCCCATAATCCCCAAGCAAAAGCCACTGCTGCTGGGGATTCTTGGAATTGTAGTCAACATCATCTGGAAAACCCTGTTAGGGCCAAAATTCTTCACAGGGGATACGCTATATGGTGGGACCAGAGTGCATGGACCTATATTTACCACATTGAATAAAGGCACTAATGAAGCTATGAGCTCACCTATACCTTACAAGCTTCAGGCAACTGTACTTTAACCCCCTTTATTAATGTGCCTTAAGGACCAGGATTCCCATCTCCCCATAGGAATATACCATGACACAATTCAAAGCAACATCTCAGTGATAGATCCCTTCCTTACCCTTTGTACTACACAGACCCCAAGGATGCATCTGTAAAGCACCAGATATGACACTGCTAATAACTAGCAGGCCAACTAGAAAAATGCAAAATCAGATTCACAGTGCATCAGCAATGGCTCATTCAAGGAAAGTAATTAGTCAAATTTATTCAATTGACATATGAGCAATTAATTTTCCCCCCTAACAAGCCAGAGTACAAGTTTTAAAAAAGATGTTAGCCTGCCTCAGGCACCTGCAAAACTCCCATTTCAACAGACGAAATGCTGAAATTCTGCCAGAGATTCTTTTCTCCTCTGAACAGAAGAGTCAAAAGATGTCATTTGGTCTAATTTTATTGTCACCATGGAATAAAGTATTATTTATGGTTTTCCTAAGACTAGGAAAAAGTTAAAGCCTGGGCATGAACTTCTATGGGTCATCTGAGTAGTCCACACATTTTAGCTGCCATTAGCCGCCAGCCATTGTCACCAATAACCCTGCTCCACCCCCATTTTGCATGCACAAAGGAGTTGGGGGGGGCGCGTCTCACCTTAATCATATCACACTTCAGAAGCATTCTGAATGCCTCCAAAAAATGAAGTGGACTCTGAGACAATAGAATGGACCATCAACCAGAAGGGGCGGTTATCAATGTCAGACAAATTTGTAGACCCTTAAACATGATCTTCACCAGATACTTGGTGGTACTAATCAGTATGGTCTATATGTCAAAGTGCATTTCTTGTATTTCTTCCCACACCTAAAGCACCTTTCATTTGCAAGCTGGGCAGTAACCATCTTTCCATGTAGATTCAAGTCTCTTGCACCAGAGCAAGGACTTCAAAAAATAGTTCATTGCCATTCATTTCCACATGGACAACAGCCCAAATAAGCCTGCAATTTGTAGATAAGATTTTTATCCAGGAGAAACTAAGGTTGACTCCACACAAGTAGCAGGATAGAAAGAAAATTGATCCAGAATGAGTCACCCCCATTTCAGGCACAGCATATCATTTTTGATGCTCCTCCATATAAAGGCTCCCTGCAAACAGAAAATATGCACATACAACATGAGAAGAGTCCTAGCTTCATCCTTTGCCTGTTGCAGTTATTTTCTATCGCCAAGGCACTCTCTCTCTCTCTTTTAACCTAGGGGAGCTTTTCAGGATGTGAACCACACCTGCAATTTCAAGTGGCAGTCCATTCTACCACCTCATTCCACAACATGTGTAGACCAGCCCTGGCCATTTTAAATTGTGCCTTTCACCTTGCATTTAATTTATGCTCTCAGCTAACCAGTTTTTCCTCCAGCAATGTAGCAAGTCGGCTGCATTTACTGTACAGTATTCTGCTCACTGTATGTTACCCACCACTAGAGAAGGTACAGCAAATATTCATCTCTTACGCCAGGCATCCCCAAACTGCGGCCCTCCAGATGTTGCTGAACTACAATTTCCAACATACCCAGCCACAAAAAATTGTGTCTAGGGATGCTGGGAGTTGTAGTTCAGCAACATCTGGAGGGCCGCAGTTTGGGGATGCCTGTCTTACGCCATCCCAGACATTATTTCATTTTACAGCAAGCATTAGTACCCGAGTGGTTCTATAGCTAACTTCTCCACTGCATAAGTTTCTGCCGTCATCTACAATAGTAAAAGGCCATTTTATCACAAGCTTTTTAGTTTTCAGAGGTGTTTGACTTTGTTCTTCCCCGTACCAAGTTAGGCAGCAAGTCCTGGACTTCACACTGACACAGCTGTTACACAGCTTGATGCTGCTCCAAAATGCATAGTGAGAACCATTCGTCATTTCATGCACCATCCTAACCCTCTTTCCAAATAATCATCGGCCTAGCATCTGACTGCAGTATCAGACTGTGGTGTAAACAGTGGCTCAACAGCCATCTAAAAAGTGTGAAAGACATATCTACAGAAAATTTTGATCTAAGCTTGACAATCTGCTGTTAACTAACTAAGCAACACTAAACACTTTAAAGTATTATGCACGTGGATTGATTCATTACTACAGGTGAAACTCGGAAAATTAGAATATCGTGCAAAAGTCCATTAATTTCAGTAATGCAAATTAAAAGGTGAAACTGATATATGAGACAGATGCATTACATGCAAAGCGAGATAAGTCAAGCCTTAATTTGTTATAATTGTGATGATCATGGCGTACAGCTCATGAAAACCCCAAATCCACAATCCCAGAAAATTAGAATATTACATGGAACCAAGAAGACAAGGATTGTAGAATAGAACAATATCGGACCTCTGAAAAGTATAAGCATGCATATGTATTCAGTACTTGGTTTGGGCCCCTTTTGCAGCAATTACTGCCTCAATGCGGCATGGCATGGATGCTATCAGCCTGTGGCACTGATGAGGTGTTATGGAAGACCAGGATGCTTCATTAGCGGCCTTCAGCTCTTCTGCATTGTTTGGTCTCATGTCTCTCATCCTTCTCTTGGCAATGCCCCATAGATTCTCTATGGGGTCAGGTCAGGCAAGTTTGCTGGCCAGTCAAGCACAGTACACTGTATACTTTTCGGAGGTCCGATATTGTTCTATTCTACAATCCTTGTCTTCTTGGTTCCATGTAATATTCTAATTTTCTGAGATTGTGGATTTGGGGTTTTCATGACCTGTATGCCATGATCATCACAGTTATAACAAATTAAGGCTTGACTTATCTCGCTTTGCATGTAATGTGTCTGTCTCATATATTAGTTTCACCTTTTAATTTGCATTACTGAAATTAATGGACTTTTGCACGATATTCTAATTTTCCGAGTTTCACCTGTATATGCAGCGCTGTATCTGATGGCAATGCATCTGAAGGTGCCTGCCTTAACACGTGCTTTAGCACTGCCCGGGAGGCGCCTGCCTTAATTATCAGATGGGCAGGTACTGATTATTATTCAGGGAGGGAAGAGGTCAAGAGTCTTTTAATAACCATTCCCTGGCATCCAGAACAGCCCCTGTACCTAAGCCCCAACTTCCATCAAAGCCTCTCTGTTCAACCTCTTGGGCTAACAAGGCACGTTATATCCACTCTTCTTGCACTGCACATTGCAGGAGCCAAATCTGTTCTAGTGTTGCTAGATGTCTGGCATAATATATCACTGACTTCTTTAGGGGAGTAGATTATTTTAGGTTTCAAGCCATCAAGGCAAGGCTGGCCCAACTCTGACCAGTAATCTTCTCCAAACTCTTCTAAAGTAAAGACATTTCAATACTAGTGGAGTTAATGGAACGAAAACTAAATGATCCCCGAAGTGCAGCCATTCCCAACCAAGATGAAAACCACGGCTTTTAGCACTTGAAGAAAATCCCTCTCTCCTACTGCATATAGTAGAGGAAGACTGGCCTAGTTAACAGATCGGCGTTTTAAGACTCTGGATTCTGTTGAGCATCACATCTTGCATTATTTCCTGCAAGGGGTTCTCAACCCATTACCTATTCTGGGCATCTTAAGAAAACACTTAAATTTTTAAAGCCTTGCATTTGATAAGTTAGCTCTCAGTTCCATTTGCTACAGATAAATACCAATGAGGATCACACACAGCTCCAATATCTTTCCCAGTTCAAGAGCCTATCAGTGTTAAAGCCCCAACGGAAATCCTTTTTATCTTAAGCTTTTAACTGCTGCTTGCGCCTGACTGCTCCATATTAATGTATCAAGTCAACAAGACTAAAGATATGGAAGAAGAGTGCTATTGGGACATATATGCTAGAATCAAGTTGAGGTATATATTGAATTCCCACCCCCCACCCCCCATATTAAGGAGAATATGTAAACTACTGTGGATTCAGTGTCTTTACACTCAAGACAGCCACTCCAATCAGTGTCATTTGTAAGGGTAATGAGGAATTAATTTTATTTACCAGGGCATTTTTCACAAAGGGTTTTTAGCTTGCATCTCCTCTGGAATGCAGGGTGTGCATTCACATATTGGCCAGATTTACCCCCAAGTCCCTGCAAACAATCGGGGAGCACCTCACACACTTTTGGGGTTTTCACTGCATGTTAGAGTATATCCCCATTTATATGCAGGGTAAATAATTCACTTTTTGCATCAGTTTTAGGGGGCAACTTTGAACTCGCAGTAAAGCCTTGCAGTAAACCCACGGTAAAGCCTGCTGTGTGAAACACATCCTGTGGTCTTAAGCAATTCAGCTTCAAGTGGCAAGGATCTCCACTTCCAGTGTGTGGGGGGGATGCACATTTCTTCCCTTATATATTCCAACTCAGAGTAGAATCCAAGTTGAAGAGCAAGGAATACAACTGAGCCACCAAGTGCATAACATGAAGCCCATTTCTCTACCAAGCTATGCTCACAAGTTTCAGACACAGCGTCATATGCTTTGAACTCTAACAAGCAACTATTGCCCTTCCATTCTCACTGTATTTGCACTGTTCCACTTCATACTGCAGGTGGGGGCTCACAGAGAAAGCTGCCTTGTGCCAAATCAGACCACTGGTCCATCTAGCTCAGTCTTGTCTACACTGACAGAAAGCAGCTTTCCAATGTTTCAGGCAGGCGTCTTCTGCAGCCCTACTTAGAGAAGCTAGGGATTGAACATGGAACCTTGCATGCAGTCACACATACCAATGCAAACCCAGGCAAACCCTGCTTGGCAGAGGGGGCAATTCATGCTCACTTCGGCAAGACGGGCTTGATATGGAGTAGTCCGTACCAAATAGTGCACTCTGTACAAAAAGCATCTCTAGTCACAAGAAGTTAGCATGCTGAAGAGAAGGCTGGGCATTCACTCTTCTTCCCAACATGCTAGAATCCTGGAAAGTTCTAGTTGGAATGGACCTTGGAGATCTTGTAATCCAGCCTCCAGTAACCTTCAGGACTACAACATTCCTGACTGATATGACCATTCAGCCTCTGAAAATAATAGAGAACCAGCCTTCTATATGGAGGACTTTTTTTTTTTTAAACAGAGGGGCATTCAATAATGTGAGCCCCCACCTGCAGTCTGAATCACTACAGCATAAACTGAACCCCTCAGGGACAACCAAGTCTAAGGCTGCAGTTCTGCGTACACTTATTTGCTAGCAAGTAAGTCCCATTGAAATGAGTGGAACTTTTAAATCAATGTGCATGGGGTTGTGCTGTATGTGTATGCCTGTTGCTATGCCGATTAGATCTGGGTTAGCAGGGATATGGAGCACATAGGTATGTGCGAGGAAAGAAGGGAGCCATATTCTAAATAAAATGTTAGATTCTTTCACAAGAGATATTTATCACTACATGCACCATTTTCTACCCTTCACTCCAGCAAGACTAGAGAACAGGATGCACTGACACATGCTCCTTAGAAAGGAACAGAGTGAGTGAGTCACAGGGGGGAAATTAAGGCAAAACATGGGAAGCAATAGCAAAAAAAGCAGCAAATCTATACCAAGTTGTAATGGTTGGCTTTAAATGTGCATGCATCACTGCACATTTAAAGACCATCACTTGTCACCCTTCTCTTGCCCCTTCTGTCGCTGCTGCCACCCACCGTGCATCCACCGCCTGTTGCAGATTATAAATTCCTTGCTAGCAGGAACCTGTATGCATGCCTATGAAACTCTGTTACGGCTCTATATACACGGATGACACTTTTTGTTTCAAGTAGTTACATCTACGCAGAAAAGCAGTGGACCAACAGCGCAAGCCAAGAGCGCAGGCTCTGCACTGAGGAGTGCAACATCAAGTTCATGTCGAAGACTGAGCCACATGGCATCTGCCTGTTTGGGGATGGAGCTCCTCATTGTCCCAGATCAAATTTCCACCTGGATACAAAGCTTCTGTCCCATACACACACACACACCGTTTAGCCCTGCTTCCCTTCCAAAAAGACTGAACTGTGTCTAAATCCACATACATGCATTCAGTTGCTTGTTGCTAAGGGTAACTTGACTGCAGCCAATGCCCAAGCAGTTATGCCCGTGTTTCACTACAGAACACCGCCAAGCTCCACCTTTCTGTTTCTCTCCCAACTTTAAAGGCACACCTGCACCCCTCACCGGCCCCCCATCCCACCTATCCACTGGACCCTCTACTGGTCAGGATGCAATCCACCCTGGCTCATCCTCCCGGCCTTACTCCTTCGTCTCCCAGTCACCCATCCTTTTAGGAAGACATGGAAATGCCGGATTCCTAATTCGACCTCCACCCATGAAGCCGGAAAGTGCTTTCGCCAGCTCTGCTGCTTGCCCAGAAGGAGCAGCAACTTGGGCACCTCAGAGGCTGCCGCGCTCCTGACCCACCCCCCCTTGCCTAAATGCCCAGTGTAGTGTTCTCCGACGGGCAGTAGCTATCCCGAGTCTCAGGCAGAGGTCTCTCCCCGGACTGCTACCCGAGATCCTTTGGGGTGGGGAATGGGGCTGTCTGGGACTGAACCTGGATCCTCCCCATGCAGAGCATGTGCTCTCTCTGCTGTTGCTACCACGGAGCGGTGGCCACCAAGCAGCGGCAACGTGGCGAGATCCTTGCGCTCTCTCAGGAGCGCACACGCCAGGCACGGCTCCCCAACACATCCGGGCGGGCACCACCCCGCCAACCAGGATGGCACCGCAAACCGTCCACCCGCACTCATATTGCCAATCCCTGATCGATTAGCTCTGCCCGTTGCGTAATTATGCCTTCTCTGCTGCTGCCGCCCGCCCGCCCGCCCGCGGGTCAAGACAGAGGGAGAGAAGGTCTGCAAAGGGCGAACGAGGCAGCGGTGGGGAAACTCACATCGTCCCACTTGACGAAAGGGGAGCCCTTCTTGAGGTTGGCAGAGACGCGGACCGGCTGGAGCTGGAGAGCGTGGACCCCTGGCTGTGCCCCAGCCATTGGCGGCAGCACATCGAGGCTTCGTTCTTCCCACAGGAGAAAGAGGCAGTCGGGGCAGGCGGCAGCCGGCAAAGGCAAGAGCCTGCCGGGCTAGCTGGCTGGCGCCGGTGCGGAAGGAAAAGAGCAGCTGCTGCTGCTGCAAAGCGCTGTTGGTGAGACAGGGCGAGCCGCACGCGTGCCTACATCAAGGAGCTGGCGCAGCCGCCACCAACCATTCCGCGGCACATCCTATATAGTCACACACACGCAGAGAGGCGCTCCCCGCCGCTCATGCAAATGCCGCTGCCGCCCTCTTCTTCCTTTCGCGGCTGACTCGCTCGTCCCCCAACTTTCCGCGGCGCACAAGGTGCTGGCGAGCGAGGCAGGAGAGCAGCGCCACCTGCTGGGCCAAGGCTCACTCGCCGCCGGGCAGACACCCACCCCGAACAAGACAAGCGTCTTCTTAAAGGGCACGCGTTTCCTTAAACAAGTCCTGGGTAACTAGCGGTCCACTTAAAGAAAAGCCCCAGCTTTGCTCAAAGTCAACCCCTTCCCCCATCCTGCATGACTTGCCCTCTGTCAACCAGCCCAAGATAGGCCAGTGTGCCTGAGCTGCGGGGCTCAAGATCTCCCCCGCTCCCGTAGCAGTGCATTTTGCCATGCCAGATGCCACCCTCCCCTTAAAATGAGTCGCTGCATCGCCTCCAGCACTCCCCGAATCTGGAACTCTAGGGCGACACAACCACCTCCTGAAGAAGCAAGGGTGTTTAGTTCCCCCCCTCCTCCCATTCACCCAGGTAGCTCGTTTTCAGGTTGATCACATAACGATCTATGCAGCAGTGGTCATTAGGCGCATAGGCAGTCATCTCCTCCATGTTCCAGACTCTGGACCAACTATTTATCTCTGTCCAACTCTCAGATTCTACACAGTGAACAGTTCTTCCAGACAATTAAATGTGGTCTCTGTGTGTGCTAGGGATGCATGCTAAAACCAAATGGTTCCTTTTCTAGGGTGGTTGAGAGGAGGGAGCAAAACAATGTATGTATTTTATCATATTTATATACCAGCTGATATATTTATCTCTAGGCAGTGATTGCACTGATAGATAAGATATAAAACTGGAAATGCATTCTACTTTTGCCTCTGCCTTTTGAGCTCAAAGGTGTATCCAGAAATTTAAGTTGGGGGGTGGGAGTGGAAACATAACATAAGATCATAAGATCCTGCTGGATCAAGTCCAAGGCCTATCTAGTCCAGCATCCTGTTTCACACAGATGCCCACCAAATGCCTCTGGGAAGCCCACAGACAAGAACTGAAGGCATACCCTCTCTCCTGCTGTTGACAAAGGGGAGACATGATAAAGGTCTATGAAATTAAGCATGGAATGAAAAGAGACCTTTTTCTTCTTCTCTCATAACATTAGAACCAGGGGTCATCCCATGAAACTGATTACCAGGAAGTTTAGGGACAATAAAAGGAAGTACTTTTTCTCTGTTTGTACAAGGTCTGATTTCTTAAGTCAGTTGAAGTAGCTCAAAGCACAAGTGACACAAAGATGGACTGTAATTCCCTTCATTGCCTTCAAATGGTACATCATGCAGTGCTAGTGGAGAAGCACAGATCAATGTTGCACATCATTAGCAAAGCAGCCACATACACTTGAACCAAAAACGAAAATCCATGACTTGCCTTCTAGAGAGCAGCAGCATTCATTCTAAACTGGTTCACAAAGGGAAAAGATTGCTTTGTCTCAGCGCCATATCATAATGCATTTGTGTAACAGTGTAAGGAGGAAACAAGGATGTTCAAAGCACTCCTGTTATTTCTTCCATATAATAGCTACAATGTTTTATTTTGTTAAGTCGATTTGCATCTCATTTTTCATCCCAATTTCCCAGCTTTAAGGCCTGTAGCACCTGCACCTTCCACCCCACCTCACCCATGATTAGCTCAGTCCTCTAGGGGTTAGGTTGCAAGCCATTTGTCTTCCTCACAGTCCTGCTTCTTTGGCTCCAAGTGGTCTACCTTTTTAAGAGAAACAGAAATGCCGAATTCCCACTCCATCTCTACGCATGCAGCTTTATGCATGTCTACATAAGTTATCCCAATGCATTTTCCAATGCATATGCAGTGCTCTGTGCTATGCAAACAAATGGATCACAGAACAGATCAATCCAGAATTTTCACTCAAGGCACAAATGACCAGGCTCAAACTATCATACTTCGGACACATTATGCAAAGACCCAGCTCCCTTGAGAAGTCCATTGAGAAACTGAAGGAAAGAGAAGAAGAGGACATCCAGCAGCAAGGTGGATGGACTTGATTACGACAGCAATGAATGCACCACTGAGAGACCTTAAAGGCCAAGTTGAAGACAGATCATCCTGGAGAGAATCTATCTATGTTGTTGCTGAGTCGACACTGAATAGACAGCACTTAATCAATCAATCAATGTTGTGCTCTATTCAAACTTTCAAGCTTAAAAGACAAGTGCTTCTTAATCTTGACGCTTTTGTCAATGTCTAGCAAAAGCATTTGCATGCAAACCAGAGATTTTGCTCTAGAAAATCAAGAGGGGGGAAGAGGCTAACAATCAGTAACTTAGCTAAGTTGTTGCCATTTTTATTTGTCTCTGAGAACACTTGTCATATTCTCTCTATGTCCAAGCTGAAGTGTTTTTGAAAGACCTTGCTATATTGAGATATTCTTGAGGTAAAACCAGACATAATTCAATTTGACATTGTCCTTTACATTGTTTATAAGATTAGAGGCAAGACTAAATGTAGAACAAACTTAACAGCAGTGAGAGGTTAACATAATTGACAACAAGCTGAGTTCAGCAATGACTGAAGGCACTACACACTAGATCCTCCCACAATCCCTTTGATGAGCTTATTGTTGTGTTTGCTTACAAATAGGCCTGAACTTTTGCTGCAGGCCAGTCTTGAATCACCCATGCCCATTAGCATTAACGTTGCTAACAAAACTATTAATGAACTAATACAGAAACCTTGTATTACGTACTTCAGTGAGGATAATATCTGAAAATGTTATAAAAAGTCTTTAAGTACTTTTTGCCATTGCCAAGAATTGTATATACACTTTTCAACATTTCATCCCATTGCCTTGTTTATTCATCACTAGCAAAATCCCTGTCCACATCTGTAGGAACAGGATGCAGGATCCTGTCTTACAAGGATGTAGGAAAAGACGCATCTGTGCACTGCACACACCAGTTTAGCCTTCCTGCAACCAAATTCACAAGGACAGTGCTTTAAAGTTCACCTGCACAAGTGAACATGCCAGTATTCTTAAAATGTCCCATGAAGGTCCATTGCAGGGTACCTGTATGATATTTAAGAGCCACATACTTGTAAGCCTTTCAGCTGCACATGTGCACTGCAGGACAGATCCACAGAAATGCACCTCCCATAGTACCGTCTACATGTAGGGCAGGCCTTGACAAATTTTCTTTGGCTGTAGGAGCAAACAATGGACACTGGACAAAATTACCACACTTAGTGACATACATTGTAGAGAGGGAGGGGAAATGGGCGTCTCCTCTTTCCTCATATAAGTAACCTTCTAACAACAGAAAAAGGATTGCCTGGGACAAATATTTCATTCAGTACTGTCTCTAAATTAGTCTAGGCACCACGGTTCAATTTCTAGACATCATGGCTACCTGGTACCTGGGATTCCTCAAGTCCTGGTTTAGGGCAGATTGCATATACAAGTAGTGGTTAAAACAAACAACTGCGCTCAGCACCCTTCTGGGATGAGAGCTAAACTATTTTAGTGCCCCTAGTTTCCCCTCTTTCCTTTTCCCCTGCATCCCTAGTCTTCCCAATTGCAGCCCATAAATCGATGGGAGCTATTGATACATAACCAAACCCATTACCATACATGCCTACCATGGCTTCCATTTCTTGCAGGTTGACATGGGGGGAAAAGGATCCTAACACTAGTTTAGGTCAGCCATTTTTCTCCTCGAGCAGCTAGGAAATCCTACATCACTGGGTCTCATCCCACCAACTCTATGTATACAGTTACATGACATGAAGGGAAGACAGATGTCTAGAAAATTGTGGTTGGGGTCCAAAGTGAATAAAAGCAACTTGCTCTCTCCGTGCTCAAACTCTGGACCACACATTGCAACAGATTGGTGTGGCCAGAAATGCCCTCCAAAGGCACAAAATAAGCTGATACAATTAATTGTCACATGATACTACAGCAGCCAGTATCTAGAGGGCTTTAAACAACAATGCTCTGACAGTTTTATTAAGCTTATGTGTACTATCCATTATGGCTTATTATAACCTCAGTGCATCATATCTTTCACGTACTCAGCATCTGTCTGCAAGGCATGTACATGTTCAAGGAAGGAGTTCCATGCATGGGTGAATGGGTAAAGTCATGATAGAGAACAAGAGACATTCAGGAAGATCAGAAAAAGAGTTGGATGTGCGAAAGTCAGAGACAGGAATCAAACAGGAAACAAGGGATAAAAGTTAGGGTACACACTGTCATGGGGAGTTTTAAGACAAGGCATTTGTTCTGGATATATAAGGAGAATGAAAGCCAATGAAGCAATCTACGGAGCAAATGTCAGAGCCTGAGCAATGGGATAAATACAACTGTAAATCCATAACAGCCTTACTCAGCAGTATGAATCATTATCACCAGAACTGATCAGTGTCTTCACGTTGGCTGCTTTAAATCAATCTCTCTCTCTCTCTCTCTCTCTCTCTCTCTCTCTCTCTCTCTCTGCAGGATGCACATTTACCCAACATTTTATTTATAAGCTGTTTCCTGTCTGAAAGAAGCAGAATTCGTATTAATCACCTGCACCTAAAGTCAACACATTGTATGCAGATCACAGCTATAAGGCTGTGTATTTTCACTCATCTTATCCAAGCTCCTATTCGTGCTTTCCTATCTGCTGAAGTAAAATGCTGTTGGATCCAAAAAATAGATTATTATTAACAGCAACACTTTGTGGTGGCTTCAAAAAATGTGCACATCATAATGGCTGAGTTCATATCTATTGCCTGTGGAGCAAACTTTCTCTTCCTTGTCACTGTATCCTCCCGACAATGCCCCTCCTTGCTTTCCCCACTGGTTTCCAGAAGCTGGCATTGTTTTGTTTTTAATGTTATGAAAAATTTAACAAGCATATAAAATGAACATTAACAATGCCATGAGTTAGCACGAAAACTCAAGTCACCTTCTTGGATGCTTTTGCTTTTTATTTGGGAGCTCTTTAAAAGCTCATTTCTTAAAGTATATTTTAATTTGCAGTATCTAATCACTGAAAGGCTATCACTTCATCTTCCTTATTCATGATTATTCCTAAATAATAGCTGAACATGAAAAACTCACCCCCAAATTTAGCTCCACATCTTTGAATAGCTTATCTGGAGATTTCCATGTGTCATCCTTGAAGGCACCCTTCAACCTGGTGCTAAGTTGACACAGGGATATCTTCTCCCTTTGCAATACAACATTAATGAATTCCCAGACAAGTATAGTAACTACTGCTTGTTATAATGACAACACTAACTTCATTAGCCAGCAATGCAAAGTTTAAATAATACCAGTCTACATAGGGTGCCCTGAAGACTGCTGCCAAATTGATATTGGGAAGATGTTGCTGGCAACCGAGTTAGGATTCTTTATTTTTGTCTCCAGTAACAGCAGGGAGAGTTACTGCTTGTTGAGCCTGGTGAATTGGTAGCTATACCCTAGTGTTTAAACTTCATATTCTTATTCTGACATTTACTTCCTCCTCAAGTCCAGAGAAAGCTATTGTGTACTTCTGGGATGTTTGATAAGAACAAACATCCAGATTTTAATCTCAAGGTAACATATCTATGAAATGAAATCTGTACTGGCTGCATTTCTCCAAATCACTGGACATAAATGAGTATTGGACCTATAGCACTTGGTGTCGTGCCCCCCCCCCACCACTTATTACTTCATAGCGAGATTTTGAACAAGCCCCTCTTCATAACAAAGTGTTTAACTTTACACCGAGTAACTACTTCACAACTGGGATCCATTCCCAATTGCATCAATAGCCAGACTACTAGAATATATGCAGAATACCTCCATTAGTCTTGTCAATACATTTAATTATAACTGCAACCATCATATTAAGAAAACTTAGCTGTGGTCAGCAACTAGCGATGAAGCTAACTGTTTGGCAAGATCTAATAAAAATGAAGTCCCATTTGCCATGGTGAGATTTGCAGCTTCAGTTTAACAGCATGGCACATCAAATTGATTTTATTTCCATCTACCCAATGAGTTTCTGAAGTGAGCATTACAATCTCCTTGCCAGAAGCATTGCCTAGTGCCTTTACTGAGCAAGCTCTGTGCTTCTCCAGCTATTGAGAAAGGGCTCATTAATCAACAAATGGTATTTACAATACATATTCTTGCACACGGCACCCACTTGCACTTGAGTTCATCGGGGACTTTTACACACAGCAGGCTTTACCACGGGTTTACTGGGAGGCTTTACTGCAAACTCAAAGTTGTGCCAAAAAACTGATGCAAATAGTGAACTTTTTGACCCTGGATAAAAGTCGGGCTACACTCTTAACGGGCAGTGAAAAACCTGCATGATGTGTGAACTGCCCTTCAATAACTCACAGGGAGTTATAACTTCCAGAGGAGATGCAAGTTTAAGGGTTTTTAAAGCCCCATGTGAAAAACTTCCAGGCAGAGCTAGGAATCCTTCTGAGATTCTCATTTGATTTTCCTCCCAGACGCTACTAGAGTCACCTGAATTTGTTTCTGAAGTTGAATCAATACTTTTTTCCTCCATTGTTCCAATTTTTATTTCCAAATTTTGTAGAAAGCACTGTGCCTTCCCCCCACTTCACTTTATACAACTCCTTCCAAGTGTCTCAGCCAACAGCATGCTTCCCATCCTGCCCAAGAATAAGAGCATCTGCTCATCTGAAGTTGCCAGAGCCACTTACAGGGCTCATTTGATGACTAATTAAATGCCTAATTCTCTTCTTTGGAGATTTCAAGATTGCCAATTGCCCATCAAAACTCCTTGCACTGCAATGAGGGCAGCTTGTTATTGAAGCAACTCTCACAACTGCCCAAAAGCAGGCTAAGGGAGCCTAGTCCGCTTTGGGGCGATCGTGTGCTGCAACGGGAGCTGCACAGCACCCGGCACCTAGCCTCCATAAATACCCCTCATCTTTGATGATGTTAATGGAGCGAGCACTCTGTTAACTTCATCTTTTTGCTCGTGTGTTGCCGCGGCATGTGGCGACACACAAGTAGACCCCTGACCTGGAGGCTGCAAGCAGCCTCCTGGACTCTGGGGTCTCTCCAGGATGCCCCGTGCGCTTTAGCGGGGCATCCTGGAACTTTCGGGGACCACATGGCCCCCGATCCCCACAGCCCCCACCGGCTCCATGACAGAGCTGGCAGTCATGTGGGTGGCCGATCCAGCCACCCAGGGCTGCATTTGGATCATCTGCAGGGAGAAGGGGCTTCCCACAGGAGGACAAGCCATCATGGATCACAGATTACCTTCTGCCTGCTGGAAGTTATGCTTCCACAAGGTCCTCAAACCCAGATCCAGAAGACAGTCATTGCCTGGACTCTGTGCACAGCTGAGATCAAGATAGATGCAGACTTGTCTTTCCACAATACCAAAAGCCAGCTCATTTCAATTCAGTGCATGGTTTCTTGGCTATGTCAAAGTCTTAAAATTGCATGACAAGAGGCATAAAAGGGTAGTGGTATTGTGTTCAAAGTGTGATCTGGATGCTTCTAATTTAAATCTCAGCTTGGCTATGAAATCAAGTGGCCTTAGGCTAGGGTTGGCAATAGACTGGCGCTATTCTTGAAGGCTTTGTTATTTCCCCCCAGTATTGTTCAAATTACCAGGCCATTGAAATATCGATGGCCTGGTAAATATTAGCTATCAGGCTAATATTAGCTATCAGGCTAATATTAATATATAATATAATATTATATATTTACCTATTATGATAGGTAAATATTACCTATCAGGCCATTAAAATATCCAGCAATTGCCTATAACTGTCACCTGGAGATTTTGGTGTTATCAGCCTTCCAGGATTGACCTACCTTCAGCAAGCCACTATCTCTCAACTTGGGTTTGCTTCCTTCTTTCATCTGTCCTCTCAGAAACGTACACTCTTTTCCTTCCTCTGCCCCATTTTACCCTATCAATCCTGCAATGTAGATTACCCCGATAGATGGGGACCAATAGCAAGTTTCATGGCTGAACACAAATTTGAACCTGTGTCTCCCTGATCAACCATTACACCGCACTGGCTGTCATGGGCAGATGTCTATCCCTTAAGGGATAATACTACCTTAAACAGCAGTGCAGAGCTACAGGTCAGATTTCATTTACTGCAAACTTCAACCATAAATCTACACATCACCACTTCAGGATCACCTTAAGTGACGTGGCAATGGCTCACATTCTATCTTTGACAGTTTACACCAAGTGTAAAAAGCATATTGGCTTCCACCACGCCAAGCGTTAATGCATTCCAGATTTAGATCAATAAAGCCAAATGTGGCTGAAATTGGGGGTTTTTCAGTCTCTCTGCAGCACAAAGTGCTCTAGCATCGTGAGTTAAATTACACAATCTGCTCTTTTCTTAAACAGTTTCAGATCATTCTCACAACTTGAAGAACACACTTGAAGGATGTGCAGATTTTTCCGTTCAGTCTGGCCATTTGCTTGGGGATAACCAAGTGCAATTGTGATAGCTCGGATAAGGCCACAAACTCAGGTGATATTAATGTAGACCTATTGTTTGAGAAAACCATGTCAGGCAACCCATGGGCTGCAATTAAATGACACAGTGCTGTGATTTGTCACAGTAGATGTTTGTGAAGGAACTAAGACTGTTTCAAGCCAGTCTGAGGAAGAATCTAACACAATCAGCAAGTTCTTCCCCTGAAATGGTTCTATAAAGTCAATATGGCTTCTCAACCAAGGCTGCTTAGTTGCTTTCCCAGGGAAAAGTAGGTGCTCGTGGGTGTCCGCAGGAATTTTTTCCAGGGCAGGGGCAAAGACTGGATTCTTATATCTAATTACCAGTGAGTATTCCCCATTGAATTCAATGGGATTGGCTCAATCCAGGAGGAGCACCTACCCCCTCTTGCCCACCCCCACTCATCTTCCCCCCATCCCCGGACACCTATGTAGGGGCCCTTGATGGGTTATACCAAGTAGCCTGGCATATGCTGCACTCATTGACAGCATTGTCAATGTTGGAGTCAATTTTGGTGATGAAGGTGGGACCTTCTTAGAGTTGAAGACCCAGCAGGGTGTGAATCCTTTTCAAAGTGCTACTGGTTAAGCAGCTTGAAATATTTTATTCAGCAGATTTGTATATTGCCCCAAATCCCCATCTCTAGACGATTTACAATAAAACAACACCACAGATTAAAAACCAAGTTTAGATATTAAAGCATAAAAACCATGACAGATTATATAAGTCTAATTAAAAGCCTGGGTTAATAAATGCGTCTTAACAGCCCTTTGAAAAGCTGTCAGAAATAAGCCACAATTGGAAACCCAAGAAGATTCTGTGCTAAAATGGCTGCTCTTGGACATCCTGAAAAGATTGTTAGTCAGCCTGTTTCCTGGGACTCATATTATATGCAGAGATGGTTTCCTTCTACCCTGAGTTAGATAATGCTGAACTAGTGTGCTGTCCTTTGGACTGCCTGTAGCACCCAGGCATTTGCGATAGTAAGAGCACTCACTGCTCCTGCTTCACCAAAGACTAAAACATTTGATGAACTTGTGGAATTAGTACCGAGGATTCATCAGTCACTGTACAGAGATTTAAATTTCACAAATGAGTTTAACATCCTGGAGAAGACATTGTTGCTTCTATCACAGAGCTGAGTCCAGAGGTGCTCTTACTCCTGGACTTTGGGGCCAAAGTCAAAGGTCTCCACAGCCCCAGGGGGCCCCCTAATCCTCTTTAGTCTGACCGAGATGGTGTGGTCGCCCGGCTGAGCATGATGATGCTTAATTTGTAGGGGAGGGGGACCTCCAAAGGCCTCTAGGTCCAGGCTCCAAAATTACCTAGGTGCACCTCTGGCTGTGCCATCTCTCTCAACACTGCTTAAAAGTTATGCAGAGGGATCACCTTGTCTGGGTGGGTTTATGATGAAGCACTCCAACAAATCTTCCTGTCTTAGACAAATTTGACATTTGCAATGGCTCAAGAAAAGGCATTAGTCAACGAAGTGGCATCACTACAGCTCATAGAAATCAGGGGGCAGCAACTAATGTTAAGCCTATTCATTCCAAACAGGCTGAAAATTCTGAACACAGGATCAGCAGCACACCGGAAATGCACTTTCCACAATTCCTGCAGATCGGTCCAGGTGTACCAATCTCCGCTCAGACTGCAGAGGGTTGCATCAGCACTGTGTGTGCAGATTCAGGGATGTGGAATGCATGTTTTACAATAAGAAGGCCACATTGAGCAAGTTCCTTTTCAAAGTCTATTAGTATGAAGCCAAGGAACTGTAACACGGATTCACACCACCTACACAGGAACATAGGAAGCTGCCATAAACTGAGTCAGACCATTGGTCTATCTAGCTCAGTCTTGTCTCCATAGACTGGCAGCAGCTTCTCCAGGGTAGCAGGGTGTTCTTCCCAGAGTGTCTCCATCCCCTGAGGGGAATATCTTACAGTGCTTACTCTTCTAGTCTCCCATTCATATGCAACCAGGGTGGACCCTGCTTAGCTTAAGGGGCAGAAGCATAGGGAGGCTGGTGGTGGCCCATGTGCGGCCACCAGTGTGCCCCCCACCCCCGCCCCCACCCCCGCCCCCACCCCCGCCCCCGCATCTGACATCAGATGTGGGGATGTGGTCTCCCTCCCAAACGGGGTCGCATGGCCCTGTTTGGAAGGGAGATCGGCCCGTGCTGCATTGGGGAGTGCAGCCCAGAGCGACTCTCCCTGCCTTAAGGCCGATCTCACTCCTAAATGGGGCCATGTGGCCCCGTTTGGGAGGGAGATCACTCAGCCCCACAGCATTGATAGCGAGACTTTAAGGCAGGGCGAGTCACTCCGGCCACACTTCAGCTCCAAATGGAGCCACGCGGCCCCATTTGGGACCGAAATAACGTCCCCCATGTCTGACGTCAGATGCAGGGGGCATGTCTGGGGCTGCACTTGTGGCCCCTGACTGGTGGCGGCCCAGGTTCTTTGAAACCATTCGCCCAATGGTGGCGCTGCCCCTGTTAAGGGAAAAAATCATGCTTGCTACTACAAGACCAGCTCTCTTCCTCTAACCTAGCTTCACATTAATTTGAGCTTCAAGGTTATTCAAGACTTCAGTCCACTTCTGGCTCCTATTGGAGCCAATTGTCCACTTGGAGCTATCAGAGTTTCTGCTACTCCAGCCTGTCTTGTTGCACCATCACAGCTGTCCCATCTATTCAGTGGGTTCCAGCCATGGGTGATTATTATTTTTTCTCCCCAGAGGCTCTCTTCTTTGTACACCATTCAATCAGCAGTATTCCCCTTCTCCAACACAACAGCTCACCTCTCTGGGGCTTTGAGTTTTATTATTAGTACTTGCGCTTGGATTTTCCACATAGTCCAAAATACAACTGCAATTGCAGACTCTGATACCAATTCCTGACTTAATGAGGCCTCCCCTATTAGCATATCACATTTTGTTAAGGAAGTGCAGATTTTCAACTTCTCCAAATAGGACACGAAAGCAAGAAAGCTAATTAAGAGTAGCTTCAGGCAGTGTCTTATAGCTTCCAAACAAGCTAAGCATGTGTGCACATGCGCAGTTCAATACTTGACCTATTTACAAACCTTAGAATCCCAACTTAGTCTAGTTCACTTTCCCATCATATCCAGCTAATGGCCTTCAGTGCACCCAGACTTCTGCTTGCATCAAGTTTCAGCAAATCGGCAGTAAGGTCCACTAAGAGCCCTGTGCTACCACCAAGCATGCCTAGAATTCTGGGCACGCCATTTACTATCAGACAGTCATCTCCACTCATGAAAAGAGGCACCAAAGCCATGGCTCTAGCATGAAGAGATCAACTGTCCCTATTCTATTAAGGATAGTCTCTTGTGGCTATGGCTGGTGTTATTTGCATACATGCACTTGTGTTTTGGTTTAGATCTTTGGGACAGGGAACCAAGGATTGTGGTTTCCTTTGTATGTCTCACATTGTATGTGAGTTCCTTTGGCAACTCTTCCAGCACATGCTCCTAGGCACTTCCCCTATAGCACCATTTTCTGCTGCATACACTCCCCTGCCCGAGTAAAAACAATAATGTGGCCATCTACTATAGTGGGTAGCTATTGGATAGGAGTTTTCTTCCAATATTAATTTGCTCAGTTACCTTGGATACAGTTTCAGTTTTGATTTCCCTTCTGTAACATGGGAGTAACTGAAAGTCAACAAGGCACCACTGTACCTTTGTTTAAACAGAAAGCTTATTCTTCTCACGCCTGCCCATCACCTCCCTTTGAGACCAAGGGACACAGCCACCCCATCAGGTAAGCAAACGCTACTAACGCAAATTGCAGTTAGTTATGGCAAGTCGCATTCCCAGAGGACTCCTGGTTACTTCTGCCAAGTGCTTCTCGGCTGAGCAGGTTTGCAGTTCTGACTTGATGCTCCCTCTCTTCTAGAGTCTTTTCTTCCAAGATACAGTGCATCTGAGTCAATCAAGGTGGGGATTCTCTTTGTCCAAAAGTGTCTGTGGAAATAAGTCTGGGAGAGGGCAGCAAAATCCAGTGGTTGCTACCAGAGGCGCTCTTACCCCTGGACTTTGGGGCTAAAGTCCAGGGTCTCCACAGCTCCTGGGGGTCCCCTTTATTCTGTCCTGGGTGATGTGGTTGCCCGGCAGAGCATGATGATGCTTAATTTGCGGGGGGGGCACTCCTAAAGCCTTTAGGTCCAGGCTCCAAAATTACCCAAGTGCACCTCTGGTTACTAATCAGTTGTCTAGTCGGTGTTGGTTGTGTACAGGTGTGCCTTCATGGATGCATATTGTTTGCATGCATTCACATGCACCACTTTGATAATCTGTGCATTTTCCTTGTGCTGGTGCATGCTTTTGGACATCAGCTCCACCCAGTGAGTCATCACAGCCGTATCTATGCTGCTTCAGGGAACATACTGTATCTACTACAATACAGAGTATCATCCCCATGTTGCCGCTCTCAACTTACAGAATAATGCACTCTTACTAGTCTTTCAACTATACATGTGAGAAGAGTGGTTTAATACGAAGAACCCATAGTTAGTACAAAAATGAAACTTCTAACTTACATCTTTGCTGTTCTTCAAACAAGTACAGGGAGTCAAAGAATACCTTTATCAGGATCAAAGTTCACAATACGGTGTGCAAGCTTTTGAGTCACAATTGATACAATTCAAAACAAACAGGTGTTCCAAGGAAATGACATAGCATTTGTCCTGGTCTGCAGTCTTTTATAGTCAATATAATAGAACCATTACTTGTAGATCACTAAAGAACTGTGCCTTATTTATTTAAAACATTTCTGTGCAGGTTTTTGTCAAGGTACCTCTCCATAGCTGTTTATATAAGATATTAATAACTTAATAGGAACAGTGCAATCTTCACTTGTACTGTTTAGACTTACATCACTACATGTCATTACTAATGTAATCACTATATTAATTATTGCTACATTGAGACACGCTGAGCTGGAAAGTTCATTATGAGCAGGACCCTATGCATGTTTACTCAATAGTAAGTTCCATTAATTTCTATACAATTTAGTCTTTGCAAAGCAAGATTCTCAGAGCACACTTTCCTAATACAAACACCAGCAGCTGCTGGATTTTGTCCCTAGTATCTGTTACTAACTAACCCAAGAAAATAATTATTTTGAGTGAGAAGCCACCAAGGTTTGCAACCAGCATCTGGTTTGAATGCCATGGATCAGTCACAAAAATATAACCTCTGAACATGTGCAGAGCAACTCTCCATCATCAGTTAATTTATAAAGTGATTATAATTATAACATATGTAGATTATTATAGAGGGTCAGAGAAATCTATATCTAACAAGCTAGAAGAGCTAGGAAAACCGGAGGCCTCCACAGAAACTCTGAGGGTGACAATATAAGGCCTGAAACGAAATGTGCTACTAGGGACATACTATCACCCACCTGATCAAAATGCTGACACTGACTGCGAGTTGCAGAAGGAAATCAGGGAGGTGTCAAAGAGAGAAAGAGCTATAATAGTGGCTGACATCAGTTACCCACACATAGACTGGGTAAACTCACATTCATGTAATGACAAAAGGGCCAGATTTCTAGATACGCGAAATGACTGCACCCTAAACAGAGGCGTAACTATAGGGGGGCAGGGGGGGCACGTACCCTGGGCACCATCTTTTCTGGTCACGTGGGGGGCGCTGCCATGACAAATTTTTTTTAAATTTTTTTAAAAAAAAATTTGTTAATACAAATGTTTCCTGCTCAGTGCAGCAGCGCTGCAGCAGTCAAGGGAGCGCGTCGGCGCCCCCTCCCCCACAAGCGGTCCCTTCCGCGCCCCCCGCGCCCCCCCATTGCTTTGCTGGCGCCTGGCGGCCAGTCAGTGGCCTGGCTTGGTGGCAGCGGCAGGCGCTTGTGAGGAAAAACCTAAGTATAATGTCGTATGTTGGGGGGCGCGGGGGGGCGCCATTTCAGTGCTTGCCCCGGGCGCCGTTTTCCCTAGTTACGCCTCTGACCCTAAAACACTTGGACATGGAACCAACCAGAGGGAAGGCAGACTTTATCCTGAGTGGTGCAAAGGACCTGGTGCAAAATGTCAGTGTCATGGAATCTTTAAGGAACAGGGACCATATTGTGATCAAGATCAGCATACATGCGAGGAAAGAATAGTCAAGGAAGTCTAACACAGACACTTTGAATTTCAGAAAAGAAAACTTCTCTAAAATGAGGAGTTCGGTGGGAAAAAAACTGAAAGGGAAAAATCAGGACAGTCACTTCACTCCAGAATGCTTGGAATTTATTTAAAACCACAATACTAGAAGGCCTGTTGGAATGTATATAAAAAAGCAGGAGGTACCACCAAGTCCAGGAGGATGCTAGCATGGCTAACAAGTAAAGTCATGGAAGCTATAAATGGAAAGAAGACTTCCTTCAGAAATTGGTAGCCTTGCCCAAATGAAGAGAACAGAAAGGAACACAAACTCTGGCAAAAGAAATGCAAGGAGACAAAATGAGATGCAAAAAGAGAGTTTGAGCTAAAAGCATCAAGGGGAATAACAAAAACTTCTTTCAATACATAAGAAGCAGGAAAACTGCAAGGAAGGTGGTTGGACCATTAGATGATGAGGGAGTGAAAGGAATTATTAAAGAGGATATGGAGACTGCAGAGCAGCTAAATGGGTTCTTTGTATCTGTCTTCATGGCGGAGGATACTGAGCATATACCTGTGCCTGAACCAAGCTTCTCAGGGACAGAGCCTAAAGAATTGAGTCAGATAAAGTTGAGAGATGATAAGATGACTGTCTGGAAAAAATGAAAATTAACAAATTGCCAGGTCCAGATGGCATCTACCCAAGAGTCCTTAAAGAATTCTAATTTGAAATTGCTGGCCTCCTTGCAAAAATATATAATTTATCCCTACAATCAGGCTCTGTACCAGAGGACTGGAAAGAGGCCAATGTAACACCAGTTTTCAAAAAGGGATCTGGGGGTGGGGGATCTGGGAAATTACAGACCAGTTAGATTAACTTCTCTTCCAGGCAAATTGATGGAATTTTATCCCAACGATAAAATTGTTAAGCATATAGAACAGGTTCTGCTGAAAGAGAACCAGCTTGGCTTCTGCTAAGGTAAATCTTGTTAAACCAACATTTTGGAGTTATTTGAGAATGTCAACAGGTTTGTAAATAAAGGTGAACCCGTTGACATAGTCCACATAGACTTTCAAAAAGCTTTCAACAAAGTTCCTCATCAAATATTCTTGAGAAAACTTAGCAGTCATGTGATTAGGGGACAGGTGTGGATTGGCAACTGGTTGAAGGATGGGAAACAGAGGGTAGGTATAAATGGAAAGTTCTCTAAAAGGAAGGAAATAAGAAGTGGGGTCTCCCAGGGATTGGTACTGAGACCAGTGCTCCTTAACTTGTTCATAAATGATCATAAATGATCTAGAAGTTGGGATAAACAGTGAGATGACCAAATTTCCAGATGACACCAAACTATTTAGGGCAGTGAAATCCAAAACAGATTGTGAGGATCTCCAAAGTGATCTCTCCAAACTGGGTGAGTGGATAACAAAATAGTAGATGCGGTTCAATGTTGGCAAGTGTAAAGTGATATATATTGGGGCAAAAAACCCCAACTACATATACACTGATAGGGTCTGAGCTGTCAGTGACTGACCAGGAGAGGGATTTTGGAGTCGTGGTGGACAGCTTATTGAAAGTGTCAACTCAATGTCCAGCAGCTGTGAAAAAGGCCAATTCCATGCTAGGGATCAGTAGGAAGGGGGTTGAAAATAGAACTGCTAATATTATAATCACCTTATACAAAACTATGGTGCGGCAACATTTGGAATACTGCATACAGTTCTGGTCACCATACCTCAGAAAGAACATTATAGAATTGAAGAAGGTGCAGAAGAGGGCAACCAAGATGATCAGGGGCCTAGAGCACCTTCCTTACGAGGCAAGGCTACAACCCTTGGGGCTTTTTAGTTTAGAAAAAAGACCACTGAAGGGGAGACGTGATAGAAGTCTATAAAACATTCATGGTGTGGAGAAAATCGATAGAGAGAAATTTTTCTCCCTCTCGCATAATAATAGAACCACGAGTCATCCCATGAAACTGATTGCTAAGAAATTTAGGACTGACAAAAGGAAGAATTTTTTCACACAATGCATGATCAACCTATGGAATTCCCTGTCACAAGATGTGGTGCTTAGGGATGTGCCCAAACCAGCCTGGTGGTCTGGCGTATGAGCCGGTTTGGTGTGTGTGGGGGCGACCTTTAAGGGACCAGGAAGGTGCTCTTACCCCACCCAAGGGCACACGTCAGGCACTTCCGGTTTGCCACTGACCAGGGTGGCAAGGAGGTATGCTGTTGTCCTGCGCCAGCAATTTTGCCAAGAGTGCTAGCAGGGGAAATGTAGCTTTGGGTGGGGTAAGAGCACCTTCCCGGTCCCTTAAAGGTAACCCTCCCTGCCACTGAACAGTCCGTCAGACGGTTCATGCACATCCCTAGTGGTGATAGCAAACAGCCTAGATGGCTTTAAGAAGGGTTTAGATAAATTCATGGAGGACAGGTCTATCAATGGCTACTAGTCATTGAGGTGGCCATGGGCCATCTCAAGCCTCGGGTGGCCTTTAGCAAGATGCCTCTGAATACCAATTGCAGGGGAGCAACAGCAGGAGAGAGGACATGCCCTGTGGGTTCTCCCCAGAGACATCTGGTGGGCCAATGTGTGAAACAGGATGCTGGACTAGGGAGACCTTGAACCTGATCCAGCAGGGCTGCTCTTGTGTATTGTTCATCCTTGCTCACCATTGCTGCTTGGAGAGGTAGCAAGGTCTAGAGCCAGAGCAGCCTGAGATGAAGGATGGCCCTAGAGCTGGGGGAGGAGAAAGGTGTGTATTTGACCAGGGAAGCCTGGACTGGGCTATTTCAAGCAAGCCCATTACCTTGAGATAGTAACTGAACCGAAATAGTAGACTGTGCTTTACAATGCTTGCACCAGTTTATATCCTACCATGTATATATCATCATACAATTTGAGTATCCAGATCTTTTAAGATTTGCAGTAGCAAATCAGAAGCAACCAGCATCCACATAGTAGAATAACATTCTTCGGAGAAGGGAGCTGCTGCTTGCCTGGGCCCTCTTCCAGAACTGTTCAGAGAGAGTCCAGCTCTGTCAATTGCAGCCCACTATTATTCTCCCACCAGGAACAATCTCATCTTTCTCTCTAGACCACAAGATGACTAACAGGAGGAAGTACACGATGTCTCATTTCCACACAGCAACATTTTAGAGTAATGTTCACGTTTGGAAGAAACCATCAGCCACCCATGTCTTTACCCCCTTTGTCCTACTCCTCAACCAAGAGCAGGTTCATTAACTCACCAGATATTTATTTTGTGCCCCAAGGGTTCCTAGTAAATTCTCAGTCTGAATCCTAATTTCCATGGTTCCTAGCCAAGATCTTTGCTAATTTACAGTTTTTGTTTTTTCTCTCCCACTTCACAGCTTCCCCTAGGATCCATAGGAACATATGAAGCTGTTGTATACTGAGTCAGACCATTGGTCTATCTAGCTCAGTATTGTCTTCACAGACTGGCAGTGGCTTCTCCAAGGTTGCAGGCAGGAATCTCTCTCAGCCCTGTCTTGGAGAAGCCAGGGAGGGAACTTGGAACCTTCTGCTCTTCCCAGAGCGGCTCCATCCCCTGAGGGGAATATCTTTCAGTGCTCACACTTCTAGTCTCTCTTTCATATGCAACCAGGGTGGATCCTGCTTGGCTTAAGGAGCAGCAGTATAGGGAGGCTGACCCTGCTCAGCAAAGAGAACAAGCCATGCTTGCTATCACAAGACCAGCTCTCCCTTTGTAGCTGTGGCAGAGCTCCTACTGTATCTCCTTGGGTTTCCTGTGTTATTTCCTTGGAGACCACACCTTCCACAGCTGTCCCTGCTCTTCTCTCAGTCCCTGCATTTAGTATTTGCTCATGAATGTGGGAGCACTGGACCCACTCAGCAGCAGGAAGTGGACCCACTCGCCAGGCAGTGCCGGGGTGAACAAGCTCTTCTCTCTCCCACAGCTAGCCCTGTTAATTGGCAAAAGCAAACATCATACTGAGGCAGGGGCGTATCTAGGGGTGGGCCAGGCAGGGCACGGGCCCCGGGCGCCACTTGAAGGGGGGGGCGCAATTTTTAAAAATTAAAAAAATAACAAAAATGGCCACCAGAACAAAATGGCCACCACGCATGCTCAAATGGCCTCTGAGGCCCTAGGCCATGCCAGGCCTCACAGAGGCCATTTGAGCATGCACAGTGGCCATTTTGTTTTCAGAGGCCATATAAGAAAATTATTTTTAAAAATGGCCACTGCACATGCTCAAATGGTCCCTGCGAGGCTCTAGAGGCCAGCGGGGGAGGGGGAACTTTTGCAGACACCCCCCCAGCCTTTAGGAAGCCCCCTGAAGGGGCTACAGATTTAAAAAAAATTAAATTAATATAATATAAGTCACTGTACACATATCTAGTTTGGCACGATGTACAGAGAATCAGGGTTTGTGAATACTGAGCTGAAGCGTATGAGCTAGGATTGTATTCATTTGCTCTTACTTTGCTTCTTGTGATAAGTGAGTTAAATGTGATGTCTTAATAATATGACTATTAATGGTGAGTTTATCTTTGAATCAGTGTGAAATCCTTAGTATTAAGACCCACTGGGAGTTTCTTGCTCTCTTTCTCTCATTTTAACTGTCTTTCTGAAATACTAGAATATATTCGAAGCAGTGACACAGTTTACTCTGCATATCCTTTAATTATTTTCAGAGTATCTGGGAAAAGTCAAATTCTCCCATTTATTTTTAAAGCTTATGTAATAGTGATGCTACAATGCATAGTAGAGAATTAGGCAGGAACTTCTGTTTAGTTTTCCAAGTACACCTCCACATAGTATTTGGGTATTTCATGATCTCCAGCATACTGAAATTGGTAGTTTTTCAGCATTTTTTGGTCTGGCTACGTCCACTGCTAAATAGTTTTTGAAATATTAAAAGATTAAGGAGCTCGACTTGTATTTTTGAGCTGATATTATGGTAAAGTTATCTGAAAGATGGGTGTCAGATGTTTGGATAGGGGGTGCCATTTCAGTGCTTGCCCTAGGCACTATTTTCCCTAGATACACCTCTGTACTGAGGCATCTTAAAGTTGAACCACTGTATTGTGGCATGAACTTTCATGGGCCAGAGTCCTCTTTGTCAGATGCATCGAGTGCTCACCCCAGCATATGCTTCTTGCAAGACTGATTGATTGCTTGAGAATGGTTTTGCACTTTAAAATGTATGCTTAACACCTGGCCCTTGACAAAAGGAGTTCAGGAGGAGTTTTTAAACAGGAAATCCATTCCAGGGAACTCTTTGGAAGGTTCAGTAGGAGAAGCCATCAAAGCTTGAAAAGGCATACATATAGCTCAGCTCCAGCTCAGGAGAGAGATTGACGTAAGGTGTGTGCCTATAAAAAGCATAAGAAGGTGACGTTCTGCAGTTTGTATGCAAACAGATATTAAACAGGAGAATGAGCTGAGGGCTGACTGAAGTCAACCTGAGAGTGCACGGCTGTCACTGAGAACTGAGGCAGCCAAGTTGCCGCTAGATATGAGTAAATGCTCTTTATCGATCTATTTCATTTATATCCTGCTCTTCCTCCCAAAAGCCCAGAGCGCTGTAGATGGTTGTGTTTGTCTTCACAACAACCCTGTGAGGTAGGTTAGGCTGAGAGATGCGTGACCGGCCCAGAGTCACCCAGCTAGTGTCATGGCTGAGTGGGGATTTGATATCAGGTCTCCCCGGTCCTAGTCCAGCACTCTATCCACTACACCACACTGACTCATGGAAGTGGCCACTTGAAGCTTAATTTGTATATTTGGAAATAACCAAATATTAGTCACCATAAGCCTCCACTCATCTCTCCTCTACAAGAAGCCCAAACCCAGGTATGTACTGTCCCTGAAACTTCTCTCCAGTTACAATAGTGAGGGCGTTGTTACAGTACATACATCATGAATACAAAGGGAAGAAAAAAGCTTTAACACAGCACACAGAAGTCAGGCAATGCAAACTATAGTAGTTGGTGTGTTACTGAACTATGGAGAGCACACGTGCCCTCAGAATCCATTATAACTCAAACTCCCCACAGCCTGGGTCTCTGAGCCAGTGTTCTGTAGTGACCAGAGCGTTCAACTGGACCAGGTGATCTTGGACCAATCAGAAACACAGCCTAATCTACCTCACAGGATTGTTGTGACAAAGAATCATGTGTACCTCCCAGTGCTCCATGGAGGAAAGGTGGAATATAATAAATTTGTCATCCACTGCTAACTAGTAGCCAAGTGATGATGAATGGGCATAGCAAAATCCACAGTCAACACTTGAAACAGAACCATGACTTTCTGTAGTAGGGCTGAACCACTTCCCAGATTTGTCCAAATCCGATTTCCATAGGACACTATTTGCTCATCGGATCCAGTTGGGTGACCTTATGCCAATGTCTCCCTCTCAAACATTTTTGGCAACTTTTAAGGCTGCCACAGAGACTGAAACACTCCGCTACAGGTTTCCTCTACATTTTCTGGCAGTACATCACCTGCCTGCCTAGTGCACATACACACATGAACCCACCCATCTGTACACAATGAGATATGAATGGAGACTTTAGGGGAAATCCTAACAAATAATGCTAAGAACCATTTGATCTGCCTATCAGACATAGCAAGTATATTGATAGCAATTACTACAAGCAAAAAACAAAAACACCCCAAACAATATCTGGTTGGACATGCAGCTGATTGACCATTAGAAAATCAAGGGATGAGGATTACATTCTCTAAGCATTTCATTGAACAAAGGGAAGAAATCTATCCATCCAAAGGTCTGTTCATAATGCAGGAGCTCACCCATCCCTAGACAGTTTTTGCATAGATATTTTCTTTGTTTAGCAAAGTGGTGATAGAGTAGGAAGCTAGACCTTGATGGTCTGGTCTGATGCTTGCTACTTCAGGAAGCAGAAGCCTTTGTCCTGTTACTGTGTGAGCTCGAGTACTGGTTTATTAGCTGCTGGAAATCCAGTGGGGGGAAAATGACCATGGCAATGAACAGCTACTCTTGAACACTGATGTTAACTCAACTGTTGCTTAACAAGGTATCTGCCCTGGACAATCACATCTCTTAGCTGCACGATGGAGAACAGGCCTTTCTTGAACTATGCTTCTACTAAGAGTGCTCATGCTCCCTTCTTCTGACCCTGATAGTAACCTGGTTATTAGCCTGCACCCCCCAGCCCCATAGAAGCCTTTTTCTTTTTTGAAAAACTAAGGGACTGACAAGTATCCTTTAGATAACTTTTAACTGCCTTTGTTTCAGTTCCTTATGTTGCTGGCTGCCTGGTAACCAGATTAAGGATGCCTGCAAGTTACTGCAGGTTTAGGCTCAGAAAGCCCCTGCCTAGAAGTACTACAGGAATCATTTTTCTTTGGATGCAAGTGCACTTTGATGCATGCTGTCTTCACAGTATTCACGGTTGCTTTGCTTTCTTCTATGAACTGCTGCTGTTCTCCTATTCCTATTCACTAATGCTCTCCTATTCAAATTCTCCTATTCCTTTCACTAATGCTCTCCTTTGCTCCATCATGACTCAGTCCACCATCTCTCTCCAAGGGAATACAAAAACCCATGCTTAACACCAGTGATATATGCTCCCCACTTGCCCCAGTGAGACATTCCAGGGACAGCAATGTATGGTTTTGTTATCTTTCATTTGATGAGAGAGCACTTCAATATTGTTGTCTTTGCCATGACCATCACTGCTACTGGAAGAGCAAAGTACCAACCTCTAACCCAAATACTGTAGCCTGTAATTATGCACCCAGTTACCGAAGAAAATCCTGCACCCCACTTTCAGCTAACCTCTCAGCTTTCTTCTTTTGCCTTTGTCTATCCCAACATCCAACTACTGTTTCTCTCCTCTATCTCCCCTCCACACTGTCCTGCAGAACAAATGTCTGAAATCCCACCCATGCAGGAGAACTGCCCAGCCAGGAAACATTAATGGCCATTAAAACAGCATTCTGTCAAAGCCCTGTCCATTAATTCACAATGATCAAGTCAGCAAACACACAAAACTAGTGTTTCATCCGTTATAAACTCACCCTGCCCATACTAGGGCACCTGGTGTCTCAATGGGATTTATTCTCCAGCCAAGCACTGCTAACACTCTCCTCAGGACTAACCTGTGTGTTGATACCAACTCCATCTTTTGAAACTACGCTCCCCACCTAGTAAGGAAGCTTTACTTTTTGACTGTTCAGTGAAATAATGCACAGACCATCCAGCATTCTTGACACTATTGAACACACATTCAGATGGATGTTTGTTGTTTTGTGAGCTCTTCACTGGCCTCCTATTTGCTTCAAGGTGTTTCCCCCCACTAAAGTTATTTATCCTCCTAGGCAGTCCTGTGAAGGCCGACTTCTTGACACTTTTTTCCCCAGGAAGCCTAAAGGAAAAACAAGGTCTCAGACGCACAGAGTGTCAATCACAAAGGCTTGGCTCAGCTCCCCTGAGCACAGCTACTCTATGTTTACGTGCTACTAGGCTGTCAAAGAGACCTTGAAGTCTAATATTCCTAGTTCAGGTGGGATTTTAGGAGGCCAAAACTATTTTAGCCTTGTTATATTAGTCAAGGGAATTGACTCTGGTTTGCTGTTTGTATCAGGACTGCTGCAGGCACTGCATTTGCTTTTAAAGCTTGCTGAATTGGTGAGCCACGTTCCTGTGCATCAGACCTGCACAATGTAAGACTCAGGGGGGAAATTCAGCCCCCGGGACCCTTTTGGTGGCCCGCAGGTAGAAATAACCTGCAGTAACAGCAGGAGCCATGAACTCTTGATGTGACCTGCTGACCAGCAATGACTCCACACAGTTGGCCCCGAGCCAGAGCCTTCTTTCCCCTCACCATTCCCCCTGACTCCAACCCTCTGCCCCCTCATTTTCACTAATAATAATAATAATAATAATAATTTGATTTCTATACCACCCTTCAAAAATGGCTCAAAGCGGTTTACACAGAGAATAAATAAATAAATAAATAAATAAATAAATAAGAAAGATGGATCCCTGTCCCCAAAGGGCTCACAATCTAAAAAGAAACCTAAGATAGACACCAGCAACAGTCACTGGAGGTACTGTGCTGGGGGTGGATAGGGCCAGTTACTTTCCCCCTGCTCAATAAAGAGAATCACCATGGTTAAAGGTGCCTCTTTGCCCAGTTAGCAGGGGTTATTAATATTTTAAAACAATGTTAATATAATTAATGAGCTGAACATTGACCTCGGCCCCCGCGCATCAAGTCATTGATGGTCGCAGCCCACTGGGGCATTTGAGTAGTGCTCCCCTGCAATCCCTTACAAACCCTGCACCCCTTACAACCCTTGATATACAGCAGGAGTGCACTGCTCAAATGCCCCAGTGGGCCGGGACCAACCATGACTGGTGTTACCACCAAGCAGCAGTGGATTCTGCGTTCTGTCCGAAGGTGGCCACTGTGTGCGCATGTGCTTTGGTTTTGCTGATGGGCTGATTTGTACCCACACCTTATATCTAGCCTGCATGGCTATTGTGCCTCCACCCCTTGGATATGCGCACACAAGGAGAGTGAGCAAGGGAGAGCCAGCCACCACCAAAGCCCGGTTTAACTTGAAGGACAAAGGGCAAAAGGAACCCTTTTTGAACATACTGTGTGCATATCTGTTTTGATGCTCAACTTCTTATCAGCCACTCTTCCTGGACGATTTCCTCTTCAAAGACACCATCAGTGGATGGATGTGTGATCATGATAGCTGCTGAGTTCTCCTTGTGCTTATTCACCTTGTGCCATTGATTGCAACAGCATCACCATCAAAGTTCAAGTGTTTTACATAGCTAAAATAATGATTGCAGAGTGGTTGCCAACAGACTGAAGCAATTCCTTCTTGGCAATTCTCCATCCTTCACCAGCATATCCCACCACATCACCAGACTTGCTTTTAACTGTCACCAAGAGATTGGTGTTCATCCTTTCTTCAGAAAATGTTATTTTTCCATACATGAATCATGCAATTCAAGTGGTCTGTGGGGAATAAGTGCAGAATTTCAGATTTTGGAAAGCAAGCAATGGCATGTATGGAAGGGGCTTTGAAATTTGCAGGGATTCTCACACCAGCAGCAAGGAATGACTGGAAAGAGTTCTGAAAAGAAAATCAGAGGAGGAAGGATGTTTAAAGGTACCACATTGGCACTTGCTGGCAGAAGTTATTTTTAGAAGCTAATCACTGCCTCCCCCATGTTGGATTCAACCTTTTGCTATGTGGCCTGCTTGGAGGGTTTTCTTTATTCTCTCACTTCTTCATTTAAGTTTGATGCCCTTGGTAACAAACCACCTCTTGTCAAGCCCACAATAAATCATTCTTGAACATGTTTCCATATACCCAAGTGCTGAGTATGCAACATCCCTCATTTCAACCATGCCAAAGGCCTAGCAACACCTATCACCTGCCCAAAAGCAATTCGCTTTTCCTTGGAAAGCAGCCTACGGGTCAACACCATAGCAACACAAATTTAGCTTTACATATATGAGAATGAGGGGGGGAAATTTCATTAGTCACACACACTCCAGGGCTCAAACTATTAATTTTTTTTTTTTAAAAAGAATTTGCATTAGTTGGTGTAAAAATATGAAGCACTCAGTGTATGAACAAGTTGAGTCAGTTCATGGAGAAGTTAGCTGAGCTCTTATTTTAAGGAATTTGTTTCTCAACTTGGGGAAAAAGCAGCACTGCAAAGTGGCAGGAGTCTTTCAAGGCTTTTAATGTTTCAGCTATCCATAACTAAAAGATTATACCTTAGCACAAACAGTATTCACTAGTATGACACAATTCCTTTGCTTTCCAGCACTTGCTGCATAAATCCACTGCAGTTGTTTAGAGCAGCAGTTGATCCTCCATGACAGTCCTCTTATGTGCTTGAATAGATTAATAAAACCATGCTCATGCACACTCCATACTGAATTGCTTCAATCTGGAATAATATGAACAATTACTAGAGAGCAATCCTGGGAGAAGCCTAAAGCTTGTGCTCAAATTATGCAGGCAAGATAGGGACCCTTCATGGAATCCTTCACCCCCACCCTCCAGCCTCCCTCCTCACTTTTAACCAAGTAATGGCCTCCCTGTAGCCTTCCCAAACAGAAACAAAGGGGAACATCCAAGAAGGTAACGCAACAAGTTACTCTCTGGCTGGTTTCACACATAATGCCAAACATAAGTTACACATGGCAGAGATTGCAACTCCAGCATGTTCGAACATGTGAAATTACAGTTTTGTGGCAAAATTGATCTCCTGTTTGCCTGGCCATTTTGAGCCTTTAGTCTGCACAAAGGTTCACCGCTGAGACCTGAGGTTTGGCCACCGAGGTGTTATATCCAACTCTATATAAAACTGCAGTTTTATGCCAATTTCCAAATCATAATCATAGGGGCAGTGGTGCAGACTCACCTGAGGATGTGGCTTCTCCATGCCTTTGGTGCTTCTTGTTGGTCACTTCTCGGAGAACCAGCCCTGCCCCTCCTGTCAACCAGTAGCAGCCAGTGAGGGTGCCGGTGGAGGGGTGGTGAGAGGCACTTTTAAGAGTAAAAGAATAGGCTTACCTCTACTCTCGCCACACCTGAATGCTGCTCGGAGAAGCAGCATGCCGCCCAGCACCCCCTGTGGTGTGGGATCACCTCCTCCACTCTCCTGGCCATGGGGGATCAACTCAGTGGAAGCCCGGTGAGTGGAGGAGGCAATCCCCCGCCGCAGGAGGTGCTGGGTGATATGCTGCTTCTCCGAGCAGTGTTCAGGTGCGGCAAGAGCGGAAGTAAGCACCAATTCTTTTACTCTTAAAGGTGCCTCTCGCCGCCCCTCCACCGGTGCCCTCACCAGCCGCTACTGCTGTCAGCTGTACAGCTATGGAGTTGTCAGGTAGCAGGGATGCTGCAATGCCCCATTGCAGCCTTGCCATCCTGTCAATGGGCATTCTCTGCCCCAACTCCGTCCCTTGCTCCCCACAGTTGGCAAGCAGGAGGGAAAGGGGATGGGATGACAGGACGGACACTAAGTTCTTTGCTGCGCAATAAAGAAGCTACAGCAGTGCATGCATGCAAGCACAAACACTCCAGTTGGCAACATAAGCAGGGCACCACATTGATGTGTTTAGAAAACCAAAGAAACTCCATGTTTGCCCAGAATACCACATTCTAACTTCTAAACTTCCACATTCTAAACCTCGCCATAATGTAAGACCCATACATACAGCTGTACCTTTACAAACCCATATATCCTGAAGATTCAGGATGATCCAGTTTTTCAGGGGGGGATTGATGTGTTTAGAAAACCAAAGAAACTCCATGTATGCCCAGAATACCACATTCTAACTTGAAGTAATCCCAGCCCAGCTCAGGGACATCACTGCCTCTCATGATCAACATCATTATCTCTCTCCACTAAATTGTATCTATGAAACTTGGTTCTCACAAGGTTCTCACTGTTCTTCGCTGACAGTTAAGAAAACAGGATTTAACCAAATAAGGAGTAATCACCAGATGAACAATGAATCACTCGCATGCGTACTAGATACTTAGACCACCATTTTATTGTCACGTATACTATGTCTAGGGTGTCAGCATCATTCAGATTGTTTGTATAAATGTAAGATGCACCTATAACCAAATTGTAATCGGCTTGAGAGCGTAAGCCCATTGATTACCTATTGCTAAACTGCAGTAGCAATAAAAGCCTCTAAATGATTCCCACTGAGTCTGTTTGATTGACTAAGAGGCGGACCCAAGGACGAACCATGTTCACATCAACATCACAGCACCAGGAGGGGAGCATAGGGCAGGGGAGCATGACTGGGGCTGGCTCTAAAAGGCAGCAGCAGGCAGGGATTCTTGAGCAACCATGTTCTATTTGTTTTTAAACAGAAAGGTTGGGGAAGGGGGCCCCAGCCTCCCTTGGGGGTTATTGGTCCCTAGGCTTACTCACGAGAAGAGCCATCTGGGAGGAGAAAGAAGAAGGTACTCTGAAATACTCTACTCCCATAGACTGCTCTCATGAGAATGCCTGAACTTGGGGCTCTATGAAAGAAAGCTGTGGGGATGGATTCTCGGGCAACTGTTGCCACGGTCTTCGTGACTGCCACCAAGTAGCTGTCAAACTGTGCACCCATGCTGAGGTGCTCATCTTTGCCCAACTGGTGACCCCACTGACCCTGCTGTCCTGGGGCCACTGGCTGCCAGGGCTCCCGTCTCCTGTTAATCCCCATGCCAGTAGATATGCATAAGGTTCAGTGCTGTGCCAGACCTGGGAATTTTGAATGGGTGTTAATGAATGACATGGAACCCAGTATCTCCACCATCTGCACACATGGGCACCCCTTGACACATGGCCCCCTCGTGATAGGTAGTGTTCCCTCTAACAGGGATTCCCAGATCTTGTTGACTACAACTCCCAGAACCCCCCACTGCAATGACTTTTGCTTGGGGATTATGGGAGTTGTAGTCAACAACATCTGGGAATCCATGTTAGAGGGAACACTGATGATAGGGATAGCCAATGTGAGCAGGGCATCCCCTCTCCAGGTGTGGAGCAAAGGGCGACCCAGCTGTCCTACGGCAGCTAGAAACTGGGGCTCTCCTCTCCCACAAATCCATGTGCCCACAGATCTGTATATGGCACTACGCCAGACTGAACCCAGGGATTTTGAAAGGGCTTAAAGGTCCATCCCTGAACCCAGTGTCTCCACTGTCAGCACAGCTGCTTTGCCGGGGGGAGGGCAGGCTCATGGCCAGGTGTAAAGGGCAGCCCCAGGAATACTTGATCACCAGCATTCTATTTTTCACATGGAAAGGTTGGAGAAGGGGGGCCTAGCCCCTTCCCCTTTGAGGTTTTGCACTCCTTCGGCTTACTCATAAGAGGGCCAGTTGCCAGGGTTAGTAGTGCTTCAATATGTGGGAAGTACACTACTGTTGTGAAGACAGGGCCACCCAGCCAGGGGCACACTGCTCAATAAAGAGAGTGAAAGGCCATTGGGACACTCCCCTTTCAGCTCATGAGAAGAACCATCGGAGGGGAGGGGAGAGAAATGCCAAACAAATTCAGTCATGATGCCTGATGGCAAAACATCCCCTTCTCTCACCAATTGCTCCCTCATGGGAGTGACAGCCACTGGGGATCTATGTTGAGCAAGGTTGCAGTGTGAAGGAAAGCTGTGGGGAGGGATACCCTGGAGCAATAATTGCTGCAATGTCATGTTAACAACCTTATGGATTTCAAGTCAAAATGGCACAATAACCAGACAGGACCAAACCATGTGTGTAAGCATACCCTTATACAGATTACACCTCCCGCATCTGGAAGTCTGCAACCATCCCTTGTTAAACATTATCTGAGGTGTCCAATAAGAATGAAATAAATGTTTCTGATGTATTAGCCTAATTTTGAAATCCAAAGATCATGTTCATTTGGATGATCTTCATCCAAAGAGCACGAAGGCATGTTTCACTGCCTTCAAAGCAACCTGCCATTGATTTAATAAGATAGACTATTGAAGATCATTGTTCCAAATATCTTGGATATAATCAATATCAATCTTATCAATATATTTCAGCTTCTGATAGAGCAAGTTTACAGGCTTAGATGCATCCAATAGATACTGTATTCCAGATCTAATAATAGAACTGGAGTTTTAGAAGCTGCAATGGCATAAGGACCAAAAAAACTATGATAGTAAATGTTTTAGCTGAATAAACTGTTCTCTGGCATTTAAAGATGAATCAAACTCAGCTCTCAAAGTATCAAAAGATTTAAAAACAGCTTCAGAGGAGATCATATTGATCTAGTGTAATGATGATGTGGGAGGCCCAGTTAGCCCGATAAAAAAGATTTAAGGGCAATTTTCAAACAGGGATTCTCCCACATTGTAAGCTTTTCATATTAGAAAGAATCAAAACCATGTCTAGATCTTAAAAGTTCTCCATATATGCCTTGCAACTTTAAACACCAGTAATGGCCTAGAACCATGAACAAATGATAAACATAGCACCTGCCAGGATTTCAGTGGGATCAAACAATAACTTTCAAGCTGTGGCCAAGGCATTAGGGATGTGCACAGAACTGGTTCTGTGCACTCGCAGGAGGTCGTGGGGGTTACTTTAAGGGGCAGGGAAGCTGCCTCCTACCTGCCCATTCCTGCCCTTCTGCTTTCCCCCCACCGGTGGGGGGGAAAACACTCCTAAAAAGTGTGGGTGTGGGCCTGCAGTGTTCCTCCTTGCAGCACTGCAGCGTTGCCACGCAAGTGGCCAATGTGAGTGTGTATGGCACGCACACAGACACACGTCAGCCATTTGTGTGGCAACACTGATCAGGGCAGCAAGGAGGAATGCTGCAGGCCCACACCAACACTTTTTGGGAGAGCACTGGTGGGGGGAAGTGGCAGGGCGGGAGCTGACAGGTAGGTAGCACCTACCTTGTCATTTAGATCAAACCCCCCCCCCCATCTGCTGAACCAGTTTGAACGCTGGTCGATGGAACTGGTTCGGCGCTCCAGAAAAGGAGCCAGTTCCATGCACATCCCTAAAAGGAATGGCCACTCTAAGATTGAAGATAAAATAAATGCCCCAAAACTTGAAAATGAGGAAAGTTAAACCCGCCTTCTTCAACAGGTAGTTTATTATTTATTTATTTAAATTTATATGTCGCCCTACTCCCATAGGACTCAGGGTGGCTTACAAGCAATAACATACAAAGCAACACAGTTCTATAACATACAACATACATAACATCATAACCACAATCCCATACAGTACCCATTACAAGACATAATAATTATGGATTACCAGATCACTCTACGACCAGCGATCTCAGCGACCCAACACCAGATGGAACATTTCCGTCTTGCATGCTTTATGGAAAGCCAGCAAATCATGGAGAGCTCTTATATTATCTGGAAGACCATTCCATAGAGCCGGAGCCACCACTGAGAAGGCCCTGGCTCTCGCTGATTGCAGTTTAACATCCCTAGGGCCCGGGATCACCAAGGTATTACGTGTGGCCGATCTCAGGACCCAGCGAGGGACATATCGAACAAGGCGGTCCTGGAGGTATGGAGGGCCCATATCGTGTAGGGCTTTAAATGATAAAGTTAATATCTTAAGCCTAACCCGGGACTCAACTGGAAACCAGTGCAGTTGAACGAGAAAAGGTGTCACATGTGCTCACCAAGGCGCCTCAGTAAGGACCTTGGCCGCTGCATTCTGCACCAGTTGCAATCTTCGAGTTAGGCGCAATGGAAACCCCACATAAAGTGAGTTGCAATAATCTAACCTAGAAGTGACCGTTGCATGGATCACAGTGGCCAAATCCAGAGGGGACAGATACGGGGCTAGCCGCCGTATTTGGCATAACTGAAAAAAGGCCTTTCGGGCTACCTCCATGATCTGAGCCTCCATATTCAAAGAGGCATCAAGAATCACACCCTGACTCTTTATTGTAGGTTGAGGTATCAAACAAGCACCATCAAGGGTCAGTAATTGGAAACTCCCCCCTGACCTCTTCAGGCCCAGCCACAGAACTTCAGTCTTGTGTGGATTAAGCCGTAGACAACTTGGCTTCAGCCAGTCTATGACGGCCTCCAAGCACCTGGTCAACTGAGCTATGGTGTCCTCAGCCCTGCCATTCATCAGCAGAAAAAGCTGGGTCAAAGTGTATGAAGTGAAAATCTGGGTGGGTGTCTTTGCCATAAGAAGTTATTGACTAATTTATACACTTGCTTAAAATATGATAAAGGTACAAGAATTAGAAGACCCTGTAAAATATATATGAGCCTCAGTGTTTTGTTTTATTTATTTTGCCACCAACCCCAATAGAATTGTAGCCGACTGATCTAAGACATTTTTTATTTTGACCAAAAATTTGAAAAATTTCAAATTTATTAATTGAGAAAGCGTCCTAGAAATTACTATGCCTAAATACACAATAGACTCTGGGCACCACCTAAAACCCCAAACCCTATACTCATCAGGAAAATCTGTAGAATCTAAAGGCATCAAATCCAATTTACCCCAGTTTATGGAGTAACCTGATAAATTAGCTAACTTTTGAAGTAAAGGGATAAGATTAGGAATTGAGACTTCTGGTTTATCAGGAAAACATAAAATGTCATCTGCATATAAAATTAACTTGTGCTCAGTCCCACCTAGTGTAATACCCTTTATATGATCAAATAGCACAAGCCAGGGTTTCTAACACCATATTGGAAAGAAGAGGAGATATACCTGACATGTGCCTTGTTCTAGCCTAATTGAAGGGGCCAATAGCCCACTGGTGATGACTCGTGAATAAAGAACCATATATAGCATAGTAACCCAAGTAAAAAATCTTGGGGGGAAATCCAAATGTAATCAATACATGTTTCAAGAAGCCAAGATGTACTATGTCAAATGCCTTCTCCACGTCTGAAGAAATTATAGTGGTTGGGTTGTTTCTCCAAGCATAAAGCTAATACATCCTTGGTGTGATATGAACCTGGTCTGAACTGGATGAATAATGGTAGGGAGCAGCGTGGCTGTTGATATCTTAGAATTAACATTTAACAAAGAGAGTCTATAGCAAGGATCTTTACTGGGCTTCAGGAGAATTTAAGCTTCATTGAAAGAAAGAGGGAAGTCCGAACTAAGAAAAGCATCATTACACACCTCCAATAAAATTGGAGCCAGGAAATGAATATATTTCTTGTAAAATTCCACAGAGTATCCATCAGGCCCTGGGACTATTCCAGATTTCATAGGTTTAATTGTGGCAATTATTTCCTGTAGAGAAAGAGGTGCAGCTAAATGATCTGATCTTGTGTTAAATGTGGAATATGCAACTTTTGCAGGAAGCAATCTATGCATCAATATTAGATTTACTACTACTATACAGCTTAGAATAAAACTCAAAAAGCTGCTGCTTTATACATTCAGGATTTCTTTGTTTTGTTTTGTTTTTCATTTTTTAAACATTTACATTGATATCCCACTCTTCTTCCAAGGAGCCCAGAAGCTATGTTTATTTCGCAACAACCCTGTGAGGTATGTCAGGTTGAAAGATACATGACTGGCCCAGAGTCACCCAGTGAGCTTCATGGCAGAATGGGGGTTTGAACTTGGGTCTTCCCAGTCCTAGTCCAACACTCTAACCTTGAGTATCATGGATAGAAGGTATGGTGTTATGCTGTTTAATGTGCTTCAATCTAGAAGCCAAGAGTTTCCTAGATTCCCCTCTCCCTTCCCAATATCTCTGCCTAGTACAATTCAACAAAATTTCACTTTCTAAGTAGTACAGTTTACTGAGTTCATATTTAGCCATAATATTCTGTATAACTCAGGAGATGTGTATAATGCATATAAATATAATAAATGCTTAACTTGCTTCTCAATAGATACCATCTGAGCCACTTGTTGCCTTTTTAAATATGAAGAATAAGCTATGATTTGGCCCCACAAAAATGCTTTAAAAGTACCCCAAACCAGGGATGATGATGTAATAGAGACCCTGTTAAAACGAAAACATTCCTCCATATCCTGTTCCATTTGTCTAGTAAACTGCAGATCATTTAGCAAGGATATATTCATATACCACCTAAATAAGTACTGGAACAACCTTCCAAACTAAGAACCAACATAACAGGGGAATGAGCCAAGATTGCTATGGCATCAATTCTGCATGCCTGAACTCAAGATACTATAGATGTCAAAAATAATCCAGTCTAAAACAATTTTTATAAACAGGAGAAATAGAAGTATATTCTCACTGAGCGGGGTTAAGAATATATTAGCCATATATCCACTAAATTAAAATCTAACATATCGACCTTAAGTGTGGTATGGGTTCAAGAGTGTAACCTAGATTGGGGTGGGGGGTGGGGTTTACATTCAAGAAGGGGATCAAGAGTTTGATTCAAATCCCCTCCAGTAATCAACTGATCAAATGTCAAAGTATGTAAATGTTCAAAATAGTTGTGTATTAATTCTGGGGAATATGTGACTGGACGATACAAATTCATTAATGTCAAACACTGACCACCCATTCTCACAATAAGAAAGTGACCATCATCATCTGTTATTTCCTGTTCAATAATTAACTTAGAAGATTTGTGAATTAAAATAGCCACACTTCTTACCCTCTTAGAATTACCATTTGTGTAGATGTTTCCCACCCATGCCCGTTTCAAGAGCAATTTATCAACTGACAAGGAAGTGAACATGATATTGCAGATTTCTCTCCCGAGCCAATTGATGTGCCTTTTGAAAGGAACAGCATTTATCAGCCACTTCTTTAGGAAAATCTGGGGAAAATATGATTTGAGAGTTATCTCAAATGAACTCTTTTCCTTCTCAGGCATAGGGGTGTTATCTCAAATGAACTCTTTTCCTTCTCAGGCATAGGGGTGTGCACGGAACCGCGGAGCTGCGGTCCGGCACTGGGGTGGGGGGTTCCATTAAGGGCAGGGGGCTTTACTTACCCCTCCCGCGCTTTCCACCTTTGGCGCCGTAATTATTGTTAAAAACCCGGCGGCAGGATCCCTCGCCGCCTGCTTCAATCCAAGACGATGGCTCCTCCGTGTTAAAAAAAATCGGGCGGCAGGATACTTCCCTGCCGTCCCCTTGAAGATCCTGCTGCTGCCACCCCCTTGAAGCCCCCTGCCGCCCCCTTAAATCTCGCCCCGGACTCAACCGCTCGCTCTCTAGAAACGTCCTCCCGCCCCCTTCCCTGCCGTCTGCAAAAGTCTTTAGGAAGACTTCTGCACGCGACATCCCCCTGCCACCCGCCTGTTTCTAGAGAGAGAGCAGTCGGGTCCGGGGTGAGATTTAAGGGGGCGGCAGGGGGCTTCAAGGGGGCGGCAGCAGCAGGATCTTCAAGGGGGCGGCAGGGAAGTATCCTGCCGCCCGATTTTTTTTAACACGGAGGAGCCATCATCTTGGATTGAAGCGGGCGGCGAGGGATCCTGCCGCCGGGTTTTTTACAATAATTACGGCGCCAAAGGTGGAAAGCGCGGGAGGGGTAAGTAAAGCCCCCCCTTAATGGAACCCCCCACCCTACCCTTCCGAACCCCGAACCGCCCATGTCCAGACCGGTCTGGAGGCCAGTAGAATGGCCTCCGAACCGGTCCGTGCACATTCCTACTCAGGCATGCCTCAAAAGATCTTCTTTAACCATACATTTTAAAAACTTTACAATAAATGGATGAGGCGTGTTGATGGCACGTGAGGGAGAAGCTGAAATACAATAAGTTCTTTCAATTTCCAACACATTGTCCTCCAGCAAGGAGCATACTGTGCGACAGAACTCTTTAATGAAGTAAATAGAGTCAGTCTTTCCCAACTGTTTTGGGATCCATAAAATAGGCAGATTCAAACAGCAAGATTTTAATTCCAGGGTGCACACCCTGGCTTGAAGGTTCTTATTAGCCTTATGTAATATGGCCAAAATCAGCGGAATCAACAGAAGAATCTTTATCTTCTAATTGAGAGATTTTGCCTTCCAACACCCCACTTGGCCTTGATCAGAGATGCATCAAGCAGAAATTCATCAGGGAATCTCTACGAAGTGATTAGGGAAATTGCATCTGTTTAATGCCTGCCTGTATACATCCCTACCCAGTGCAAAGTCCAACTGAAAGACCAAGGCAAAGTGTGGGTGCATGGAGCCTCATTTCTAAAGCCATAATCATATACCAGAATGTACAATGTCTTTACAGCTTATATGGCGCAGACGTTAAGATGGACACCTTAATTTTCCAGGCAATTTCCATTCTTTTTAGAGCATGGGTGGAAATTTAAAGCATCTTAACTCTCAACTTAAACTGAAGGTTTTTGGATTACTGAATCACAATCCATTTAAATTTGCAGTATAGAGTAACAGTGACTGCATTCGCACATAACATGAAACTGAATGTCACTGGACCTGCAGTTAATTTTTCTAACGGTAAATCACATCACAGATGTTCATCCAACCACAGTCCAGAAACTTCTGATTTCTGGGCAGAGGAGCCCTCCCTCTTTCTGGCCCAGCAAAGTCACATCCCAGCAAGCTCTGTAGCACTCACGTTGCCAGACTGTGAGCAAGCTGTCAGCATGTCACAAGAGTGGCAGCCCTTTCGGAATGGCTAGCCAGTCCTTAGCAGGGAAAAGGCAATTAAATCCCTTTGCCATGCCATGCGATCCCTTATTCTGACAACCACTGCACTGCCGCCCTCATAAGAGCCCTGAAACAAAACTGTCTCACACAAGCACAATTTATTTGGGCGGGGGGGGGGGTGGATCTTGGAGGGCATTATTTTCCTGAAAAGAGAAGAAAATATAGTGACTTCCTAAGAGGGAATATGTATATGAGGGAGGGCAAAGGATCCTGGGTTCTGTTCCATTGTGACTAAGGAAGCTCTTAGTCACACAGCAGAGCAAAGCAGTCTATGCAGACCAAACCACACTCCTGCCTTCATGGTGGCTTGCCACCAGCGGATTAGCACTCTCATGAGAGAGCCAATCAAATGTGGAGGACCTTGGGCTCATCAAAACCTTTGGGCTTCTGTCAGACTGTGTACTCATGAGTTGAACTAACCCAACAAAGGGGGCCCTGCTTGAGTGAGGCCTCTGCTCTCGCTGGTGAATGATGGAACCTTTGCACAACTACCCCATCTTCTCCAGGGAAGCCTTTCACGCCCCCTTTCATGCCCCCAAAGGAGATGTTGGTGCTCCATGTGTCCGGTGTAGCCGGGTGGGCAAACTGGGGAAACACCAGAACCAGGGACAGATCTTTACTCTCATTCAAAATTCTTGGGTTTGGAATGGCATCGCACCATGTGCAGATCTGCTGCTGCAGGGAATCGTGGGAGATGGGAGCTCTAATTGCCAGTGACCCCAGGATAGCAGGGTTGCTGTTCTGGGCAAAAACAAAGGTGGACATGTTCAAATGGGCTGATGGGCTGGCAGAGGGCATACTTTGACAGCTTCTTGGCAGCAGTCATCAAGACAGGGAGAGCGGTTGCCAGGGTACCCATCCCTGTGCCTTGCTTGTATAAAGTAAACTGGCTGGGCAGCAGCTGCCGTCCAGCCCCCATGGCCTGACACTTTTGTAAGAGAGCAGTCTATGGGAGAAGGGTGATTGTCATCACACATTAGTGATGCTGCCCAACACCCCTGTCCCCACAGGTGGTTCTTTCCATGAGTTGTGAAGGGGTATCCCCATGGCCTTACACTCTCATGAACGAGCAGTCTGCTCAAGTTCAGCATCCATCATCATCAAACATGTTGAATTGCTCCTTTCCCTGGGACAATGCTGATCCAAGGCTGGGTCCCCCTTTCCCAACATCATTGTACAAAAAATAGACCTGAGCCGTTCAAGAATACCTTTTAAACCTGACCCCAGATATCACCACCTTGCCATATGTTGTTGTCCTAGCGCTCTAATGGAGTGCCCTGCTTGTGTTGCCAACTTGAATCCAAGTGCTTGTGAACATACATCTTTGATGCTTCATTTTTAGAGAACAAAGCACTTAGTGCCCATCTTGCCATCCCATGCCCTTTCTCTCCTGCTTGCCAGGAGCAGGGAGCAAGGGGCAGAATGCGAAGAGAGAATGCCCCTGTGCCTTTACCGTTTGCCAGCCTGACAAGCTAGGGATGGGACATGGCAGCATCTTTGTTGCCAGGCAACTCCTTTGTTAGACTGGAGATGGGGGGCAGGGGGAGTGCTCAGAGAGGTGGTAGGCGAGAGCCCACCAGCATACAGTAGGCTCTACTCAGGTCTGCGCTGCTTTGTCTATGATTGTGGCTCCAGAAAGTGAACAAAACTGTGGTTATGTTGCTGTCTGCATTCAGAAATAACACCGCCGCCACCAAACCTCAGGTTGGGCTCACTAGAAATGTGCATGAACTGCCAGACAGCCAGTTCGGTGGCAGGGCGGGGGGTTACCTTTAAGAAGCAGGGAGGATGCTGTTTCCACCCCCCCCCACACACACACACACTGCATTTCCCCCGCTGACGCTGTGCTCAAAATCACTGGTGGTGGTGGGGGGGGCGTGACAGTGTACCTTCTTGCTACCCTGGTCAGCGTCAGACCGGAAGTGGCTGGTCCACGTGCACAACATTATAAGAGTGGCATATAATCTATGTTGTATTTATGGATACAAGTCTTAAAATCCTCCCTGCTTTCTTGAGACATTGGTTTTGAAATATCTTTTTACAAGAGAAACCTTTTGGAGAAACCTTTTATTTTGCCCAAACCACATCTCACTTGGCTTATGTCAATGTTGTAGATAATAAGAAACCATGAGCCCTTTCTCCAATAATGCATCGTGTGAGTGCACGGTGTATTATGGGGATCCCGCCTCCCCTCCCTGAGTCTGCCAGCTGTGGTTGTAACACTAAGCAGCTGCGGCTGACACATGAGCAAAAAGGGGGGGGGGGGGGTTAGGAGAGCGCTCGCTCACCTAACCCTGATTTGAGAGGAGGCTTTGTAGGTGAGTTTGCCACCGTGGTGCTGCCGATTCGGGCCTGATCCTGGTGGTTCATATGTGCATGCAAAACTGGGCTGGGCTCCCTTAGCCTGGTTTTGCACGGGTGTATTAATAGCCTCCAGGTTTTGTGTTTCTCTCTTACCCCTGAAGTTACTAAGGTACTCCCCAAACAAATCTCATTTTCAGCTTGCAAGTTGTTATGTCAACATACACTAAATTACATGGACAACTAATAAGATAAACTACAATATAATTGTCACATGTTGTAAAATAATATGACAATATCCCTATGTATCATTAGATACTTAGGGATATTTGCATATTATTTGATTAGCTATTCACAGTTCTTCCATATTTCAAATAAATGAATAATGATGCATTATACAGAGGAATGGGCAGTTTCTCTTTCCTTTTCATATGTATGTTTTGTCAGGATACATCCCTCAAATATCCGCCCTGAGACCTTGGGTTAGGGCGGTATAAAAATGCACTAAATAAATAAATAAATAAATTTATACAACAGTTTTGCAATGTGAAACTTGTTTGTTGTCAGTTTCCCCCAGGCAACCATTTTCCAGACAGTTGGGTTTATAGGGATCATAAAGCAATATCATAACAAAAAATTATAATCAGCCATTTATACTTTTGTGTGTGTTTGTTTTAATTTTTAAAAACTGTATGTTTGAGATAGCCTTGCATGCAAGGGTACCACTGAGGAGTCTGTTATTTAGGTCCTGTTTGGACATAGCGTCAAACCTCTGGTAGATGAAGCTGTGGTTAATCTGTGAAGCTGGGAATCATGCCGCAGATGATGGATCAACTGCAGTTTGGCAACCTTCAGCTTCTGGGCAGAGGAACCTCTCCACTACTTAGTCTGTCCAGCAGGGCCGGACTGGGGGCACTGAGAGGGTGGTGGAATGTATTTGGGGAGGGAGCCAGGTTTTGAGCAGCATGGGTAATTAAGGGTGGGAGTCGGGGCGCAGGGGTGGCCCGCAGGTGAAGTGCACCAGGAATATGCCCTGTTGGCCAGTCCAAGCCTGCTGTCCAGGCTGTATCCCAGAAAGCTCCATTCTGCTTGCATCACCAGACTGTGGGCAAGCCGTCAGCACGTCAGTAAAGTGGCAACCATCGGCTACAATGTCAGAGGGGGCGTGCTCAGTGCGATTGTGCCTTGTCGGCATTGATCTTCCACCGTTGGTGGGGCAAAGGCATTTTAACCCTTTCCTCACACCACTTGCACCACTGACATTGCAAGAACTCTCAAATTAAACGGCCGGGCACAAGTAGGGGTGTGAATGGACTGTGGTTCGGGCCACAGTACAAATTCGGACCAGTTGGCGGTCTGGTGAACCAGTTTGGTCTGGTTTGGCTGAACTGCAGACTGGTCCGGTGGTTCGAGGTGGCGATGCAGGGGGGCAGTGAACAGCACCTTTAAAAGTAAAGCTGCAGATCTTTACCAGCGTACAGCATCACTGACCACACAGTTTCCTGCACATGGCAGCAGCGTGACTCTGTCACTCACCTGGCCTCCGATCGGTCTTAATGCAGACTGCAGCCAGAACCATGGTCCCTGCACACCCCTATGCACAAGCACAATTATTAACACCCCAGGATAGCAAAGGACATTCCAGATTGTAATGGAGTCTTCGGGGAGGGACACTGAACAGCAACTGAGAATTTGGGGTGAGGGGGCAGTGGGTTGTTCACCAGTTGGGTAGAAAAAGTGACAGTCCATCAGAAAAAGGGTTGCCATGTCATTTCCGTGCAGTTGCTCCCATAGCTTAGGGCGGATCTTGTGCAAATTGATAGCAGCTGATGTTTCTGGGAACTGTTACCTTCCTGGAAAAGTGATGCCTGGCAAAGCCATGTGACTGGCACCTTTGGTCAGGCAGAGTGACTTGATTTTTATGTATCCAAACTCAAAAAGAAGGGGGGATTTCTGCATGTAATTTGCAATCAATGCATTTAAAAGGGCTGTCATGAGGACTCCCCTCTAGGGATGTTCATGGAACCGGATGGCCCGGTTCGGTTCGAGTCCAGACTGGTTTGAACCAGACCGGGCCAGTTCTGTCCGGCACCCCCTAGAACCCCCCTCCCTGGTTCAGTCCAGTCCAGAGGGGGTTGCAAGTTAAATTTTTTTAACTGAAAATTTTTTTAAGGCACTTACCGCCTCCGGGGGAGTTGTTGGACGTGGCAGGGGGGTCCACGGAGGTTCTCCCTCCCCCCTAGCCGGCCTCAATGCAGCCCAAATTGGCCCGTTTGGCTGGTTCTTTGGCCTATTTGGGCCTTCCACTTCGGAGGGGTGGGCATTTTGGAGGCCGCCACACCTGCACAACTGGCCTCATGCAAAGCCTATCAGAGTTTGGGGCAGTTTGGGCTACATTGAGGCCTGCGGGGGGAGGGGGGACCTCTGTGGACACCCCCCCGCCACGGCCACCTCCAAGAACTCCCCCAGAGGGGTTAAGTACCTTAAAAAATTTTCAGTTAAAAAACACACCAAAAAAACTCATGAACCCCTGAACAGTTGGGTGGTGTTCAGTCCGGGGTTGGACCGAACAGGGCATGGGTTATGTCCGCAAGGCACCCTCTCCCTTTACCCTCTTAGATCTCTACTTTGAAGCATTAAGAAAAGGTTTGATGGCCAAAGGGTCAGGAAAGGAAAACAATGGCTCTTTGACGGCTGATACTTATACATGAAATTTTTCACCACCCTCGCCCCCTTTTCCCTCTTCCCTTCTCAACTCTACCTTGCCAGGTAGACTTGCTTTGAGGATAGGTTAGAAGGATTAGCCTTTGCTTACCAGGACCCAACATTCATTGTAATTTTTGAAACAGATTTCCTCAAGAAAACCAAAAGACATCCCATGTCTGATTCCTTGTGTCTCCTCACACATCCACTGACAGAGCCCTCCCTGGTTTTGACAGCCCAAGGGTACATTGGCACATTAGAGTGATCCCTTGGACTATGGCTCGATAGCACATCAACACCTTTGAGCACTGGAACATTGGCACAGTGGCACATTGGTGAAGTGTCCTGAACCAAAATGTCCTACAGTGCATAACACAAGCGGCGGCGTGGAATACAGGTGGGACATGTGTGTGGACAGAAACTGCACAGAAGCCATCATTCTTCTGATGGAAGGATGGGGGAACTGGGGGCTATTGATTGATGGATTGATTGATTGGATTGGATTTCTATACCACCCTTCCAAAAATGGCTCAGGGCAGTTTACACAGAGAAATAATAAATAAATAAATAAGATGGATCCCTGTCCCCAAAGGAGAGTTATGGTTGCAGGAGGTTATAGCGGCAGCAGAATTTAGATGACACAATGGTGCCTTCGAACCTCAGGTTTCAGCAGCGAAACTCACTGCAAACTGAGAGTTCAAATTCAGGTTTGGAAGTGAAAACAGAACTACAGTTGTGTGACGAAACCATGGCTTCACACATTCAGATGATCTCTAACTCAAACTTCCAGCACATTTACCTCTGATTTAGCATTATGTCTGAACCAGTGTTCCCTCTAACAGGGATTCCCAGATGTTGTTGACTACAACTCCTAGAATCCCCAAGCAAAAGTCATTGCAGCTGGGGATTCTGGGAGTTGTAGTCAGCAAATCTGGGAATCCCTGTTAGAGGGAGCACCGGTCTGAACATGGCCTTAATGAGGGAGAGATGTTCTAGGAAGCTGTTTCTCCCTATATATGCTGTGTGCAAGAAAGCTTCTGGTTTCATTTTTTAGAGTTTTGCAGATCAACTCAATAGTAAAGAAATTAATTAAATAATTTTAATAATTAATACAGATTTTTTCATATAGCTATTTTCTTTAAAAAAATAGTTTATAATGATCTAAATATCAATATGTTTGTTCTTACTTATCAGTGTATGACTACATAAATGTTTCCTTGACAAAAATCATACTTAAAATATGTTGGGAAATAGTATAACAAAATACTGTTTTTAGTTGTTCTGGTTGTTTAATGTTTTAAGGTTTTTCTGTGAATACTTCTAGTATAAACATACAGGATGATCTGCAAAATATAATTTTGAGAAACTAAAACAATTCTATATGTTTTATTGTAATAGTATTACTAAAATACTGATATTTAAAATCATATATATTTAAGTTTGTGAAATACAGCACATAGTTCTGGGTGTATTTAAATTAAGAAGAAAAACTGCACGATAAGACTAAAAATGTAGTTGGGTAGGAACAAAGGTTTCTATTTTCTAGTGACAAAGGAGTTGCATATGTCGTTATTCAAGGATTGTGTACATGCGGAAGTCGGGCATAGTAAGCTGTTAATGGGTTTGTCTACTTGTTCTAGGTACGGTTGTTTGTTTATCTACTTATTCTAAGCCCACATTTGTAGTACTGTCTGGAAAAAGAACAAGTGGCATAAGGGTGGTTCTTCCTCTTTGTGTTCAGTTATTATGTTTGAAGAGGATAAGTGAAAATAGGTAGTGAAAGTAAGGTGCGGAGGCAGGGGCGTAGCAAGGTTGGAGTGGGCCCAGAGACAAGATTTTAAAATGCTCCCCCTCACTGAAGCTCAGATCATGAAGTAAAGAAATCTTTAGAAAGAAAAGAAAAGAAAGAAAGAAATCTGAGGCTGAATAGTCGTAACAAAAAGCAGAGTAAAACTTATATATATATATACATAACCTATGTGCCACAACAGAACATCATCCTAAATTATTTTTTAAAAGGTTTTGTAAATTGTGGATGATGCAAGTCATTTAATGGTACTAAAGACATGCTGTTCTGGTAGCTTCAGGTCTTAACACCCACATCAATTTTGGAGGATGAATACAACAGAAGGAAGCCCGGGCAGGTGTGCAGCTGGGGGAGTCAGTCATGTGATTTGCCTCGGGGGGGGCAAGGCAGTGGGCCCCCAGACAACTGTCTCCCCTTGCCCTATTATAGTTACGCCCCTGTGCGGAGGATGTACTATGGGATTAAAAAATGGTGGTTATTCTAAGATGCTTGAAATGCTGGTCTTAAAACCTATTTGTGATAAATGTATTTTGAACAATGTGTTTATCTTTTTAAAAAGACTGTATGTGATTTGTGCCATAAATTGAAAAAGATTTAAGCTGTAAATAAGGAGCGTCACAAAGGTTAATGAGCATAGCTGTTCCTAAAGACATTTTTAAGGACTAAAGAATCCTACCTACTTACAAAAAGGATGAGAACAGTGCACTCATTTTCCAATTTATCATTGTTTTGTTCTATCTTTCTTATATTTCTACATAAACCTCTGAAAACTTTGGTTGAAAAGTAGTGTTTATATACTACTGCTGCGACCATCAATGACTTGATGTGCGGGGGCTGAGGTCAATGTTCAGCTCATTAATTATATTAACATTATTTTAAAATATTAATAACCCCTGCTAACTGGGCAAAGAGGCACCCTTTAACATGGTGATTCTCTTTATTTATCAGGGGGAGAGTAACTGGCCCTATCCACCCCCAGCAAAGTACCTCCAGTGACTGTAGCTGGGGTCTATCTTATGTTTCTTTTTAGAATGTGAGCCCTTTGGGGACAGGGTTCCATCTTATTTGTTTGTTATTTCTCTGTGTAAACCACCCTGAGCCATTTTTGGAAGGGCGGTATAGAAATCGAATTTATTATTATTATTATTATTATTATTATTATTATTATTATTATTATTATTATTATTAACCTATACAGTGCCCACTGAATTCACATGTGCTAGAGAAAGCGTCTCACTCTCTAGTTTAAAACATTTACTGTGCGTCATGCCATACCCTGTTCAGCTCAACTCTGGCAGAATTAACATCGCTGTTATCAGTATTGCCAATTCTATTTGCTCTCATTTACCACTTAAATCAGTACATCTTTTGTAGACGCCATTAAACTTGCTCACATGTATAACATCTTGCTGCCTAGACAATTTTCAAGCAATTGTGTTTCACATGAATTCAGCTGCCCAATTGTCCATCACTTACTAGATTTTCTTTAACTTTGTTAACAAAGAATATGAAGGATACTTAAAACTAACTTCATTTTCCTGGGCCAACAGCAGCAATGCACACCAAAAACATTCTTCACTTGGCCCTTTTCAGTTTCTTTGCAGGCAGTTTGCCATATGTTAGTTCTCTTTCAGTACATGGGTATTTGGGTATACCTGGGTATTTGAAATACTCTTTCAGTATTTGGGTTCTGTTAGTTCTCATATGTTAGTTCTCTTTCAGTACCTGGGTATTAATCTCCTTGTGTTCTGTACTACTCGCCCCCACCACCACACACCCCAGAGCCTAATAGTGCAGAGGCCCCAACTTGATTCTTGTAACTCATCCAATAAAATGTTCTGTGCTCAATGTTCAAATCATGGTTGAGCAGAGATTTATTTTTGAAGAACTTAAAAATAGCCCATTTTGATATATCATTTCCACATGGGCATAGGGTCCGTTGGACAAGGGAGGACAGTTGCACCTGGGCCCACAGGGTTAGACAGGTCCCCAAGGCCAGCCCTCCCTACCCATGAGTCACCCTACAAACTTAGCACTCCTTGGCTGGGAGCTTGGATTTGGCAGCAGTGGCGAAATTGTCAGCACTGGCAAAGGGTTAATAATTCTGGGAGTCCTGCCCCTCTCCCTAGCAGCCTCGACTGCATGCTTCAACTTCTTCCTGGTCACTCTGGACATATCACAGGAGGCAAGGAGGGAGCCTCAACCCAGTTGGTTGGGAAGTGGAGGGACTGTGAACTTCGTTTAAAAAACAAACAAACCCAAAATCTGTTCCTCATCCCATATCTGTTTCATTTTATTGTTGCCCTTCATTAAGCCACTGTGTGGGTGCTTGCATTTGAAAAGCCAGGCTGCTTGTGTTTGTTCTCCCCCAATTCCTTCCCTGGTTTGAAACTCTCCCTGTCTCTCTCTCTCTGCATTACAAATGTATAATAGAAATTCTCCACACAGCCCAACAATATATCTTCTTATGAGGAAATGATTTATTTAATATTTACATTTATATCCCACTCTTCCTCCAAGGAACCCAGAGCGGTGTACTACATACTTAGGTTTCTCCTCACAACAACCCTGTGAAGTAGGTTAGGCTGAGAGAGAAGTGATTGGCCCAGAGTCACCCAGCAAGTATCATGGCTGAATGGGGATTTGAACTCGGGTCTCCCCGGTCCTAGTCCAGCACTCTAGCTACTACACCACACTGGCTCAGTATTAGTAAAGGTTTTTAATATTTTTAAAAAAATAAGAGGCGGAGTGGGGGGAATGCTCTAACAAATAGATCTGTTGTTGGTTCTGCCTTTTGGTTTAACATGTGCTGTTCAGTTTATATTAAGAATATTTATTCTTAAGGCTGCTTTTTTAGTGCTGCTTTTTAGCAACAAAGTTCTCATAATGGCTTAAACAGCAAAAATATATGAGAAAATGGTTATTTCATATGTTTCTCCTTATAATAAATATTTTATTCAGCTTTTTGCGTGTAACAGTAGTTCACATATTGTCTTTTTAATAAGCTTGTAATGGACTAAAATACACCAACTTATTGCAAGTGTCTTCACAATTTGCTAAAATGAGCATTATGCATTTCCCTCTTCCCCACCAAAAGTCTTATTTTTATATACACTTACTCCATCACAGGAAACTCCATTTTAAAAGCCCTTTAAATGCTGACTTGTTTTTAAATGCTAAAAAACTGGGGTAGCTCCATATATGAAATTCTGCTGCCTTGTTTGAAATAAAATTGGTGGCTTTTCCTTCTGTAGTGGGTAGACATACACTTAAATGTAGTTCACAGAAGAGATCAAAAAGAAGGAAGAAAGAAAGAAAGAAAGAAAGAAAGAAAGAAAGAAAGAAAGAAAGAAAGAAAGAAAGAAAGAAAGATAGATAGATAGATAGATAGATAGATCTCTACCCTTTGGGGACAAGGAGCCATCTTTCTTTCTTTATTGTTTTTCTATGTTAACTTTTGTTGAAAAGCAGTATATACATATTTGTAGTAGTAGTCATCATAGAAGATCAAACTGGTCTGCTTTTTTCTGCTGTGATAGATGTAAAAAGGGCTATTTGAATTTGCTTCTGAGTTTATTAATTACTACTACTACTACTACTACTACTACTACATGTCTAGGACATGGGACCAGAAGAAGGAGAGGAAGGCAGCGAGGGGCCCATTTTGAAATCTCGTCCCTGGGTCCACTCCAACCTTGCTATGCCCCTGTATTTCCACATTATGAGATTGATTCTAAAGAGTGTTATTTCAGCAATTAATATAATCTTTCACCTTGGTTTTGGAACAAACGTCTATTGTGAGATGACAGAACATTTTCAATCTGTTAGAGAATCACTAAGCGACATGTTGCCACATGAATACCCATTTTGGATGCAGTTAGCTTTTGAGATGGCATAAATGGGTTGGCTGTGACTGTTAGGGGCTTATCTGAGCCCATGGACCTCATCTGTTTCCTTTCCAGCTTGAGCCATGAGCCCTTGAAGTACTTCAATCCTTTTAGGTGCTAAAATCCCCTTTAAAGTACAAGATCAAGCAGGCAAGGCTTGGTTAATGGATGCATGTTTGTTGTAGCTATTGAATATTTGAGTCCTCTTTCTGGGTGCTGTGTGTGTTGTCTAAAAAACCTTTAGGGTAACTAAACTGTCCAGTTAGCTGCTAGATTTCATATGCCTCTCAAATGGCTTTGCTAAGCTGCTATAGCAACAGCAGCTCCCTGAAAACCCTACATTCAGGCAACACTGACACATGAGGGCACAATATGAAAACCAGGACTGAACAGGGAAATGAAAGCTTTACTTTGCAGCAGCAATGAGAATGGGGTATATGTTGTTGGTTTCTTTGTGAAAGTGGTGAATTATGCTTTGAGAGCTGTCACTAGATTGGAAGGGAGAGAAAACTCTGGCCTCATTCAGACAACATGCCAACCTGGTTATACTTACCTGAGGTTGCAATTCTCATCGTCTGAATGCAGGAAAATCCCGCAGCCACGGTTCTGCTGCCGCCTCCAAACCACAGATTGACCCCTCAGTTTGAAGATGGGCAGGTTGCAGGAACCAGAGATCCACTGACCCCATTGTGCCATCTGAATGCAAGAACCCATGGTTTGTGCTGAAGCTCCTCCCATGATAACACGCCTCTCATTTCACAACCAATGGTTGCTGGGTGAGTGATGTGCTCAGAGGAAGAGGGACGGGGGGGGGGGGTTGCTGGTGGAGGCAACAAAACTGCAGCTGTCAGATCATCCAGGGCATGATTCTTGGCTTCCAAGATTAACCTCAGGTAAGCCTACCTGCAGTTTCACTTGTTGTCTGATTTTGGCATCTTATCTCAAGTGCTTAAAAATATAGTTAATCTCTAATTATTTTGTCCAAAGAGGGGGCAACTGCATGTCCTCCAACTCCTAAGTAATGCCATCTGGTTTCTATTGATTCTCTGCTTGGTGCAACTAAAATTAACCTTCAGTTTTGCTGTATGAGGGCTACCATGTAACTTCAGCTTTGCAAGTGACTGCTTAGTGCTAGTAACACTAGTGTTCTGCTTAGTGTTGGAAACAAATCTGAATTATTTCTGACTTTGGTGTTAGAAAAAGAGTAGCCATAGCTGCTGCTTGGCTAGTATGCTTTGCAACCTGAGAATTATGTACTTTGTACAAATGTAGTCTACTGAAAGGTTTCTGGAATATCACATTCCAGAGAGGGCTTTTGTCATGACTCTTATCAGCTATGTTGCTAATTTCTCCAGTCCCTACCCCTTGTTTAATGAACACCCTGGGCACGTTATGTTTAAACTCAAAAGATTGCTCTCTCACTTGTGACTCTGAACTGTTCCTAATAATGATAACACATTATTTCTGGTGTTTGGCTCTCCTCAAATGCCAAAAATAACTGGAAAGCTGGATTCTGAGTCACCCTAGCCATTCCCTCTACATGCTTGTCCATTTCCATGGTTTCCCTCTACATGTTTATACTTTGTGTACCTTCTCTTATAGTTAGTAAACTCATTAGCCAGGGCTGTCACTGCAGTGTTTTATACATTCTAGTTCTAAGGAAGCATGTATCACTGATAATTAAAGTGGGGGGGAACGTTGCTTCAGAGCTCAAGGGTACAAAGAAAATGACATGGCTGTACAGAGCAGCTGGCAGAACTGAAGATATTTTGGGAAAATTAGAATTGTGAGTTGCCTAAAGCAAAATGAATGAGTCACGAGGCATAGTGAAAGAAGCTATAGAGAAATCTTGAATGCCATTACTTTAGATTGAGGCTGTGGTAGGCAGCAATTTAACAAACAGCTGAGCAGCACTGAACGCATTTGAGGCCTTTCTTGCCTGGACTCAAATCTGAAATGAGGATTGCTTTTGCTCGAACAGGGTAATTACATACGACAAGTTTTGTATTAAAATGTAAACTTGTATGAAACTAATACGATGACTCCATGGAGTAGAGAAGATTGCTTGAGGCTAAAAATAAAGATGGCAGAAAATAGTGGAAGAGATGATGCCTCCCAAAGACAGGAATGTGTGTTTGCAGGAAGCAAGGGTGGCCTCTGGTTGCAGATATTGAAGAGCATAATTTTAAATCTATGGGGTTATGTAGGAATGTAATAATAACGTGAGGAGGAGGTAACTTGTATCTGCTTTCACTTGACGTGGGACACCTGAGAATGAAGGAAGTGGCTGAGTTTTCTCTCTACCTAGTCCCCTTCAAAGTCAAACATTGGATGTGCCACCTCATATTCTGGAGCAGGGAGTTTGCATCCTTCAACAGTGAGTCCTTACAAGGCCCACTGCTGATCCTGCCGAGACCACAGGACCCCATTTGGATGGTGGTAGCACAAATCACTTGGCCAATAGTTGCTCCATTGTGGTCTCTTGTCAGCTATTCCATCTGCAAATGAGGGTGCTCCCCTTCCAGAGGCCTATCTACCAAGGTAAACCATAAACCCTAGAAGCTTGTTTGCGGCAGCCCTCTGACTTGGAACTGACCTTGGGACTAGTGATGTTGGAAGCTCAAATTGTGGGTCATTGGACAATTAAACGACTTGCTGTTTTGCTGGGTAGGGATTTTTTTTTAATTTATTATTTTGGTCTCGGACTGTAGTAAACCTGATCTGAAATCTGCTGGCTAGGTTACTGACTGCAAGACAGAATGCTTCTTACTCCCCGTTAGTATCTTAAAATGTAAGGAAGTATAGTTGTGGGGGGAAATTGAGTAGATAGATAAAAGCATTGTGTGCAAGAATCCTCCTTTTGAAATTTTTCTTGTTTTGCTTTTCTCACATGATTATCCCAAGCAGGAACCTTAAAGTGCATTTCAGTTCTTGCTACAGAGAAAACTTTGTGGTAACTTGAAAAGGTGGTAAAAAATGCTGAACAGGTCAGAATAAACAATAACAATTGGCTTTATTTTGGTCTTTCACCAGCATAAGATAAAACATAACAGTAGCATTAAAAACACTCTATGCCTGTAGAGAAAGTAACTGTAAAGTTAAAGCTCAAATCTTATTGTTTTTGAACTAAAATCTATGGCATACTATAAAATTAATTAAAATGTGATAAAGTAAATGCATAGAGGTTAATAAGTTAGAGACTGTGAGGATAAAACTAAAATCTATGAGAAGTTATAAAATAGTTAAGATTAGAGTTAAAATTTGATTAAAATATGATAAAACGAAAACTTTATAACTGAGTAGTGTAACACAGAACATGGCAACATTATGTGTTATAAAAGAGTGGCAGTCAGAGAGTCGTAAGGAGACGTAGAACTGGCTTGTGTGGCCTGGCAACCTTGTAAGTAGTGGGAGAATGAGGGTACTGCAGATGTCTATATAAAATAGGCAGTGTAAGAGGCTGTGCTCAGTGGTTTCAACTTGCCCAGCATTGCAGGGCAAGGCCCGCCTCTAGTCGTAGGCCCGCCTCCAGTCATAAATCAGTATTGGAGAAACAGTGGAGTGTGTCAGAATAAATAAACATGGCAAAATAGTAGGTGGCTCTGAGCTCAGGAAGCCTTTCTAGGGCCGTCTTCGGACATAATGCCAAACCGGAGGCAACTATGCCAGAGGTTCAGTTTTGTGGTCATCTGAATGCGTGAAACCACGGTTTCATCACAAAAGTGACCCGAGGTTTTTGAACCCAAACTGTAATCTGAAACCTTTGGGTTGTAGTGCATTTTGCTGCCAAAACCTCATATTTGAAGACAGCATCGTGTCATCCAAATTCTGCCCCCACCATAACCTGGAATTTGTGCTGTGGCTGCTCCTGAAACCATAGAAAGAATGGCTCAGGCGAGCCCAGAAACCTGCTGCACTTCTCACTGGCCACCTCTCTGATCAGTTGCCCTGTCCACTGTGGAGTGTGCAGTCTCCACACTCCTCCTATCATTGCCTGGCAACAGAGATGCCGTGTTGCTGCATCCAAAGCTCCAATCCATGAAAAGGGAGAAAACCACACAGGCGAAATCCCGCTTTTCACTATGTCTTGTGGTCTTATCATCCCATACTTTTTGTCAATCTGCACAAAAAGTACGGGATGACAAAATGGGCACAGTGGGAGAGGCTGCAGAAGTATGCACACAAACACATGGAGCCCCAGTGACACCAGGAACTGGGTAACTCAGTTGTTTCCCAATAAAAAATCACACATGCCAGGGGAATGATACCACATCACTTGGCAGAAATACCAGTGTGCCGAGCCAGTGTATAAACCTGTGGAAACCCAATTTGTGGAAACCTTCCTGCAGTCCAGTCATATCAAGAAGGAGTCAGCACATATCCTCCCAAATCTCCTGTCTATATCTGTCCATTTGCTTGTGTTACTTGAGCAACCTGCAACACACACCTGGGCATGTAGCCCAGCATGCTGGACCTGGAGCCAGTTTAGCGTAGTGGTTAGAATGTTGAACTATGACCAGGGAGGCCCGAGTTCGAATCCCCATTCAACCATGAAACTCACTGGGTGACTCTGGGTCAGTCATGTATCTCTCAGCCTAACCTACCTCACAGGGTTGTTGTGAGGGTAAAAATAAGCATGTACACCACTCTGAGCTCCTCAGAGGAAGAGCGGGATATAAATATAATAAATAAATAATTGCACTTTCCATACAAGACATTTTGACAGTTTCCATCCAAGGAAGGGGAGGGGGCACACACGCAAGGAACCCTTTCATTAACATACCTGATCAAGTGTGGCTGCCCAGCAAGGCATCCTTCCTAAGGTGTGGAGTGTGGAGTGTGAGGTAGAGATGTGCACGAACCTGTTTGGAGGCCCTTTTACTGATCGTTACCGGCCCTCTCATAAGAACGCCAATCCCTGGCCAGCATGCCAATACGGGGACAGGAGTCTGTTGGGGCTTCCTGGACTGCTTGACCTGGGTCTACCATTCCAAGAGCATCCTTTGTCACAGTGAACCAAACCCCAGGATCATTTGCCACCCTCATATACATGTTCCCTCCTAGGAAGTCATCAAGACCCTTTCTAGGAGTAACAGGAAACTAGTGCTCCTCTCCATCCTCTGTTACCAGTAATTGTGCTTGTGCAAGCCTGTATGGCTGCATGGCCCTTTCAAGAGCAGTGGTGCAAGTGGTGTGATGAACGGGTTTAAATGCCTTGTCCTTGCTGAGGGCAGCCAATGTATGCCTAAAAGGCACGACCGCACGGGGCACGCCCCCTTGAAGGTTGTGGTGAATGGTTACTGCTCTACCAACGTCCTGACACCTTGCAAGCAGTGCTACAGAGTGTGCTGGGATGCCGGAACAGGAAGAGGGAGCCCCCCCCCCCACCGTCTCCACAAGTCAGAGGCTGTGTGAGGCCACAGCTCAACAATCGCCTGGGCTCACAGATTAACCACAGGTTAATCTACCCAAGGTTTCATGCTATGTCCAAAAACAGCCTATCCATCGGTATGTGTTAATACCTTTATTCTCTGTTTTGGAGTGTGTGTGTGTGTGTGTGTGTGTGTGTGTGTGTGTGTGTGTATTCAAAACACTTGTTAGCCATTATGAGGCTAGCATATATGACATAGATAATATCGGAGCAGGCTCAAATGGATGTGAACCCTGTAAAGGAACTCAGCAAGTAGGAACTCCAACTATAGTACATGGTTACGTGCTGGTAGAGGCTGCTAGAAGTGATAAATGCTGTTCAATAAGGCTAGCAGAAGGATGAAGGAATTGGGATATATCTTCCAGATGCCAGATATTCCTCTTGCTTCTAAATGCCTCAAATAGATCTACTTTACTGTCAGAAAATAGTTCTGCATATAGCCTTAGTTTAGCAGGCACCCACCTACTTAGTTACCAGGATCAATCAAGTATAGGAAAGTATACAAGGCATCTCCAAAGTTGCCAGAAATTGTTTTGACTTGTCAGCACTATATTCATGTAATAAATTCACATCAAAACCTAGACTGCATTTAAGATACTTTTAGGCAGATTTCCTATTTATTATTTAAAATAGAGTAGCATACAAGAAAATATAACACTAACCACAGCAGATTAAAACAGCGTTAGTTAGACTTGAATTAAGTATATATTTTCACTTGGCACCCCAAGGACATTAATGAAGGCACCAGACAAATTTTCTATGGGGAGATAATTCCACAAGATGGCACCACAAGCTGACAGAGTATGAAGCTGCATGTTGTGTAAAAGTCTGGCAACAGCTTGCTGTTGTGGCACTCTGAAAATGCTGTAAAGCAAGGATTGCTGCCATGGCCTTGTGTGATTTTAGTCAAATTGAACATGGTTTAAATCAGGGGCGTATCTAGGGTGGGGCAAGCAGGGCACATGCCCCGGGCACCACCTGAAGGGGGGCACCAATCTTTAAAATGAAAAAAATAAAAATTAAAAATGGCCACCAAAAACAAAATGGCCACTGTGCATGCTCAAATGGCCTCTGTGAGGCCCTAGAGCATGCCAGGCCTCACAGAGGCCAACTGAGCATGAGCGGTGGCCATTTTGTTTTCGGTTGCCATTTTTTAAAAAAAATCAAAAATGGCCACCGCACATGCTCAAATGGTGCCTGCGAGGCCCTCAGCCTGGGATGAGCTGCGGCGGCGAATTAAGAGGCTGGCGGGGGAGAGAGGGATCCTGTGCAGACCCCCATGGCCTTTAGGAAGCCCCCCAAAAGGGCTACAGGTTAAAAAAAACATTAAATTTAATATAATATAATTCACCGTACACATATTTAGTTTGGCACTATGTACAGAGAATCAGGGCTTGTGAATATTGAGCTGAAGCTTATGAGCTAGGATTGTATTCATTTGCTCTAACTTTGCTTCTTGTGATAAGTGAGTTAAATGTGAGATCTTAATAATATGGCTATTAATGGTGAGTTTGTCTTTGAATCAGTGTGAAATCCTTAGTATTAAGGCCCACTGGGAGTTTCTTGCTCTCCTTCTCTAATTTTAACTGTCTTTATGAAATACTAGAATATATTCCAAGCAGTGACACAGTTTACTCTGCATATCCTTTAATTATTTTCAGAATATCTGGGAAAAGTCAAATTCTCCAGTTATTTTTAAAACTTATGTAATAGTGATGCTACAATGCATAGTAGGGAATTAGACAGGCACTTCTTTTTAGTTTTCAAGGTACACCGCCACATAATATTTGGGTATTTCATGAGCCCCAGCATACTGAAATTTGTAGTTTTCCAGCATTTTTTGGTCTGGCTACACCCACTGCTAAATAGTTTTTGAAATATTAAAAGTTTAATGAGCTTGACTTGTATTTTTGAGCTGATAGTATGGTAAAATTATCTGAAAGATGGGTGTCAGATGTTTGGACAGGGGGTGCAATTTCAGTGCTTGCCCTAGGTGCTATTTTCCCTAGATATGCCTCTGGTTTAAATTGTAATTTCAGGAGATGTGGCATGCTGACAGAATGGTCTAGACTTCAGGTTGGTATGACTTTGGGTCTATTTCTATAAAACAGTAAGCAATAAATAAAGGATGTTGCTTAAAAAACTGGAACAACAAGGTCTGGGAGAATGACAAATAAAAGGTGGGTTGGAGGGCAGGTGAGATGAATTTGGTAGGAACAGTGTAGTGCTGGCAGATGGCTGAAGAATACAGCTGTGCTGAGAGTTTGGAGCTTTGAGCACCTCTGCCTTCAGGGAATACCAGTTCTCAGTGTTCTTCTCATAAACCCTTTTTAGCAGGGTGGGTTTTCTCTCTCTCTCCACCAAGGGCAATAGACAGAAGCAGGATGCAAATAGCAAAACATGTGGGCAATTGCTTTTTGTCGTATCTGTGGTAATATATCAAATGAAAGTTTCACTCCAGTAGCATATGGATAGGATCCTTGAAGATAAACAGCATAAAATATCTGTGGTCTGTTTTGTCCGTCCTCATGTTAATCTACCTAATTAGGTTAAACTGTTAAAAAAAAGTCTTAGATCCCAGAAGATTCAGGTAAAATTAGGAAACTGGCTTCTACTGAGTCAGACCCTTGATCCATCTAGGTCAACATGGTCTGCACTGACTGGTAGTTAAGTCTCCAGAGTTTTGGACGGGAGGTTTTGCTAGCTGTACCTGGAGATGCCAGAGACTGAACTGGGACTATTTGCATGCAATGCATCTGCTCTTGCCGTGATCTACAAGTGCTCTAGTGGATTTGTAAGACTTCAACACTAGATTAGAAAAGAGATTTAGAAAGGCTTTATACTGTCACTCAGCTCTAGTGTTTAATCTGTCAAGTTAGAGTTTTACAGTCATATGGCAAGAAATATTGGTTGCTGAAACAGCAACTATCAGTAAATGCTATACTGTGTGGGAAAAGCACAATACAGCAGCTGTGTGCAGCATTGGATCAAGAGCCAGTTATAGGATGGGTTCTGGCAAATCTAATCAGTTGGTTGGAGCAGATTCTGTGTGGATGTGGGAAACCTGTATTCACTTCAGCCAAGAAACCTTACAGACTTGGGAGGATCAAATAAGTGAGGCCACCTCATGTTTATTGGAAGAGAATACAAATGTAACAAACGAGAACGCACAGGTGAGTCCTAACTGGGAGCCTCTGAGAAAGTAAGGGGGAGGTGCTATGTTTGAATACTTTTCCATCATAAAAAAACCCAAACAAAAATTTATCATTTGTATGTAGAAATACTATAATCACAGGAAGACATTGGCTACATGATGTATATAAGTTCTGAGTTGGACCCAGAAAGAGAGAGAAAGGTGCAGGGAGAGGGGGAGAGAGGAGGATAAAAAAATTACCATAAGCAACCTTTCTGGAAATGATTAGCTGAGAGTCTAATTGTGTGACTAGATGCAACTAATTAATGGAAGGGGCATCTACATGTGTGCTAAAATGGAACTCAATGAAGAGAATTTGAGTGTTTCTCAAGATTTTGGAAGCTACAGCTGGTTATAATGTTGTTACTGATGTGAGACACTTGGATCATATTACCCTGTACTGTTCCAGCTGCTCTGACTGCATCTGGGTCCCAAAGTGCTGGTCTTAACTCTGAAGGCCAAAAGGGTCGTCACCTGTAGGAGCCTGCTTGGCTGCTTCATGCAGTGACTGAAACCTTGTGGAGTGTTGTCCCTGCCTGCAATCTTAAATATAGTGAGTGGAGATACATAATGGGACCTTTCATGAGACTGGGTGAGGCAGTTGCCTCAGGTGCCAGCAAGGTGGCAAGATATGCCTCACCACTGCCATCAGAGCAGCTCTTCAAGACTAATCTGACTGTAGTAAGCTTTGCAAGAAGCACCACCCTCTCCTCACACTTCTTGCAAAGCAGCATGAGGAGAGACATGGAGGCTGCTGGCAAACTTTTTCTTCCTTGCACCATTTTCAAACTTGAAAGGGTCAGTTCTGAAGGGGCACTAGTTTCCTCCAGGTGTGTGTATGGGGGGGGGGTGCACAGGGAGGCAGCATTTGGTGACTTGTCTTAGGCTATGCCATATTGCGGGCTGTAGAGCCTAATTTGTGGAATGCTCTCCCCACAAGCAATCTGAGCCTCTATCTTACTTTCAGGCAAGTAGCTGACCCTTCTTTTTGAGGGTTTCAGGCCTGCATAATTGACAGCTATATTTTCAAGTGTTTGAGTGACTGCATTTTACCTTGTGTTAACTTTTCTTTATTGTGAACTGCCTTGAGGATCACTAATGGAAATATAGGATATAAATGTTAATGTAAACATAATTTTAAAAGCAAAAGATTAAAGGGTAATGTGGAATGGTACAAGAGACATCAGAGGGAGTATCTAGAGACTAAGCCTTCATAGTTGCCTTTGTACAAGGGATTATTAAAATCTAAGGAAGGGGCACAGTCAGCTCTATTCTTACCTTCAGTCTTGAGAGTTTTGTGCAGAAGTTTTCAGGCCCTTGTTCATCACGGACACGAGGGACCAATTAAAGATTAATAGTAGATAATAGTGGAATTAATAGTAGTAGTCAGAAATCAACGCCCTCAGTGTGCCCTGACTACAAAAGACTTGGCCAATGTCTTTAGCTGCCTCACGATTAGTCGTATTAAGTCTTTACAGTCGTGAAAACTGTTTTGCAGCGCTCAGCTCTCCTACTTGGAAACCATTCTCTCGGTTTTACAGGTGTAGACCCTTGGTCCTAAAATAAATTCCGTATCTTCCAGGTGCTCAGAGTAGACAGATATGTCAAACTTCCTCCTAGCCTAGGAAAAAAAACTATCAGCTTTGATTTGCTTTTGGAACCTGACTGAGTTGCAAACATGAAGTCTCTAACATGTAACTTGTATGGAATTATAGCCGTAACAACCCGCCCATTCCCCGCGGCTGCGCAGTCAGGGTCTCAGTCGCTCACTTTCAGTTGAAGCAACACGCTCTACAGGCAACGAAAGGCATCACCGTATTAAACCAGAGGCGAGCAGCTTGCGCGGATGAGTTGCTTTTCATAGCTTCGAATTGTTGCGTCGCTTTTAGACGAACTTAGGCTTGGAAAAGAGCGTTTCAAAGGCTGCTGGTTTAGTGCGGTAGCCTGTCTGAGCACTCGTTTGAATGGAATTCGCTGTCAGAGAAGCTAAGCCACGCCCTAAATTTAGGCGTCGGGAGCCAAGCGGGTGCAGCAGCAGTCTCAGTGGCTCTCGAGATTTCCGGAGCTTGATTGCAGTGTGCTTCTCCCGTAGGCGGGGCACAGTTGTGTTCTCCCTTTGAATTTGAATTGTAGTACTTTGCGAGAGATCGAGTAAGATTTTTCTTTCTTACTTACTTTTCGGAAGTGTGTCCACCAAGCTATTCCCCTCCACCGCAACACATGCTGCATAGTAGGGTTTGTTTGTTTGTTTGTTTTGTTTTTTAAAGTGAGGATAGCGTCCCCATATTATTTAAGAAGGCGTGACAGGCATAAATTCAAGAGGTTTAGTTTTCCACCTTTACGAGGAGATGGTAAGGAAAGGCAGCGCCTGATGGATTTGACTTTGGGGCAACTTTGGGAAAGTACTGAGGTCTCGCCATACCATCGTGGTGTAGTTTTGAGAGCACATGAAACTGCCACTCTTGCTTAATAAGTCCGAGTAGTAGTGCCTGGATTGGTTGTCGCTTGGTAGTTATAAACACAGGCCGTCCCTCGGGAAAGAGGAGGGGTAGAAAGATGATTGGAGTATTTACCTTTTAAATAAAAGCTTTGCTGGGGCTTCGGCTTCCATCCTCATCAATAACATTTCTGCCCCATGTTGACATGGCTCCAGACGTGCCACTTACAACCTAAACCTAATATTTACGCGTAAGTAGTTCCCACTGTGTTCAATGGGATTTATTCCCATAGAAGTGTGCAATGGGCTTCCGCATTTTCCGACCAAGTATGGGCCACCGCCTCCCCTCATCCTCAACTTTTGGGGGACTGTAGAGTTATCCACACAGCAGGCTTTACCGCAAGTGCAACTCGATTTATATCAGGGTTAAAAAAAAAAAATCCACTCTTTGGCTAATTTTTTGGGAAAACTTTGAGTTCGCGGTAAAGCGCCGGCTTTACTGTGAAAAAGTTTCCCCAAAAGCTGACGCAAAAAGTGGATTTTTTTTTTTTTACCCTAATATAAATCGGGTTGCACTATATCGCGCAGTGAAGAATCCGAATTGTGTGTGAAGTGCTTCCCGATATAGCTCGTAGGACTTTGGGGTAAATCTGCCCGGTATGTGAATGCACATCCTCCATTCCGGAGCAGACGCGAGCAAAAGGCGTGTGGAAAACTAAATAATTCCGAATCGAGTCTGAACTGACGTTTCACACCGGTGGCTCCAGCCCCTAGGAACGATTCTTGTCATCGGCGCAGGGCGGAGGCATTCTCACCAGAACCGGAAGTGTGGCCTGTCTCGTGGCGGTCGTGGAGCAACTCTTGGCTTTTTAAAATACATCTTTTTGGCGGCTGCAGCTTCTTTTCCTCCCCCCCCCACAAGATGGCGGCGACCGGGGCTGCTCTTCAAAGCGAGGCAGGCAGGAAGCCGCCTGGGATCCTCCGCTGCAGCCCAGTTAAGGGGCGGCGGAGGATGAGAGCTCAGTTGCTGATGCTGTGGGGCGCCGCTGCCGCCTGGGCGTCTCTTGCCACCGTTTCGGCTTCTATGGAGCCTCATGCGGCGATCCAAGTGCAATCACTGAGCGGTTCAAACTGGAGCCTCCTGCTGCAAGGCCAGTGGATGGTGGAATTGTGAGTAAGCTAAGCTCGGCTAGGCTGTGGGCCGCCCGATCTTGTGGTCAGGGGGCTCTAAAAGCACGCTGAGCAGTGGGGAGTGTGTCAGTGCACAAGAACAGTTAGGATTTAACGTCCCAGAAGCCATGCTTTTGAGCGAGGTGGATTCTGTCAATCTCGGGAGTGGATCTAGCGCCTCGGATTTTTGTTTGCTTTGCACTTTTCGGTCTTGCTCTACTTACTCTTCTGCAGCACCGGCATCTGATGAGATACAGGATTAAATTAAGTGGAGTCTGTATTAGTTTGTAGTGCGCAGACTCCTCTGACACATTCAGGGCTATCAATTTATGTTCCTGGGCCTTTTGATCAAACTCTGTGTGTGTGTGTGTGTGTGTGTGTGTACACACATGCACCAGACACCCCCATCCTCCACCCCCATATTGGGGTTACTAGTTGTGCATTCAGTGATTTTAGTTTGATATGTGTTTGTTTTTATTTACAAAAAAAATGCTCAACTGTCTGGGAAAACTTGGAAAAGCAGGATATTCATTTTTTAGTAATGAGTGCTGCATGATTTGTACTTGCAAATAAAGATTACATTGGTGTGTTATAGTTCAGACCATTCTATGTATGTGTAATTCTTACAACAGTCCTGTGGATACTCTTGGCCAATTTGGGTGGGGCAATAAGGACCAAATGGCATGAAGGGTTAGGGTATGTGATTTATAGCCACATATTGATCATATTCTCACAGTGAGAGTAGGGTGGGGATGGAAGAGTTATTGCTTTACACACAGAAAGAGTGTGTGCAGAGAGTAAAATCCACTTTCTTCTTGTCTTATATCACTTTTCCCCATCCCAGTTGGTTTTTAGTATGGAGTTGGATTGAGAGAACTGCTCAAAGCAGTGGAGCTCAGCAAAATGAGGTGAGGGAGGGTTGGATTGTGTTCATACTCCCTGTGCATTCCCTCTTGAGTAGGCCCCAACTCAGTTTTTCATGTGGACTGCTGTTCCTTCACATAGTTTGGCTCTGAGAAAATGTGGTTTGTCTAAGGCCATCTTCTTAGTGTGGCTAGGTAAGATCTGAACCAGGGACTTGCTGATTTGTAGCTCATTCTGGTAAATTATGCCATCTGACACATAGTTACCTAGATAGATGACCACTTCATGCATCTGAAGTGGTCATCTACGTAGGATTCTGGTTGTTTGAAGGCTTTATGGGCAACCCTTACTGCGAGAGGGTGCCCTTGGTTGAGGCAACTGGGACACAGATCTTGCTGGAAAGTGGAGCAATAGGCAGTTTTTCAAGTCCTTGAATTGTACCACTTGCTGACACTTTTTTTTTTAGATACTTGTTACACAGAAATAGTAGGCTATGTTCTACAAAAGACAACCACAGGGCTCTGTGGTCACCAGGAGTCGACACTGACTTGATGGCACGTTTTACCTTTATGCGACAGTGCCCCACACAACTCATATTGGCACATTTTAGGCCCTTGTAGATTTACACTCTGGTTGAATCTGTATGAAAACACTGTGGAAGCATTCTAAAGCTAGGTGTCCATGTTGGAAGACTGCTTTCAGCCTCATCTGCAAAATGTTGGTACCCACTGAACAGCAGTTTTGCAGCAAGGTCCATAGCAAAGTAGACACGCCAGCCATGTGGGTGAAGCCCTACATTCAGGAATGGATTGTGTGGATGCTTTTTACCAGAGGCAGCAGTCCTTCTGACATCTCAAGCACATATCTGGGGAACAGTGATTTCTGAGTGCAGAAAATAGACTATTTTTGTATCATTCTTGTTTCCTTGGAGCAAGGATGATGAACCCAAACTGGTTAGTGACTAGAGTTACGTTATCTACAAAGGGTTAAGGTGTCTAAAATATCTGTAGTGTAGTCTTTTTAAAATTAAAACTCTTAGAATTCCCCCCTTCAAAATATGACAGGTAGGTATCATATTATGGAATAAAAATAAGAAATATTTATAACAACTCCTCTGCATTGTTCCATTAAATAATCAGTTTTGAACATACAGTTTAGGATCAGCTGGTTTCTACAAATGAACATTCATTTTCACCAAGAGTAAATTTAGTTTAGAGCATTAGGGTCATGCACTGGGCCCTTACCCTCTTCTATATATTTCCAGAAGGGCTCCCACCTGGCATAGTATTGTACACTTAAGTTTTGATCGGTATCACTTTTCAGCAGTAAAATTTTTTATCCATAACCATTGTAGACCATATTCTGTTGAACTATGCTCTAATTGAAATATGCCCTTTTTTCTTCCATTGTGAAGCGATAATAAACTTTGCTAATATAGTTAGGAAGTGAAAGAGTTCTTTGAAGTGGTGACTGTAGCAGTAAGTCCAATAAATAATTCATTGGGCTTAACTCTAGGTCTATGTTTAGTATTGCTTTAACATATTTGTGTACTTGTAGCCAACATTTGTATATAAATAAACAAGGTTTACCATTGGTAGTAGAACCTTTTTTTTCCTGCAGCCTTTCCAACACAAGTGGGGCATATCTGGATTTGTCGCAGCTAAGTTTGAGGGAGAAAGGTGCCATCTGGTTAATATTTTATAAATTTCATTTTTGCTATTTAAAGAAGAAGAAAGCATTGAGTAGGACTTGCAGATATTTTTCCATTGATTGTCAGTGATTTCTTGGTCCAAGTCTTGTGCCCATCTCTTTATATAATAAGATGCAGTTCCATTTCTCATTTAATAATACATCATAAATTTGAGGAAAATAGTCCTTTGTTATATGCAGTGTTGTCCATTATTTTTGAAAAATTGATTTAGAATGAGTACGACTTAAGTATGGGTGTTATCATGTGAGTTACTTGAACTTTTTCATGCCAAGGATGATGTGTATCACTTTTGTTTTTGCAATCAACTCTTATTTTGATATTATCTTGTTTCCACTAACAAAAGTATATAACTTTGTAAGTCCATGTTTCCTCCAGTACTGAAGAGATTTCACTCCCACTCCAGGGTTGGCGGTGGGCGGGTTGGCGGCAGGGGGGGGGGAAGGTTGATATGAATCAGGTTTATAGGTAGTGGGGATAGAGCTAATATATGATTCCATTTGTCCCAAATTAGAATGGTGTTTAATAAGTATGGATTGTCTTTGTATGTTGATGGTCTGCTTTTCCAGGTTTGCGATAATATTTCTTCAACGTTGTATGGATAGCAAAACTGATTCTCCAGGTTTGCCCATGTTTGGGTATAGTGTAGTCTATAGTAGCTGGTGGCGCAGCGGGGAAATGCTTGACTAACAAGCAAAAGTTGCCGGTTCGAATCCCCGCTGCTATTATATCAGGCAGCAGCGATATAGGAAGATGCTGAAAGATGTCTCGTACTGTGCGGGAGGAGGCAATGGTAAGCCTCTCCTGTATTCTACCAAAGACAACCACAGGGCTCTGTGGGTTCCAGGAATTGAAATCGATTTGATGGCACACTTTACTTCTTACTTTATAGGCCAAACAGCAAAGTTTGCTACAGATGTTTTGTTAAGTGATTGTTCCTGGATAGCTAGTTCCTCAAAAGTGTGTGCAGCCCAAAGACTGGTATTGAGTAACAGTAAATCCCTTGGTAAACCTAATCAGGTTGTTTACTTTGTAGAAAGAATAAAAGTGTTAGCATGCATGTTCCTAGCTGTGAGGTATAATATTGCCTTAAATGTTTATGGAATAATTCCATTTGGGAGTCCAGTGGGCTACTGATACATTTTATTTGCACATTGTTGATACTTGTCTCTATCCAGTGCTAGAGGTATACTTTTTTTAAACCTGCATAATCAGTGGAAAGTAGTTTTGTATTTATTAGCACTTAGTTTAAAATTGGGCAACACACTTCAGATGACAAGTACTGTATGCAATTCAAGCAATTGGAAGGGAGAGTCTCAAAATGGTACAGGATGGAGTAGGAGACGCTTGCTGATATGTCACTAGCTACATCGGTACACACAAGCTGAAACATTAAAAGGGGGCATGCTCTAAAGCAGTGTTTCTCAAACTTTTTGGAGTCAAGGACCGCTAAATTCTTCGTGCAGAGTTTCAAGGACCGCTACATTCTTCATGCGCAGTTTCCCGGACCAGCAGTTAGTAAAGGGGTTTCAAGTCTGTCTGTCTATCTATCTATCAGACTTCTATACTGCCCAAAACTTGCATCTCTGGGCAGTTTAGAATGAAAATAATATAAGCATTGAAATAATTAAATTTGGAATCTTTTGCAAACATGGAATATTAGGGGTTCTTAACCTTGGGTCCCTCAGTTAAACTCCCATAACCCCCAACAACAATGGCATTTGGCCATTATGGCTGGGGATTATGGGAGTAGAAGTCCACCAACGTCTGGGTACCCAAGGTTGAGAACCCCTGAATTTAAAAGCCTGGGTGAACAAATTTGTCTCCAGTATGTCTGGAGTGGAGGTGCTTGTGATTACTCAATGGAGAGGGGATGTTGGGCCATTAGAAAAATTCAAAAGCTACATGGGGCCAATGAAAACAACATACAAGCAAGCCCCACTGATGCAAGAGGGAAACAGCGTTCCCTCTCAAGGCGCCTCAACCACAACAGGCAGCTGGGTTTCAATCAACCAACCTTTGGCTGCAAACAATGAGCATGCAAGAACCAGTAGCCCTTGAAGTGGCGCCCACTGCCATACTTTTTCCTCCATGCCCCCGCACCGCATACAGTTTGAAGCTGTAAAGATAGGGAATAAGATAGCTGTAGGAAGATCTCAGCAGCACGTGGAGGCAAGGCACAAGAAGGGTCCCATGCCTCCGTGATACTCTTCCTCTTCCATGCCATGTGCAAAATTGAGGAAGTGAGTGCCTTGATTTCAGTTGGGGGGGGGTTGACTCCCAGTCAGGGACCGGCACTCAACCCTTCGGGGACCGGCAGCGGTCCAGGGACCGGTGGTTGAGAAACACTGCTCTAAAGCAAGGCTGCCCAACTTTGTCCCCCTGTTTTTGGACTACATTGTCCGCAGTCACAGTGCCAGTAGTCGGGAATGATGGGAGTTGTACTCCAACATCGGCAGGAGGGCTGAATTTATGCAGTCCTGCTTGGGAGACTGTTAGCTTTTTAAAACCTGAAAAGTTGCAGAAGTTTGCCTGGGACAAGAAAAAAGAGCATTTGTTGTGCTACAGACATTAGAAGGTCTTTGAACAAATTGCAGATATGCATCCCTGCTAACTTGGCAAAGAGGCACCTTTTAATGTGGTGATTCTCTTTATTTAGCAGGGGAGAGTAACTGATCCTATCCACCCCCTGCATAGTACCTCCAGTGACTGTTGCTGTTGCTGGTGTCTATCTCGTGTTTCTTTTTAGATTGTGAACTCTTTGGGGACAGGGATCCATCTTATTTATGTATTATTTCTCTGTGTAAACCACCCTGAACCATTTTTGGAAGGGTGGTATAAAAGATATGCGTGTCAGAATTCAAAGTTAAAGCTGAACTGTGCTTTAGGGCTTAGCCTCCTAAGAAAAGATGGATTTTATTTAGGGTGAAATAAAAACTGACTTCCAAACTACTGAACATTTCACAACCATTCAATTTGTGGGGAGTGGTTCATAGAAATAGCTGCGTGTAAGGCAAAGATCTCCATATCTGCTGTTGGTGGGTGCTTTCTTTGGGTAGGCGCAATAGGGTTACTTTATTACACAAATTACCTCTGTTAAACCAGTAAAATTGGGTAAATTGTTTTCCAGTCGGTGGCTGACTTTCATACTAATACTGTGCTGGCACAGCTGCATCGTATATTGCTTCTGCCCTGGATATGGGACTGAAACTGCCGTGGTCACTCTAGTGGATGACCTGTGACAGGAGCTAGACAGGGGAGTTGGTTCTGCTGGACCTCTCAGCGGCATTCAACACCATTGACCATTATGTCCTCCTGGACTGCCTCTTGAGTATAGGAACTGGAGGAGCTGCTTTGGAGTGGCTTCAGTCTTTCCTTAGGAGGAGGGTCCAGCAGGTGATGCTAGGGGACTACTGTTTGGCTCCATGGCAATTGGCCTGTTTTGTCCTGCAGGGTTCTGTTTTGTCCCCTATGCTGTTTAACAGCTACATGAAAACGATGGGAGAGGTTGTCCGGGGATTTGGACTGAGTTGTCAGTAATATGCAGACGACACCCCGCTCTATCACCTCTTGTCACCTTATCCTAGGGAGGCAGCGGATGTCCTGGATCGGGGGCTGGAGGCCGTGATGAGTTGGATGTGGGCTAATAAACTGAGATTGAATCCAGACAAGATGGAGGTAATGTTGGTCAGTAGGAGAGCCAATCAGGCTGAGGAGATTCTACCAGTTCTGGATGGGGTTGCAGTCCCCTTGAAACAGTAAGTGTGTAGCTTGGGGGTATTGCTGGACCCAGCTCTGCTTTTAGAGGCTCAGGTGGCGATGGTGGCCAGGGATGCCTTTGCATGGCTTCGGCTACTGCACCAGCTGCATCCCTTTCTTAAGAAGGCAGATTTGGCCACAATTAACCAAACCTTAGTCACGTCATGGCTGGATTACTGTAACGCACTCTACGTGGAGCTGCCCTCATGTCATGGCTGGATTATTGTAACGCACTCTACGTGGAGCTGCCCTAGAAGAACATTTGGGAACTGCCGCTGGTGCAAAATATGGCAGCTAGGATTTTATCTGGACCTCCCCACTGGGATCACATCACACCCATTTTGAAAGAGCTGCATTGGCTGCCAATTTGTTTCTGGGTCCAATTCAAGGTGCTGGTTTTGACCTTTAAAGCACTTAACAGTTTTGGCGCTGGATACCTGAGGGACCACTTGCTCTCAAAGGTTGCTGCCTGCTTGATGAGGTCATCTGAGGGGGCTCTGCTCCGGATGCCGACAATGAGGGAGGCTCGGCTGTTGTGCACGTGGGACAGGGCCTTCTCTGTTGCTGCCCCCAGACTCTGGCATGCTCTCCCAGTGTCAGTCTTAAAACTCATCTGTTTGGTCTGGCCTTTCAGGGTTTTTAATTAGTTTTAATTGTTTTATGTTAACCTGATTTTCAGGGTTTTAATTGTTTTGATAGTTTAATTGTTTTTTAAGATGTTTTTAAATTGGTGTTTATATTTGTATTTCTGTTTTAATTTTTCTTAATGATTTATGTGTTTTAATTGTAAACTGCCCTGAGCCAGTTCGGAAGGGCGGTATAAAAAAAAAATTCAAATAAATAAATAATTAAATAAATCTGTTTTTCAGTCTCCATCACAGTTTTTAGAAAGTTTGTGACATGTTGGCTTTTTACCTAGGTTTTGATGTGACTGTTCCTATTGCTGCTGCTTTGTGGGTTTTTTAAATGGTGGTGTTGTGCTTCTTTTAATCTTGTACTTGGATCTGTATTTTTATATTTTTAGCTGATACTTTAAGTATGTAATTTTTGTAGTCTTGTTTTAACTTTGTGTGAACTGCCTTGAGACTGTTTTCATGAAAGGCGGTATGGAAATCTAACAATAAATAAATAGATAAAATGGGGGGAATAGAAGTTTTCAGCAGCCCCTTGTGCCGCCTCAAAAAGTCCCTGAAGGTTGGGGAAGTCTCAGCAACATAGCGGAGACAACTGCAGCGGAGGCACACCTCTGCAGGCTTGAATGGCTGTCGAAAATCACACCCCTCCTTGTACAACAGAAATGGCTGTTGCTCAAGGATGCTGGTAACCTGGATGTTGGCTAATGACCTTAAACTCTGGCAGTTAAACACAAATAAAAGCAGGATTGAAGAGTGTGCACATTTTATCCATTTAAGATTCTCAAAGGTGAACTCGCCTGGAAAACAGATTCCAGCCCCACTATGGTGAGTGCCTTGCTTGAGATCCCACTAGATGTTAGCTTGCATGGAGAAGCAATCTGAAGGCAGATGATAAAGAGTGCCTGTAGTGGAGGATGATGGGGAAGATACATGCCCTGCCTATGTTCTGGGCCCAGAATGATAAAGGGCATAACCAACACATGCTCCAGCACGCAACAGCAAATGTGTTCTCCTGTCACCAGCACTCAGGCATTTGCTTAATGAGCTTTTAGTGTTGAAACAAAATGGGAACTTTGGTTGTAGCTCAGTCTAGGTGAGACTAGATGAGTAAGAATTCCTAGGATGCTTGATCAGAAGACAGAAGAGTGCTGTCAAGTACATTGTCCTAGTAAGAGATACTTGAGAAAACTGCATGGTGCAAATTCATTGCCCATTTCCCAAGCAGCACATAACACTTTCTTCAACCATGTGGGATTCTCTCCTGAGCTATTGATAGCATGGGGCCATGAATATGGCAAGTTAGTCCTCAAACAAAAGCTCCTAGATAACGCATGCCAAAACAATCTAAGTTACGTTACAAATAACGTTTACTTTAGGAATCAAATATAGAACTCCAAACCAGCTAGGTATCTTAGCATGTTAATGGTGCCTAAGTATAGAATAATTTTCTCGGCACGTTTTAATGCTCTCCCATCCGTGGTTCTGGGGGGTAGATTTAAGCATGTTCTGTATGGGTATGCCCATGTGGATATGGAGCAGTTGAGTCTATAGCCCATGTTTTATTATACTGTACTTTTTATCGAGATTCTTGTATTTCTCTTATAGCCTCTTTCCTAAGAAACTTTCCAGGTTGTGTTTTGTTTGCTTCTTGCTGACCATGACTCTGATGTTGCATATAATGTAGCCAAATTTTGTGTGGTGCCCAATAGAATCAGACAGACTCTAATACCTTATCGGATTGTTCTACTTTAGGATGAATTGTTATTAATGTTTAAAGTTTTTTTATCTGTCTACTTTGTATTGCTGGTCAGTGACGCAAATAAAACTGAACTTATGCAGCCATGTGGTACCAGGGGAATGTGGGTGGGCACTTGGCAGTGCCCATGTGTCCTCTGTGATGCATAGCTTGGACCTGAGGTGGTAACTTGATCTGGGAGATGTTTTTTTAATGGTCCCGTAGCTTAGCTGTCCTCTTGGCACGTGGTTAGATTGCTTTGCTTAAGTGTGATTAAGCAAAGCAATTCATTCCACATGAACTTTTGGTGGAACATTGTCCGTGAATGCCCTATTTTCACCTCTTAGTGTCTGTATAAAAGTGTAAGGCAAAGCTGGCAGAAATGGATTATTTGGATGGAGTTGTTTGTAAAGGTGTCATATTGACGCAGCCTTGCCTGAAATAAGTTTTTGCATCTTCTGGAGTTGAAAGAGAGGCCAAGTCCTGGGTTGTCCTGTGACTTGAAATGCTCAGGTGCCTGTGGTGCTGGTATTCTGGGCTGGAAATATTTTCCTTTTTTCTAGATTAAAACCTGAGCGCTTTGTGGGCAGTGTGTGTATATGTGGCAGCCCAGGTTGCATTGCTACTTGGGCAGTATATATGTATGTAATATACTTACAACATTGTCATTGTCCTTAGCTATGCCCCTTGGTGTCCTGCCTGTCAGCAGATGGAATCGGCATGGGAGGCTTTCGCAAAGGATAGCAAAGCCCTTGAAATCACTGTGGGCAAAGTAGATGTCACTCAAGAACCTGGTAAGAGAAAACAAATCTTCTAGAAGTAATACTGTAAGTGAATAAGAATAAATCAAAAAGTATAGGATAATTTTTAAGTGTGACCCCCTGCCTCTGTGCATGGCTGTGGAATGGAAGAATCAGCCTTGCCTCACACAACTCCTTATGTTGCCTCTATAGCACATAGCTTAATAACTTAAAACTGTTTCATGTAAATCAGAAAGCTGGTACTAGTGTGGGAGTATCAATTGTGTACTAACTAGTATCTGACTGTAGAAGCTGGAGCACAGTGTTCATGGACACATCTATAAATTTAATTCTTTTACGGCCGACTGAGGCGAGAACTGTGTGGGGATGTTTGGCAAGCCCCACCCCCACTGCAGCCACGACCAATGAAAAGGTGGGAGCGGAGCTGCTGTTCAGCACCGGGACAGACAACGGGCTTAAGAGGGGACATGGCTGCCCAAAAATGGCTGGCTGGCTGGCTGGCAAGGAGGGAGGGAGCCGGGTGGCAGGCAAAGCCCCGCTGCCTGGAGGAGGCCGCCGGCGGGCTTAGGAGGAGGCACGGTGGCAGCGGGGGAAGAAGCAGCCAGGCAGGGAGAGGGGAGAAGCCCCGCCAGCCTCAGGAGAAGTCTGGCTGGAGGGCAAAGCCCCACCGGGTAGCAAGCATGACTTTGTCCCCATAGCTAAGCAGGGTCTGCCCTGGTTGCATCTGAATGGGAGACTTGATGTGTGGGCACTGTAAGAGATTCCCCTCAGGGGATGGAGCTGCTCTGGGAAGAGCAGAAGGTTCCAAGTTCCCTTCCTGGCTTCTCCAAGATAGGGCTGAGAGAGATTCCTGCCTGCAACCTTGGAGAAGCTGCTGCCAGTCTGTGAAGACAATACTGAGCTAGATAGACCAATGGTCTGACTCAGTATATGGCAGTTTCCTATGTTTCCTATGTTCCTAACTACTAATGTGAAAGAATAAATAGTAATAAAATACATCTTGTATAAATATACTAAATTCCCAAATCCAAAACCAAAAGTACACAGAGCTGGAAATACATTCTGCCTAACATGGTAGCATGCATAAGTTCACTTGTTGGAAATGCCTACTTGGAAGAATGAGCAGTCCCTTTTAAAGAAATCCACTCAATCTGTTTTGTTAAAGTCAGCTAGAGTGACCAAGTGACTAGGGATGTTCATGAACTGGTTTGGTGGTCCTTTTCAAGACTGCTGAACCGGTTCGGAGGTACAGAGTTCGGATCGGTTCGGCAGTGGTGGTGGGTGTGATCTTTGAGGGTGAGGGTGCCCTTACCCCCTGCCATATTTGCTCCGCTGGCACTGCTGCCAAAACCATGCACATGTGACGGACAATTCCGGTTTTACAGGTGTGGGAAGGGCACCCTCTCTGCTCCTTAAAGGTAACCTGCTGCCAAACCATCCGACCGATGGTTCATGCACAGCCATACTGGTGACCTGTTGCTATTTTAATCTTTATCAAGTGGAGAAATATAATGGAAGGTACCAATATACTTAGCAGCTGTAGTATCTGGTCAGAAATGTTCCAAACTCTAAGTAAAGCGATCAGCTAAATACTTAACTTAACATTCTAGTGTGGTGTAGTGGTAGAGCCAATATATAATTGGCCAGCATGCAGACAAAGGATGCATGCATGGGAGAAAGTTTTATGCACATAATGGAGAACTGATGACTTCTTTGCCAATCCTCCACACTGAGGGTGGTGAAGCTTGCAGGGCATATTTTTAGGAGAGAGAAAGGAATTTTGTGAAGCTCTCTCCCCCCACCCACTCTCCCATCACATGCTTGGAACTTTCTTCCATCAACATATCCTTCATCTGGGTATTGGCAAGTGCTTTCAAAGGTGTTGAGGTTATGTTAAACAACAGCAACAGTAAAGTTAAACTATTCTTTGCAATAAGCAAAGGATTTAATCACTTGCGCCTAACTGGAATGGAATGTGGAAGTTTGAACAAATTTCAAATCACACACAATGAAGATGATTTCATACTTTGAATTTTTAAAGGAGCATATCTGCTAATGAGATGTGAGAGCCATTTTGGCTGGCAGATTGATGGTGACAGGCTGTGGGGACTGACAGGCTGCCTCCGCCCTGGTACCCTCTTAACTAGAAGCAACACACAAGCTATTGCCACTCCTCTTGCTCTGACATTTTTGAAAGGCTGAGACTCTCCCTATTTCTTCTGCTCCCCCTCTGCCTCCTGAAAATGCAAGTGGGAGAGCAGCAACTCTGGCAGCATGACACCAGGTATGGGTAGGGGATACATGTTCTCCTGGAGGAACAGAGTAGAGGCAATGGGAGGAGTATTACTGGGTAGTGGGAGGAGAGCACAAGCTGGGGTGGTGATGGGGGAGAAGTGGCAAGTGTGCCACTTTACATGTGGTGGCGTTGGGCGCTCAGCACACCATTGGGGGGTGGTATTATGTTTGACGCTTTTCAACTTTGGAGGATACCATGGACAGCCAGGAAAACAAACAAATGGATCATAGAACGAATCAGTCCAGAATTTTCACTCGGGGCACAAATGGCCAGGCTCAAACTATCATACTTCGGACACATTATGTGAAGACTCAGCTCCCTTGAGAAGTCCATAATGCTGGGGAAAGTTGAAGGAAAGAGAAGAGGATGACCAGCAACAAGGTGGATGGACTCGATTACGACAGCAATGAATGCACCATTGAGAGACCTTAAAGGCCAAGTTGAAGACAGATCATCCTGGAGAGAATAATCTATGGCTAAGAGTCGACACCGACTTGATGGCTCTTAATCAATCAATTATGTCCCCAGGGAGCCTTGGGCCAGTGCTGTCCACCAGTTAGCGTGCTGGTAGCAAACTGGCAAGTTCTAACATGGAATGCAGAGGCATGCTACTCTTCTCCACAGGATGCTGTTGCTGCCATTGCTTACCAGTCTGACCACTACCACATGTTGACAACTATTGCAGCTTCCTGATCCACTCAGTAATCGGTAGAGAAGAGAGAGAAGTCTGTGCAGTGGCTGCATGTGGCTCAGTTCTGTTGTTAGGGATAGTTAGCTATTCAGTGACTTCTGAGAACAGTTGCTGTTGTGTGAACTGGCAGTTGCACACTGACTTAGATTGCTTACATAAACAAATGCTATGATTAACTAGTTAACTAGATAATTCTGGCTCGCCTTAGGATTTTCTTCCATATATGTCCATACTTTAGTTACCATGTCCTTGCTGCCAAATTACACAAATGGAGTATCATTGAACTTCTCCACGGTGCGTGTAGAACTGACAGTGAAAGAAACACTGGCTCCATCTGTTGGAATTGCACAGTGTACTGCTGGCTTTGCACTTGAGACTTGGCTGCTTCTTCGTTGCAAGCAGTTCTCTAAATTGCCGTAGTGTCATCCTCCACCGTAGATCCTGTGTTCAAATGCCGAGCTGAGAGCAGGAGTGGCTGCCATGTTGACAGAGGAACACTTGATACCTGTCACTAATCCATTGCTGTTGCTCTTAGATTAGCAGTGTACACTGAGGTTAGCAAGGTAAACTCAAAATCACAGTGGACTAGCAACCAAAATGGAAATGAGTTCTGGAAACCTATTCCAGACAGAACACTCAATGGGCCTTTCAGTAAAATGAAATTTTATAGTATGTGTCAGTGGTAACTGCATAGCCATGTAATTTGTAATAATGATCTCTAGAAAACCAAAATAATGTATCTGGAGAAATTCCACTGACACGCTTTGCTTTTTTAGGTGTAAGTGGCCGTTTCTTTGTCACTACGCTTCCCACTATTTACCAGTAAGTATCTCATTTTGCTTGCCTGAAATCAGCAACTGTTTGCTACCGTGGTATAAAAATCATTGTGCTTTTAGGGTTGGTGAGGATCAAGTAGACAATAAAAGTACTGTAAAAATGTGAAGCATATGAATTCATAACTTCTGAAAACGTTACACTGTCTTGAACTTGGCGAGCAGAAGTCTTGTTTTTCTCACTGTAACCGCTATAGCTTTTGGTGGATTAGAGTAAATATCTTGGAAGTTCAAGGGTGATTGGCTTTTTAGATGCAAGTGGAGGAAGATAGCAGCCTTTACTGTAGTATTTGCAGCACAAGAGTACTCTGAAATAAAAGAACAGGAAGTAAGGCTATATGGGATTTGGGCAGCATGCTGTCCTTGAAAGATTAACCACCTCCCTGTAGGGAGGAGTACAGTGTGGTAATTGGACCCTGATGGGCTTGGTTAATCAACCATCTTAGGGGAGCAAGCAGAATAAGGATATTGGGGGCGAACCCAAGTTAGTTTACAATCCTCTTGCAAAGTTTACTTTCAGGTTGGAAAAAGCCCATTGCTGTTGTAAAAGTAATGGGACAAGTACAACTCTCAAGGGATGGTGAGGAGAAAAGGTGAAGTAGCAGGAAGGCTTTATTTGCACATCGTTATGCTTACTCTCCTCAAAAGCTCTCTAGAATCAAGAGGTAGGAAGAACAATAGTATGAAAGAGAGTGCTTACTTCTCTGCCCTTCTCTTTCCTCCCCAGATCACTCTTATGTGTTGCTCTGCAGCAGGACTCTTCCCTCTATGTAAAATTTCTAACTCTTGAGCCAGTAGTCTAACTACACTGTTCCCTGTTTTCAGTGCAAAGGATGGAGTTTTTCGCAGATACCGTGGCTCAAGAGCACTGGAAGACTTGGAAGGCTATATCCTGGAGAGAAAATGGGAAGCTGTGGAACCTGTGGCAGGATGGAAATCGCCATCGTCTGTAATGTAATGACGTTCCAGTATCTTGTTTGGGGGCAGAACTGCATGTGATTCACATGATTGGCTGACATTAGTGGGGAAGTAAGCAGTGCTGTGGCATCAGGAAAGGGTTGTAATCCTAGATGATAACAAGCAAGAGGGACCATTAAATATGTGAGTGCTCTTTTGGAGGTGGCTGCATATTCACTGGAAAATAGAGTCCAACTACATGCAGTATTAAAAATCATTGTGTTTATATTTAAAAAAGCAACTTCAGCCCTGCACCTGTCCAGACAGCAGAGTGGGTTGTAGGGTGGAGGAGGTTAATCCCTTCGCCAATTGTGTAGTTTTGACTGAGCTGTCTGCCTCATAAAGCTTGTTTGCCCTAGTTGGGAGCCTGCTATTGGTGCCAGTAGCAGACTTGCATTTGGGGCAAAATAGAAGGTGGAGGGGGGTGGGGAGTTCCATGAAGGCCACATGATTAGCAGGTTGGGGGAGTCCCTGCAAATGCTATTGGTGGGGGTGGGGAGCTGAATTACTACTTCAGCATTGTGTATTTGGGCAGCAATTGAATCAATCTAGGTCAGTGAGGACGAGATCTGAGTAATAAAACATGCTTGGAATAGACTGGTAAAACAGGGTACTTGGAAACAGTAGTGTAGCTGCTACTGGACAAGGAAGGGCAAATGTTTCTGAACTGCTGGGGTCAGGGGATCTGCCAAAGCACCCACTTGCCCTGCACCCAGCTGGTGAATGAAGTGCTCACAAGTGGGAAAACAAGGTACAGTCTCTCTCCCACTCCTTCCCAACGAGTGAACCAAGGGACTACTGTGTGTGCGCTCGCTCTCTCTCTCTCTCTCTCTCTCTCTCTCTCTCTCTCTCTCTCTCTCTCTCTCTCTGAAAGTAGGCACTCAGCTGGCCCTTGGTTCACTGTGGGAAGGAGTGGGAGAGGGGCTGTATGCCCCCCCCCCATGCTGGGTGTCTCAGATCGTGCATAGTGTGTGGCTGTGCATTGCACTGTGCAATGGGTGTGGGTGGGTGGGTGGGGTGGGGGCTTCCGGGAGCTCCCTAGGCCTATGCTTGGGTGCAGTGAACAAATTTTCAAAACTGTACCTCCTATCTTAAATCAGAACTGAGATATGAGAAACTGGTGTTCTTGAAACCCAGTTCAACTAGATTTTGGCAGCTGACATGAGAAACTTATATAAGAGTCCATGAACTACTAACTTCTGATTTGGTCATCTCTGGAGCATATCTCCTAGTGCTTGTAATGCTGAAGGCATATCTTTGGGTTACTGGAGAGTCTAAGAAGCTTTTCTGCTTGTTAACTTCTATTAGATCATTCAGTTTAAATTTAAAAATTTAAATTTATTATTATTATTATTATTATTATAAAATGTAATAGGTCAAAAACTGTGTGATCCAAATGAAGAACCATGTGTTATCTCATATTTGTTATAGAAAGTTCAAGAACACTTTATGTTGGGCAACCGTTTGCTGAAAACCTTGACTTTTCCTTTTTAGGATGCATGGAATGGCAGGACTTTTCCACTTATCTGGATGGATCAGGGTGAGTAAAATAAATGCTTGATAGGTGTTGGGGAAAAGCTTTATACATGCAGAATTGGATAAAGGTTATGAGATGTTGAAGACCAGTGGGAGAGAATGACCGGAACGGAGGGCCTAAAAATCTGAGAGCTACACATTATTCTTCTGATTGGTGATTGGTCCGAATCTCACTCAAACCAGACTGGGTGGATGTCGAGCCTGGCTCAGAGTGAGCCAGCTTGTACATCCCTAATGTTTAATGCTGATGTGTCATGATATAGACTTCTAATCTATGGACAAGTTTTTTGTATTGTTCAGAACTTCTTCAATGTACTATTAGTACATAGAGTGGTATCACTTAGTTCATAGAGCATCATGGCCAGCTACTGGGCTTTGGCCTCGGAAGGCTATTCAGATAGCATTTTTTGTCTTGTATGGTAAAGAATACTGTTTTGATATGGCTGGGACTATATGAAGTGTCTTGTGAAACTGCTTCAGAACACTGTAGGAATGTGTGTTTCTGGTTGGATCCCAATTTTTTTCCTAAATGAGTGAATACATATCAAGTTGTCTTAATACTATATCGTAGAGAGTATGCTAGATGTACTTATATTCCAGTTTAAATTCAAGCTGTCTGTCTGTTCTATTTACAGCAAATCCACAACTACCTAGTAGGCACGCTTGGAATTCATGTTTGGGGTTCCTATGCAGTCTTCATATTGGCCACTTTATTGATTGGCCTTATCCTGGGTTTGGTAAGAACATTTTTGTATACTTCTTCAGCATCTTTTTTTCTTTTTTCTTTTTAGTGTAGAGAGCTTTTATTGTTTGAAGTCAACAAATGTGCACTACTTATTCACAGGGTTGTTGTGAGGAGAAACTTAAGTATGTAGTACACCGCTCTGTAAAAAAAAAAATTATATATATATATATATAATAAAATAAAATAAAATAAAAAGATAAAACCTGGGTCGCCCTTCAGGAGATAAATGAAGGGCTGCAGAGGGGGATGCAGAAAACCAGTTGGTGTTCTATTCTGTGCTACTTAAACTGAAAGTTTATAGATTCTTATGGGAATACGCGCTGCTTTTTTGCCTGTTGTTGCTAATACTACTGGAGGGGCTGAAACGTGTTAGAAACATTAATCGGGACTATGGGGATGTGCAGATTTTCCATGTCCCCTTTCTCTACTCCTGCAGACTTGCATTAGCAGACTACAGTTTAGCTTATATAATAAGATATTTTGTTCATGGCAAATATTATTCTGCTGCAGGCTCTAATTAAAGCTCTGGCTGCTTTAGTTCTTGCCTTGTATACCAACTATCACTTTATGAAAATATGCTGTGGCTTTTCCTTTTCCTGTCACTCTAATTTCCTCATCCTACATATCTTTTCTGCAAATCTTCAGTTACTCTTTGTTTTTAGGCACCCCACATTATTTTCTGTAGCAGATATTACAGAATGTGTTTAGTATTTTTCATTATAAGTAAATAAAGTTAAAGTTTGAGTGGGTAATGCAGGAAGCTGCTTGAAGGCTAAATGGTTGATGGGTTGGACAATTGCAAAATGAACACATTTCTGCTTTTGCTGAAGTAGTTAAGATACCTAGAGATCTGAAAGCTTGGCAAGAAAGGCATTTTGGGAGGAAAAAATGTGTGTGCACTTCCAGGGCTTGAAGTAGATGTCCGAACAAGCCTGTCTTGCCTCACTACTTGGTAGGGCTTTGGGGGTCAGGGCCTCAGAAGTACCAAGGGGGAAGGGGTTTGTTCAGCACCCAGGTGGTCCTCTTTGGTGTCAAGCTCTTTGCCACAGCCCTTCTTGGGACACCTGTGGCTCACTCCCTGCCTGCCTCATCACTGGACCGGGCCCTCCTTTATAAATCCCTGCATAGGCAGCACGATCCCAGCCCCCTCCCAATGTGCCCCTGCCCCGCATTGTCCTCTAATAGTTGACCAGCCCCTGCTGTGCTCTCCCTTATCTCCCCACCACCTCTCTGGCATCCCCCTCCCTTCGGAATGAGGTGCATCGTTGACATCATCATGATTTGCCTTGGTCTCTCCATTCTGACTGAGTCTCCCTATCTCAGGAACTTCCCGGCTGTACGCATCTCTTCCTCCTTCCGGTTCCTTTGGCCAGCCGGAGAGTGTGGCTGCTGCTCCATCCCATGGCTCGGGGCTTGCCACCGGCCCCTCATGTTGCTGCTGCGGCCTCGGCAAAGCCTGTAAGGCCAGTGAGCAGTCCCTCCGGACAGTAGAAAAATAGATCTTGAGAAACTTAAAAATCTTAATGCAATATTTTGCTGCAGAATGCGTTATCCATAGCTTTTGGATGGACAGAATGGTATAGAAATGTAATCTATTATATTAATTATCCTGGGTGTGCCTTGGAATGTACGTCCCGGAGCCCAGCTGATTGGCTGGGCGGCGGACACGCCTGATTGGCTGAGGCGCACTCAGGAGGATTGGTCGCAATAGCAGCGGTAGGCCTGGCTGCAGAGGCCAGAGGCAGCGGCAGGAGAGGGGGACAAAGTGGGAGCAGAAGTGGTGGTGGGAAGGAGAGGTGGTTGGGCCTGGAAGTGGAGACTGGGGCAGAAGGTGAGGGGGAAGAGGTAACTGCCAGCCCCAAAGAGCGCACAGATGCTCTGTGCAGGGTTGGCTAGTAAATAAAATAATGTTGTAAAACAGCCCTTGACAAAATAATATTGTTTCTGCCAATTCACATAGCTGCAAACACATTGGATTGGGGCTAGTGTTCACTCTAACAGGGATTCCCAGATGTTGCTGACTACAACTCCCAGCATTCCCAGCTGCAATGTACTTTGGCTGGGGATTATGGGAGTTGTAGTCAACATCTGGGAATCCCTGTTAGAGGGAACACTGATTGGGGCACTACTAGAACTATTGTTGAATTAGGGTTAGGTGTATGAGTGAGAATTTTAACAGTAGCCATAGTACTGGGGAAAGAGGGGTGACGCTTGTCCTCTGCATTATTTTCCAAACGAAGATAATCTCACACTCCCAAGCTGCTGTTCTGTGTGGGAAAAGAAAGGTTAACATGTTTTTCCAAGTGTTTGAGTTCTGGTTGACTTCATGCCATGGCTGCCATTAGCTCTTATTTAAGAAAATAAGAGCTAAACCAGCCAAACAGATTCAAGGGTAGAGAAATTAGCGATAAAATTGCTTCCACATTTAGTAATCCAGCCAGACAAGGAATGTTTCATAGGACTTAATGCTGGGGAAAGTTACTTTGGTTCAGAACTGAAATCTGGGAGCCATTCCAATAGTACTAGAAGGGCCATCCATATTCTGGGTTCTTTTAGGAATTCTGGTTAATCGACCCAGATGGTCCAGTGGTGTTGAGGGTACAACGCAGACCAGTTCTGCCCTCCAGGTTCTTTTGGAAATATCCTGGACCAAACACTGCTAGAGGTTGAAATAACTGTTGAATGCTAATTTATAGTAATACGTGTTTTAATAATGAGTGTCTGTCTATGTATAATATAAAAGTGTTGGGGTATTCAAAATACTTAACATGCATTCCTATCATTAGAACATTCCTGTGAAGTAGATCAGTGTTATGAACTCCATATTATGGGGAGGCAGAAATTTGCTTAAATCTGCTTACTGAGTACATAGCTGAGGGGAGATAAAGTGTAGTTGTGTCAGTTAACCGCTCAGTCTTGTATGCCATGTCGTGAGAGCATTTGGTGGTGGTGGGGAGACCAGTCTTTCGAGGTGGACAGACGTGCTAAGTCCAGAACAGAGGGCTGGTCGACCCGCTGACCCCAATTGGTAGACCAGCTCTCCCTGGAAAAACAGCACCATTTTGAGGCCAGTTTTTCCAACTTGCCCTGGAAAAATGGATCTCAAAAAGGTGCTTGAATCACTCAAATCAATTTGAGATTATTCAAGGGTGAATCGTTGAGCTAGCCAAGCTGGCTGTTTTCGGCCAATCAATTCAGTGATTCTGCTATTCGATTCAAGCACGAATTGAATCACAAGATTTGTGCATACCTCTGCTATTACTTCTAGCATTACGTTACTCCGCTGCCACCGTCTCTGTATAAATAGGATCTGCATCTGTTTTGGTCTTCTGTTCTGGTAACACAGTGATGTAGACATTGGGGGCATTATGGACAAAGTCACTCTTGGTTTCTTTATAGTGGAATAAAATTTTTGTTAATATTCTGAAGGTCATTTGATTTTTTACCTAGATAGTACGTTTGCTTGCTTGCTTAGTTACAGGATTGTTACAGTATTGTTGCATCTGCTTCAGGCAAAATCAACACCTCATGAGTCTTGGCTTTACAACAGTTGCTTTTCCAAGCTCATATAACTGATTTACTTTAATTAGTGTCTTTACTCAGAACCTGACCTGGTTCTCTTTACTTCCCAGCCTTCCTCCCCGACTGTGACACCTTCTCACTGTCAACTGCTAGTTCCAACTGTCACTCACCAAAGATTCCAACTGCTCTAACAGCTTTTCTCCACAAGGAGGTTTCCCAAACACAGCATCAGGCCTTGTCTCTACTTAGTATGAGACAGCACTACACACTTTACTCTCCAACCTCATTTCATCACATGACACCACATTGTGTGCAAAACAAGGCCTTGCTTCACTAACATGATAGCACAAAAAGGTAGAACCCGAATACTACTGTCAAAGTGAAGCAAAGTGCTTGTCTTCAGAAATACAACAACAATGATTGATCCATTTATTTAAATGGTCAAGAGAACAAGGATTGACAGCAATGATGATACGCAGAACGTCTTGTTTCAGCATTACTGCAAGCTCAACTGTGACATACTGGATTGGTATAATTTGATCAGTAAATATTCAAGAGAACTAGCTGCATGTAACTGAAAACAAAACAAAGTTTACTGTGGAAGTTAAAATGCTGCTTGGAAGATTTGCATGTTGAGACTTGATAGAACTGAGAACATTATTACCAACTTAACATGTCAACCTTAGGACTTGTAGAAGCCAATTATTGGGATAATAGCTGTTGCTGAGACTGGCAATACACTTGAGCTTAAAAATGTGTATACCTTTTCTGTTGCCAAAGGAGCAGAGGTAAGAGCTGATCTTGAGTTAAACTAAATCAGGGTGTGTGTATATGTCATAGAGCACATTAGTAACATGCATGTACTGTCTACTAACTTGGCAAATCCTCTTGCATTAAGGAATAGGATATTGGCTAACTGGAAGGTCAAGCAGTGCATACCACCAGGCATGCAAGTAAACTCTCTATTCCCATGAGGAGTATCAACAGCACATTCTGACATGGATGACTGACAATTGTGTTGTAGGGTTGTTCCAAACAGTTGAGAAGGTTCAGTGGCTTGTCAGAAGACTTAAGGTTCAAGCATGCCCAAAGATACAGCACTCACTTCAGTAAATCTTGGCTAAAAGTAGACATTCTCTAAGGTGAAAGAGAATGATAAAACCTCAAAACTTAAATTGTAGCATCCAGACTTAGAGACAACTGACTCTCATTGGAAAGCATATGGGTTGCCTTTGTAAATTTTGTATTTTTGTTTTGTTTCAGCTACTGGTCTTGCTTGCAGACTGGATTAGCCCACCCAAGTCCAAAGCAGAGGAATCAGGTACGTGTATAATCAATAATGGAAGCTCTGCCTACAATCCTAGTATGCTATCTTGAACAGAATCATTAATCAGGATGGATAACCTAAAGATACAGTATATTTGGATCATTCTCTCTAGTTGGGCTTAGATGTTAGCCATAAAGTTGGATGAAGCAGTGAGTGCCAAAGTTGTTTTTAAAAAAGGGGGGAAAGCTATGGGATTATACGAGCAGCTGGATACCAGCTCATCACAACACAAAAATGTTAAGCCCTTAGGGACGACATGTACCACTTTAGTACAGCAACCATTGCCACAGAGGAACCAGATGGGCAGAGGATATCCTGCATTTACCTCTAATAGCATGGAACAGCCATGGAGCTAGTAGCTTTTGTTACTTCAAAATTCACCACTAGAAATGTGTGTAAAGGGTCTTCAAAAATGATCTATCATGTATGAAGTTCTATTGAGTTGGAGGTAGATTGCTTGGATCACTCAGATACCCAAGATGGCATATGGATTTATTTTGTGTAATTAGCAAATACCTTACCTTTACTAGTACATGTGGATCTCATTATCCACATTGCTTCCATTGCTGCCAATTTCCATTATTAACAAGACATTAAGTAAACGTATTGTGCCATGCTTTGCAGGTCTCCATCTGTCCAGCAATAGCCCCCACCCCATTGCACCAATTACACACGCATGCACGCACACATACATATGCTGGAGGAGGGTGTTGGGCTTTTTTAAAAGGAAAGAACCACAAAACGGCTCCAATCAGCAAAATGGTGGTCAGAAGTTAGCTCAGAGGTAATTTCCGGCCACCTAGGAACTGCGGAGAGGCGAATTTAAACCCTTCTTGTATACACAAATAACGACTGGGTGCACATGGCCTCACTGTGAAACCACGGGTTCTGTGACCATGGATAACAAGGTCCACCTGTAATGTCGGCTCCAATGCTTACTGAGCATCATATGTTTGGAACTGATTGATGATAAAGTGTTGAAAAATTCAGCCTTAGTTTATAAGGCATAGTCTTAGGTCAAGCACAACCCTAAATGCCCATTACAACTTGATTTCTTATTAAAGAATCTTTCAGCTCTCCAGAATTACAAGTTGTACTCTTAGACCTTGGATCTGAGAGAAACATTCCAAACATGTCTCCATCCAGTTGATGCCTTGTTCTAAATTTGCATCTCACAATTATCTCATTGCTTTTAGGAAGGCAGTACTGCTCAAATTCTGCCACCAGTGTCTCATAGTTAACTCTCCTGTACTGACAGCTGAAATAAATTGTACAAGTTCAAAGCATCAGCTCCTGCAATATTCAGGAAGAATGCTTTTTTCTGCACAACTAGTTTGTCAGTTGAATGAGTGCTTATCAGAAATATCTGCAATTCCTGCTTAAGTCTGCCAGTCCTCGGCACACTCATGAGAGAGCGCAAGAGACAATGGGCGAGGAGCCTTCAAATATTCCTGTAATAATCAGGCAGTAACAGCCTTTCCTTTCCTTTCCTGTAAAGAATGAACCGGAAGTGTACCTTGTCCTGACTGACAGGCTAGGGATCAGCCACTCAGCACATGGTGGGTGGGACCTAGAGGGCCGTGAGGCAGGAAGAAAAATGTTTCTTTGTTCAGAAGCAGCTAGGTGGAAGAGGAGAGAGAGGACAGGCAGAAGACTTAGTGAGTAGCAGCAATGGAGTTTTGCTGCCTCATGGTCAACAGCTAGCCTGGAGAATTCTCTCATGGAAAGACATCTACAGATCCTTGAGGCACAGGATTGCAGGAAGCTTGACTTTCATCAGGTTTGGGGTGAGTTTTCATGGCAAAGGAGATTTAGACCAGGGAACAGTTTGTTAGTCAACTGCATCCGAATTGTATCTATCTTTTTGTGTGCTCTGCATTTCCCTGATATTGTTCTAAGTTTGTATCTCAGTAAGTTAGTTAGTTATAAGTTTATTTGGTCATTGACCAGCAAACATTTACAATAAACCAGTACGTATTTTACAAATAATATAACAAAACTTAGCCAAAACAGAAATAATATCAGTGTCCTCATTAATTAAAAGATAATTTAAATAAAATTCATCAGACCGGCCAGGCAAATTGTCTAACATAGGAGATAAAAGTCTTAAACGGGGTAATGCAGTAGGGCGTCAGTAATGCAACTAGGGCGTTGCAAAAGCCTTGGTAAGCGCTCAAAGCTGCTTTCTGTATTTTTCTTACATCTGTGCTCTTTACAACCGGGTAACCATGATTTTTAAAGTGTGCTGTCCCAATAACATCTGAGGGTGTTTTTTTGAAGTATACTTGCAACTACTGAGTGTTTCTTTTACCTGTAGCTAAAAGCTGAGAGAGCTTCAGACTGAAGCAGTCTGTAGTATTTTGAATAAAGTTTCTTTTTCTTTTTTTGTTCTTTGGAAATCTTAACCAGCCTCTTTGAGTGGATTTTTAACTCAGGGAAGGAGGGCTGGGAGAAGGGCTTGCTCTGGTGCAACACGTCTCAAGTTTGATTGCTTAGCAACTCTACCAGGGTTTTCTCATCACATGTAGGCTGCATATGGAAGGTTTTCTTGTACTTTCCCATTGGTAAAGAGAAGGAGAGTTGCCTGGAATTTCGCCCACACCAGGGCGGATTAAACTCTGTTAAAAAGTGGATGTGGTGGCAGCAATTGAGCTACTAAAAGAACAGCTTGAGTTTAAAGGAGCAGCCTTTGTGGGTGAAAGCAAGAGAGAGGATGATTAAGCATTTTTCTTACTCTCACGTGAGCTTGCTCTAAGACAAAGGCTGGGTTAAATCTGCTACAATTCCATTTTCTATAATTCACACTCACCAGTGAATTTACTCCTGGTACCTTGTGATTATCTTTGTAACTCTTCAAGTAATGATTTAGAAGTAGAGGTAAGCAGTGAGGTGGCCAAATTTTCAGATGATACTAAACTCTTTCGGGTAGTGAAATCCAAAACATTGTGAGGATCTCAAAAAGGATCTCTCCAGCTTGGGTGAATGAGCAACAAAATGGAACATGCGGTTCAGTGTTGACAAATGTAAAGTGATGCACATTGGGATGGAAAACCCCAACTTCAAGTATACGTTGATGGGATCTGAACTGTCCCGTGACTGACCAGGAGAGGGATCTTGGGGTCGTGGTGGACAGCTCATTGAAAGTGTCAACTCAATGTGTAGCAGCTGTGAAAAAGGCCAATTCCATGCTAGGGATCATTAGGAAGAGGATTGAAAATAGAATGGCTAATATTATAATTCCCTTATACAAAACTATGGTGTGGCCACACCTGGAGTACTGCATACAATTTTGGTCACTACATCTAAAAAAGGACATTGTAGAACTGGAAAAGGTGCAGAAGAGGACAACCAAGATGATCAGGGGCCTAGAGCACCTTTCTTATGAGGCAAGGCTACCACACCTGGAGCTATTTAGTTTAGAAAAAAGACGACTGCGGAGAGACACGATAGAGGTCTATAAAGTCATGCATGGTGTGGAGAAAGTGGATAGAGAGAAATGCTTCTCTCTTTCACATAACACTAGAACCAGGGGTCATCCAATGAAATTGATTGCTAGGAAATTTAGGACCAACAAAAGGAGGTACTTTTTCACACAATGCGTAATCAACTTGTGGAATTCTCTGCCACAAGATGTGGTGACAGCCAGCAACCTGGGTGGCTTTAAGAGGGGTTTGGATAACTTCATGGAGGAGAGGTCTATCAGTGGCTACTAGCTGGAGGGCTATAGGCCACTTCCAGCCTCAAAAGCAGAATGCCTCTGAGTACCAGTTGCAAGGAGTAACAGCAGGAGAAAGGGCATGCCCTCAACTCCTGCCTGCAGGCTTCCAGCGGCATCTGGTGGGCCACTGTGTGAAGTGCGATTCTAAACTAGATGGGCCTTGGGCCTGATCCAGCAGGACTCTTGTTAAGTTCTTGTGTTCTCTCTCTCTCTCTCTCTCTCTCTCTCTCTCTCTCTCTCTCTCTCTGTATGTGTGTATATGTGTGTGTGTGTGTGTGTGTATGTGTATACACACACACACACACACACACACGCAAATACTGTTTGTTTAAAGGTGGTAACAAAACCTATGCAGTCATATCTTAAGAGATAAATTACAATTGTGACAACTGAACTAAAATAACTGAACTCAAGCCCACACTACAGTTCTATATCCTTTCGATACAGTAACATTTAAATCACTTCCTTTCCTTAATGTGTTTGGTATATGGCACCCAAGGGTGCCTTGTTAAGGCTCTGTCAGTAGAGGGCAAGGATAGGCAGTGAGATGCTGGCACAGCAACTAGAACTGTGGCTCTGCACAAGCCCATAGCTGGCAAGAGCACCAAGATTACCTAGTCAGGCACAATGTTTCGATTTTGGCAAGCCCACTTCAGAAAGGTCTCTGCCATAGAGGCTTCTCTCTGGGTTTTCAGCCCCTAAAGCTTGCGTCTCTTAGCTATCAAAGCACAAAAACTAATCAAAATCAAAGCATGTGTCTAGTTTCAAAGGTGGGGAAGCTTGGAGACAAAGAGTCTTAGGTAATGATCTTGGCAAACTTTTTAGGTTCGTGGAGTTGATATTCCATAGTATCTGATGAGGTTTTAGGCTTTGTCAGCTTCACCTACCCTTTGGCATTTTAGCATCTTGTCCTTGGCAAGTTATGCTTCCTTGGATGCTCATGACTCCAGTGCTAGGAATTTGCTAACTTGCAAGGACTTGCTCCACTGGTCTAGCTCGCTGAATGTTACCATCTGATTCAGTACAAGGCCAATTCCCTCAGTGGCATCAAATATCTACTAGCACTGAAATATCTCTGCTGGCAAGAAAGAGTGGGAGGGGAAGCAGGCTGTCTGCTAACAATAGTAATAATATGCATTTTGCTTCTGTGCAGCAAGTATAAGGAGGGCTAAATAAAGGAGCCATTTACTCTATGTTTATTTATGAGTGGAACATAAGTTTTTAAAAGGACAGAATAGCAAGGGCTTGTCCTAACTGGCACAGGTTGTGATGGCAAAAGCATTCAACCTGATAGATGGAGTTAGTGTGTTATTTTTCTCAATCCTTTCTACTACTAGAATCAATGGAGCAAGGTGGTGATACAGTAGAAGAGCAACAGGAGATGTTGGAAGATAGAGCAAGAGAACCAGTTCCAGAAAAGTGTGTGTCTGATGGAGAAGATGAGGAAGACGGTGGAGATGAGTCTCAGGACAACTCCTCAGATGACTCTGCAGTTGAAGGATCTGCAACAGAAGAGGACTCGGAGCAGCATGCATCTGACCAAGTGAAACAAAGCTCTGTAAGGCAGCGTAAAAGTCAGGCGGCAGATGATGGACTGTAGTGCGATTTACGTACTGAGATTATCTGGACCAAAGAAGCATCAGGGAGCCTCCTTGACTGCAGCTGAAGCCAAACACTTGACCTGTAAACTGTTTTAAAGTAAACCCATGCTTTGCACCAGTAGGCTACTATTTGGTTTTAGGGCCAGTATTTCCTTAAGTTGGTTCTGGAAGAGAGATTTTTTAAATGTTGAATTGATAGCCATGACAATCAAATGTGTAACTGCATTTTATACTGGGGGTGTGGTGGAGGTGATTGAAAGGTTTTACTTTTTGAGGGTTACCATAAGCAAGGAGATGTGTGCGTTGTACACATGCCAGTGTTTGGTGTTCCACTATTGACAAATCTTGGTTGAATGTTTGTAAGCTAGGCCAGTATAGAATTGGAAGTGCCCTCATAGAAATCCATAGGTTGCTCAGCAGACATAAGGCAGCTTCAGAGCTTAGCAATTAAGATTACAGTTGGTATATGTGCATGTACACGTATTTTACCATTATATTTGTAGTGGCTAAGTGCATCGGTTGCATGTGCACACCTCAGATGTGTTCATTTGTAAGCAAGCCAACCGCATGTAGCACAGGGCAGGTTTGTGGCCTGTGATGTCTGGTGCAGTCCCAGGACAGCTTGAAGACAATAAGCTACAAATGTCCACTGAGGTATACTTAAATTTATGAAGTAGTTGACAAACATGCACATCTGATCCTTGCTGCAGTAATGTACAGCAGAGTTTCCATGTCGATTTCTTATTGGAATTTAACCATGCAGAAGGCTGTTTGAGATTAGTCCAGACAGCTTTAATCATGTTAAGATGTCTAGCATGCATTCCAGTTCAAGGTGGACCACTGCAGAATTGGAAAATGCAATGCATTGTGTGTATTGCTTAAAAAAAGAAAAATTGCTGATACTTGAAACTTGGTAGATCACTTCTATTCTTTATGACCAAAATACTTGTTGGATCTCGGAGGGTTCTAAAGGGCTGTTGCAACTGTTTAAGCACGATGTTATCTGGAAATCTTAATGGTGCTGGTAACTTGTGTAAGCGATAGCTATTTGTGTTGAAATGGTTAAAAATGTTTACTAATTGGTTCATATGTTGCATGTATTGATATAGTACTGCTGTATCAATATAGCTTGATCATAACAGTAGTTGTTGGCACCCCATGTAAATGCTGTCCTCAGTGCATTCGTTAATGAAGCTTTAAGGGTAAAATGAAGTCAAAGCAATTAACCTCTCCATATATTGAATGGCAGCATAACAGGATAGCTAGGAGTACAAGGTGGCATCTAACACAAGAGTCAATGTCAATTTCTTAAACTTAGTCCTGAATTTCCACAGTAAGAGGTGGTTCCACTGAACAAATGAGGCTGGAAGGCAAGTCCTCTTAATAGTGGAATGGCATGACTGCAAGTTTTTTGCACAGTGCCACAAAGCTGCTCCTCTGACTTTTAGCTGTTGAGGACATTAAAAGTAAGTCCTTAATCTATGCTCTTTGTATTAAACTGTTGTGATTTAGCATAGAATTTTGTGTCTACAGTATTGACAAGTACAGAGCTACAGTATTTGCTTTGTGCAAGAATACTTCCAGAATACTTCCAGTAAGTTGAAGTGAAACTCCTGCTTGCATGATGCTGTTGATCTCAATCTGAGTCAGTTATAGGGCAAGTAGACTCAAGTATGGAGGATGGATTTTTAACCTATTCAAAAATTCTTCCAGGTAAACCTTGCCATCCGTGGATCCGATACCTGCAGCTTCGCATATCTGCGGATGGGTAATTGACACCTGACCTTGGCATAAGCTGATGGCAGGGAGAGTTTACAAAGGGTTAATTTCACATATCCGCTGGTTTGGGGTGGCCGGAAATCACCTCCACTGTCATTTCCGGCTACCATTTTGAGGAGAGGAACCATTTTGTGGCTCATTTGCGTTGTTTTTTTTTAACGACTTCTCACAAAAAACCCCAACTGATTTGGGACCGGGGGGGGGGGGGGGGCGGGCGGCATTGCTAGATGCCTGGAGAGCACGACAGGGCACTTCTGCTGTTTGTTTGGACCATTTCTGCCATTTTTGGAGTGTCTAGGAACCTAACCCCCTGTGTCCCATTGACTCAGCGACTCAGTATCTGTGGTTCCATTATCTGTGGTTGTAGTGGAGAATAGAACCTCCGCGGATACCAGGATTTGCCTGTTCTTGAGTTCATGCTACTTGAAAATCTTAACAAAGCACCACAGTTAAAGCAATACATAATGGAGAGTTCTATATTTCAAGTCTTGTAAATGCATTCATTATGAATTTAAATGAAGCACTACGTGCACTTTTCACACCACTAAAAGTGCCCAGGCAATAACACTGACACTCCTCGATAGCTTTAGAGAACAACCTTGACAAAACACTGCAGTGTGACCAACCTTATTTCTCAGCTGCAGAAAGAAGATTTGGGTACTGCAGATGGGTATCCATCTTCCTGTGAAGCAAAGATAGAATATAGATCATTGGCTGCTATCACTCTATTATAGAAGGAGTCTGCTTTAATTGCCATCTTAACTGACTAAATGTTGTAGTACAAAATGTTGTTTAATTCAATATGACTTGGTTCCAAAGAGCTAGTCCAGCATTAAGCTCCCATTTCCACCCCCAGACATGACATCTTCAGCACTGTATATTTGTTATGGTGATCTTTATATTTGTTGCAGTATTGAACTTGTAGCACTGGCCTGGTAAACCTTCTGTTATAGCAACAGAAAACTCATTCCATCAACTTCATGAAACAGTTGGCTAGCAATAGTTTGCAGTCACAATAAAGATGTGGGGTGTTAGTACTGCTTAAGTTGATTAAGGCAAAGATTACACTTTGGTATCCCAAATTTAGTATTGGGGTAGCAGGTTCCAATACACCAAAAATGGGTGAAGGGGTGTTCTTGAAATGATCACCTTATCTATGTATAAATGCACTGTGGTCCACATAGTTGCTTTAAGGGTTTCGCTTGCATGGATGCCTCGCTTCATAAAGGTGCCAAGTTTTCAAAAGGTGGAGAGTAACTCAAGTACACACTGATCACTGAAAGACTTGGGTAAGCCAACTTATCTGCTCAAACTCTGTAATTGCTTTGAAACAAACTGCTCTGGAAAAAAAATCAATATTATTTGTGCTTCTGTTTAGTGTTAACAGTTATATGACAAGATTTATAAGTGAAATATGCAAAACAATTTATACTAAAAATGCCACTAATGTCTATTTCCTTGTTAACTATAAAACTTTATTTATTACATTTCCTGTGTGAGTTGAGTTAATGGTCTCTAAAGAAATATCTCTCTCTCTCTCTCTCTCTCTCTCTCTCTCTCACACACACACACACACACACACACACACACACACACACAAACTTCTAAATAGAGTGGATCCTTAACAATGTAGGTAAAATTTAGCTCAACTTGTCTGTATTTCTACCCAAGTATAGTGCAGCTTTCTGGTAGTATGGTTCAGAGAGAATATAGTACGTTGTACTGGAGTTAAAGTCTCAGGTGTGTGAAATGTGTTCCTTGTGACCTGAAAAGGAAAGGTGGGAAGCAGAGTAATTGTCATTGCAGACACTTTGCTGCAAACCTTTATATTTGTGCAGCAGCCACTGGATATGTAGGTTTGGGGGGGGGGGGGTGGCATGCTTAATTATAATGTTTATGTTCCATTTTCCAAGCCTGCCTCGAGGCAGCTTACACTTTAAAATTAAAATACAGTAAAACCCCAAATATAAAACAGTACAACTAGTAAGTAGTACAAGTGTAAGTGATGCATATTGGGGCAAAACCCCGTAACAGTACTTATATGCTGATGAAGTCTGAGCTGTTGATGACTGATCAGGAGACGGATCTTGGGGGCATGGCAGACAGCTAGTCATGTCAACTCAATCTGTTGCAGCTGTGAAAAAGGCCAATTCCATGCTTGAAATCATTAGGAAAGGGATTGAAAGTAAAACTGCTAATATCATCATGCCCTTATACAAAACTATGGTGCGGCCACATTTAGAGTACTGCATACAGTTCTGCTCACTATACCTCAGAAAGGACATTATAGAACTGGAGAAGGTTCAGAAGAGGGCAACCAAGATAATCATGGGCCTAGAGCACCTTCCTTTGGTAAGGCTACTATAACACCTGGGACCTTTTAGTTTAGAGAAAAGACTGAGGGGAGGCATGATAGAGGTCTATAAAATCATACATGGTGTGGAGAGAAAATAGTTTTCCTCCCCCTCTCATAACACTAGAACTTGGGGTCATCCGATAAAACGGTCAAGAAATTTAGGGCCAACAAATGGTAGTACTTTTTCACACAACACAATCAATTTGTGGAAGTCTCTGCTGGCTTTAAGAAGGATTTAGATAAATTCATGGAGGACAGGTCTATAAAAGGCTACTAGCTTGAGGGCTATAGGCCACCTCTAGCCTCAGACAAGATGCCTCTAAATACCAGGTGCAGGCGAGCAACAATAGGAGAATGCATGCCGTCTGCTCTTGCCTATGGGCTTCTCAAGCATCTGGTGGGCAACTGTGTGGAACAGGATGCTGGACTAGAAAGGCCTGGAGCCTGATCCGATAGGCATGTTCTTGTATGTTCTTAAGTAATGGGAATATTTAAGTAAGTTGGTTGCCTTGGTGGTCATTTAGGTAGGAGTCAAAAGTGGAATATTGATATTGTATTTTTTTAAAGTGGTTGATAAACGGCAATTAAAAGGGGATCAAACAAAGGCATATGAAGGGCTTCTGTTCAATTGTACTGCAGTTACATAGCAAGCTATTGTTCTTTCACTGAAGATGTTGGCATGCTGTGCTTGCAGTTCTGTGTCCACTAAGGATAAAGATCCATTGACCTAAAAGGGATAAGTACAAGTATCTTGAGTAAACGCTTTTGATTGGGTTACTCAGTTGTAAGGCAGAAAAATAAGCAAAGGCCCTTGGCTAAGATGCCTAAAACATAAGCAACTGTTGAATCAACTGGAGTAAATGCAGTTGTCTTGAGAAAAGCAACTTTTTAGTTACTAGCATAGGATCTTGAATTTCAGATTCCATAAGCATTGGATTAATTGATCAGGAACTGAATGCAGTTTCTCTTGGGATATGTTGCAGTGATAAATCGCAGCCCAAGACAAAAGCAAGTACCAGTTCCTAAATAGCTGGTTTCTGACTTGACTTGAGGCATTTCCAAAGCTATTGAGCATAACCATATTAGCAAGCACCAGCTGCTAAATGCAGTAAGACTGCAAACCAAGATGGATACAACTTTTTTGTAGTCAAGGCAGAGGCAAGTGTTGCTATTCATGCTTACGCAATTGCAATTGTTAGCTGTTCTCTTAATTCCTTTTCTGGCATGCCTTTTTTGTAAAAATACCTTTGTATTTGCACTCATTCCCTCCTTTGATCCAGAGTTGCTTAAAAGGTCCTCTTGTTCTATATAACCTTGACACAACTGTTTAACCTCCTAAACTGTGGCATATATTTAATCCTCAGTAGCATTTTAAATCACTTTCAAGCATCCTAAATAGATTGTCCTTCATGATGATATCCTTTGGCTTTCTTTTAAAGTATTGTAGAGAAGCGTTATCATTAAGCCACTAGACAGCTTTAACAGTTTTCTATTCACATTCTCAATTATTCAACCATTGCAATGAAATAATTTAACTTTATTTAGAATTTGTAGAGTCTCATCAATTTCATCACAAACAACTCCTAGTAGATCACTTATAGGGCAATTGTATAAAAACAGGGGCATAGAGGTAAGATATTAAAAACAGTCTACAGTTTAATTTACCACTGCAATCAGGTTGGGTCTGCAGCAGACCACTGAGGGTTCCTGAATCAACGAATTCTGTAGGATCATGCTATGGTACTTCATGCAGACCAAAATATATTGTGAGGAACTGCATGTCTAAACATGCATTTGTTCTTTGCTCTAGTTGATATGCACTAGGTATATGTCCGAACTTGCTGAATGGGAAGTGAATGTCAAAGTCCAGAGACGTCGTCCAGAAATGTCAACAGGTAACTTGTCCATTTCCTGGGAGGGTTTGAACAGCTTTGAGGTATATGAACTCTGGTGTAATTTAATGATTTACCAGCCATAAATAACAGCTTCTAAATTGAAGAACCAAAACACAGCTGACAGAACCACACCATGTCTGAAAGACCAATTTGTCTTGCTGACTTTGAACAGCATGCTAAGAAATTGCTTCCAAAATCTGTGTATGATTACTACAGGTCTGGGGCAGATGATCAGCAGACATTGGCTGAAAACGTAGCTGCATTTTCAAGGTAAGAAATGGTACAGAGATTATAGAGAAGAAGCGACCAATTTGCTTCAAAGCTTGCCATCAATGGTGGGGTTTAAGCTACAGAGAAAATAGTGGTAGATGGGGAATGTTGATTTCTACAGGTTGCTTAAGTCGTTATGCTCAATTCCGCTCCAGCCATAGCACTTCAGATGAGACGGCAAAACAAGATTTCTATCAAAACTTACCTGACTTGCATCTCGAATCCTGCACTTCATCATCTTAAAACCTTAGTGTTCCATCTAAAAGAGCAAGAGCTGGGGTGTTGGTGCAAAAAATTAGGACAGTGCTGCTATGGCCTTAAGGTAACACACCTGTGAACACTGTTCCCTCTAAGAGGGATTCCCTGATGATGTTGACTACAACTCCCAGATTCCCAGCTGCAGTGGCTTTTGATTGGGGAGTTGTAGTCATCATCTAGGAATCCCTCTTAGAGGAAACACTGCCTGTGAAGCAGCTTCTAACCGATCTGCTTCCCTTGTGCCTGTCCAGCGAAACAACTTCAGATCTACTTTTATGCTTGCATGGCAAATAGCATGTGATGGTTAAAAATATCCTTCACTGCTCTACAAAATTGGATCAATTGGTGGTGTATTTGCTGTTTGCATCCGGGAGAACCTTGGTGGAACGTACATTTGTAAAACCCAGTAGCCTGGTGTGTTCCTAGTTTTCACTGCTCAAAGTTGCCACTGGGGGAGAGAGGCCAAGCCTTAACCCTTAAATGCTCATTACCTTTTCTCCTAATCATTCCATTGTATGTCTCCCCCTTGATAATGTTGCTGTTCCCAATGAACTTTGCTTCAGCACTCCTTTCCCCCTCTAGTTCTCCTTCCTTACTCTGATGTAGGATAGTTGAGGAATTTGATACGCATATCCATACTGTCTCAATACTTCCAAATAGCCCAAAACAAAGGGAATAGTTAAGAAATATTTGCTTTAACATGGCTGTGATAATGCATAGAAGTAAACACAGACTGGGATCCTGACATGCTATGACCGTTTAACTTTGCATTGCGTACTGACCTTTGAGGCTTTCTCTTATTCTTCTGCTCTTACTCAACAGGTGAGTGTATGAAGGCTCACCTAGCAATTGCTTATCCAAGATGGCATGGGTTTCTCTACTCCATGGAGTTGTGTCCCTGGAAATAGTGTCCAATATTGTACACTTCCTTACCCTACCAGTCTCCAGCAAAGCTGTGGCACTGGGAGAAGGCAAGAATGCTGCAGCTTTTACAGGCACACTCTTCTAACCCTTCTATCACTGGTGAACTGCTTGTTCCACTAGAGTTTGCTTGTTCCACTAGAGTTTTCCTTCACTGACTATGACAACTGATGAGAGGGATGTGTCCTACAATAAAAGTCCCACTTGCTTGGTATCACATTGGAAATACTTGAAATGTTATATAAATGGGAAAACTGAAGAGGAAAATCATGCATGCATTTCTCTTGTAACAGAACCTAGCTGCAGAGAACTGTGAGCCTTCAAATGACAGCTGATAGCAAAGTGTTGTACTGCAAGTCCCATGCTGAACTGTCCAAGAAGCAGAAAGAATATGCAGGGTTTTTTTGTCCTGCTTTGGCCTAATTTTTAATCGGAGTTGGGAGAGCCATAGAATGTTTAACCAAGAAATGTTCTCCAGATGAACTGATTGGATCTAGAATGTGCACGAGCCAGTTGGCTGCCTTCTTTGGGAAGCACTGAACCTGTTCAGCAGGGCAGGGAGCCATTCCCTTAAGAAACAGATAAGCAGGTTCTTGTCTGCTCTGCTGCTTTCCCTCTGCTTTTCTGGGTGCAACGCTCGCTCTAGCAAAGACCACGCACAGCTGCAGTGCTATTAGCTACAGCCTGTGTGTGTGGTGTTGACATGCACATGGCCATGTGCGTACTGACGCCACACACACGGGCTGCAGGGAACAATGCTGCAGCTGCATGCGGTTTTTGCTAGAGCAAGTGCCACACTCAGGCAGAAGTGGACCAGGTTCTTAAGAGAACAGCTCCCTACTGTTGGTGCACATTCCTAATTGGATCTCACCTTGTCTGATCTTCACTTCCTGGTATGGTCACATGACAGACCACAGCAGTACTGTTGTATTTCTCTGAAAGTTCAGTTGCTAATTTCTGTTCAAGTTAGTAACAGATATGGAGATAAAGAATTAAGGAAACAAATGGCAGGTGAAACTTGGTTTCTGTTCCGTGCAGCATGCAATATTCACTACTGGTATGCAGCGGGGAAATGACTTGATTAGCAAGCCAGAGGTTGCCGGTTCGAATCCCTGCTGGTATGTTTCCTAGACTATGGGAAACACCTATATTGGGCAGCAGAGATATAGGAAGGTGCTGAAAGGCATCATCTCATACTGTGGAGGAGGAGGCAATGGTCAACCCCTCCTGTATTCTACCAAAGACAACCACAGGGCTCTGTGGTCACCAGGAGGCGACATCGACTCAATGGCACAACTTTACCTTTATGGCCAATAAATTATAGAAAGTACTAATTGATATCTTAAGGCACTTATTGTTGGCAGTAAATGGGTTTATTAGTGCTTCTGTGTTGCTTTTGTTAGGAGTAACCCTCTTGGTCAGTTCAGAACTATATGTTTGTGGATCCAACATTTCTCTCCAATACCAGAGACCAGACAGGTCAAATGTAAGGTGAGAGAAGGTTTGGACAGAAATATGCCTCTGCTCTCAGGAATTTGACTGACTAAAAGGGCTGAATAAGTCTGAGTAAATCAGCAGGCTTGGGAAGACCCTGGAAGCACAGAAACCAGATTGGCATGCAGAATAACATAAGCCACCTCAGGAAATTGAAACTGTTGGGAATAGTACTAAAAGTTCCCTCCCTGCACAATCTTGCCATTTGAGTAATAAGACCCATTTCCCCCACTAAAACCAACCCTGGAGGTCAAGCTTTACACCCATCATGTGGTTTCCACCATTGAGCACTTTAGCTTAACTAAACACTAAACTCAGCAATGAAACAGTAGATTGCCAGATTGAACCAGAAGAGCAAGAGTAAAATTCTAGAAAGGCTAGAAACACTAAGCTCAACCACCCCAAAAGGGTATAATGTACGTATGCTTTGCCTGAACAACTCGACCCATAAGAATAGAAGAGTGTGCAGCTCCATTTCGCTGACCCCAAGGATTGTGGTTGCCCACCTCTCGCTAATGCAGCCATCCACCCAACTGAAGCCCAGATAGAGTGCATTCAGAAGATGTGTCCCAGAAATTCTCATGCCGAGAGCCTCTGAGCTGAATCACTATCTGAAATCCATTTGTTTTCAGGTTCCTCAATTCCTTGCAAACCAAGAACTAGTCATCTGGAGAGTCTCCCATTTCTGTACTCTAATCCCAGGAAAAGATGACAGACAGACAGACAGATAGCCAGCCTCTCCTTGTACTTGTCCGCTTTAGACTAGAACTTTATTTTCCCTTGCTATCTTGTACTAAACTGGGGGGAACCTCAGATGTTCCTAGGAGCTCCATTTGTTGTCTTATTCCTGACCAGCATGTATGTGGCCAGGAGTACAGACTGAGCTGACAGTATTGGACACTGTGTCCATGGGAGCAAAAGGCTATAAAAAGATTGGCTCCTTGCTCATTGCAGCTTCCTCTCAGGTTTTCTCACGCTCCGTTTACATCATTGTGAACCCTGCCTTGGGCCACCTACCTTCTCTCCCTCTCTCCATAGGGTGCTTCTCTCCTCTCAGGGTCTAACCTGCCCCCCCACTTTTCACACTGTGTGCAGCCACTGCCAATTTAAGTCACCTGCTTCACCTGAAACACAGCTGCACAACAATAATGTTTTGCCTATTACTCCTTTTTCTAACTCATCTTTGTTCCTGATTTGCTAGTCTGTGTCAGTTAACCCCTGCCTGATAGCATCCCTATGCTACGTTGCCATGTTAAAGTAAAGTGTGCCATTGAGGAAAGTTTAAAGCTCAGGAGTCTCGCTTGGAGTCGTGATCTCAGTAGCTCAGTGGTTCTCCATTTCTATGAGTGTAATGCATTGCTTCATTCAGTGTCATTTTATGTGCAAGCAAGTTGAGTCTATTGAAATTCCCCACATTAACAATTGGATTTGCTAGCATTACAGTTAGGTGCCTATTGCATTGTTTATCCAAATGAGAATGTATATTTTGATGGTTAATAAATATGTGTCATTTTGCTTTGGAAGCTTGTGGTCTTCCCTTCGTATTGTTCTCATGCGCATGTTCAGGCTAGCCCTGACCGTAAAGAACCCGCAGTATACACGTGTTGGAGGAATGTGTCGTAACACTTGGCATCCCTCATCTATCAATCAGCCATTGGATTTAAGTTGGTTAGGCATGTAAATTAAAAGGATTTTTATGTTGACAGCTTTGACTCCACTGTTGAAATGCAGCATCTTAAGAAGGCCTTAGTTCTTCATTGTCTATCAGCTGGTCACATCAGCTGGTCACATGCAATGATTGGGTGGTATTTGTCTTTAGGACACAAACAAAACAACAAATTTTTAGAGTTAATACAGGAAGCTCACTCAAAATTTGGCACATAGGAAGTAGGATATTTACCTGCAAGCTTTTTGGCTTTCATGATGCCTGAATATCCTACTTGATAGTTAGCACTGAGATGATCTGCACATAGAAAACTAACTGTGTTTTGTTTTGGGGGCTTTGAAGTGTAGGCATACTATCTGTATTGGTTTCCTTTATGAAAAGGTAAAGTTGTGCCATTGAGTCGGTGTCAACTCCTGGCGACCACAGAGCCCTGTGGTTGTCTTTGGTAGAATACAGGAGTGGTTTACCATTGCCTCCTCCCATGCAGTATGAGATGATGCCTTTCAGCATCTTCCTATATCGCTGCTGCCCAATATAGGTGTTTCCCATAGTCTGGGGAACATACCAGTGGGGATTCGAAACGGCAAACTCTTGCTCTCTAGGCAAGTTACTTCCCTGCTGTGCCATTAAGTGGCAATGCATTATTTTGTACATTGACCTGAATAAGTCACTGCCCCATGAGAAGTAAATAGGCAGCAGCTACCATGGAAGCATAGCCAGGATTACATGACATGGAACCTAAATCTTGAGACTATGATGCGATTCGAGAAGTTTTTCCACATTTGCCAGCTGAAAAACAACACTGAACATGAACTGTGTAGATGGCATCAGTTATTTAAGATGTTTGAAACCCCCCAAGCAAAAGATGTTGAACTTCATAGTCTCTAAATTAGCACTGGAAGAACTAAAATAAAACACAAAACACCACAGTCCAATACTTCCATTCTTGGCAGGTAACATTTGCTTCCAAAGTTAAAGCCAGCCAGATTTTATGACAAGGTCACAGCGCCTGTGGCCTGATGACACTCAAAGAAATCAATTTAAAATCTCTTCTTTCAGCATTTTAAATTGGAGTGGGAGAAAATAATCAAACCTTTGATAATCGCTTCTGACACATTGTGTATCTGCCTTTCTAAAAGCCTTTGGAAAATATACTGCCCTTCGCTAATAAATGCAGGACCAAAGGCGGCTTGTTTACTCAAGTAGGACACACAAAGCACGTCATTGCTTCCCTGCAGCTTGGTGTGAGCAAGGTCATTGAAATGTGACTTGTCTAGTTTCCGGGGAGATGCTAAGAAATGTGTGATTCTAAAAGGCAAATTGTAAGCATCAATAATGCCTAGTTGAGTTAACTAAAGTTTTGTATTTGCAGGCAATAGAGGTGTGAATGATAGTCTTATTAATAGTGGCATGGCTCAATTTCTTGCCAATTCGTTCAGCTTGATAACCAACAGGCTGTCATCCCACCCACCCCAAGTCAGATAAAATTTAGGTGTAGAGTAGGCTAAGACTATCCATGAAGTAATATATGAAAGGGGATTTTAGTCTAGTCCAAGTGAAGCATTATCAACACTTTATTTATTTAGTGCATTTATGTACCACCCTATACAAAAGGGCCCTGAGTGGTACACAATATGCAGCTATCAAATTCCAGTGTGACAAGTTACTTAGAAATGGATGTAACATGGTTGCTGATAGTTATTGCAAAGATTACAGGACAATCATACTTGTTTAGGTCTCTACCATGCAGGTTTCAATAGCTTGGAACTTTGTAACTACCTGCTCCAGTCTAGACTGCTTTCTCTAGCTCTAGCACCCATTACTTGTTTGCCTTAGCCCTTAGTTCCTCACACCAGGACTGTCGCATCTTCAGACCATTCGCTGCTCCTGTAAAGCTAGCTGCTGTTGCCCTGTGTGATTCCTCATATTGGACTGTCAGTCGATCATGACCTTGCTTCTGGTTTGATGGTACTTCTGATGGACTGAATCTGTCCCAAAACAGGACTGACTGATAGATTGATTTGAATAAGTCCCATCAAGTCGGTGTCGACTCTTAGCAACCACATAGATAGATTCTCTCCAGGATGATCTGTCTTCAACTTGGCCTTTAAGGTCTCTCAGTGGTGCATTCATTGCTGTCGTAATCGAGTCCATCCACCTTGCTGCTGGTCTCCCTCTTCTTCTCTTTCCTTCAACATTTCCCAGCATTATGAACTTCTCAAGGGAGCTGAGTTTTCGCATAATGTTTCCAAAGTATGATAGTTTGAGCCTGGTCATTTGTGCCTCAAGTGAAAAGTCTGGATTGATTTGTTCCATGACCCATTTGTTGTTTTCCTGGCTGTCCATGGTATCCTCAAAAGCCTTCTCCAGCACCAAAGTTCAGAAGTGTCAATGCTTTTTCCAATTTGCTTCTCCAAAATCCAGCTATCACATCCATAGAGTTTCATGGGAAAAACCATTGTCTGATTCTAATCTTTGTAGACACACATCACGGCATCTAAATATCCTTCCCAAGGCCTTCATTGCAACCCTACCAAGTGCTAGTCTGCAGCGTATTTCTTGACTGCTGGATCCTTTACTGTTGATGGTCGATCCTAAAAGGCAGAAGCTAGTCACCAGGACTAGTAGCAGGTGTAACTACAGATAAAATACATAGCAAGCCTGGGACCAGATTTCAATGCTAGAATTCTTAATTGTTGGTTTGGACCTTTTACTTTCTGTTGACATACTGGGGTATTGACTGATGTTCAGTTGTCTCCAATAAGAGTTCTGACTCTTACTGTAGTTCTTCACATGAGATGCACTCATGCACAGCACTAAACTTGTAGAAGAGACTATGCAGCAATGGATGCTGTGGGGTTTTTTTTTGCTCACATCCACAATGCTGAATGTTAGGGGAGAGGGAAACACTGTACCCTTCCCCTCTGTGTTCGGTGCTACTGTAGGAATGGTACAGCACAGGCACTCCCCCAAAGTATTTTCTAACTGATCTCCCTGGAAGCTGAAGTGATTTTACAAGTACAGTAAGTTGTCAAATGATTGAAGAGGTCCACCCCATATTACTCAGTCAAATGTAAGCATTTTAATTTGGTTAAAATACAATTTTAAAAGAATACTAAATCAATATATTACTTGCAATGTGAAGATGAGTGTTTACCTGATCCTCCATTGGTGTAGATTCTGTTCAGTGTGGGAATATTTGTACTGTCAGTTTCATGTATAGATGTGTTGCATGCAGAAGATCCTGTGTTCACTAGTTGACTTAGACAATGAAGAGGATCTCTGGTAGCAGGGCTCGATCGAAAAGATCTTTATATGAGACTCTGGACTGCCAGTTAGTATAAAATACTGGGATAGATGGAACCCATGGTCCAGTTTGGTGTAAGGTAGCTTCATACAATCCATATGCCAAAACTGTCTTCAAACCTAATTTGTGAAAGTCCATAAAACAGTAAAAGGATTAAAGTTTCAGTTGGGCATGAAGTAATAATTTATTTTGTAATTACTGGAAGCTAACTTCGGTAAGATGGCATGCGTGAGTTCTGGCATAACATGGGTTGGGTTGGCAGTTGCTATGCCTGAGATAAATGGGGGAAATAACCGCAAAGCTTAGCATAAAGTTTCTATCTGTGAAGAATATTGTCTGGTAGTGAAGAGATGAGTTCTTTAGTAGAGGTACTTTTCTGTTGCTGGAAAGACACAAACTTTAATAACAGGCATTTTGTGCACACTTCTAGGGCTGTATCTTGCAGGAGAATAAGTATTAACAGTAAGGAAATCGTTGCACTCACTGAGTATAAAGCTCTAGCTGCTATACTTTGCAACTTGCTTCACTTCGTATTTAGCAAAAAAACTGCAAGCCAAGCCTTGGATGCCTTGCACAGCTTGGCAGTGATGGGCTGGGCCTTGCCTCCAGAAGTGCCTTGTCCCAGTGAAATCTAAACGAGGAGGAGGAATCAGTCTGCATGGTGAAATTTGGAGACTCGGTTTGTAATCTTCCTTGACTTTTTATGTAGGGCACAAGGATATGCTAGTTCAGGCTAGTTAGCCTCCTTTTTATATCTGGTTTTATGTGTATGTGTGGTATTCTAACTTCTCCCCCCCACCTCTCCTTTTTTCAAACCCAAGCTCTTGCTTCAACTGTTGGTCTGTGTTGAATGTATCTAATCCTGAAACTCCCCCTACCCTAGCTATTTGAGGCACTCTTGTAAAAGGGGGGTAGTTCTGGGGCTAGCCATCCTATATTGTCAGGAGGGCCATTTCACTAACCTTTCATTGGAAGTTGTCTTTAATGGTAACAAAGAAAATATTACATATTACCAACCCAGAACCATATGCTCGTTTTGCACTCATTAGATATGAGGTACATTGCCTTCCAGCCACCTAATGGCGCAGTGGGGAAGTGACTCGATTAGCAAGCCAGAAGTTGCTGGTTTGAATCCCCACTGGTATGTTTCGCAGATTACAGGAAAATGCTGAAAGGCATCATCACCTACTGTGCAGGAGATGGCAGTGGTAAATCCCTCCTGTATTCTACCAAAGACAGCCGCAGGGCTCTGTGGTCACCAGGAGTTGACACTGACTCGATGACACACTTTACCTTTACACTGCCTTGCATGTGGATTTTGGAGGTGAGGATCAGTGTTATTGATGAAGTTAAAGGACCACTTCTCACAGATGTTGAAGCTGTGCCTGAACTGTACCCTTCCAAACTGCGGATGGAAGTTCACATGATTTGTTACACCAAAGAAAATTCCACATACAAAGAAGAAGAAAAAGCACTAGCATGTGAGACAAAAGTACAACAAATACTTATATATTGCTTTTCACCAGAAGTGTTCAAAGTGGTTTACGCAGATATAAATAAATTAAAATGGCTCCCTGCCACAAAGAGCTTACAATCTTAAAAAGAAACATAAGATAGACAACAGCAGCAGCCACTGGAGGAATGCTGTGCTGGGGATGGATAGGGCCAGTTGCTCTTCCCCTGATCAAGAAAGAGAATCACCACTTTGAAAAGGTACCTCTTTGCTCAGTTAGCAGGGAGAAAGGTTTCTTCCTAGAACCCTTCTCTCCAACATGCCAGTTGTTTATGTAGAAAGTAACTTTTGTGCAGAAAAGAACTCACATGAGCTCCCCTCAGCAGTTTGAAATGCTGCAAGCCTGATCCACTGTGATGAGAAAAAGGCCTAAGAATTACTGGTACTTGCACGTTGGATAATGGATGCTTTTTATGAGTTAATGGCATTTTTAGAGGAAAACAAACTCTACCCTACAAGTGGTCTTGGGGTTAGGGTTATCAGATCTGAAGCTCAGACACTAAGATGGAGGGTAGAGCCTACAAATTAAAGAGGGAGAGAATGGCACCTGTTTGTTCAGGAAAGAGTCTAGAAAGAGGAGGCCTGAGGAGTGGAGTCCGCTCATGGCGGGACAGAGCAAGTGGCAAGAACTTCCAATGCAAGCAGAAAATAGCCTGATTGCTTGATCTGCTTTAGTTGATATTCCTTCTGATAGAAACTTTGAGAAGCAAGCTAAAACCCTGAAACTTGAAGTCAAACCTTGAGACCTGGCAACTACGTGAAGTGTAGCAGGGAAGGACAGGTTTTGGCTGTGGGTAAAGTGTGGGGTCGGCTGTCTACTACAAAGTACATATAACATGCACAGATATTTAAAATCTGGACAAAGCAGTTGCAAGGAAAAGAGTTATGGTGGAAAGGTTATTTCCACCAAGGCATGTGATGTAGAAGAATGAGCATCACATCTGTGTGACTCTGCATGCTACAGGCAAGCAGCAGTTTACACTGTGTCCACCTTTGCTCTTCCCACACACAAGGGATTTTACTGAAGTTTAAAGCCAAGAAGTGAGAAGAAGCACCCAACAGCCAGTATGTTTACCTGTACCTGAACATCCTTGAGAGGACCAAAGCTCTCCTCAGCTGTATGGGCTCTTCAAGCAGGTTCAGTTGCTGTGGTCTAGATACAAGAGAAGTGTCAGCAGAAAGAACCCCATAAGTACTGTAAGAGGGCAACTTGTATGTCTCGGCATAATGGTTAATTTCTCTGCACCCACCTCACCCCCGTTCCACTGGACATCAAATTATTAGTTTCCATATAATGCTTTAATGCTTTGTTTGCATGTATATACCTCATTTCCTCCAAGGAGCCTAGAACACATTACCTGACCATGTTTCACAACCACCCTACAAGGGCTTTGGCTTTTTCAAGCCAAAGCCCTCTTGAATATTAATCTGGCAAAGAACTTGAACCCACAACAAATACTTCAGTTTCAAACATCTTTTGTAAAAATAAAGGGATAACGGTATCTGGAAACAAACATCTGTATTTCCCCCGTACAATAGTTTTCTCCCCGCTCTCTAATATGTCACACAAGGAGTCCTGCTCACTGCCACACGGTTGCCCAATAGGCTGACAATTCCAGGACATGGGTCTACATTGCAGACTCCAGATCCCCTGTTCCTCAATGCCATGCTCTTTTGTCCCACTGTTACAGACCAGGCCTGATCTATATACTAAATATGCTCATTAGCCAGTATATAAAATAGGTCTGGGCCAAGTTCTTTTATATTGGTGACCACATTTGATCCGGAAACAAGGAAGAAAAGAGATCCAACCACTCAAAGATTCAATGGGCTTTATTGAGTATAAAGACTAGCAACATAATCTAGCAAAGCAGAAAGCAGGACACTCTATTAATATAAGCAACAGTATTTAAACAGAACATCCTAACCAGTACCAATATATTCCACAGTGTGCCTAACTGACATATGTGCGTGCAATTAAATCTTCCTAGAGCCTAGTACAGTTTAGATACAGGCGGAAAAAGGGGGAGGGAGGAAGGAAGGCTCATGGCTGGTATGGTTTTGGGGGTTCAGAAATTAGTAGGGGGGAGAGGTGAAGGGTGTAGGAGAAGGGGAAGGGATGAGGGAATTCCAGGTTTGTATGAGCCGCATATTTACCCAGGCTTGAGAATGGTTGATCTTTCAGCTGAAGAGGAGAGACTGTAGCTGGGAACAGCAACAGAGCGATGGTCTGGCTTCTGGTGGTCAAGCAGACAGTTTGCTCAGAGCGAGGCAGAGAGTGAAGGTGCCATGGCTGGGGAAAAGTCTTGACTTCTCACTGCGCAGTAGAAGTCACAGACAGTTCCTGTTCATGAGCAGAGTTCCTGAGCAAATCTTGCTGTAGGCACAAGATAGCTAAACTGCCATGTCCAGAGACTCCTTCTTATAGTGGTTCCATCCTTTGATGTCTTCTGGATCACAAAAGGCGTTTTTCTGCTATCCTCTGAATATTGTCTCTTAATTACCAAAATTAGCTCAGGATACTTGGTCAGTTCAGAGAGATCTCACTCTCATCTCCTTTTAGCTGTTATCTTGAGGAGGGGACAAAGTCCAAAAGCAAATCTGCATCCCAGATGTGCTAGCCTGGTCCCAGAAGGTGTTAAAAGTTAGCAATTAGTGAGAGGGAGTTAATTCTATTTGTGTGAGACATTATTTCTTGTATACCTCTATCTAGTGTGTATTTGCAACAAAAGAATATTCAAAGTAACATCAAAAGGGTAAGCATGAGTGAAGCAAGTTAATCAACACATTTGACTTAAGGCAGAAGCATCCTGTTACTGGATAACAGGTTGATTTCAGCAGTGTGAGACTGGTAATTAAGCTTGACCCATTGTCTCAGTGAGTTTCCGCAAACCCTGATAAACAATGCTAGATTACCCCTGCCTCTACAAATCAATTACCAAGCATTGCCCAGGCAGGTCTAATTGAACTCTTAATATAAAGAAATGAAATCAGACACAGGCCTATGTTTCACATACTTCTGAGTTGGTAGCTCTGGTTCTGATATGTGGACTGTTCATAACACCACCAAGTGCAAGTTGTCTCATTCTTTGTCTTCAGCCTGCCTAGCCTACTTCTTGCCTCTGCAGGCAAAACACAACTGCCTCCACTTAGTCTTGATCCCACTATGTATCACTTTATTTCCATCCCTTTTTTCTTCTTCTCTTCCTTCTCCTTCTTAAACTGTCCACCCCTCCTTAACTACCACTCCCCAACATTCTCCTCTCACTAGCAACTGTTGCTAGGAGCGTCCTCCATTCTCTTGACTGCTCCCCAGGAGAATTTGCCAGCCTCAGAGATAAGTGACCGGTCCCGAGTCATGCGGTGAGTTTCATAGCGGAATGGGGATTTGAACGCAGGTCTCACCATTCCCAGACTCCACTCTATCCACTGCACCGCACTCAGCATTTGTATATCACTTTGTACAAAGCACTTCTCAGATATTAGCTTGTAATTTAAAAGTATTAACCCCATGCCACATTGAGGCCTGAAAGAGAGTGACTGGTCTATAGTCACTTGATGAGTTCATGGTAGAGCTGGGATTTGAACTCGGGAAATCTTGATTCACAGCTCAGTCTCTTTGCCACTCAACTCATCAGCTCATTAGTAAAAGAGCAAAAGCTGAGGAGGACTCCTATCTAGTTCAGTCCAGTTTTCTGCTTGGTGTGTGTGGTTTCATTTGTGCCTTCTCACAAGGCTTGCTTCAAGTTGGCATTTTTTAAAAGGCCAGGGGAAGCAAGGTGGAGGTCACTGAGGAGCAGCATAGTCTAAGGCAGGCAAATGATTATGTTCCAGAAGCCCAGGCTTGGGAGAAATTGCTACGAGTCGCTTCCCGTCAGGAGATGGGAAAGCAGTCCTTGTGGCTGAGGCTTGATTGACCCACATGGAACAACACTGACTAGATGAGTCACCTGATCAGCTGGTGGGGCTTGCAATTTTGCTTAGGTGACAACTGGGGATAGCACAGCTTTGTTTGTAATAGCTTCACCAATCATCCAGCCCTCGAGACAGAAGAAATAAGGCACTGGAGTCTGGTTCAAGAATCTCTTACATTGCATGATGCAACTTGCTTTCACTTCAGACATTTTCTCTCCTTTGTGTGAACTTGACAACAGATGTGTTGAGGCCAGCACCTCAGGGTGTCCTCCTGGGGCCCAGAAAGCACCTCAGAAGTGTGGGGAGGGGAGATATCATTCACCTTCCTCCTCCACTGACGACCAAGAGAGCTTTGCTCACTCTTCCCAGGGATCCAAGCTGCCCACACCTCCTGTCTTGACTGGACTGCTTCATCACGGGTGCAATGATCCCTAAATAATCCCCTCCTCAGGTACCATACTTCTCCAGTTATGCTGCTCTGCTCTCTGTTGTGCCCCAACCTTCTCTGAGCCTTCCTCTGACTTCCTATTGACCTGTGGTAGCTGCCATAGTTCCTATGGCTGCTCTCAGTGGTGTTTGGCCCCATCCTGTCCCCTTCTGGCTCTCTCTGGTGGTGAGGGTGTGTGCCTCATTTCTCTTCTCTCTGTACAGCCAAGAGGCTAAACACCAGACCAACCCTGCTCAGCTGCTGCAACATTGCACATCAGAATGTGCACCCTTCTCTTTCTCTTCCCAAGGCGTCACTTGGGCATCTTGCAAGCTCTCGCTGCTTCTTTCAGGAGGGATGGCAATATCAGGGTGGCAGCTGGCCACTCTTTGTCCAAGCCCACCAGGGTCAGGCTTGGACAAGTCTCGTGCCTTTTTCATTTTAATCTCTAAATGTTTCTCTGCTGAATAGCTTTACAGGACTCGAAAATTCTGGCTTACATAAGATTAGGTGCACCAAATTACTGTATTTATATATGTTGCAAGTCTTGTGTTCTCAAACTCTGAACTATCAGTCAACCACTAGCAAATTCTCAGGGCAAGTTCTCATTTCAATCTGTTGCAGATTAAAATTGTACCCCCGAATGCTGAGGAATGTGTCTGTTCTGGACTTGTCAACTTCAATATTGGGGCAAGAAATCAGCATGCCGATATGTGTTGCAGCTACTGCCATGCAATGCATGGCTCATGCAGATGGGGAAACTGCTACTGTCAGAGGTAAGCAATGACAAAAGTAAACAAGAAAACGTAATGATAAAATATAAATCGAGGAAATTCAGCAATGTATCCCTGCTTTCTGGTTCAAAAGCTTTTATTTGGTGGTTTGGTGTCTGGTAATCCTGTCCTGATGCTGCATATAAAATAGAGTAAATGTAAGATCAGGTAAGTCAGCAAACATTTTTGTTTTCTTCTCTAAAGAAGACAGCAAGCAGGCATGCAAGCAAGTACATAATACATCAATCAATAAGAAAACCAAGGGGAAAGGACAAGCCAAGTTGGTTAGGGCTGGTCTTTTCTAGGGTTTGATTTCTAGCTGGCTAGTTTCTTGACAGAGAAAGAAACTTTTAGGCACTTCCAGTAGTGCCTAGAGATGCAGTGGGTGGAGATTAGCTGCAGGTGAGTCACACACATTGTGGGAGGGGCCACATTCCTGAGGTGCCTCATTTTGAAAGCAGCTCTTGACAAGACAAGACTCAAACTAGAGGAAATTTGCTAACAGGAGTTTGCTAGCAGAGCTCGGAGACTGGTGTGTGGTTTAGTGGGGAAGTGTGTGGGGTGGCACTCAAGTGGTTCCCACTTCATCACAGAGGAGAGAGACACCCAGCATGAGGAGAAGGTAAGTACTACCCCACTTTTGTAACTTTCTTGGAGCTTAAAACCTTTATTTTGCCAACTTCAGCAAAGACCTAGCTTTCAAGTAAGCGAACTCTACATATTCTAAATACCCAGTAAAACCAGTTATGGAGGTAGAAGGTCAGGAGGGGAGGGGAGCTTCACAGTGTATTGCACAGACTGCTGCATGTATGACTATCTGCCTGAGAAGCAGAAGTCATGGTTGTGCGCTCTGTGCAAAGAGCTCCTGGTTCTCAGGGAACAAGTTTGTTCCCTCAAAGCTAAGTTGGCTGACCTGGAGAAGCTCAGGGAGGCAGAGAGGTATGTGGGTGAGACCCCCAGAGATGTGATAGATCCCACCCCTCGGCTGATAGCTCCTATGCTGTCAAGGAGAATGAAAGCCTTGGGGAAGGAGGACATCAGTCAGGAAGAGGAGAATGCTCTCTTGCAAGGGACGCTCTTCCTTGGGTAGTGCCCATATTCTCTCGCATAGGGCATACTTCTCCAGGGGTGGGGGCCTCCTAGTAGTGGCTGATTCATTTGTTAGGGGCATAGAGAGATGGGTTTGTGACCCATGTGTAGACCACATGGTGACTTGCCTGCCTGTTGCGAAGGTTGCAGATGTCATGTAGTGTCTAGATAGGCTGTTCGGCAGTTCTAGAAAGGAATTGGTTGTTTTGCTGCACATCAGCATCAACCATATTGGGAAATGCAGCTGGGAGGTCCTGGAAGCCAAGCTTAGGCTGCTAGGTAGCATATTGAAGTCCAGGGTTCCCAGTGTAGTGTTTGCTGAAGTGCTACTTGTTCCATGCACAGGACCAGCAAGACAGAAGGATCTGAGGGGTCTCAATGCATGGGTAAGATGGTGGTGCCTGGAGAAGTTTGGGTTTGTTATGGATGAGATGGTGGTGGCAGGAAGAATTTGGGTCTGTTAGGCACTGGGATATATTTTGGGGAAGTTAAGCCTGTACCAAAGGGATAGACTCCACTTGAACCAAGATGGAACCAGACTCCTGGTGGTTTTTTGTTTGTTTGTTTTTTAAAAAGCTTTTAAAATCACATCTGGGGGATTGCTGACAGGAACTGGGTGGTATCTTGTTTGGCAAGCCAAATCCCCTAAGGTGTAAGGGTGCAAATGTCTGTGATAAACCAGAAGGGGACAGAGTAGAACTAGACATAGAGCAGACGGACAGCTGATCAAAAAGGTCAAATGACAGTAAGAGAGATCGCACACGCCAGCTCCAGGTAAAAGACTCTGTGTATAGGTGTTTATATACCAATGGCAGAAGCCTCTGAGCCAAGATGGGCGAGCTGGAGTGCTTGGAGGCTAATTAAAACATAAAAATGACCTATGCATCATTTTACAAAGTTTGAGGCAGCAAATATTGCATCACTTAAAATACCTGGGCTGTACCAATTCTAATTACAGGTGTGGGCTCACATGGCCTGTTGCTCTGACAACCCCCTCCTGCCCTGCATTTACAGAAAACTCATGAGAGGTGCTCTTCCCCAGTCATCATCCTGACATGCTAGTTGTCTATGTGGAGTGAATATTTGATTTGTTTGTTTGTTTTTGTTTTTACATTTATATCCCGCTCTTTCTCCGAGGAGCTCAGAGCTGTGCACATGATTATTTTTATCCTCACAACAACCCTGTGAGGTAGGTTAGGCTGAGAGATACATGACTGGTCCAGAGTCACCCAGTGAGTTTCATGGTTGAATGGGGATTTGAATATTGTAGTTTGTATGTAAGAGCATTGTCATGTGAGCCCTCCCTTGTCGTCAAAAGTAGCACAATCCAGACTACAGAGTTGCCACTTCAGTGAGATTCAAATAGGATAGTCAAAATTTCTTCAGAATGTATTAGCTGACATTTGTACACATTTCCAAGGAGCATACATTATTGACATCCAAAAATAGAAGCTGATAACATCCAGCTTAGAAATCTCTCATTCCAAATGCCCAGAAGAACAAATTGGTATTCAACCACCAGAGGGCAGAGAGAACATTGAGGCAATCCCAGCCCTCAAGGAGTGGGCGATGTAATGTTGGTGGTTCTGAATCTGAACCATTTTAAGTTTAGAAACATCATCACCAACAGGCAAGCAAAGAGTTTCGGGGATTAGACAAAAGAGCCATCTAGTCAAACCATATCTTTCCCCAGTGGCCAGCCAGATTTCCTTGAAGCCCATAAAAAGAGCATGAAGGCAGCAGCCTTTTTCTTTTTTGCCCACTGTGGGAGGAGGTTCTTGTGGCTTCAGAGGCCTGGCTACTCCTAGGGAGATATCAGTTCCAAAAGGGAAAGTCAAGCATCACTCATCACTGGCCTTGCACGCTAGGCACTGTAAGTCTATGGCAGGGTTGCTTAGATCTAATTAAGGTATGTTCTTACCAGCTGTTCTCCCTTGCAGAAAGCAGTGTCTTCTACCTGAGCTGTAGAGGCTTTTCCAGAGGTTTCTTCTGCTGAAGACAAGCCACCCTTGCACACTGGTCCTGCAGCTCCTCCTCCTTCCCCACTTCCAGGCTGAACTTTCCTCCCTTTTCTGTCTGGAGGCAGTGGGGATGATGAGGATTTCTTCCCATGCGCTTCTCGTTCCAGCCTCAGCTGTCAGTGACTTGATTTGGACAGCTATCAGATGCAGGCTTGGTTGCTTTGATGTCCCAGCATCTCCCCTGCAGCAACTGGTGTATAGAGCTACTCTGAACATGGAGGTTCCATTTAGCTAACATTGGTAATTGTTGTTGATAGATCTCTCCTCATGGATGCAGCTAATCATCTCTCAAAGCCTTCTAAGCCAGAGGGCTCCAGGAGCAACAAAAGCTCTCAGTTAATTATGCATTGTGCAAGTAAGAACTTTCTCTGTTTGCCCTGAATCTACTCACAATCAGTTCATTAGGTGACCTCAAGTCATTGCTAAGTGGAGAAAAATGACTTTACTCGCTTTCTTCATACAATGCATAATTTTATGCTCTTACTTTATCCCGGAAAAACAACAACCCTTCTAGCTGCTAGGAGTGTAAGTTCAGGAGAGTCCTTAAAAAAAAAAAAAAAAGTTTAAAAATTTTTGTTACAGAAGGAGATGAATTAGTAAAAACTTCTGAACTTAAAAAAACACACCACCCTTCTCTTATGAACATATCTCATTCTGATGCTAATAGATATCAAATGATACATAGATGTGGGGTTGGCGGTAGGATTATAGATGTTTCTGTTGTGAAGAAATCATTGGTTTTTGTATTCATCTCTTTGAAGCCACACTTGAGAAGGTGGGCTGTATCCCTGGACAGCACTGTCTCTTTATCACTCTTTGAAGAGCAGGCTGCCAACTCTTGCCTTCTCACCCCTGAAGCAACCTGGGGTGCAGTGTGCACTTAGTCTGCCCTCTTTGGCCATTTCCACCACAGGGATGCCTTTACCTTTCTTCCAATATCCTGACTGACTGGAATTGCAAGTACTGTAAATAAGAAGTTGCTATCTCTAGCTCCCTCCTGTGGTCAACTGAAACTACTACTTTACTTGAACTTTAGTACTTTGATTTGAAATTGGACATGGTAATTGTTTTGATTTTAGAGGCTGAAACAGATATACTAGCCAAGGGGCGTCAAACTCAATTGGGTGGTGGGCTGGATTTGATTTGAATGCACCTCCCAGAGGTGCATTCACACCTCACACCCACTTCACATTGCCTTCTTCAGGAGGCCAGATTTCTTTCTCTGCCCCAGCTACATCAGAGGTGCACAGGTAAGGGAGTACTGCTCATTAATGTTGTCAGAAGACATGGCGTTAGTTCCAAATAAAGTAGTTTATTTAGAAAATCCATTGGAGAGATAAATTTTATTTTATTTTTATTTTTACATTTATATCCCACTTTTCCTCCAAGGAGCTCAGAGCAGTGTACATGATTATGTTTAGCCTCACAACAACCTTGTGAGGTAGGTTAGGCTGAGAGAAACATGACTGGCCCAAAGTCACCCAGTGATTTTCATGGTTGAATGAGGATTTGAACTCGGGTCTTCCTGGTCCTAATCCAACCCTCTAACCACTACACTATGCTGGCCTACATGCCTCATTGGTAGCTATATACAGGAAGAGGGAAGCAGGCCCATAGCCTGGGGGTGTCCTGGGATCCACCCCACCCCATTTCTCCCCCCACAGCCCAGGCCAACCTGTTCAGTGCTGCATATGGGTTTTCCCCTTCAAACGGAGCAAGGTCCCCATTGGCAGGCTGCTGTTGCATGTGCAGCAGCCATTCAGAGGCTCTCGCACAGAGCCCTGCTCCTCCCACACAGGCCCACACACAACTAGTGGGGGGTGCGGGAAATAGACTTGTCAAGAGTAGCCTCAAACACTGGCCTAGCTATGGATTCACTTGAGTAATTCTTCTACATCTTCTCCGGGCAGAAGACAGGATGGCTAACCATAACCATGGAGCAATCCAGAACTTTGACCTAGTTGCCATTAGAAAATAGCACAAATCCACCTACGTTTGCAGGGTGACACACCTTGGCTCCAGGCAGCATCCGTCCTAAGGCAGATGCTCTCCTCCTCTTCTGTCAAGGCTTCTGTCTAAAGGGCACCTCCCGCAAGCCATACAGGCCTTTAAGGTTGGGGTGATCACCCAGCAGGTTAGAGGCAGGCCAAGCCAGTGCTCCCTCAGCCATAGTGTCTAGGAACTGCCAAGAAGGATCCCTCTTTATGCTCAACACACACCTCAAGGTGTTGACCAACCCTTCATCACCTTTGAATACTGCACTGCACCTGCTGTTGTGACCAACCAGCTAACTAGCTACATGGGGCAAAGTGTGAGGTAGGCAAAAAAGATCCAGAAAGGAAGCCAATCTGCCATCGGCCAAAAAAATCCTAGCTGCCGCTCCCCCAAAGGGGCGACCAGGGAGGGAGGGAGGGTCTCTGCTCAAAATGGAAAGGAGGCGGTTTGGAGGCATGCTCAGTGACTGATGGAGCAAGCCCTGCCCCCAAAGCCTCAGGCTTTCTCTTGCGAGACTGGGGGCAAAGAGGCTATGACCAGACTGGCTGGGCAAGCAACCACAGTAAAAAAAAAAAAAAAAAAAATCTAAACTAAAATGCTGTTTTCTGAGACCCCTTGTCAATTTTAGGTCAAATCCACCTACTTCTTGGGAAGAAACTGAACATAGGAGCTTCTCGGGTAATCAAAACTCTTTTGATAATTACCACTTCCTCTGGCTGCTAGTATCTTAACTGTAACTTGTATTTGTCATGGGCTTGATTGCAAGAATTCTTTACTCAGTGTGCTTCCCCTCCCAATATTCACTTTAGCAGATAGCTAAGATGGTAGTTCACCTTTCTTTATTGATGAGTACAATGAAAGTTCAACGAAAACAAACCTCTTCAAGTGTTGGAAGTTAAGGACTTTGCACTGTCTCTTGTCTCAAAGACAGTGGAGGACAGACTAGTGAGTCAGAGGGCTAGAGGGTCAAGACATTGGTCATCCCTTCTCTACTGCTCTGACACTATCCCTTTGGAATGTAGATTGCTAATCTCAGGGTCACTTCCTCTCTCCCTTCTCTTCCTGTTCTTTCTTCCTTGCCATATATATTGATTTGAAACTATGAAGTTCATAGTATGAACTGGCTCCAAGTTGCTTTACTCTCAGCATACACGCATGCCTAACCAAATTCCGCTGTGTTGTGCCTCTATGCACTCTGCTATAATGAAAAAGGGATTCTCTTACCGGAGAGAATTCCCAACATCACATACTATATGCTTGTTCTGCCATACCTAAGTGCATAGGCTAGTGATGTGCACATTCTGTGAAAAATAACTGAAAGCAATACTTAACGCTCAGAGAAGATGTGTATGAAGAATCCTGTGACAAAAAGTTTAGTTAAGAAAGGTTTTTATTGCTTGCTAGGAAGTTTAGTGTGTTAAGCATGGCGACTGTTGCTAGGTACTGGAATGGACAGAGTTCCATGGATGTTGGGACCTGGGCAGCAGTTAGAAGCTAATTGTCATGGAAGGAAAGGTTGGGACACCGGGACACAGCGAGAATAATAGGAAGCTGTAGCTAGTTGTGCTGTGAATTCTGTTTCTTGAAAATGATCAACTTTGAGGGGTATTTTTGTGAAACAAATCCTCTTTAATAAAGTATTTGGACTTTGACTGTTGCCTATAGTATTCACCTCTTACCAAAGTAGTAAATATTATGGGAGAGGTCTGTTGAAAACAAAGAGTGACAGTGGAACCCTCAAAATGTCTGTCTATAGGAAACAGAGTAGAAAGCTGGGATATTCTGAATCATGGTTTTTGAGAGGGAAAATGTATGTATTTATTATATTTTTATACCGCCTTTCTGCCTTGACAAAGGCACCCAAAGCAATTTACCATATTAAAAAAAGGAAATTACAGAAGACTAATAAAACGTTGTCTCTGGCTGTTGGTCTTTTCAGGAGCTGAGGACAAGAGCTCCCTGGCCAGGGCGCCTTTCTTTAGGGATGTGCACAGAAGGGATGTGCAGGGCGGTTCGCAGGCGGTGGGGGTGCTGCTTTAAGGATGGAGGGGAGGGTGCACTTATCCCTCCTGCCACTTTCCCCCCGCCGGCACTTGTTGCAGGTAAAAGCCTTCAGGGTGGCAGCGTACCTCCCTGACTCCCCTTCCCCCTTCTCGGCTGGAAGTGGCTGGAAGTACTGGGCGCGCGTGTGTGCCCATAGTGTGCACATGAAGTGCGCACGCACACCCGGTACTTCTGGCCACTTCCGGGCAAGGAGGGGGAGGCAAGGAGGTATGCTGCCACTCCGAAGGCTTTTACCGGCAACAAGTGCCGGCGGGGGGGGGAAAGCGGCAGGAGGGATAAGTGCACCTTCCCTTGCCCTTTAAAGCAGCACCTCCCCGGCCTCAAACTTTGAACCCCCCCGGGGGGCTTTGAAGCTGTTCGGAGGCCCTTAAAAAGGCCTTAAAAAGGGCCTCTGAACAGGTTCGTGCACATCACTACCTTTCTTGCCTTCCTCTCAGGGCACACTGGTCTTTCCGGACTCCTGGGAAGGTGGGGGAGGGGCTGCTCCAACGGTCCTCACAGGCCAGAGCTGGTTTCCATGGGAGCCGAGGTTAAATGTTGCACATTTCTTAGGTTTTTTTGTGTTAATTTCCCCCCAAAGATGTACAATTTAAAATAAAACTTAACATGCTGAGAGTGATACTAAGTTTAGTGTCTGTTGAGGGAATTAGTTCTGTGTAGACCCTATTCAAGAGATCCATCACAATCAAGGAGAGTTACCTAGCAATATGATCTGTCTCTGACACAGTGTGCTGTGAGAATTACTGGAGTCAGGTCACCATTTATGAACAAAGTGAATGGGTACTACCAGTATGCTGCACGGGATTCTAGCAGGGTTGTTTCATTTGAGAGATGAGTGGAATGAGCTGGTTTTCCCAGCAAAGTCGCATATTCATATTGTGTGAAACTAAGGAAGTGTTGGTTGTTCTGTATGTAAAAGTTTGTGTGAAGGCTGGTCATAGCTGAAGCAGCTGCTCGCCAACAGCAATACTGGAAGCAATTTTCCTTTTGTTTGTGTGAGCATAACCTGAGGAGGGGTGTGTGTGTGTGTGTGAAATACAGCTGTTGCTCAGAACCAGACAAGGATTTTGAATTCTAGGAAGTGGCTCCTAAATGGCTCTTAAGTAAGTAAAGTGTGCCGTTGAGTCGATTTCGACTCCTGGCTCCCACAGAGCCCTGTGGGTTGTCTTTGGTAGAATACAGGAGGGGTTTACCATTGCCTCTGCCCGCACAGTATGAGATGATGCCTTTCAGCATCTTCCCTTATCACTGCTGTCCAATCTAGTACCAGCACGGATTTGAACCGACAACCTTTTGCTCGTTAGTCAAGCATTTCCCCTCTGCGCCACTAAATCTAATATATGATTTAACGCATGCCCAGAAAACACACACATGTGTTCTGAGAGTCATTTCTCAGTCTAAAGAACCGATCCTATTTCTAGCTGTAAAGGAGAGCTACATCAGTTTCTCCTCCTGTTAAATGTTAAACTAATCATTTATTCTGCTAAAGAGTAGGATTTTGTCAGGGCCAAGAAGGCTCTTCTGGTTTGGGGAGCACATTAGTATTCCTTACTTAGTATTAGTTCACCTTGGGGAGAACTGCAGGTTTAACATGAGTCTGTCTATTTTGTTTACAAAAATTATGGAGAGGCTTCTTCTGTGGGCCGGCAACCTTTGGTTGCCCGCTAGTTTGTCTGCAATTCCTTTTGCCCCATGTGTCTGGAATGAGCAGCCTGGAACACCTGGGACCAAAAGGCATGGCAGCTCATTGGAGGGATTGTTTCATTGGGCTGGTGTCTTTGCTTCTGGAGGAGGAAACATGCATTGTAACAACTACAAATGACCTGAAGAGTTTGCCATAAACACTTATGTGTATGTATCTCTATAATATTGTGCTTTGTGTGAATTGTAATTCTGTGCTGCTTTGGGAGTAATTACTGGCTAAAACATGGCACAGAGTTCAAAACATCAATTTGCTCAAGGCCATGGATAATCTAAAAAGTCTGTGTATGTACACGTATATAGGCCCATTCACATGTTACATTCAACACTTGTACAACAAGTGTACAGTGTACATAGGTCCAGATCTGTACACAGGTAGTCATTCACATTTTATGCTGAACGCAGGTAAAGAAGTACGCTTCCTATCTGTACCATGCATTTGAAGGGCCTGTATCCAGGTTCACTTTTACAATCAACACAGGTACAGTCATTCATACAAACACATGTACAAGTGTACAGACATCTGTACACTCATACAGTATAATGTTTGAATCGGGCTCATATGATGGTGCCCAATTCAGACCTCTGGTCTATCTCACTTTGTGTTGTGTTTTTCAGTCAGCAGCAGCTCTCCAATAACTCAAGCAAAAAGTCTTCTCAGCCTTGCTATCTGAGATATTAACAGGAAATTCCTTGACACCCACGCATTAGCTTATCACTGAGCTATGGCTCCTCCCATGTGTGTGTTTATCATATTTCTATACTGCCTTTGAAAGTAATAAATTTAGTAACAGTGTAATAAAGCTCACTTGGTAAGGGGAACAAACAAGAGAAGGGATAACCTTTTTAAAAATGCACCCCGGATTTCCAGTTATAGTGCAGAAATGCCTCAGTTCAATCTTCCATATTTCTTTGTCAAATGTAACATTAGTCTTCTTATCCTTAATATGCATTCTGAGGGCTAATTATAACTTCTGCTACATAAGAGGCTGCTAGAAATGCTAATGTGTTCATGGTTTTCTCTGCATGGAGTGTCTACCCCAAGCAACCCTCAGAAATTTACTTGGTTTACAGTTGGTGTTTTGGGCTGTATGTGGTAAGAGGATTTCAAATGTTATGGCCCCTGTGTGAAACCACTGCCATGTGGAAGCATTTCCAGATGCTGCCTATATGGGGACTGGAATAACAGTCCCTGTTTTGAATACAGCAGCTTGCATAAATTCTCAAAACAAAAAGGAGATGGGTTGGAGAGCGAAAATAAACTGGGAAGTGAACTAGCTAGAACATTGCTATCATTTAAGCAGCTGTTCCACATGGTGGAGCTCTAATACCTTTAATAGAAAACAGCAACTGTAATCAACACAAAGGTTCCTATAATGACAATCATTTGCGGTAGATTATTCTGGTGAACTGACACCGTTGAAGGTGTCTGCCCAGCAGGGAGGAAAAAGATATATAAAACCAGTAAGTATAAAAGTGGATTAAATGCACGGTTGTGTAATGGACAATTGGCAATAAATGTAGAGAAGCTCTACACTGTTAATTCAAGTATCTCATTAAATCGGGTGGCATGTTATGAGTAGCAGTCTATTTGCACAGAAAGGATAGATAAATGGTAATAAGTGGCTGAAATCAAGGTAAGGCCAAGAAATGGATTGCTGGCCAGTTGTAACTCTGAAGCCATTACACTTAGTTTAGGTTATTGCTCTTCTGCTACAATAAATGTGAAAACCACTTTAATACTGATGCTTCATCTAAGAGTGCTTCATCTGCTATAAAGGGCGAAGGAGAATTAGAAAGGTAAGGAATTTTCAGCGTGTGGGGGGAAAATGGTGGTACCCAAAGTTTCCTGATGTGGCACCCCAATGTACAGTGTGTGGGCATTAATTTTTGTTCATCTTCAGCTTGCAGATCCATGGGGACAGGGATGATGCTGAGTTCATGGGCCACATCCTCAATAGAAGAAGTTTCTCAGGCAGCTCCAAAAGCAATTTGCTGGTTGCAGCTCTATATCTATAAGGACCGTGAGGTTACCAGATCCCTGGTGCAGCGTGCAGAGAAATCAGGATACAAAGGCATCTTTTTGACTGTGGACACACCATTTCTTGGTAAACGCTTGGATGATGTACGCAACAAGTTTCAACTCCCTCCACATCTCAGGTACTTATAGGTCTTGGTCACTTTCTTCAAGTGATACCTTTTGGTCCTACACTCATGTAACTGCAGTAATAGTTGGCCATACAGCATGGCTTTACTTAGTTCTTCTGTGTTGGTTGCTTGGGAGATGTTTAGACTTAGCAACAGTTGCAAAGGGAGTTGCTAGGGAGTGTGACTTCAACTGGGCTGGTGAGGTTACTGAGAGAGAGTGAGAAAACATGACAGTTGGGAGTTACTAGTTGGAGGTTTACTGTTGACTGAGGATGGGCAGGAAGAGCTGGTGAGATGCAAGCAGGAAAACTTTAAAAGGAAAGTGGAGGGGTTTGCCACTGCCTCCTCCCATGTAGTATGAGAAGATGCCTTTCTGCATCTTCCTATATCGCTGCTGCCTGATATAGGTTGTCCCATAATCTGTGAAACATAACAGCGGGGATTTGAACCAGCAACCTCTGGCTTGATAATCAAGTCATTTCCCTGCTGCACCATTGGGTGGTACTGGTCATTAGGATAGTTGGTGCAAAAGGTCAATGCACTGGAACTCCATCTCCAACACTTGCCATTCCAAATTTCCAATCAGTTTGAGATTTTAGTGAGCAAGGAGCAGGACCTTCAGCCCTTTACAACATGCACCAGATTTGTCTTACCACTTCTGGCTGCACCTATGTTGTAGCCCCCTGAGGTGCATTTGTATCAGATCTGGCCTGCCAGATATCAGGTATCAATGAGTTGTAAAGCCCTGGTTTAAATATTGGCTTGTTGACCAGAAAAATCTTATTTTCTTCCTCTGTCTTTAGAATGAAGAACTTTGAAACAAATGATCTGGCATTTTCATCTGAGAAGGGCTATGGAGAAAACAGTGGCCTGTCTGTTTATGTAGCAGAGGCTATTGATCCATCGATTAACTGGGAGGACGTGAAGTGGCTCAGAGGACTGACTTCATTGCCAGTTGTTGCTAAAGGCATCCTTAGAGGTTGGTTCAGTTTAAGTTAAATGTAACCATTGATATTTATAGGAGGAGTCTGCTGCTGCTACTACAGAGTCATCTGAGAGAATGTAGAGGCTAATTTTGACTACAGACAGTAACTAGCATTTTGTTTTGCTAAACTGTGATATAAACTGCAGTAGAACCACTTTGGCTTGGGAAATACAAATTGAGCCATCATAAACAATTTTATCAGCCTCCTACCATTTGTTCATTGGTGAATAATGCGAAAACTAGTAAAAGGCCTATATAGGTGAATGAAGTAAGTGCACGTACGTGCGTGAAAATCTTGTTTCTACATATGTGAAGAAAAAATATAAAGCTAGTTCATGCAATAACATCTACATTCTGACAAAGTTTTCTGCCCTTTTGATAGACTTTGAAAAGCATAGCCTTCTTGTCAAAAGATTAATGCTTGAGTGTATCTAAAGAGATGCTTATACTTAAAAAATTAAAATCCATTCTTTTAAAGGATGCTGTTGCGGGACTTACCAGGACACTCTACAACAATTAAAACCAACACATAATAACACAGTAACAGTAACACAAAACACAAAAACACAAAACACAGCAACACAAACAACACAGTAACAGTATTCTGTTCAAAAAGAACAGAATAAATGACACCAGCAATACAGCATACTTGGCAGAGCAGAATAAAACAGTTCAGTCGACATGAGCTGACTGGGCAAATGAGAATGCTTTTGCCTGGCACTGCAATGGCCCCACAGATGGTACCACCCACTACAGTGTGGAGGGAATTGCACAGCTGGGCTGTTACAACTGAAAAGAAACTCTCCTTAGCTGACTAACTGAAGGTGGCGGCGGGGACTGGAGGAGGGCTCAGATGAACATAATATCTGGACAGGCTCATGTGGAAGGAAATGGTCTCTAAAGTACCTGGTTACCAAATTGTCTCAAAACTGATACGTAATCACCAACACGTGAAATTGTTTTGAAACAGAACAGTAAGCAATATAGTTGCGTAAAAACTGACGAGAGATATAACCAGTTCCTAATTAATAATGCTGCCCCCACAGTATTCCTTTTTCAAAACAATTGCTTTAGACAGTTCTAAGGAATGACCTTGGCTTGTAACTACACTTGAGAACAGATGTGATGGGAATGTCAGAACTTATTTAAAGCATTGTATATACAGGCCTAAATTTTCCTCTGAATTTCATATGGTATGTGGAATTTAGGCTTCTTCCTTTTTGTGTTTGAATATATCAAAGTCATTTGAAAGCAAGCCATGAAATGATTACACAAAGTGTGTTGATGATTACTCTGTGTACACTTCTGTCTATAATCAATCTCTCAAGAAAAGGATTGCTTTTGATGATGATGTAGTCCATTGGGAGAAATGTATGCCAGTCTTTGAGAAGAGAGTATCTTTCACTGGTAATGTGGTAATGTGAGGATCTTTCCAAAGCAGCATGAACAATGTCCTTGGACTTGGAAGACAACCTAACTCTTTTAGATTCAACTTGCTACAAAGTGTCTCTGTTAAATATTTCCCTAATTTGAGTCCTCATGTAATATTCCTCTGAAAAACTGAAGTCTTGATTCTGTTTGCTAATTTCAGAGTTTTGAAGTTGCAGTTTGCACAATTCCTACTGTCTTGAGTTGTAATTTAAGATTTATGCTTTTTTCTTTCTAGCTGATGATGCTAGAGAAGCAGTGAAGCATGGTGTGGATGGAATCCTGGTGTCGAATCATGGTGCTCGCCAGTTGGATGGGGTTCCAGCCACTGTGAGTATTGAATGAACAATTTAGAGTTGGTCTTGGAGAATGACAAAGACAGAAGCACAGCTAAAGTAATTAAGCAGTTTGTGTCTTTCTAAGAAAGCACATATGTCCTTCAAAATTGCTTGACTGCTAACATGATACACATGTGACTAGCCTTTGGTTTGCTTGGTGTTTGGAAAAGCTGCTGAAAGCAGAACAATTTGCTTGTGGTGTTCTGGCACTTGCTCTTTAGGCAATGGACTTCCAGCTGCAGAATTTGAAGGATCGGTTCTTGATTGGCTCTACCCAGAGCATAATCAAGAGAAGCAATACTAGACCTTCAGGATTGTTTTGTAATGGTAGGCTGAGTTATCTTTTGATGCATTAATGTGATTTTAAAAAAACAAGCAGCATTGAGTTGGGCAAGTTTTGATTGAACATGGATAAATAAAGCTAAACTACTTCAAGTAGGTTGTACAGAGAAAGACCAATGTAAATAACAAACAGTTTTTGCCTGTGATTTCTGACTAGGAATGTGCGAACAGGATTGATGTCTAATCTGCTTTCCCTTCCTAGCCTACTTGCTTCATTAGCAACAGGTGTTATCTCTCTTGCAAGAGGATGAGGGGAGTTTTAGAGTTCATCCTAAATCCAAAATGTCTTTGGATGCCAGATAACTCGCAATAGCTAGTTCTGGAGTCTGCTTAGATGGGCTCCCCACATAGAGAGAGGGTGTGTGAACTAATCCCCATTGCAATGTGTGTTGCTTGCAGCCAAATCTAGGGGAGACCAGTCCACTACCAACTTTATCAACTGCCCCAAGTTCTGGGGCAACTAAAGAGAAAGCTAGCCTTTGAGTTGTCACTAGATGAGCCGGCAGCACCCTCAGACAAACTGTTCCTGTAGATCTGAATAGGCGGTGGGATTCATACTGAAGAAGGCATTCTCTTAAATACCCTTGACCCAAGCCACTAAGGGCTTTATAGGTAATAACCAGCACTTTGTATTTTGCCTGGAAACCTATTGGTAGCCAGAATAAAAATTTAATAAAGTCATTTCTATTTTATAATCTCAGGCATATCATCACTAGCTTCTCATGTCAATGATTTTCCCTATAGCCAAGCAGACAGACCAGCCAATGCATTAGAGTAGATCAGTGACAATACCTCTTAAAGCTAAGCAGGAGCTGTTACAAGCTGAGCTTATTCTGCCCAGCTCCCAGAAGCTTCCCTGTTTACAGCTGCATCTCCAGGCTTGGTGATTGCACTTTTGCCATGCTTAGGAGCTGCCCTGCAGTGTGAGCTCCCAGTTTACATTACAGGCCCCTATGACCGGAGGAACTGGTTACATGGGGACAAGTGAGGGGTGCTTTCATCTGTGGAGCAGGGTCAGCCCTGGTTGCATTTGAATGAGAGACCACAGGTTATCTCCCTCATGAGCTCCAATGGCAGGACAGAATTGATTGGCTGAGAAAAAGGTCACGCCTACTTGAGCCTGAGGGGGATAACTCTACCCCAGTTCTTTCGGTCTGAGTTAGGTACTAAACAATACTGATAAGACAATCGGAGCAGATAGGGGAAAAATGCATGCAGAATAACTAGGAAGGGTGTAAGGAGCCCCCCCCCATTGGGAAAAGGCAACTTAGTTTGCCAGTCAAGCTTCAGATTCTAATCTGCTGTGCCCAGTTTGCTAATCCTCTGTGCCCAGCTTGCTGGGTGGTCTCCCAGGAACTGACAAGTGTGCCAAACTGGGTGGACTGAGATGTCCCTGGCTCCAGCAACCAGAAGAAGCCTTCACAGTAAGTGAACCTACACTCTGTTCTCAGTTTCTGGGGCCAGGGACATATCCATGGGACATACCACAGCCTGAACCAACTAAGGTGGGAGCGCGCGTGGCTACTCCTGGGAAAGCACCTGCTGTAACACCCTTCACCCAAATGCAGCTGGAGTGGAGGCACGAGAGTCAATTTTATAATGCCTCGTGAACATAGAAGGACTAGCCCCGGCTGGATCTATCGTCAGGGGAGAACTCTCTGCAGAACTCTGCAACCGAATGCTGCCCTAGCGGCTGCATGTTCATCCAGCTTGTAATGGCTGGAGAAAGTGAAAGGGGAGCTCCAGGTGGCCGCCTTGCAGATCCCCTCCAAAGGCCCTGAGCACTGCTGATGTGGCTGCAGACCTTGTAGAATGAGCAGTGATTTGCCCCGGTACCGGGAGATGCTGGGATTCATATGCTAAAACAATGCAGGAGCACATCCAACAAGCGAGAATGGCGGCTGAAACCTTCAGCCCCCTCTTGGAGGCACAAAAGTTATGAACAGGGCCTCTGACTTGCGACAATCTTTAGTATTATCGAGGTACCCTTTGAGCACCTGCCTGATGTCCAATCGGTGCCACTCCTTCTCCGCCAGGTGCTTCGGGTCCAGGCAGGAGGAGGGCAGGTAGATGTCAGCTGACCTCTGGAATGGAGAGTTCACCTCTGGCATGAAGTACGGTTCCGAGATGAGCCTGACTGAGTCCTTCGAGAAGGTGCACAGACTGGACTTTATTGATAAAGTTGGCAGTAGACCAACTTTAGTTGCCCCAGAACTGTGGAATACACTTCCTACTGAGATTTGAGCTGCTCCATCCCTGTTGGCTTTTAGGGAACAACTAAAGACACATCTCTTCAATGAAGCTTTTTAGCTATCTGGTAGTGTTTATAGGTATTTTAATTTAATCTTTTTATATGTGTTAAATGTTACAATTTCTTGGTTTCTTTTTATTGCTGTAAACCTCCTAGAGACTTGGGTAGTGGGCGGAATACAAATACGATAAATAAATAAATAAAATTCTTCCCCTTACCTCAAAAATCTCAGCATGGTGTACATCCCCCACTCTCTTTATCCTTACAATTACAGTATAAAATAGGTTAGGCTGAGAGAGTCTCATTGTAAATTCTATAAAAGCTTTCTAAATTACTTTGGATTTGTTTACTTTGGTTTCTTCAACTCAATTAGCTTAGTGTTAATGTTGCTGACTGTCTCTAACGGACTCACAAAGTCAATTATGACTTGGTTAAATGTAGTCAAATTAATGAAAGTTAAGTTAGTAATGACTAACTGGTCTCATTGATTTCAGTAGTACTTAGTGGTGACTATTTAGTCTGGAAAAACTGCCCAGTGATTCATCCTTGTGTGTGTGTGTGTGTGTGTGTGTGTGTGTGTGTGCGTTAAGATGTTGCACTAAACTCTGTTTCATAATATCTGTTTGTTTTAGAGCAGAGTACAGCAACTTAACCAAATGGTAAGCTGTAAACAGACTTTTTAAAAGACTAGACAATGGAATAACGTCCTGGTGTGTCTGTGCAACAAGCTGTTACTTGAAACTGTCTTATGCTGAGTCAAACTACAGGTCCACCTAGGCTAGCCCAATATGGCTTACTCTGGTTGGTGGCAGCTCTCCATAACTTCAGGCAGAGGTCCTTTCAGCTTTGCTGCCAATGGTACCTTTTTAAAGCTGGAGATGCCGGGTACTCAACCTGGGACTTGACGCAAATAAAGCATGTGCTCTACTACTGAAGTGTGGGCCTGCCTCAAGTTAGATAATCAAAATAACTATTTAGAGTCGAAAGCACTTAGGTTCTTGAAACCTGACTCCTTGATTCAGCTTATTTGCGTTTTGAGAACAAGTCAAGTCCAAACTGGCAAACATTTCCTAGTGTCTAGTTACACACTGATGAAATGTGTGCTTTAATTATGGCTTGTGTCACACTCCAGGAACAGCACTTGGCAGACTTTGGATGTGAAAGTGAACATACATGTGGAAGGGAAAACCAAATATTTCTGGAAACAAAGTCAAACCTACAGAGGAAAAACAACCCTTTTCATTGAATGCCAGATGACTAGAAAACCCTCTAGGAATATACAAACCAATTGAACTTGCTCGTATTGATTCCCCTGCTTGTCTTGCAAAGCATCATTTTCAGTGTATGCATCATCAGTTTGTACTCTCATATATTCCCTTGCTCTCTTCCATATCAACTGAAGAGAGCAAGAGAATATAATAGACATTGGAGGAATGCTGGCTGTCTGGTTTAAGACTTGGAACTCATGTGGTTTATTTTTGCCACATCAGGTCCATGGTGCTAAATTGAGCTGCTTGGAATCATTGTTTTCAATGAGCATAATAAGGTGCTTGCATTGGTCTACTGAAACAATAAGTGACTCTTTTTGCTTTGAGTAGAAACATCGCCTTGTTTGAGAGAGGAGATTTGCAAATGTCTAATTTGAGGGGTTGGAATAGGAAATTTCTCTTCATTGTGTACAGTCAATACACAGCCTAGCATTTGTATTAACATTAAAAGTTAGCTTGATCCATAGTAATTTCTGAACAAGAAATTTGTGCCTTCCACAACAGCTCCTGTGAAGTTGTGCTAAGGAAACATTTTCATGGGGCAATGTCACAGAATAATGAGCCAAGCTTTTAAAAAGTGTTTATAGTGCAAAAAGACAAATGCAACATGGTGAATTAGTTGTTTAAGTTAACTTGATATTATTTGATTTTTGCTTTATGAATCCTCTTGCAGTGTAGCTGTAAGGAATTTGTTCTCTAAGTTTTTGAGTGGAAACCTTACAAATGATGTGATCCTAAGTCATGATGTGGCAATCATGTCAGTGTTCTGTCACTAAGAACTTAAACAAAAGAACAGCCCTGCTGAATCAGGCCCAAGGCCTAGCTATCTATCCAGCATCCTGTTTCACACAGTGGCCCACCAGATGTATCTGGGAAGTTGAGGGCAAGCCCTCTCTCCTGCTGTTGACAACTAAGGGGAGAAATGATAAAAGTCTATAAAATTATGCATGGTGTGGAGAGAGAAATTTTTCTCCTTCTCTCATAACACTAGAACCAGGGGTCACCCCATGAAACTGATTACCAGGAAATTTAGGGCCAACGAAAGGAAGTACTTTTTTACACAGTGCATAACTATTCTGTGGAATTAACTGCTGCAGTATATGTTGATGGCCACCAGCCTGGATGGCTTTGAGAGGGGCTTAGACAAATTCATGAAAGACAGTTCTATCAATGGCTCCAAGCCTGAGGGCTATAGGCCACCTCCAGCCTCAGAGGCAAGATGTCTCTGAATATCAGTTGCAGGGTTGCAGGGGGTGGGGCAACAGCAGAAGAGAGGGCACACCTTCATCTTTTGCCTCTGGGCTTCCCATCTGGAGGGCCACTGTAGGAAACAGAATGCTGGACTAGATGGGACTTTGGCCTGATCTAGCAAGGCTGTTCTTATGTTCTTAAAGTCCTGCATCTATGCTAAAAAGGGCATTTCTAGTAAGCCAAATCCATCCTCTTTTTCTCTTCCAGGGTTTGCCTATTCTCTTTTCTTATAAGGTCTTTCTTAAGTCAGTCAAAGTAGCACAAAGCACAAGTGACACAAAGATAGACTACAATTCTCTTCATTGCCTTCAAATGGTACATCACGCGGTGCTAGTGGCGAAGCACAGATCATTTGCAAAGCAGCCACATACACTTGAACCAAAAACGAAAATCCATGACTTGCCTTCTTGAGAGTGGCAGCATTCATTCTAAACTGGCTCATAAGGGGGAAAAGATTGCTTTGTTGCAGCACCGTATCATAATGCAGTTGTGTAACAGTGTAAGGAGGAAACGAGGATGTTCAAAGCTGTTGTTTCTTCCATATAATAGCTGCAATATCTGTTTTTCAGTAGATTTTTGCTTTATGAATCCTCTTTCAGTATAGCAACTGTAAGGAATTTGTTCTCGGAGTTTTTGGATGGAAACTTCACAAATGAGGTTATCCCAAGTCACGATGTGGCAATCATGCCAGTATTCTGTCACTAAGAACACAAACATAAAAACAGCCCTACTAGATCAGGCCCAAAGCCTATCTAGTCCAACATGCTGTTTCACACAGTGGCCCACCAGATGCCTCTGAGAAGCCCACAGGCAAGCGGTGAGGGCATACCCTCTCTCCTGCTGCTCTCCCCAGCAACTGGTATTTAGAGGCCTCTGAGGCTGGAGGTGGCCCATATCCACCAGACTAGTAGCCATTGATAGACCTGGACTCCATGAGTCTGTCCATAAGAAAACTAGTTGGATAGCAGTTGGTCCCTGTCCTAAGAAGTACATTCTGATTGACTTGTTTTGCTGCCCATGTTCATTCTTCCTCGACTTGCTGATGTCAATCCCTGGTCTTTTTCTCTTTCGGCTGCTTCTCTTCAGCTGCCCCTCCTCCTCCTCTGATGGTCACCAACTGACTTCGCTCCTCTTGTTTCCCCCCAGCATTCTATGCCTCTCCCTTCACTTGCCCGCTGTTCTGTAATATAGACATAGGCATTAAAAGAAACGGCTTCTATTTCACATAAGCAACCACTGTAACAGATGGTTTAATTTGAGGAAGAAACCATGTTTCAAATTATGAGCCATATGCTGTTCTGCTCGGTGGGTTGGCTACTAACAGTACTAATTTATGCACAATCAAGGTCAGTTAGGAATAGAGGACAAAATCTACCTGCCAGGGATGGAGCTCAAACCAAAAGAGGCAATCTGTACTTGGCCAAGAGCTTACAAGAAGCTTCTGTTTTTGCAGCTGGCTGGCAAGAAGCCATGTCGGGGATGTTCAGTTGCTTTTGGGGACTGATGTTAATTTGAGAACTAGCCTTGTCTGAGTGTTTGCCTGTTCAGTTACACAGTACTTGGACCTCATATGGAATGGCTGCTTCTGAAACGTCTTTATGCTTGAAGAAGCATTGAGCATGCAATACTACTTCTAGGCAGCCCTGAAATGAATAAAATTACAATAAACAAAACCCAAAGTAAGTCATCTTTTAAAAAAAAAATCCATACAGATATATTTGTTCATGTGCTAAGGAGATCAGTTAAAATCCCGAGGACCATATGTGGGAGTCCACACAAGCACCAAGGGCCCTGTTGCTCCTTAGGGGCTGCAGAAAGCATTAGTGGCTGGGAATCCTTCCAGAGTGGGTTGTGATTGGGCAGGGACCCTCAGTTATTAACCACGCATGGGTAATGGGCAGCTGAGTGGTAGACATGGCACTCAGCAGCCGTGCCAACCACTCAAATGGATGCCATGCATAGTGGCCAGTTGAGCATTGGGGGCAGAGCAACCTACCCCAGGGTGTTACATCAGGGTGTTTGTCGCTGCTGCTGCTGCATGTGCAGTTGTGAAAGAAGGGGTGCCTTGCATGTTTGGGAAGAGAAGGGGCACCGTGGGGGGAGTACAGCCAGCTTGGGAGGGTGGCCTGGACATGGGCTGCCTATGTTCTACCTAGGCCACTGTTTGTGATATGGCACAACAGGATACAGCTGAACTGGGAAAACTGGTGGTCCTTGGAGGATGTATTGAAGTGCTTTGTGCTTATGGATAGGTAGTCCTGCTGGTAATTAATATTTAACTTTTGAAGTTAACATTGGAACTTGCCTATATTAAAATACTCAAGAACATAAAAGTAGAAAGTTGTATTCTAGTTTGTTGAAATATTATGTTTGGTGGTTGTTTTTTTAAAGGGCTAGCAGGCTATCCTGGATTTATTAGTGATTTCACATGTCCCTCTTTTCATTTACAGATTGAGGTTCTACCTGAAATAGTAGAAGCAGTTGGAGGAAAGGTGGAGGTGTTCCTAGATGGTGGAATAAGGAAAGGCACTGATGTCCTCAAAGCCCTTGCCCTTGGAGCCAAAGCAGTGTTTATAGGAAGGCCTGCCATCTGGGGACTTGTCTATCAGGTAACGTATGTAAGCAGGAATGCAAACACCTACTGTGATGGGCAGTGGTTACTAGAGAGACTGTGTGCCAGTTCTGGAGTCACGATGTGGTGTTGAAGCCACTGTAATGAATATTTATGTACTGCTTTTCAACGACCTGCTTTTCAACTTCCCAAAGCAGTTTACATAAATGTAAATAAATAAACTGGCTCCCTGTCCCCAAAGGGCTCACAGTCTAAAAAAGAAACATAAGACAGACACCAGCAACAGCCACTGGAGGAATGCTACGCTGGGGATGGATAAGGCCAGTTGCTCTCCCCATGCTCAATAAAGAGAACCACCATGTTAAATAGGTGCCTCTTTGCTCATTTAGCATGGGGGAACACAATGGCTATTGCGTACTATATGTAACTACTTAATTTTTATGTGGTATGATAGTGCTGTACCAAAACAGGGTTTTATTTATTAACATTCAAAATACATATATACTTTTTTCCAAAAACCAAGTTCTTGTATAGGTCTATACAGCAAAAAGCAGGAGAAAATGGTTTTCGGTCCCAAAAGGACTTTCAACTTAAATACACCCCCCCCACACACACACACGTGACATCAGCAACTGACATTGGAAAGATGCTAATATGTACCCAAGAAGGACAATTGTGGAATAACTCAAGCTTGATGATGAGTGAGACTAAGTCATGCATAAGGATTGAAGAAGTTGGGATTTTGTGCCCTGAACAAGGTGTATTAACTTATCTGTGTCCTCCCTAAGATATTTTCCAGTGACCCCAGAGGATGGGGTATGCCGTTAGTATAACAAAAACTGAAGTGGTGGCACTCAGTCCTGGCAGCCCCTTCAAAGCTGGAGATTATAGTGACTGAAGCAGCAGATTGGCTGCATTTGGAAAGCTCTGTCTTGTCTAATTGGTGCATACTGAACCCACAGACCCTTCTGCTACCTTATTAGGACGTTACCTGGGCTAACATGGAAGCAATGACTTTTGTGTTGATGTGATATGTCTCTTTCAATTAGGGTGAAGATGGTGTGAAGCAAGTTCTTCAGATAATGAAAGAAGAGTTCCAGTTAGCAATGGCACTTTGTGGTAAGATGCAAAAAAGAAAGGAATCACACTTTCTCCTTTTTCTGTGTGTTAGAGGATGTATTTTGAGAAACAGGGACAGCCAATTACATTGAAGTGAGTCTTGCACATTAGAATGTTACTCTGTGGTATAAACTTGCTAACTTTGGTCAGGATGAGATGATTTACAGTTAGTTTTGGTTTTCCATGATTTATTGGGTAGAGCATAGTGGCTGAAAAAATGAGCTGTGATCTAGAAAGTTGTTGGTTCAAATTTCAATAATGGAATAAAATTTAAAATCCCATAAACAAACTAAAGAGACAAAACAACTTCAAAAGTTACCTGCAATGGTAACAAAAGAAAAACCAACATAATTAAAGATGAAACCTAGGAAAATAAAATGGATTTTATTTGGAAGCTGAAAGTTAAAAGGACCACTATGGAGAAAGTTACCTTTTCCCAGTCTCTCAGACATGCTAACCCGAGTGAATGGGCATTTGTGTTAAAGAAGATGGTCCTTCACATAATATTATTGGAGTGCCTGTTGGGGTCAAATAGTCCTAATAATTGTTACTTTTTTCTGCCCCCCACCCCAGGTTGTCAGAGTGTGAAAGCAATAGACAGAACATTGGTACGGAGAGATCAGTGGGCTGCCTCTAAGATCTAGATGTGTTTGCTACCTCTGTTGCCAGTGTCAAATCAGTTGCTGTTATCTTCCCTTTTGTATCAAGGAATGAGAATTGCAAAGTGAATTTTCCATTACATTACAGCTGGATCAAAATGAAATGTCCATGTTCTTTTTGAAAGTCAGATTGTTTTGTAAATTCACTGAGGTATCATTGTAATGCCTAATGTAGACAGTAGTGAGAAGTTATAGAAATATGTTTACAGATAAAACTTTTTTCCTCTAATTTTGGTTTTCAAAAGATGGCTTTTTAAAAAAGGAACAAGTGTTTTCAAGTTACAACAGATATACGGGGTGGGGGGAGAACCGTTTTGAGCTATTGTGCAAAGGGCTCTATTACAAAAAGTTGCAAATTTTCTGAAGGAATGAGACTTGATGAGCTCCAATTATACTAGTAGTTACTAGTATAACTTTGAAGTTGTTGTCTGCATGGCTGGGAACAGTTGAGCTTTTAAAACTGAACATAATTTTAGTGAGTTAAGTGTGTGTTAGTATAATGGTTCAATTTGCTGAACTTCAAAGTAATTTAAATGTTGAATCATACCAAAATTTTAGTTTCTCAGTTTAGCAACCTAATATATATATATATATATATATATATATATATATATATATATATATATATATATAAATAACCATTGGTGGTAACTATGGTAGTAGAAAGCAAAGTAGGGTCATAGAGGCTGACAAGTTGATGCTGGTGAGAAATTGAGTTGTGCAAACTGACATTTATTAAATTACACTGAAAACTAGTTACAAATCAAAAAATGGTCCTTATAGCTTAAGAGTGCAGTTCCTATTGTCTATCTCGTACGGCAACTTGTGAGTCTCTGCAGTCCTCCTCCTATCCCTCCCCCCTCTTCTTGCTCGCATGATAGGGCAGTCAGATTAAACCATATATCTGCAGATTCAAACCATAGCTGATAACAACCCAGTTATATTGTGGCTTGTAAACTGCAGTTAAACATCTCTCAGATTAGCAGCGGAACTCTGGTTAAGACATCAGAGCAGGGGCGTAGCCACCATTAGACAAAAGGGGACAAATGTCCTGGGGCCACCATGATGCCCCCTTGTCCCTCCTTTAGGCCACCCCCTTGTTCTCCTACACCCAGCTGCCAAATGAAGTGCTTGCCGGCTGAGAGCAGAAGGCACATTCCTCTCCTACCTAACTGGTGCTTCATTCAAGCACCAACTGGCTGCTTCTTTCCATCTTGCCTCTTTTCATGATACTAGCCACATCCCCGGTGTCTCACATAGACACAAGGGGTGTGGCCACACTAGCATCCATGGCAGCAATTTGGGAGCTTGTCCCCCAGATGCCAGCGGGCTCCCGACATCCCTGCATCAGAGCTTGGTGGTGATGTTCCTAAGGTAGGGAGGAGGCTTCAGAATTCTGGTTACCACATTCAACAACAAATAAACATGGGTGAACCAAGCCAATACATGAGATACCAGCACAGAAATGACATAATTTATCACATCTGGGTAGCGGGGGGGGGGGGGGGCGGAGAGTGCCTGTAATGCAAACATTTTGCAGTTCTGAGGTATATTTAAATGCTCTTTAGATGAGAAGCAAAACACAGTAATTGCTATGCTGAACAATGGGAGGAAAAGGAATGTATGCGGAACTCAAGAGGGGATGTCTTAACAACTTCAGTACCTTGTCTGTGGGCATTAAAATATCCTTTGTGCCCTGTGAAAGCCAAGCTCATGATTTCCCCCTCACTTTTTTTTGAATAATAAAGATCTGTTGTCATGGTGGTTTATGTCTCTCATCACTGTGACGCAATCCATCAAGGTAATATCAGAACCTGGGGGACACGGATTCCTTACCATTATGCTATCATATATATTGGCAGCACCAATGGGAGTTTCCCCCCATGATGACAGTTGTTGCAAGAGACCTCAATCCTGTTCAGGACCATACTACTATGCATATTTATATACCACTTTTCAACCATGGAGGTAAGGCACAAGCCCTTCTCTCCCCTTAACACCATGGTCCCAATGCAGCTGCTACTTCGTTTAACAGAAATTACCATTTAAGATGAGGACATCCTTAACATAACATGTAACTTGACCTTACAATCTAGGATGGCAGACAATGTTACTGCTGCCTTGCTTTCTGCTCTCTGGTTTCTCTCCTCACTTGTTCATTGTGGGGTTGTACATCTGAGGTCTCATGCTAGCATCCTCATCTTGTTTACAAACTAGCATACTACAAGCATCTCAAACAGTGTCCACCTCTGACATAGTCTGCAGGCTGTTGTCCTGTGATGTATGGGATGTTGCCAACATTCCTGTCCCCTTCTTAACTCTACTTCTTGGCTGCCAGGTCACTCTTGGGTACACACTGTAAGTAGCAGCACCATAACAGCAGGGTTGCCCATCTTCAACTCCTCCTTCTTGGCCCACACACTGCTACTCATTGATTGGCCACCCTCACCATACACTGTTGCTGCCCACCTCAAAAAGAGTTGATTTCAGCCTGCCAAAGAGAGGCTGGCCATTGTGACCTCATGCAGATGCTGCTCATATGAAGAGACATTGGTCATAGTGTCGTCATCATGGATGCTGCTTACCTGAAGGAGAGAGGATGACACTGTGCCCACCTATCATCATCACTTGGATGCAGAAAAGGCCTTTTGTATCCAGCACAGGAGAGGTGAAACTTGGTAAGAGTTTCTTCTCATACAGATGTGCTCTATTGACCACTAATGCTTTTTAGGACATGGGATGACTACCTCTTATCTTTGGCTGGTTGCCAGTGATAGTGTGTCTGTGCTATTTTTCACTTACTGCCTGCCAATCTATCTCGAATGAAGGGGCGCCATTGAAGGACTAGCTGCTGTTGGGGCTTGAGAAAGCGTCAGTGCACCCACTTGAGAAGAGTTGTAGGGAATTGCATAGAGAGCAATAGAAAACTCATGCAAAAATAAATAATTAAGAAGGACAGTTAAAACTTAATTGCCCCTTGCATGTAAAGAGAATGGTCAAAAGAGGAACTCAGTTTATTAGGGGGTCTGGAGCACATCTCCTGCAAGCATAGTTGATGCATTTGGTGTGGGTTTTTTTTTTTTTAAAAAGTTTCTAAAAAATGACGTACGCATGTGTAGAGTGTTGCCTGCCTGCTGCCATCACATTAGAACTTGGTGCCTGATTAAATTGGGCAACAGGACAGATGTGTTTAGTTGCCTTTAAAAGGGACTTAGACAAACTCATGGAAGAGAGTAGGAATATCAACAGCAGTTAGTCATAAAGAAGTGAAACTCCCAGGTTCAAAGGCAGTGCGTTCCACATACTAGTTGCTGCATAACAAACAGATGAGGTGCCATTTTCTTTTGTGTCTTGCTTCTTTGTGTTCTAGAAGCCTCTGGCTGAGCCTTTTTGGGGGAACAGGTGAACTTTCAATCTGATCCTTCAATTTCCTTCTTTTCCACAAGATAAAGTTGAAAAGAGGCTTGAAAGGAACATAAGGCAGAGAGGAAGCAAGTGCAAGGGGTGGTATGAAGGAGTAAATGTGATCAAAGGAAGTGGTATGTTCATTTGCTGGAAGTGAGTTGTGTAGATTGCTTTTCAGATGAGAAGGGGAAATGCTCCTCTACTTAGGGAGTAAGTTTACACTAGGGGTGTGCATGGTCCGGCGGGCCCCCGGTCTGGCACGGGGGGGACTGTTTCTGTAAGCGGTGGTGGTGGTGGTAGTACTTACCCCCCCCCCCACCGCTCTTCCCCCTCCGGCACTGGTCAGTTGAAAATTCTTCTTGGGGCGGCAGAGTTCCTCCCTGCCACCCCTTCCCCCATCGTTGTTTGTATTAGGCTTCAAAGAGACGAGCTTTGTAAAAACTTTGTAAAGGCTTTAAACTTTGTAAAGGCTGAAAAGAGATGAGCGCTAGCGGTGCGCATATGCCCTCTTCTCGGCGTGCACGCTCGTCCCTGACGCTGCCGCGTGCGCGTGCCTCATATGTCATGGCGCGCGTGCGGCAGCGTAAGAGATGAGCGCGTGCGCCGAGGAAGGCGCATGCGCGCCGCTAGCGCTCATCTCTTTCCAGCCTTTACAAAGTTTTTACAAAGCTCGTCTCTTTGAAGCCTAATACAAACAACGATGGGGGAAGGGGCGGCAGGGAGGAACTCTGCCGCCCCAAGAAGAATTTTCAACGGACCAGCGCCGGAGGGGGAAGAGCGGCGGGGGGGGGGAAGTACTACCACCACCACCACCCGGCTTAAAGAAACAGCCCCACGGACCGCTGGACCGGTCCGGCGGTCTGTTCTATTGTGCCGGACCGAACCGTGCACACTCCTAGTTTACACCAGTAGTATAGGTACCCACCAGCTGTCAAACTCCATGTGCTTTTGTTTACAAAACAGCAGCATAGCAGCATAGCATTGTCTTTATTAGTACAGCCAATGGCCAAAAGCCACTATTGTACAGAATGGGAGAGAGAAACAGAAGCACATGGCTGGGAATGACATCCTAGCACCCATGTGGGTGCTGACGTCATGGGAGCTGTCAAAATGCACTCATGTCACCGGAAATGGCCAAAGGAGAGGCTTACATCAAATGAAATGGTCAGAGGAGACCCCCACATGACCAGAAAGGGTCAGAAGTAGGGGTAGACCCTCACCCCTAGATGTTTGGTCCCCCCTCCACTCCTGCCCCCAAAATTTGTCCAGGCATGTCCTGAAGGTGGGCATGTGACCCCTCTATGAACACACCTAGCCATCCTGGACCAATAGGAACAGGATTCAGACCCCAGAAAGGGCCTGGTGTGCAGGCGTGATAATGGCCAGGTGGCCATTTTGTGTAACTTTATTAGCTGAAATGGGGTCAAGCGATCCCTCTACGAACAGGGCTAGGGGGGTTGTGCATTTATAGGGGGACATTTTACTGTTGTAGAGATGATGGCTGATGCTAGGACTCCACAGCACCCTATCATTGCCACAGACACCCTTGAACATTATTATTATTATTATTATTATTAATTATTTAATTCAATTTCTATACCGCCCTTCCAAAAATGGCTCAGGGCAGTTTACACAGAGAGATAATAAATAAATAAGATGGCTCCCTGTCCCCAAAGGCTCACATTCTAAAAAAAAAATGCAAGATAGATACCAGCAACAGTCACTGGAGGTCCTGTGCTGGGGGTGGAGAGGGCCAGTTACTCTCCCTCTGCTAAATAAAGAGAATCACCACGGTAAAAGGTGCCTCTTTGCCCAGTTAGCAGGGTGACACCAGTGAGTCTGTCCTACCCACCTACTGACCTGAAAACCCACCAGATGGCTGACCTTATTGCTAGTGAGGTTCTGATTCCAGAAACTAACTTTGCAACAGCCCCAATAGATGAGAATGATAAACTAGAATGTGATTGTGGCTGCTGTAACACCAACCCTGCAGCCCCTATGGAAATTGAAGATTGAGAGCCTTCAGCTACAGCCTCCAAAGAGGGAAACGTGCATTCATCAGATTCTGAAACAGAAGCTCTTGTGAAACAAAAGCTGCTTAGGAAGAAAAAATTGGTGAAGAGACCTTAGTATTATTGGTGCAATGACAACTGTTGCCACAATTCAGAGGGGAACTTTTCTGAAGATGAGGAGTGTGGCTGTGATTCATGGTTGACAAGCAGGTCCTGGAGGCCACATTGCAGGGCACTATGCTGTGTGTCTAGTGAAAATTGGTCATCTTGTTATTGCCTGACACCGATTTCAGGCAGCCCAAGATCCGATTACTGCAAGGCGGTGTGCTATACTTCATCATCTGAAAGTGGGGAGGAAGAAGCCATGGATGGCCTTGTGCTTAGAAAAGCTGAAGAGTCAGCCCCAGCTGAGGAACTGGACAAGCTAGTAAGCTGGATGTGATTTATTTGCCTGCTTTGTTTGGCTGTATTTACCCTGCAATATTAAAATATTGTCCTCTCTTGTGCTGGTGCAGGCCTTTGAGAACATGCACCCTGGGGATGTCAACGTGTCCTGCATTTCCTGTGTGTGTACTGATGGAAACCAATAAAAGACATTTATTTCAAATACGTGTGTTCATACCTGTGTTAAGCAGAACTATGGCAAGGCACAAGGAAATCCTAAAGAAAATATATTACACCCCTGGGAGAGTGAGGAGTTTTGGGGGTGTAAATCCCCTATTTCAAGAGGCCAAGCAGCACAGTAAAGTGCTGAATAAAAGGCAAGTTGAGGCCTGGCTTTCAGAGCAGAATGTTGACACACTGCACAAACCTGCAAGGATTCATTTTAAAAGTAACAAGACTGTTGTTTCAGGGGTGGATGCACAATGGCAGGCAGGTTTAGCGGACATGAAACAGTATTATAAATACAACAAAGGCTACAAGTACATTTTGATAGTAATGGATGTTTTATCTAAATATGCATGGGCTGTACGTCTAAAAGACAAAACAGAGAGGGAAGTGGCCACTGCTTTTAAAGCTATTTTCAGTGAAGACAGAGAGCCTGGCAAGCTCCAGACCGATAGAGGGAGTTCTTAAATAAGTCTGTAGATGCACTGTTAAATGAGCATGGGATTCACCACTTGTTACCAACAATGGTGTCAAAACAGCCCTTGTGGAGAGACTGAACCCCACCCAGGTTCAGCTCGGTCCGGAGGGGTTGTGAGCCTTTTGTAAAAAAATATTTTTGTTTAACCTTAAACCCCTTCCGGAGGGTTGCCGAAGGTGGTGTGTGTGTGGGGTGTCTGTGGAGGTTTCCCCTCCCCTTACAGGCCTTAATAATCACCACCATGGCCAGTTCTACAGCCCTTTTCGGCACATTCGGGCCTTCCTAGTACAGCACAGCAGCCATTTTGCCTGCCACCGTGTATGTGCAAATGGCCTCTGTGAAGTCCTGGCTTATGCCAGGCCTAGCAGAGGCCATTTGCACATGTGCGGCAGTGGCCAAAATGGCCGCCACGCTGCACTATGGAAAAGGCTATAGGCCATAGCGGTGATTATTAAGGCCTGCGGGGGGGGAGTGGAAATGTCCGCAGGCCCCCCCACTGCCTTTGGCAACCCCCCGGGGGGGGTGGTTAAGGGGAAAATATTATCTTTTTACAAAAGGTTTGCAACCCACCCATCCCCGGATCGCCAGGGGGTTTCAGCTCCACATCAAGCCAAACTGGGGGGTGGGTGGGTTTCAGCTTGATGGCGAGCCATCGATGTGAACCAGCTAGATGGCAAACCATCGAATCGGTTTGTACATCCCTACTTCAGGTATATTAATGTCCTGCTTCAGCTCCTAAAGAGCTATAACCACAGCTTTCACAGAACCATACAGTGCAGGCCGGTAGATGTCACCACCACCACCAACGACCTGTGTGTTTGGAAAAGAGTCTATAGCAGCACTAGCCATTAAAAAGTCAAGTCGCCTGTGTGAAGAAAAGGAGATCACGTTAGGATTTCTAAAATTAAAGGAGATTTTGAGAAAGGTTATGAACAGAACTACACCACAGAATTGTATATAGTGGACCAAGTCATCAGAGGAGCTGAAAGGCCTGTCTATCTGCTAAAAGACTACATGGGAGCGCCAGTTCTCAGCAGCTTCTATCTTGAAGAATTACAGAAAATTAAAGTGGGAGAGGACAAAGTGTACAGGATTGAACATATTCTAGGTACAAAAGGCCATGGTAAAGTAAAACAACATTTTGTGAAGTGGGTAGGTTGGCTTGACATGTTCAATAGGTGGGTGTGTACTTCAGACCTCTGCAATGGGTGATAGAGGATTTTTCATTACCCTCCCTAGTAATGCTAACAAGAAGGCTTTCCCACAGAACACCAATTCAGACGTCACCATCCAATTAGCCAGACCGCTGGATCTTCCTGGGGAGTGGGAAGTGGGGCTCTCTGAGATACAGTACCCATGCACTTGGGACACCATCACAGCAGATACCCCCTTTCAATATGCCAAGGGGTAAAGAAATGAACCTTCTACTTACAAAAGGGGTATTACTTCTGCATTGGAGATTTGCTGCTTGATATGAATGAAATCACATTCACAAGCACCCAGAGTGCTGTAGAGGGAGCATCCCTGCTTTATGACCCTGTTACTAGAAATATTCCATTTATGAGTCCTAACAATGCATTCATCTTTTCTGCAGGGGCTGAATTGGCCTACATATCAGGGCTCCTTCCTGACACACACCCAAAAGCATTGTCTTACCCTTCAAGCCTAGCTGTGGGGTTCAAAACTCTGTTCATGAAACACCCAGCAAAGGATTCCCTTTCCCTGAACACTCTATTTGTTTATACAGACATTGCAGAGTATCAGATAGTGGGAGATCATCATGTCCCCCTTTTGTGAAGTATTACCATGAAGAAGTAGAACGGTGAGTGTGTTAACATTGTTTATGACAAATCACACTACATCTCTGTGAGCAAGCACCACATTGACACAATCCTGGTTCAGATAAAGTTGGACCAGAACAAAAACGTGCCATTCTGTTTTGGCAAGGTGATTGTGAAGTTACACTTTCACCCCAGGAGAGGCCCACAACTTTAATAGGGGTGTGCACAAAATAATTTTTGTGTTTTGATTTGTACCCAAATTGAAGCACCCCCATTTTGTTTTGGGTCCAATTCTGACCCCCACCCCCAAATCACCCTTGATTTGTTTTGTACTCGAATTTTTCTGAATCCGAATCTGAATCGATTCAGTTTAAAAAAGGGTCCTGGAGAAAAAAGAGTGGGGTGGTGGTAGTTCCCAATGGGTGGAGGTTACCACTCAATTTTCAAAGGAATTGGGCAAAGGGCTTATTTTTTGTGAATTTTTAAAGTTTGTGCATCTTTAGGTTTTCCCCCCATAGGGAATAATGGGGATTATAGCAAATGTATCTCTTCACTTCGGGGGGGGAGGGGTTGCCCAGAGTGGAGTGTGGTGGGTGGTAGTGCCCGATGGGGGCAAGGAAGATATCAGAAATATTTCAAAGGAATTGGGCAAAGGGCTGGTTTTTAAATGACTTTTGAAGTGTATGTGTCTTTAAGATTTTTTCTATAGGGAATAATGGGGGTTTCAGCAGCCCCATAACTGCACTTTGGGGACACTGGGGTGGTCCAGAGCAAGTGGTGGTGTAGTGCATATAGGCTACCAACCACCCCCATGGGTTGCTAACCCATGGGGTACAGTGCTTTGCTGTTGCTGAGGTGTTCTGAGTGTAGATTCTCTGGTAGTAAATGAGAGTGGATTCATGGTTTGTCATCTCATTAGCTACCAGAGAATCTACACTGAGAACACCACAGAAACAGCAAAGCACCAGCAGCAAGCTCATCCTTGGCCACGGCTGTTGGAGGGTGGGGCGTAGTGGGGTGCATGTGTGTATGTGCTGCTGCTTCAGTCACAGTCCTTCCATGGATGGAAAAAAGCAAAGCAAAGTCTCAGATAACAAACATTAAATAGACAAGTGAAAGCCACATTACAAATCAGAAAATGCATGAACATTACAACAACTCATCATCACCACCACATCAGCATCAGATATATATTATCACATTGACATTCATCATTTTCATTTTGGCATCAATTCAAAATAGTCAATGAAAGCAATTCTTTCATATCAGCGCAGTCAGCATGGATCTTCCAAAACCCTTCCTCCTGCCTCCCCGCCTCCACCAGCCACAGTCTGTGGATGGGTGGGGTTGCTGCTGCTGGGCCATATTAGTGGTGCCAGGCCAGAATGTGCCACTCACCTCCATCATGGCCCTCGTGGTGGTGTCATGCACTGTTTGACATTGAAGAGAAACAAAGCAAGCAAACCCTCTGTGACAGTGTGCTCTGTGTGTGTGTGTGTGTGTGTGTGTGTGTGTGTGTAATTCAATGTAAGCATGTGTGAGACATAGCATCCCAGAAACATTCCTGTGCCTGCACACATGATGCAGAAGCCTGCCTCTGTGATGGATGGTGTGCTGCTTCTGCCTTCCGACCCTCAGGACCGGGCACGCAGGTGCTCCTGCAAAAGGGAGAGAACCACCACACATGTATGCTGCTGAGACAGTGACTATAACTCCCATTGTCCCCAGCATTCATGGTGGCCAGCCATTGCAACAGTGGGAAATAAGAGTTGTAGTCTCTCTCAGCAACATCTTGGAGAATCCCTGCCTGATGCCGGGAGCACTCACTTGCCCTAGCCCTGAGTGCCAGGACAACAGCAGTCCCCACCATTCTCCAGCTGGCAGTGCGGTGGTGCCTGTGTGCGTGTCTGCTGGATGTGTCAGCAGCAGCTGTGATACATCTTGGGATGAGCTGCAGTGGCGTAGGAGATGCTGCATAGGGGGGTGATGTGAGTCACACACCCTGCATGGCCAGCTCAGGGTAGCCCAGCAGGGGGAGGTTGGCCTTCAAGAAGACCAGCTGCTTGAACAACTCAGCATCCAGACATGAGCGTAGAGAGGTCACCACATCCTTGTCACGGAGAACAACCTCTCACTCGAGACACTGGTTGGCGAGCATGAGAGGAACTGGACAGCAGCAGTTGTGAAGTCTCGGCGACGCATTGCCCAAAAGTGGAATGGCTCCATCTCCTGGACTTCTTCTGGCTCCTGCAGGTAGAGCAGAACAGTCTGCTCAGCATGGCTGCAGTGAGGGGTAGGTTCCTCCCATCTCCCTGGCAAGACACCAAGGAAGCTCTCCGTGAACCACGCGGTGGCAGAACGCAGAGGTGGCAATGGCTGCCCCGTTGGTGCCACTGCCAGAGAAACCACGCTGCTGGACTGGGAAGAAGTCGGGGTAGTGGCAGTGCTGCTGTGGGTGGAATGCACACTGCCAGGCTGCACACCAGCCCCCTCCTCCTGGTCATCTGCATCACCTACACCTAGTCTCCCCTACACCTAGCCTCCTACTCTCTGCACGCCTTATGTGCTTGTCCAGGAGGTTCCTCCACCTGGGCAGCTGGCCAGGGGGCACAGTGCTGCCCTTCATCCTTGGGTCACAGATGCATGCCAGGACATGCCAATGCAGATGCACCCAAGAGTGTCTTGAGCCACTCCACTACCCCAATCCTCAACTGACGTGCCAGGGCAATTGTGTCCCCAGTGGTCAGAGTGGTCTGGAGATCACCCATGGCCTTTTCCAGGAGAAGAGCAGTGGGCAAAGCCTGGCTCGGCATGGCTGCCTCAGTACACAAGCTGTTTGTCACAGAACAGAATGGCTCAAGTACTAAGAACAGCTTGGAAATGAGCTGCCAGCCCTCAAGGAAAAGGGTTCACACATCCAAGCTATCATGCCTTGCCAGGCTGTGGAGGGCTCATGCAGGTGATGGAGCAAGAGAAAGGTGGAGTTCCACCGGGTAGGCACATCCTGAGGGATCAGGTGTTCAGGCAGGACTAGAGTTTCACCAAAGTTTCACCATAGTTTGACAAAGTAGTCACCAAAGATTCACCAAGTTTTGCCCAAGTTTCACCAAGTTTCACCAAGTTTTGTCATCGTTTCACCACGTTTCACCATTATTTCACCAAGGTTCTGCCAAGTTCCACCATGTTTCACCAAAGTTTCACCATGTTCACCAAAGTTTTGCCGTTTCACCAGTTTCACCAAAGCTTTGGCAAGTTTAGTCAAGTTTCACCCCAAGTTTTGCTAGGTTTCACCAGTTTCACTGAAGTTTTATCATAGTCTCACCATGTATCACCATAGCCTCACCAAGTATCACCATTGTTTCACCAAATTGTCACCATAGTCTCACCAAATATCAACAGAGTTTCGCCATAATCTCACCAAGTATCACCATTGTTTCACCAAAGTTTTGCCAAAGTTTTACCATTGTTTCACCATTGTTTCACCAAAGTTCCGCCAAGTTTTGACAAAGCTTCACTGAAGTTTAACCAAGGTTAACCAAGTTCCATCAAGTTTTACCAGTTTTCACCAAAGTTTCACCAGTTTTGCCAAGTTTTGCCAAAGTTCCACCAAAGTTCCACCAATGTTTTGCCCAGTTTTGCCAAAGTTTTGCCAAGGTTTTGCCAAGGTTTAGCCAAACTTGGTGAAATTCACCAAAATTTCAGCATGTTTCTCAAGATTCACCAGGTTTTGCTAGAATTCACCAAAGTTTCACCAAAGTTTTGCCAATTTCACCAAAGTTTTGCCATAATCTCATGAAGTATCACCATTGTTTCACAAATGATTCACCATTGTTTTGCCAAAGCTTCACTGAAGTTTAACCGTTTCACCAAGTTTCACCAAAGTTTTCAGCAAAGTTTCACCATAGTCTAACCAAGTACCACCCTTGTTTTGTCAAGGTTTCACCAATGTTTTGCCAAAGTTTCACCAATGTTTTGCCAAAGCTTCACTGAGGTTTCACCATTGTTTCAGCAAAGTTCTGCCAAGTTTCACCAAAGTTTCACCAAGTTTTGCTAGTTTCACTGTTTCACCAAAGTGTTGCCATAGTCTCACCAAGTATTTGTTTGTTTATTTATTTGAAACATTTGGTATATCTCCCACTCTGAAGACTCTGGGCAGTGTACAAAAACATGCAAAACAAGACAGCATTAAAATTACATTCTAAATAAAACTAAAGTAACTAACTGGGGGGGGGGGGGATAGATAAACTACAGGGTAAAAGCCTGGCGAAAAAGAAAAGTCTTCAATAAAGATTTAAAAACTGACAAGGAAGCAGCTAAATGAATCTGCAGGGGAAGGGAATTCCAGAGAAGTGGGGCGGCAACCGAGAGGGTTGCCTTTCACGGGTCTTAGTGCCCCGAACCTCTTGGAAATCGGGGACCGACAAAAGGGCCATCTGACCAGATCTGACTGGACAGGATGTAACTGGATGGGAGAGGCGGGTCCATAGGTAAACAGGTGCCAAACCCTGCAAAGCTTTGAAGGTCAAAACCAAGACCTTAAATTGAACTCGGTAGCGAATAGGCAACCAGTGCAATGACTTCAGGAGAAGTGTTACACTGTCATATTTTCTGCCACCCATAAGTAAATGAGCCACTGCATTCTGGACCTGTTGTAGCTTTCCGATCGTTCTCAAAGGTAACCCTAGCTAGAGGGAGTTACAATAATCTAGGCGGGAGATAACAAGGGCATGGGTCACTCACTATCATTAATGCTTATGACAGTATGACCATTGGTTCACTAATGTTTCACCAATATTTCACCAAGTTTCACAAGTTTCATCATATTCTCACCAAGTATCGCAATTGTTTCACCAGTTTTGCCAAGTTTCACCAGTTTCACCAGATTTCACCAAGTTTCACCAGGTTTTGCCAAAGTTTTGCAAGTTTCACCAATTTCTGCCAAAGTTCTGCCAAAGGTTTCTCCAGGTTTCACTAGAGTTTCACCGCCTCACCATCACCATTATTTCACCAAAGTTTCACCAAACTCTACCATGTTTCATCATTTCACCATTGTTTCACCAAAGTTTTGCCAAGTTTTGCCAAAGTCTCGCCAAAGGTTAACAAGTTTCACCAAAGTTTTGCCAAAGTTTTGCCAATGTTTCACAAAGTTTCACCAAAGTTTTCACCAAAATTTCACCAGTTTCACCAAAATTTCATAAAAGTTCCACCAAAGTTCCGCCAAGTTCCACCATATTTCCCCAAAGTTTCATAAAAGTTTGGCAAAACTGGTGAAACCTGGTGAAACTTGGTGAAACTTTGGTGCAATTTTGGTGAAACAATGGTGAAACTTGAACAAGATGACCAGTTTTCACAGGACGGTTTCCTACAATGTGGCCTCCAGGACCTGCTTGACAACCATGAATTGCAGCCACACTCCTCATCTTCAGAATGGTTCCCCTCTGAATTGTAGCAACAGTTGTCATTGCACCAATAATACTGAGGTCTCTTCTTCACCATTTTCTCTTCCTAAGCAGCTTTTGTTTCACAAGAGCTTCTGTTTCAGAATCTGATGAATGCACGTTTCCCTCTTTGGAGATTGTAGCTGAAGGGTCTCCATCTTCAATTTCCATAGGGGCTGCAGGGTTGGTGTTTCAGCGGCCACAATCACATTCTAGTTTATCATCTATTGGGGCTGTTGCAAAGTTAGTTTGTGGAATCAGAACCTCACTAGCAATAAGGTCAGCCATCTGGTGGGTTTTCAGGCCAGCAGGTGGGTAGGACAGACTCACTAGTGTCATAGGACTAATGTTCAAGGGTATCTGTGGCAATGATAGGACGCTGTGGAGTCCTAGCATCAGGCATCATCTCTGTACAACAGTAAAATGGCCCCCTATAAACACACAACCCCCCTAGTCCTGTTTGTAGAGGGATCACTTGACCCCATTTCAGCTAATAAAGTTACACAAAATGGCCACCTGGCCATTATCACGCCTGCACACCTGGCCCTTTCCGGGGTCTGAATCCTGTTCCTATTGGTCCAGAATGGCTAAGTGTGTTCATAGAGGGGTCACATGCACACCCTCAGGACATGCCTGGACATATTCAGGGATAGGTTTGGAGGATGGGGGTGCGCCAAACGTCTAGGGGTGAGGGTGTACCCCTACTTCTGACCCTTTCTGGTCAAGTGGGGGTCTCCTCTGACCATTTCATTTGATGTAAGCCTCTCCTTTGGCCATTTCCAGTGACAAAAGTGCATTTTGACAGCTCCCATGAAGTCAGCAGTGACGAGGGCTCTAAGACGTCATTCCCAGCCATGTGCTTCTGTTTGTTATCAAAAGCACATGGAGTTTGACAGCTGGTGGGTACCTTTGACTGTGAGGCTTTGCTCAGTGTAAACTATTCCAGTGCTTTAGCTCTGTATTTCCTTCATCATGCAGAAATTTTTTTTTTAATGTCTACCTAAGCATGTGTAAATGGCCTCTGTGAGGCCCTGAGCCAGGCCAGGCCTCACAGAGGCCATTTGCGCATGCGCAGCAGTGGTCAAAATGGCTACCGTGAAAAAATACAGAGGCCCGAACGGGTCAAAATAAGCTCTAAAATGGGCCACTGTGGTGATTGAGGCCGGCGGGGTGAAGGAGAACCTTCGCGCGTGCCCACCCACCCCGGCGGCCTTTAAGAAGCCCCCCTGAAGGGCTAGAGGTAAAAAAAAGTGTTACTTAAAAAAAAAAAAAGATTCACGAACGGGGGGGGGGGAGGGGGTTGGTCCAGGTCTGGATGAAACGTGTGTGTGTGTGTGTCAGTTTGACCACAACCCCCCAACCATCGAACCGAACCCCCGAATCCCGCAAACCAGTTCGCACATCCCTAAAAGTTGTGCCCTCAAGTCAGTGTTGACTCCTGGTGACCACAGAGCCCTATGATTTTCTTTGGTAGAGTACAGGAGGGGTATACCATTGCCATCTTCCATGCAGTGTGAGATGATGCCTTTCAGCATCTTCCTATATTGCTGCTGCTCAATACAGGTGTTTCCCCTAGTCTGGGAAACATAGCAGTAGGGAATCAAACCAGCAACCTCTGGATTGCTAGTCAAGTCATTTCCCCACTGCAGCATTACGCAGTTTTCACTTTACTATACCAAACCAAACTGTATTTTAGTCTCCAGAGTACAAAAGGCTCTCTGAGATTAATTCCAGACATAACACCTCTTTTCCAGCAGAGGGTGTTGTAAGTTAAATATTTTTCTGACAGTTTTGAGAAGTCCTTGATGCTAAATGATGATGGAATACAAAAAGAAAGCAAGTTGGGGCATGATCTGGAGGGGATCATGCAGCCAAATGCTTGACTTGGTTTGTAAAATTCTACACTTTATTTACTGTGGGATGCAGTGTTGCATGGCAACCCAGTGTTGTGTGTATGAAGGCTAAGCAAATGTTTCTCAGTGTGTAATGAAGTGTAATTTTCTACTGTTTACTGCACTTATCGTATTTGTTGCAATGTGGATTTTGTTGCATGTCAGTTACAGAAAACATCAGAGTGTGTTTATTTTTGATAATATAAATTCAGAGACTGGAGAGCAAGATCTTCTGTTTATGTGATTCCAATGTTGAGCCAAAGTGACTGCTAGTACTTAGCTAATCCAAGCTGAGGAAGGTTCCCTTATGTTTTAACTGAACAGTCCATTTTCAGGGAGAGACAACTGACTTATGCCTGATGAACACATTCTGAGTTCTAGCCAGGTTGCGATCATATGGTGGTGGTGCATTGTTTTAAAGACTAGAGCTGATTGCCTTTTTGTAGTGCTGAATTCTTCTGTATTAAGTCTGGCTTCTGAGCCTGCTATCAAGGAGAAGGTTAATGGAGATAAACTAATCTTACTAAATTCAGAAAGGTAAAACACCCTGATTATTAAATAGACATCACAAGGTTATGCAATAGTTTGTAAGTTAATGTCATTGGAGGGAAACCCCAGAGATTTGGAGCACTGCTCCTCTGACTTCTAACTGGAAGACAGGCAGGCAAACTGGAAGGCAGGCAGGCAAATTGCATTCTGATTGTAACAGGCTTCTGGAGAGGGACTCTCATTATACCAGCCTAGAAGACTGAGCTTGAGATCAGAGTTACTGTACTTCAAATGAGGCTGTGAAGTTTGTGAGGACCCATCCAGGACCTCTAGTTCTGTACAGAGCTTCTTGGTATTCTGAGGCTTTTAGACTGCAGCCTAGAGCTTCTTATTAGGCAATATGGGTTACAGAATCTGATGCAATATGGGTTTCCAGAATTAGCTAATCTGAACCCATTTCAGTTTCAACCCATTGGCTCTAGTCCTGTCTGTGAGCAACAGAGAACAAGTCTGCTATGTTTTCCTCTGTGACAGCCCTTCAGATATTTGAAGATGGCTTTCTTATTTTCCCCCAGCCTTCTCTTCTCCAGGATAAACATACCCAGCTCCTTCAGCTGATCCTCATAGCACTTGGTTTCCAGGACTCTTGCCATCTTGGTTTCTGTCCTCTGACACCATTCCATTTGATAACAACCTTTTAAAAATGTGAGGCACAGAACTGGACACAGTATTCCAAGTGAGGTCTGACCAGTGCAGAATAAAGTGGAATGATTACTTCTCATGATCTTCTGAAGAATTGTACACATGTACAGATGTGTACTTTGAATAATTGTACATGTGTACACTATTCACATTGTAAGTGCATTAAACACAACAGCTGCATTCACACACAACACCAAACTGGAGTTGAATGGGACAGAGGTTGGAATTTGTGTATGTCTGAATGTGTGAAACTGCAGTTTTGCAGCAAAAGTAACCTGTGGTTTCCCTCACCAAACTCCAATTTGTACATTTGGTTTGTAGTGAGTTTCACTGCTCCAACCTGAGATTTGAAGGCGGCAGTGTTCTGTCCAAACTCAGATGCTACCCTAATTGGGCTTTTATGCTGTTTCTGGAACCCAGATCATAGAGAAGGTGGCCCAGACCTGCCGAGGAATGTGTCCACTCCATGCCTGCTTTGGTACTCACTGGTTCCCTCTCTGAGCACTTGCCCCTCCCCTTGTCTCTGAGCTGCTCAAGCCATTGCCCAGCAACAAGGAGCCCCTCGTCTCATCTCAAGCTTCTAAGCCTGTCAAAAGGGAAAGTCCCTTGGGGGCTGCTTTCCACTGTGTCCGTTGTCCCCCCCCTCTGGCAACCAGGAGAGGGAGGTGATGGTATGGCAAGACAGGTACTATGTGTTTTGGTTTCCAAAAATGAACCGATAAAGAAGTATGTTCACATGCAGTCTATGTGGCACCATAAACCAGGCAATCCAATTTAGATCGCTGCAAAGATAACTTTAAATAGGCAGGGCAGTGCTATCTGTGGTGGGTAAGCCCCACTCAGGAATTCTTGAATGCTTCTGCTCTATTTTTTTTTTTTTTGCACAATAAAGTTGGGGAAGGGGACCTATCCCCTCCCCCCTGAGTAAAAGTATGCAGTCTCTGGCATTACCCATGAGAAGAACCATCCAGCAGGAGCAGTTTTGCCTCCAGTCACAGGAAAGATTCCTCCAGTGTGATGATGACAGATGCTGCTTCAGAGCAGACCGCACTCCCATGAGAGTGAAGGGCCGTGGAGAGACCCATGCACTACTCAGCAGAAGAACCATACTGGCACACACAGGGATGGAGCCAAATATTTAATAATGTGCAAAGATGTCCCTTCTCCCAAGGGCTGCTCTCTCATAAGAGTGAAATGCCATGGAAACACACATGCGGAATGGATGGCAGCTGCCACCCAGCCTGGTTGCTCAAGAAAAGCAAGCTGTGGGAACGGGTATCCTGGCAACACCTTTCCCTGTCCTGGCAACTGCTGTGAAGAAGCAGTCCAGGCAGTCCCTTTGCCAGTCTGGTCGTCCACTGGCACATATCCATGTTTGTTTTTGTAGGCCACTCTACTTTCCTGGGATCGCTGATAATCGGGGCTCCCTTCACTCCAGATTCTCCATGGCAGCTGATCTGCATATGCTGCAGCTCTGGTCCAAACCCAGGAAATTTGAATGAGAGTAAAGATTACACTTTTTACTTAGTGCTAGCTTAGTCTGCCCACCCAGGACTGCCAAGAGTGGCCACTATTCCTTGGGAGTATGAAAGGGTTGCCTGGAGAGAAATGGGTAATGGTGTACAAGGTCTATTACTTACCAGAGAGAATGGGGGCCCCATGCAAGTGGTGGGCCCTTGATTTGGATGCTCTACCTCATGAGAGTGCAGTCTGATGGAGACCTGAACTTGTAAGCCTCTGAGAGCCTCTGGTCCTCCCCAATGGATTGAACCTCTCATGAGAGGGCTAATCCCCGGGCGGCAAGTCAACACTGGGGCAGGAGTATGCGTGAATGTTCCTGGACTGCTTTGCCCAGGGCTGCCATTGCAAGAGCATCCTTTGTCACAGTAGACAAAGGATGTGTTCTTTGTACCCAGGATCCTTTGCCCTCCCTCATATTCCTATTCCCTCCTAGGAAGTCATCATGATCCCTTCCCGGAGTAACATAATAATAGTGCTTCTTTCCATCCCCCTCATTGCCAGTAATTGTGCTTGTGTGAGACTGTTTTTCTGTGAGGCTCTTACATGAGCATGGGAACTTCTCAAATAATACAGGCAACAGAATCTGCACCCCTGCTCCACCCTGACTGCTTAGTTGTGGCAAAATGCCCAAATTCCACAGCACTACTGTAGAAGTCTCATCTTTAGGGTGTTGTTCAAGTAGGAAAATGTTCTCAAAGATGGCACTGTGGTGGATGACCTATACTTCAAATAAGTTAAACAGAACTACAATGTTTTATGCATGTAATAGACATGCAACATATAGTGGCCAACAATATTAAACTGAACAAGAGTACATGTCAAGGTTTTCTCAGAAAAAAAGAGTCCAAGCATTGAGGCCACATTTCTTAGGCAGCGGCAGGACTGACAAGGTCTTAGAAGCCCTCATGAATGGCAAGCCAAATCTGGACTTCCTATGTGGTGCTGTGCCGAATGGATGCCAGTGCTGTTTTGGCTCAGATTTATGGAGGGTGCCTTGTAGGCCAGCTAGTACAACTGCCTGCTTGATGCAGGAGATCTGGAGAGAATGTCTTCAACAGATGGTTGTCCAGCCTCTACTACTTGAAGTGTGGGTGAGCTCACCACACCCATTACCACTAACTAATGGTAATTAGTTCCATTATTGAACTGTTAAACTTTTAAGTTTCTGCTTGAATAAATGCACATGGTTATATGCCAAGTAGGGAAGTACTATTATTGTCCCCCATGCCTTGGAAACAATTACACATAATGATAGCATGTTGCCTAAATTTTTATTTTCTGCATCAGAGAGGTACATTGCCATGCTTCGAAGTCAGTGGACTCTGCCACAAATCTCTTAAGATGAAGTAAATTCTGTCCTGTTAACCTTTAGGGAGCATTTGATCTAGGATAGACTTAGCTCAGACTTCTAGATCACTAGGTCATGACACAGACAGATAACTGAAGAAAGTGACTGATTTCATAGGTGGTGCTGTGGTACGGGATTAAGCTGCTTTGTGGTTGTATTCAGAGAGAGGAGATGCTGATGATGGAGTATTTCATGAAGATGGGGAAGAGCATTTCGAATACTGATTTGGCAGTACGGTGAGGAAACCTGGAAGCCAAAGGGGTATTGAGTAACACTGTATATGAAAAGAAAAGAAAAGAAAAGATTTGCACATGAGTTCCAAAAGGTGAAGGTGACACACATTGATTAGACAGTTCACAAAAGCTTGCATGACAAATCAATCTAGCAATCAATCCTGTTTAGGCAAGTGGCACAAAGTGGTCTGAAGAAAGGAAGGGAGGGGTCTTAATTCTAGATATTTGTAAGTACATAGCAACCCGAGGATGATGCTTCTTGATAGCTGTTGAGAGAGCTGTTTATTTCCAATGGTGAAGCTGGATTCTGACAAACGGAAGAATTGACAGAAAAGGCAGAACTGACTGGTGTCTTGGATTACTAGGGAATGATAGAATATGTAGTTAAGGACGTAAGAACAGCACTGCTGGATCAGGACCAATACCCATCCAGTCCAGCATCCTCCTTCACACAGTGGACCACCAGAAGCCTCTAGGAAGCCCGCAGGCAAGAGGTGAGGGCATGCCCTCTCTCCCCTGCAACTGGTATTTAGAGATGGACAAGGATGCCAGTCAATTTAGGAGAAGAAGACTTGAACTAGCACTCAGCAATGTCCACCTTGACCCGACAGGCTTCATAAAGAGCAACTTGAGAGGGCTGGAAAAAATGCCAAACCTGTTAGACCCATGAAGAGAGAGAATGGGAAGAACAGCAGAAGAGGAACCTGCCCCCCCCCCCCGCACACACTCAAGCCAACTTGAAACAAAAAGGGCAAATGTATCAGATGTGTCAGAATGATAGGCTACAAAGAAATTGTGAACCATTTAGAGAATAGGCTGAAGGGGCCAAGGTGATCTGAATAACTGCATCTGACCTAGGTGGCAGTAAAATGCTGAAAAGGGCCTACAGGGGCACTTATGTATGTTATTTTAAACTTGAGCGTATGGTTGCTGTAGCCAAAAAGGCCAACACTGTTGTGGCTTGCATTAAGAAACCTGTTATTGCCAATGCCTAGTTGTCATTGAGTGAGGTAATGATTGCACTCCATGCAGGATGTGGTTAATTGCCACCATAATGTGAGAATACCAACAACAAGGAAAGGATAAAAACAAGAGCGGCATGTATAACAAAGGGATCAGAATGGGATCTAGTCTGCCTTGATACCTTCAGCCTAAAAAGATAGAGCAGCTTAAAAACCAGAAAATAAAACAAAAATACTCAGGAGGAGGAAATGTTTTACGTGATCCAATCCTTGGTGCAGAGGATAAGGTTTAACTGCAGGCTTTTCCCAATGGTTGGCTTAAGCCTAACACTCAGATCAGTACAGCAAACAAATATGTTGCTTGGCGTAGCTGAGGAGCAGCCTTACCTGGAGATCTTCAAACTAAGGCTGGGCAAACATCTCTCTGGGATGCTCAGAGTGGGGGACTGCTTTTAGTGCTCACTGGATCCTTTTAGTTGAGAAAGCTACTCCATAGAGTTAGTAACCTGAGATTCTCTCTTTGAGTATAAGAATGGCTGATTGGCGTTTCACTGTGGGTATTGTGAATTAACCTCCAGCATAGTTTTTAGTTTGGATGGATGCCACTGAAGAAGGCTGGAACAAGCCAGAACACATCTGGCAATCAAGCATAGTGGTGATGCAGAGAACATAGAACTCAACTAGAGGACCAGTCATCTTTCTTTGTCCCTGTAGAGTGCATAAGAGGCTCTGCTTGGGAAACAGTGAATATTATTTCTACCATGTTGTATACTAAGATTTTTGGAACCAATCTTTGGATGTAGACCCATTTCTGAGAACAGAACTCTGTGCATCCAGGTGGGCATACCAAAATTCTATGATTGACAGTATCTTGAATGACTCACTGCCTGCTTTTGTTGGTTTATTTGTACTGACCTTTTTACTCATGTTAATATACACCTGTAATTCCATAAATCTGGGTTCTTTGGGGTTTTGTTTTAATTGTGAATGAACCTTGAGTGAGTGAACCTGTCTGTTGTTTCACTTCTTAAGCTAGCCCATCAGCAAGAGGCTCTTCCCTTTCAGTCTCATCTCATGACATGGTGTTTTGGTAAGGTTTCCAGTGTATCTGTGATATGCAGGACATGGACTGTAAGGAGTCTTTAGCAGAAGTGTTTTCTGTTCACAGTGCTATGAACAACTCATCCATCAGTCCTTGGTGACCTTCATCCTACCCCTCAGCACTGAGCTCTTTTATTTTATTTGTGTGTGTGTGTATCACCTGAGGCCAAACTAAACATAAGAGCTCTGTTGCAAAGTATTATTTAATGTTACCTTTTCCACAACACCAGAAAAAAAAGGGGGGGGGATATACCACTTATGTGTGCAACTTGTCTGTCTAACTGAGAACTTCTGAACATTAATAAACTGAGGGTTGAGTAATTCCCTTTTGATAAATGGAGCAGTGTGGCTTTTTTTGGGCCCTGTTGGATATGCGAGAGACTCCAAGATGAAGCAAAGCTGTGGAAGTAGGCAGGAATGGCTCTGCTTGTTTTGGCTTCCCTGAATGGCTTTCAGCCTGAAATCAAATACCGGGAGCATGGGGAATGTTGGCTTCTGAAGTCATGATTGTACTCTGAACTTCATCCTAAGGCTCTTGCTTCTTAATAGAGCTCCTTTTTATGTGAAAACTTGGCTCCAGGCTACCTGGAAGCCCATTTGTAAACACTCTCTTCATCATAGGGCACACAGAAGTTGGCTTCCTAGAATACTCTTAGAAAGTTAGTTGAACAGTTTGGGGGCACTTCCTTCGTTGATATAATCCAGTCACACTGCATGATGTCTGTACATCAGCTGAGAATGTTGCCCATTATGCTATAAACTAGTACAAAGCCAAATGTTCTCCAGGCTTGACTCCTGTTGCTGCAAAGGTAATGGTTTAAAAGAACCCCCCTCCCTTTTTTATAGCAGTTTGCAACTGCTCACACACTCTCTTTTCCTAACCTGCACACTTGTTTTCCTCTCTCTACTGTTGCTTCAGTGGTGGGTTTTCCTTCTTGTTTGATTGCTCCTAGAGTCACTCTCTGGCCAGTCAGAGATCATATACCGGATACATCCTGAAGCTATGTTGTCAGTAAGATTTAGCTATTGGCTGATGTCACCATGGGCAAATGAAGTCTACTAAAGTGAGGCAATGCTTCCAGTACATAGCTGTTCCTAGCCAATCAGTGATCACTCAAAGAATGCCAACATTTCTCATTCTACTTTGAAAATTGCTCAGAGCTCCCTCTTGATCCTGATATTTTCATTAACTAGGCCCCCTGTTTCAGCTCAGTAGTATTATATATGGTTAGCTATCAAGAACAATCACAAGAACATTTGCACTACTGTTAATTAGCCACAAGGAAGATACATAATCGTCTGGGTGTGTGTGTCTTCATAGTTTTTAGCAAAAGGAGGAGAATGAGCCTCCAGCACTCATAGATCTCTGTTTCAGTTGGAGGCAAATTGCAGCGGTTGGCTTGCCTTACAGCTGCACGGCTTTCCAGCATCACAGATTCACGTACAGGTACCTGAATTCAGGTACAGGTACCACAATTCACAGGGTTCGGGTACACAAATCGAGGGAGCTAACAAATAACTGCCCACCTGTAATGCTTGCCCAAGAAAGTGTATCAAGAGTCAGCTGAACTTGTGTCTGCTCAAAATCCAGATTCCATTTAGTGAGAAGCTGATCTTTAGAGCAAACATGTAGATTCTTTGAGTGCAAAAGCATCAATTGGCTCAGCCGAAGAGGGTGTCTAATAGAACTGTAGAGGTCCAAAGGAGGTCCAAAGGTAAAGCAGATACCTCATCTGCTTTGAAGTCTGAAATGATACCTTGGACACCCAAAGGAATTTTTATCGGGGTGGACTTGGTTGATAACCTTGTAGTTAGGTCACTTGCTCAAGTAATGAAGAACTTTCTGCGATGTGCCTGCTGTTCTGCTTGTGATGCATTTAGGACTGATGAGAGAGATTCTGTGCTCCGATTGGGGTGAGTGGCAATTAGATAGATTAGTCTTTATTACTAGTGGCAGTTGGGGCTAGTAGCTCTTTGTGCATCCATGTAGTTTCAAAGAGAGTCCAATGGTTTCAAATGGAGGAATTCTTTTTTCATGTGAGTTGTAAAAATTTTAAGGCAAACTTCAAGGAAGTGTGATTCATGTGTTTTCCCAGTGTAATGTGGTTCCTTCTGACAGCGCCCGGTGGTTAAGAAAGCAGCATTAAGGGATGTGCAGCAGTTGCTCTCCTGTACAATACAGGAGTTGTAAGAGTCTGCTTTTTGATTCAGCGAGGGGAAACCTTGAAGCTTTCACAGCCACAGTAAGAAACGAAGGGTTTGAGCTTGCCAGCCTTTCTTCCTATTACGTCAAGGCATCACACAGTTTTAAAGCTTAGTAAAAGTCCTGTTTTCCTCCCTCCTTTAATCCCAAGGTAAATGTTAGGCAGACAGCGCCTCTGCTTTGTGCATTAAAGACCTGACTGAATGTTAAAAGCTTGCAAGTGCACTTAGGGGATTGTGAAAAAGCCATTTGGCTGTGAGTTAGCGCCAGGAGCTGCCATTTTGCCGATGGGGCATGAGGGAAGGCTGGTTGGCCTCCATAACTTCACAGCTACTGCAAATATCAGCTGGCGAATATTGTGTTATTTCTGCCAAAAGCCTGGAAAGCAAACAAGGGGAGGGGGGCAACTCAGGTTAGGCAAAGCGTTTTGAACTCTGTAGGGTTTCTTTACCAAAACTTTCCATGCGTGAACAGTAGCTCCTGAGTGAAAGCCTTGTGTGGAGACCCTGTACAGGAAAAACAAAGTTTCTCAAAACTCCGTTCATTAGCATCTTGGACTTGGTTTGAACTTTAAGCGCTTAAAAGGCTCCAAAACAGAAGCTCCTTTCCTTTAGTGAGGTAGATTGTACATGGAGGCAAGGGTTTATGATGTGATGAGGAACAATTTATAATGTAATGCACTCACCACTTTCCAAAGTAATTAAGTTTCAGGGGCAACATTACAGGGTTTAGTTTGCTTTCAATGAGAGAGCACATTTTTGGTAATATTTATTTGATTCATAAATAAAAAAGCAGGTGTTAAATGGAGACCAGTAAGCATGATGACATGGCGGCAGATACGTTACAGTGCATCTGAACTCCAAGGAGAGACCATGTACCCCAAGAGGCTGCAGCTTCCACCAACAGACAGTTCCCTCTGTTGTTTCAACCTGTAAAATGCTCCTCTGAATCCTCCCCTGAAAGTGAGTTGCCCATTCAGGAAACATCCATAGCTATTAGAAAATACTAATATTCCTTCTCAAAGAATATGTGAGAACTATGAGATACTCCCCTTAGGAGATGGGTCAGCTCTGGGAAGAACACTTGCATGCAGAAGGTTCCAAGTTCCCTCCCTGCCACCCAGAGGTGCACTTAGCCATGGAACTTGGGGATCAGGTCCATGGCCTTCTGTATCTGGGAGGGGGGCTCCAAATGATTGGGGGGGGCTCCCCAGAGCCCTGCCACTGCTCTGCCACTGCCCCACCATGCCAATATTTGCCATCTTCACTGCTAGGCGGTGAGCCAAGAGGAGCAGGCCTTCCCCGTAGTGGCGACTTCTGCAGTGGCTGGTGGGCCTGTGCAGTGTGCGCACCTGCACAATGTGAATATGGAGCGTCGCATGCCCGTGACGTTGTGGGCTTGTGTCACTCCTTATTCACACTGTGCAGGTCTGCCCACCACACAGGCCCACCAGCCGCTGCAGGCACCACCATCACAATAGGGGGAGGTCTGCTCCACTTGGCTCACACCCCCCAGGGGTGAAGATGACAAATATCGGCAGGGCGGGGCAGTGGCACAGCGGCAGGACTCTGGGAAGGTCCCCCAGGTCATTTGGAACCCCCACCCCCAGATGGGCAGCAGGTATCTATTTATAAAAAATAAGGGGGGCCTCGCGGCATCTGGGGGCGGCTCATGGGGGGGGCCTCTGAAGCCCTTCAGGTCCAGGCTGCTTTTGGACCTAAGTATGCCCCTGCTGGCATCTCCAGATAGGGTTGAGAGAGACTCTTGCCTGCAACCTTGGGGAAGCTGCTGCCAGTCTGTGAAGACAATACTGAGCTAGATAGACCAATGGTCTATCAGTATATATGGTATATATACTCAGTATATGGCAGTTTCCTATGTTCTTAAAGGCCCTGACTCCCTTCAGGCAAAGCCCCAGCAATAGCCTCATCCACAGTCATCAAACATCAAATTGACAACAATAAAAGGAGCAAATCAGAGAAGGGAATATATAATCTGCTGGATTCTGAGTAAAACTTTGAAGAATGCAGCAATTTACTTATCCAGCATTTTAATTTTTTTGGAAACACACGGGGAAGCACATTCTCAAGAATGTGGTGGTAACTCTTAGACCGCCTTCGGGTGTAGCATGAAACTGCGAGTTGATGAACCCAAGGTTAACTACCAAAACCAAGAACCACACTGCCCATCGTAGTCCAACTGTGGCCTGGGAACCACTTGTTTATGGCAAAGGAGCCCCTCCCTTCCCCTGGTCTGCCAAGGCTGAATCCCAGCAAGTCGTGGGCCACTCACATCACCAAGCTGCTGGCAGAGGGTCAGGCTGTTGTTCGGCAGCACAACTTTCCTTTCCTTTACCCACAAGGAACAGCACTCTGCATTTAAGATGCTCCCCCTCCCCCAATTTGTAACATCAAAGAACTTGGAAAAAAACCTAGTCTTGGATTCAGGTAAATACAGTACCGATTATGCATGTGTATGTACATAAGCCTCTTCAGGTTGATGCTGCCTATTGGTACCTCATACCTTGTTAAAGGCTTGGCTGTGGTAGAGGAGATTGTCCTATGATCGATCTACTGCTTGGAACCAGGGTAGTGCCGCCCAACAGGGTGGCTGTTGCATGTTACCATCTTAGCAAGGTTGGCCCACCCATTAAAGTTGGCTAAGCGTTCGCTTAGGGCACAAAGCCAGCAAGGGCAGCAACAGCCTGGGTCACGTGAAACTCAGGCTGTCGCTGCCCTCTGTTCCCTCCCCATGGCTGTGGGCGGGCGAGTGATGGGTAGCACCCACCCACTTGCCTGCCCTCCTCACTGCCTCCTCTACCCACCACTTTCGTGGTGAGTGGAGGCAGCGACAAGGAGGGCAAGTGAGCGAGCAGATGTTCCTCATTGTCCACCCGCCCTCCTCACCTCTGCTGCCACAAAAACAGTGGAGAGAGGTGGCGGCAAGTAGTGCGAGCAAGTGGATGGGTATTTTATTGCCCACCCTCCTCCCCACTGCCACAAAGTGGTAGGTAGCAGTGGCGAGAAGGACAGACGTGCACTCCCCATCATCTACCCACCCTCATGCCCGCTGTGGCCAGGATGGTGCCCAGGCCGGCAAGAGAGTTGATGGTGGGCACCTGGGTGGGCTTTGATGGGGTGCACCTGAGCCTTGGGCCACCCCTGCATCCTATAGTTCTTGCTGGATGTAATTGCCCACACAGTAAACGGGTGGAATGGGGGAGGTTAGTAGAACAGATATTACCCCCATGCAGATTCCTAACTTGGTTAATAAAGTGGTGTGGTCCATCTTGAAACCCATTTACACGGCCTTTTGCCTTTGAGTGTGAGAAGATGGAACCAAAAACAGATTCGTACTGGCCAATGAGATAGATTCAAAGCAAGCCCAAATGAGGATATATTGGTCAATGCACATTAAAATCTAGTATGGGAGCAGCTTCGTATAAAATATACCCATGCAGCTTGAAGGCTTTGCACCAGACAAAGGTGCAAATTCCTTGAAAATAAAAACTAGTGGTGTGCATGGAACCACACCTCTGTGGTCCAGCACTGGGGAGGGGGGCTCTTTAAGGGCAGGGGAGGGTGTGCTTACCCATCCCGCCACTTTTTCTCCTCCAGCGCTCCAAATGCTTTTTAAAGCATTTGGGGCGGCAGGGCACTTCCCTTTTTAAAGCATTTGGGGCGGCAGGGTACTTCCCTGCCGCCCCTCCCCTGTTCCTTGGCAAAAGGCTTCAAAAGCCTGACTGTGCATGTGCACGTCATGTCTGTGCATCGTGTGCGTGCATACATCAGACGTGTGTGTGTTTGTCTGTGCGTGAGCAATGCACGCACACATGCGATGTACAGGCGTGATGCGCGTGCATGACATGCACACGTGCAGTCAGGCTTTTGAAGCCTTTTGCTGAGGAACGGGGGAAGGGGCAGCAGGGAGGTACCCTGCCACCCCAAATGCTTTAAAAAACAGGAGCTCTGGAGGGTGGGGGGAAGTGGTGGGAAGGGTAAGTACACCCTCCCCCACCCTTAACGGTCCATCCTCTGGCGGCGAACTGCCTGACCGGCCCTAGGTCCGGACTGGTCCAGAGGCCTTTAGAATGGCCTCTGGACTGGTCCACGCACATCCCTAATAAAAGCCCCTTTTAGGTCTTGGGGATGCATATTACACTGCTGGGGGAAATGGAGAAGAAAACTATCTTAAAGATAATTTTGGCACTTGTCCAGTGTGGACTAATGACATCAATCAACTTTCCTCTTCTACTCTCGGCTGCATCCTGCCAGAAGTGGTTCTCCTTAGATCTGTGGGTGTTCAGCAGTCATCTTTGGTTGACAATTAAACCCAAAAGGGTGGATGTGGTTCACACACACAGCTCCGCATGTGGCTAGTCTGGTTGCAAGCTTGATAGTGGCTCTGCTTAATCCTGAGATTATCACCATATAAAAGCGCCTATGATGTGTTCATTGTCACTAAGCCTTATAGGGAAAGCACATAGTAGAGATGAACTGGAACAGTTAATGCCTATTTAGAAGAATGAGGTGGAGGTGGAAAATGCATATTTATGTTGCTTTTGAAACCACACATAATGGGAGCAGGAAGGAATATGGATTGTTGGTATGATTGCTGCACTGCAGAGATGTTTGCATGTTTGCAGAGAAGTTGCATGGCTTCAACTCTAACAATAATGGTATGGAAGGGAAGGCATATGAAGCAATTCACTGCAGAAATGAACATCCATTTATTCACTCAACTCCCACAGATCAGCAGAAAAAGCCTTAGTAGAAAGAACCGACCAAGTGGGCCACAACTTAGCAGGCATCTGATGAGTAAATTCTTCAGTTGAATCAAACCAATTGACTACAAGCCCTATATATCAAATGACTTTTCAAAGGTAAGTACACAGCTACTGTATCAAGGTCAATATATTAAATATGCCCAACATATCTGCTGTCGTTGGTTCAGCTTTGACCAAGATGGTGCTTTGTGTTACATGTGACTAGGTAATTTGGATGATGACTTTTGAATATGGCAGTGTCATGAAAATGATTACAAGTTCTTCCAGCTGCCTGAAATGTGACTCTCCTCATATTGCGTGATTTACTTTGACCCAGAGTTTACTTGAACTTAGCCACAGAACCTGCAACACATCACAACTTTGAAACATGCCAGCTACATCTGAGCATGATCTCGGAGGTCAGAGTCCCTACTGTTGGGTGTTTGTCTGACCTTTCTTGCTGGGAGACATTGCAAGAAAAGGATTCAAAACACAGCCCCCTCACCAGAGACTCTCATGAGAGAAAAGCCTGTGATGACTTCACCTGCATGCCCTGAGGGGCTAGTCCTGCCTTCCTCCACCTGACTCTGGAGGCTCTTTCTCAGAACCTTTAGCAATGCAGCAGAGTTCTTCTTGGGATGTGGATAAACAGTCTGAGAAAATTGAACCCTTGAACCCTGAGATTTCCTTTCATATTTCATGTTGGAGAAATTTTAGTTCTAACTCCTAGACCACACCACCTCCAGAGTCAACAGGAAATGCCACCAGAGCTAATGCCAGATAAACAGCCATGGGCCCCTTAAGCACCAATAATCTTTCAAGGGGTGCAGTGCTAGAACTACTAAAGTGACAGCAGGACTACTTATTCCTACTTATTCACCTGTCTGGAAAGTAAGCAATATATTGCAGTATTCAATATGTAATAGAACTCTGTCATTTTTGTTTATGTGCAGTTGTTGTTTTCCTTGTGAAGTTGCCAGAGCTAATGTGTCCTGAGTGGATTAAGAGTAAGCTTGCTTAATCAGTGAGCAATTCAATTTTTTAAAATGTGGGGCTCCTATTTCACTAGGGGAGATCTCCACCATCCTGTTTGGTTCTCCTCCAGCTCTAGCTCCAGACATCACACAGTGGCCGCATATGCACGTAACAGGAAACTGGAGGTGAAGGAGTCAGAGTTTGACAAACCTGTATGTGTGAATGCATGAAACCTTGGTCCCTGTCAGAAAAGCAACCCAGGTTTTCCCTTGCCAAACTCCAATTTGAAACTCGCCTTGTACTTGAGGCCACTTCCAGACACTGCAATGAAATCAGAATGGAGCTTTAAACATAGTTTGGTTTGATATTTGAACTAAACCAATGCTGCTTTGGTTCAGTGCAACCTTGGTGAAAGACAAGGGCACTAAAATGGCTGAATTCTTTATTCCTGATCTTCCCTTTTTGCTCAGGGAGGTTCACAATGACAGTGACCCAATTCAGATGTAATGGCAAACAATTGTAAAATTAAGATATTGAGTTGCAGTTTGATCCTGCTATGATGACTTTTTATGGTGTCTACAAACTATAGATTCTTCTATGGATGAAGAAAGAAATTATTGATGCAACAAGAAATTGTGGCTTTTTTTTAAAAAAGGTAATTTGAAACTTTTAAGTTTTCCTCTTGTATGCATAGAATGGTGTCAGGGGTGAACAGACATATATGGCTCATAAATATATCAAGCCAGCCCTCACCTCAGAAATCTCAGGATTTTAGATGCCTCCAACACGGCAACCATAAGTTTTTATCATATAATTGGCTTATTTATTGAAACTATGCTGGGGGACTGAGGCTGACATCAGAAGTTGGAAGCTGAATCATATTTTCCTTTCTGCTCATCGGTATTTGTAATGTGGATGTCTTTGCTTTTGCCCTTGACTTGGTGGGAGTTCAGGCAGCTCCTTTGCTTCTGGTTCCTGACCACTATGAAAAATGAAGAATTGCATTTAAGTTTACTTCTAGTATGGGCCATTTCAGACAAAAGTGGTCCACTGGGTTAGCTGGGGAAGCGGGGGAGAGAAAAGAAGAGGGAATGAAGTACGTAACAAAATAGAGGGAGGGTCTACAAAAGATTTCAACCATTTGTTGCTTTTGCTGGCTTGTGAAAATCATTATTATTTTAAAAGCTAACTTATTATCCCAGGAGGTCCTGTAAATATTTTGGAGTCTGTGTGTACTGTGATGGCTACATCATGTTCCATTCTGAATTCTTGACTCATTTTCCCAGTTAGCTTCAGTCTTTACCTCTTCAGGGCCTCTCGGCAATCTAGGGCACTTCTTGAGCAGAACCATAGAGGTTCTGAGCAGAACCACAGAACCACCATAAATCAGCTGCAAAAAAGCACCTTTTGGTGAAGTGCATGAACATGGCTTTAAAAACTGTTCTGGTAAAACTAATCCAGTAAGGAAAAGGTGGGGGAAGGGGTTGGCAGGGGGAAAATGAGAGAAAAAGGCAAAACCAGCTTTGCCTTGTAGTGTGCAATTGGAGTCAAGCTTCCATGGAAAAAAGCTCGATGGCTGTGGCTGAGACTTTCTGAAAGGCATTATTGTCTCAGAGCTGAACTACATGTTACAAGAAAAATACTGAGCTACTAAACCCATGTCTGCTTCATAATACGAATGTGGGGTCAAGGTCTGTTGCATAGTATTGTGGGGGAATCCTCCCACTCATAAAAGGTCTGCTGTAAATATCCACTATTCACTCCGGGCTTTAGTTGAGTAATTAGAGGTTTGAGAAACCAGTTTGCCAAGATAACATGCAGTGGGGTATCATAGAATGCATCCCTGTCATACCCACCTGTCAGCCACTGTAGGGTGCTGCCTGCAAAGATTCCTCATTTACCGAGTGAGTGGCTGGGGGTGGATGGAAATTCTCCTCCCCTTGAGCTCCAAGCAAAAGTGCTGACTCTGCCCCACATGATCAGCTCACTCATCTCTTCAGCTAAAGCTGAGCAGACCCAGCTAGGGTGGACCAAGCGGCCTTCTCTTCACCAGCAATGTTTTGGAAGCAGCAATAGAGGCGGCAAAGAACGCCTGCACTCTTCACCAATAGTTAAGGGAAGCTGGCAGAAGCAAGTGGGAAGGTGCTCCAGTTGAAAGCCTTCACCAGCTGCTCAAGAGAAACAGGGGAGTTTCACTGTAAGGAATTGGGGACTCGTTGTGATGAAACAGAGGTTTGTGTTGCTTGTCAGTATTTATGTTTGGGATATGAGCTAAAGTTATATTGGAGGTTTTGTAATGAAGGTAATAGAGGTAGCAAAAGCACTGTAGTGATTGGGCAGGGCGGATTCCGTATGCAGATTGAGTGAGAAAGTCTGTGTCTGTGACAGTTAAGGTCAGTTTAAGTCAGTTAGAGTTAGGGTTGTTCTGTTAATGGCTGGAAGATGTGCTGGACTGTAGCTCTGTGAAAAAGATCAACGTGTTATTTTTATGTTCAGGCAAGAATAAAACCTTGGTGGTGGTTGATCCTGAGTGGCATCATTTGCTGTCAGTCCTCATGCGAGGACAGAAGGATAGTGGTGCAAAGGAGGCACAGTGGCCCTGATTTGCTCGAGGGCTCAGGATGAGAGCCGTAATGTACCTCAAGTGGTGGCAGCTGCTGATGCATGTCTGAAAACTTCCAGATGAGATGTCACAGCCACTGGGAATGGACTGCATGTCATGTCATGCATGCCAAAGGTTTTTCTGCTCTGAGAGGTCCAAAGAGCCATTGGCAAGTGACAGCGAGGGCAGCAGGATCTCCGAGGGTAGTTGGGAGTGGCTGCAAGGGCAGTAGGAGCCGTCCATGGTGAGCAAAGGGCTGCACCACCGAAGTGGCAGAGGAGGAGGAGCTAGAGAGATGTTTGCTGTCTGTGAGTACCAAACCATTTCTGCCTGGTGCTCACTTGAGGACCTAGTTGTAAAAAATATGTGGACCCCTGTTTATAATATGGGAAAAAATGGAATAAAGCTGTTAACTTTAAAAAAAAACAAAAAACCAAGAATTGCAGTCCTAAAGCAACATCCATGTGCCTCTCAACACTTGCCTGTGATGACTGGCTGGCCCCACAGCAATAGTGTGTGTTTTCCCGCTCTAACTCGAAGGACAAGAGCAGAGTGAGAGTAGGTGCCACTGCCAAGTACTTTGCTGCTCATGAAAGCTTTCCTTCTGGGGCTCCTACCAGCCTCAGGGGCATGGCTTTTGTTGGGACTGTATCAGGAAAGGGTTAAATATCCTTAAATTCAAAGAGAGCATGCAAAGCTGAAGTATGTCTTTAGAATAATGTGGTTTGGCCCTTGGACGCCTGCTTTCTCCTATGACACAGGACAGCAGGATGCCTCCACATTATATGATGTTGACCAGCTGCAAAAATGTGTCATGGAGAGGGAAGCAGCTCTGTGTTTTTCCTTGGTCTGCTATTTGGCCTTTTTTAGTAAAACAAGTAAGAATTAAGGCGGCAGAGCTGGTGTGTTGGGTAAAGGAAAATAATGATTGGCACTTGGTTGTCGCCCTATTGTCAAAATAATTCAGCTGTGGGAAATGGCAGACTGCTTGCTTTTCCTTTTGGTTTGTGTTGTGAATTTTGACATCTCTTGCTTGGCATCCTTGAAGGTTAGGTTAATCTGTTTATTTTTGCTGTCTGTTACATAATGATGCTATCAACTTGGAGATTTACACTAGAATAAAGTGCAAACTGAGTGCCAAATGATAAGTCAAACAACCAAGCATGCACAACTGAGCAGCCTTGCCTGATTAAGAAATTACAGATGCTCGTCTGATGTTGAAGCCTCTTTAAAATGGTTTGCTATCTTAACAGATATCTGAAGTTGTCACAAAATGTGTTCTTTGTACCCTTTCCTGGTTATGTGACCGAAAGCTTATTTTACCTTTAATATTCAAAAGGATTACATTGATTTCCTGTCTTCTTCAAGAGGTGAAAGCTCAGCTGAACAGCTGTTTTTCTTATATTACCAAGAGTTGTAAATTTGAATACAGATAACTGTTCTATGCTCAGCATGGCACTGGCATGGTGGCCTCTATACACTTGACTCATTTTTATGTGCAGTGCATGAACTTGAGTGTAAGGAAAAACAATCAAACATTTTGAAGCTCATATCCTGTTTTGATCACTTAGGGTTCTTTAAAAATGTCCTTTGCTAAACTTCAGTGACATTTTTTAAAAAAAATGCAAATTGCATGTCACACACATGCATTTTGCTAGGTGTACATGGGGAAAGCATGCTTTCTGTTTTGGCAAGTTTACTCTGAATATTGCTTGAATTCATTTTGATTTACTTCTATAAGAAGTAAACAAACTTAACTGCACAAATTTAGCAGGCTTATTGTAATTTAGCAGTTCAGATTCTGAAACTATGATATTTCAAGTGAATGTGCACATTTGGTTATTTGTAAAGATTTATTTGGATCTAATGAGAAACCTTAGATTTTCTGTGTAGGCAGTAAAGATTGTATACGGACAGCATTTATAGTGGCAGTCTTCATGTTTCCAGACTGTGAATGAACAACAAGGGTGGAAAGAGAAATGCAATAAAACATGTATAATTGGGGTGACTCTGTGTGTGTGTTGTGCAGTTCCAGTTTATGCATAGGAACATAGGAAACTGCCATATACCGAGTCAGACCATTGGTACATCTAGCTCAGCATTGTCTACACAGACTGGCGGCGGCTTCTTGAAGTTGCAGGCAGGAATCTCTCTCAGCCCTGTCTTGGAGATGCCAGGGAAGGAACTTGGAACCTAAATACTCTTCCCAAAGCGGCTCCATCCCATACAGTGCTCACACATGTAGTCTCCCATTCATATGCAACCAGGGTGGACCCTGCTTAGCTAAGGGGACAAGTCGTGTTTGTTACCACAAGACCAGCTCTCCTCCATGTGATGTGCTGTTGCATTAAGTGCACTTCATGTTGAGAGTGGAGTGATGAACTGCAGAATGTGACAAAGTATGTGTGTTCTATACTAGGTGGTTTATGGAGAGGTTTTGATGGACATTATTGATGCACTTCTTGGATGCTGAATGGCAAACAGAGATGGGGAGAGACAGCTATTGCCTCATGTGGAAGGAATAAAAACTATCTGACAGTTTTTATTCCCTTTTCACCTTAAGCACAGTGTGAAATACTGACATCCTGAGCAAATTGATGGAAGGGATGAAGGCAGAAATCTGACCTCTTGGTCTTGTCACTAACAATTTGCATAAAGATCCAAGATAATGGCAGAGTGAGGAATGCATCATGCTGGGTTATTGCCACACCTTCCTCTGGTCTGTGAGCTTCTTGGAGGTATCTTGCAGGCTGCTATTGGAAACCGAAGGCAATGCTAGATGGTTCTTGGTCTGGTTTAACAAGGCAACGTGTGTTTAAAGAAGCTACCTGCATGGATATGTTTCCTAGGGAACTTTGGATATAAGAGAGAGATGGAGCATTTCCAGACAGCAAGCTTTACCGCGAGGCTTTACTGTAAGTTCGAATCCCGCCCCCCCCACCCACCAATGGACCCCAAAGTGGATTTTTTTAAGCAAATGAGTAATTAGAGTTAAGAAAGCTCAAAGCCAGGCACTGGATTCAGACGTACGCTATAACCGCAGTTAACCCTGACCGAAGTTAAAATTCCTAACTCCAATTTGTGCTGCAGACGTACAGCAGACCACTGTTAGCTTAACTGCATGGAGTTGAAGGAGAAGGGGGAGTTGAGGGAGAGGCCCTCCCTTCCGCTCAGCCTCCCAGCCCGGTCACAGCCAGTTACGCGGCCAGACTCTGGGTAAAATGTCACCGTGTCGGCCGCTCGGCTGCAATTGGTGACAAACTCCAGTGGGCTGTGCCAAGCGAGAGCATGCATTTTCAGAGTGCTCCGCCAACCCTCAGCAGGGGAAATGCTTTGAAAGCCCTGCAGTGCCAGCACTGCCTCTGCCAGCCATGGCAAGTGGCCCCATACCCTGAAAGCACCACACCAACTCCATTTTCCGGGGGGATTCCGCTTCCAGTGCCAGAGGGAAGAGGAACCCACATTTGCTAGAATGGGATATGCAGATGGGGGAGGGCAACGGATGCTGGGGGTCTGCCCCACCATAACCAGGGAAGATGTTGTGAGGGAAGACCCCAGCAGAGCACTCCAGCCAGACGCATTACAAAGCTGCTGCAAGCAGAGTAGGCTATCACTCTCATGAGAGGGCCAGTCTACTGGGGATATGGCTGGTCCCCACCTCCAGATTGCGAGTTTTTAATCTGGGTTGCCCACTTAAGCACCAAGAAATCCAAGGGGGGCCCTACTCTAGGCCCCCCCCACTATCTTTGCTGGAAAATAGAAAGAAGAAAGTGCTACTTCCCTCTCTCCAAATCCCTCTGCAGCCTTGCACATACTCAGGAGGACATCCCCACACCCCATGTGCCATAGCCCAGCCACGTGCATAGCCATGGAGTGGGCCAATGGGATGTTACATTCACTCAAGTTTTTAAAATCCCAGGTCCGGTCCACCTTTGTGCTGTATGCAGATAAACGGACATGGGGAATCGCAGGAGAGGGTATTTTCCTCTGCTCACCAGGCCCCAGGGCAGTTTGGTTGATCACAAGGGCTGCTGGAGATGGCACGCCTGTGCACAAGTGTCAGTCGGTCAGTGGTCAGTCGGGGGCTGGCTTCCCTGGCACATTGGTTGCCATCCCTGGGAGCAGGATAGCAGTCTCTGGGACACCCCTGCCCAATGGTTCCCAACACAGCTCTACTTGGAGCATCCATGGTCTGACACTCTCATGAGCAGGCGTAGTCTGCATGGGCTTTGGTACCCATTACTGTCACAGAGAAAGAATCACTCCAAAATAAGGAGTGATTCTGACCCTGCTGGCCCTGCTCATGAGTAAGCCAGGGTTGTAAACCCTGCAAAGAATAAAAAATAAATAGAGCAGATCTCCCTGAAACCTCCTCACATTCTTCCCTGTGTCAACCTGTAAGCACCCAAAGGGTATTTAGACATTCCCTTTTCCCTTGCCCTGGCACATATGTGGCACATATGTGGTGGGCTGCACACCACCATGGACCTTTCTACCCATTCAAAACTCCTGGCTCCCAGTCTGCCCTCCCTCTGTATGCAGATCTGCAGGCATGGGAATGGACAGGAGAGGGGAGCCCCCATTCTCCAGACACCACCGGAGAGCGGGGTGGCTGTTCTGGGGCGCTGGAAAGGGTACGCATGTGCACATGAACGTGTGGGCCAACAGGTACACAGTATCGCAGCAGCTTGTCTGCCGTCCCCAAGACAAGGAATGTCTTTCTTGAGATAGTTATCCCCACAGTTGTAAGCCAGAAACTATCCTTGCTCTATTCAGAGCACCCATGGCCTGACGCACTCATGAGGGAGGTGTTAGGTGGAGAAGAGGAGGGATTGCCCTCTTGAATCAGAATCAGTTCTGCTAATTCTGGGCAATCCTCTCCTCTCCTCTCCGATGATCCATCTCATGAGCTGTCCAGGGGTCTCATGCCCAACAATTCAATCAATGTGGTTAGAACATAGCTGACACTTTCACTGGCAAGACAAAGAAAATTGCTGTAGATGTGAGATATGATATTGGTCAAAGCTAAGTGGAATCTCTGCAGTGCAACCTACCACGTTTACAATAAACTATAATCTCAGACAGATAGGATGCCATCTGGAATAGGAAATCTCTTAAAACAATTTCAGCAAGAATATGAGACACCACACTTAAATTAATACACAGATGACATTGAACACTGGTAAAACTTCACTATATTAAGAAAACACTCTCACCGAATTGCTGGAAGGGATGCCAGGACCATGGGACATTTATGCATTTATGGCGGGAATGATCAGAAGTTAGGAAATAGTAGGAACTCATTTTTGGTATAATTTCAGATATAATAAAACAGATCACAATGCCAGATCCTGCGCTTGCACTACTTTCCATTTTTAAAACAGATGATAAACAGCTCCTCCCCAAAGACCTTATATTACTACTTTTGGCAGTTGCTAAGAAGGAAGTAGCTAAAAACTGGAAATCAGAAAAGCATTTCACGGTATTAGGATGGTTAAAGAAGGTCTGACAAATCGTTCTTGCAGAAAAACCTACTCATCATAGAAGATTAATCAACTGTCTGACAAAAGAAGACCAGTTTATGCTAACCTGGCATTCTTTTATACAGTATGTAAACAAGGTACCCAATGGTTGCTATCCCCCTGCTGATCAAATAAGCTTACAGAAAGATACTTTTTCCTAATTAAGAGATAGGTGTGAAACTGCTCCTCGCTACTTTACTATTTGGTATTATTGTTTACTATAAATGTTTGTATAAGTCAATTTCTTCTCTTACAATGGATAATTTGTATACTACTATCCACCTATCTGGACTATAACACTGTTCACTGTTTGTTTAACATTTCGGGGGTTACTTAGTTATGTGTAAGTTGTTTCTTTTAAAAAAGGGGTGGGGTGGGGAGAAGACTGTGATTGGAAGTGATATGGAGATAACTTTGTGATGGGGACAAACCAAGAACTGTAATCCCCAACGTAGGATTAAAACTAAAGTGGGAGGAGAGAGGAGGAGGGTGATGTGGCCAGTGGCCACTGACTAGCATGGACAACTTGACTAAGAGGGATTCCACTCCTAACGTAGACAAGGGGACATGAGACCCCTGTCTGTTCTACCTTGCCCTAGAGCTACTGTATCTGATGGACTGCCAGTGCCATCAAGACTTGTCAATTGATCATAGCACATCATCTGGGAAAGGTCTATAGGTGTTGGAGTAACTAGCCTGCTGTTGTGGGGAGCCCACCAGTATCTGGCAGTTAAGGGTATGGGTGTGTCTAAGAACTTTTGGGTCAGACTAGGGCTTTGCCTTTTGGAGGAATTGTTTCCTATACTCTCAGCCATTCCAAATAGTGTGAAATTCAACACTCTTAAATTGGTCTTTGCATTAGAGCTTTATATGTAATTCCCTAGTCTACAGATTTGTGGGGACACCTATGTTGGGTGGTGGTGGTGGTGGTGAAGGGATTTGTCATTTTCTTGACCAAAACAGCATATTGCCTGGGATATGCATGTTGGTTCTCCTGGTTTATCTATCCACCTACTTGTTACAGTTTTGATTTCTATGCTTCCCTTAGGCACAGGAAATAGGATATGCAAAGCATAAAGGTTTACTCCTCAGTCTGACAAATATTGCTTGGCTATATTTTTGGCCCCATGACCAAAAGTCTGTTGCCTTTTTAGGGACAATCTTCTTGGATGTGTTGCACCAGGTTGCTGTGGCAAAGGCTGCTTTGGATTTTGACCACAAGAGGAAGCACAGTTAATGAAGAACGGTTTGACCAGAAGGCTTTTACTGAAACTTGAAAACAACTTAACTTGAAATGTTTGCTTGTTTAATAGCAGAGTATGGACAACTAACAAGGTCAGTTTATGACTAAGGCAGTGTGACATAGCTATTGGTTTGCACATACTTTGTATTTTTATTTTGAGACTGGAGTCCAAACAAGTCCCATTCTTCCCTCCAAACCTGAAGTTGCTAATAGCTTTTGAATGGACATGATACGAAGCCTCTGGAAACTGTATGTACTTGAATCCAGATCAAAAAGCTCATGAGCTTGACAAATATTTCTCAAGGCAAATGATTCTGAGTGGCTGTTTTTGGAATTAACAGACAATGAGGCTTTGGGTTACTCTCTCTTTCGCTCACCTTGGAAATGCCACAGTGGGAACTGCCTTGCTCTTGAAGTAGGACCAATCCAGGTACTCCAGGAAGTGGTGTGCATGATTCAGTAGGTGGTATGCTTCCTTCTGGGTCATACTGAATCAACATTTTAGTGTGGCATTGAAAGATGCCTGAGACATGAAACCAGGGCCATGATGTACCTTTGCTTTTATCCCTTTATTTTTGAGTGGGTTAGACGGGCAGCTGATCTAACTACAAATAAACATTGCAATCATGGATTGCCACACTTTGAATGTTAGTCTGAAAACAGTCAGTGTTTTGAGCTGGCAAGTGTAAGTGTTGATAACTCTGATAGTAAGGGCATGCTGGAACAGCTGTAGTCATACCAGTGGAAAGATAATAGCATATACTAGGGAAAGATTTGTGATACAAATTCTTTTTAAAAAGAGAGCCAGTAATTGTGTTCATGGTCTGTGTTGATGAGCTTCTCCAGTTACATTGTCTTGTACCCTGCCCCTTCAATATAAAACGACAGGACCAGCATTTCTCTATAAACTTGAGTATGTTCTATGTACATTTGGATTCCCAAGAATAGAGCAATGGTGCTGTACTCCTTAATGCCAGCACAAATACAGTTGTGGCAGTGTACACTTGGCATTGAAAGCAATAGGATGCAAAGCATTATGGTGTTCCTTTACCGGCAATTGTTCATTGGCAGGGCTCAGGAAATCCACTAGTCTATTTGTCTGTGACAAGTGAAAACATGCTTGATGACAGTGAAACAAATCCTGACGAGTAATGTACCAATATAACTTGACGAGTAAAAATGTTTTGTCTGGCTGGTGAACAGAGCCAACATTTCTTCTGAGATTTTTGTATGTATGCTATGACATTTTCTTCTTCTTCATCCAGCTCTGTTCAGATTTTAACTTTTAACTGCTGGTCGCTTACTGCAATAAAGTTTCATTCATTCATTTTTTGACCCCTGTTCATTGGGCTTTCCTTCTGTGGACCACACGATGGCACATATTTACATGTGCTCATTCTGAGCCATAATTCGGGTTAACTCCTGAATGATGTGTTTCAGTGGTGGTATAAAGGTCAAAAAGAAGTTAACCATGAGCTTACTCTGGATTATTTTGGGAGATACACTGAATGCTGGCCACATGCCATGCACTCTGATGTTGATATATTGCTCTCCAAATATATTATCCAGTCAGTAAGGGAATGTCAGTGGGCATGCTACATTGCCAGCATTCAGTGGCATCTTTTTTAAAAAATCCAGGGTGAGCTCATCAACTCTATGCCAAGAGTGATGGGAGTTGCCCAACTTCTGTAAGAAAGTGCCTCTGAACTTGCAGTGATGCAAGTTGATAACAAAACTGATGTCGCCTCAAATTGCTAGTCTGTGTTGCAATTGGTTAAAGATTGATCTGCACTGTACAAGCCCATAGACACACATTCCATGAAGTCACTGGAGAAGACATGTGCAGAGATCCCAGGTGATAAAGCCAAGGCTGCTACTCAGACATGCAGCTCTGAATGACAGAATGTATGAAAAATTCTTCCAGGTATCAGCTATGGGAGTGATTTCAGTCTATATAAGGACACTGGGAAGCTCTCTAAAATAGCTATGAGAGTCTTGCTGATGATTCTGCTGATGATCCTTTTGACCCAAGAGGGTGAGGGGTTATATGCTGCTGAACAAGGAAGTCCATGTCATTCTGTCTTTGCCATGATTTCCTGCCTCTACTGAATGCACTTGGCAGACAGCTTTAGAATGAGATGTTGTCACCAGCATCAAAGGTAACATCAGAGTCTGTGGTTGCTCTCCAGATTGTGGGAAGGCATACATCTCATTTCCAAACTGACCTGAACTTCCTCTGAATTGCATACATGCATCCTACTCACAGACCACACTAGAACATGTGGCCTGGGACCTGTGTAGCATTTGTGGATGGAGATGGGAAGGAGATGATCACATGAGCTGTGGCCTGTTTAAAACCCAGAAGTTTATAAATGAGGCAGAACAGGAAACTGCGTCATTGGCGTTCTCATGTGTTAGCACATTCTTCAGTAATTATGCCAGCTTAAACATTGGTTGTATTGCAAGCCACCCAATGAATACTAGAGAGTAACTTCTCCTCCCCATCACTCTCAGAGTGAGAGTTGGGGAATGAGCCAACTTCAGGAGGTTGAAAGCCACAGGAGCAGGCCATGAACTTCAGTTCTGGAAATCACAGGAAATGCTGAGCGATTTAAAGAAGGATCATACTACTGTAAACCTATCAAGGAGCTTGATTCCCTTATGCATACCTCAAATTAACTTTTCTTGTTGAGTCCAAAGTAGCCTGGCATCTAAACAAGGATGTGATTGGGACAGGATAGCAGAACTTTGGACCAGATACTGCCTGTTTATAGGCAGATGGAGGAACGGGTGTGGGGGATGGATGCAACATCCAATTTAATGATTTATTTACAATGTGTATGCCTTACCTCTCCATCATAACAGAATTTCAAGGTGGTTTACAAAAATCCACAAGAGCATCCTCTAAAACCACAACTAAAACAAAAGTGAGCTAACAGGAGCAGACTTCAACACCAGTCATCAAAACCCCAGGTTAACAAAATTTTGTGTTAAAGGCCAAAGGAGAGTCTAAATGAATATTTCTGAGGATGTTCTACCACCACCACAGAGAATATCCTGTCCCTAGTCACTATTCATCTAATTTCCAGAGGTGGGGTGATATCCAGGGTAAGGGCGGGGGGGGGGGAGAAAGATTGTGCTATTGAGTTGGTGTCGACTCCTGGCGACCAAAGCGCCATGTGGTTGTCTTTGGTAGAATACAAGAGGGGTTTACCATTGCCATCTCCCTCACAGTTTGAGATGATATTTTCAGCATCTTCCTATATCGCTGCTGCCCAACATAGGTGTTTCCCATAGTCTAGGGAACATACCAGCAGGGATTTTAACCAGCAACCTCGTGCTCCCTAGGCAAGTTACTTCCCCACTGCACCATTAGATGGCATCCAGGGTAAGACCTCTCTCTTAATAAATGGGTAGGTTAATATGGGAGTAGGCGGTCCTTTAAAAAAAAAAAGCACCTGTAACTTGTTCTTCTTTCTTCCATGGAAATCAATGGCCATTAATGTTAGCTGTTGGTTCTGGGACCCTGAGTGGCTCTCTCTCTCTCTCTCTCTCTCTCTCTCTCTCTCTCTCTCTCTCTCTCTCTCTCTCTCTCTGTGTATTTTGATCCCCTTCCCAAGATTCTGAAATTTATAGGGAGGGAGATTTGAAGATCATTTCTGTTTCCTGAGGGTGTTTGAAAGAGAGAGAATTGGCAAGAACAATCTTGTAAGATGTGTTGGAGATGGATGAATCCTGGCATCCAGACTTGAAGCTTAAGACTCTCCTTGATGGTGAACTGGCCAGTACCTTCCTTAGGTTCCAGGTTTGGCTCTATAAACTATTTGATTAGGATTAGTATTTGATTAGTTTTTGTTAACTTGCTATGAAGATTTGGAGCCACACAAGACAAATAAGAGCTCCACAACTGGATGTCCCTTCTAATTACATTATTGCAGGAAGTAGATGGGGTGGAGCACATTTTGATTGGAGTTATGCCGCTAGGGAAGGAAAGGAGGGTTAACCCCTTCTTCCATTCAATTTTTCCCATGAAAACTGTCCCTCTCCAAAGCCATAGGAAAAGAAGGGTAGAGGGATGGTCACTTATCCTGTAAGCTTCTAGGAGGTGGAGACTGATTTCTCCAATCAAAATTAGAATGGGTTTCCCCCACAGTCAGGTGGGAAATGGGAGAAGGTTTTTCCTAAAGTCAGGTGACGACATCAGAGGCTGCCTTTGGAGCAGTTTCTATGGCCAACTTCAGATGTCACAGGAAACTGAGGAAAACTCACCTCAGGCTGGCCCCTTGTGATGTCCAAATTATCAGAGCCATGTTTCTGGGACCCAACCATGGTTCCGATTCCTCCCCCCAGTGTCTGTATGAACCCTCAGTTTGAATTAAGGTGAACTTACCAAACTGATGGTCCAGAGGCTGCAATGTGTCATGTGGTTTGGGCAACTGAGTGAAGGAAGGAAGCTCCCCTCATGCCCCTTATATTCAATTGGGGTAGCTTTCCTTCCAGGGTCGGAGGAAGCCTGTGAAGCCAGTTCTACTCCCTTTGCAGTCTCTCAGACTGCAGAATGTGATGATTTGGGAGTGTGCTGGGGGACTGGGAGGTGAACTGCGGGTCTGTGGAACCCACAGTTAAAGGTACATTCAGGCATGGAGCGAAGCTAGTGGCCGCCCATGTTCGGCCGCCGCCACAACCCCCTGGCCCCACACCCTGCATCTGACATCAGATGCAGCGGGCCACCCCTGCGTCTGACGTCAGATGCGGGGGGCATTATTTCACTCCCAAATGGGGCCGCGCGGCCCCATTTGGAAGGGAGATCAGCCCATGCTGTGTTGGGCAGCGTGGGCTGGAGCAACTCGCCCTGTCTTTGAAGGCAGGGAGGGTTGCTCCATCCCGCACTGCCAATGCAGCATGGGCTGACTTTGTTTCCAGATGGGGCTGCATGGCCCCATTTGGGAGCGAAATAATGCCCCCATGTCTGACGTCATATGTGGGGGGCGTGTCAGGGCCACGAGGTGTGGCCCTTGATTGGTGGTGGCCCAGGTTCTTTCAACCTGTTCACCAAATGGTGGCTCCACCCTCAGTACATCTGAAGGCACCCTCTGTTAATTGTAGGGAAAACCCAATGATGTCTGGGGCACACAGGCAGGAATATATATGGAGGCAAAGCAGCTTAAGTAATTAGCTGAATAAAATGGGTAAGAAAAAGTAGTAGCTGCTTATTGTCCTTGGTGGGAGACTTCAGTAACGGTGCCAGATGGGATGCATCCAATTGCTGGCTGTCCTGGGACCATACATAGTTTATGCCTTAACACACAAACTATGGTTGTGAAGAAGTTGGATAGGCTTCACAGTGTCAGTTAGGGCAACAGATGAATCAAACTTTCCTATCATGACATTTTTATATTTAAGGAAGTGCCTTTTTGCTATACGACTGTTGTGCAAGTATAAGAATTCTGGGTGTCTGAGCAATATCTGATTAACTTTGCAAGGCATAACACTACTGGAATGGATAATTCATACTTTTACAGAATGTTGCAATATTCTAAATCAAAGCATTTAATATGATGTATTAACTGATTTATTGCTGTGATGAGCAAATAAATTTTCCATAAACTCGGGCATCCCGTGACAACACATCTGAGGTTGTGTGCAGTATGACACAAATAGAGTGTATTTATGTCAGTCCATGGCCCCACACTGAGGTATGTCAGAGGACATCTGGAGCTGTGTTGTCTGACTATGACTACAATCCTAAGCATGCATATTTGGCAGGAAATCCCATTGAAAATGAGACTTGTGAGTGAACATAGGGCTAGATTGTACAGATAATGTAAGAAGTGAGACAGGGGAGAAGTGGTGGCAACAATGCCTTTTGGTAAAGCAATGTGAGAAGTACCTTCTTGCTTTGAGGATTTATGCACTGAGACAAGGAGGACATTTTGAATGGGGGGAAATGAGCCGGGATAAGATTTACACATCCCTCCTGTTGTTGCTCTTTTGCTCAAATTGCACTCTCCAAAGGCTTCCTTTGATTTAAAAAATTAAAAAGATGTAGAGGTTTCAGTTGAATGTAATGAGTATGTTGCCACTTAAAATACGGCTTGGCAAAAAGTGGGGGAGAACATACTTGGACCAACATAATATTTCTGATGTCATTTGGAGAAGAGTACCCCTGATTTTAACAACTACCAATATATGGATGTCTTGGTCACGTATGAGCAGGAATTTAAAGGATTTACAGTTCAGTCTCTTGGGACAATTTTGTTCAGTGAGCAAATTGTCCCACTTGCAAGTAATCAATACAGTTTTAATAGCTAGCACATGGTGGATCAGAACAGCTGAGAAGTGATCGTTTCCTTCTCCATGTCTATCTTTTTGATTTATTTATTTTTTTAAATCATGACTGCTACATGTCACCAAACCTGGCCGCTTTCCAGACTAGCTGCTCAACAGCAGCAAATTGCCTCTGTTCAGGCAAGTCGCATTGAAAACGTAAACAGCAGGGGGAGCAGTCTCACAGCAACTAACAACCCCCCAAACTAGCAACTTCCTTATGCCGGATATACAACATCCTAGCTCTACATTGCAGCAATTAAATTTGAGACAAAGCATTGGCAATGTGAATGGCACCCTGCTGTCCGTGTAGGGACTGCGGTGTCACAATGCAGGAAGTGTGGAAACACACTTCCGAGATCTGAAGTGACCCCGTTGCAGGGTCTAATCTGGAAAGTGCCCTGATGCATGCATGACAACCAGTTCGACCTCTAAATGACACATCTATTACATATTTTGAAGAATTTGTATGTTTGTTGTATGTGAGATAAAATCATACATCCAGATGGCCTACAGATATCAAATTTTGCATGAACAAGCCTGCCACTTATCTTCAATCCTGAATGCAATACTTTTACACCAGAACATGCTTGGGGAAAGGTTTACATAATTTATTATTTAATAATAAATAATAAGGCGGGCCTTCTCTGTAGCTGTTCGTGGGCTGTGGAATGTACTCCCTGCAGAAATCCGTGATCTGAATTCATTATTGGCCTTCAGGATTGGCCTTCCAGGGTTTTTAAATTGTTGTAAATGTTTTTAATCTGGTAACTTGGTTTTCAAACTGTTGAAGGTTTTAATTGTTCTATGGTGTTTTATAGTCTCTGTTTTTAACTGTTAATTGATTTTAATGGTTTTGTTTTAATGTAAACCACCCTGAGCCATTTTTGGAAGGGTGGTATAGAAACTGAATGAATGAATGAATGAATGAATGGTCTTCCAACCTATCTGACTACCTCTGCAATGGGGATGGGGAAGAAACATACAAGACCCAAGTGACCTACCACTTTCCCCCCACCTTTGCAGAGAGATCCCTAATGGCGTAAGAACACAGTTACCTCCACCTTTTCTCACATGTGCAGCCATCACACTGGGTCATTAAAGTGAATGGGAGGTCCATAAGAGAGTCTCCCGCATATTCACATTCAGCTCCCCCTCTTTTGCTTAGTTTCAGCTCATGTTCCTTGACTAAGCAAAGTGGGGTAGGTAGGCTCAACAGGGATATGGAAGGTGCACAAAAATTCTGCTTTGCCATCATTGCCTGGTGGGTTGAGTAGCCATGTGCATATGCCTAGAAGGAACTGGGCCCTGTTATACCCATTGGGAAGTGCTCTATGTGCAGGTGCTATGCCTGTGATAGACTGGATCAAGCTTATGATCTTCTTTTTCCCAGTTTGATGCAAGTCAAAAAGTTGCTTACCCGGTTGCATTCCCCACTTATATCTTGGACAAGAAAGGGATTAAGTTGTTCTGGCTTCTATCAAAGAAAACCAACTGCTTGCTCCACAATGCAAAAGACATTTGAAGAACTGAACTCTGACAAGGGCTGGGGTCCAAAGAACCATGCACCCCAGCAGAACATGTGCTTCTCAAACAGCACCTCCACTTTCTGCATGGCAGATGAGTCTTGAAGTGAAGGCAGTTGGTGACAGCTCAAGGACCTGGTTTTTGAAGAAAGAAGTCAAAAATCCACTGGGTATATATACAAGCTGTTGAAGTAGCTCTTTGGATCCCAGCCATTTTTGGAAGGTTGTATTTTGTACTGTGGTCCAGATGCTTCATTCCTTAGTATAGAAATTCTGAGGATCCCAGAAAGAAATCAGTCCTCCAGTATGACTTGTGAGAAGAAGAACAAAGACACATTGTCTTTTTCACTTTCTCACTACTATGTAAATGACTTTGTGAACTTCTTGGTGAAAAGCAGTGTCTAAATATTCATAATCATAATATTTCTATATTGGCATATGTGGCCTTTTTGAATACCTTAAATATCCTTTGTAAATACTTTGTTGTGATACCTTTGTTGTAAACTACCTAGAGGCATGAGTTTGGAGTGCTATCCAAATATGATAGATAGATAGATAGATAGACAGACAGACAGATAGACAGATAGATAGACAGATAGATAGATAGTGTTTATTCTGGAATTTCTTGATATAAAATATTTCAATGACATGACAAAACTTACCCAGCTAATCTATTAGAGAGTGAACGTATTTTCCAAACAAGCTTTTGTAGACAGCTGTGTGTCTGTATATTGTGTATAATCGAATGTGCAAGTGTTCTCTTATTCTAAAGTATCCTTTGAGACAAATATTTAGTGTATTAAATAATTTCTCCCCAGCAATAATAGCTAAATTTAATATCTGCACTAACTTAGTTTTTACTGTAACTGAGTGCTGTGTAATAAATGCCAAAGTGGAGATCTTCTAGAAAATCCGTGAAGTCCTATTATTGAAACAACCCTTGTTCTGAGAGCTTTTCTGTCTGTCTTGAGTAATGCTCTTTTGTATTATTTCTGGCTACCATGATGATTTTCCTACATTATTTGGCCTTATACAGCTGAGAGTACTGGTCTGGTCAAACTAAGTTTCCAGACATAGGCTGCACAGACCATTAGAGGCACATTGAGAGGGTTATTAGCAAATCACTGAAGACTGCTCCTCCATTCTCCAGCCCCCACTGATAAACAAATGCACCTTGTGTAATACCACAGCTTGCTTTGCTTCAAGGCACAGATGAGTTTTCTCCTTCTCTACAAGCTGCTTTCTAGGTCTGCCATTTCCATCACACAGATGGGCTACCCAAATGCAATAAATTGAGATTAATATTTGGCTGAGACTGAGTATTTACGTTCAGTTTGCTATTATGGAAAATGAATCAACCAGCCTCCTTTCTAACTTAGAGCCCAGTATTTCCATTCTCGGCAAACAAAAACTTTGTTATGCATCCTTGTGCAGCTATTCAAAATAGATTCAGTGAGCTGGATCAGCAAGTGCCCTCCTGTGTATGTGGAAGGCACACAGAAAGGCTCTTATACACGTTGTGCTACAGCATCAGAAAAATGAAATTAAATCCAAATCCAAAGGTTTTGTTTGTTGGTGCAACAGCTCAGGCAAACTTGTATGGTAGCTTGGAGTCCTGTGCCAGCTTTTGTGTAAGTTATTTTCTTTATGCCTGCAGTTGTTTGGATCCAACCCTGCACTGATTTGGATTTAATAAAAACTTGGAAATATTGAACTAGAAATTGTTCTTTGCCTTTTCAAAAGGATTGACCTGAGAAACTTGATGGCCCTTACTTTGAGATAAAGTGCACAAGTGGTTACTTAAGACGTGACTTGCTGCCTTGAATGAGACAGAAGATCACCTCTTGGCCAAAATTCAGAGCCTAAGAGTTAGTCAGGAACATAAGCATAGGTAGATTGGTTTTATTTTGAAATGTTTCTGCTCTGCCTCTCATATGCTCAAGGCAGTTCACAATAATTTATTGTATTTCTAAAACAGAACATCCTATGACAAACCCAATGGGCTCTCACAGTGGCTTATAAAATACAGGAAGCCACAAAATTCATCTAAATTCAGTCATCACTTTAAAATATCTATCACATAAACATGATTTTTTTTAAAAACAATGTTCAAATATACTACTACTACTACTACTACTACTACTACTACTACTACTTAATAATAACATAAAATACAGAAGCAGTTGCCAAAGCTTGTAGCCAATTTGACTTCCCACAAAGATAATACTCTAAGTCAGGCACCAAAACTGGATCTTAATTGGCAGAAGTGGTACCATACAAGGAGAGGTGGTCTGAACGACATGAGCCTAATGGTGAAAGCCAGTGTTGGAATTAATGCTTATAACAAATTGGGTGTCGCTGTAGATGCTGCAAAACGATGTTCTCCCACCCAGACTGTAGGCTGTAGCATTCTGCACTAGTTGTAGCTTCTGAATCCTCTTCAAGAGCAACTCCCATTTACGCTTACTACAGTAGTCAGTCAGAGAGCTTAGAAAAGCATATATGGGAATAGCAAAATCCTATGTTGTCCTTAGATTGCTTGGTCCACTGCAGCCCGTATCCTCTACAATGTCTGGCAGAAGCTCTCCAGTGACACAGGGGTCTTTCACAGCCCTACCTGGAGATTCCAAGAGCGGAACCATCTGTGATGAAAGCAATTTGCTCTACCATTGAGCTATAACCCTCCCATCCCCTTTCTTCTTCTCTAAGGGACGCAGCCTGCATACGTGTCCCCGGGCTCCTGGAAGCTAGACACTGCTGTAGAAGGGAGTGTAGGAGGAAAGAAAGAGAGCTTCTCTCACACATGGTCTCCTCCAACTCAGCTGCTGCTTGCAGCCAGGTGTGGGGGTGGGGAGGGGTGAAGATTTTCCCCAGCTTGCAATAAAATCTGAGCCAAAGAACTCTGTGCCATAATGATCTCTTCATATTGAAGGTGCTTTTATTTTAGTCTTAAAGTACAAATTATATAAAAGATATATAAATGTGCATATAGGGCAGGATCCAGACTAAGTTAATCATCATCCTTTTGAAATTAGGGAGACTTAAATTAGGATGTATTTGTCTCATCTACTTCAGTGATGATTAAATTAGTGTAGCTCCTACCTACTGTAAAATATATTGCATAAAATGACCATACTGGGGAAAAACTTGTGGCACTGTGCACATCGTCTTTGTCCCTCATAAACTCAATTGAGAGGACCAGTTTGCTCCCAAAGTTATTTTGTAACTGGTTTACTATCTCTTTAAATGTTGGCATTTGCTTTAATGAATGTATTCCATCATCTTCCAACTTCTGGAAGCCATTCCTTTAAGGTGAAGGCAGTGGACTCATGCTGTTTCTCAGCAAAGGAAGCCGCTCGCTGCCTTCTCGCAGTGCGTCTAGTTTGTCCCAGGCCCCGCCCTTTGGAAAGGAGCACGCGGGGACTGGGGATGGCCTACAATTGACCCAGGCCACTTCCGGGGGCGGAGCCAGAGGCCGGAAGCCGGCAACGCGCTTGTGCCAGCTCAGTCCGCCTCACAGCAACAGTGAGGACGGACGTGCCGGGCATGGGCTCTGGCTTTGCTACGAGCACGTGGCCAGCGGAGGAGCTGCCCAGCAGGGGGCAAGTCAAGGCGGTGGGCCGGAGGCCTCCTTGCTTTGGGTAGGCCTGCGCACGGGGCCTTGAGGGGTCAGCGGGAGCCATTTTATTGGCTGCGCGGCCTTGGCCTCGGACGGCGTGGCTGGCGGTGCACCCACTCGGTGCCTTCTCCCCCCTTTCTTGTTTGGCTGGGGCAGCTAGGCCAGTGGCCGGCGGAGAGTCGGGCTGTGCCCGCCTGCCGCATGTGCGACTCCTTGTCTGGGGACCTATGTTTTTGGGCCCTTTTTAGGGCGGCTGGGCCTTGGCGGAGCACCGGGCCTAGGCGCCCGCTCGCCGCCCCCAACCTCTACTTCCCCACTGCCTGGGGGCTGTATTGCCACCCCTCTGCTGCCTGGGGGCTGTGGGGCTGCCCATCTTGGGACCGAGTGGGCCCGGCGGAGCGTCGGGTTTCAGGGCCCACCCGCTGCACACTCCCACCCCCTTCCATCGCCTGGGGGCTGTAGTTTATTTTACTGAGTCTACTGCGTCTCCTGCCCAGTGGTTTAACAGGAAGATCACACCGAGAGGCTGAGCAGCAAGCCGGGTTGGACCTGGCTCAGATTTGGGGGTTTGGGGCTTCGGGTGGGTCCAGGCCGGGGATAAGGCCTCTGTGGGGGGCGTCTGGGGCCAGAGGTTCCCCTGGCAAGTGTCTTGCGGGCTAGGGGCAGGCATATCAGGTAGGGGTCCCTCTCTCGGCCCTCAGTGTCAGAGCACACCCCCCCCCGCACCCAGAACACCTTGGGTACTCCTTGGGCCCTCTCGGGGCGCACAGTTCCACCTTGACCCCTTCCCCCCTGCACCTTTTACATAAGGCCTGTTAGCACCATGCGTCCCAAGACGGTGCCGGCCAGCAAAGGGAAATGGCCCATCGCAACACCCAGGGGACGCCCAGTCCAGCTGGACTTCTCCTCAGAGGACGAGCGCGATTTGGAGTTGGGGGCCATTAAGGCCCTCATCACGTAGCTGGAGGCGATAGCAGGCGGAAGGGAGGCATTGCAGGAGGACAATGGGGGCCCATCGGGGGTGGTGATGTCAAAAGGAGGGGGGCGCCCGCTGCCCACTCTCCCGCATAGGATGACTAGGGCGGCAAAGCAAACCAAGCTAATGCAGGGCTTTACCGATCGTTTAGCAGTGCTCAAGGCAGCCATGGCATCAGTGCTGGCTGCAAACGGCAGCGTGGGCACCGAAGGGCACAGCGGCAACATTGGGACAGCAGCGGCATCCACATTAGGAGGTGCCTCCAAGGACCAGGATGGACAGGGTGGTGAGTCTCCTAAAGGGATCTGGCCTTGGGCTTGCCCTGGAGTCCTCCAGGCGAGCCCTTTGGGTAGTTCCCAGGCCCTATGAATTGGGCTTCACCACACGCAACACGCAGTAAGGTCTGGCAGGGGGGAGCGGGGCAGTCCGGGGCTTGTGCCACTTCACCACCAGCACCCTCTACCAGCAGCGGGACCACCTCAATGGTGGTCCGGTTCCCCTTGGCGAACACTTGCTCCCACATGTAAAAGAGCGCATTTGGAGGGGGGAGTATATAGACATATTCCAACTCCTATTCAAGGAGCCCGAGCCCGTAGGCAAGGAGGGTGAGCAGTATAGGGACAAGGAGAGGACCAAAAGGAAGCCCATTGAGTGTAACTGGAACAACTGGGTGTCCAGGTTCACTATATACATGGGAGTGATCACTGAGAAGTACCCCGAAAGAGGCCCCCACCCTCATCAAGTACTTCGACACCATTCATAGGCCGTTCATGGACTTTGCGGGCAATTCATGGGAGGCGTACAACCAAGCGTTCTGAGAACGTGCAGCTAACTATCCAGGGATCTCATGGGAGAAGCAGCATTCTGAGCTCTGGCTCAGGATTATGATGCCGTCTAGGCCCCTTACAGGTGAGCACGCTGAGAGTGGCCATCTAATTTCCAAGACCCCAGCAGCGTCAGCGGCTTCACCCACTGGCGCTCAGGGGGTTCAAAGTCCCCTGGTGTGCTGGGAGTATAACAGGAGCGGGAAGTGCACCAGGTCCCCATGCAAATTTAGGCATGAGTGTGGTTTCTGTGGGGGCCGGCACCCCGGGATTAACTGCCCGCGGACGAGGGCCTTTAGAGGAGGAGGCGGAAGCCACCGTGCAGGCGGTGGCAAGGTGCCATCAGCCGCCCAAGGTGGTGGCCCTGGAAAGGGGCCCCACCCCAATTAAGATAGCGGTGCTGCAGTGGCTGCTGCACGACTACCCAAATAGGGAACGTGCACAGTATTTGGAAGCTGGCTTCACGGGAGGTTTCAGGATTCCGTGCCAGCTCCCACGTGAATTTAGCTTATCTAACAACCTGAAATCAGTGAGAGGGATGGAGGAGGTGGTGGCCCGGAAGATTAACAAGGAGGTGGTCTAAGGCCGTGTCCTAGGCCCCTTCACGGAGCCCCCCTTCCCAACGCTAAGAATATCCCCTTTGGGGTAGTGCCTAAGAAAGCCCCCGGTGAGTACCACCTGTCATACCCCAAGGGCATCTCCGTCAATGATGGTATACCTGCCGAGCTGTGCTCAGTCCACTACACCCCATTCTATGAGGCGGTGGCAATGGTCCAGGTTTGTGGGCCTGGGGCATTGCTGGCCAAGTTTGACATTGAATCAGCCTTCCGTCTGTTACCAGTCCACCCTGGCGACTTTGATCCGCTGGGTTTCACCTTTGCTGGGAAGTACTACATTGACAGGGCACTCCCCATGGGCTGCTCCGTATTGTGTGCTGCCTTTGAAGCCTTCAGCACGATGCTGGAATGGGCCCTGCGTCGGAGGGTGCAGCTTAATTCCTCGGCTCATTACCTTCATGATTATCTTTTCGGAGGCCGGGCAGGCTCTAATCAATGCTCCAGGCTATTAGACACATTTGTGGCCTTGTGCCAGGAGCTTGGGGTGCCTTTAGTGAAGGACAAGACCGAAGGGCCAGCCACCAGGCTCACATTCTTGGGCATAGAATTGGATACCCAGGGGCAGTTGTCTCGACTGCCCAGGGACAAGCTGTAAGCACTGAAGGCTCTCTTTGCTGGCCTGTGAGCAGGCCAAGAAGGTGATGCTATGTCAACTCCAATCCTTGATCAGGCATCTCAATTTTGCCTGCCGGGTAGTTGCGCCTGGCCACCCATTCTTACAGCGTCTCTGCGACGCAGCGGCCGGGTGCAGGCTGCCACACTTCCGGATCAGGGTGACTACAGCTATGAGGGAGGACATGAGGCTCTGGTGGAGCTTCCTGGAGTCCTTCAACGGGGTTTCATTCTGGTGCGCGTCACAGCTCCTGGAAGCGGACTTCCAAGTGCAGTCAGATGCAGCTGGGGGCCTCGGCTTCGGCCTATATCTAAGGGGCATGTGGTGCGCAGAGCGCTGGCCACAGGATTGGGCGGAGCGAGGAATCACGAGGGACCTCACTTTCCTCGAGCTGTTCCCCATAGTAGTGGCTGTGCACATTTGGGCCTACCAATTCCGCAACTCAGCCGTGCGCTTTTGGTGCAACAACTTGGCAACGGTACAGGTCATCAACAGACAGACCTCCAAGTCCCCGAGAGTTATGGGCCTCGTACGGGCATTAGTTCTAGCTTGCCTGCGCAACAACATACTGTTCACAGTGCAGCATGTGCTGGAGCGCAAAACGACCTCGCAGATGCTCTGTCTCGTTTTCAGATGCAGCGCTTCTGGCAGCTGGCTCCCGATGCTTTCCCAAGGCCCGAGAAGATGCCTGTCTGGCTATGGAGCCTTGGCGGGTAGAGGCGCTTAGGGCAATTGAGGCTTCGATAGCACCCAGAATGCTAGTAGCCTTTGGCAGGAGGGTAGGGGCCTTCCAACAGTTCAGGTCCCAGGCAGGGCTTAGCCAGGACTGGCCAGCTCCTCCCGAGCACCTGATGCAATATCTGGTGCACCTCCGGGCGCGTGGGCTCGCGGTGAGCACCATGGCCGCACCTGGCAGCTCTGGCTTTCTATGCGAAGTCCAGGGGGCTTCCTGACCACTCAGGCGACTTCAGAGTCTGGCACATGCTGGAGGGCTGGATCAGGGAGTCGCCACCCCAGCCGGACCAGCACCTGCCCATTACCCCCAACGCGCTGCAGTGTGCCGTGCAGTGCCTGGGCGAAGTATGCTCTTCCCCCTATGAGGAGGCTTTGTTCCGGGCAGTGGCGCTGGTGAACTTCTTTGGGGCCTTCAGGGCCAGAGAGCTGTTCCCTAAGGGGGCGAGAGGCACAGCTGGAAGGGTCGTGCAGAAGTGGGACGTAGCCATGGACTCAGCTGCGGTATCGCTGAGGCTCCGCTTCTCAGAAACAGACCAGCAGGGTAAGGGGCAACTGATCACACTGCACAGGACTTACAATCACCTCCTGTGTCCAGTGCAGGCTCTGAGAGCCTTCATGTCTGTCAGAGGCGAGGCTGAGGGGTGCCTCTTTGTGCACGCCAACGGCAGCCATCTGTCACAGTACCAGTTTTGGTCAGTGATGAGGAAAGCCTTGCATGTGGCCGGTGTTTCCACATGTCGCTTGTCTTCGCACTCCTTCAGGATTGGCGCAGCATCGGCGGCTGCGGCCTCGGTTACTCGGGAGCTGCAATACAGAGGGTGGGTCGCTGACGATCGGTGGTCTACTACAAATATGTGTGCGGAGGGCAGTAGGGGCCAAATGCCCCCCACCGGCTCCCATATCATATTTGTTCTCTCTCCTGCACAGGGGCGAGGCCTTCGGCGAGGTGGGCCAGGGTACTTGTCTTGGGCCACTCCTTTATTTTCTGGGCCCTAAAGTGGGTGGAAGGCACGGATCTGGGAACACAACTGGGCATGGGCCAACATCCAATGGCTCGGGTGGAGGGGGATGCGAAGTGCACAGCTGCTGCCGATGCTTTGGGAGTTCATGGAGGAAAATCCGGCCCCAGATATCCTGCTCTTGCATTATGGTGGGAACGATTTGGTTAGCCAGTCAGGTATTTCCCTTGCACGCCAGACCGAGCAGGATCTCGGGGTGGTGCTGTCCTGGTGCCCAGGGGTGGTCATTATTTAGTCAGACATCATGAAGCGCAGGGTTTGGAGGGGAGCGCTCAAACCGAAAAAGGTGGACAGGGCTAGAAGGGGGGTCAATGCGGCTATGGCTCGCTTCCTTGCAGCCAATGGAGGTGGATGCATTCCCCACGATGACATAGTGTTCTCACAGCCTGCACTCTCTCAGGGTGATGGGGTCCACTTGGCCGCGGGCATGAGGTTTTTTATAGATGACTTGAGGCTGGGATTGGCCACAGTGATTCTGGGGCTGTGGGGTGCGGGGTGTTAAGCTAGGCTAACGCCTGCTATGGCAGGTACAGTGCAGTGGACAGCAGCTAATTAAATGGGTGTGGCACCTTAGGTAAGGTAAATCAAGGAGGTGGAGCTGATCCCTTGAGGCTTGGCAGATCAGGGATGCTGCTTGACACCTACCTCTCTGCAGGCAACATCCTCTCCGTATGGCTGTGCAGCTTCAGTGGGGTGTTGTTATGATAGTTAAAAACCTGCCCTTAGGTCGGCGAAGAAGGGCCCCTCTGCTACAGAGCAGAGGTGCGGCCTGGAGCCAAGGAGCTATCGCCACGGTCTTCTAGGTGGGGGCGGCCACGGCGTAGTCAGCCTGCTAGGCACCGCATTGCTAAGGGACTATCCAATCCCAGCCGATACATCTGTAGCCTAAACCTCAATAAAGAATTGACCGTTACTACCATAACAATGTCTCCGCGTCTCCTTGGGGGTCTGGGTACAAGATAATGTTGCACTTGTCAGCAAGTTGCATAGTTTACCAGCTTAGGTTTACCTAAACAATTTCTGCTCTTCAAAGCACTTCAGTAAAATCAGCAATAGATTTTCTGAGTATAGGATGGTTAATCATTAAAGATGCTATACATACAATATTTATCTTGAATGCTTTGCTTATTGGATCCTCCCACCAAATGTAGAGCCGTTCTAATGCACATTTCCAGTGATGATCACTGTTACTTTTATATAGTATATTTAGACAGGTATCAAATACCATTGGTAAAACATCTTTTTAACAGAAGGATGAATGACAGCAAGTACAAGATTGAATCTGGGTGGAGTAAGAGTGAGGGACAGATGGGAGTGTCAGACTGAAAGTTTAGAGTGACAGTTGAGAAGACAGTTGAAGGATTAAGATGAACTAAAAGGCTGGTGATGAAAGAAGTAATTAAAGAGTAATGCTGGCTATGCCTTGGAGTCTTCTGAAGAGTAAAGCTGATGAAGTCTTTGAGTGAGGAAATCCTTAGTCCAGCTGAAGCATTTATGTTTCCAACTCTGGGCGTATTCGGAGCATATGTCCTTGCTCAGGCTCTTGGCTAGATATTGCTTAGGCAAATGCATAATATTTGTCCTGTAGACCTCTGACTCAGTAGGTTATGACAGGTCTTTATTTTGGGGATAGATTTTGGGGAGTCTAGTCTGGTGGTCAGAATGGGCTACTAGACATGGTCTCAGGGGCATAGCTAGGGTAGAGGGGGTCCATGTTTGCCACTCTCCCTGGCAGCCCTTTGGAGTGAGGGAGATAATGAAAAAAATAGGGAGGGGTGGAGCTGGGGGCGGGGGCGAGTGGGTTCTTTGAACCCATCTGCTGAATTATAGCTACACCCCTGCATGGTCTCAATTTGGTTTGTTTGTTTGTTTGTTTGCTTATTTATTCGATTTCTATACCACCCTTCCAAAAATGGCTCAGGGCGGTTTACACAGAGAAATAATAGATACATAAGATAAGATGGATCCCTGTCTCCAAAGGGCTCACTATCTATTAGTTGATTGCTGTGGGTGGTACCAACAGACCTCTCCCCATATTCATTTTCTTTACCACTTCTGATTCTAAGTCAGGTATTGTAAGCAGTTGTTCTGCCATAGCGGGGGTTTCTGCCTGCCAGCCTGCCTCTTCTCCTTGCTGTCTGCTACCCATTTCCAATGGGAGCCATGCAGTTAGTAACTGTGGCCATACATGGTTGTTGCCCACTTCAGTGAGAGTGTGTGTGCTGAGGTGCTCCTGCTTCTGTCTGGAAGAGAGGGCCACATGGTCTTCATGATGGTGTGGCCAGTGAAAGCCATGTGTAGCCTTATAGGGGTATCTGCGTCTGGGGTTAGAAGAACCTGGACAGCACTTGGGTGGAGCAATAGATTTTCTTTATATTCTCAGACTTGACATTTGTCAACTTTCCTCACACTTTGAAAAATTATACTACCTCTGAAGAATCAGACCTCAGACTCAGTTCTTGCATGTGTGCACACAGTGGCCCAGATGGTATAGGGCAGCGGTTTACTGTAGCTGCTAGATTCTCTGAAGGATGCTGCATGGCAGATCCTCTGTTTTCGTCTGCTTCTGTTCTGTCACTGACTGCTCTGCTAGCTTATGGTTTTGGCTGTGAAAATGATGACTTTTTCCTCTGATGAACCAGCAAAACCCCAGCTCCTTGCATCTGAAATCAAATTTCTCCCTCCCCCATCTCCTCTCTCCACCTTCCTCCTCAGCCATCTTCAACTGCCCTCCTGCAAACATTCCATTCCCCTTGGCAACCATTGCCTAGTACCCATTGCCTGCGCCACTTTTCTCTGACAGCAGCCACACTAAAGTTGCCCACCGGAGGGAGAGAACTTGATGAAGATCTCCTACCATTGCTGTCAAACTGAAGGAGAGAGAGATTGCCCATGCCCACATGTTGTGGACTCCTTTAATAAGAAAGGTGCTCCTTAGGCTGCAGATGAGGATTTCTTAATGGTCTACCATACACTTGACTGTGTTATATCGACCTGCTGCCTGCCAGTCATTGCTTTACTGAATGGAAGCCACTCAAGTGTGAGCAGCCACCACTGGGGCATGAGAAAACATCGGAGAGCCAGCTTGAGAAGGAATGTACTTACTTATTCCTTTAGAAAATAATGGAAAACAAAAACTCAAAAAAAACACACATCAAAAAACCCAACCCTAATAGAAACATTCTTCCTGCATGTCCCTTGTTGCTAACTTATAGAGTTTGCTGTCACAAGATATGATTGATAACAAGCTACTGTCTTGAAAGGGAACTAGAGACATCAGGGATTTGTCATGATATTATTATTAATTATTATTATTATTATTAATTATATTTGTATCCCGCTCTTCCTCCAAGGAGCCCAGAGTGGTGTACTACATACTTGAGTTTCTCTTTCACAACAACCCTGTGAAGAAGGTTAGGCTGAGAGAGAAGTGACTGGCCCAGAGTCACCCAGCTAGTATTATGGCTGAATGGGGATTTGAACTCGGGTCTCCCCGGTCCTAGTCCAGCACTCTAACCACTACACCACGCTGGCTCTCTGATATCCATGCTGATATCTAAACAGAACCTCTAAGTTCAGAGCCAGTATGCCTCTAGAGCATCTGCCGCTGTTGAGAAGAAACAGTGAAGACCTGTCTTCGTGCCCTGCTGGTAAACCCAGAGACATGTGGCCGGCAAGGGCTGGAAGCAGGGTACTGGGCTAGGTAAGCCTTTGGTCTGATCTAGGGTGACACTTGTGTTTACATTAGTTTGTTACGCTAGATAAAGATACTTCAAAAGGAGGTTGGAGAGTGAAAAGAAGTTGAATACTCACTGTCCGGATCCTGGATGTGCCAGGTATTGTAGGCCCCTGGCCAAATGAGACTCAGGGTCATATCAGTCCTCCTCCTTCCTATCTAGTCCTCAGCAGCTTCAGTAAGGAAAGAAATGTGTCCATTAAACCTTCCTGATCTACTCAAGAAATGCCCTGTGCTTTGATCTGAACACTTATGGTGAGTACATAGTGCAGGCTGTGCACGTTGATGTGCAGCTAAAGGATACTTGGGGGAAATTGATTTATACCTTTTATCTGTACAGGAGTGAATCCTTACCTTATGAACTCCAGCATTCCGCCTTCTAAAGGCTGGAGTTCAAGTTTGTTCTTGAGATATTGCATGCTTGCTGACCAGGCTTAAGAGACAAATTGTTTTCAGTCGCCTGAAGGAAAACAAATAATGTTCTGTATTCAGTCTAGTTCTATTTCATGTCCTCTGCTTCCTTTAATTTTCCATGTGCTTGATGAAAAAATGGAATATAGGCTCGTTCAGCATAAATGGGACCAACTGCACTTCTTCAAAATGATGGATGCAGTAATTTTTCCCCCTCAGTGGCAGGAGTTATATTTCTCAGTGACACAGGAGGAAAGAAACAAACACTTAGGAGGAGCAACAATCCTCCTGTTCTTTAAAGATATATTGGGATTTCCAGAGTTCAGGTAATTTTTCTTCCAGAAGTAAATGTGACCTAACTTGAGATCTGGCCTTTCTACAGAATCCCCATTGTTAAAGATGTGATTCTTAAGTACTGTAGCAAAAATGTGAATGGGTAGATCATCAAGCAAGCAGGTCATAGTGTGAGTTAAAACAAGGCTTTGAACAGAAAAGCCTGATCCTGTTGTCTGTCTTCTGAGCCATCTGTTCCTATGTAGCCAGCAATATATGTAGAAACATAAATTTTTATAGCTTCTTGTATGGATTTCCAGTGCCCTCCCCAATGGTCGCATTCTGTTTTCTGGTAAATGATTGTAACTGTTTGCTTACCCAAAAAGTGCATGTAGCATATGAGGCAGGACTTTACATGAAAGGACTCTTGTGTTCATGTACTTTCAAAAGACACCAAGGCTAACTTCTCGTAAGGCATTTTACATTTTGTTTTGTGTTCAGTATCCAAGTATCAATAATTATTGCCTTGGGCATGAAGGTTAACATGCATAAAATAACAGTTGTAGCCTGGAAATAGTCTTGCAAATGAGAGGTTCTGATAACTGTTCTGTTGCTTACAGGTATCTTGATAAAGAAAGCATGGTTGACACAATCATGCACCCTTCAGAGCTCATGAGATAGAGATCTGTATCAAGGCACAACATGGAAATGATATTGTAAAGATGTCACTGCTCATGGTGTATACTCATTTTTCTGTTCTGTCATAGCTGGCTCTGTCTGCTTTACATAAGAACAGCCCTGCTTGATCAGGCCCAAGGCCTATCTGGTCCAGCATTCTATTTCACATAGTGGCCCACCAATGCCTCTGGGAAGCCCACAGCTAAATCCTGAGGGCATGCCCTCTCTCCTGCTGTTGCTCCCCTCCAACTGGTATTGAGAGGCATCTTGCCTCTGAGGCTGGAGGTGGCCTATAGCCACCAGATTAGTAGCCATTGATAAACCTGTCCTCCATGCATGTGTCTAAGCCCCTTTTAAAGTCATCCAAGATAGCGGCCGTCACCACATCCCATAGCAGAGAATTCCATAGATTAATTATGCACAAAGTGAAAAAGTACTTCCTTTTGTTGGTCCTAAATTTCCCAATCTTCAGTGTCATGGAATGGCCACTGGTTTTAGTGTTGTGAGAACCAGGGGCCATCCCATGAAACTGAAGGTCAGGAAATTTAGGGCTGACCATAGGAAGTACTTTTTCACACAGTGCATAATGGTAATAGTGTTGTATATAGGACCTGAAAACAATGAAATTGAGCTCCTGACAGTACCACCATCATGGGTGCAAGAGATTAGCTTTGCAAGCACCTTTTGGATAGTACCCACAACATCGGTGTTGAGAAGTAACATGTTTCTACCCCCATTTAGTGTCTGGCAAAGATGATAAAAGTTAGGGGGGTTATTCTATTATGGGATATGAGTGCATATCAATGCATCCACATGTGCATTCAAATAGTTTCGTACAAAGAAAAAGGTCATGGCTATCCACTCCCCAACATAATGAAGCCCAGCAGAGGAGAGGAAGAGTCCATCTGCTTCCCATCCAGTGCTGCCAGCAGTGAGAGACCAGATGGGCGCTGTGGGCTCCTGCTGTTACCTGCCTGCTGCTGCTTCTCCTGTGAGGCTGTTGCCTCTGTGTAACATCTGTAGGGAGTGCGCGCAGAATTGGGACCAGCTCCTGAGTGACTTAGCAGTTCCTGGGGTCACCTGCCCTGCTTTGGGCTTTTATAGGAACACTGTCTGTGGTGACGGGCCCACCACTGGCGGGGTCAGCACCAAAGGGGTGACTCCAAAGGGTGTTGCCCCTTTGGGGGAGCCACTTCGGGGGATAACTAGGGCAAGGGAGAGGTGTTTGGCTCAGGATCCCTCATGGTGTGTAAAGGTGGATAGTTATTTTAATTTGGCTTCTGTTTTAAAATCCTGGGTGAGTTGAGTTCTAGTGCGTCTGGGTTTGTCTGGAGATGGGGAGACATGGGGTGTATCCACTGATTATGGAGCAGCTATTCCAGGGGAATAGATGAAGTAACATTGACAGGTCAGCAGGCCGTTGCAGAGGAAGAGAGATCAGAAACTTAATTGCTGTTTCCCTTTCTGGCTGTGCTGCCAGTTCTTTGACCTTGGAAAGCAATGCCAACCTCCCACAGAACCTCATCTTGCTCCTTTGTAATGCCAGGTAGGTCCTGAATAAACCTGAAATCATCCGTGATCTGATTCTGGAAGAAGGGGCCGATCTGGTATGTATTACAGAAACTTGGTTGGGAGATGATGGTGGCCCAGTCTGGTCCCAGTTTCTTCCTCCAGGGTACTCTGTTGAGGAGCAGTGGGGGGGATGTGGGAGGGGAGGTGGAGTGTCTGTGGTCTATAAGAATAATATATCCCTTGTCACGATCCCTGTCGAAGTGTTTGACCACATTGAATGTGTGTACTTACATTTGGGGACCAGGGATAGATTGGGACTTCTGTTGGTGCACCGATCGCCCCGCTGCCCAACGGAGTCCCTAGCTGAGCTGATGGACTTGGGCTTGGGCTTGGTGTTGGAGTCTCCTAGGCTTGTGGTGCTGGGCTACTTCAATGTTCACTTTGGGACCAATTTGTCTGGGGCAGCTCAGGAGATCATAGCTGCCATGACAACTATGGGCCTATCCCAAGTGGTCTTGGGACCAAAGCATATTGCTGGTTACATGCTTGATCTGGTCTTTCACTCTGATAAGGGTGGTGTTCTGTGGGTGGGGAATCCTGTGATTTCCCCATTGTCATGGATGGGCTAGGGATATGCAAAGAACTGGCTGGCCCAGTTTGGTTCGAGGTCAGACCAGCCTTGAACCCAACTGCACCAGTTCAGTCTGGCACACCCCTCAACCCCCCCTGTTTAGTTCAGTCCGGAGGGGGGGTAGTTGTGAGCTTGACATTGTATTTTGAAATTTTTTTTTAACCTTTACTCCCCTCGGGGGAGTTTCTGGAGACGGGGGGGAGTGTCCATGGAGGTTCCCCCTCCCCCTGCCGGCCTTCCTCCCCCCCCCCGGCCGGTTCGGCTGCTCTTCGGCTGGTTTTTGGCCTTCACTTGGTGGCTCGGCAGCCATTGTGGCCTGGGCCACACAGAGACCAAGTGCACAGGTGCGCAGGCTCCATAATGGCCACCGGGCGAAGGCCAAAAACTGTCCGAAGATTGGCCGAACCAGCCAAGGGGGGCATGAGGAAGGCCGGCAGGGGGAGCAGAAACCTCCGCGGGTCCCCCCGCCACCTCCAGGATGTCCCCTGAGGGGAGTAAAGGTTAAAAAAATTTTTTTTTACAATGTCAAGCTCTGAACCCCCCGAACATCGGGGGTGGGGGGGTATGTTGTTTGGTCCAGGTTTGGGAAAAAACAAAATGGCCACTGCACATGCGCAAGTGACCTCTGTGGGGCCCTGGGTCATGCCAGGCCTCACAGGGGCCATTTATGCATGCGTGGCAACAGCCAAAATGGCCACCATGCCAAAATGAAGCACTTTCCCAGGCCATGGTGGTGATTTAAGAGGCTGGTGGGGTGAGGGGGAAGCTTCGCGCGTGCGCGTGTGCACACACACACCCACAGCCTACAGGAAGCCTCCCGAAGGGGCTAGAGATATTTTTAATTTATTTATATTTTTTTAAAAATAAAAAAACTTCACGGACCTGTCTGGAGGTTGGTTTCTGGTATGGACAGAATTTGAGTGGGGTTCGTTTCGATCCCGAACCCCTGAACTTCCGGACCGAACCCTTGAACTGGTTGGCACATCCCTACTGTGTTCTGGGTGTTCCAAGCACCATTTTGGACTCCAAAATGGCACTTTTCTGGCCTCTGCACATATGTGGCAGCCATTTGCGTGGTCAGCACCACCACAGAAATGGCTGCTGTGCATGCACAGAGACCAGAAGATCACCATTTTGGAGTTCAAAATGGCCCTCGAAACATTTCGAGTGTTCCAAACATGTTCTGTTGGAACTGGCTCATCCAGTTGTTCCGACGCAACGTTTTGGGGCATTTGCATTCTGAGCTCAGAACGGAATACAAAGATTGTCCTGTGTACATCCCTTGTCTGGATTGATGTTGTGCTGATGGATCTCCATATTTTAGAATTCCAACTGATTAAACTGGCTAATGATTCTGGAATTTAATCTGCTTTGCCATATCTTGTAGCTTTGACCACTTATATTCTCCAGTGTTGTTGCTCTGCAGGCAACTTTAATGTAATGCATCAGCTATCTGCTTGTGGCACATTATGGACTGGATTGGGTAGGCTGATTGCTTGCAAGGATGGAGTCATGGTTAATGCATGGATAATCTCAGTTTTTGGTTGGACAGGATGGCTGTTTGGTTGCTAGCAAATCAATTATTTAGCAAATTTGGGCTGCCAGGTCATTCAAAAGTTTTCAGTGACCAAAGACCATAAATTTGGCAAACATTTGTAGCCCTTCCGTTCCCCCATACTCTTTCAAAATTTGATCCTTCAGTACATGGCTGATGATGTGCTAATGTCTGGTGCCCCAATATAATTAATCAAAAGTGGTCCAAAGGAACTGTGTCAGTTTGCTAGCTCACAAAATAATTTACTCTGGTGGTGGCTCCAATGCTGCTTTGGCAGAAGGGAAACTAAGCAAACACAGAATCTCAGCTTGGCTTTCATGACTTGACATTCTCAAGGTTTATCAAAATGTGGTTTTCCTTTCAGTCTCATAAGTAATAGTCTGGCTACTGCTTCTGTCTTTCAGAGGATATTATGCATGTTTTTGGAACGGTTAAACAAAATGTGGTGGTGATTTGCCCCATGCCCCATGCATTTTTTGTCTGATTCTATTTTAATTCCAAAAGCAGCCATGGAGAACAAAAGGAGAGCAATGCTACAAAAGACCAAGGATCCATGTTGCATTCTGTCTAGTAATCTCTTATGTTTTGTTGTTGAGAAGTTTGTCTTAGTAGGAATGCTGTAGAGTGTGTGTGTGGGGTGGGGAGTAAAAAAGGAAAAGGGAGGGAAAGGAGGAGGAGAAATTGAAGTTGTTTCTTAACACACTCTTAGTCAGATCTACATATGATTTATTTGTATCCATAACGGATACAGCTATAAAACATTGGTGATGAGATTTTGAACCAGCTAAAGCTTATGAGCCTGCAAAGCTTGTGAATGTTTGCATTTGATTGCATTACTCATTTGATTGGGCCTACATTCCTGAACTGCTTTCTACTATCATTGCTGCTGATTGTTTCTCCAGCTTCCTGACTTGCACAACCCCTGAAGGTACTTTCCCCTTTTCAGTCCTGGACTCTGGCTCAGATCCCAACACCACCTTTTTTCTTGTCCACCCCAGGAAAACCTGCACTTTCCTGGAAACAATGGAGGTCCTATTTCTGCAATTATCTCCTCACCATACAAACCCCTGATTTTATTCCAGCAAAGCAGAAAGCTATATTGCTTCACTGCCTGGACCCTGAAGACCAAATAATATATAGTCATTTGCCCTTTCCTGCCAACTTGGAAGGGGATGCCAATCTTTATGAAGCTGCTCTTCAAGACTTTGATGTTCATTTCAACCCTACTTTGAATGTGATTGCTGAACATTACAAGTTCCTTTGTGGATCCCAACTGCCTGGTGAACCTATCGAAAAGTATATCACAGCATTGTGTGCCTTACGTGTAACCTGTGAGTTTGCCAAGTGTACTAATGAACTCATCAGGGATCAGATAATTATGAAAACAAACTGCTCCAAACTGTGTGAATAACTATTAGAGCAGACACTTATCTTGGATAAACTTATAGAGATGGCCAGGAGGGTGGAAAATGCTCATCACCATGCCAAATTACTTTCTTTGGCACCCCAACCCCAACTTCCAGAAATCCAAGCTGTTCAGTCTAAATTCTTCCAAACCCAGTCTTCTCATGTGGCATGGCCCCAGAAAGTGGCAGCACAAGAAAGGAGGAGCTACCACTGCTACCAAGGCCCACAAAGCCAGTTTTGCTCACTGTCCTGCACAGAACGTCAAGAAAAGGGGTGCAAGAAAAGGGGACACTTTGCTAAGGTATGCATTGCTGTCCACTCAATTACTGATTCACCATATGATAAGAATGAAGCAGATTAACTACTTCCTGACAGCGTTGTAAATGTGACAGAATCAGAGCCTGCTTCTCCACATTGTCAAGTTAAATTTAATGGCCATGAAGTACAGCTGATGATTGATTCTGGTTTTCTGTACATTCATTTCCCATCTACTTTACAAGCAACTTCATACTATATCAGATCTGCACTTGCAGCGTTCAGACGCCCACCCAAGGGAATATGGAGGTTCCCTTGTTGCTATAAATGGATTTACTGATGTCCTGCAGAAGGGAAAGTGTACATGTCACAAAAAGGAGTCTCCATATTGGGCTGGAAATATAAGAAAGATCTACAGATAGTGTTAGGACCAAATAGCACAAAACCCATATTACAGATGGTGGAGCTGGTTTCTTGGACATTTTTGCTGATACTCCTGGCACTGCCATACATTTCAAACATAAAATGCAATACTTTACAACACAAAGTGAGGAAAGCACATTTCTCATAGCATTGCACCAACCACTTAGAGAGGAGCTTTTAAGACTACAATATGCAGACGTAGAGCCTATTGATTCATCAAAATGGGTCTCTCCAATTGTTCATGTGAGGAAATCAAATGGTACACTTTGAATGTGCCTAGATTTAAGAGATGTGAACAACAGCATGTTAGTGGATTGTCATGCATCACCCAATATCAATGAAATGCTGCTTACTCTGAAAGAGGCCTCAACATCCACAACTTTGGACTTGTCTTTGACCTATCAACAAATTCCTCTGCTGAAAAGTTCTCACAAATACAGGGCCTTCATTATACCAGAGGCTCTTTTTCAGTACAAAAGACTGCCCTTTGGATTAGCCTCTGCAGCTTTGGTATTTTAAAGAATGATGCATGCAATTTTTGGAACTACAGATGGTATCACTTACTTTCAGGATGACATTTTAGTGTATGGCAAAACCACTGAGGAGCATGATGCTAAACTGACTAAAGTCTTAAAACTCCAACAACATGGACTTCCTATCACTGCAGAGAAATGTCAGTTTTACAAACACTCGGTGACATACTTAGGACACACAATATCTCAGAGTGGAGTACATCCCAAAACACACTTGGTGAAAGCTATTTGTGAAGCACCAGAGCCACACAACAAAGATGCACTTTGCTCGTGTTTAGGACTCTGTGAGTATTATTTTCAATTTGTTAGACAATTCACCTCCAAGGTTGCTCCATTATGGTGTTCCCCCCACCCCAAAAGAATGAAGCATTTCCTGGAAGGCTAGTTTTCAGATTATCAAATCAGCCATTGCTGAAAGTCCTGCTGTTTACACCACGAGGCACACTGTTGTAACCACTGATGCTGTTGAATATGGTTGGGTGCTGTCTTGAACCAGCAAAAGGGGGACAGGGAAGCTACAGTTGCCATTGCTTCCAGATAGGGATGTGCACAAACCGGTTTGCCTGGTGCAGTTCAAATTCGAACCGGGTTTGAACCAGGAGGGGGAGGTCCGGTTTTGGTTTTGCTCGAACCCCCCCCCGGTTCAGTTCGAATTCAAACCATTTCAAACTGGTTCAAACTGTTTTAAACCAGCCCATTATCCCCTATTGTGGAGCACCTAGGGGAACAAAAGTGGGGTGGGTGGTAGGCACCCAGGGATTCCTACCACCCACAAAACCCCAAGGCAACCAGACACTCCTCCGATTATTGGTGAATTTTAAAAGTATTTTTGAATTCCTCATAGGGAATAATGAGGATTGCAGCAAATGTATAGCTTCACATCAGGAGGAAAGGGGTGGCCTAGAGCAGAGTGTGGTGGGTGGTAGTTCCCCAAGTGGGGCAAGGAAGCTATCAGAATTATTTGAAAGGAATTGAGCAAAGGGCTGATTTTTAAGTGATTTTTGAAGTTTACATGTCTTTAAGGTTTTTCTCCATAAAGAAGCATGGAGGTGTCAGCAGCCCCATAACTGCACTTGGGGGGTGCTGGGGTAGCCCAGAGAGAGTGGTGGTGTAGTGCACAAAGGGTGCCAACCACCCCCATTGGTTGCTAACTCATGGGGTACTGGGTTCTGTTGTTTCTGAGGTGTTCTGAGTATAGATTCTGAGTATAGAGTATAGCATATGAGATTTTCAATGACAAACCATGAATCCACTCTCATTTGCTACCAAGGAATCTACACTCCCCCTAGGTGCTCCACAATAGGGGATAATGCTCCACAATAGGGGATAACAGTAGAGCTTCTGTTTAGCTGTTTTTAGAACTGGCCTGAAATTGCTACAATGTGTTTGGGTTTATCTGGAGATGGGGAGATAGGGGGCGCTACTGAATGTGGGGCAGCTATCCCAGTGGTGGTGGGGAATAGAAGGAGTAACATTAGGAACATAGGAAACTGCCATATACTGAGTCAGACCATTGGTCTATCTAGCTTAGTATTGTCTTCACAGACTGGCAGTGGCTTCTCCAAGGTTGCAGGCAGGAATCTCTCTCAGCCCTATCTGGGAGAAGCCAGAGAGGGAACTTGGAACCTTCTGCTCTTCCCAGAGCAGCTTCATCCCCTGACAGGAATATCTTGCAGTGCTCACACATCAAGTCTCCCATTCAGATGCAAACAGGGCAGACCCTGCTTAGCTACCACAAGACCAGCTCTCCTCTCCTTTTGTCAGGTCAGCAGGCCATTCCAGGGGAAAGGTGGTCAGAAATTTAATAGCTGTCTCCCCTTCCAGCTGTCCTGCCAGCTCTCTGACCTCGGGGAGCACTGCCAGCAACCCACATAACCTTATTCTGCTCCTCTGCAATGCCAGGTCGGTCCAAAATAAATCAGAACTCATCCATGATTTGATCATGGATGAAGGGGCCAACCTGGTGTGTATTACTGAGACTTGGTTGGGTGAGGTTAGTGGCCCAGTTTGGGCCCAGGTTCTCCCTCCAGGATATTCTGTAGAGGAGCAGGTGAAGGGACGTGGGTGGGGATGTGGAGTGGCTGTGGTCTATAAGGATAACATCTCCCTTACCCGGGTCCCTGTTAGGGTATCGGACCATGTTGAATGTGTTTACTTGAGTTTGGGGACCAGGGATAGATTGGGACTTCTGTTGGTGTACCCATCACCCCGCTGCCCAACAGAGTACCTTACTGAGCTCACGGTCTTGGTCGCGGAACTTGTGTTGGAGTCTCCCAGACTTTTGGTGCTAGGGGACTTCAATGTTCATTTTGGGACCAATTTGTCCAGTGCAGCTCAGGAGTTCATAGCAGCCATGACAACTATGGGCCTATCCCAAGTGGTCTCTTGACCAACGCACAATGCAGGTCACATGCTTGATTTGGTCTTTTACTCCGATAAGGGTGGTGTTCCATGAGTGGGGACTCCTGTGATTTCCCCACTGTCATGGACAGACCACCATTTGGTTAAGGTTGGACTTACGACCACTTCCCACCTCCACAGGGGCAAGGGGCCTATTAGAATGATCCGCCCAAAGAGGTTATTAGATCCAGTAGGATTCTATGAAGCCTTGGCGGGATTTAATGTTGGCTTTGCTGGTGATCGTGTTGATGCCCTGGTTGAGAATTGGAACAACTTGCTCACCAGGGCAGTAGACATGATTGCTTCTAAGCGTCCCCTCCCACCTGCTTCAAAACTGGCCCCTTGGTATACAGAAGATCTATGGGGGCTGAAGCAGCAAGGTAGGCGACTGGAGCACAAGTGGAGAAAGACTCAATGCAAATCCGACAGATTGCGACATAGAGCACCATTAAAGATCTATGCTCAGGCGATACGTGCGGCAAAGAAGCAGTTCTTTTCTGCCCGTATTGCCTCTACGAGTTCACGTCCAGCGGAGTTGTTCAGGGTTGTGAGGGGACTAGTATCTGCCCCCTCATCCCTTGAACCAGAATTTGGGGTCATCAGTTACCCGCTGTGATGTGTTTAAAGAATTTTTCGCAGATAAAATCTCTCAGATTCGAGCTGACTTAGATGGAGACTCCACAATTAATTTGATGTCTGAACTGGAGGTGTCCAACAACTCCTCTTATGTGGCTCGACTGGATCGGTTTCAGTTTGAGACTGCTGAGTATGTGGACAAGCTGCTTGGAGCGGTGAGGCCTACCACTTGCTCTCTTGACCCTTGCCCAACATGGCTTGTTCTATCTAGCATGGAGGCTGTTGTAGGCGGCCTGGTGGAAATCATAAATGCCTCTCTGAGGGAGGGCAGGATGCCTCTTTTATAAGACCTCTTTTTAAAAAGCCTGCGTTATATCCCTCAGAGTTGAGCAACTATAGGCCTATCTCCAACCTCCCATGGTTGGGCAAGGTAATTGAGAGGGTGGTGGCCTCTCTCAGCTCCAGGTGGTCTTGGAGGAAACTGATTATCTAGACCCATTTCAAACTGGCTTTTGGGCGGGCTATGGGGTGAAGACTGCATTGGTCTGCCTGATGGATGATCTCCAATTGGCAATTGGCAAAGGAAGTGTGACTCTGTTGGTCCTCTTGGATCTCTCGGCGGCTTTCAATACTATCGACCATAGTATCCTTCTGGAACGTCTGAGGGGGTTGTGGGTGGGAGGCATTGTTTTACAGTTGTTCCGCTCCTACCTCTTGGACAGATTCCAGATGGTGTCGATTGGAGATTGTTGCTCTTCAAAATCTGAGCTTCAGTACAGTGTCCTCAAGGCTCCGTACTTTCTCCAATGCTTTTTAATATCTACATGAAACCGCTGGAAGAGATCATCAGGGGATTTAGAGCAGGGTGTTGCCAGTATGTTGATGACACCCAGATCTACTTCTCTATGTCAACTTCTTCAGGAGCTGGCATATCCTCCCTAAATGCCGGCCTGGAAGCAGTAATGGGCTGGATGAGGGAGAATAAACTGAAGCTGAATCCAGATAAGACGGAGGTACTTATTGTGCGGGGCCAGAACTCCAGAGACAATTTTGATCTACCTGTTCTAGATGGGGTCACACTTCCCCAAAAGGAACAGGTTCACAATCTGGGAATACTTCTGGATTCACACCTCTCCCTGGTTTCTCAGGTTGAGGCGGTGACCGGGGTGCTTTCTATCAGCTCCGGCTGATACGCCAGCTGCGCCCGTTCCTTGAGATCAATGACCTCAAAACATTGGTACATTTGTTGGTAACCTCCAGACTTGACTTCTGTAATGCACTCTACATGGGGCTGCCTTTGTACATAGTCCGGAAACTTCAGTTGGTTCAGAATGTGGCAGCCAGGTTGGTCTCTGGGTCATCTCAGAGAGACCATGTTACACGTCTGCTGATAGAGTTGCACTGGCTGCCTATAGGTTTCCGGGCAAAATATAAAGTGCTAGTTATAACTTATAAAGCCCTAAACGGCTTAGGCCCTGGGTATTTGAGAGAACGTCTTCTTCATTATGTGCCCCACCGTCCATTGCGGTCGTCCGTGGAGGTCTGTCTCCAGTTGCCACCAGTTCATCTGTTGGCCACATGGAGACGGGCCTTCTTGGTTGCTGCCCCAGAACTATGGAATGTGCTCCCTATTAAGTTTCGATCCTCCCCATCTCTGACAATTTTTAAAAAATATTTTAAAACCCATTTTTTTTACTCAGGCCTTTTCAGCTTCTTAATAATGTATAGGCTTTAAGTCTGTGATTGATTTTTAAATTGTTAGTTTTTAATTGTTTTTATGTGGTTTTATATGTGTTTTAACTGTTTTATCATTGTGAACTGCCCAGAGACACGTGTGTGGAGTGGTATAAAAGTATAATGAATAATAATAATAATGGGCCGGTTCAGGTCTCATTATACCCTATGAGAATTTTTTTTCTTCAAAAATTCATTAAAAAATCGTACGAGTGTCCGATTGCTTTGGGGTTGGGGTGGTAGGTACCCATGGGTGACAGATACCATCCCACCCACTTTTGGGGGTTCAAACTGGGTTGAACTGGTTTGAACCGGTTAAAAATGAACCACTCCCAGTTTGTTTCAAATTCTAACCTGCAGCTCGAACCTGATGGCTGGTTTGGTTTGAATTCGAACCATCAAACTGAACCCGTTCAAATTCGAACTGGTTTGCACATCCCTACTTCCAGAGTACTAACTGTTTCAGAGAAGATGTATTCTGTCATTGAAAAATAATCTCTAGCATGTTTCTGGGTGGTGAAGCACTTCAGGACTTACTTGTGGGGCACAAAATTCACCTTACGGTCAGACCATAAACCCCTATCTGCTTTGTCTACTATTCGGGGATCCAGTTAAGCAACCCCAAGAATAGCCAAATGGATCACCAGACTTATGGATTTTGATTTCCAGGTGGAATATCTTCCAGGTCTTCGGAATACAACTGCAGATTGTTTATCTTGACTTCCACTTCCAGTACAAGAGGGGATCCCAAAATACAAGAATGAAAGAGTAGTAATTGTGCAAATAGCTTCATCCACTCATGCAATGATCATGTCTTCTGAACTGAAAGCGAACGTCAGTGCTGATCAAGTGCTTACTGAACTTAAACTTTACATAATTAATGGCTGCCCAAGCAAAAACAAGGTACCTGACCATCTTCAACCATACATGCATGTAGCAAGTGAGCTGTCTCTTCATAATGAGTTACCCCTCCTAACTTGGCAAAGAGGCACCTTTTACCATGGTGATTCTCTTTATTTAGCAGGGGGAGAGTAACTGGCCCTATCCACCCCCAGCACAGTACTTCCAGTGACTGTCACTGGTGTCTATCTTATGTTTCTTTTTAGATTGTGAGCCCTTTGGGGACAGGGATCCATTTTATTTATCTTATTTATTTGTTATTTCTTTGTGTAAACTGCCCTGAGCCATTTTTGGAAGGGCGGTATAGAAATCGAATACATACATACATACATGACTTTTGCCACCCCCTTGACTCCAGTAGGGTATCCCATTGGTTCCTGGGAAAAACGTGCTCTGGATATAGTGGGGCATTTTGATAACCAACCCTCAAACCAACGATTGGATATAGTGATGATGGATTACTATTCCAGGTGGCCAGAAATTTCATTTGCTGACAGCATGACTACAAAAAAGGTGACCAGGTTCATGGCTGCATTTTTTGCGAGAGAAGGTTTTCCTAAAGAACTAGTGAGTGCCAATGGGACACAGCTTACCTCATTCGAAATGGAGTAATACTTGCATAACCATGAGATAACACACAATACTCTTTCCTTGTACCATCGTTGAGGGAATGGTTTAGTGGAAAGAATGAACAAATCAGTCAAAGTAAGTTTACAACTGACTACTACACCTAAACAACCCTGGAAAGAGGCAATCTGTGAAGCTCTATTTGCTTACCACACTACTCCTCATTCTTCTACAGGGAGATCACCTTTTGAACTGCTGAGAGGATACCACCAAAGCTATCCCATGGCAACAACGGATAGGGCTTCTTCTTCTTCTTCTTCTTCTTCTTCTTCTTCTTCTTCTTCTTCTTTTTTACCATCTCACCCTGAGGATGCAGAAATTCATGATCAGGTAAGGGAGAAGCAACAAAAATGAAAATTGTATGTGGATTGGAAACTGGGTTTGAAACAGAGAACATTTCTGGTGGGGGACTTTGTTCAAGTATGGCCGCTTTATATGCTGAGAAAGGGATGTCCCCACTATTCTGGACCAAAACAAATTAAAATCCAAGGAGATTCTGTCATGCTGGATGATGAAAAGAAATGGAACAGTTCAAGACTTTCCAGCATGTATATTGTGAGAAAAGAGGGAAGTAAGTCTGATCTCAAGAGAGGAACTGGAGAGGAATTTGATCTTGTCTCTAGTTTAGACCTCACAGAGGAGGCTGATAAAAGTGATGGAAAGTTCTCTGTACATCGCCCAGAGCCTTTGGATAGGGTGGTATAGAAATGTAATAACTAACTAACTAACTAAATGAATAAATAAATAAAAATGTAGCATCAGAACCAAGCTGTGCAATCCTGAATGTGTTTATGATTATTTTGGTTAAGCCATGATGTTTTAAAGTAAAGTCTACATGGAATTCATGTGGCAGTTGGAAGCCCATATATTTTTGGAAGCCGGAGTTAAGAACCTTAAGCTAAAGACTGACAAAGCCCAGACAGTCTTTATTGCATCACTACTCATTTTGGCACTTGTGACCAATATGCATCACACTTTGCAAACAGAATTGCACAGATTCACTCCAAATAAGAAACCATTATTTCAACAGTCTCACCTGAATGGCACAAGTATACCACCTTGTCCCATTACAGTTGGTGCTAGGTTCTACAGGACAAAGTAGTTTAAACTGGAGCAAAGCCCTGTAGTGGATCACTCACCTTCACATGCTGCATGAACAGGCATGCACAAACCTCCCCAATGGTGCCCAGCAACCTGGGAAAGGTAAAAGAGGTATGGGACAGACAGTCCACCAACATTGTGTGCTGGGTACCTTATCACACAACCCCAGTGGTACCCACCACCCAACTTATATTTTAGACGTTTTATGTTAAGAAGCTGTGTGTGTGTGTGTGTGCAGATAGATAGATAGATAGATAGATAGATAGATATCCTATATAATAAAACCCTAAGGTACCTGCGTCCGTGTCTCTTGCGGGTGTTCTGCGCATGCGTAGCGCACGCGTAAAGGCGTCCAGTGAGGAGGCGGCGGGGGAAGCTGGGCGAGGCGGTGGTGGGCCCGGCTGGAGCCGCGGGCGGCGGCGGTGGGCCTGGCTGGAGCCGCGGGCGGCGGTGGGCGGCGGGCCCGGCCAGAGCCGCAGTGGGTGCTGGGCCTAGCCGAAGCTGGGGGCGGCAGCGGTGGGCCCGGCCAGAGCCGGGGGCGGCGGTGGGTGGTGGGCCCGGCCGGAGCCAGGGGTGGCTTTGGGTGGTGGGCCCGGCTGGAGCCGCGGGCAACTCTTCTAGTGCCCGTTAATGTAACGGGCCTAATGTCGACTAGTTTCTATATAAATCAATACATTTCCTAGCCATCAGCAAAGCCCTGCTTTCCCATAGATTCCATTACAACTGCATGCAACATGGTTCTGAAAAGCTTAGAAGTCTGGAATTCATGGACCCAGGATTCACAACTCACTGCTTGTGCCAGAAGTTTCTTATGACTTTGAACAGAAAAAAACTTTATTACGGTCACAGACCAATATACAAAGAAATACAAACAATGCATCATGTAAATAAAGTAAAAAGAGAAGAAAGAAATAGATAAACTACTTATGAAATGCTTTGCTAAAGATCAGATCGAGTTTCTCAAATTGTAAAACAAAACCTAGCCGTTATATTAATAATTTTTTCATCTGGATGAAGTAATAAAAACTTCAAATAAAAACCATCAGAGTGTTCTAAAAACTTAGACAATAAGGGGGAGATTAATCTCAAGCGGGCTTCCTTAAAAAAACCACAATGTAAAATTGAATGTGTACTGGTCTCCACTTGGCCAGAACCGCAAGGGCAGAGGCGGGCAGGGAAAGGGATGCCCTTGAATCTGCCCTCTATAACGGCAGATGGAAGGGCCCAGAAGTTTCTTATGCTGAGCTACAACAGTGGAGACCAAAGCATGTGCATAAAGAGTCAAAGTAAATTGTATTTGCCAAATGGAGAGATTGCGCCAGAGCAAAGCAAGTGGTAAGAGTCTGCTGCGAGAACACTTTGCTGACTAGGCAGACTGGTGGTTCACCAGAACAATTCACAGTGTTACCCATAAATTGTCATCAACTGATAATAGTTATCCATGAAAATATGCATCTAATTTCTGCTTTTTGAAAGAAGTGGAGGGAAAATGAGAAAAATGTTTTCCACTTAAGACACAGAAATAATACATCCATGTATATTTCTTCAAAAGAACAAATTCTATGGCATGCTTCATTTACTTTTTGCAACCAGTTGTGAACCACAAAGCATTTTCATTGTGTGTACAGATCTGAATAGCACACATGGCTTACTGCTCGCGTCTCTCATTGGGAAAGTTTTTGTGAATTTTAAAGTGTTCATAACCACTTTGTGCATAGGACTTTTGCCCCCCTCCCAAAACGCATCTACAAAAAGCTAAAAAGAAAAACACAAGTGAGTGCTCATCAGAAGACACAAACTTCCAAACAAAACTCAATGTACATCAACTCTGAGAAAATATCATGAAGCAGCAGGCCTGTTTGGTATTTGTTAACCACTTTGACCATACCCATCAAAACCTTGTTTGTTCACGTCAAATAAAACAGCTCATTTTAGTGGTTAACCCTACTGCCTTATCCTCCCCATTCTTTGGTGGGGGTGGAGTGTCTGATGCATAAAGGTTTTAGGAATGTCTCAAACTTTAAATTGGTTCTTATAGCTTTAACCATTTGCTGGTTGATAAAAAGTGGGCTTTAGAGATTATAACTGGACACATCAAGCAATCCCATCATTAGAATACCTGGTGTGTATCACAGAGACTTGGTTGGGGGAGGCTGGGGGCCAAGTTTGGGCCCAGCTTCTCCCTCCAGAGTACTCCGTAGAGGAGCAGTTAAGGGAGTGTGGGTGGGGATGTGGAGTAGCTGTGGTCTTTAAGGATAATATCTCCCTTACCAGGATCCCTATTAGAGTGTCTGATCATACTGAATGTGTGTACTTATGTTTGGGGACCAGGGATAGATTGGGATTTCTGTTGGTGTACCAATCACCCCGCTGCCCAACAGAGTCCCTAACTGAGCTCACGGACTTGGTCTCGGGTTTGGCGTTGGAATCCCGCAAGCTTATGGTGCTGGGGGACTTCAATATCCACTTCGGGACCGGGTTGTCTGGTGCAGCTCAGGAGTTCATAGCAGCCATGACAAATATGGGCCTATCCCAAGTGGTCTCTGGACCGACACATGTTGCTGGTCATACTCTTGATCTGATCTTTCATTCTGATCAGGGTGGTGTTCTGTGGGTGGGGACTCCTGCGATTTCCCCATTGTCATGGACGGACCACCATCTGGTTAAGGTTGGACTCACAGTTGCGTCCCACCTCTTCAGGGGTGAGGGACCTATTAAAATAGTCCATCCAAAAAGGTTACTGGATCCAATAGGATTCCAAGAAGCCTTGGAAGGATTTAATGTTGGCTCTGCCGGCGATCCGGTTGATGCCTTGGTGGAGAATTGGAATGATCAGCTCACCAGGGCAGTAGACATGATTGCTCCTAAGCGTCCTCTCCGACCTGCTTCAAAAATGGCTCCTTGGTATACGGAAGATCTGCGGGAGCTGAAGCAGCAAGGTAGACGACTGGAGCGTAAGTGGAGGAAGACTCGACTCGAATCTGACAGATGCAACATAGAGCACATTTAAAGATCTATTCTCTGGCTATATGTGCAGCAAAGAAGCGTTTCTTTTCTGCCTGTATTGATTCCGCAGGCTCTCATCCAGCGGAGCTATTCAGGGTTGTGAGGGGCTAGTAGGGCCCCCTACTCCCCTGAATCCAAATTTGGAACCATCAGTTGCCCGCTGTGATGCTTTTAATGAGTTTTTGTGGACAAAGTGTCACATATTCTAGATCTAGATTTAGATCTAGATTTAGATTCCACAGTTATCGCAGTGTCAGATGCAGAGGTATCCAGCAACTCCTCATGTGTGGTTAGACTGGATCAGTTTCAGTTTGTGACTCCTGAGGATGTGGACAAGCTGCTCAGAACAGTGTGTCCTACCACCTGTCTGCTTGATCATTGCCCAGCGTGGCTTATACTATCTGACAAGGGGGTTGTTGTGGAGAGCCTGGTGGCAATTATTAATACCTCTCTGAGGGAGGGCAGGATGCCTCCTTGTTTAAAAGAGGCAATTATTAGACCTATTCTTAAGAAGCCTGCCTTGGATCCTTCGGAGTTTAATAGCTACAGGCCTGTCTCCAACCTCCCATGGTTGGACAAGGTAATTGAGAGGGTGGTGGCCTCCCAGCTCCAGGCGGTCTTGGAGGAAACTGATTATCTAGACCCATTTCAAACTGGCTTTCGGGCAGGCTATGTGTGACTCTATGTGTGACTCTATGTGTGACTCTGTTGGTCCTTTTGGATCTCTTGGCGGCTTTTAATACTATCGACCATAGCCTGCTGGAACATCTGAGGGAGTTGGGGGTGGGAGGCACTGCTTTGCAGTGGTTTCACTCCTACCTTTCTGGCAGATCCCAGATGGTGTCGCTTGGAGACTGTTGCTCTTCAAAATCTGAGCTTTTATATAGGGTTCCTCAGGGCTCCATACTGTCTCCAATGCTTTTTAATATCTACATGAAACCGTAGGGAGAGATCATCCGGAGATTTGGTGCTGGATGTTATCAGTATGCTGATGACACCAAAATCTATTTCTCCATGTCAACTTCATCAGGAGAAGGCATATAACCTGTCCACTGCTAACAGCGTGGTGTAGTGGTTAGAGTGCTGGACTAGGACCGGGGAGACCCGAGTTCAAATCCCCATTCAGCCATGATACTAGCTGGGTGACTCTGGGCCAGTCACTTCTCTCTCAGCCTAACCTACTTTACAGGGTTGTTGTGAAAGAGAAACTTAAGTATGTAGTACACCGCTCTGGGCTCCTTGGAGGAAGAGCGGGATATAAATGTAATAATAATAATAATAATAATAATAATATAGAAATCAAATAAATAATAATATCCTCCTTGAATGCCTGCTTGGAAGCAGTAATGGGCTGGATGAGGGATAACAAACTGAGACTGAATCCAGACAAGACGGAGGTACTTATTGTGCGAGGTCGTTACTCAGGAAGCGATATTAATCTACCTGTTCTAGATGGGGTCACACTTCCTCAGAAGGAACAGGTACGCAGTCTGGGAGTGCTTCTGGATCCACACCTTTCCCTAGTTCCCCAGGTTGAGGCAGTGGCTGGAGGCTTTTTCTATCAGCTTCGGTTGATATGCCAGCTGTGTCCGTTTCTTGAGGTTCATGATCTCAAAACAGTAGTACACTTGCTGGTAACCTCCAGACTTGATTACTGCAATGTGCTCTATGTGGGGCTGCCTTTGTACATAGTCAGGAAACTGCAATTAGTACAAAATGCGGCAGCCAGGTTGGTCACCAGGTCATCTCAAAGAGACTATATTACTCCTGTATTACAGGAGTTGCACTGGCTGCCAATAAGTTTCCAGGCAAAATACAAAGTGCTGGTTATAACCTATAAAGTCCTAAACAGCTTAGGCCCACGGTACTTAAGAGAGCGTCTTTCCCTGCATGATCCCCATCATTTACTGCATACATCAGGGGAGGCTCGTCTGTGGCTACCTTCATGTTATATGGTGGCCACCCAGGGATGGGCCTTCTCTGCTGTCGTCCTGAGGCTTTGGAACGCGCTTCCTGTGGGAATAAGAGTCTCCCCATCTCTAGCGGCTTTTAAAAAGTGTCTAAAGACTAATCTTTTTATCCAAGCCTTTTAGCTTTTTAACTTTTTAAATTTTGTATTTTTTATTGGTTTGTTTTAAACTGTTTTTAGTATTTAATTGATTTTAATGTTTTGTTTTTGTTTGCTGTGAACCCCCTAAGACCTTGGGTTGGGGCGGTGTAAAAATGTGCTAAATAAATAAATAATAAACTAGCCAGCCCCACACAGAGCATCTGTGCAGCTCTTTGGTGCCGGCTGTTTCCCCCTCCCTCTTCCTCCTGCCCTGGTCTCTCCTCTCTTCCCCTTCCCTCTGGCCCATGTTCTCCAGCCCTCCTCCCCCCTGGTCCTCCACACAAACAGAGCCACGGCGGGCGGCCAAGAATGGCCCCACCGCCACCGTTTTTACTCCCTCCCTCCCGTCCGCCCACCGCTGCCTTTCTCTCCCCCTGCCCGCTGCCCCCTGCCGCCTTTCTCTCCCCCTGCCCGCTGCCCCCTGCCGCCTTTCTCTCCCCCTGCCTGCTGCCCCCTGCCGCCTTTCTCTCCCCCTGCCCGCTGCCCCGCCTCCGCCTTTCTCTCCCCCGCCCACTCTCCCGCCTCCACCTTTCTCTCCCCCGCCCGCTGCCACCTTTCTCTCCCCCGCCTGCTACCGCATTTCTCTCCCCCGCCCACCACCGCCTTTCTCTCCCCCTGCCCACTGCCCCGCTGCTGCCTTTCTCTCCCCTGCCCACTGCCCTGCCACCGCTTTTCTCTCCCCTGCCCGCTGCCCACCGCCACCTTTCTCTCCCCCTGCCCGCTGCCGCCTTTCTCTCCCTCTGCCCGCTGCCTTTCTCTCCTCCCCCCTCCACCCGCCGGCTGGCCGGTGGCCACTGCCGGCACTTTCTTCCCCCTCTCCTCCTCAGTCCTCACTGGGCACGCATGTCCCACTCACCCCTCTGGCGCCAGGCCAGGGCCAGTCCTTCCGCCTCCCACCTCCCACCTCCCAGCCCAGGCTGCAGCAGAGACGGCCCCTCCTCACAACAGCCAGGCGCCTCCGCCGGCCAAACAGAACTCAGCCAATCAGGCGCTTCCGCCAGCCAAACAGAGCTCAGCCAATTAGGTGCCTTCCTCGCTGGCACGCATTGCCTTGCCACATCTCCATGCTGGCTGGCTAAGAGAATTAATTATAAAGATAATAAATAAATAGAATATGAGACATTAAGACCACCTGTAGGATATGAGATATGGCTTTATACATCAAAATGAGCACTTTGAATTGTGTTCAGAGTACTAAAAGTAGCCAATGTAGTTTGGAGCCAAAACATAGTGGGCTCCTAGCAATTAATTTCCATTATAGAGAATAACCATTGTGCTTTGCAACAAGTATGAATCCTGAAAATGCCAAGTCTCGAGGTCAGAACATATTATATTACTCAGATTTAAGCATTTCAAAGATTTAACTGTTTGGACTACCTACTTATTTGAGAAGCAAAAATGATACCTAGAAACATATGGTCAGACTCCAGAGATCCAGCCACATTGGAGAATTATATATGGATATAATCTCAGATCATGCTATTTTATTAGTCCCATTAAGTGGTCCATGAAGGTCAACTTTGTTTCAATAGCCACACCCAAGTCTCTCTTTTTGTAATGAATCTGGTTAGCTCATGGAAACTCATAACCCTGTAAAAACATAAATGAGTACCCAATTTAGGGAAAACATCATTGGTTTGGGAAAACTAAGACTATTATATTTGTTTTACACACAGGTTTGCAAAATGGAAATCTTAATAGGTTTTGCAAAAGTAAACTTTTGTGAGTTGCTGTAAACCACAAAATCAGGGTTTAGGGAATTGCTTGTCTTTTGAGGCTTTGTGGAAGAATCTGGCCAGATAATAAATCATCCAAAATGGTTCAGACAAAATACCAAAAGGGTATTCTAGCTCTACAATATGTCCAACATTTGGAAGTTATCAGCAAAAGCTACAATATGCCTTCTAAACGTATATCTGAAAAAGCAGTTTCCTGCAAAATTGTTCTCAGAGTTTCACACATTACTAGTGCCCCATAACATCAGTGAGTTAACTACTAAACCAAACTGCAAGACAAAAGTTCTGCATATATTAGTACGTTAGATTACTTTCATGCATTCTGTATAGGTCTTGCTTTTGAAAAGTGGTTGGAAACTTCAACTGGTTCAGAAAGCAACTACTGGCAAGATGGAGCAGTCTGAATACAATATATAGTGCCAATTTTACAACAACCTCATTGATTTACAGAACCAATTTAAATTGCTGTTCTTTATATGATCTGGTTCAGGTATCTTAAAGACCATCTGCTCCCTATTTTCCTGGGGGTGTGGAAACCTAACTTCAGTATTATTTTCTACATTTTGTTCATTTCTTAAATAAATCTTAACCTCTTTAAAGTTATCAAACCAAAACAGGATGGATTATTTTCATTAATGGATTCAGGCAACACCTGGTCCATCCATTCTCATTAACTATGTCAGAACAGCTTGCATTTGTAGTTCCCCAGAACCAGCCACAGAACTAGCATTTTTCTCAGTAAGAACTTAAAGGGAAAGGGGTGTGTTAAGGAATGAGGCCTGAGCCTCCACTTTTTGTATATAAGACTTTTGTAATAGAATTGCTTTGCTTGCTCCCTATGTTAAAAAGCTGTGCAGGGGTCAAAAGTTCACAGCTCTAATTCTACAGTTTGGTTTTGGAGAGAGAAGAAATATCGTGGCTTGGTTTTGGGGGGAAGAGGGGTTTGATTTGATTGGGTATATTTTGAAAAATTGAGGGAACTTAAGATATGTTGATTGGATGGTTTGGAGGGAGGTTAAATAATATAAAGAGGCTGCCTTCAGCAGAGTTTTAGGGTAGTACAAGTTGGAGAACTGAAGAGTCAGAAGGAATCAAAGTGAAAATCAAGTAGGCATCAGAGCTGGAAAGAGTTGCAGAGCTGGAGTGCGAAAGGAGAACTGAAAAGAGTTGCGGAGAACAAAGGCTGAAAATCACTAGGAAAGATTCAATCTCTCTGGAGAGCTGCATCGCTCCCCAGCAGTCTGGGATTGAAACTCCAGAACTATGAAGTGAGAGCAGGACCTAAGGTTAACCAAGGGACAAGCTGAGGTGATTGCAGAATACTCTGGGCAAGGACTGTGAAGTTAGGGCCCAGTGTTAGAGACAGGTCAGTTTAGATGTATTTTGATCACATGTTATTTTCCCCTTGTGCTCATTTGGTTGCTGTTTTGGTACTAATTTTCCAAAAGAACTATTGTTTTAAACTGAACTGTTTTCAAAGTAAAATTTCTTGTTAATATTTAAAAATCTGTAGCTTCCATCTGTTTTCTCCACCCCACACCAAAAGCCTTGACCACACTACTTAATTTTTAATACAACAGAAACTGGAAGGCTGTTTTCAGTAGACTAAGTCAGAGAAAGCCTAAAGGTCTACTTGGTGGCAGTGCTTACAGTTTAAAAATCACAGGGCTGGTGGAGACTGGGCTGTGACAGGGTATAAGCACTTCAAGGTAATGCTAATGATGCCACATCCTCACATGGCAGAAACTGAGGCAAAGGCAGGAGAACGGTGACATGCAGAATAAATGGGGATGCTTTCCCCAGACTCTTGCACATAAAACAATAAGTCTGAAAAAAGCTTACATATGTGAATTCGGTATGCACAGTCAAAGACCCTGCCATTTTCAGGGTTCTGAATCACAGGCAGGAAACCAATTTCATGGTGGGAGACATTTCACCATCAGCAAGATCATATATTTATATGAATATGACAAACATTTATATACTGCTTTTCAACAAATTTGAAAAGCGGTTAAATGTTTCTGCTTGGGACTTACTGCTTGCTTTCAATGCTGTAACACTGAGGGGCTATTCACATGATTGCAGAAAATCAGGCTAGCCTCCGCTTGATTTTCTGCAATCGTGAGAACCACTGGGCTCGGCTGCAAATGTGAGAACCACCGGGCTCAGCTCGGGTAACCCGCTCAAGTAGCCCGCCCCTAAAACTGGATTTGCGGACCGAGCGCTCTGCAAACCCAGCTTTTTTTATTGTGAGTAGCCACGGCACGGCTCCGCGCCATGGCTACTCATGAGGAGACCCTCGGAGGGGAGGCGAAAAGCCACCTCCTGGCTCTGGGGGTCTCACCAGCATGCCCTGCGCACTCATGCAGGGCATGCTGAAGCTTCCAGGGGCCAATCAGTCCCAGCGCCCCCCACCAGCTCTGTCACGGAGCCGGCAATCATGTGGCTGGCCAATCCGGCCACCCAGGACTCCCGCCCTGCTCGTGTGCGGCAAGAGCGTGCTTAGCCTGCCCTCCCCGCTCACTCTCGCAAACTGGGTCTCACTGATCGTGAGACCCCGGCTCTGAGCGTAGCTGTGCTCAATAATGAGGCTCTCCACACAAGTGTGGAAAGCCGGATGGGGTTAGGTGGGGAGAGTGGGCTTGACAAGCACTCAGTGTGCCCTGGGAGGCTGGATCGGCCACCCACACAATTACCGGTTCCGTGACGGAGCCGGTAGGGGTGGTGGGGATTGGTGGCTGCCTGGCCCCTGGAAGTCCCAGCATGCTCTGCGTGAGTGTGGGGGCATGCTGGGGAGCCTCCCGATGCTGGGAGGCTTGTTGGAGCCTCCTGCTCAAGGGTATCCTCATGAGTTGCCATGGTGCGAGGGAAAAATTGGGGTTAGTAGAGTGCTCCTCTTAAATGAGGAGGGGGCATTTAAGGAGGTTTGCTGCCAGGAGCCACACGGTTCCCATTGCAGCACACAACCCCCCCCCCCAAAGGAGGCTGGGCTCCCTTAACCTGCTTTTGGGAGATTGTGAGAATAGCCTCAATGTGTTAATGGGCCTTAAATCTCTTCATGATCTTGTCCTTTCTTATCTACCTAACTTGCATTCTGTTTATTCTCCATTCACAAAACACTAATCTTATTAAACTTTTGCTTTCTTGTGCTGTTCCCCATATCTGTACTTTTTCTCTTGTAGCCCCTTAGGTTTGGAACTTAGGTTTGGAAATATTTTAAATATTTGGCTGTTTTTTCCCCTCTGTCTTGCTTCAAGAAATTATTAAACTCATATTTTGCTCTTGCATTTCCCTCTTGATATTTTACTTTTTTTCTTTTCTTATTCCTAAACTAATTTCTGTAACATTTGCTTTCTTTCCTTCTTCCACTTCCCCCCCAGTTTGTGCAAAATTCTCTTCTCTCTTTCTTCTTCTTCGAGTTGAAGGCCAGTGATTTGTGTTAGTTTTTGTACCATGCCTAGCATGTACCATGTGCTGGAATAAAAACAGTCTTCAATGTTTGCTTAAAATCCAACAGGGATGGGGCAATTCTACATCAAAGGAGCAAGGAGTTCAAGAGCCCGGGCCACTACTGAGAAGCACTCACATGTCACCGACAATCGTGCCGCAGACGGTGACAGAACATACAGGAGAGCCTCTCTACATGATCTTACAGGTTGGGCAGAACTATACGAGAGTAGGCAGCCCTTCAACTCTCTTGGCCCTAAGCACTTTAAAGGTCAAAACCAGAATCTTGAATTGTGCCCAGAAAAACACTGGCAACCAGTGTAGCTGACACAATTGTGGGGTAATATGAGCCTAGCATTTGGCCCTTGCCAGAAACTTCACTACTTCATCCTGCACTGGCTGTAATTTCCAGGGGATCTTCAAGGGCAGCTCCATGTAGAGCATGTTACAGTAGTCTAACCGTGAGGGTTCACCATGACAAGGCCAGACCTTAACTATAGCAGGGCTAAAATAGACAGGATTGAAGATAGCTCATATACTCTAAATCTGCTGTGGTAATGTCAACTGAAACTATGAACTATGGTAATGTCAACTGGAAAAGGAAGAAACTAAGAGGACAGTATCATCAGATTTCAAAAACAAAGAAGCAAAGGATCAACTGTATCAAGAGCTGATGAAGGAGCAAGGGGAATAAGAGAACTTTTGTGAATTAGTAAATAGAAGGTCATTATTTATTTTACACAGAGCAGTCTCACTACAATGTTGGGATTAAAAGACAAGCTGAAAAGGCTCAAAAAGAAAGCAGGAGAAACTGGGAGAAACAAAGTGAAGCATTCAGATGGGACAAATCACTTAATTCTGGAGACGAAAGCAAAAAAAAAAAGAAGCCATATGATAGGATGAGGCAGTGGGGATCTACCCAACATTTTTTCAATGCTGGAGTAACCATTTTAAATAAGGTGTGAGAGATTTAAGATATGGGAAATGAGCAAAGAATCCATGGAACAACTATTTAAAAATGAGAGGCAACTGGATCATGATGACAAGTGGTGGATTTAATATAGAAGAAAAACAGAGGTGAAAACTGATAAAGAAAGCAAGAAGATCTGCTAAAATGGAAGTAGGAGAAATACCACAAAAGAGGTAATGAGGCCTGATCAGATATTTTAGCAGCCCAATATCAGATAATACTAGAAGATGAAACTGAGGAATGGACAGACAAGAAGGAGACTGAAGAAGAGAATTGCAAATACTATGGATGAGCAGCAGGTTTCCAAGACTGGGGTTTTACTACAGTGTAAAGTGGTGTAAGTTAGAACAAGATAGGACGAGAGTATATAAGCACATATAAGTGCTTAGTTAGCATAAATTGAAGTAAATCAGAGTAAAGCATTAATAAGCATAAACTGGAGTACATAAGAACAGCCCTGCTGGATCAGGCCCAAGGCACATCTAGTCCAGCATCCTGTTTCGCACAGTGGCCCACCAGATGCCGCTGGAAGCCACAGGCAGGAGTTGAGGGCATGCGCTCTCTCCTGCTGTTATTCCCCTGCAACTGGTACTCAGAGGCATCCTGCCTTTGAGGCTGGAGGTGGCCCACAGCCCTCCAACTAGTAGCCAGAGTAAATCGGGGATGTTCACATTGCTGCTTTTTATTATGATTGGTTTTATAAGTGGAGAAGAGAAATTGCTAGGCAGGGGATAAAAGAGTGCACATGAGTTAGAAGGAAAGTATGAATGAATTTAAAAATGAATGCAGTCAGAGGTATTTGTGACAGAGCTCTTCAACAGTTCTGATGTGGGGACAAAAAGCATAAGAAAGGAGTCAACCACGCCTGAGGAAGAGTGGAATGAAGAAAACAAAATCCTAAACAAATGCTCTCCAATAGGAACCGTTGTGTGTATTGCTATTAACAAAGGACATGTGTTTATTCCCAAGAGACACTGTACTGGCAACAACACTGCCAGATATTTCAAGGGCAGAAGAGGAAGTGTGAAGAAAAACCAGTGGGGAAGAATTATTTTTAAATTATTTTTAAAAAGATTTTATTTTGGTACTTTCACAATGTAAAAGAACAATGTTGTCAAACAAGAACAGTCATCAATTATGTCAAGCGATGTATGTTATCTTTGCATATCAATGAGTCTTTTTGTTTGACTTTTTAATGAATGAGGATGGATTTTCAAATGTTCTGGTTTATTGTGTGTTGCTTTAGACTTGTTGATACAGTTCAAGAATGGCATTCAATGTGGTAAAAAGTTATCTTTCGATTGGTGAATGGGGAAGAATTCCTGAACATCCATTTGAAGTGTTCATAATGATCATTCCAGTCCACTTGTTAATAAAACATGTTAGATTGTCTTGAAAGCTTATACCACCTCGTGTTTTCTTTGCTCTTTATACTGCTCAGTTATGTGAAAGACACAGTGAGACGATCCAGATGGCTGCAGATTAAGATGTTTATATGAACTTCATTTAAGAGAATTGTGTGTGCACACGCTCGCTGCTGCTGCCCCAGTTAAATTCTGACAGCTACAGAAAATTTAGCCAAAGTGGCTCAACCAAACAGTTTGTAAGCTATTTTCTTCCACTTCCATATACCACATACAGACAATACAAGCTCTGGTTATTTGGACAGCCATTTTTTAATATTAAGCATCTGTGTAGTGCTAAAGAGTGCTCAGAGTTATGTGTTATCTTGGTTAATCTTTACAACTCCCCATAAGGCAGAACAGTAGTAGTACACATATTGCAAATGAGAGACCGAGAGAGATAGGCTTGTAAATACCAATCAGTTCATGGTTACCACAAGTTCAATACCACAAGTCCTAACTGATTCCATAACTTAGTCTCTTAACCACTACGCTACACCAGTCTTCTATGTCAACAAGCAAATTGTTTTTAACTTCTTAATGATGCAGATTAGTATCAAGAAGAGTAGTAATATCACAGCTTTTGGATAACCTGAAACAGCAATACTAAAAGACATGGAAGCTCTTCTCACAATCAGTCTCCACTCTCAATCAATCAATCAATCAATCACTCTCCACTCTCCCTTAGCCTACTCTCCCGTCAGATCTTGCCTGCAGCCCTAGGCGGCCGGATCAGCCACCCACATGACTACCAGAGCTGGTGGGGGCTACAGGGATCGGGGGCCATGCGGCCCCCCAGAAGTTCCAGGATGCCCCATGCAAGTGTATGAAGCATTCTGGAGGAACCCCCGAGGCTGGGAGGCTGGCTGCAGCCTCCAGGCTGGGGGTCTACTTGTGTGTTGCCATGCGCCATGGTGGCACACGGGCAAACAAATGAGGTGCTCTGTTAACCTCATTTTAGTGCTTGCTCTGTTAACCTCATTTAAGGGGAGGGGGAATTAAGTGGGCTAGCCACCTTGGAACCACTGGGCTCACCTGTGAGCCCGGTGGTTCCCACGATCAGTAGAAAGCGGGCTAGGCTCCCTTGGCCCGCTTTATACTGATCGTGGGAATAGCAGCATGATGTTGGTAACTCTGTTTTGTGATGCTGGATTCTGATCTATCATGATGTTACAAAATATCTCCCCGAGCTGGTATCTTTAACATTCATATCATGCATAGGAACATTTCAAGGTTGCAGGACCCACTTTGTGTTTTCCTTGAGCCCCTGAGTGCCACAAACTGTAGACAGCAGGAAAATAGTGGCATAGGAGGGTGGACATGTCCTTAGAAGGGAGGTGCTCAGAGCACAAGCTCATTCCCAAGATTTGTTCTCAGTATGAGAAGTGAGCAGGCAGTCCTTTCATACCACAATCTCCTCCTGCTTTCCTGCATTTGGGGGAGCTATTTCAGTTGTTGCTATTGTTCAACATCTGGGACCAGAAATCCTTGCTGATCTATTATAAATCATCCAGAGACCTACCCAGAGATCCCAGTCTACTTTCTGCCCATCCCTGCTCTACGTAACAAAAAGCTTCCTAGTTCCTTTAGGATAGGGAAACAGGTAATCAAAAATGGCCCTTCTATATCCAAGGTAAGCAATTGTCATGGCACCTCCCCTTTCCTCTACCTCTAATGTAATGAATTTGATTTTAATAAGTACACATCTGTTGCAGGAAGTACCATTAGGCTCAGGTCACTATTGGACTGCAATCTCTTTCAGGGAAAGAACATTTAGCAGAAGAGGATGTAACAGCTTCTTGTGTCTAAACTTTACCGCTGCCAACAAGTGCTAATCCTTTGCCAAAGGGCTTCCATAATGCTTAACAAATGTTCTTGATCAGGACCACCCAGCTGCTTTTAAGACTAAAGAAATTTGCATTGTCAGGCTTCAAGCAGAGTTTTAATATCCCATTATGCCCTGAAAGCATAAACCCTTTGCTATGTGTTTATATATAGATATCTTTCTTATTAGGCTTTGAGCTTGGTAGGTCTATTTAAGCTGTCTGCAGAGATCATCACCTTCAAAAGGCATTAGAGAAGTGCTTCTTGGAAAAGGAAGTGTTTATGCTTTATTATCCCTACAACTGTTATCAACTCCGATTTCAGGTAGCAATGATGGGGTGGGTGCTAATACTAAAATCTTTCTTAATGGAATGATTAGAACTGGCTGCAGTAATCCTTCACGCATTCTTAAACCAGCCTGACAAATTCTAACATTTCAAAATGGTTCATATTTTATGAATGTGAAGCGAAGAACAATCCATTCCTCTAGCATGTTTATGTCTAGTGCTCATAGAGGGTTCTCAGGAACCTGCAACTCTTGTTTTTTTCTGGTCCACACAGTACCCACACATCATTTCTCTGGAACTAGTACACACTTATACCATGCTCCCTGCCCTTTCCAATCCCTTAGCCATTTTGGGGGGGGGGGATGACAATTGTCCTTTATTTCTTTGAGTTCCCTTTGTCTAAACTCTTTACCTACATGATTGCCTGATTTGTTTTTATAGGCAGACAGCATGGCATGAATGCATACTAATTCTATACAAATGAAAAAAGCCCTTTAGGTATTATTCCACAATCCCTGGGATCTAGAGCCAAATGATTGACATGATTTTTAAAGATTTTTTAGTCCGGACAGGGTAGGTTTTTCTTGAGTATGCTTGGTTGAATCCCCCACATACTGAGTTCACAACAGAGGTACCTTTCAAGTCCCTAATACGCTTCTGATATACTGTATGGGAGACCCAATCCAGCACCTACAGGTGAAAGTCGGAAAATTAGAATATCGTGCAAAAGTCCATTAATTTCAGTAATGCAAATTAAATGGTGAAACTGATATATGAGACAAACGCATTACATGCAAAGCGAGATAAGTCAAGCCTTAATTTGTTATAATTGTGATGATCATGGCGTACAGCTCATGAAAACCCCAAATCCACAATCCCAGAAAATTAGAATATTACATGGAACCAAGAAGACAAGGATTGTAGAATAGAACAATATCGGACCTCTGAAAAGTATAACCATGCATATGTATTCAGTACTTGGTTTGGCCCCTTTTGCAGCAATTACTGCCTCAATGCGGCGTGGCATGGATGCTATCAGCCTGTGGCACTGATGAGGTGTTATGGAAGACCAGGATGCTTCATTAGCGGCCTTCAGCTCTTCTGCATTGTTTGGTCTCATGTCTCTCATCCTTCTCTTGGCAATGCCCCATAGATTCTCTATGGGGTCAGGTCAGGCGAGTTTGCTGGCCAATCAAGCACAGTACACTGTATACTTTTCAGAGGTCCAATATTGTTCTATTCTACAATCCTTGCCTTATTGGTTCCATGTAATGTTCTAATTTTCTGGGATTGTGGATTTGGGGTTCTCATGAGCTGTACGCCATGATCATCACAATTATAACAAATTAAGGCTTGACTTATCTCGCTTTGCATGTAATGTGTCTGTCTCATATATCAGTTTCACCGTTTAATTTGCATTACTGAAATTAATGGACTTTTGCACGATATTCTAATTTTCCGAGTTTCACCTGTATTCACTCAAGGAAAAACTACACCTCTTGGGGCTAATAATGCCTTTAAACTTGGTAAGTGGTCTGGCCCTCATTGTCAGTTCTTCTCTGTACTCTGCAGATCAGAAGAGGCAGAAAAAACTTTGCTACCCAGTTGAACAAACTGGTCAAAGATACACCTTTTAAAGTGGTGGCTTTCTGATATTGAGCAGGGCGGTCACAACTGCCCCTCTTCCAGCCAGCATAGCATTCTTCCAGTGATTGTTGCTCATGTTTATGTTAGTTTAAGGATGTGGAGGACCCGTCCATGAAAATTCTCAGAGAATTTCTCCTTGGAAGGAACTCTCAAAATCTCTTGGAATTTCTTTGAACAGAAATTTATTTTCCAACGCATATGTCTCTGTATGTCTCCTCCATGAATAACCTTTGCATTTACTGTCTGAAAGAAACCAAATTCATGGCACATGTGAGGAGATCCTAGGGGAGCCAAACAGTGTTCCCTCTAACAGGGATTTCCAGATATTGTTGACTGCAACTCCCATAATCCCCAAGCAAAGGTTATTGCAGCTGGGGATGCTGGGAGTTGTAGTCATCAACATCCAGGAATCCCTGTTAGAGGGAACACTGGACCCAAATGGGGGCATTTCTTTGCCGATCCATGATGTTTCAAGACTGTTCCCAAAGTATAGACAACACTGTTTTTTAACCCACATGCTGACAGTCACATACATACATACATACATAGGAGGGCTTTAGATAAAAATCATGTTTAAAGAAGCACCAAGTAGGCTTTCTAACTACTTGTTTTAATTTCTTTTGCTATGTAAATCTCTTTGAGAACTTCTTCTTTATTATCGAAAAGCAGTACAGTGGTCCCTCGACTTACAAACTACTCGACATAAGTATTTTTCGAGTTACAAACGGCAGTTTTAGATCCGGTTTTAGATGCGGTTTTTTCGACTTACAAATTTTTAGATGGGGTTTCCTCGACTTACAAATTTTACATGCGGTTTCCTTGACTTGCCTGCCTGTTTACTGCCTGTTTATTCTTGAAAAGAAATGTTCCTGTGCAGTTTGCAAGCCTTACTGGGGGTCTGGGTCTTTTTTCTAGGCTCCGGAACGCATTAATCCGTTCCCAATGCATTCCTATGGGAAACCGCTTTTCGACTTACGAATTTTTCGACTTACAAATGTGCATTCGGAACGGATTAATTTCGTAAGTAGAGGGACCACTGTATATAAATACTATATCTTGTATAATTTTGATTTATGTGATCTCAGGTTGTGAGCATATATAAACATACTTTACAGAAACTCCGCTAATAGGGCACAATCTCCTTGTAATGCACTTTGTCATTTTTAATTACAATGATATAACAGACGCACACACCCTGGCCTCTCTCATGTCTTCTAAATATTTGCTCTTTTAGATAACCTTTTTAAACTAAAAACAACACTATGAACAAGTAACTATTTTCTTGAAACCCTTTTTATATGTGAGATTACTATCTGAGTAATGCTACCTTTAATCTGCTTCAGTAATCAAAATAATACTGTAAATTGCTGCTCCAAGACATGCACATGCATATTTATCGGAGACTAGGGCAAGCCAGTCTGTCAAGAAACTAGACAAATATCTACAGCAACCAAGAGAGCTTCTCCCAACCTTAGTTATACCCAAGGGCTTTGCCTCTCCAAAACTAAGTGTCCAGCAAGATTTTATAATGGCAAGCTCATGGTTCCAACCACACATTTGCCAAGATAATGGGGAATGCAAGGCATGGGAAGGAATCTTTATCAGGAAGTAGGAGAAAGAGAGAGAGAGAGAGAGAGAGAGAATGATACGTAAATCCTCCTGTTTCCACCACTTCTATGTCAACTTCTCCCCTATTCCCCCATTCAGGCTCACTTCTGATTTTAGACCTGGGTGGATTGGGTGAGGGAATGGGAGCCTGACTGGAGACTTTTGCATCAGCAACTCACAGTGGAGGGAGGTTTAAGCATCCCTTTCCTATAGATTCTTCTCCAGCACCAACGATAGTGTTACAAGCATGGGGTTGAGATGCCCGTCTTTCCCTAGAGTTTGGCCTCACGTAGCCTGCCTTTCAATTCAACAAAAGGGCAGTTTGCAAAGAAAGCACATTCATAGGAGGGAGGAAGTCCTTTGGATTCTGGCCTGTGGTTCATAATATCATCTTAGTTCTTCTAGATACATGTCTTTGAGAACAAAAAACCCTGCACTTTTTTGGTTGTTTCCTTCATAAACATGTTAATGTGGGGCAGATGAGATATATTTTTCCCTGTATAACAACCTCATTGTTTACTTTAAAAAAGAGATCCTTTTTAACAAGGACAGCTGTTCTGAGTACAATCTCTCTCATAATTTGGCTAACTAATGGAAGTCCTGAAGGCCCTGCCAAAGCTCAAATCTTAATTGCTGGCGCTGCTCACCCCCCTCCTACTTTTGCACTTAAATGCACAATTAATTAAAGCCAATGCATCTGGACTCAAATCGCCGTCCTTTGGCACAAGGCACAGACTCTATAACTGTTGCATCATTAATTTACTTCAACTACAGACAGGAGTTGTTTGTCCAGTGCTAATCTTTGCTGTTTTAACACTAACACACACAAGTTGGGCTTTTCTCAAATTTACAGTGCTGTGACTTGCTATAGGAAACAGGCCATTTAACCCTGTTATATACTATCCTACCTCCCAGAGTGGTTAGAAGTTCCATGAGCAATGCTACTCAGGTTGCAGCTTCATTATGCCTCTATAATATTTGGTTTATTTATAAACATACAATATAAAGCATGGGAAGAAGCAATCAGCATGTGCCTCCCACAGGGCAACAGATCCACCACTGCACATCAGATCCCCCATAAAGGGCCTTGCACCCCAAGGTGCCTTCACCTCTCAGCCAAGTATCTGTACCTTTCAGAAAAACCACCTGTGTTGTAAGCTGCTTCTTTTACTCCTTCTCTCAGCCCCTCCCCATAGCTGGAGAAGATCACCTGCTTCAAACCTGGGGGCTAACACTCAAAAGAGAGCTCTAAATATCTTCAAATCATTAACTCCCATTATACTAACATCATCCACACATCCTGGACTATTAGCCAGTAAAAACCCCAATAAAAGACTTGGCTAGCTAGCAGCCATTATACTAAAGCTCAAATATTCTTTAAGATGTAAAACAGATAGAGTATACTTGTTTGCACAATCAGAGGTTAAAGCAAGAGAAATGCAATAATCAGGGCCTCATACCTTGCCCTCCAACACTGTGTTTTCCCTTCACTTCTTGTAAACCTGAACAGTGATTCACTGAGGAATACTGGAGAATTAACAGTTCATTTGTAGCAGCCTGACAGAAAGATTAAGGATGACATAAACAAACAGATACGTTCAGAATAGCCTCAAGTACATCTGAAACCTTACCTCAAAAGAAAAATGGCAGGACAGAATGGTGTTTAAGTGGTGTTTTGGCAGCACACACAAGGGGAGAAACCTGGCTAAGGGAGCCCAGCCCAGTTTCCCTCCATCATGGTGGTTCAACGGCAGCTAGCCTACCTAAAACCCCCTCCCCTAACCCCGTTTTACTGATTGTGTGCTGCCGTGGTGCAGTGACACACAAGTAGACCCCCGACCGGGAGGCTGCAACAAGCCTCCCAGCCACGGGGGTCTCCCCAGAATGCCCTGTGCACTTGCGCAGTGCATCCTGGGACTTCTGAGGGCCAGGTGGCCCCTGATCCCCGCTGCCCCGACCGCCTCTGTGACAAAGCCAGTAGTTGTGTGGGCGGCAGAGCCGGCCCCCCAGAGATGGCTCTCTGCTCGTGTGCGGGGGGAGCGGGCTAAGCCCACTCTCCCCACTGAGCCCGGTTAGGCTCCACATGTTGATCGTGTATAGAGCTCATCAACTCCTATTAAACAAGGCTCCTAGGCTATGGAGCTGGGCATCCCAGCGGGCATAGACATGCCACTATATCACAGTTTGAAGCTGAAACCATTTTGAAAGGCATCAGAGGACAGTAAAGAGGAAAACATGCATCATTTTGCTTGCTACAACATAGCTGGACAGACACAATGAGGCATTTCACATGAGCAGTGTGAAGCACCAAAATGGGGTCTGCAGGGAGAGCGGATTTGACCCGCTGTCCCTGAAGACAATCCCCTAGCCCTGACTGGGCAGCCAGATTCCGCCGCCCAGCCCATTACCTGCTCCGTCACAGAGCCAGTGCACAGCGGTGGGGTTTGGGGGCCTCTCGGCCCCTAGAAGTCCCATAATGCACTATGCAAGCATGCAGGTGCATTATGGGGAGCTTCCCAATGCTGGTGCATACCAGGTGCATACGCTGGCCAGGAGGCTACATGTGTGTTGGTGCTGTGCGAAGCAGCGTGACACCAACTGACGATCAATTAGTCCAGTTTTACAGTGTGCTCACACCCCAAACCCTGGCCAAGTGGTGGGCTACTTAGGAGGGCTCGCTGCGCCACCACCGCCGGGAGCCTCATGGCTCTTGGCGGCTCACACACAGAGCGAAAAACAGGCTGGGCTTCCCTAGCCTGGATTTCGCTGCATGTGGGAATAGCCTCAATGTCAGTCAATCCTACCTGAAAAACCAGATTGACACTTTGACCCAGCTGAAGACTGATGGGAGAAAACTGGTATTTTTCTGATCTTTGACCAGACCTTGATTATCCACTAAGGCTAAAGCAAATTTAACTGAAACAAGATGAGATGCTGCTGTAATGTCAGGAGCAAATTCTACTGACCCTTAGTAAGAGTTTAATAATGTTTTTAAGAATATAAAGAACACAGGCAGGGGTTAGTTTCTTGGGCTGATAATGTCAGTTTTGGTTTAACAAGCTATTTTTGAACTGAATGGAAAAGTACTTGGGCTTATCTGTGTTTCGATACCAAGCTTCACGGAGGAGTAAAGAACATTACTGTAGACATACAAGATAGTTGACATCACAGACTTCACTTTTCTTCTTTTTCACTGAATTCCATAGTTCATATACTGCATTGCATTGCAATGATAACAACAGAGTTTCAACCGCTGAAAGGGTTTAGGGGAAAGGAGTGTTCAAAGATGGCATACTGCACAAGGACAGTTCTGTGCAAGGATAAAGTTGGCCTGAGGAAATCTTAAGTATATTCATGCACTTCATTAAGTTTCTCACGTGAGCTTTCTGACAAAACTTGCACACTTTCCCCTCCGTAATTTGCCCATGGACAACTTCCATCTCACTCCAATATTTTTCCACATCATGGCAGTTCCACAAGAACTTCAGCCTTCATGCTTCCCAGAGGTACTGGTATAGGACAGTAAGGATTCTGGATGTCTGCCCTCCTCCCTATTCATTTTTAATTTAGTTTTTCCATTAAGAAGCGGTTTGAAAGTACTTGGGAAGGAGAAGAAGGGGTCACAAAGGATGTGGAAGTCTTCCAGTTTCCAGTCTCTGATCTGGGTTAGGGGAAACATTGGGAAGCAGATGTTTGGCCAGCGTTGAGTTGACAACTACAGTTTCTCAGAGAGTGAACAAGGGACATATAAAAATGTCTTATCACAGGCAGAAGTCATTCCCAGCCTGCTACCTGAAATCCTTGAACTGTGGATTGAACTTGGAAGTGTCTACATGCACTACCACTGAACTATTATCTTTCCCCATATGGGACTAAGAAGCCTGGGTATCCCGAGTGATCTAGGATTATTTCCAGCCCAAATTATTTTTCTTTGAATGAACATGCTTAAGATAAAAGTGCAACCCTTCCAAATGACAAGTCAAAAGCCAGCATTAAATATACATATTCTATCCTAATTTTATCAGCTTTTCACATCGCCAGCTTGATAGGGGAGGGTCGGCGCTGCTGTTGTTGTTAGATCTCACAGCAGCATTCCACACTGTGGACCATGATATTCTGTCCCACTGCGTAGCTGATGCTGGGATTTGAGGCGTGGCCTTGTTGTGGCTGCGTTCCTTCCTACAAGACCGGGGATATAGGGTGGCAATGGGCAAAGAGAGGTCTTCACATCAGGTACTAACATGTAGTGTCCCACAGGGAGCTATTCTCTCGCCCTTGCTGTTCAATATTTATATGTGGCTGTTAGCAAAGCTGGTGAGGAGTTTTGGGCTAGGGTGCCACCAATATGCAGATGACACCCAGCTTTTTCTGCTGATGGACGGCAGGGCTGAGGACACCATAGCCCAGCTGACCAGGTGTTTGGAGGTGGTCACAGACTGGCTGAGGCAAAGTCATCTACAGCTTAATCTGGATAAGACTGAAGTTCTGTGGCTGGGCCCAAAGAGGTCGGGGGGAGTTTTCAATTACTGACCCTTGATATAGTGCTTGTTTGATACCTCAGCCTACTGTGAAGAGTCTGGGTGTGATTCTTGATGCCTCTTTTAATATGGAGGCTCAGATCATGGAGGTCGCTCGAAAGGCCTTTTTTCAGTTACGCCAAATACGGCAGCTGGCCCCCTATCTGTCTCCTCCGGATTTGGCCACTGTGATCCATGCGATGGTCACTTCCAGGTTAGATTATTTTAACTCGCTTTATGTGGGGCTGCCACTGCGCCTAACTCAGAGATTGCAACTGGTGCAGAATGCAGCGGCCAAGGTCCTTACTAAGGCGCCTTGGTGAGCACATGTGACACCTTTGCTTGTTCAGTTGCACTGGTTACCAGTTGAGTCCTGGGTTAGGTTTAAGGTATTAACCTTAACATTTAAAGCCCTACACGGTATGGGCCCTCCATACCTCCAAGACCGCCATGTTTGATATGTCCCTTGCTGGGTCCCGAGATCAGCCCTAGAGATATTAAACTGCAATCAACGAGAGCCAGAGCTTTCTCAGTGGTGGCTCCGACTCTATGGAATGGTCTCCCAGATAATATCAGAGCTCTCCACGATCTGTTGGCCTTTTGTAAGGCACATAAGACTGATATGTTCCGCCGGGTATTCAGTTGCTGAGATAGCTGGTCGTAGAGTGATCTTATAATCCATGGTTATTATGTCATGTGGAATGAGTATTGTATGGGGTTGTGGTTTATGAGGCTATGTAAGATATATGTTTATGGAATTGTGTTGCTGTGTATGTTATTCTTGTAAGCCGCCCTGAGTCCTATGGGAGTAGGGCGACATATAAATCTAACTAAATTTTTAAAAAAATACTCCAGACATTCACAAGTAGATATGGGGGTGGAGGTCATTTACATCAGCCCTGATGTCTCAACTCGTACCAGTGATTTATTTGGAACAGAATTAGGCTCTAGTGCTGAGAGAAATCTAAAGATGAGAAGGAGCTGAGACTACCTTAAGGCAGCTGGACAGGACCCCCCTACCTGATTAGCATCTCTTGTGCTCCTTTTCCCACTCAGGAAATACTCAGGTGTCTTGCTTTAATCTGTGACTTCAGTAATTTTCTTTATCAACACAGTGGCTAGAGCTAAAGCTGTGAACTGCAAGCCCTCTCACCTCTTATGAACTCAGTAGGTGGCCTTTGGCAAGCTACCATCTCTCAGCCTTAACCCACTACCTGCAGTAGGAGGATAACCAACCTGTAGGGCAGATCAGTGCTAAGGTTTACTGAGATAAAGTTTGTGAAGGTCTTTGAAAACTCTTGAGTGCCACAGAACTGCTGTGTCATCACCATCTTTTGTTCTCCCTTTTTATATTTTTAAGCAAGGAGCAAAATAGACTTCTGTTCTTTAAATCTAACAGACTTCAGCAACTCATTAGGAGTCCTACATTCCAAAGTACATGCCTCCTGTAATACTGGAGACATAAAATAAACCTACACTGCAGCTTCCATTTAAAGCAGATCTCTTGTGATGGAAGTAAGTGAATAAGCAATCTAATTCTGCAAATTTCTCTACCTTCCTGTACTGATCACCTTTCTTCCTCATAGTGTTTCCCTTACAGAATTCCAATCTCTTCTGGAAACAAGAAAGCAAACAATAAGGACACTTGAATGGAATTTTGGTCAGTTCATTTTCAATTTGAAGTAACACATAGTTGAATTTGTTTGCACTATAAACGTTTGACTAGTAAAAAGAGCTTTGTTTTGCATAGCCACTTGCCTTCCACGGCCAAAAATCACAGAACACTTCACAAAGAGAACTCTAATTCCGAGTGGTACGCACACACTGCCATGCATTTCAAGTGTATGTGCCACTGTAAATTGAACTGTGCGTTTTAATCCCACTTTCAATGTTGTCCTTCTGCCCTGCTGATACATTACATACCACATACTATGCTGACCATGGTATGTTGCCCGTCACAGGTTCAGAAGTTTTCAAACAAATGAAAGGGTAGACATAGAAGGCTTCCCCCCTCCCCCCCGCCACCGCCCGGCAGCATTCCAAGGGGGAAAGAGAATGCACAACAGAGCTCTTGTGAGCAAATGAGACAGCTTTATGTCAAGTCAGGCTATTGGTCAGTCTAAACGCAGAACCATTTATTCCAACAGGCAATCTTGCAACGTCTGAGGCATCGGTCTTTCACAGCTCTGCTGCTTCAGATCCTTTGTTATTGGAAGTGGAGGAGAGATGGTCGGTGTGGAGGAGAGCTGGTCTTGCGGTAGGAAGCATGACTTATCCCCTTAGCTAAGCAGGGGCTGCCCTGGTTGCATATGAAAGGGAGACTTGATGTGTGAGCACTATAAGATCTTCCCCTCAGGAGATGGAGCCGTTCTGGGAAGAGCAGAAGGTTCCAAGTTCCCTTCCTGGCAGCTTCCTCAAAGATAGGGCTGAGAGAGATTCCTGCCTGCAACCTTGGAGAAGCCACTGCCAGTCTGTGTAGACAATACTGAGCTAGATAGACCAATGGTCTGACTCAGTATATGGCAGCTTCCTATGTTCCTATGTAAGTGCCAGGCATTAAGAGTATTCACACGTGCAGCTGAACCCAGGCTAAGGGAGCCCAGCCTGGGCTAGGCTGTATGTGTGAAGTGCTGGGATTGAGCCCGATCCTGGTGCTGCCCCTATGGTGCTGCCCCTTTAGTGAACCTATGGTTGGTGATTGTCTGGGCAGCCACCGTTGAGTTAAAGGGCTTCCCCCTGGCCTGCTACGATTTCTGGCAGTGAGCCGGGAGGAAGGAGTGGCCATGCTCATGCCCTGGGGCACCCTGGAATGTGGGAGGGGGCAGTCCTCCCGTTCACAGCATCGTCCTCCATCACGCTGCCACTCGTTTGGGGATGCGGTGCAGTGGAGGTAGAGAAGCCAGATGCTCATCTGTTGGGGAAGGAAGGTGAGCACCTGTCTTCTCCAAAGCCCGCCCACCCACCCTCCCCAGTGAGGTAGTGTGCACAACCTCGTTGGGTAGCATCCGCAGTGATGCTCGTGGAAGGACTCTGTCACTGTAGTGCTCCACAATGCTACACTACTACCAGTGGAAAAACCACCTTCCCAGGACTTATACACACTTGTGCAAATGGCAGTGCAATGTGTTGCACATCCATTAGCTAGGGTATTATGTTGCACAACATCTTCAGCTGGTATAAGAACTAGTCTGGAATTGAGGCTACTGGCTTTGTACAATGACCTTGAGCTACGTCCTTGCACTAGAGCAACAACATTTACACCAGCACATGACTAATCTGGATGCCACCTATTTTGTCCATGCAAAGCAGGCTCTCTACCAATAAACAATGACCCTGTCTTATGTTCTGTAATTCCCCTACTGCATTGTCAGACTAGACCACTTGGCAGATTTGAATTAACTGATTCAGAGGCCAAGTGAGCTGAGATTGAAACCAGAGGCGCAGTATTGAGGAAGTTGCATGTTATTTGAAATCTGCTTCCTTCTGATAGACTCTGCTTGTAAATATAACAGGTACTGCAAGTCTCTAGAATCACCCACCTGGAGGAAGCTAAGCCTAGTAGTGCTGTCAATGGAATGCCTCACTGCTGGGAAATGTGAAATAGCAAGTCATTTGGAGTTATTTCCATTTGTTGGACCTTCTGAATACACACTGGTCAACCCCCCTCCCCCCAAAATTATGCCTCAATTTGCACTGAGTCACCTATAAAATGGAACTTCAGTTAACACACTCTGTGTTAGGGGTGCAGGGAAGTTTTACTATAGAGGTGTGCAAACTGGTCCAGTTCAACTCATTGTCCAGGTCCAAACTGGACTGCCCACTCCGGGATTGCCAGTCCGAACTGGCCCTGGTTTGAACTAGACTGGTTCGGGGGTCTACCCATAAAAGAGAATCTGGTGAGGATTCCCCTTTATGAGTAAAGGGCCAGGGGGCTTCCCTACTGCTAAAGGGGGTGAGAGGTGAGTTAGGGGTACTTGACTTAAGCAGCAGAAGTAGCTACTCCCTCACCACTGGTCTCCTCAAGAGTAGCCCGGGCCAGTTACGGCCCAGTTTGGGCCTCCATGCATGTGCGGGGAGGCCATTTTAGTGAGAACACTAGTGAGGTCACTTTAGTGACCTTACAAAAATGGCCTCCACGGATGAACAGTTGCCTGAACATAAAGTGAGGTCATTTTTGTGACCTCACTATAATGACCTCTGCATGTGCCTGGAGGCCTGAACTGGGCCAGAGAAGGCCCGAATTGGGCCGCAGCCAGCCTGGGCTAGTCTGGAGGAGGCTGGTGGGGGTGGGAGCCACCACCAATGCTTAAGGTAAGTACCCCTGACTCCCTCCCTTGCTCCCTTTAGCAACAGGCGAGCCTCCCTGGCCCTTTACTCATAAAGGGGAATGTTCACCGGATTTTCCTTTCTGAGTAGACCCCTGAACTGGTCTGTGAACTGATCCTGGCCCTGGAAAAGGCTTGGCTGTTTCTGTGAACATCCCCATTCTCCTGATCCATGATTTGAAACAAACTTTGGGGGTTCGTTACAAACTGACTCAAAGCAGAGAAATTTCTCAAAGCAGAGAAATTCTTCTCTGGCTCAGATTAGAATTAGACTTGGTTCCATTACATTGAGTGGGGGAGAAGAGTCATTTTTCCTGACCTCAGCTTGGGGAAATGATCCAAGATCTTCCAAGTTTTTTCAGAAGACCACTGATCATTCCCAAATTAAGCTGACGTGATCTTGAGAAAGCTTGCCCATCTCTACCCTGTAGCAACAGCAAGAGCCTATTTCACCAAGAAACACACAGTACTAATTTTCAGAACTCCCAGCCATCTGAAAATGCTTTGAACTAGAGGTCAACAGAAATGAAGAACTCTTTGCTGAAAAACAGAATAATAAATAGATAGATAGATAGATAGATAGATAGATAGATAGATAGATAGTTTCATTCATTCATTCATTCATTCATTCATTTGTTGCATTTATATACCGCCCTATATAAAATCTTAGGGCAGTTTACAATGTAATATTCATTCATTCATTTGATTTATATACCACCCTTCTTAAGGTGGCTTAGGTCAGTTTACATTAAAATAAAAAGCATATGATAAAACAGTTAAAATCAGAAAATGTTTAAACCAGATTATAATTAAAATTAAAACTAGATAAAGATGGGTCTTTAAGGTTCTCCTGAAGGCCTCCAAGGAAAATAATCCTCTTGCATCCATAGGGAATGTGTTCCACAACCCAAGGGAGACAAGTGAGAAGGCCCAGTCCCAGGTCGCCACCAGATGAACTGGTGGCACCTGAAGATGGATTTCTCCTGATGATCTGAATGAGTGCTGGGGATCTTATAGGGAAAGGTGCTCTCTCTGGTAACCCGGACCTAAGCCATTCAGTGCTTTAAAGGGAATAACCACCACTTTGTATCTTGCCTAGAAACATGTAAGCAGCTAGTACAACTGTTTAAGAATAGGCATAATGTGATCTCTCGGGGACATCCCAGAGACCAATCTGGCTTCTGCATTTTGAACTAACTGAAGTTTCCAAACTACATACAAAGGCAGCCCTTTGTTAAATGTGTTAGGATTTTGTTGTGCACCATGTTCAATATATTATTTTTAAATCTATCTATCTATCTATCTATCTATCTATCTATCTATCTATCTATCATTTTAATACTGCCTGATATGTACATCTCTAGATGGTGTACAAAATTTAAAATACTGAAAAGTAAAAACAGGTTAAAATCCACAAAACACAATAAAAACAGGATCATAAAACAAGTTGTTAAAACAAATTATTAAAATTAATTCCATTTAAAAGCCTGCAAGAACAGGTGTGTCTTGAGTCTTCTTGAAAACAAACAGAGAAGGAGATGCTCTTATTTCAACAGGCAGCATATTCCAAAGCCCCAGGGCAGCCACAGAGAAAGCCCAGTCCCGAGTCGCCACCAAACAAGCCAGTAGCAACCATAACCAGTCTTCTCCAGAAGTTTGTAATAAGCGGCAGAGTTCATGACAAAGAACACTCTTTTAAATAGGCTGAGCTCAAGCCGTTAAGGGCTTTATAGGTAATAACCAGCACTTTGTATTTCACCTGGAAACATATCGGCAGCCAGTGATATGGAATGACATGGAACCTCAGTCTCAACAATGCTGAATCATAACTCCTTGATTTGCAAGGAACTTGATGCGATCTGTTATTGATCTCATCAGGAAAATGCATACTTGGAGCAAAACGTTCTTGCACTTCCCCTGCATTTTTAATAATGGGGCTGAAGATTTGGTGGCTTTACAGAGACACTGGATCAAAGTCTAATTTATTACATTACAAGGAAATAAGTCAATTATTTTATTATTTCCTTGAATTATTTTCCCCCAGTCCCACCATTCTGTCTAGTGGCACACAGTCAAGCAAGGCATGTCCATGCATGTTATTACATTTTGGAATAACTATGGTTACTTGTGTGCAATCATCCCCCCACCACAAAGTTCAGATTGCACCTCGGGAAAGATACTTTTTCCTGATTTAAATGCTGCATATCTCTAAAAGCAGCTTAAAGAAAAAGAACTCTTAAGGGGAACCCAAGTTGATGCTGTTTTTCAAATCAAAAGGACAGTTCGACTTCCACAGGATGTGCCATGTATGCAGTAGCTAAATGAGCAGATTACAGTGGTTACCTATATATCTTCTCTTCACCCCATGATCCTGTTGTGTGTGTGGCACATGATCCTCTTGTGTGTGTGATACACACACACACACACACACACACACACACACACACACACACACACACTCTTTATTCTAAGACCCAAACTACACATGATGCTCTGTCACATTCTGCTTCCCCCCTCAAAACCAAACAGCTGGGGAAGTTATGATCTTAAGCAGAAAAATGAGAGGCGTGTGACCTGTTTCACCTCTAACCCTGTTCAGACGTGTTGTACATGCACACAGGTGTCTGTATGCATGTACATGTTGCTGTGTGAATGACTGTACATGCATTCACTTTACAATTGGACTTGGGTATAGTCCCTCTCAAATTCAAGGTATAGATAGGAAGTGTATTGCTATTCGTACATCCAACATAATGCGTACATGATTATGTGTGTATAGATGTGTACATATGAAGACTGTGTACAGACTGTGCATGCACTGAACATAACATGTGAATAGGGCTTATTTCTCTGGTCAATACACCTTCCCCCACATACACATTTTCCCTCTATAGGTGGAAACACAGCTTAGGGTGTGATATGTAGATTTGACTTGACTAGCAAACAAGAGGTTGCCTGTTCGAATTGCCACTGGTATTTTCCCCAAACTATGGGAAACACCTTTATTGGGCAGCAGTGATATAGGAAAATGCTAAAGGCATAATCTCATACTGCCTCCTGTATTCTACCAAAGTCAACCACAGGGCTTTGTGGTCACCAGGAGTCAACACTGACTTGACGGCATGCTTTACCTTATTCAGAAACAGCTCCATTGTTTCTTTCCCCTTTCCCTCCCTTTCCCTTTCTCACCTAATTTCCCACACTCTCTACAGACAGAATCTCCACTGGGACAAACTTCTCAACAACAAAACATAAAACATTACTAGATAGAATACAAGAAGATCAAGTTCCACAGCCTTGAGGGCAATGACTGAGAAGGCCCTGTCTCGCATGCTCAACAAACGAGCTTCAGCAGGTGTTGGCAAGCAAAACCAAGCCCTCCCAGTCACTCTAGTCAGGTGGGTAGATTCAGCTGGGAGCAGATGGTCCCTAAGGTACCCAGGGTCCAAGCCATATAGGGCTTTAAATGATGTGCTAATATCCACAGCAACATGCAGTACATCACACATACATATACCATGCACAAACACAGATGCAGCAGCTCCCTTTCCTAATAGACAGTTTGTGTGCTCACTTGGGCAATAGCCATATTTCTTTTGGGAAACAGTAGCTGCCACCAAGGAAACATCAATCTGCTGAACTCACATGAGTTACAGTAATTGTCTTTAGTTAAATGACTGATTTAGAAAGGGAGATCTGAAATCTCATAATTCTAGGGATATGTAAGTTATAATGGTTTTTCATCAAACTAGCACATTCTTGGAATATCTTTGAATGTTTGACATAACTTAAACATCCCAAAGGAGAAATTTAGCATAATTTGAACAAGTGGTGGGCAGAAATATGTTTGCAATAAGTGTGAAGGCTGTAATTCAAAACAAACTCAGCCATTCTTGATCAAACATTTCTGAAATGGGGTCTGATTATATTCCTCGCCAGGTTGATCCTCCATGTAAATGGCCTATTTATTTATTTATTTATTTATTTATTTATTTATTTATTTAACATATTTCTATAGCACCCAAAACTTGCACCTCTGGGCAGTTTACAATTAAAATCATTTAAATATTAAAATCAGTCAAAACCCAACATTAAAAGTATTAAAACTATAAATCTAATTAAAAGCCTGGGTGAATAAATATGTCTTCAGTGCCTTTTAAAAAGTTGCCAGAGATGGGAAGCCTCTTATTTCCTCAGGGAGCCATTCCAAAGCCCAGGGGCAGCAACGGAGAAGGCTTGTCCCCAAGAAGCCACCAGGTAGGGTTGTGCGTTTTGTGTTTTTTTCTGTTTTGTTTTTGGCCCAAATCCAAAACACCCCCATTTTGTTCTTTGTTCGAAATCAGCCAATCCGAAACACCCCAATTTTGTTCTTTGTTTGAAATTTCAAAATCCAAATCTGAAACGTTTTGGATTTTAAAAAATGGCCCCAGGGAAAAACTAGTGGGTGGGGGTGGTAGTGCCCAATGGGTGGAAACTACCACCCAAACTTCAGAGGAATTGGGCAACGGGCTGATTTTTGGTGAATTTTTGAAGTATAAGATTTTTCCCATAGGGAAGAATGGAGGTTTCAGCAAAAGTATAGCTTCATGTTGGGGGAAAGGGGTGGCCCAGAGCAGAGTAGGGTGAGTGGTAGTGCCCAGTGGGGGCAAGGAAGCTGCCAGAATTATTTCAAAGGAATTGGGCAGAGGGCTGATTTTTAAAGATGTAATGGAGTTTGCTCATCCTTAAAGTTCTTCCCCATAGGGAATGATGGACCTCCATAATTCCTGCCCCATAACTGCACTTGGGGGGCACCAGGGTGGCCCAGAGCGAGTGGTGGTGTAGAGCACATAAGGTGCCAACCACCCCCATGGGTTGCTAACCCATGGGGTAATGGGTTCTGTTGTTTTTGAGATGTTTTGAGTATAGATTCAGATTCTCTGGTAGCATATGAGAGTGGATTCATGGTTTGTCATTGAAAATCTAATATGCTACCAGAGAATCTACAACAACAATGAAATGCACACTGCCCCACTGGCCAATGAGGGTAAATGCACACTGCCCCACTAGCCAATGAGGGTAAAATTTACACTTAAATTTGCTTAAAAGGAATAAGGAGGCAATTGCCAGGAGATCAGCCCATGCTTTCGCTGGCCAATCTGAAGGCTGGAACAGCTGGAAATTCAAACAGATGTCAAAACTCAAAATGGAGACTGAAGGAGAAAGACTTTTTGCAATTGCAAAATGGAGTTCCAAAACAGCCGAAACAACAAAATGTTTTGTATCCGAAACAGGGACGTTTTCTTTTGCCAACAAAATTTTCTGTTTTGAGCATTGGGTGTTTTGTTTTGCTACAAAACAGCCGAAATGGCCTGTTTTGTGCACAAAACATTTTGTATCCAAAACGAAACGCACATCCCTACCGCCAGGCGAGCTGGTGGCAACCACAGACGAACCTCTCCAAATGATTGTAACAGGCAGTGGGGCTCATGGTGAAGAAGACATTCTCTTAAATACACAGGGCCTAAGCTGTCTAGGGCTTTATAGGTAATAACCAGCACCTTGTATTTTGCCTGGAAACTTATCAGCAGCCAGTATAGAGTTCTTTCAACACAGGAGTAATATGGTCTCTCGAAGATGACCCAGAGACCAACCCGGCTGCCACGTTCTGTACTAACTGCAGTTTCCGGACTAGATACAAAGGCAGCCCCACATAGAGTGCATTGCAGTCGTCCAGCCTGGAGGTTACCAGCATATGTACCACCGTTTTGAGGTTGTTCATCTTAAGAAACGGATGCAGCTGGCATATCAGCCAAAGCTGATAGAAAGCACCTCTGGCCACCGCCTGAACCCAGTTTATATTGATGATTATCATGATAAAATGCTGCAAAAGCCACTTAGCTTAATCATAGGAGAGTTCCCTCAGGTCTATAACCTACATATAACATTTTAAATCTGGGAAGTGTTGTGTAAGTAAGCCGTCAAAAGCAAAGAATATCTCCTGTGGAGATATTCACGTCCAAAGCATCTCTGACCCATTGCTATCCAATTTATTATTTGAAACTCACAGTAGAAAGGGCATAGCACAACCTTTTAGAGAAGACAGAAGTAGGCAGAAACATTACCTGGGTGTTATTTTAAAAATGCAGAATCATTTCTTTTTCAGCTTCTCTTTGACTTCTCTATATTTTGGCACCTCTGTGAGTTCTAGTGAGTTTTGAGAGATGCCCCCTCATCCCTGAAAGGAAAAGCTAGGCATGCTTGTTCAATGTTGACCTTTTGGCAACAAAGATGGAGAAAGTTGTTTAAATTGTTTCATGGTCAAGCAAAGATGACAACTCAGACTAGATCTACAGATGCCAAAGAAGTTAATAGTCTGTGTAATGCTAACTTCTTTACATTCCTAGAATTGCTGTGGTTTCAATTATTTTTGGTATTTGTACTTTTGTATATTCAAGTGGCTGTCAGTAAAATGCTGTGCTAGTGCATTTCTTTGCAAAACTTCATGCACTGACTGCCACTCTAGCAGCAGGCAAAAGAGTCTGTAGGAAATGTATTAGCGATGTTCTCCATGATTCTGAATTGAAAATACTGGGCTCTGTGCAGTGACACAGCTAGGTAATTTTGGAGCCCGGTCCTGAAGGGCTTTGGAGGCCCCCTCCCCCTCCAGCTTGAGGAGGGGTCAGGGTGGGGCTTAAATCCTTTTTAAAAACTTTTTTCAACCCCCCATTGTGCGGCAGTGATTTGGAAACAGGGGTGGCCAGCAGGGTGTGGACCAAGGCGGGGGAGACAGAAGTGGTGGCAAGAGCTCCTTCCCTGAGCCCGCCTGCTGCACATGTGCAGAGAGCCTTGAAATGGGCTGAAAACGGCCCAACCTGTCATTTGGGCGACAGGCGGGCTCAGGGAAGTAGCTTTTGCCGCTATCTCCCCCACCTGGATGGTGGCGTAGACAGTGGCAAGAGCTCCTTCCCTGAGCTTGCCTGCTGCCCAAATGACAGGTCGGGCCGTTTTTGGCCCAATTAGGTGCTCTCTGTGCATGTGTGCAGAGAGCCTCTTAATGGGCCAAAATTGGCCCAACCTATCATTTGGGTGGCTGGCGGGCTCAGGGAAGGAGCTCCTGCTGCTGCCTCTGCCTCCCCTACCTCGGTCCACACCCTGCTGGCTACCACCTGTCTCTGCTAGCAGCCTTGCCGCACAGTGGTGGCTGAAAATTTTTTTTTTTAAAAGATCTAACTTGCCCACAAGCTCCCTCCTGCGCACAGCTGTGAGGTGGGCATGGGGCAGAGGTGGGGCTCTGGGGAGGCCCCCAAGAACATTTGGAGCCCCCCCTGGAGACAGGAGGCCATGAACCAGATCCCCAAGGTCCATGGCAAAGTGCGCCCCTGAATCTCTGAATCTGCATTGAAGCACTTTGTGGACTTACTGCTCTCTGAGTCGTGCAAGGTGAAACTCTGAGGTCAATAAAATGTCAGATGCTGGGAGGGGGGAAATGAGAAGTCTGTGTGGAAACTCAGTGCTGTTATTCTACCTCTTCAAAACTTAGTGTAATCCATTAAGAAATTTCTTTCTCAATCCATTAAGAAGAATCCAAACAATTAATTATTTAGGTATTGAAATAATTAATAATGTGAAATAAATTACTGTAATGGAGGTAGGACTCTAAATTTGTTTGCTATGAACATATGAAGCTGGCTTATTCTGAATAGGATGATTGGTCCACCTAGACTAGTAATAACTGCTTCAAGTGGCAGTGGCTCTACAAAGTCTCAGCACTGATAACTCAAGCAGCAGCAGCATATGAGGTCACAATGATCATCTTCTCTCCTCCAGCTGGGCATCATCATCATCTTATCCAAAAAGACATTGTACATTATTACAGTGCCAAAAGCAGTGCAGTCCTGCTCCAGAGTACACCCCTCCTCTCTCTCTCTCTCTCTCTCTCTCTCTCTCTCTCTCTCTCTCTCTCACACACACACACACACACACACACACACACACACACACACACCACTGCACTCTTCACAGTTGTGATGACTGTGTTCATCTGAAGAGGCAAACAGTATAACTGTGATGGCGGGTGCTTCCATGATCGGCAGCCTGGAAGGGATGGTGGAGATCGTAAACATTTTGGTCAGTGCCTTCAGCTGCTGTTTGGTTAATTGCACTTCATGCATCTAATTATACATTGCAAGGAAGATATGAACAATCATATGTGTATAAGATAAAATATGTGACACTTGAGCCCACTGAACTTTGTGGCACATGAAGCCCAGGACACTCAACATGGCAAAGGACAAAGAAGCCACAGTATCATCTGCTGGCAGTTCCTGGGCTTGCCTCTCCCCTTAAACAACGTCAGCTTCAGGAATGTAGCATCCAGAACTGGTGTGGTTGCTAGTTGGACAGCTCAGGATAGGGTTGTTGGGTCCTGGGGACACTCTTATATACAGGTGAAACTCGGAAAATTAGAATATCGTGCAAAAGTCCATTAATTTCAGTAATGCAAATTAAAAGGTGAAACTGATATATGAGACAGACACATTACATGCAAAGCGAGGTAAGTCAAGCCTTAATTTGTTATAATTGTGATGATCATGGCGTACAGCTCATGAAAACCCCAAATCCACAATCTCAGAAAATTAGAATATTACATGGAACCAAGAAGACAAGGATTGAAGAATAGAACAATATCGGACCTCCGAAAAGTATAAGCATGCATATGTATTCAGTACTTGCTTTGGGCCCCTTTTGCAGCAATTACTGCCTCAATGCGGCGTGGCATGGATGCTATCAGCCTGTGGCACTGATGAGGTATTATGGAAGACCAGGATACTTCATTAGCGGCCTTCAGCAATTCTGCATTGTTTGGTCTCATGTCTCTCATCCTTCTCTTGGCAATGCCCCATAGATTCTCTATGGGGTCAGGTCAGGTGAGTTTGCTGGCCAGTCAAGCACAGTACACTGTATACTTTTCAGAGGTCCGATATTGTTCTATTCTTCAATCCTTGTCTTCTTGGTTCCATGTAATATTCTAATTTTCTGAGATTGTGGATTTGGGGTATTCATGAGCTGTACGCCATGATCATCACAATTATAACGAATTAAGGCTTGACTTATCTCGCTTTGCATGTAATGCGTCTGTCTCATATATCAGTTTCACCTTTTAATTTGCATTACTGAAATTAATGGACTTTTAGCAATAGCAATAGCACTTACATTTATATACCGCTTTATAGCCGGAGCTCTCTAAGCGGTTTACAATGATTTAGCATATTGCCCCCAACATTCTGGGTACTCATTTTACCGACCTCGGAAGGATGGAAGGCTGAGTCAACCTTTTGCACGATATTCTAATTTAGCATATTGCCCCCAACATATGATTTAGCATATTGCCTCCAACATATGATTTAGCATATTGCCCCCAACATTCTGGGTACTCATTTTACCGACCTCGGAAGGATGGAAGGCTGAGTCAACCTTTTGCACGATATTCTAATTTTCTGAGTTTCACCTGTATGTCAGCTGAGATGGTTCCAACACTACAAGAGCAGCTGATGAAGAAATATTTATTCCAATGTGTGTTGAGAATTTATTTTTCAAGGAATATTTGTCACTTGAATGCCTGAGAGAGTGTGTTCTTGCCAGAGCTGGTTGTATACCTATGTAACTCATAAAAGAGATTCTATCAGCAACAGCTGCACTTATCAGTTGCATTTATCAGCTACAGCTGCATGTATCCTTCTAAAGGGTACCTTGCCATCTTGCCTTTTTAAAATGGTACTTGGCTATAGAGGCCTTCTCAGGATTAGGACTTTACAGTCCTGGCAAGTTGTTCAGCTGTGCAGCAGTGACCCACTACATGGGATGCCTGTGCATATGGAAATGCAATTCCAGAGCTATTCTTCTGAAGTATGTTGAAGCTCTTTTTCCAAATGCCTATCATTTGGCAAATCTGGCCTAGATGCATGGAGCCTTTGGAGCTCCCTTGTTTGGATTGGTCCATCTTCTCCAGAATTGTGTACTTCAACCGACAGTACCTCTTTGGAATATAAGGTTTCCAGTTCTTGCTGAGTAGTGATAGCGGGTATTGAACTTGGGACTTCTTATATACAAAGGGTGTGTCCTTCAACTGAGCTGTGGCCATTTGCGAAGGATGAAGAGAAAGTCAACACTTTTAATTTGTGTTCTCTAGGCCATTCCTCCAGACTTATCAGGTTTCTATGTGGTTCAAGGCCTCCAAACTCTAACAGACATGGTGCAGCTTTTCTTCCCTCTTGAGAAAGTGCATGAAGCAAATTTTCAGTTCCAGTTGGATCATGTAAACAATGCTTACCAAAATGATTCTGGAGACATGTGATCTTTAGCCTTTGGCTGCTGTGTGGTTCATCTTAATCTGGAACAGGTTAACAGTAACCAGAAAGCCCAATAACTGTCCAATGGGTTTCCGGTAGATTCTCAACAGTCTTTCCTCAAACATATGCCTAACACAGAACCCATAATTAGAACAGGACCTTTCAGAAGTGGCTATGCATTTGTGGTTTTAATGTCTTGTATTATAGATGCCTCCGCAAGGGTTTCAAGGACAGTAGATTTGCTAGCCACACAATTGGGTCAGAAGATGGCTGATAGAAGACTGTAGGGTGTTGTAGTTTGTATGCCCTGATCCACCATCCTGTTGCCATCTTGTGGGTCTTGGGATAAGGAATTGACTGGCAAGGCCACATTCGGGGCTAGTTCAAAGATGGTTTGGCTGTCTGAAGGAACTAATTGAGTGTTTATCTTAATGTATCTGAGAGAAAATTCTTGATGTTTCAGTTATACTGGTATTGCTACAGAGAGAATACAATAATCCAAAAGGAGGGGTGAGGGGAGAGAATATCCAATTTAATTATGTACGGTACAAGAATGATATTTTTGGTAATGTAAATAGGCATGATAATTGGGGGGGGGGGACGAGCACCAACTGTATTACAGAATCATTCATTGTCTAGATGAAAATCCGTAGTTGATTTCATAATCTGCCAAATAAGAAATAATCTAAAAGTCCACACGGTTCAATGGACTAAACTCGAATAGTTGATGGGTAGCCTGCCATTAAACCATCTTATTTTCCCCTGCCTTGTTCTGTCACATGCTTTTGGCGTGGCCTAGTGCAAGTTATTTGGGGAAATGGGAATATGATTAACTCTTCCTGCTTTGTACTCTCTGTTCGCAAGTGTTCTAGCTATTGTCGTCTTCATGGAGTGCAGCTTTATTGTATACTGAACTATTTTTCAGAGGCCTCAGGTTACTGAGTCGGAAGATCGAAGCGTTCAGGGCAAAGCACTGCTATGTTTTATGGTGCAGGTTGCTCTGAGAAGGAAGAGCAGCAGTTGCCTTGCCTTTCAACACATTAGGCTGTGCACTGAGCAAGCAGGAGAGGTGGGTGAGTTGTCCTGATTGTTCCTACCCCTCCGCTCTTGCTGCTTAGTAACCAAGACCTGATTCACTGCTGTCCACACATGTGAACAACCATCATGAAATACGTAGGATGGGGAAGTGGTTCATAGATTCACTCAGCTCACCCGATGCCCAACCGTTGCTCTTTCCCAGAAGGTACTGAATGGTCCAGGTCCTTCTCCTTGGTGAAGCATATTCCTCTTCCTGGTAGTAGTAGCCTGCATGCCCAGTGCCGGGAACACTGGATGTTCCAAGGAGGACAGTAGAAAGCTGCAAGTTGCAGTGCTACTTGTTATACTTTACATCTTAAAGGAGAGCAGGATTATGCCCCTGAATAATAGTCTAACCATGTGTATGGAGATGAGTCGAAAACTCTTTAAAACCTAGCTGTATATGGAAAGACATCTCCCTCAAGTGTCTATGGGAGACTTTGTACCATTCTTGCCTCAATGCATTATGAAACTGTTGAGAGTATGATGGAGAGCGTAACTGGGTTCTCAGGTCTTTGTGTGCATGCAGCTGACTTTCTCCAAGCTTTGTTTCTCATCAGAATGAGAAATCCTTGGTGCACAGCGCATATGTGCACAATCTTTATGGCAGCTGAAGGAGGCTAATGGTGAAACAAAGCACCACTACTATGGGGGAGGAAGTCCTGCCCTCACAGCATCACTCCCCCATGCGCCCTGCCACTCAGTTTCAGTGGGGCTTGTCTGAAGAGGGAAGAGCCCTCCCAGTGATGGCAGGTAGACCTAGAATAATCTTGGATCATGGGGATGGATTTTCCTTCTTCAGACAAGCCCCATCAAAACCATGAGCTGTGGGGCACACGGGTGGTAGACACGGTTGGGCCGGACGTCCTTCCCCTTCACCCTGCTCCACATGGCTACAGCAGGGCTTTTGGAGAACGTCTGAATCAGACTATTGTGTCTGTGGGATCTTGAAAATCCCATGTTCAGATTGTTTCTGTTTTAAAACAATGATTCTAGGTCTCATGGTTGCAATATAAGAGAATATGATTTTAATAACTATGGTGGGATTAGAAATCAGAGTGTAGGGTTGTGTTTTTTTTCTGTTTGGTTTTTGGCCCGAATCCGAAACACCCCCGTTTTGTTCTTTGTTTGAAACCAGCCAATCCGAAACACCCCAATTTTGTTCTTTGTTCAAAATTGCAAAATACGAATCTGAAACATTTTGGATTTTAAAAAATGGCCCCAGGGAAAAACTAGTGGGTGGGGGTCGTAGTGCCCAATGGGTGGAAACTACCACTCAAATTTCAGAGGAATTGGGCAAAGGGCTGGGTTTTGGTGAATTTTTGAAGTATAGGATTTTTCCCATAGGGAAGAATGGAGGTTTTAGCAAAAGTATAGCTTCATGTTGGGGGGAAAGGGGTGGGTCTAGGTCTACCTGCCATCACCAGAGCAGTGTAGGGTGGGTGGTAGTGCCCAGTGCGGGCAAGGAAGCTGCCAGAATTATTTCAAAGGAATTAGGCAGAAGGCTGATTTTTAAAGATGTAATGGAGCTTGCGTGTCTGTAAAGTTCTTCCCCATAGGGAATGATGGACCTCCATAATTCCTGCCTCATAACTGCACTTGGGAGGCACCAGGGTGGCCCAGAGTGAGTGGTGGTGTAGAGCACATAAGGTACCAACCACCCCCATGGGTTGCTAACCCATGGGGTACTGGGTTCTGTTGTTTCTGAGATGTTTTGAGTGTACATTCAGATTCTCTGCTAGCATATGAGAGTGGATTCATGGTTTGTCATTGAAAATCTCATATGCTACCAGAGAATCTACACTCAGAACACCTCAGAAACAACAGAACCCAGCACCCCATGGGCTATCAACCCATGGGGGTGGTTGGCACTCTATGTGCACTACACCACCACTCACTCCCGGCCACCCCAGTGCCCCCCAGGTGGCGTTATGGGTCTGCTGAAACCTCCATTATTCCCTAGGGGTGGGGAGACCTTAAAGAAGCGTAAACTTCCAACCATTCCTAAGGAATCAGCCCTTTGCCCTATTCCTTTGGAATCTGGGTTGTGGCAGGCACTCCTTGGGGCACTGCCACCCAACCCACTGTTTTGCCCCTCAGGCCCCCTTGCTGCCCCAAATCTGCCCCAAAGACAGTTCAACTTCAGAAATTCTTTAAAAATCAGCCCTTTTCCCAGTTCCTTTGGAATCTGGGTGGCAGCAGGCACCCATTCGGGCACTACCACCTGAACCACTCTTCTGCCCCCAAAGCCCCTTTCTGCCCCTAATCCACCCCAAATAACATGAACATCACACATCAACAACAGCAGAGCTTTGGAAAAAATCAGGCAGATTTCCAAAGGTCATGCACATCCACATCCCCACCGCCCGAAATGCAATTGATCAACACACAACAGTGTGAAACAACAACAATGAAATGCACACTGCCCCACTGGCCAATGAGGGTAAAATTTACCCTTACATTTGCTTAAAAGGAATAAAGAGGCAATTGCCAGCAGATCAGCCCATGCTTTTGCTGGACAATCTGAAGGCTGGAAGGGCTGAAAATTAAAAAAAGATGTCAAAACTCAAAATGGAGACTGAAGGAGAAAGACTTTTTGCGATTGCAAAATGGAGTTCCAAAACAGCCGAAACTACAAAATATTTTGTATCCAAAACAGGGACATTTTGTTTTGGCTACAAAATTTTCTGTTTTGAGCATTGGGTGTTTTGTTTTGGCTACAAAACAGTCGAAATGGCCTGTTTTGTGCACAAAACGTTTTGTATCCAAAACGAAATGCACATCCCTATCAGAGTGGTCATTTTCCAGTGTTTTTTAAAAACAGGCTAAATGAAGATTTCCAAAGGTCTCCACCCATGATATTGCAGTATTTATTTTTATTTATTTATTCTATTTATATACCGCCTTTCCTAAAGTGGCTTGGGGTGGTTTACATTAAAGTAAAAATAAGAACGCATAATAAAACAATTAAAATAAAATAAAAACATAGGAACATAGGAAGCTGCCATATACTGAGTCAGACCATTGGTCTATCTAGCTCAGTATTGTCTTCACAGACTGGCAGCGGCGTCTCCAAGGTTGCAAGCAGGAATGTCTCTCAGCCCTATCTTGGAGAAGCCAGGGAGGGAACTTGGAGCCTAGATGCTCTTCCCAGAGTGGCTCCATCCCCTGAGGGGAATATCCTACAGAGCAAACATTTCTAGTCTCCCTCTCGTAATCAACCAGGGCAGACCCTGCTTAGCTAAGGGGACAAGTTATGCTTGCTACCACAAGACCAGCTCTCCTCTCCAAACATTTATACCAGATTAAAATTAACCCTCAATATCATTAAAAGCCAGGCTAAACAGATGGATCTTGAAGGCTCTCTTGAAGGCCTCCAAGGAAGATAATCCTTGCATGTCCATGGGCAGTTCATTCCACAACCTAGGGGAGACAACTGAGCAGGCCCAATCCCAGTTTGCCACCAGACAACCTGGTGGCACCCGAAGACAGATTCCTCCTGATGATCTCAATGAGTGGTGGGGATCTTGCAGAGAAAGGCAGTCTCTCAAGTAATTCGGACCTAAGCCATTCAGGGCTTCAAAGGTAATAACCAGCACTTTTTACTTTGCCTGGAAACATAACATATTTTATATTATCACAGAATTATACAATGTCAACAAGCTGTGACTTGTAAGGCATCTTCATGAAAAACTTAGCATTGCTTTATTAAATTTCATGTCAAACAGAGAAAACTTGCAGCTGAACTGTCTATGGTCTTGGGGGGTCAGCACATAGCCCACCCCTCTCCTGAACTATTGTCTCACAAGGAATTCACATGGGACAGCCTTTGTGGGTGTTGTGGTTGTGGTTTTATTTAGTAGCCAGACTTTGCAGGTTGTATGAAAGTTTGTGGCTTGGAAGTTTCCAGAGTGACTATCAAAGTGCGTAACCTCTTCCAGGTGGTGGTGGAAAAGCGTGAGGGTGGTATGTTGGTGAGGAAATGAAGTGGAGCCATTGTGGTTTATCTAGGGTGGATGCAGTGGAAATTCATACTCCTTCTTCTTCCCACCATGTCAAGAATTCATCTTCCTGGCAAGCAAATTATAAGCATCATAATAGTGATAGTTGGTACAGTCATGTTTTTCCAGTAGAACCGATCCCACCCCCAGAAAAAACAGGGCTGAAAGACAGTGGGGAAAGGATGAGGCACATGTATAGCTGCCACTTAAACCCAAGTTATGAATGTTTGCCAAGTATTGGTTCAGTTTTATTGGTTTCAATGTCCGTGCTATGGGCAGTCTTGGGTCATCAGAGCTGTGTATGTTTACTTTAACTTTGGTATGGGCCGTTTGGCCAAAATGCATCTACCTAGATTTATCCACTATTATCAGTCATGCTGATCCACTGAAATTGTTCAGAGCAGTTGTAATTTATGCCAGCTGAGAAAACAATGTGTACACAGCATGTGTGTATGTACAGTGAGAGGAGCAGCTCTGCTATGCGAAGAGAGATTGCGCAACCTCCGCATATTTGGGTTTATTCCAAAAGTGAGGTTTGAGAAACTAGCTTGTGAGGCAAGATGGGATTTTTTTGTATTAAGGGGGAACCTGCAAGGTAGAAGCAATCTAATATGTAGTAGTTACTCTGCAAATTTATGGAAGTGTTAACAGCATATGCTACTTACTTACCTAATATTTTTCATTCGCAAATTTAGATGGTATGTTCGTAACAGATCACCAGATTTGGTGTGGCACTAATTGCATGGCCCAAGTAAGTTCATGGTCGTGCTATGTGGGGAGATCACCGGGAGTGAGATATTTCCAGAGCTTTCCCAAGGAAAACTATTAAGTAGATAGTTTGAATATTGATTTCTTAAAGTTTGTGCTAATTCTGGTAAAT